>NC_133510.1:115310000-116725000 GCF_049354715.1 Callithrix jacchus
CAATCACTGTAGCCTCAACCTCTAGCCTCAAGTGATCCTCCCACCTCAGCCTCCCAAGTACCTGGGACTACAGGTGCATGCCACCATGCTTGGCTAATTTTCTTTTCTTCTTTTTTTTTTATTGTATTTGAGGTTTGGGGGTACATGTGAAGAGCATACAAGATTGTTGCATAGACCTGGCTAATTTTCTAATCTTATTTTTGTAGAGCTGGGGTCTCACTATGTTGCCGAGGCTGGTTTTGAACTCCTGGGCGCAAGCAATCCTCCCACCCTGGCCTCCCAAATGCTAAGAATTCAGGTGTGAGTCACCATACCCAACCCTTATTTATCCTTGAAGGGGAGCATTTTGTAACCAAGAAATTGAAACTCTGATAGATAGTAGAGCCAAGATAACAGCTGGCGAGATATGTCAATGCCTAAGCTCACAGTCTTAACCACTAGGCTTACTCTGTCCATAAGCATCCCCTGAAGGATCCTGCGTTTTGAAGTCCCAGGTTATTTATTTGTCACTGACTCCACAGACCATCCTCCTTTAAATCCCACAGGGCACAATATTCTGTATGGCCCTGCATCTTAACTTGTATTCCAAAAACAACAAAAAAACTCTACAATATAGTACTTTACATTTAAAAGCCAGTCATGAGCAAGACATATACTTATTTTTCGTGTAAGTACCTGCTTAACTCCAGAAGCAGAAAGGACATTGAAGCACCAAATAGAACTACTTGAAGAAAGATGAACTACTTGAAGAAAGATTATCAGAATTTGGGAGCACTCTTCTAGTTAACACTGTAGGTTCCCAATTACAATGTGCATGGAAATTATCAAACAGACTTGCAACCAGAGGGCCCCTGAATTCATTACAAGTCCTCTGTCTCTATTGCTGTGATACTTAAGTATCTATCTGTATTTACTGGGACTGTGTTTATGTACACAACTGTATACATTTGTTTGAAAAGATTCACTGTTTCAGTTGTTTCAAAGCTGCCCCCATTGATCTGCTAACAGAGCTGAAGCTGCCACGGGTAATATCCTTGCTTTTTTTTTTTTTCTAACATGCTAAGTTTCTGAGTATTTCATACTTTAATATTCTCCAAAATACCACTGCTGCCTTATGGAAGTTAATATTGTCCAGAGTGAAGAGTAAGGGCCCTGAGGAAGACAATCTGCAGGTCTCCTCTGTAGGAACAGAAGGTAGTTATGGAGGCTGCAGTGGAGGGATGGGAGAAAGCGGGTACATCAGGCTGGGTATGGTGGCATACGCCTGTAATTCCAGCTACCCAGGAGGCTGAGGCAGGAGAATCACTTAAACCCAGGAAGTGGAGGTTACAGTGAGCTGAGATTGCGCCACTGCACTCCAACCTGGCAACAGAGCAAGATTTCGTCAAGAAAGAAAGAAAAGAAAGAGGGGTGGCTGGGTGCGGTGGCTCACACCTGTAATCCCAGCACTTTGGGAGGCCGAGGCAGGCGGATCACGAGGTCAACAGATATAGACCACTCTGGCCAACATGGTGAAACCCCATCTCTACTAAAAATACAAAAATTAGCTGGGCGTGGTGACACGCACCTGTAGTCGCAGCTACTCGGGAGGCTGAGGCAGGAGAATCCCTTGAACCCAGGAGGCAGAGCTTGCAGCAAGCCAAGATGGCGCCACTGCACTGCTGCCTGGGTGACAGAGCAAGACTCTCTCTCTCAAAAAAATAAAATAAAATACAATAAAATAAATGCAAAATGTATGCCAGATGCAGTTTATAATCCAAGCACTTTGGGAGGCTAAGGCAGGTGGATAGCTTGAGCCCAGGAGTTTGAGACCAGCCTGAACAACATGATGAAACCCCATCTCTACAAAAATATAAAAATTAGCCAGGTGTGGTGGCACACGCCTATAGCCCCAGATACTCAAGAGGCTGAAGTGCTTGAATCAACTGAGCCCGAGTGGTCCAAACTGCAGTGAGCCATGATTGTGCACCACTGCCCTCCAGCCTTGGACAACAAAGTGAGACCTTGTCTCAATAAAAAAATAGAAATTTAAAAAAGAAAAAGAAAAATGCAAAGTGTAACTGCATTTACACTGTAAATTACAATTTACGGAACTGTAATTGCAATTCCTAGAGTCTCACCTGAACTACTTCATTTCATCAAAAATAACTACCTATTCTTATTTATTTTCCATTAGTGAACTTTTCCTGGCATGTATTCTCAACTCATGATCTTATTTGATCACAGAGCCCTAGAAGGCTTGTTGGGCATAAGATCTTGTCACAACTACTCAATTCTGCTTTGTAGTATGAAGGGAGACAATAGGGAAACAAATAAAATTCTGGGTGTGGTGGCTCATGCCTGTAATCCCAGCACCTTGGGAGGCCGTGGTGGGTGGATCATTTAAAGTCAGGAGTTCGAGACCACCCTGACCAAGGTGGTGAAACCCAATCTCTACTAAAAATACAAAAAAGGGGCCGGGCACAGTGGCTCACAGCTATAATCTCAGCACTTTGGGCGACCAAGGTGGGCGGATCATTTGAGGTCAGGAGTTCGAGACCAACCTGGCCAAAATGGTGAAATCCCGTCTCTATTAAAAACACACACAAAAATTAGGCCAGGCCTGGTGGCTCACGCCTGTAATCCAAGCACTTTGGAGGCCAAGGCAGGAGGATCACCTGAGGTTGGGAGTTCAAGACCAGCCTGATCAACATGGTGAGACCCTCTCTAAAAAAATAAAAAATAAAATAAAATGAAAACAAAACAAAACAAAATAGCCAGGCACAGTGGCATGTGGCTGTAGTCCCAGCTACTTGGAAGGCTGAGGCAGGAGAATGGTTTGAACCCAGGAGGCAGAGGTTGCAGTGAGCCTAGATGGAGCCACTGCACTCCAGCCTGGGTGACAGAGCTAGACTTCATCTCAAAAAAAAAAAAAAAAAAAAAAAATTGGCTGGTTATGTTCCAATAGAACTTTATTTACAGGCCAAGCACGGTGGCTCATGCCTGTAATCCCAGCACTTTGGGAGGCCAAGGTGGGTAGATTACCTGAGGTCAGGAGGTCAGGAGTTCATGACCAGCCTGGCCAACACAGTGAAACCCCATCTCTAATGAAAATATAAAAATTAGCCAGGTGTGGTGGTGGGCACCTGTATTCCCAGCTACTTGGGAGGCTGAGGCAGGAGAATCGTTTGAACCTGGAGACTGAGGTTGCAGTGAGCCAAGACCTTGCCATTGTACTCCAGCCTGGGCAACAAGAATGAAACTATGTCTCAAAAAAAAAACCCAAAACTTTATGAAAATAGATAGTTGGCTAGATATGACCATGAGAGCCACAGTTTACTGGCCTCTAAAGAGCACTGTCTAATAGAAATATGTGAGACACATATCTAATTTAATATTTTCTAGAAGCCATGTTATAAAGGTAAAAATAGATAAAATTAATTTTTGTATTTTTAATTTAAATAGTATATTTTACTTAACCCATTATATATACAAATCATCATTTCAACATTTAATCAATATGAAATATTACTAGTTGGGTGTGGTGGCATATGCCTGTAGTCCTAGCTACTGGGGAAGCTAAGCCCAGGAGTTCAAGGTTACAGTGAGCTATGATAGTGCCACTGCACTCTGGTGTGGGACAGAGTGAGACCCTGTCTCTAAAAATGTAAATTAAAATAAAAAATATTACTGAGATATTTTCCATTTTTGTTTTGCATGAAGTCTTCAAAAATCCGGTGTGCATTATACTTTCAGCACATTTCTTTTTCTTTCTTTTTTTTTTGAGACGGAGTTTCGTTCTTGTTACCCGGGCTGGAGTGCAATGGCGCGATCTCGGCTCACCGCAACCTCCGCCTCCTGGGTTCAGGCAATTCTCCTGCCTCAGCCTCCTGAGTAGCTGGGACTACAGGCGTGCACCACCGTGCCCAGCTAATTTTTTTGTATTTTTAGTAGAGACGGGGTTTCACCATGTTGACCAGGATGGTCTCGATGTCTTGACCTCGTGATCCACCCGCCTCGGCCTCCCAAAGTGCTGGGATTACAGGCTTGAGCCACCGCGCCCGGCCACTTTCAGCACATTTCAATTCTGACCAGCCACGTTGAAATGCTCAGTAGCCACATGTGGGTGATGTTTACCAAGTGGACGGTGCAGTTCTGGAGGCTACTTAAGTAAAACTCCTAAACTTTGACAATACTAATGTAAAACAACAATATGAACAACAAAAGAAACTGCAGGCATATAACTGGACTCTATAAAGAAGAGAGAAGCAAAAATGCATTTCAGATTCTAAAAACAATGTTTCTCCTGCGATAACAACTGTTTAGTGCATCTTCTTTGTTGTTGTTGTTTTGAGATAGGGTCTCCCTATGTTGCCCAGGCTGGAGTGCAGTGGCATGATCTTGGCTAATACACTGCAAACTCTGCCTTCTGGGCTCAATTGATCCTCCCACCTCAGCCTCCTGAGGACTTGGGACTACATGTGTGTACCACCACACCCAGTTAATTAATTTTTTTTTTTTTTTAGTAGAGATGGGATTTCATCATGCTTCCCATGAGCTGGTCTCACACTCCTTGGCTCAGGCAATCTGCCCACCTTGGCCTCCCAAAGGGCTGGGATTACAGGCAATGGTTACTGTTTGAGGTTACCTCTTTAAAATGATTAGCAGCATTAGATACCAATGTTAACAAAATTTTATTAAATTTTATTCACATACTTTCAGCTGACCAACATTCTCCTCAAACAAGAGGGGAAAAACCCAAAATACTCGGTGAACAAAAAAATTTGTTCTATTTTGGCAGAGCACGGTGGCTCACATCTGTAATCCCAGCACTTTGGGAGGCCAAGGTGGGTGGATAACTTGAGCTCAGGAGTTCAAGACCAGCCTGGGCAGCTTAGTGAGACCCCATCTCCACAAAAATTTTTAAAAAATAAAAAGTTAGTCAGGTACAGTAGTGTGAGACTATAGTCCCAGCTACTTGGGAAGCTGAGATGGCAGGATCGCTTGAGCCCAAGAAACTGAGGCTGCAGTGAGCTATAATTATACCACTGCATTCAGCCTGAGCAACAGATTGAGACCTTGTACTTAAAACAACAACAAAAAAAAAACCATTGTTCTATTTTGAAAAAATTTCAAAATTTCTATTTTGAAAAAATTGCTTGTTACTATTTTTTTAGTATTGTACATGTGGGAACACTGCCAATACTACTTGGGTTTGTTGACTGCCTTCAGTGGGAAGAAAACGGTGAACTCTGGCTGGGTGCAGTGGCTCATGCATGTAATCCCAGCACTTTGGGAAGCTGAAGCAAGCAGATTACTTGAGGTCAGGAGTACGAGACCAGCCTGGCCAACATGGTGAAACCTCATCTCTACCAAAAACACAAAAATTAGCCAGGTGTCGTGGTGCACACCTGTAATCCCAGTTACTTAGGAGGCTGAAGCAGAATTGCTTCAACCAGAGAGGTGGAGAGAAAAAAGAAAACAAAACAAAATGCTCAATTTCAGCTAAAGGTATATGAAAATAAAGATTTTTCTATCTAAGGTCACAGATGCCGTGAATTCTATTCATAGATCCCATGCACCTCTGAATCCCATTTAGGTTCAGAACCCCTGAGAGAAAGGAAACTTACTTATAAACTAACTGAAAAAATGCTTCCAGCAGGGCACAGTGCCTCGAGCCTGTAATTCCAGCACTTTGGGAGGCTGAGGCGGGTGGATCACCTGAAGTCAGGAGCTCCAGACCAGCCTGGCCAACATGGTGAAACCCTGTCTCTAGTAAAAATATCTGAATTTGGACAAGCATAGTGGTGGTACCTGTAATCCCAGCTGCTGGGGAGGCTGAGGCAGGAGAATCACCTGAACCCGGGAAGCAAAGGTTGCAGTATTCAGAGATCACATCATTGCACTCCAGCCTGGGCAAACTCTGTCTAAAAAAAAAAAGCTTCCTTCTAAGTTCCCCAACTGTATTTTTACCTTTCATTCATTTTCTCCTTTCCAGATTAAAAAAAAAAAAAAAGTAGTTGTTTTTCAGCTACTTTGTAACTGAATAATTAAGAAGGAATTGTTAGATACAGTGAACCCCAAGTTTCTCTTCAAAGAATCAATGTCAATATGTACAGCTCTCTTATTCTTTCTCTATTTTAAAGTTTAACTTTCTTGTAGTTTCAGTAAACAACCTTCTCCACCAGTTCTAATCAGTAGTTCACATCTGTTCCCCTGGCCCCTGGCTCTGCCCTGACTCATCCCAGTCACCTTCTTCAGACACCTGTTCTGGTCACCTTCTTTGACCTAGGTCACCCCTGGCTACCTGCTCTCACCCTTCTGTAACTATCCTTCCCACCAAACCACCCACCCTGCCACTCCAGCTCGAACCCCTGCTCTCTTTAAAATAGCCAATAGGGATTAGTCTAGCTTGTGCAGTCTAACCCTAGCCAATAAGAGAATGACAGCAGTAGGGCAACCCCCATTAGGCATAAGTATCCCTTCTCTATTGTCCAGATGTACTCGCCATTGTTTCATCTATGAGCCACATCCTTCTATAGAAGTAAATTGCCTTGCTGAGGAAATTTATATTCAAGTGCTACTTCTTCTGTGGCACCGAAAATTCTACTTATAACAGAATTAGTATCAATAAACAAAGAAGGAAATTCTATTACCTACCACTGTTTTAATGCAAATATATAGACACACATTCTCCTTTAACATTCTTCTTTTTTTTGAAATTGAGACAAGGTCTCACTGTCATCCAGGCTGGAGTGCAGTTGCACGATCAAGGCTCAGTGTAGCCTTAACCTCCCAGGGCTCAGGCAATCCTCCCACCTCAGCCTCCCAATTGGCTGGGCCTACAGGCTTGTGCCACCATGCTCAGTTAATATTTAAATTATTTGTAGAGACAGGGTCTTCCTATGTTACCCAAGCTGGTCTCGAACTCCTGGGCTCAAGCAATCCTCCCACCTCAGTCTCCCAAAGTGGTGGGATTATAGGCATGAGCCACCGCACCTGGCCAACATTCTTAATTATTTCAATGGTTTAAAAAAAAAGCAAACATGCCATAGAGATAGAAGGTCCAGATTTTCTACTCTGCCCCATAACTAGCTACATCGATTGTATTAGACGTTACATGCTTGAAATCAGTAACACAAACTACAGAACACAAAGCAAATATAATAAACACAAAAAAGATCCATTACAAATACAAACTGAACATTAATATTTTGTTAGTATAAAACCACTACTTGAATGCTGAACCTGTAGTTATTAGCATTACTAAAGCTACAATATGCCTTATTGTTAATCTAAAAATGCTACACAATGTGCTCTGACCTAGTAATTCAGCCAACCACAGGTTTCAGTAAAAGCTCTAGGGATCCAAACGTGTCCACTCCAATGTGTCCCATCATGAACATTAATTATTCACCAAATGTGCTTAATAGCACTTTTTAAACTATAAGCTCCATGCAAATATTCAACATTATTGGGAGAGGATTCATACAGCACTATTAAAATCCCTTTAAATTATAAAGTATTAGCAGTAAGAAGTCACAGAAACACTTTAAAAATCACTACAAATTTATAATTTACCAAACTCTATTAAACAGATAACAGTTTAAATACTAAAAATTATTTTGCTTCCTATAAATTATCTTTAAATAGCAGATTTTTAGAATAGTAGATTTGAAGAAACAGCAGAAATTATAGTATATGCATAATTTACTATGCAAACATTAAAAATTATATCTTTAAATCTTATTCAACAAAATGTTCCCAGTAAGTAATTACAGGATCCAAAACTTCAAACAGCATATAATCCAAACTTTATCTATATAAAAATATGAGCTGAAGAAGCAAATCATAAAAAATTAACTTTGTTCCAGTGAAATGGTATAATCCCAGGGTATTTATTGTCTCTCTGATACTTTTAGATGTTTTCTCTATTTTCAACAACATCCCTGTATTACTTATGTATAATCAAAAAGGTTTTATATAGCATGAAAATAGAATCCACTTATTATCAGTATTTTTCATATAGGTCAAAAAATGTGGAATCACTTATGATATTAGCATGTAAGAGAGAAAATTTTCAGCGGATCTGAGTCCGAACAGTTGGCCTAACAACTGCTGTGTATTCTGAGCACACTTTGGGAGCCGATGCTTCTCTTCCGGGTATGTGCAACTCCCTCGCCCTAGTGGTCTCTGGCGGCATCCAAAAACCATCACGGAGTAAGAAGTCGTCATTTCTCTCCTACCTATATATGGACATGATCTGTATTAACTGGATTACTGACCAAAATGAGCCTATGCCTGGATGAGAAAGTGATCAAGCCACAAGAGAGATTCTCTGAAGTGAAGTCATAAGAGTGGGATGGCACTGACAGAAAATTCTGGCTTTTTTTGGCTGACCAGGGTTCAGCACACATTTCTAGGTACCCAGTTACATCCATTGGATGCAACTTTTGGAGTGAAAGTTATTGGCTTACACGAATGATAAATTAAGCAAACCTATGAGTTTTTTTGTTTTGTTTTGTTTTGTTTTGAGACAGGGTCTTGCTCTGTCACCTAGGCTGAAGTGCAGTGACATGATCTTGGTTCACTGTGACCTCTGCCTCCCAGGTGCAAGCAATTCTTCTGCCTCAGTCTCCCAAGTAGGTGGGGTTACAGGCATCCACCACCAAGCCCAGATAATTTTTTTTTTTTTGTATTTTTTGTAGAGACGGGGTTTTGCCATGTTGGCCAGGCTGGTCTCAAACTACTGACCTCAAGTGATCTGCCTGGCTTGGCCTCCCAAAATGCCAGGATTACAGGTGTGAGCCACTGCACCCAGCCAAATTAAGCAAACCTACAAATTCTAAAATGGCCTTTGCAAGGGTGTGTGGAAAAGAGGTCCTATCAAACACTAATATCAGGACTATAAATTGGTAGTCATGTGGGAAGACAATTTGGTAGAATCTATTAAAATTAACTTGTCACCCAGCAATTCCACTTACCCTAGAGAAATAATCCCAGGTATGCCTAAGCAGGTATGCAAGAATCTGTACTGAAGGACTGTTTTTAAGAGTGAAAAACTAGGCCGAGCACAGTGGCTTACGCCTGTAATCCCAGCACTTTGGGAGGCTGAGGCAGGGAGATCACCTGAGATTGGGAGTTCAAGACCAGCCTGACCAACATGGAGAAACCCATCTCTACTAAAAATACAAAATTAGCCGGGCATGGTGGCAGATGCCTGTAATCCCAGCTACTCGGGAGGCTGAGGCAGGAGAATCACTTGAACCCGAGGCAGAGGTTGCAGTGAGCCGAGATCACACCATTCACTCCAGCCTGGTCAATAAGAGGGAAATTCCATCTCAAAAAAAAAAAAATTTAAAGAAAAACTGAAAACAACCAAAATACCCATCATGCTCAACTAAATAATGGCACTCACCAAAATGTCCACCTACTAATCCTTGGAACCTGTAAATGTGACCTTAGGTGGCAAAAGGGACTTTGCAGATGTGATTAAGTTAAAGATCTTGAGATGGGGGGGATTATCCTAGATTACCTGGGTGGGCCCTAAATGTACACACAAAGATGCTTACAAAATGGATGCAGGAAGAGTGGGTCAGAGAAAGCATGTGACGACAGATCAGAGACAGCAGTGAGGTACTCTGAAGATGGAGGAAATAGCAACAAGGCAAGGGATACAAGTTGCCACAAGAAGCTGTGAAAAAGACATGGGAACCGATTCTCCCCTAGAGCCTGCAGAAGGAACCAGACCTACCAACGCTCGACTTTCAACCCAGTGAGACTCATTTCAAACTTCTGACTTCCAAAAATGTAAGATAATAAATCTGTGTAGCCTTAAACCACAAAATTTGTGATAATCTGTTAGCATGGCAACAAGAAAAAGATACTCATCAATAGGGAATGTCTAAATAAAACTATGGCATTTCTAGAGTCTTGTGCAGCACTTAAAAATAATGTGGTAGATATATATATGGAGACACAGAATGATCAAAACATATCCTTGAGGTTTTTTTTTTAAAAGCAAGTTACAGAAAGATATGTGTAGCATGACATCTTTATGTAAAAAGGAAAAAAACAGAATGGGTTATATACACACCAAAATTTTAAAATGGTATTGAAGAATACACACAAAAAAATTGTCACTAATTTAGCCACGGTAGGAAGGACACAGAGACCCAGATTAGAGCTGGTACTCAAAAGGGACTTCAGTTTTACCTGTTATTTCCACTTTGTCCAAGAATGTATTCAGGTACTACTCATACTTGGTTTTTAAAAATTTATTAGATACATAAGCTGTGCTTAAATACAGGATCGAAATAATCATTACATAGTTTTTGCAATCTTCTCTCCTTTTGAAATAACTATGCATTTGTCCCATAGTTGATCACCTGCTGTTATGTACATCATATCTTATAAAACAGACTGCACTCCTTGTGTTCACCCCGCAACCACTGTTGTAAAACAAGATGGAAAGGCAGGGAGGAGAAAGTAGGGGCACTTTCAGCAATTGACAGTCCTTTAATAATTATCACCACAGGTACCTTCAGACCTACCCACCCAGCATCTCTAGACAACAGGTGGTAGTCAAAATGGAAGCCAAGAAGACAGGTAATAATCAAAGTTGATTTATTTAGCAAGACCTTAGCTATACAGTTAGAGAAAAACTGAAACTGAGACTATTATCTCATCTGCCTAGCCATATTACAAACAAATTGGGAAGGAAGAAAATTCCAGCCAGGCTCTTCTAAAAATACAAAGTTGGCTGGGCATGGTGGTACATCCCTGTAATCTTAGCTACTTGAGAGGCCGAGGCAGGAAAATTGCTTAAACCCAATAGGCGGAGGTTGTAGTGAGGCAAGATCACACCATTGTACTTCAGCCTGGGCAAAAAGAGCAAAACTCCATCTCCAGGGGAAAAAAAAAAAAAGTAAAGAAAATTCCGGCCAGGCGCAGTGGCTCACACCTATAATCCCAGTACTTTGGGAGGCCGAGGTGGGAGAATCACCTGAGGTCAGGAGTTCCAGACCAGCCTGACCAACATGGAGAAACCCCATCTCTACTAAAAATACAAAATTTGCCAGGTGTGGTGGCACATGCCTGTAATCCCAGCTACTCAGGAGGCTAAAGCAGGAGAATTGCTTAAACCCGTGAGGTGAAGGTTGCAGTGAGCTGAGCTGAGATCGCACCATTGCACTCCAGCCTGGTCAACAAGAGCAAAACTCTGTCTCAAAAAAAAAAAAGAAAATTCCACAGGGATCACCAAACAAAAAACTATTCCACTACTCTAGAAAAAGTTATGCTGATGGGATAGTTTTGCTTTCATATACAATGGGCAGCTGACTGAATATGCATAAAACAACTTCCAAACAACACAGCACCTTTTAAAGAGAGTCTCCAGAGGGTGGCAAAAAATAATAACAAGAAAAAAAATAAAAATAAAGAGAGTTAATACACTTTAAACATACTCTAAATATAATTTTTTTTAAAATATTTTGGTATCAGGGTCTCACACTTTCATCCAGGCTGGAGTACAGTGGCACAATCATAGCTTACTGCCTCTTCCAACTCCTGGACTCAAGTGATCCTCCCACCTCAGCCTCCCAATTAGCCAACCATGTCCAGCTAAGTTTAAAATGTTTTGTAGAGATGGGTTCTCACTATGTGCCTCAGCTGGTCTTGAACTTCCAGCCTCAAGCAATTCTCCTGCCTTGGTCTCCCAAGTGCTGGAATTACAGGCATGAGCCACCATACCCAGCCCACATCCATCTTTTTTTTTTTTTTTTTTTTTTAAGACAGGTTGGAGTATAGTAATGCAATCTTGGCTCACTACAACCTTTGTCTCCTGGGCTCAAGCGATTTTTCAGCCTCAGCCTCCTGACTAGCTGGGATGGGACTATAAGTGCATGCTACCAGTAGCCCAGCTAATTTTTTTGTAGAGACAGGGTTTTGCCACGTTGTACAGGTTGGTCTTAAACTCCAATCCACTCCTTGGCCTCCCAATGTGCTAAGATTACGGGCATGAAACACTACATCTGTCCACATCCATCTTTTTCATTCTGATATTAGCCCTAGCATTATCACACTCTTATAGATGATGATAGTATAACATAATAGTTCAAGAGTATGGACTCAGGGCTGGAATCAGATCTATTTCAGCCTTAGCTTTGCCACTAACTATCTGACCATTGTCAAGTTACTTAACTTTCGTCCGTGCCAGTTTCCTCATTCATGAAATAAAGATAATCTTTGGCTGGGCATGGTGGCTCAGGCCTGTAATCCCACCACTCTGGGGGCTGAGGAGGGTGGATCACTTGAGGTCAGGAGTTTGAGACCAGCCTGGCCAACATGGTGAAACCACGTTTCTACTAAAAATAAAAAAGATAGCTGGTCGTGGTGGCATGGGCGTCAGGATGCTGAGGCGGGAGAATTGCTTGAACCCAGGAGGTGGAGGTTGCAGCGAGCCGAGATCACACCACTGCACTCCAACCTGGGTGGCAGAGTAAGACTCCATCGTGAACAAAACCAAACAAAAAAATAATAAAAATAAAGATAATCTAGTATCAACCTCATGTTTTTTGTGAGGATTAAATGAAATAATGGATGTGAAGTATTTAGCACAGAATCTGCCACTCAATATGCTGGCACTGTTGTCATGGCAGTGGTAGAGATGGTGACAATGATGACTAAGAAGATGCACCAGAAGAAGTAACTAGGGGCTGGGCATGGTGGCTCACGCCTGTAATCCCAGCACTTTGGGAGGCTGAGGCGGGTCACCTGAGGTCAGGAGTTTGAGACCAGCCTGGCCAATATGATAAAATACTGTCTCTACCAAAAATGCAAAATTAGCCGGGCATGATGGTGTATGCCTGTAATCTCAGCTACTCGGGAGGCTAAGCCAGGGGAACCACTTGAACCTGGGAGGTGGAAGTTCAGTGAGCTGCAGTCGTGCCATTGCATTCTAGCCTGGGTGACACAGAACAAGATTCTGTCTCAAAAAAAAAAAAAAAAAAGAAGAAGAAGAAGAAGAAGAAAAAGAAAAAGAAAGAAAAAAAAGAAAAGTAACTTGAGATTTCTGAAGGTATGGAACTTGGTCAGGTGTGATGGCTCACACCTGTAATCCCAGCACTTTGGGAGACTGAGGCAGGAGGATTGCTCAAGGCCAGTTCACAACCAGCCTGAGCAACATGGCATGACTCCCTCTCTATAAAACATTAAAAAATTAGTAGTACATCTGTAGTCCCAGCTACTCAGGAGGCTAAGGTGGGAAGATCACTTAAAGCACAGGAGTGTGAGGCTGCAGTGAACTATGATCACACTAGTGCTCTCCAGCCAGCAACAGAGTGAAATCCTGTCTCTAGAAAAATATGTTTTAAAAAAGGTATGGAATTTGCCCAAGGTCACACAGCAAGCAAGGAGCAGAGCTAGAATTTCAATCCCAGTCTGACTCTTTAAACCTGACTGTAACTTCAAGGCAATACTGTCTCCCACAGCCCTCAAATACTTTATTCTCATTTTACAGCTTGAGCTAGACAAGCCTGAGAGCCTGCTGGGCCTTTTGCCCAAGCTCACAGAACACTGCACCAAGATTCAGTGACTCCTATTACAGTGCTCATTAACTGCATGGTAATCAACACTACTGGTGAACAAGGGTAGTTTATTCACTTACTCATTAACTCTTTCAAATCTAGAATTCTATAAAAGTACATAAATTTTGCTCAAAGGAAACACAGGCTAGCAGTGTCCTCTTAGAATAGCTCAACATAAACCAGAATATCATCTCAAAGATTCCACTTGAGTGAAGATTCCACTTGAGTGTATGATAAGTATTTAAAGCCTTGATTATTTCAGCTGATCAACTTCAAACCCAAATGCTCCTTTCCTTATTTCCTTATTTGGCAAAACAAACAAAATAATAAAAATCCTTTTGCGTCTTTTAGGTTTCATTTGTTAATTAACATATAATTGGCATACAGTAAACTGCACATATTAAAAGTGTGTGATTTAATAAGTTTTGACACACATACAAATGTAAAACAATCAAAATAGAGAAATATCCATCACCCAAAAAGTTTCTTCATGCTCTTTTATACTTCGTCCCTCTCTTCCTTTCCTGCCTCTATCCCCAGGCAGCCACTATAGATTAGTCTGCCTTTCTAGAATGTCATATAAATGGAGTCTTACAGTATGTACTCCTGTTTGTCTGGTTTCTTCCACTCAGCATAAATCCATGTTGTGAGTACCAACGGTTCATTTCTTTTGTTGCTGAGTAATACTCCATTGTATGGATATACCACATTTGTTTATCCATTCACCTGCTGACGGACATTTGGATTGTTTTCAGCTTTGGGCAGTCACAAATAAAGCTGACCTGAACATGAATGTTCAAGTCTTTGTGTGGTGTGAGGCAGGGTGGAGGGGGAGTACTTACAAGCAAACACAATGAAATATGAGAAGCACTAACCAAAATGCTTAAATTTAAAATGAACCTCAACCATGGAGTAAGAACTATCTTAGCCACCTTGGGTAAGTCAATCACCTTCTCTTTCAACACCCTTTTATACAATGCCTGCTTGTTCCCAACTGCAGTTTGTAAAGAAAAATGGGATAGGAAGCAGAAAGCTTTTGGAATTCCCACAAGTAAGCTACTGCTTTTTTTTCTCATCTTAAAATCCCTTTATTTTAAAAAGAATAATGTTCTATGAAATGCAATGCAAAATGCAATAACATTTGAGATGTCATTTTTGAGTTATTGCTTTTTTATTTCTCTTAAATGTATATTTATTTCAATGTTTTAAAAAAATGTCCTAAGCCGGTCGTGGCGGCTCACATCTGTAATCCCAAAACTTTGAGAGGTACAGGCAGGTGGATCAATTGAGGTCAGGAGCTTGAGACCAGCCTGGCCAACCTGGTGAAACCCCATCTCTACTAAAATTACAAAAAAAAATTATCTGGAGTGATGGTCACCTCTCATCCCATCTACTCAGGAGGCTGAGGCAGGAGAAGCCCTTGAACCTGAGAGGCAGAGGTTGTAGTGAACTGAGATTGCACCACTGCACACCAGACTGGGCAACAGAGCAAGACTCCTGTCAAAAAAAAAAAAAAATCCTATATGCCTTTGCTTTCCACCAGCAACATAAAATTAAATACAAAGAGCTATTTTTTTTCTCTTTGACTTTTTTCACATATTCTAACAAATGGCTATTTTAAAGGACATGAAAAAGCCTCACTCTGCATTCTTTTTTCTTTTGAGACAGAGTTTCACTGTTGTCACCCAGGTTGGAATGTAATGGCGATCTTGGCTCACTGCAACCTCCATCTCCTGGGTTCAAGAGATTCTCCTGCCTCAATCTCCCAAGTAGCTGGGATTATAGGCACCCACCACCATGCCCGGCTAATTTTTGTATTTTTAGTAGAGATGGCATTTCACCATACTGGCCAGACTGATCACGAACTCTTGACCTCGGGTGATCCGCCTGTCTTGGACTCCCAAAGTGCTAGGATTACACTACTGTGCCTGGCCCACTCTGCATTCTTAATTCATTCATAGTAAGATCCAAAGCCCTCACCAACAAGGATCTACTTTTTCTGCATCCCGTGTTCCCCGTCTCTTCTCTCTCCTTTAGCTTACTGAGCTCAGAGCTCCAAATATGCTGAGGATACTCCCCTCTCAAGGACTTGGCTCTTGCTGTCCTTTCCGTATGGGATGTTCTTTCCTGGGTAGCCATATGGTATACTCCCTCCCTCCCTTCAGGTTTCTGCTCAAAAGCCATCCTGGGCTTTCCTTTCGTGCCCACCCTATATAAAACAGGGCAGGCTGGGTGCAGTGGCTCTATAACCACAGCACTTTGGGAGGCCAAGGAGGCGGGAGGATCACCTGAGGTCCGGAGTTCAAGACCAGCCTGACAAACATCTCTACTAAAAATACAAAAATCAGCCAGGCATGGTGGTGCGCACCTGTAATTCCAGCTCCTCAGGGGGCTGAGGCTGAAGAGTTGCTTGAACCCAGAAGGTGGAGGCTGCAGTGAATGGAGATGGCACCATTGCATTCCAGCCTGAGAAACAGTGAGAGACTCTGTTTCAAAATTAAATTAATTAATTTTTTTTTTTTTTGAGACGGAGTTTTGCTCTTGTTACCCAGGCTGGAGTGCAATGGCACGATCTTGGCTCACCGCAGCCTCCACCTCCGGGGTTCAAGCAATTCTCCTGCCTCAGTCTCCCAAGTAGCTGAGACTACAGGCGTGCGCCACCATGCCCAGCTAATTTTTGTATTTTTAGTAGAGACAGGGTTTCACCATATTGACCAGGATGGTCTCGATCTCTTGACCTCGTGATCCACCCACCTCGGCCTCCCAAAAATTAATTAATTAAAAATAAAATAAAATAAAACAGGACAGTTGGCTAGGTGCAGTGGCTCATGCTCCACACTTTGGGAGTCTTGGGTGGGAGGATCACTTGAGGCCAGGAGGAATTCAAGACCAGCCTGGACAATATAGCAAGACCTCATCTCTAATTTAAGAAAAAATTTAAAAAACAGAGCCCCCTTTCCAATGCTCTCCATCTCTTTACTGAGCTATACTTTTCTCTTTAGCACTTATCATTTGCCTATATGCCATGTTATATATTTGTCATTGTCAATATCATCCCACTATATTATAAGCTTTTTGAGGACAAGAATCTTATTTTATCCACTGCTATATCCCCAGCATCCAGGATGGTTTGCCAAGCTTACTTCTAAATTCCACCAATATTTGTTGAATGAATTCATTGATTAAACATTATTTATTGCTTTAAAAAAAAAAAAAAGGCCAGGTTCAGGTTCAGTGGCCCATATCTGTAATCCCAGCACTTTGGGAGGCTGAGGTGGGTGGATCACAAGGTCAGGAGTTCAAGATCAGCCTGGCCAACATGGTAAAACCCCATCTCTACTAAAAATACAAAAATTAGTTGGGCATGGTGGCCTGTGCCTGTAATCCCAGCTACTCAGAAGGCTGAGGCAGGAGAATTGCTTGAACTGGGACCCAGGAGGCAAAGGTTCCAGTGAGCCAAGATTGTGCCACTGCACTCTAGCCTGGGCTACAGAGAGAGACTCCATCTTAAAATAACAACAACAATAATAATAATAACCTGTTTAGAATTTACTGGGCAGAGGCTGGGTGTAGTGGCTCATGCATGTAATCCTAGCACTTTGGGAGGCTGACGCAGGTGGATCACTTGAGGTCAGGAGTCGAAGACCAGCCTGGCCAACATGGTAAAACCCATTCTCTACTAAAAATACAAAATTGGCTGGGCACAGTGGCTCATGCCTATAATCCCAGCACTTTGGGAGGCTGAGGTGGGCGGATCATGAGGTCAGGAGATCGAGACCATCCTGGCTAACACAATGAAACCCCATCTCTACTAAAAATATAAAAACTTAGCCAGGAATGGTGGTGCACACCTGTAGTCCCAGTTACTACTCAGGAGGCTGAGGGAGGAGAATTGCTTGAACCAGGGAGTTGGAGGTTGCAGTGAGCCGAGATCATGCCACTACACTCAAGCCTGGACGATAGAGCGAGACTCCATCTCAAACAAACAAACAAACAAACGAAAAACAAAATTAGCTGGGCATGGTGGCACATGCCTCTAATCCTAGATAACTGGAAGGCTGGGGCAGAAGAATCACGTGAACCCGGGAGGTAGAGGTTGCAGTGAGATGAGATCATGCCACTGCACTCCAGCCTGGGCAACAAGAATGAAACTGTCTCAAAAAAAAAAAGAAAGAAAGAAAAAGAAAAAGAATTTACTGGGAAGAAAAATTTTAATTGAAATACTTGCAACTGCTTAAATTAAAATACTGTCAGTGTTGATCTACTTCTTAGAAAGAATTCTTTGTTCAGATTGACTTTGAGCAGTGCTTACAGGGTGAACAGAACACTAAAATCCAAAGGCAGGAAAGCCAGGGTCTAGTCATTGCCCTGCCACAACTAGCTATGCTATAGTGACTAAGTCATAACCTCTCCTGATCTCAGAGAACTTTTTTCTAAAATGAGGGAAGTTACTATCTCTAAAATCTCTTCTTGCTCTAAAATTCTAAGACTCTCCATTGCAATCTTCTGCAATAAGGTTGCCAGTCATAAATTAGTCAACTTGAATCCCATCCCTCATAATCCAAAAGTGGTAACTGAAGGATTCTACATATTATAAAACCCTGTGGAAAATGGCCATTATTCATTCAGATGTCCACTGGAAGAAGAGGCTTGGAAAACTGTACTTCATAGGTGTGGTGGTATTTCAAAAGATAGCTTTTAAAAAATTAATAAACTACAAATCTTCCTCAAATTTGAAAAAGAAACAGTTACTAAAAGAAAATAGAGATATCTGTTTATTCCTCCTTCTGTTGCCAGTTATGAAATTTAAAATAATTGTAAATACAAATACTATACATTGTTGGAGGCAGTAAAGTATTACAATGAGGAGCAGATGCGCAGTAAACAGAACTAGGTTAACGCACAAGCTCTTGAGCAAGTCGAATACCTACTCTGCACTTTACTTCCTCCATCGGTACAATGAGTGCAATATTTCCAATTGTTAGACTCTTTTTTGTTGTTGTTGTTGTGTGTTGTTAAACTCTTTTGAGAATTTAATAAGATAATGACTGACATGTAAGATACATTTAATGAACATTATTAAGCAATTAAATATGAGCACTTTGGGAGGCCAAGGGGGCCGGATCACCTGAGGTCAAGAGTTCGAGACCAGCCTGGCCAATATGATAAAACTTTGTCTCTACCAAAAATACAAAAATTAGCTGGGTATGGTGGCTCATGCCTGTAATCCTAGCTACTTGGGAGGCTGAGGCAGAAGAATTGCTTCAACCCAGGAGGCGGAGGTTACAGTGAGCTGAGATGGTGCCATTGTATTCTACCCTGGGCAACAGAGAGAGACTCTCTTTCAGAACATAAAAATATTAAAATTAGGGGGCCGGGCGCGGTGGCTCACGCCTATAATCCCAGCACTTTGGGAGGCCAAGGTGGGTGGATCACGAGGTCAAGACATCGAGACCATCCTGGTCAACATGGTGAAACCCTGTCTCTACTAAAAATACAAAAAATTAGCTGGGCATGGTGGTGCGTGCCTGTAATCCCAGCTACTCAGGAGGCTAAGGCAGGAGAATTGCCTGAACCCAGGAGGTGGAGGTTGCGGTGAGCCAAGATGGTGCCATTGCACTCCAGCCTGGGTAACAAGAGGGAAACTCCATCTCAAAATAGTAATAATAATAATAAAATAAAATAAAAATTTAAAAATTATATATATAGATATATGAATATATGAATACACTCACACAAATACAAATCTAATAGCCACAAAAAACATTCTTAGCTATCTATTTCTCCTGATACCATGGAGCCTATATACCATGGAAAGAATGAAAAAGTTATTCACTACTACCAGTCATAAATGTTTATCACCCATACATACACTAATTTCTGAGAAATCAGACCATAAATTTAAAAAGCAATTAAAAAAAAAATCTAGCAGGCCAGAGAGGTTCTTTCCTTTTAAAACCACCTATTCTGTGGAAATAGGTGACAAATTCATGCCAATACATGTATACAGTAAACATTTTAGGAAAACCAACTTAACAGCACAGTTATTTTAACTAATCCTACTCTTTCTAATCCTAAAAAGAAATTACATAAATGACATATATATTGGTTCCGTGAACTTGGATTAGTCTTTAAGAAACAAAGAGCATAGGCCCGGTGTGGTGGCTCATGCCTGTAATCCCAGACCTTTGGGAGGCTGATGCAGGTGGTTCAAGAGGTCAGGAGTTCCAAACCAGCCTGGCCAACATGGTGAAAACCCGTCTCTATTAAAAATACAAAAAATGGCCCGGCGTGGTGGCACGCACCTGTAATCCCAGCTACTCCAGAAGCTGAGACAGGAGAATCACTTGAACCCAGGAGGTGGAGGTTGCAGTGAGCTGAGATCGCACCACTGCACTCCAGCCTGGGGGACAGAGCAAGACTCCATCTGAGGAAAAAAAAAAAAAAAGAAAAGAAACAAAGAGCATCCACTTCCCACCTTTCACACACAACACAGCCAATTAAATCAAAAGATTCCACTATGATAGCATAATACCCCTTGAGTTTTCAGGTAGATAAGACACTAAGACACACCTTGCTTTTTATAGAACAGGCCCAAATGAGACACAATAAAACGATGATTCCATGTCAGGAATTCCCTGCCAACTATATCCTCCTCTTTTTGGTGACTAGACTGTAAAATAAGTCAATTAAGAGTTCACAACGGAAGTGCTGAAGCAACCTCAAATCCAGACACAAAAATACAGTGGAACGTATTCGCATCTCAAGCACGTCCAAATGTCTCGGCCACCACGACCGGATCACTGCCGTTTCCAGAAACATACAGTAATGGCTTTTAATTCATTTCTATAAATATTCGTTGTACGGAAAGACAAACTGCATGCAAAACCGCCAAACACAAAAGATTCCTCTCATTCCGTTTGTAGCCAGAAGATAGGCCATCCTCTCTGCGCCCTACCCCAGAAAGCCCTCCTTAAGGCAGTAAAAATTTGATGACACCCCATGCTACCTACACATCAAAATGTCATCCCACAAAGTGGAGGGGGAGCGGTGTCAGCATCCGCTGGCCTCCATGAAATGACACTCCAGTATTCCCACCTCTGGGCAAACGCGAACCCAAGTGAAGCCGATGGAAAGTTCCCACCAACCAGGCATTTTGGTTCCCTTCTGTCCCCAAGGCCAAGCACCTCAAATGAGATCTGCTGTTGCACCTGCCACAGCTCTGAACCCGGGATGCTCGGCGACCCCCTGGCGCACAAACAAGCCCTGCGGCCTAACACGCCCTTGACCCTTCGCCGAGAGTGCACTGAGGGCCGCTGGAGCATCCCTCTCGTTGTCCATACCACCCGCTTCCCTGACAAAGGCCCCGTGTCAATCTATCCGAGGCACTACACAGAGAAGTTGCTGGATTGCCCATCGCGGACCCGCAGCTGCCACTATCCACTCCCAGAAAAAAAACAAAAAAACACAGAACTGGGGAAGAAAAGGGTGAGAGGGTGCACAGCGTGAAAATGAAAATGTTCCTAAAGCTAAGCAACCTGAATGTGCCCTGGAAGTGGGTCCAGGGGGCTCGTGGGGTAAGGGAGGGAGGGCCCGGGTGGTGGCGGCGGCTACTCCGGGGCATGAAGGCCGAGCCAGGAGCTAGTCTAATAAAATGCCGGGTGTCGGAACGCTCAAAAGGAAACCACAAATGAAATCCCCGGGCGAGCACCAGGCCCGGGGGAGGGAGGAAGGGAGAGAAAGCCGCGCGGGCGGTCTGCAGACCTGCGGCCGCGGCCCCCACCTGCCCGCCCCGCGCCCCCACACACCTGCCCCGGCAGCCCCCGGGAGGTAAGGCCCGCGGCTGGGGCCCGACCGCGGGGAGCTGGGCCGGTAGGCCAGTCTGATGGCGGGGTCCGGGGGCCGCCACACTTACCTCCAGGTCGGTGTCGGCGGCCTCCGGGGCCCCGAGGATCTCGCTGGGCAGCTCGGCCAGGTCGGTGACCCGGATCAGCCCGTCGTGCAGGAATATGGTCTCCTCCTTCACCGAGAGCCACTGAGCCGAGTCCGCGGCCGCCGCCGCCGCCGCCGCCGCGGCCGCCGACGAGCCCATGGCCCCAACCGAGGGCTTGGCGCTGAGGCGCAGACGCCCGGCCCGGGGAGACGGAGCAGGAGCTGCCGCGATCACCAATCCATGGCAGCGGCCTCCGCGCCCGCCAGCGGCGCCCCGCTCGCCGTCTCGCCGGTGCAGCTCCGCCCTAGGCGGTCCGAGCCGCCATCCCCCCGACCTCAGTACGGGAGACCCCGGCCCCGCCGCCGCAGCCGCCGCCGCCCTCAAGAGCAGGATCCGCCTCTGCCGCTAGGTAGCCAACTGTCAGTGAGACGCCATATTGGGGGCGGGGCTCCCGGCGTGCCCCGCGGAGCGGACAATACAGGCCCCGCCCGCCGCCCCGCCCACCGTTCCGCGGACCCCGCCGCCCGAGTGGCCTGGACCTCTGGCTGTCCCTTCGCTGCTACTTGCCCTCAGCCTGACCTCCGCCGGCCCCTTCTCCCCGAGGCCATTCAGGATCGCCCTGGCTCTGCAGCGCACCAGGAAAGAGGACCCCGCCTCCCCCTTCCTGTCCCTACTCAGGTGTGCACCCTTTGCTCGGGCCCGCGCCCCTACCCTGGGCAGAGCATAGAGATCACGCCTTGTTTTCACGTTTAAATGAGATGCAGGCAAAAGGCTGGCGCAGAATCGGCGCTGCACCCTTGTTCATAAGCACTTGGGAGAATCGCAGAGTAGGTGATTCATATTTACTGAAAAGTCTAGTGCCCAGTAAGCACTCAAAACCTGGTGAAAATAAAGCGGTTTGTCAACAATGCCCAGCACTTAATATGTACTCCGTGAGTGGCAGTTCTAATTAGTGCTATGTTAATTCCATCAGTGTTCCACACGAATTGACATACACCTTAAAATATGCTGGGTGTAGTGGTGCACACCTGAAGTCCCAGCTACTCAGGAGGCCAAGGCAGGAAGATCGCTTGAGCCCAGAAGGCAGAGTTTATGCCACGGCACTCCAGCCTGGGCAACAGAGCAAGACCCTGCCTTAAAAAAAAAAGAAGGCCGGGTGCAGTGGCTCACGCCTATAATCCCAGCACTTTGGGAGGCTGAGGTGGGTGGATTACAAGGTCAAGAGATGGAGACCATCCTGTTCAACATGGTAAAACCCCATCTCTACTAAAAAATACAAAAAATTAGCTGGGCGTGGTGGCATGCACCTGTAGTCCCAGCTACTTGGGAGGCTGAGGCAGGAGAATTGCTTGAACCCCAGAGGCAGAGGTTGCAGTGAGCCAATATTGCGCCACTGCATTCCAGCCTGGCGACAGAGTGAGACTCCATCTCAAAAAAAAAAAAAAAAAAGAGAAGAGGAAAAAGAAAACAGTAAGTTCAGCAGTTCAGAGATGATCAGAACCATGGACACAATAAAACAGGCAAGTGTAATGGAATGGCCATTTCATCAAATCCTCCCAACTGTCTGAGAAGGGGAGAGGAGCATTATTATTCCTAATAATAGCTGGTTTCAGCTGGGAAACCAATGCTCAGTTAGATACTTTGCTCAATGTCACAAAGCCAGTAAAAGCAAAGCTCAGATGTAAACCCAGGTCTGTCTGATTTTACAACTCCAGCCTCCTTAGCTATAAGGAAACTCCTTCGTTCCCTTTTCCAAACCTAATGACAACTTTTTTTTTTTTTTTTTTGAGACGGAGTCTTGCTCTGTCACCCAGGCTGGAGTGCAGTGACACGATCTTGGCTCACTGCAACCTCCGGCTCCCAGGTTCAAGCAATTCTTCTGCCTCATCCTCCGGAGTAGCTGGAACTACAGGCGCAGACACCCAGCTAATTTATTTTCTGTTTTTAGTCGAGACAGGGTTTCGCCATGTTGGCCAAGCTGGTATTTTTAATTAAAAAAAATTTTTTTTTGTAGAGATGGGCTCTCCCTATGTTGCCTAGGCTGATCTCCAACTCTAGCCTCAAGTGATCTTCACACTTTGGCCTCCCAAAGCACTGGGATTACAGGCATGAGCCACTATAACCAGCCCATCACAATTTTTAAATGCTCAGATTCTGGATTCTAGCCATCTTAAATAGCTCAGATAAAATTTCTTCTACTCTTAATCTTATTTCTTCTACTCTTAATGATATTTCAACATCAGGAGTCAAGGTGCCCAGGAACTCCTGTCCTTCACCCTAAGAGATGAAAACAATACAGATCTAGGGCTTAAAGTCTTTAGACTGCATAATGAATAGTTATTAATATTTTAGCAACAGTAATTAATTAGTCATAGGACTGCATGGCTGCCACTGCACCATGATGAGACAGCTGATGAATTAATATTTACATAACCCCCTCTGGAAAAATACCATTTAGTAGGGATTTTTAGGACAGATCAGCAAGACAAAGAAAATGCCTGGCCAAAAGAACTTTGGGTTGGAAGTTAGGAGGCAGAGAATCCCTATCTAGTCTACACAACACACAAATACACACACAAGACATTCATTTATATAGGAAGGAAAGATTTATAACTTTTTTTTTTTTTTTTTGAGACAGAGTTTCACTCTTGTTACCCAGGCTGGAGTGCAATGGCGCAATCTTGGCTCACCGCAACCTCCACCTCCTGGGTTCAGGTAATTCTCCTGCCTCAGCCTCCTGAGTAGCTGGGATTACAGGCACTCACCACCATGCCCAGCTAATTTTTTGTATTTTTAGTAGAGACGAGGTTTCACCATGTTGACCAGGATGGTCTCGATGTCTTGACCTTGTGATCCACCTGCCTCGGACTCCCAAAGTGCTGGGATTACAGGCTTGAGCCACCGCTTTCTTTTTTTTTTTTTGAGACAGAGTCTTACTGTGTTGCCCAGGCTGAAGTGCTGTGGCATGATCTCGGCTCACTGCAACCTCTGCCTCCAGAGTTCAGGTGATTCTCCTGCCTCAGCCTCCTGAGTAGCTGGGATTACAGGTGTGCGCCACCACACCCAGCTAATTTTTGTATTTTTAATAGAGACGGGGTTTCACCATGTTGTTCATGCTGGTCTCGAATCCTAACCTCATGATCTGCCTGCCTTGGCCTCCCAAAGTGCTGGGATTACAGGAGTGAGCCACCACGCCCAGCCAACTTCTTTTCTTTGGAATTGTCTTTTCTACTCTTCTAGTTGAGAATGGGGGATCAGGATGGGAAAAGGAGCAAGAGAAAGTGTTGGCTGGGCAACCCTAAGTTAGAAGCAGAGAAGAAACATGAGGAAAGCAGGATGAATAGCTATGACTAGGCTGGACCTCAGTTACCCCTGGGAGGCATCTTCCCAAGAGGGAGCAGGGTTGCTGATGGAGATCATCTCCCTCCTGCCCCAGCTGCTGACATGATACTTGCTGGCCCTGGCTCAAGCTGGGGCCCCTGTGGGATTTTGCAGTATCTCTCCCTTCTGGCTTTTCTATACCAGCTGACTTGTCTAAAATGACTCTGTAATCCTTCCTGGATCCAAAAATATGTAAGTGTGGTGTGAAAATAAGTGGTCCTTGATAGACTTTATTAGGGCTCAAAGATGGTTTTAGATGAGGCATCCATGTCAAGGCCTTTCAAAACACCAAGGAAAAAAATAACACACACACACACACACACACACACACACACACACAGAACCTATGGGGGAGATTATTTCCATCTCCTAATTACAGCCTCAAAGAGGAAACACACACACCTACTCAAAATCTTTTTTCCAAGTGTTCTGGTAGGCTCTGTTCATATTTTTATTTCAAAGAAGATTATTTTGGCTCATGGGTGGATCTATGAGGCAGCAGGGAAAAGAAATCAGATGAAATAGATATTTGAAAACGAGGAGGGGGAAATTCTCCTTCGAGCACCACTGAATTGCTAAAACTATAGGGTGGGCCTCCACATTGATGAAAAGCCAGAAGATGAAGTAGCATTAAATGTTTCTCATTTGAAAAAAATCAGTACCAGGGCGTTCTGAAAGATGCTGTGTCCTCCAGCGCCACCTTGTGTGCATCACAGGCATTGTTGCACTGGGATTTCCAGTTCTGACTTGGAAATTTGCAAACCTTCCTCTCCCGAAAAAAATTAGATTAAGAAAAAGTTGGGCAGGGCGCGGTGGCTCACGCCTATAATCCCAGCACTTTGGGAGGCCGAGGCGGGTGGATCACGAGGTCAAGACATCGAGACCATCTGGTCAACAAGGTGAAACCCCGTCTCTACTAAAAAGTACAAAAATTAGCTGGGCATGGTGATGCGCGCCTGTAGTCCCAGCTACTCGGGAGGCTGAGGCAGGAGAATTGCTTGAACCCAGGAGGCGGAGGTTGCAGTGAGCCGAGATCGTGCCATTGCACTCCAGTCTGGGTAACGACAGCGAAACTCCATCCCAAAAAAATAAAAAAGAAAAAGTTGTTCTTGAGGCCAGGCGCTGTGGCTCACACCTGTAATCTCAGCACTTTGGGAGGCCAAGGCGGGTGGATCACGAGGTCAGAGATCGAGACCATCCTGGTCAATATGGTGAAACCCTGTCTCTACTAAAAATACAAAAATTAGCTGGGCATGGTGGCGCATGCCTGTGGTCCCAGCTACTCGGGAGGCTGAGGCAGGAGAATTGCTTGAACCCAGAAGGTTGCCGTGAGCCAAGATCGCGCCATTGCGCTCCAGCCTGGGTAACAAGAGCAAAACTCTGTCTCAAAAAAAGAAAAAAGAAAAGTTGTTCTTGGCCAGGCGCAGTGGCTCATGCCTGTAATCCCAGCACTTTGGGATCCCGAGGCGGGCAGATCATAAGGTTAGGAGTTTGAGACCAGCCTGGCCAACATGGTGAAACCCAACTCTGCTAAAAATACCAAAAAAATTAGCCAGGTGTGGTAGCTTGAGCCTGTACTTGGGAGGCTGAGGCAGGAGAATTGCCTGAACCCAGGAGGCGGAGGTTGCGGTGAGCCGAGATTACGCCATTGCACTCCAGCCTGGGTAACAAGAGCGAAACTCCGTCTCAAAAAAAAAAAAAAAAAAAGAACTAGAAAGCCAGGTGTGGTGGCTCACGCCAGTAATCCCAGCACTTTGGGAGGCCAAGGTGAGCAGATCGTGAGGTCAGGAGTTTGGGACCAGCCTGGCCAATACAAGGAAACCCCGTCTCTACTAAAAACACAAAAATTTGACGGGCATGACGGTGCACACCTGTAGTCTCAGCTGCTCAGGAGGCTGAGGCAGGAGAATGGCTCAACCTGAGGCAGAGGTTGTGGTGAGCCAAGATCATTCCACTGTACTCCAGCCTGGGCAACAGAATGAGATTCTGTCTCAAAATAAAAAATTAAAAATAAAATTGCTAAAGAATCGAGAGCAAACACATTTCAAAAACTAGCAGAAGACAAGAAATAACTAAAATCAGAGCAGAACTGAAGGAGATAGAGACACCAAAAAACCCTTCAAAAAGTCAATAAAAGCCGGGCGCGGTGGCTCAAGCCTGTAATCCCAGCACTTTGGGAGGCCGAGGCGGGTGGATCACAAGGTCGAGAGATCGAGATTATCCTGGTCAACATGGTGAAACCCCGTCTCTACTCAAAATACAAAAAAAATTAGCTGGGCATGGTGGTGCGTGCCTGTAGTCCCAGCTGTCCGACCTACCCTCTGCGGGAAGACTGAGCTCGTTCGGAAAAAACCGGACCGCAGGCTAGAGGAAATTCCTTAAGTTCAGGCTTTATTGAGAGGAAAGAGCCTCCGGGCAGGCCAGCCGGGACGAAAAGGAAAAATGGCCGCGCTGCTCAGAGGGGCAGGGTTGTTTTATAGGGGGCTGAAGGGCTGGGGGGTGGGGAAGCCAAAAGCCGAGGTGGTGGGCAACTGTTGGTCAGTTTGAACTGCTGGGCGGGAAGCTGGGCGGCGGGAGGGCTAGGGCCGGTATGTAAAGTGAGAGATAAGGGAGCCTCTTTGTGGGGGAGGGAAAGAGAGAGAGATTTTGCGGTAGGGGCAGAGTTTTCCAAACATTCCCGACTCCTTAAAGAAAAGAAAAAGAGGGGGTCAGGGGCGTCGGTTGTCTCTCTGGCTACTTCCTGCTGACAAGGGTCGACGGGGGGTTCTGAAGAGGTTTCTTTTCCTAAGGAGCCTGGAGGTTTGGGGAGAGGTCTGTTTCTTGCACTCGTTCAGGGTGGGGTTGGAGCAGCATCTGGTGGATGGTGACTCCAGTCAGTTCTTGAAAGAGCCGCTGTAGGAACTGGAGAAAGCAAGGAGCAATAAGTAAGATTAGGCAAACGGCTATTAGGGGCCCAAGCAATGGTGACAAGAGGGTATACATAGAGGAAGACCACCACGCTGTGGCTTCAGCCGAGAACTTCTGACTCTACAGGTTAGTTTTGAGTTTCTGGAGGCTCTCGATTCGGGTTTCTACTAGGCCGGATTCACTGATGTAGTAACAGCACTCTTCTTGTAGGAAGATACAGGTCCCTCCTCGTTCAGCAGTGAGCAGGTCCAGGGCTCTTCGGTTCTGCAAGGCAACTTGGGCAACTGAGGTGATCTGTCATTGGAGTGATGCTAAAGACTCAGTAGAGTCATTAATAGCCGCTTGGAGTTGTGAGGTCAGTCGGGCTATGGCCAGGTGAGAGTGGACTAGTGCCCCTCCTCCTAATCCTGCTGCAAGTGCTGAACCAGCAAGGGAGACTCCAACGGCAATGGGTAGGAAGGCAGCTCATCGGGTGCAGCGATGGGGAGTTTGCAGCATCTGGAATTCGGCTGGGGAATATATAGTGAGTCGAGGGACTAGGGTTACTGGGAGGCATAAAAGAGATGAGGAAAGGCCAATGTAGAGAGTTTTTGTTAAGGTCTTGTTACACCCGAAAAACGTTCCTCGTGGGGCTGTTATATTAGTGGTTACCCGTATAGTTCTGTTACAGCTAGGGACGTTTCGGCCTAGGGAATGTGGGGTTTGGTAGGGGATACTTGGGGTCCCATCGCTAGGGACGTTTCGGCCTAGGGAATGTGGGGTTTGGTAGGGGATACTTGGGGTCCCATCGATTCCCATGACTAAGACCTGGGAAGGGGTGAGATGGCCAGAATAAGAAGGAAGAGCGGAGTAGGTAGCCCCCATGTCTTGTGACCCTAGGCTCGGCGAGGGTAACCGGAGTCGGAAAGCCAGGGCCCCGCTAGTCATCTAGCAGCCCTAGTAGACTGGGGAACGGAGCTCCCTCGGAGGTCGGCTCCTGGCAAGCAGGCTCCTCCCTACTGAGGGTGACCGCTGGCTGCGTAACGCCAGTGTGTCTGTTTTGAGGAACCGGCACCCTGGGGAAGCTGGGGCAGTCTGACTTCCAGTGTCCCGGGAGCCGACAGATAGGGCAAGGCTTAGTTGGTGGCCATGGTTGTGGACAGGCTCGGGACCAGTGTCCTTCCTTTCCACATTTGAAACATGCCCCTGGAGGGGCATGGGTTTCGGCCTTGGGCTTCTGGTTCCCTGCCGGCCTTAGAGCCGCCACTAGGGCTTGGGTCTGGAGGGCAGCCTTCTGCTTCATGCGAGTTTGGCGGGCAGCCTCAGCCGCATCTTCCCTGGCATTGAATACTTTAAAGGCCATTTTTACCAGGTCTTGGATGGGAGTCTCTGGCCCCTCTTCTGCTTTCTTTAGTTTCTTTCTTATGTCGGGTGCTGATTGGGAGATAAAATGGGAGGCTAATACAGTGGCCCCGTTTTGGGAGGCTGGATCTAGTTGAGTGTACCGAACTAGGGCTTCTTATACTTGAGTGAGGTATTGGAATTCTTTAATATAGGTGGATGGGTTGGCTGAGAAGGATCCTAAACGTTTCTCAATTTGGGACAGGTCTTGGAGTGAGAAAGGAACATGGACCCTGATTAAACCTTCTGCGCCTGCTACTTCTCGGAGTGGGGCCAGGATAGCTGGCTGGTGAGAGCGGGTGTGGGCCGCCACCAGAGAGGCAAGAGGAAGTGAGGCCTCTGAGGGAGGGGGCTCGGAGGGAGTAGAGGAAGAGCGAGGCATGGCCTCTGAGGTAGGAGGTGCAGAGGGAGTGGGGGAAGGGCGTGCCGTTGATGGCGAGTGGTTGCTGAGATTGGCAGGATAGGACAGATGTTCAGGCAGATCCTCCGGTGAGGAGTAGGGAGGGGGAGAGGTAGTGGAGGAAGATTTACGGGGGGTTCGAGATAAGAGGATTTGGTAGGTGGAGCAGGAAGAACATAGGTCGGGGTGGGTACGGAGGTCCCAAAAAGCCTGGACGTAAGGAATTTCATTGTCCTTGCCCGCGCGGCGACAAAAATCGTCGAGATCTCGGAGGGTGTTGAAATCAAAAGTGCCAGTCGGGGGCCAATGTGACTGGTTACTGAGTTTGTATTGGGGCCAAGCCACCTGAGACAGGAAGATAAGCTTTTTCTTTCTGAGGGTTTGGGAATATCCCAATTTGGTAAAATTCGCAGCAAGCACCCAAGGGGGGTGCTCAGAGGTATTTTGGACTCCGAATTTCCCATGGCAGGCGCAGCTACAGACTCTCCAGCGCGGATGGGCAGATGCAACGAAAAGGCGTCCCCGTTCGTTGCAAATTCCCCGGAGTACAATTAAGTACAGAAAGGGAAGCGGTCAGAGGGGCGTCCCCCGTCTGGCGGCTGTCCCTCGGAAGGCTCCTGGAGCCGGAACGGAAGACTACCTTGGCTCGGCCGAGACTAGGCAAGGAGTCCGTGCGGAACACCGGAGAGGGAGCAACTGCACCGTGCCGTAGGAAGAGGAGACGGGAAGCGGGGGAAGGCAAAGCAAGAAAAACTTGGCTTACCTTAATCGGAATGTGGAGGTGGCAGGGCCAGTGTTGGGTAGGTCGGGGAGGGGGGCCGTGGCCGGGCCAACAGCCTCAGCTCCCGTCCCGGGTTTCCGGCACCATTTGTCCGACCTACCCTCTGCGGGAAGACTGAGCTCGTTCGGAAAAAACCGGACCGCAGGCTAGAGGAAATTCCTTAAGTTCAGGCTTTATTGAGAGGAAAGAGCCTCCGGGCAGGCCAGCCGGGACGAAAAGGAAAAATGGCCGCGCTGCTCAGAGGGGCAGGGTTGTTTTATAGGGGGCTGAAGGGCTGGGGGGTGGGGAAGCCAAAAGCCGAGGTGGTGGGCAACTGTTGGTCAGTTTGAACTGCTGGGCGGGAAGCTGGGCGGCGGGAGGGCTAGGGCCGGTATGTAAAGTGAGAGATAAGGGAGCCTCTTTGTGGGGGAGGGAAAGAGAGAGAGATTTTGCGGTAGGGGCAGAGTTTTCCAAACACCAGCTACTCAGGAGGCTGAGGCAGCAGAATTGCCTGAACCCAGGAGGCGGAGGTTGCGGTGAGCCGAGATCGCGCCATTGCACTCCAGCCTGGGTAACAAGAGCGAAACTCCGTCTCAAAAAAAAAAAAAAAAAAAAAAAAAAAAAAAGTCAATAAATCCAGGAGCTGGTTTTTTGAAAAGATTAACAGACCACTAGCCAGGATAATAAAGAAGAAAAGAGAGAGCAATCAAATACAATAAAAAATGATAAAGAGGCTGGGAACAGTCAGTGGCTTAAGCTTGTAATCCCAGCACTCTGGGAGGCCAAGGCATGTGGATCACCTGAGGTCAGGAGTTCAAGACCAGCCTGGTCAACATGGTGAAACCCTGTCTCTACTAAAAATACAAATATTAGCTGGGCTGCTGTAATCTCAGCTACTTCGGGAGGCTGAGTAAGGAGAATTGCTTGTGAGACGAAGGTTGCAATGAGCCAAGACCGTGCCATTGCACTCCAGCCTGGGTGACGAGAGTGAAACTCTGTATCAAAAAAAAAAAAAAAGATAAAGGGTTGTCACCACTGATCCCACAGAAATACAAACTACCATCAGAGAATACTATAAATTCATCACAAATAAATTAGAAAATCATCTGTGCAAAGGGGCTCATGCCTGTATCCCAGCACTTTGAAAGCCGAGGTGGGCAGATCACCTGAGATCAGGAGTTCAAGACCAGCCTGACCAACATGGAGAAACCCTGTCTACTAAAAATACAAAATTAGCTGGTATCATGGTGCATGCCTGTAATCCTAGCTACTTGGGAGACTGAGGCAGGAGAATTGCTTGAGCCCAGGAGGCAGAGGTTGTGGTGAGCCAAGATCACACCATTGCACTCCAGCCTGGGCAACAAAAGTGAAACTCCATCTCAAAAACCAAAAACAAACAAACAAAAAAACTAGAAAATCTAGAAGAAATGGATACATTCCTGGACACATACCCCCTTCCAAGACTAAACCAGGAAGAAGTTGAACCCCTGAATAGACCAGTAGCAAGTTCTCAAATTGAGGCAGTAATAGCCTACAACCCAAAAAAATCCCAGGACCAGACAGATTCACAGCCGAATTCCACCAGAGGTACAAAGAGGAGCTGGTACCATTCCTTCTGAAACTATTACAAACAATAGAAAAAGAGGGACTCCTCCCTAACTCATTTTTTCAAGCCAGCATCATCCTGATGCCACAACGTGGCACAGACATGACCAAAAAAAAAAAAATTTCAGGCCAATATCCCTGATGAACATGGATGCAAAAATCCTCAACAAAATACTGGCAAACTGAATCCAGCAGCACATGAAAAATCTTATCCAGCACAATCAAGTCAGCTTCATCCCTGGGATACAAGGCTGGTTCAACATATGCTAATCAATAAACATAATCCATCACCTAAACAGAACCAATGACAAAAAACACATGACTATCTCAATAGATTCAGAAAAAGCCTTCAATAAAATTTGACACCCCTTCATGCTAAAAACACTCAATAAACTAGTTATCAATGGAACATATCGCAAAATAATAAGAGCCTTTTTTGAAAAACCCATAGCCAATATCATGCTGAATGGGCAAAAGCTGGAAGCATTCTCTTTGAAAACCAGGACAAGGCTGGGTGCAGTGGCTCCCACCTGTAATCCCAGAACTTTGGAAGGCCTAGATGGGCGGATCACGAGGTCAGGAGTTCGAGACCAGGCTGGCCAACATGGTGAAACCCTGTCTCTACTAAAAATACAAAACTTAGGTGTAGTGGCACGTGTCTGTAATCCCAGCTACTCAGGAGACTGAGGCAGGAGAATCACTTTAATTTGGGAGGCAGAGGTTGCGGTGAGCTGAGATCATGCCATTGCACTCCAGCCTGGGTGACAGAGCAAGACTCCATCTCAAAAAAGAAAAGAAAATTGGCACAGGAAAAGGATGCCCTCTCTCACCACCCTATTCAACATAGTATTGGAAGTTCTGGCCAGGGCAATCAGGCAAGATAAAGAAATAAAGGGTATTCAAATAGAAAATGAGGAAATCAAATTGTCTCTGTTCGCAGATGACATGATTGTATATTTAGAAAACCCCATTGTCTCAGCCCAAAATCTCCTTAAGCTGATAAGCAACTTCAGCAAAATTTCATGATACAAAATCAATGTGCAGAAATCACAAGCATTCTTATACACCAACAATAGACAAATAGCCAAATTATGAGCAAACTCCCATTCACAATTGCTACAAAGAGAATAAAATACCTAGGAATACAACTTACAAGGGATGTGAAGGCAAATAAGAGAGGACATGAACAAATGGAAAAACATTCCATGCTCATGGATAGGAAATATCAATATTATGATATTGATACTGCCCAAAGTAATTTATAGATTCAATGCTATTCCCACCAAGCTACCATTGACTTTCTTCATGGAATTAGAAAAAAAGACTTCAGCCGGGCGCGGTGGCTCACGCCTATAATCCCAGCACTTTGGGAGGCCGAGGCTGGTGGATCACGAGGTCAAGACATCGAGACCATCCTGGTCAACAAGGCGAAACCCCATCTCTACTAAAAATACAAAAATTAGCTGGGCATGGTGGTGCACGCCTGTAGTCCCAGCTACTTGGGAGGCTAAAGCAGGAGAATTGCTTGAACCCAGGAGGCAGAGGTTGCGGTGAGCCGAGATCATGCCATTGTACTCCAGCCTGGGTAACAACAGCGAAACTCCATCTCAAAAAAAAAAAAAAAAAGACTTTAAATTTCATATGGAACTAAAAAAGAGCCTGTATAGCCAAGACAATCCTAAACGAAAAGAACAAAGCTGGAGGCATCATGCTACATGACTTCAAACTATACTACAAGGCTACAGTAATCAAACAGCATGGTACTGGTACCAAAATAGATATATGGACCAGAACAGAGTCCTCAGAAATAACACCACACATCTACAACCATCTAATCTTTGACAAACCTGACAAGAACAAGCAATGGGGAAAGGATTCCCTATTTAATAAATGGTATTGGGAAAACTGGCTGGCCATAAGCAGAAAACTGCAACTGGACCCCTTCCTTGCACCTTATACAAAAATTAACTCAAGAGGGATTAAAGACTTAAACATAAGACTTAAAACCATAAAAACCCTAGAAGAAAACCTAGGCAATACCATTCAGGACATAGGCATGGGCAAAGACTTCATGACTAAAACACCAAAAGTAATGGCAACAAAAGCCAAAATTAAAAAATGGGATCTAATTAAACTAAAAACCTTCCTCACAGCAAAAGAAACTATCATCAGCGTGAATGGGCAACCTACAGAATGGGACAAAATGTTTGCAATCCACCCATCTGACAAAGGTCTAATGTCCAGAATCTACAAGAAACTTAAGTTTACAAGAAAAAAAATAAAGAACCCCATCAAAAAGTAGGTGAAGGATTATGAACAGACACTTCTCAAAAGAAGACATTTATGTGGCCAACAAACATATTTTAAAAAGCTCCTCATCACTGGTCATTAAAGAAATGCAAATCAAAACCATGATGAATTACCATCTCATGCCAATTAGAATGGTGATCATTAAAAAGTCAGGAAACCACAGGTGCTGGAAAGGACATGGAGAAACAGGAACACTTTTACACTGTTGGTGGGAGTGTAAATTAGTTCAACGATTGTGGAAGACAGTGTAGCAACTCCTCAAGGATCTAGAACCAGAAATAACATTTGACCCAGCAATCCCACTGTTGGGTATATATCTAAAGGATTATAAATCATTCTACTATAAAGATACATGCACACGTATATTTAATGCAGCACTATTTACAATAGCAGGGATTTGGAACCAACCCAAATGCCCATCAGTGATAGACTGGATAAAGAAAATGTGTCACATATACACCATGGAATACTATGCAACCATAGAAATTCATGTCCTTTGCAGGGACATGGATGAAGCTGGAAACCATCAGCAAACTAACACAGGAACAGAAAACCAAATACCACATGTTCTCACTCATAAGTGGGAGTTAAACAATGAGAACACATGGACACAGGGAAGGGAGCATTGCACATGGAGGCCTGTCAGGGTTTAAGGACAAGGGGAGTAATACTTTTATTATTACAATAATACTTTTATTATTAAAGTCTAATAAAAAATATAAAAATTAAAAATGGGCCGGGCGCGGTGCTTCATGCCTGTAATCCCAGCACTTTGGGAGGCTGAGGCGGGTGGATCAGGAGGTCAAGAGATTGAGACCATCCTGGTCAACAAGGTGAAACCCCGTCTCTACTAAAAATACAAAAATTAGCTGGGCATGGTGGTGTGTGCCTGTAGTCCCAGCTACTCAGGAGGCTGAGGCAGGAGAATTGCTTGAACCCAGAAGGCGGAGGTTGCAGTGAGCCAAGATTGTGCCATTGAACTCCACTCTGAGTAACAGCAGCGAAACTCTGTCTCAAAAACAAACAAACAAAAAAATTAAAAATTAAAAAAATACCAAATAGGATGGGAAATATTGTTGCCATCTTTTGAGAAATATGATCTACCTCAAGCCCTAAGAATACCCAATGTAGGCCGGGTGTGGTGGTGAATGCCTGTAATCCCAACACTTTGGAAGGTCGAGGCAGGCAGATCATTTGAGGCCAAGAGCTCCAGACCAGCCTGGCCAACATGGAGAAACCCCATCTCTAATAAAAATACACAAATTCGCCAGGCTTGGTGGCTGGCGCCTGTGGTTGCAGCTACTTGGGAGGCTAAGGCATGAGAATCATTTGAACCCAGGAGGGGGAGGTTGTTGTGAGCTGAGATGGTGCCACTGCACTCCAGCCTGGATGACAGAGTGTAACTGTCTCCAGAAAAAAAAAAAAATTAAGAATACCTGAAGTTTTATCTACAGGGTTTTAAAAGTCAGAAGTTGAATTTTAAAAACCGGGCCAGGCACAGTGACTCAAGCCTATAATTCCAGTACTTTGAGAGGCTGAGATGGGAGGATTGCTTTGAGCCTAGGAGTTCGAGACCAGCCTGGTCAACATGGTGAGACCCTGTCTCTGCAAAAACAAAACAAAACAGACTAACAACAACAACAACAATGAGATGGACATGTAAGCTCCTGTAGTCCCAGCTACTCAGGAGGCTAAAGCTGAAGGATCACTTGAGCCAGGGCAGTCAAAGATGCAGTGAGCAGCCGTGATGATGCCCCTGCTCTCCACCCTGGGCGACAGAGCGAGATCCTGTCTCAAAATAAAAATAAATAAAAACTGAAACATTATGTCTGGCACGTCTTGAGTTTAACAGACTGAAACTCATAGTGGCTACTAATTTTCTTTTTTCTTTCTTTTTTTTTTTTAGACAGGGTCTCACTCTGTTGCCCAGGCTGGATGCAGTGGTGCAGTCATGGCTCACTGCAACCTCTGCCTCCTGGGTTCAAGCTATTCTCCAACTTCAGCTTTCTGAGTAGCTGGGACCACAGGCGCCCAGCTAATTTCTGTATATTTTTGCATAGACAGGATCTCACCATGCTGCCCAGACTGGTCTTGAACTCTTGGGTTCAAGTGATCCTCCTGCCTTGGCCTCCCAAAGGTCTGGGATTACAGGCTTGAGCCGCTGCACCTAGCAAATATTATTTAATATTATTTGACCCTTTAAGACACCATAACAGGCTGGGCCTGGTTGGCTCACGTCTGTAACCCTAGCGCTTTGAAAGGCCAAGGAGGGTGGATCATGAGGTCAGGAGATTGAGATTATCCTGGTCAACATGGTGAAACCCCGTCTGTACTAAAAATACAAAAAATGCTGTTAAAAGAAAGTCATTAAGAAGGGGAACAAAACAAAAAACAAAAAAGAAAAGAAAAAAAAAGACAAAAAAAAAAAAGAAAGAAAAAGGGGGAACAAAAAAAAATTAGCTGTGTGTGATGGCACATGCCTTTAATCCCAACTACTGGGGAGGGTGAGGCAGGAGAATGGCTTGAACCCAGGTGTTGGAGATTGCAGTGAGCTGAGATCATGCCACTGCACTCCAGCCTGGCGAAAGAGCGAGACTCTGTCTCAAACCAAAAAAAGAAACTACATGTAAGGGCCAGTCACGGTGGCTCACTCCTGCAATCCTAGCACTTTGGGAAGCCAAGGCAGGTATCACTTGAGGTCAGGAGTTTGAGACTAACCTGCCCACCATACTGAAACTCCCTCTCTACTAAAAATACAAAAATTAGCCAGGCGTGGTGGTGCATGCCTATATGCCTGTGGTCCCAGCTACTTGGGAGGGTAAGGCAGTAGAATCTCTTGAACCTGAGAGGCAGAGGTTGCAGTGAGCCAAGAACTTGCCACTGCACTCCAGCCTGGGCAACAGAGTGAGACTTCATCTCAAAAAAAAAAAAAAAGAAAGCCAGAAGTGGTGGCTCACGCCTGCAATCCCAGCCCTTTGGGAGGCTGAAGGTGGCATACCATTAGGTTAGGCGTTCAAGACCAACCTGACCAAGATGGTGAAACCCCGTCTCTACTAAAAATGCAAAAATTGACTGCGCGCAGTGGCGAGCGCCTGTAATCCCAGGTATTCGGAACCCGAGAGGCGGAGGTTACTGTGAGCTGAGAACTCACCACTGCACTCCAGCCTGGGTGACGGAGCAAAACCCTGTCTCAAAAAAAAAAAGTAAGAGTGTTCGCTTTGGCAGCACATATAGTAAAATTGGAACGATACAGAGAAGATTAGCATGGCCCCTGCTCAAGGATGACACGCAAATTCGTGAAGCGTTTTTCGTAATTTTTTTAAATTTAAATTTTAATTATTTATTTATTTAATTATTTAATTCTGAGACGGAGTTTCGCTCTTATTACCCAGGCTGGAGTGCAATGGCTCGATCTCGGCTCACCGCAACCTCCGCCTCCTGGGTTCAGGCAATTCTCCTGCCTCAGCCTCCTGAGTAGCTGGGATTACAGGCACGCGCCACCATGCCCAGCTAATTTTTTGTATTTTTAGTAGAGACGGGGTTTCACCATGTTGACCAGGATGGTCTCGATGTCTTGACCTCGTGATCCACCCGCGTTGGCCTCCCAAAGTGCTGGGATTACAGGTTTGAGCCACCGCGCCCAGCCAATTTATTTATTTTTTAATAGAGTTGAGGTTTCACCATATTGGTCAGGCTGGTTTCAAACTCCTGACCTCAGGTGATCGACCCACCTCGGCCTTCCAAAGTGCTGGGATTACAGGCATGAGCCACCTCGGCCGACTGAGTGTTCCATATTTAGAAAAAAAAAAAAAAAGAAGCGATGGGTATTTAAGGCTGGGCGTGGTGGCTCACACCTGTAATACCAGTACTTTGGGAGGCTGAGGCAGGCGGATCACAAGGTCAGGAGTTTGAGACCAGCTTGGTCAGCATAGTGAAACCCAGTCTCTACTAAAAAAAAAAAAAAAAAAAATGTAATATGTATTTAAAGTTCTCCATGTATGTTGTTGCTTGATAGCTCATTTCTTTTTGTCACTAAATGATGTCCCATTATTTGGATATACCACAGGTTATCCATTCACTGGTTGAAGGACATCTTAATTGCTCCCAAATTTTGGCAATAATGAATAAAGCTGCTATAAACAATTGTGTGCAGGTTTTGTGTAGACATGTTTTCAATTCATATGCATACATTGTATTCCTTTTTAACTTTTGTATTTATGCACACACATTTTTATATAGTTGTAAAACTAAACTTACATATTTTTTCTTTTCTTTATTCCCTCTGGGAGCATAGATTCAAGTTGCCCTGAATATACACTCCCACCTATACTTTTTTAGAAGTTGTATTTTACATAAATTTCTGCAATTTGCTTTTTAAAATAACAATAATCTTTTGTTATAAAAGCAGTAGATGTGCTTTTAGAAAGTTAGCTCATGTGGCTAAGCAAAAGAAAATAAAGACACTTGCCGGGCATGGTGGCTCATGCCTGTAATCCCAGCACTTTGAGAGGGCGAGGCAGGAGGATCACTTGAGGCAGGAGTTCCAGACCAGCCTGGCCAACATGGTGAAACCCTGTCTCTATTAAAAATCCAAAAAAAAATTAGCTGGGAGTGGTGGCAGGCACCTGTAATCCCAGCTATGCAGGAGGCTGAGGCAAAATAATCACTTGAACCTGGGAGGTGGAGGTTGCAGTGGGCCAAGATTGTGCCATTGCACTCCAGCCTGGATGACAAGAGCAAACTCCATCTCAAAAAAAAAAAAAAAAAGTGAAAGAGCAGTAAGAGAGCACCACTGCACTCCAGCCTGGGCAACAGAGCAAGACTGTCTCAAAAAAACAGAACAAAAAGCAAAAAACCGTGGCTTAAAGCAACTGTTTTATGTGCTTATAATTCTGTGGGTCAGCATTTTGGGTTGGGCTCTGCTGAGCAGTTCTGCTGGTCCTGCCTGGGGTCATTCACGTAGCTGCGGGCGTATGGAGGTTTGACTGTGACTGGCTGGCCTCACTCACATAGCTGATGGTTGGAGCTCACTCCTGTCTGGGCCCTTCTCTCCACATGGCCTCATCTACCCTCAGGGAGGCTAGCCCTGGCTTCTATGCATGGCCGCAGCAGTGTCCTAGGAAAGAAAGGCAGGTGCACAAGGCCTAGGCTTGGTTGGTCCACATTTCTTATGCCAAATTTTATTGGTCAAAACAAAATGGGTGAAATCGGTTTGATTCCACCTTTGAAACGATGCAGAGGCTAGTGCAATGAGTCTCAAAGCAGGATCTAGGGATCCTTAGATGTCCCAGAGATCCTTAAAAAAGGGACCTGTGAAGTTAAAACAATTTGTCAGCCGGGTGCAGTGGCTAACGCCTGTAATCCCAGCACTTCTGGAGGCCAAGGCGGGAGGATCACAAGGTCAGGACCAGTCTGACCAACATGGTGAAACCCCACATCTACTAAAAACACAAAAATTAGCTGGGCATGGTGGCACACGCCTGTAATTCTAGCTACTTAGGAGGCTGAGGCAGGATAATTGCTTGAACCCGGGAGGCAGATTGCACTCCAGCCTGGGTGACAGCAAGATTCCAAATTTAAAAAAAAACAAAATTGTCATACTACTGTTAAGCCATTGTCCCTTTAACTTAACTGTAGAATGGAGTTTTCCCAAGGGGTAATATATAATGTGATATTGCAAGAGACTGAATGCAGAAGTGGATATGAGAATCTGTCTCCTATGAAGCCAAACATGGCAGACATTTACAGGAATGTAAAACCATTGTCCTTGTAACTTGTTTTGAAAAATTTTGAGAGACAGGGTCTTGCTGTTGCCCAGGCTGGAGTGCAGTGGTGCAATCATAGCTTACTGCAGACTAGAACTCCCAGGCTCAAGCCATCCCCCAACCTCAGCCTCCCAATTAGTCAGAACCACAGGTGTATACCATCAGACTGGGCTTATTTTTTGTAGAGACAGGGTCTTGCTGTTGCCCAGGCTAATCTCAAACTCCTAGGCTCAAACAATCCTCCTGCCTTAGCCTCCCAAAGCACTGAGATTACAGGTGTGAGCCACTGTGTCTGGCCTAAATTTGTTTTTTAAAAAAATGGTATTTATATAAACACGTCATTTAAAAATGTTCTAAGGCCAGGCGCAGTGGCTCACGCCTATAATCCCAGCACTTTGGGAGGCCAAGGTGGGTGGATCACGAGGTCAAGACATCGAGACCATCTTGGTCAACAAGGTGAAACCCCGTCTCTACTAAAAATACAAAAATTAGCTGGGCATGGTGGTGCGCACCTGTAGTCCCAGCTACTCGGGAGGCTGAGGCAGGAGAATTGCTTGAACCCAGAAGGCGGAGGTTGTGGTGAGCCAAGATTGTGCCATTGCACTCCAGTCTGGGTAACAACAGCAAAACTCCGTCTCAAAAAATAAAAAAAAATAAAAATGTTCTAATAACCTCTCAGTTTCAATATGGTGAATGTAAAGATGTAAATAACCCATGTAAACAAAATCTTCCATATTTCTTGAGTCTGGCTCTGTCACCCAGGCTGGAGGGCAGTATGTCAGCTCATTGCAACCTCTGCTGCCCAGGTTCAAGTGATTCTCCTTCCTCAGCCTACCGACTGGCTGGTATTATAGACACCTACCATCACCGCTGGCTAATTTTTTTTGCATTTTAGTAGAGATAGGGTTTCACCATGTTGGCCAGGCTGGTCTTGAATTCCCGACCTCAGGTGATCTGACAGCTTTGGCCTTCCACGGCCTTCTAAAGTTGCTCGGATTACAGGTTTGAACAACTGTGACCCTTTTTTTTTGGCCACAGGGTCTGTCACCCCAGCTGGTGTGCAGTAAATCACTGCAACCTGGACCTCCTAGGCTCAAAGTGAGCCTCTTGGCCCCCTCTCCCAAAACGTGGGGGTCATAGGTGGAAGCCAGCACACCCAGCTCACTTTTTCATCTGTTGGCAGAAACCCAAGTTTGAGAACCCACTTACGAGAACATGGGCACTCTCATACATTACCAGAGCAAATACACTGGTCTAACACTTGGAAGAGCATTTGGGACATCTGCCAAAATTAAGATGCACAGATCTGGCAGTGTACAGTGACATGTATCTATAATCCCCACACTTTGAGAGGCCTAAGTGAGAGGACAGCTAGAGCTCAGGAGTTGAACCAGCCGAGCAAGAGGAATTGGGGGTGTAGTATGTGGGAAATGTGTTCATGAATAGCCACTGCACCAGCCTGGGAAACAAAGCATGGCCTCCTAATTATTGGGGAGGAGTTGAGAATTAAGCGCATGGGGAAGAAATAGAAGTTTGTTGTCTGAGTAGTTGGTATTCTCTCATCCCTGTACAGTTTAGCACTGACTTCTTCAGGGATGGGTGGAAAAATCCTACTGCTTTAGACTGGTAGAGGGTAGGTGAAAAAGTTATTAGCTAAGCACTAAAAACGAATTTGAAGCCAAGATCACTGATGCAAAGCCAACAAACAAGCTCTCTTGCAGACACCACTCCCTTCCAAACCATTCTCTACAAAGGAAAACCACCAGGTGAGCTGGCATGGTCAAATCATACCTTTAGGCAGGTAAGAATTTTTTTTAAAAACCAGAAATTTTCAAAAAAGAGACAAACAAAAGGCAATCAGTTATTTAATTAGATTATTAGGACATTTAAAACACCAATTTGTGAGGATAAATTCCATTTGTCAGGGCAAACACAGATCGCAGGTAGCCCTGGAGCTGAGGAATAGCTTTGATTTTTGGTAGAACTTGTGAGTCCACAGCTTTCTGATCAATCTTGCGCTGCTCTGTTATCTCGTATTTCTAAATAAAAAGAAAATTAAACATTTAAAAACAGGCACTTACAAAATTACTTCTAAGTCAACTAAGGAGTTGTCTCACAAGTACTAATCCCCAAGAATATTTAGCAAATATTAAAGGTAAATTCTGACAATCCTTTCCTTGGAATGATGTGAAATACAACTTGTTTTTAATGTAATAAAAACAGCTCTTATGCTTTTGTAGGCTTTATAGTACCCATCAAGGATAAGGAAGGATACATTCTCAATACAACGGTAGCAGTTAATTCCCACACAATTCCCCGAAAACCTCAGGAGTCTAAGTTGAGCTCCCAGCCTGCTAAAAGAACTACTCAATTTAGAAGAATCTGGGGCTGGGCTCGGTGGCTTGACACATATAATCCCAGCACTTTGGGAAGGAGGCGGGCAGATCACCTGAGGTCAGGAGTTTGAGATCAGCCTGGCCAACATGGTGAAACCCTGTCTTTACTGCAAATACCAAAAATCAGCCGGCCGTGTTGGCGGGAGCCTATAATCCCACCTACTCAAGGAAGCTGAGACAGGAGAATCACTTGAACCCAGGAGGCAGAGGATGCAGTAAGATTGCACCATTGCACTCTAGCCTGGGCAACAAGAGTGAAACTCCATCTAAAAAAATTAAAAATAAAAATCTGGAATACTAAGTATTTCCCAGTATTCCTCATTATTTAACCTTTCATTTTTCTTCTTTTTGTGCAACAATGCTTAGGCATGTTTATTTTCACTCCCAGGTAGAAGGGCCAGTGCTAACATAAGAGATGTTAAGTAGAAACTTACCTCTTTTTCTGTGTCGAAGATCTCACCTTCCTGGTGTCTGGGCTTCCGCAGCTTCTTCTTCTTAAAATAAGCATCAGTAAGATGTTTTGGGATTTTTACATTGCTGATATCAATTTTGGTTGAGGTGGCAATGACAAATTTCTGGTGCGTTCTTCGCAGAGGAACTCGATTGAGGACCAGAGGTCCTAAGGGGGAAAAAATTATTTCAATGAGGACCAATCATCATCCTACAATATATAACCATTTCTTGATACGCTGCTAAACTAAATTTAAACAACCACCTCTGTTTAACCCATATGCACACAAGGCCATGAAATGGGCCTCAGAAACTTGTGGTATTAAGAAGTGTCAAGGATTTTCTTACCAGTCACAAGTAACAAGCCACTAGCCAGCTGCTTCAGGAAAACCACCCTCTGTAAGTTAAAAACAAAGTAATTTTCTGCAATTAAAAATTGACTTCTGAATTAATCAAATCACAGGCAATTTCTACATGTATATTTATACAGCTTGGCAGTTCCGGAAGCAACCACAGCAAGCTACAAGGTAGCACTCAGGCATAAACACGTTTTTGAGCAAATGAACACATGTAACATAATCAACAGCAGAAAATGGCTAATAAATCACCATGGATTAAACTTGTTATTTTCAACAACTAAGTTGTATCTTGCATATCATTTCCCCTTGCCCCAAACATAGGTAAATAAAAGAAAACTACACCTAGCATGCAAATGCATTGCCATCAGGCACCCCAGGCAGCTACAGTGAAGCTCGACAAGCACAGACACTCTTACCTTGCCCCTGTGCCGACCAGTGAGGATGATCAGAATGGTACCGGGGGTAATGCTGGCTCGCAGTTTTCTCACGTGCTGACTAAAGGGTTTTTTGCCGTGGCTCAACAGCTTTCGAGGCACATCTTCAGTAGGATAATACCTAGGCTGGGGAGAGTCCATAGATCCAACTTATTTAAAATAAGCCATTCAGATTAGTAGAGGCGAGCTATGTCAGCCAAACTTTTGATATAGCCTTTTAATTTATTTGAAAGCACAACACTGTATTCATACTATTCCATTTTCATTTCTGCTTAGATTTTAAACTTGGAAAATCTAATCCTTCTGCATCCTCTGACTGCAAAACAAGACAAACTGTTTTTTTTTTGAGATGGAATCTTGCTGTCACCATGCTGGAGTGCAGTGATGCAATCTGGGCTCACTGCAACCTCCAGCTCCTTCAATTCTGCCTCAGCCTCCCAAGTAGCTGGGACTACAGGCACGTGCCAGCATGCCTTTTTAATTTTTTGTATTTTTAGTGGAGACAAGGTTCTACTGTGTTAACTAGGATGCTCTTTATCTCCTGACTTTGTGATCTGCCCGCCTCGGCCTCCCCAAGTGCTGGGATTACATGTGCACACTACCGTACCCTACCGAAACCATTTAATGAATGAGCTGATGCTCAAACAAAGAAACCATCAAGCAAGTCACCTTTGTAATCTTGAGCAAAAACTAAACCTCAGAGATTACACATGTGTGACATGCCACATTTTGCAGGTTAGAGACACATGGCTTGTTTTCCAATTCGAGTAAAGTGTGTTCGTATCCTCACCACTTCATCCCATTCTCACAGCAGCAAGTCTTACTCCCACTTCATCCACAAAGGAAAACGAATTGCACAAAACCAGACACTAGGACGGGCAGATTATTTACTGGAAAAATTAGATACCATGCAAGGGCAATTAAAGACATGACTACAAATATCTCACAATAACCTATTTCTTTTTTTAATAACCTATTTCTTACTATACCATATCATTAGTGCACTCTCACTTTCACCACAAACGTGATCACCTAATAGGAAAACCAGTTCACAAGGCAACTGTCATCTTCCCTCTCATGCAATCATCTTCAACTGTGAAACTGTATGGTGTAACATATTTGGGAATGTTCCCATAATTAAAATTACAGAGCAAGTCCTGAGACTTGGGTTTTTGTGTGGTAAAGGGGGCCAAGATACACTGCTCTAGTGAGAAATGTAACTCTTTGAGGCAAATTCTCATTCCCATCTTATTTTTTGAGATGGAGTCTCCCTCTGTTGCCCAGGCGGGAGTGCAGTGGTGCAACCTCTGCTTTCTGGGTTCAAGCAATTCTTCTGCCTCAGCCTCTAAAGCAGCTGAGACTGCAAGCATGCAACTGGCCAATTTGTCTATTTTTTTTTTTTTTTGAGATCGAGTTTTGCTCGTTACCCAGGCTGGAGTGCAATGGCATTATCTCGGCTCACCGCAACCTCCACTTCCTGGATTCAGGCAATTCTCCTGCCTCAGCCTCCCGAGTAGCTGGGACTACAGGCGCGCACCACCACGCCCAGCTAATTTTTTATTTTCAGTAGGGACAGGGTTTCACCATGCAGACCAAGATGGTCTTGATGTCTTGACCTTGTGATCCACCCCCTCAGCCTCCCAAAGTGCTGGGATTATAGGTGTGAGCTACAGCACCTGGCCCTAATTTGTCTATTTTTAGTAGAGACAGGGTTTCACCATGTTGGCCAGGCTGGTCTTTAACTCCTGACCTCAAGTGAGCTGCTTGCCTTGGCCTCCCAAGTGCTGGGATTACAAGCATAAGCCACCACGCCCAGCCTCATTTCCATTTTATTGTTATTATTTTTCGTTACCCAGGCTGGAGTGCAATGGCGTGATCTTGGCTCACCACAACCTCCACCTCCTGGGTTCAGGCAATTCTCCCGCCTCAGCCTCCTGAGTAGGTGGGATTACAGGCACACGCAACCATGCCCAGCTGATTTTTTGTATTTTTACTAGAGATGGGGTTTCACTATGTTGACCAGGATGGTCTCGATCTCTTGGTCTCGTGATCCACCTGCCTCGGCCTCCCGAAGTGCTGGGATTACAAGCGTGAGCCACTGCGCCTGGCTGTCCATTTTATTTTTAAATTATTTATTACTTTCTTCTTTTTATGAAAAAAAAAAAAAAAAAAAAAATCCTTTAAAATAATATTTTTATTTTTTTGAGATGGAGTTTTGCTGTTGTTACCCAGACTGGAGTGTAATGGCATGATCTCGGCTCACCGCAACCTCCGCCTTCTGGGTTCAAGCAATTCTCCTGCCTCAGCCTCCCGAGTAGCTTGGGACTACAGGCGTGCATCACCATGCCCAGCTAACTTATGTATTTTTAGTAGAGTCGGGGTTTCACCTTGTTGACCAGGATGATCTCGGATCTCTTGACCTGGTGATCCACCCGCCTCGGCCTCCCAAAGTGCTGGGATTATAGGCATGAGCCACCACACCCGGCCTATTTTTATTTTTTGAGAGAGAGTTTTGCTTTTGTTGCCCAGGCTGGAGTACAACGGTGCAATCTCGGCTCAACGCAACCTCTGCCTCCTTGTTTCAGCCTCCCGAGTAGCTTGAATTATAGGCACCCGCCACCATGTCCAGCTAATTTTTTTTGGGTATTTTTAGTAGAAACAGGGTTTCACTATGATGGCTAGGCTAGTCTCCAACTCCTGACCTCAGGTGATCCCACCCACACCCACCTCAGCCTCCCAAAGTGCTGGGATTACAGGCCTGAGCCACTGCCCCAGGCTCCTTATTCTCATTTTACATGCAAAGAAACAAAACACAGAAGAGTAACAAATTATTTAAGATTAACAGTAAATGTTGAAGCCAAGTTGCAAACCCAGAACCCTTTACTTTCCGCTAGAAACTCTGGTATGCAGAAACTTACAGTACCTAAGTATTCAGGCTGGGCGCGGTGGCTCAAGCCTGTAATCTCAGCACTTTGGGAGGCCAAGGCGGGTGGATCACGAGGTCAAGAGATCGAGACCATCCTGGTCAACATGTTGAAACCCCGTCTCTACTAAAAATACAAAAAAAAAAAAAAAAAAAAAATTAGCTGGGCATAGTGGCATGTGCCTGTAATCCCAGCTACTCAGGAAGCTGAGGCAGGAGAATTGCCTGAACCCAGGAGGCGGAGGTTGCGGTGAGCCAAGATCGTGCCATTGCACTCCAGCCTGGGTAACAAGAGCGAAACTCCGTCTCAAAAAAAAAAAAAAAGGTATTCAAAAACACCTTCACAGTACTCAAGCATCAACCGAAAATCCAATTTACAGTCCCCACATCTTACCATTTTGCGAAGTTTAACCACCCGGGTGCCGCCGTTTTTGTCACCACCAACTGGTTTTGTAACAGTTGCAAGAACCTTCTCTTTCTTTTTCTTTTCAACCTACAAGGACACAAATATATCAACCATTAGAGGATGCCAATTAAGGTTAAGACATAATGATCAGTGGTCCCCTCTTCCCTTACCTTGGATTTAGCCGCTGAGTACTTCCTCTTGTACAAGGCTTTTCTGGAATACATGGCAGATCGGGAATACCTGCCAATTCCTCTGACAAGAACAGGATTGCGGCTGCAATGGGGCTTCCCCTTCTTGGGCTTTTTTTTAGCCTTGAGGCTAGCCTTTTTCACTTTGCTACCAGCATCAGCCTTCTTGGCTTCAGGTTTCTTCTCTTTAGTATCCGGCTTCTCAACTTTTTCACCGGCCATCTGCAAATATTTTTTGTAGATAAAAAAGGCACTTTATAATCATCTCTTAACAAGGCAATAATCAAACTGCACATGGATGGGCTGGGCTCCCCAGACTACAACCCCTCCTGCGATAAGATACAGGCTTTCCTCTCAAATTCTACCCATTCCACTCCAGTCTTCACTATGGTTCACCTGGGGGCTGTCTCCCCAATACACTATAAACTCTTTTTTTGAGGCTTTGGAACAGGTATCTCACATCTATTAGGTTTTTGCCAAATATTGAGCGGCCAGTTACTGTCATTATTTTTTACTACGGTTTTGCGAATTAGAAAACTTAAATCCAGAATGTGTCCACATGTAGAAAGCAGCAAGACCAAAACTTGAAACCCTTTCCTTTCAGTACCTTTCCTCTTAACCCTTACCACGACCGTTTCTTCTCAAGAAACTTGATTTAGGAATTGTGGACACAAACACCATCAGCCCATATCAAACGCAAACAGAAAAAAAAACTCAAAGACCAAGAGACCACTTCCGGTCGCGGACGCTGGGAGACGCGAAATTTTTTGGCTTCATTCCGGAACCCCAACGTGGCTGAGACTAGCTCAGTGTCATTTTCTGGAACCCAGGAGCCGAGAACTCAGTGCACGCACCGTCGTCCCGCTTCCTCTAACCCACCAGTCCGCTACGGGTCCCCGAAAGGTCCTCGTTCCTCCCGGCCCAAGAGACTGGCGAACAGTCGGTAGAAGACACTATGGCATTCTACAGTGCCCCGCCGCAAACCCAAACGGCAAAAATGAAGCGCCGGGAAGGCCTCTCAGTTAGCCGTGGGTACGTCGGACCCCTGTAGGTGGCGACTGGATGCCCTCTAGGTTCGGATGGCGAAGGATTGGCAGTGCTGAACTCGAGTCTTGCAGAAAAACCAACCGTTCCTACCTTGCAAGATGGGAAAGAGAACTAAGGCCCCAGTTTCCGGTCTATAAGCAGTAACGGGAAGTGTGAGTCTCACTTCCTTCCGGATCTGGGGCATCATGGGGAATGTAGTTTTTCCGCATTAAGAAAAAAGTAGTAAATCCTAGGCCGTAATCCCAGCCCTTTAGGAGACGGAGGCAGGCGGATCACCTGAGGTTAACAGTTCGAGACCAGTCTAGCCAAATCGTGAAATCCCGTTTCTACTAAAAATACAAAAGTTAGCCGGACGTGGTGGCAAGTGCTTGTAATGCCAGCTACTCGAACGTAATGAAGCTTCAACTGCAGATAATGTACCACAATGAGTGAAGGAAATGCACAGTTGCTTAGATGGGCCCCTCAAAAATTCTGACAATCTCAGATAATTTCACCTAGTAAACGCCCAGAAATATTTGTTGAATGACCTGTCATTAAAATAAAAACACTCAAGCCTGTAATCCCAGCACTTTGGGAGGCCGAGACGGGTGGATCACGAGGTCAAGAGATCGAGACCATCCTGGTCAACATGGTGAAACCCCGTCTCTACTAAAAATACAAAAATTAGCTGGGCATGGTGGTGCGTGCCTGTAGTCCCAGCTACCCAGGAGGCTGAGTGAGGCAGGAGAATTGCCTGAATCCAGGAGGCGGAGGTTGCAGTGAGCCGAGATCGCGCCATTGCACTCCAGCCTGGGTAACAAAAGCGAAACTCCGTCTCAAAAAAAAATAAATAAAATAAAATAAAATAAAATAAAAATAAACATAGGCTGGGCATGGTGGCTCACACCTGTAATCCAAGCTCTTCAGAGGCCAAGGCCTGAGGTCGGGAGGTCAAGACCAGCCTGACCAACATGGTGAAACCCTGTCTTTAAAAAAAATTTTTTTTTTTTGAGACAGAGTTTCACTCTTGTTACCCAGGCTGGAGTGCAATGGCGCGATCTCGGCTCACCGCAACCTCCGCTTCCTGGGTTCAGGCAATTCTCCTCCCTCAGCCTCCTGAGTAGCTGGGATTACAGGCACATGCCACCATGCACAGCTAATTTTTTTTTTGTATTTTTAGTAGAGACGGGGTTTCACCATGTTGGCCAGGATGGTCTCGACCTCTTGACCTCGTGATCCACCCGCCTCAGCCTCCTAAAGTGCTGGGATTACAGGCTTGAGCCACCGCGCCTGGCCTAAAAAAAAAAATTTTTTTAAATAAATAAATAAATAAATAAATAAATAAATAAATAAAATAAAAACATAGATGAACCCCCTCTTGTGTTTTGTTGTGGTATTGCAAAATTTACAATTCATTAGTTGGGTAAAATATCGTGTTATAAATATTTTTATTAAGCTTAGTTTTGCCATATATAAAATGCTCTGAAATTTGTGCACTTTAATCGTAAAGCAGACATTTTTGCAGACACTAAATCTTTTTTTTATATATAAAAAAATTTTTTTAATTGAGACCGAGTTTTGCTCTTGTTACCCAGGCTGGAGTGCAGTGGTGCGATCTCCACCTCCCGGGTTCAAGTAATTCTCTTGCCTCAGCCTCCTGAGTAGCTGGGACTACAGGCATGCGCCACTATGCCCAACTAATTTTTGTATTTTTAGTAGAGACCGGGTTTCACCATGTTGACCAGGATGGTCTCGATTTCTTGACCTCGTGATCCACCCGCCTCAGCCTCCCAAAGTGCTGGGATTACAGGCTTGAGCCACTGTGCCTGGCCTTTTTTTTTTTTTTTAATCTGAGATGGAGTCTTGCTCTGTCGCCCAGGCTGGAGGGCAGTGGTGTGAGCTTGGCTCACTGCAACCTCTGCCACCTGGGTTCAAGCCATCCTCCCGTCTCAGCCTCCCAAGTAGCTTGGACTACAGGCGCCTGCCACCACACTCGGCTAATTTTTTGTATTTTTAGTAGAGATGAAGTTTCGCCATGTTGGCCAGGCTGGTTTTGAACTCCTGGTCAGGTGATCTGCCCACTTTGGCCTCCCAAAATGCTGGGATTACAGGCATGAACCACTTTGCCCAGCCTCATTTTTTTTTTAGTATATATTTTTTTGAGACAGAGTCTCGCTTTATCGCCCAGGCTGTAGTGCAGTGTCACCATCTTGGCTCATTGCAACCTCTGCCTCCTGGGTTCAAGTGATTTTCTTGCCTCAGCCTCCTGAGTAGCTGGGATTACAGGCCTGCACCACCACACCTGACTAATTTTCGTCTTTTTAGTAGAGATGGGTTTTCCTCATGTTGGCCAGGCTGATCTCAAACTCCTGATCTCAGTTGATTCACCCATCTTGGCCTCCCAAAGTGCTGGGATTACTAGGCATGAGCTGCTGTGCCTGGCCTTTTTATTTATTTTTTCTTTTTTTCTTTTTCTGCAACAGGGTCTCACTCTGTTCCCCAAGCTGGAATGCAAGGTGAGATCATGGTTCACTGCAGCCTTGATCTCCTGGGTTCAAGCGATCCTCCCACCTCAGCCCCCTGGGTAGCTGGTAATATAGTGCACACCACCATGCCGGGCTAATTTTTTTTACATTTTTTGCAGAGATGGGGGTCTCACTATGTTGCCTCAGCTATATTTTCTGTTTATTTGTTAGACTATAAATCTTTTTAAGCCTGGACAACATGGTGAAACTCTGTCTTTGCTAAAAATACAAAAATTAGCCGGGCATGGTGGTGCATGCCTATAATTCCAGCTACTTGGGAGACTGAGGCATGAGAATCACTTGAATCTGGGAGGGAGAGGTTGCAGGGAGCCAAGATCATGCCACTGCACTCCAGCCTGGGACACACAGTGAGACTGTCTCAAAATAGTAGTAATAATAAAAACTTTATACGTGTTATGCGTGTAAGCCTGTGTGTGGGATGAGTGTGTGTGTATATGTATAGAGAAGTGTGGAAAGACATACACCATTAATACTGCTGGAGGCTGGGATATGGAGGATGTATGCATTAAGGAACGCAGAAATTTGCTATTAAATTACAGAATAATGTAATCTCTAAATTATTCATTTAGAGATTAATTCAGATAATAGCCATTACTTCATTTGAATTTCTTTTCAAAATTAAGATAGGTTCTTGCTATGTTGCCCAGGCTGGTCTCAAACTCCTGGCCTCAAAAGATCCTCCTGTTAGCTACCATGCCCCATCACATAAACGAACATGCCAGGCACTACTCTGGGCATATAAAGATGGGAAGATGGGCCAGGTGTGGTGGCTCACTCCTGTAATCCTAGCACTTTTGGAGGTTGAGGTGGGTCAATCACCTGAGCTCAGAATTTGAGACCAGCCTGACCAACATGAAGAAACCCAGTCCCTACTAAAAGTACAGAATTAGCCAGGCATGGTGGCACATGCCTGTAATCTCAGCTACTCAGGAGGTTGAGACAGGAGAATCACCTGAATCTGGGAGGCGGAGGTTGCAGTGAGCTGGGATTGTACCACTGCGCTGTAGCCTGGGCAAAAGAGTGAAACTCTGTCTCAAAAAAAAAAAAAAAAGGTTAGGCGCGGTGGCTTCCACCTGTAATTCCAGCACTTTGGGAGGCTGAGGTGGGCGGATCTCCTGAGGTCAGGAGTTTGAGACCAGCCTGGCCAACATAGTGAAATCCCGTCTCTACTAAAAATACAAAAAAAAAAAAAAAAATTATATGTCTAAACATCCTGCTTATACCACAAAAAAAAAAAAAAAAAAAAAACAAGAAAAAAAAATTAGATGAGCATGGTGGCAGGTGCCTAAAATCCTAGCTACTCAGGAGGCCAAGGCAGGAGAATTGCTTGAGGCGAAAGTTACAGTGAGCCAAGATTGCACCATTGCATTCCAGCCTGGGCAACAAGAGTGAAAGTCCATCTCAAAAAAACAAAAAGGGAAGACAATGACTTTGTCTTAAAAGGAGCTCATAATCTAGAGGAAGACACAGAACCAACAATGATGTTGAAGTGTGTTACGTGCGATAGAAGCATGAACAGGCAGCCCCAGGAGCATAGGAAGGGAGTCTCTCTTTTATTCTCAAAAAGTGAAAGAATGTTTTCTGGAGGAGCTGCTTAAGTTGAAACTGAACTTGCATGACTGTTTTCCAGATGGAGAAGGGTTTGAAGAGTATTCCAGGCAGTAGGAACTACATTTTGGAAGGCAGGGATGCAAGAAACAGCTAGAACCCTTTGGAAACTGCTAGATTATGTGAGGGTGTTGACACAGGACATATCTAGAAGGGACGGATGTGCTAAGGGAAAGAGTTCTACTTAATACTAGAGGGTTTGAACCTCTTTCATACAACAGTGGAGTAACATGTTTAGATTTGTATTTTAGAAGATCAGCCAGGCACAGTGGCTCACGCCTGTAATCCCAGCACTTTGGAAGGCCAAGGTGGGTGGATCCTACGAGGTCAGGAGTTCAACACCAGCCTGACCAACATGATGAAACCCCATCTCTAGTAAAAATACAAAAAAATTAGCTGGGCTTGGTGGCGCATGCCTGTAGTCCCAGTTACTTTGGAGGCTGAGGCAAAGAGGCAAGAGAATTGGGAGGCTTGAACTCGGGAGGCGAAGGTTGAAGTGAGCCTGCAACCTTCAAAAAGTTGTTTTTTTTTTTTTGCAGGCTATAAAACAAAAAACAGAAAACAATTAAGTTCTCTTTCTTTTTTTTTTTTTTTGACATGGAATTTTGTTCTTGTTGCCCAGGCTAGGGTGCAATGGCACTATCTCGGCTCACTGCAACCTCCGCCTCCCGGGTTCATGCGATTCTCCTGCCTCAGCCTCCTGAGTAGCTGGGATTACATGCTAATTTTGCATTTTTAGTGGAGATGGGGTTTCTCCATGTTGGCTAGGCTGGTCTCAAACCTCAGGTAATCTGCCCGGCTTGGCCTTCTAAAGTGCTGGGATTACAGGTGTGAACCATCTCATCCAGAAAAAGAACTTAACTGAATGCTTCCCATATGATATAGGCTCTTAGATTTACTAGTGTAGTGTGTTAGGTTTTAAGGATAGGTATCTTGGTGACCATCAGACCTGGACTAGAGAATTAGGTGAGGCTTCTATTACAGAGGAAGTGGCTTTCAGTCTGAAATCAGAGGCTTAGAGTTGCTGTGGAGGAGAGTCAGTAAGAACCCTCTGGGGGAAAGAGAGCTGATTGTTTAAGGCTCTAAGCTGTGAAAGAAGATGGCATACTGAGAGGAGGTGAAAGTCATTCAGCATGGCTAGGTTACAGAGAATGAAGTGAGTAGTGGGGAGAGGGGCTGGTGAAGTGAGTGGGGACCAGAGTTAAAAAACTCTGGGCTTGGCCAGACGAGGTGGCTCATACCTGTAATCTCAGCACTTTGGGAGGCCGAGATGGGTGGATCATCTGAGGTCAGGAGTTTGAGACCAGCCTGATAAACATGGAGAAACCCTGTCTCTACTAAAAATACAAAAAAATTGGCCAGGTGTGGTGGCACATTCCTGTACTCCCAGCTACTTGGGAGGCTGAGGCAGAATTGCTTGCACCCAGAAGGCGGAGGTTGTGGTGAGCTGAGATCACGACGTTGCACTCCAGCCTGGCCACAAAAGTGAAACTCTGTCTCAAAAAAACAAACAAAAAAAACAAAAACAAACAAACAAACAAAAACCCCTCTGGGCTTTACCAGCCAAAATGGCTTAAGCCTGTAAATCTAAGGCTTTGGGAGGTTAAAGCGGGAGGACTGCTTGAGGCCAGGAGTTCAAGGCCAGCCTAGGCAACATAGCAAGACCTTGTGTTTAAAAAAAAAATTTTTTTTTTAAGAGGCTCAAGCCTGTAATCCCAGCACTTGAGGCTGACGTGGGCTGATCATGAGGTCAGGAAATTGAGACTATCCTGGCCAACATGGTGAAATCCTGTCTCTATGAAAATACAAAAAATTAGCTGGGCATGGTGGCACAATACCTGTAGTCCCTGCTATTCGGGAGGCTGAGGCAAGGGAATCCCTTGAACCTGGGCATCGGAGGTTGCAGTGAGCCTAGATTGTGCCACCGCACTCCAGCTGGGTAAAAGAGCAAGACTCTGCCTCAAAAAAAAAAAAAAAAATCTTTTTTTAAACTTTTTTTTTTTTGGGCTGGGGATGGTGGCTCACACCTGTAATCCCAGCACTTTGGGAGGCCGAGGTGGGTGGATCACTTGAGGTCGAGTTTGAGATCAGCCTGGCCAACATGGTGAAACCTTGTCTCTACTAAAAATACAAAAACAATTAGCTGGGCGTGGTTGTGCATGCCTGTAACCCCAGCTTGGGAAGCTGAGACAGGAGAACACTTGAATCTGGGAGGTGGAGGTTGCCGTAGGCTGGGATCAGGCCATTGCATTCCAGCCTGGGTGACAGAGTGAGACTCAACTCAAACAAAACAAAACCCCCCCCTTTTTTTTTTGTAGGGACAGGGGTCTTACAATGTTGCTCAGGCTTGTCTTGAATTCTTTGGGTTCAAGCAATCCTGCCACCTGGGAGTCCCAAAGCACTGAGATTACAGATGTGAGCCACCACATGGGGGTGGGGGCCGGGGAAGGGGATAAACCTTTTTATTTCTGGACTTCATTGTAAAAGCAAGGAGAAGCCATTGACAAATTCAATGCAGGAATTGACTAGTTTTGCAGTTTTTAAAAAATTTTTTTATTTTTTAGATGGAGTCTTGCTCTGTCACCCAGGCTGGAGTGCAGTGGTGCAATCTTGGCTCACTGCAACCTTCGCCTCCTGGGTTCGAACAATCCTCTCGCCTCAGCCTCCCAAGTAACTGGGACTACAGGTGTCTGCCACTGAGCCCGGCTAATTTTTGTATTTTTAGTAGAGACTGGAACTCACCACGTTGGCCAGGCTGGACTCAAACTCCTGACCTCAGATGATCCACCCACCTTGGCCTCCCAAAGTGCTGGGACTACAGGCGGGAGCTAATGTGCCCGGCCTTGTTTTGTAGTTTAGATTACTCCGGCTACTATGGGGAGATTGGATTAGGAAGTTTAGGCCTGCAGGCCTGAGATCAGTTAAATGTTGCTTGCCATCTAGGTGGCCAGGATTCAGGGAGAGGGACAATGCTTGTTGAATGGCTATTATGTGAATTAAATTGGCATATATTAAAAGTGATCTTTGTCAGGAGCATGAGTGCTGAAGCAGTTAGCACACAGTATGAGAGTTATTTGTATGTGAATGTAATGGACAAGCATTAAACAAATGAGGATTCTGGAGCTATGTAGACATGGGTTAAACTTATGGCTCTGCCATTCACTAAATCTGTGCCCTTTATTTATTTTTGAGAAGTAGTTTAGCTCTGTTGCCCAGGATGGAGTGCAGTGGTGCAATCTGGGCTCACTGCAACCTCTGCCTGTCCGGGTCAAGCAATTCTCCTACCTCAGCCTTCCGAGTAGCTGGGTCTACAGGTGTGCGCCACCAATCTCCACTAATCTTTTTATTTCTAGTAGAGACAGGATTTCACCAAATTTGCCAGGCTCGTCTTGAACTCCTGACCTCAAGTGATCCATTCTTCTCGGCCTCCCAAAGTGCTGGGATGGCGTGAGCCACCATACCTTGCCTGAGCAGTAGCACGATCTCGGCTCACTGCAGTCTCAACTTTCCAGGCTCGAGTAATCCTCACCTCAGACTCCGGAGTAGCTGGGACTACAGGTGCGCGCCACCACGCCCAGTCAATTTTTGTATTTTTTTTTGTAGAGATGGGATCTCACTATTTTTACCGGGCTGGTCACTAACTCCTGGGCTCAAGTGATTCGCCGGCCTCTGGGATTTCAGGCGTGCGCCATAGCGCTCAGCCCAAAGTATTTTTTTTTTTTTTTTAAGGCAGGGTCTCGCCCTGTCGCCCAGGCGGAAGTGCAGTGGTGTGATCACAACTCACTACAGCCCGGACTTCTCGGGCTCAAGTGATCCTCCCGCCGCAGCCTCCACGCCCGGTTAGTTTTTTTCTATTTTTTTGTAGAAAAGATGAGGCCTCGCTTTGTTGCCCAAGCTGTCCTCGAACTCCTGGGCTCAAGCGATCCTCCAGCCGCAGCCTCCCAAAATGTTGGGATGGTGGGCCTGAGCCACCGCGCCCGGCCTACTATCTTTATCTTACATAAATAAATAATGGAGGAAACTGAGGCTCGGAGACAGTAAGTAATTTCCCTAAGGTTCCATCCACAGCTAATGAGAGGAGCGGCGATTTGTGGAACGAAATGAATGAAATCGATGTGGCAGCGGGCCCGAAAGCGCCGGGTCGGTGAAGCCGCGTAGAGGCGGAGCGCACAGCTCACACCCGGTGGCCGCGGTTTTCAGGAGGAAACGTGGGTGCTTTGGTCACTGCGCGTGGCGCCTCCGCGGAGACCCCGCGCTGCCATTCTCGGCCGTCGCTCAGTTCTCGGCTGACGGGAAGCAGGAAGTGGCGGCGGGCGTCGCGAGCGGTGACATCACGGGGCGACGGCAGCGAAGGGCGGGGGCGGAGGAGGAGCGAGCCGGGCCGGGGGGCGGCTGCACAGTCTCCGGGATCCCCAGGCCTGGAGGGGGGTCTGTGCGCGGCCGGCTGGCTCTGTCCTGCGTCCGGTCCCGAGCGGGCCTCCCTCGGGCCAGCCCGATGTGACCGAGCCCAGCGGAGCCTGAGCAAGGAGCGGGTCCGTCGCGGAGCCGGAGGGCGGGAGGAACATGACATCGCGGAGGTGAGGAGCCCTGAGGGGCCCGGCTCGGGCCTCGGCCCGGCCCCCGCCGCGCTCTGTCAGCCCCGTCCGGAAGGGGGCGCCCCGGCCGGGCTTCGGACTGCCGTCCCGGATCGGGTTGGGGGCAGGTTCCCTCCTCGTCCCCTCGCCCTCCCGGGGCCGGAGGCCGACCCCACCGCGCCCCGACCCCTCGGGTTCCCATTCATTTCCTGCCTCCCCGAGTTCCGGCTGCGGCAGCCCGGGGGATGCCCGTCAGGCCCCGGGCAGGTAGAGCCGCCGAGGGAACCACGGGCGCCGGCGGACCGGCTCAGCGCCGCATTCCTGACCCATTGCCTCATGAGAATTGCCTCATGGTGATTCCGAAATAACTGCTCACTTGGGGAGGCTCCTTGGGACATGAGAGGGGAGTTGCGTGGGGCCGGACCCCCAGTGGTCTAGCCGTTTTGGGTCACTGTGCCACTTGCGTGCATTTGGGGACTACGCAGGACCCCTGAGGCTTTTACATGCCCCTTTGTGTCTTCTTTTTCTCCTACCCCTCACGTGCCAGAAATGGAAAAACTGACTGTATGTGCAGCCACTAGAAGTATTTCCTTCCTCTGCGATCTTCGCTTTGGGAGATGAAAAGGAAGGGAGCCACATTCTCGTTATTTAATCCTTCACTGCAACCTTAAAGTCAGGTCACTTTACTGGTACCCGTTTTATGGATGAGGAAACCGAGGCCCAGAAGTTACGTGCTGTAAATGACAAAATTTGAAACTAAGGAGGATTAGTGAGTTAATGAGATCCTTTGAAAGGTCAGGGTAAATATACTACTAATAGCTAACATTTGCTTAGTTCTGGCGGCCCTATCAGATGGCTGTTATCCTCATTGTAAAGATGAGTAGGCCGAGATTCAAAGGTTAAGCAAATTGCCTCACAGCAAGTAGGTGGTGGAGACAGAATCCCTACCTTTAATCAGTATGTTGCTTCTATTATTTTGTAACTATTTGTAAGCCTTAATTTTGTTGTCAAACAGTGGTGTGACCTGTTGTTTTCAGATAATGATCCTGTTATTTTGTGTGGTCACTGTATATACCACCACACTTAAGACCCATTATCTATTCTTTTCCATGGTTGTTCAATTATGGTCACTGTCATAGACATTTAAAAAGCGATTCAAGCTATTGGGGCTATTTGAATGAGACTTTTCAAAATATTAGGAATGCCTCCTCCAAACACACCTGCCATGTTATTCATACATGGATCTGAAGCTTAAAAAGGGGAGAAAAAAGAAAACTGAGAACTGGTTGGAAGTGAGTGACTTGGACAGGTCTGTTGGCAAGTGTTTACAGATCTGGGTAATATATAACTGCATTTCAACAGAACAGTGTGTAGCCTCAAATGTTCTAATTCTTTAGGGAGCTTTTAAATAAAACAGTTGTCTATTCTTTAATCTGTCAAATAGTCATTGAGCCTTTTGTTCCTGGTGTCTGCTCTTCCAGACAAGTAAGGATCTGCTGCTTTAGGAGACAAAAAGAAAGGGGGCTGGGGGTTGGGAAAAGGTCTGGGGAGTAATAGACCCTACATTGTCCAGTTTGTTGGTTTAGAAGCAGAGAAGTGTGGGCATAGTCAAAGCAGCAAGTAAATGGTAAAGATGACAGTTTGAAAATGGAGCAATGACTTCTCCCCTCCAGCCCTGATATTGTGTACCACCCAAAAAGCCAGATTATGAACATAATACATATAATTTTGAATGATTTATTTTTTTTGGATTGTGAATCTGTTTTATTTGTTAAGCAGCCTTAATAAGGTATAAATGACATATGATAAATTGCATATATTTAAATGTACAATTTCATCAGTTTTGGCATACATATACACTTGGGAAACCATCACCACAGTCAAGATAATGAACACATCTACCATCTCTCGTGATTTTGCCTCGTGTTCTTTATAATCCCTCCTTTGTTCTTAGGCTTTCTGTCACTATATATTAGTTTGCATTTCCTAGAATTTTATTTTTTAAAAATTTTAAAATTGTTAGAATAGAGATGGGGTCTTGCCGTGTTGCCCACGGCAGTCTCAAACTCCTTTGTTCAGGTGATCCTCTCACCTTGGCCTCCTGAAGTATTGGGATTATAGGTATGAGCCACCCTGCGCAGCCCTAGAATTTTATTTTATTATTATTGTTATTATGATGGTTTTTTTGAGATAGTGTCTCACTCTGCTGCCCAGGCTGGAGTGCAGTGGTGTGGTCACTGCAGCCTTGATTTCCTTGGCTCCCTCCCTCCTCAGCTTCCCAATTAGTGGGGCTACAGGTGTGTACCACCACACCTGGCTAATTTTTGTATTTTTTTTGTAGAGACAGGGTTTTGCCATGTTGGCCAGGCTGGTCTCAAACTCCTGTGCTCAAGCGATCCTCCTGCTTTGGCCTCCCAAAGTGCTGGGATTATAGGCATGAGACACTGTGCCCGGACTTCAAATTATTTTAACCTAGTATTAATTCATTCAACAAGTAGTTAATGAGCCAGGTAGGATAAAGCAATAAATAGGGATATATTGCTGTTTTCGTGGCTGAGAGAGAGCAAACAAACACATGACTAAATAGGACAATTTTAGTTAGTAATAATTCTAGGATGGAAAGAAATCCCACAGAAATGTGAGGATGGGCGAGTGTGGTTTGTTTTGATAGGTGATTTAGAGGAGGTGATCGTATGAGCTGACACCTGAATGACAAGTATTAGTCTGAATTTTGTTTTGCTTAATTATCAAAATAACTCCTTTTGGGCTAGACTTTTATATGTATCCAGTAATTAAAATGTACTGGTATCTCTCAGCATCATAGGTAGGGAAACTAAGGCATTGAGCAATTAAGTGACTCCTCCCTCAATAGTGAAGCAGTGATAGTAATGGATTTAGATTTTGAGGTTGCTTCTCTGCCTTTGTAAAACCAACAAAGATGCCTGTATTTTCCCACTCTTCCTTCAGCATGTGTACCTCCTTTACACCTGCTTTTGTTCCTCTGAAATACATACTCGAGGATGAGCTGAGAGGGGCAGAAAATTGAGCTTGTTCTGAGACCGGAGGCTTTTGGTTTATCTCTTGCAGGTCAAGTACATTTTGTCCTGGGCTCTCCCTGGTGGCCATGTTTGTTTATCTCCTGCGGGAGTAAATAAACTTGCTTTGCTGAAAAATAACAGTTCTGTGTCTTTCCAGTGAAACTGGGCTGTCTTTATTAATGTCAGGTCCCAATGTAAGGCCAAGTTTTTGGTTCGAGTTGCTCAAGTGTAGAGGCCGCTGCTAAGATAACTTGCCTCTCTTATCCCTGGTCACTGTGGAGACTGTTATGAGTGGCACATGATACTGGAAAAGCAGAGCCAACTCATGTTTGTAATTGTTCCTAGCAGGCTGTGGTGTACTTTGTTAGGCAGCCACAGTACAATAGAGACACTCAGCTTATTCCCCTTTCATCTGGGAAACACACACCACACTTGCCATCTAACGCCAATGTTTTTAAGAAAGAGAGACAAGAAGTGATGTTGGCAGGGTCTCTGGGAGTTGTGCACCCCAACCAAGGGTTAGAGACCCTGAAATGGATTCAGATGCCCTAAAATGCAGCCCAGTTCATTACTATGAATTTTGGAGGATTGTGTGCCTTCAGCAAATGTGTATATATGACGGTCTTTGACAACACTGAAATAGGAAAAATATTATCCATTTTGTGAGGAGCATTGAATTTAGAAAGGGAGACTGACTTTTATGCCAGTATCAAATGAATTTGATAAAGCTAGTACCAAAATTAAATTTGAATTTTTTTTTTTTAAATAGAGCCTTAATCCATCACCCAGGCTGGAGTACAGTGACACAGTCTTGGCCCACTGCAACCTCCACCTTTTGGGTTCAAGCGATTCTTGTGCCTCAGCCTCCTGAGTAGCTGGGATTACAGGCATGTGCCACCATGTCTGGTTAATTTTTGTATTTTTAGTAGAGATGGGGTTTCACCATGTTGGTCAGGCTGGTCTTGAACTCCTGACCTCGTGATCCACCCGCCTCAGCCTCCCAAAGTGCTGGGATTACAGGTGTGAGCTGCTGTGCCTGGCTACAATGTCTATTTTAAAGATAATGGTTTAAGTTTTTATGATCCCACCGGCCACTCTAATGAAACATCTATCCATACATTGAAGAACTATTTATGGTGGGATTACTATGTGCCAGGCATTGGATATTCCAGGTTTTAGGAAATAGCACATGCAAAAGTGCTGAAGTGGGAGATCTCGGAGTGATTGAAGAATAGGAGAGAGCACGTGTGGGAGCTGTGAGGCTGGGAAGGTGGAAGGTAGGTGGGAACAGACTACACAGCGATTCTTAATCTCTTTACTGTCATGTGGACCATGGAGAGAAGTGCAGATTGTATTTTTAGAGCAATGCAAAATCATAGAAGGATGTGATCAGGGGAGTGGCATGAGCCGATCTATTTAAAAATATTTCTCTGGCTGCTGTGAAGGAAGGATTGTAGGAGGCAGGAGCAGATTCAGGGAGATGAGACAAGTGACGATAGAGGCTTTGAACTTGGTTATAAGTAGTCTGTGGAAAGTCTTTTTCGGAGGTAGTTTCCGTTTATTGCCCAGTCATCAAAGCAGAGATGCCGACCAATGAAACTCCGTGAGAAAATAGTGGTTTATAAAGACATAGCTTTGTACTACCATTAAAAAGCTGCTTAAAAAAAAAAGATAAAAAGCCGATTTAACAAGATTTTTTTTTTCCAAGATGGGGTCTTACTCTGTCACCCAGGCTGGAGTGCAGTGGCATGGCCTCAGCTCACTGCAGCCTCCACCTCTCAGGCTCAAGTGATTCTCCCACCTCAACCTCCCGAGTGGCTGGGACCACAGGCAAATGCCACCATGTCTGGCTATTTTTTTTTTTTTTTGTATTTTTTGCAGACATAGATTTTGCCATGTTGCCCAGGTTGGTCTTGAACTCCTGAGCTCAGGTGATCCACCCGACTCAGCCTCCGAAGTGCTGGAGATTACAGACATGAGGCTCTGGGCCCTGCCTTACAACTTAACTTTTTTTTTTTTTTTTACATTTACAAGGATGTTTATTGCATTGTTGGAGATGACAAAATATTGGAGACAGCTGAAATCAATAGGGGGGCTAGTTAAATGAAATACAGTGTAGCATGCATTAGAATACTTTTCAGAAATTTAACTTTTTTGTAGCCTTTTAATTATAATGCTTGTCCCTACTGATGCCTTTTTTTTCTGTATGACTTGCTAATTAAATTTTATAGGATATTAAAATTTAATTAGATTAGAAATGAGGAATATTCTTATAATCTGTAGAAAGTGCCAAACTATAACCTTATTCCCTAAGAACAAATATAATAATTTTTCTGGAGTAGCAGGTAAGAAAGATACAAATTTATATGTATATAAGAAACTGAAATTAGACTGTATATTTAAAGCTTACAAGTGCAGTTTTGTTACGTGAATGTACGGGTTTTTAATGTAACCATCACCTGAATAATGTACATTGTACCAGTTAAGTAATTTCTGATCCCTCATGCCCTTTCCACCCTGAAATTAGACTTTGGATCCCTAGTTTAAATTCCACCCCCCTTTTTTTTGAGACAAGGACTCACTCTCTCACCCAGGTTGGAGTGCAGTGTTGCAATTGCAGCTTACTATAGCCTCAACCTCCTGGGCTCAAGGGATACACCCTCCTCGGCCTCCTTAGTCGCTGGAACTGCAGGTGTGCACCATCACATTCAGCTAACTTTTGGATCTAGAGATAAGGTCTGAACTCCTGGGCCCAAGAGATTCTCCCCAAGTGCTGAGATTACAGGCATGGGCCACTGTACCCAGCCTCAACCTCTTTTCTCAGTATAGCAGCCTTGAGATGAAGTTCCTGAAATTACTGGCCAGCTTGACTGTTTCCTCACATCACTGGGGAGGGGGATGCATAGATAAAACAAAATGTTCAGCATCGTATTTTATTTTTGTTTCATCAGCATTTTTTTTTTCTTTTTTTTTGAGACGGAGTTTCACTCTTGTTACCCAGGCTGGAGTGCAATGGCGCAATCTCGGCTCACCGCAACCTCCGCCTCCTGGGTTCAGGCAATTCTCCTGCCTTAGCCTCCTGAGTAGCTGGGATTACAGGCACTCGCCACCATGCCCAGCTAATTTTTTTTGTATTTTTAGTAGAGATGGGGTTTCACCATTTTGACCAGGATGGTCTCAATCTCTTGACCTCGTGATCCACCTGCCTCAGTCTCCCAAAGTGCTGGGATTACAGGCATGAGAGCCACCGTGCCCGGCCATCATCTTTTTTTAAACTCACTTGACATAAGTCCCTACTCTCTAAGAGTGAAGCCTTTGCAGAATCTGCATTCAGATTTCAGTTGTGATTCAGGTTCGCGAACTCTTTATTTATTTTTTTATTTTTTGAGACGGAGTTTCGGTGTTGTTACCCAGACTGGAGTACAATGGCACGATCTCTGCTCACCGCAACCTCCGCCTCCTGGGTTCAAGCAATTCTCCTGCCTCAGCCTCCTGAGTAGCTGGGACTACAGATGTGCACCACCATGCCCAGCTAATTTTTGTATTTTTAGTAGAGACGGGGTTTCATCTTGTTGACCAGGATGGTCTTGATCTCTTGACCTCGTGATCCACCTGTCTCAGCCTACCAAAGTGCTGGGATTATAGGCATGAGCCACTGCACCCGGCTCTTTTTTTATTTTTTGAGACAGAGTTTTACTTTTGTAGCCTAGGCTGGAATGCAGTGGCGCCATCTTGGCTCACCGAAACCTCTGTCTCCCTAATTCAAGTGATTCTCCTGCCTCAGCCTTCCGAGTAGCTGAGATTACAGGTGGGATTACGCACCACCAGGCCTGGCTAAGTTTTGTATTTTTAGTAGAGACGGGGTTTCACCATGTTGGCCATGCTGGTCTTGACCTCCTGACCTCAAGTGATCCACCTGCCTCGGCCTCCCAAAGTGCTGGGATTACAGGCATGAGCCACCATACCCAGCCAAAACTCTGTTTTTTAAAAAAATTATTTATTTTATTTTATTTTTGTTGCTGAGCGATCTAAACTCTTATAGGCAGGAATTACATCTTCCATTTTTTAAAACCCACTCAACACAGGGCTCATGTGTAATAGGCTCTGGAGCTTATTTCAGATATTGATTTGAGGCTCTTTTTCCCAAGTGTTGGGGTGTGTGTGTGTGTGTGTGTGTGTGTATGTGTGTATGTAAGTCTTTCTATGAGATGAGTGGTACCAACCTGGGCTGTATTATGGCCTTAGGTTTTTTTTTTTAATATTTTTTTAATTTAAAGATGGTGTTTCACCATATTGGTCAGGCTAGTCTTGAACTCCTGACCTCAGGTGATCTGCCCGCCTCAGCCTCCCAAAGTGCTAGGATTACAGGCGTGAGCCACCATGCCCAGCAGGTTTTTTTTGTTTTAAGTTTCACTTATTTTTGTAGATATGAGGTTTCACTATGTTGCTCAGGCTGGTCTTGAATTCTGGTGCTCAACCAATCCTCCCTCCTTGGCCTCCCAGAGTGCTGAGATTACAGGTGTGAGCCAGTGATCCTTAATAAATATAGATAATGGCCGGGCACAGTGGCTCACACCGGTAATACCAGCACTTTGGGAGCCCAAGGCTGGCACCTGAGCTCAGGAGTTTGAGACCAGCCTGGGCAACATGGGCAAAACCGTGTCTCTACAAAAAATACAAAATTAGCCAGGCGTGGTGGTGCACGCATGTAGTCCCAGCCACTTGGGAGGCTGAGACAGGAGAATTGCTTGAACCTGGGAGGTGGAGGTTACAGTGAGCCGAGATTGTGCCATTGAACTCCAGCATGGGTGACAGAGTGAGACCTTGTCTCAAAAAAAATGTAGATATAGGCAATAGATATAGATACAGATAATGCCAGATGATGGCTGGTTAGAAGGGATTGTCAGGGGCTGGCAGGTTTTGCAGGTGTTAGAATGAGCAAGATGAGGAGAAGGAGGATGCTTACTTCCCTCTCCTTGTAACTCTTTCTCTACCCCCTCCCCTGAGTGTGTTTTTTAAAGACAAGGTCTCGCTCTGTCACCCACACTGGATTGCGGTGATGCATTCGTAGCTCATTGAAGCTCAAACTCGTGGGCTCAAGTGATCCTTTTGCCTCAGGCTCCTGAGGAACTGGGGCCACAGGTGCATACAACTATGCCTGGCAAAGTTTTTCATTTTTTATAGAAATGGAGTCTTGCTGTGTTGCCCAGGCTGGTCTTGCACTCCTGGCTTCAAGTGAGTCTCTTGCCTCAGTTTTCCAAAGTGTTGTCATAGGCATGAGCCACTGTGCCTAGCCCATCAGTGTCTTTTTATACTTTGCTCCTGTCAAAATTAATTCACTCAGCAGCCACTGAACAAGTGCCTACTATATACATAGTGAGGATTGGAAATTTATTTGTCTCTTCTCATCTTGTCTGGACCCTCTGTATTAATTGTAATAAACGTGTTGATAAACTCAAATGAGGCCATACTGATTTGCCATTTCCTCTCCTTCCAGGTTATATAGATGTGTTTACATTGTAGGTTTCATTTGTTGGTTTGGTTTAAATTAAATCCTATTGTGTCAAATTATGCTAGGTATGAGTTGGGGGGGTGTTCATGATGTGTGTTGTCTTTTTTTTTTTTCTTTGCTTCACTTGCTAATATTACAAGTGTTTATAACCCTTGAGGCTGGCCCTATACATAAAGATTTTTATTAATTCCAATGTTCTTTATCTTCCCTCCATAAGTTTTCGGGGTTGAATTAACTAACTGCATCTTACTAGTGATAAGCAAGTTGCAAATCGCAAAATTGTTACACATATTAAGCCTGTGACTGGCAAGCATTTTTCGTAATTGTGAATGCTTTTTGAAAAAAAAAAAAAAGCTATGGAATGAAAATTTAAAATTACTAAAGCTTAAGTAGATGGTAGAGTAGCCATTTCAATTTCTAACTATGAAAAAACAGTGTAACTTAAATGACATACATGTCACAGTTGCCTATGTGAAACTAACATAATTATGCATGAGAAGTATCTATCCTGTATAACATCCACCAATAATAATAATGATAATAATAGTGAAAACTAATGTTTATTAAGTCCTTACTGTCTCCAGCCTCTGTGCTAAATACTGGTTACTACGTTTCCCCAAAAATATTATTCTCATCTGTTTGTTCTTAATAACAGGTTAGCATAATTATAAGTTGTAAATGAAATGATACAGTTTATTTAATAAAAGGGTAAAGGAGAAGACCACCTACCTTATCTTCTGTTGCTGATCTAGCTGATAGAGGTAGGTCGTCTTTACCTGGTTTCACCTTTGGCAGTTGAAACTACTTTGTTTTTTTTTTAAGTGACAGGGTGGGCCAGGCTCAGTGGCTCATACCTGTAATCCCAGCACTTTGGGAGGCTGACGTGGGCAGATCACTTGAGGTCAGGAGTTTGAGACCAGCCTGGCCAACATGATGAAACCCCATCTCTACTAAAAATGCAAAAATTAGCCAGGCAAGGTGGCACACACCTGTAATCCTAGGTATTCGGGAGGCTGAGGCATGAGAATTGCTTGAACCCAGGAGGCAGAGGTTGCAGTGAGCCGGGATTCAGCCATTGTACTCCAGCCTGGGCGACAGAGTGAGACTCTGTCTCCAAAAACAAAAACAAAAACAAAAAAAGAGAGAGAGACAGGGTCTTGCTCTGTTGCCCAGGCTGAAGTACACTGGCATGATCATAGTGCACTGTAACCTCAAACTTCTGGGCTCAAGCAATCCTCCCACCTCAGCCTCTGGAGTAGATGGGACTATAGGGGCATGTTACCACACTCAGCTATTTTAAAAACTTTTTGTAGGGATGGACTGTTGCTATGTTGCCCAGGCTGGTCTTGAACTCCTAGATTTAAGTGATCTTCTCTCCTTTGCCTCTCAAAGCACAAGGCTGATAGGCATGCCACCATGCTTGGTCCTAAAAGCTTCTTTTTTTTCTTTTTTTTTTTTGAGACGGAGTTTCGCTCTTGTTACCCAGGCTGGAGTGCAATAGTGCGATCTCGGCTCACCGCAACCTCTGCCTCCTGGGTTCAAGCAATTCTCCTCCCTCAGCCTCCTGAGTAGCTGGGACAACAGTCACGCACCACCATGACCAGCTAATTTTTTTTTTCTTGTATTTTTAGTAGAGACCGGGTTTCACCATGTTGACCAGGATGGTGTAGATCTCTTGACCTCGTGATCCACCTGCCTTAGCCACCCAAAGTGCTGGGATTACAGGCGTGAGCCACCGCGCCCAGCAAAGCTTCTTTTATAATGTTTTCCACATCCTCAGCTTCAACAGGATACTCTGTTTAAGTGTTATTTCTGTCAAGTATGCAAAGGGGAGAACATGTAGTTACAACAGGAAATCATCTGTATTCAGAGTCCCACTTTAGAAATTTTTAGAAATATGATGGCTGGGTGTGGTGGCTCATACCTGTAATCCCAGTACTTTGGGAGGCCAAGGTGGGTGGATCACCGGAAGTCAGGAGTTCGAGACGAGACCAGCATGGCCAACATGATGAAAAATGTTGAGAAACATTTTTTTTTTTTAGAGATGAGGTCTCACTATGTTTCCAGGCTGGTCTTAAACTTTTGGCCTCTGCTTCAGCCTTTAGAGTAGCTATGACTATAGGCACGTGCCATCACCCAGCTAATTAAAATTTTATTTTTATTTATTTATTTATTTTTAGAGATGAGGTCTTGCTTTGTTGTCCAGACTGTAAGTTAGTTTCAGATATCAACATTTGGTGTTTCCAAATGCATGGGGAGGCACTGGGGCGAGTTTTTGGCTCATATGCATAGGTACCCTAGACATTCATTTTGCAAATTCTTATTAAAATGACTACAGTAGCATACAGATAGGGAAAAATATCGTTGTCAGCACTACCAACCGGGTGAGAAGAGACTGTATGCTAAAAACTATAACCGTCTTTTTGCCACATAAAGAGCTGGTGGGGCCAGTTTGAAGAGGGCTTTGCCGGCTGCCTTCTGCCTCTTCCTCTTGAGTATGTGGAAGTTGGAGTCATCCTTGACAGCCTCCTGTTGATACCACCCAGGTCACAGATGTGAAACTGTGTGGATAGAGGAGAGAGCAATGATGGGGCACACCCCAAGGTTCCTCTTCCTTCCCTTCTGGCTACAAATATTCAGTAAGGAACTGCTCTGTATTAACCCTTTGCTAGGGGCTGCAGGTACAGTGGCGAAGAATTAGACATGGTCCTACTCCGGAGGCTGAGGTGGGCGGATTGCTTGAGCCCAGGAGTTCACCTGCAGCGAGCCATGATTACGCCACTGCACTCCAGCCTGGGGGAACAGATTGAGACCCTGTCTCTAAAAATCAAAAAAAGAGGCCGGGCATTGTGGCTCACACCTGTAATCCCAGCACTTTGGGAGGCCAAGGTGGGCGGATCACCTCAGGTCAGGAGTTTGAGACCAGCCTGACCAATATGATGAAACCCCATCTCTACTAAAAATAGAAAAATTAGCAGGGTGTGGTGGCGCGTGCCTGTAATCCCAGCTACTGGGAAGGTTGAGATAGGAAAATCACTTGAACCTGGGAGGCAGAGGTTGTGGTGAGCTGAGATTGTGCCATTGCACTCCAGCCTGGACAACAGGAGGGCAACACTGTCTGAAAAAAAAAAAAAGCCAAAACAAACAAACAAACAAACAAAAACAAAACAGAAACAAAAAAGAAATAGACATATCCTTTGCCCTCACAGAACTGCCAGTCTAGCCTTAAACCTGACGATTGTAGAAATGTGGGATTAGATGCTATGTTGCTATGTTGAGTGACATCCCTGAGAAGCAGGGGGTGTATTGAGAAGGTAGGATGGGGGATCTGACTGTGGGATTGCTACAGGGAAAAGCACATGTAAAGGCCACATGTAACATATTGGAGGAAATCGGAGAACTGATCAGAGAACCAGAGACATCTAGGGACCACACTGTGTAGGGCCCCGTTAAGATCTGTGACTTTATTCTAAATGTTTTCTTCTGGCCAACATCTAAATTTCTAGTTCTAAAGGTGAAACTCCAAGGGCGGGTTCTGTGCTAAGCATTTTGGATGTATTAATTAATTTCCACCACACAACATGGCTGTGAATTAAGATAGTTTCTAAGCATGGCAAGAAACCCAGAAGTCATAATGGAAAAATCTGATAAATTTAACCATGCCAACATGAACCTTTGTAGGAAAAAAAAATACCACAGACTAAAAAGGAGACAAATATTTGCAACACACACATTAAAGGGTAATTTTCTGGTTATAGCAAGAGCTCTTATAAATCAGTTAAAAAAAAAAATCCAATAGGAAATGAGCAATGACAAACTGACAACTCATGGAAAAGGAAAAATAAGTGGCTTGAAAACATGAAAAAGTGCTCAGTCTTACAAAGAAATGCAAATGAACATGATACCATTTTCCATTAATCAGATAGACAAAGATGAAAGTTTGGTAATATATGTAGTATTGACACAAGTGAGGGAAAACAGGGGATTTCACATTCTATAGCTGTCCAAACCAGTACCTTATTTTGAGGGCAGTTTGACAATATTTGTCAAAATAAAAAAATTATATATGGTTGTGTGCCACATGATGGTTCAGTAGATGATGGACGGCATACGCAATGGTGGTCCCATAGGATAATGGGCCAGGCACAGTGGCTCTCACCTGTAATCCTAGCACTTTGGGAGGCAGAGGTAGGCGGATCACCTGAGGTCAGGAGTTTGAGACCAGCCTGGCCAACATGGTGAAACCCCATTTTTACTAAAAAAATACAAAAAAAATAGTTGGGCGTGGTGGCGGGTGCCTGTAATTTCAGCTCCTCAGGAGACTGAGGCAGGAGAATCGCTTGTACCTGGGAGGCGGAGGTTGCAGTCGAGCTGAAATTGGGCCACTGCACTCCAGTCTGGAGGACAGGGAGAGACTTCGTCTCAAAAAAAAAGTATAAGGGCCGGGCGCGGTGGGTCACGCCTGTAATCCCTGCACTTTGGGAGGCCAAGGTGGGTGGATCATGAGATCAAGAGATCGAGACCACCCTGGTCAACATGGTGAAATCCCATCTCTACTAAAAATACAAGAAGTTAGCTGGGCATGGTGGCGTGTGCCTGTAACCCCAGCTACTCAGGAGGCTGAGGCAGGAGAATTGCCTGAACCCAGGAGGCGGAGGTTGCGGTGAGCCAAGATCGCGCCATTGCACTCCAGCCTTGGTAACGAGCGAAATTCCGTCTCAAAAAAAAAAAGTATAATGGGCTGGTGTGGCGGCTCATGCCTGTAATCCCAACATTTTGATAGGGCAAGTCAGGAGGATCTTTTTAGCTCAGGAGTTTGAGACCAGTGAGACAATATAGCAAGACTCCATCTCAAAAAAAAACCCGAAAAGATTATAATGGATCTGTCCTGTATAGACATACCATTTTAACTTTTTTTTTTTTTTTTTTTGAGAAGAAGTCTTGCTCTGTCACCCAGGCTGGAGTGTAGTTCCATGATCTGGGCTCACTGAAACCTCCAATTCCTGAGTTCAAGTGATTCTCCTGCTTCAGCCTCCTGAGTAGCTGGGACTACAGGCATGTGCTACCGAGTCTGGCTAATTTTTGTATATTTAGTAGAGACGGGGTTTCACCATGTTGGCCAGGCTGGTCTTGAACTCCTGACTTCAAGTGATCCACCTGCCTCTGCCTCCCAAAGTGCTGGATTTATAGGTGTGAACCACCACACCTGCTCACCATTTTTAATCTTTTTGATTGTATTTAAACTGTACCTTCTCTATGTATGGATGTGTCTCGATATAGAAATACCATTTTGTTACAGTTACCTACAGTATTCCATACAGTAGCATGCTGTGCAGGTGTGTAGCCCAGGAGCAATAGGTTATACCATATAACTCAGGCGTGTAGTAGGCTCTGCCATCTAGGTTCGTGTAAGTACGCTCCATGATGTTGGCACAATGACGAAATCACCTAATCATGCATTTATCAGAACATATTCCTCATGTTAAGCAAGGCATGACTATATCTTGACAAAGCCATTTTATTTCTAAAACTGTAATTTTATAGATTTATTTGTAAAAGTATATAAAATGATTTTAAAGGATATGTTCTGCTGCATTATTTGTAATAACAAAAGCAGAGGATAGCATAAATGTCCTATAAGAAGGGTTAGATTATGACTGGCACATTCGTACAATGGGGTATTGTGTAGCTATTAAAAAAGGTTACTAGGTGCAGTAGCTCATGCCTATAATCTCGACATTTTGGGAGGCCAAGAAAGGAGGATTGCTTGAAGCCAGGAGTTTGGGGCCAGCGTGGGCAACATAGCAAGACCCTATCTCTACAGAGGAAAAAAAAATTAGCCAGGTGTGGTGGTGCATGCCTTGATGGTTCCAGCTACTGAGGAGGCTGAGAGGGGATCACTTGTCCCTGGCAGGCTGAGGCTGTAGTGAGCCATGACTGTGCCACTGTACTCCAGCCTTGGAGATACAGAATAAATCACTGTTTTTTTTTTTTTTAAAAAAAACCACCCTGTAAAATGTCAAGAAATCCTGGGTGTGGGCCACTTGTGGTGGCTCACACTTGTAATCCCAATGCTTTGGGAGGCAGAGGCAGGAGTACTGAGGCCAGGAGTTCTGAGACCAGGCTGAGCAAGATAGCAAGACTCCATTTCTATAAAAAATAAAAAAAAGGCTGGGCATTGGGCATAGTGGTGCATTCCTGTAGTCCCAGCTACTCAGGAGGCTGAGGTGGGAAGATTGCTAGAGCCTGGGAGGTTGAGGCAGCAGTGAGCCACCTCTACACTCCAACTTGCAAAACAGAGTGAGACCCTGTCTCGAAACAACAAAAAACCCAACAAAGTACTGATAAAGATCTTCAAGTTGTAGTATTTGAAAAAATCAGAGTGTAAAACAGGAGAATCCCATTTGTGTGTGTGTCAAGTGTGTTTCACACAGGCAGGCACAGAGGGAGTAGTTGTGTATATGCACATGCACATATATGTCAGTGTATATGTGTATATATACAAGGCTTGTGGGTTTGTTTGTTTTTTTGATAGAGTCTCACTCTCTTGTCCAGGCTGGAGTGCAGTGACACGATCTCGGCTCACTGCGATCTTCACCTCCCAGGTTCAAGCAATTCTTATGCCTCAGACTCCCAAGTAGCTGGGATTACATGTACACACCTCCATGCCCAGTTAATTTTTGTATCTTTAGTAGAGATGGGGTTTCTTTATGTTGCCCCCGAGGCTGGTCTGGAACTCCTGGCCTCAAGTGACCTGCCTGCCTTGGCCTCCAAAAATGCTGTTGCTCAGGCCGGAGCTCCATGGCACAATCACAGCTCATTGCAACCCGACATCCTAGGCCCAAGCCAGTCCTTCCACTTCAGCCTCCCAAGTGACTGGGACTACAGGTGTGTGGCATCAATGCCCCGCCAATTTTTAAATTTTTTGTAGAGATGGGGTCTCCCTATGTTAAACTCCTGGCCTAAAGCAGTCCTCCCACCTTAGCGTCTCAAAGTGCGGAGATTACAGGTGTGAGCCACCTCACCCCGACCTGTACAAAGATCTTCATAGAAGGAGTTAATAATAGTATGTTTGAGGTTGCCATCACAGGGGTTAGGTCAAGGATGAATGTAAGAAGTTCTTTCAGAATCTATTTTTGAAAAAGAAGAGATGACAGTGGTGACAGTCGGGGAACAGATAAACAGATAGAATATGGGGGCACAGGCTGTATAACCAGTGTTTAAAATGAAGCAGCTGAGCCTGTGGCATTTCATTTAATGCAGACTAATAGAGCAACAGCCAGAAATTCTTCACTTTCCGTCGAAGAGAGGCAAAAGTTATTTTCTCTTCAATAGCCTGGTAACTGTAGGATTAAGGTTTTTTTGTTTTTTGTTTTTGAAATACTACAGTATAGCTACCAGTATCATTTAAAAATAATTAGAATCCCGTAGAATAAGAAACAGGTATCTGCCTGAAGTAGACAGTAACTGAAGTTACTAAGTGGCAAAAGACAAAACAAAAAATTGAAAGTAGAAAACAATCAACAGATATGAAACCAAACATGAGCTGTCAGTGATAATGGATTAAGTCCTTCAATTAATGGCTGAGCCCAATGGAATAATAATAAAAAAAAAATCCAGGCCGGGCATTTCTGTAATCCCAGCACTTTAGGAGGCCAAGGTGGGAGGATCACTTGAGCCCAGGAGTTTGAGACCAGCCTGGGCAACATAGTGGGACCCCTCTATTTTATAAAAATATTTTGAAAAAAGAAAAAAAAATTGTGTTCTGTTTCAAAAAGACTAATTGGCACAGAATGACAATAAATGAAATGAACATGGGCAAAAGAGATTCAGGTGGTATCAATATCAGGTTAAGTAGCATTCAAGATAAAGAGTATTAAATATTAAGGTAATACTAGGGTAATTGCATAGTAATGAAAGGCACAATCCATGGTAGAGAAATTATAGTCAATAATAGTTTTATGTATTCATTAAGGTAACAACAAGCAAACAAGCTTTAATAGTTTTAGTATAAGCTTTATAATTCTTTTAAACGCATTAATTCATTAATTCTTACTTTCTGTGAGGTAAACACTGTTATTATCCACATTTTACAGGTGTAAAAATCTCAACAGAGAGATTAATTAGCTTGCCCAAGAGATGTGGCATTCTGGGATTTGAGACAGTGATGTGGCTCTGTAGGTTGCTTCAATAACCAAGAGATGTTTTAAATCAGATTTGTAAAATGTGTTTTTCAGAAGCGTTTTCCTGATACTTTTCCCCTTTCATGGGTTTTAGTCTTGCAGATTGAAAAACACAAGTAAGTGCTAGAAGAGCAAAATATGCATCCAGATTTTAGTATGGCTGTTTTTCTGAGACTTGGCATTTCATTGCTTTTGCATAGAAATGAAGATTTTTTTCTTCTTCTTTTTTTGGCTGAGAATAGCACTGAACTCAGTGGGAGGCACTGTAGGTTGTAAGTTGTCCGCCTCTGAAAGGAACTGAATTTAAGTTTCTTGGTTTCTAGAGAATGGTTTGTTTAAAGACCCTCAACTTGCAGGTTAGAACCGACTTGAGGTTTTACCATGTAGTGAATTTTTCTTAAAAAGCAAATGAATTGGGAGGCCGAGGCGGGCGGATCACGAGGTCGAGAGATCGAGACAATCCTGGTCAACATGGTGAAACCCTGTCTCTACTAAAAATACAAAAAAATTAGCTGGGCGTGGTGATGCGCGCCTGTGGTCCCAGCTACTCGGGAGGTTGAGGCAGGAGAATTGCTTGAACCCGGGAAGCGGAGGTTGCAGTGAGCCGAGGTTGTGCCACTGCACTCCAGCCTGGCGCCTGGTGACTTAGTGGTTTCAAAAAAAAAAAAAAAAGCAATTGAATTGTTGATGAAAGGTGATGTTAAAATTATTTCAGATTTATCCATTTTTTTTTTTTTTAATTACACCTGGATTTTGAGTCATGGAAAGCCTTTAAAGTTGACGTATGTATATCATACATGATGGAAAGAGATCCTGCATATATGTTTGTGCACACATGTGTGTAAATGTATAGGCAAGGACTGGGGGAAAGAAGAGCTGAGGGAGAGAATGAATGAATGAATGTATGCATGTGTGAAGGAACGTGGAAGACCGGCTCTACCCCATGAAATAATAAACGGTTATCTTGGCTGGGTGCAGTGGTAAGCCTGTAATTTCAGCACTTTGGGAGACCGAGGCGGGCGGATCACGAGATCACGAGTTCGAGACCAGCCTGACCAATATGGTAAAACCCTGCCTCTACTAAAAAATACAAAAATTAGCCGGGTGTGGTGGAGCGTGCCTGTAATCCCAGCCACTCAGGAGACTGAGGCAAGAGAATCGCTTGAACCTGGGAGGCGGCGGTTGCAGTGAGCCGAGATTGCGCCATTGCACTCCAGCCTGGGCGACAAAGTGAGACCCCATTTTAGGGACACCAGAAGGATAGAGTGAGACTCCATCTTAGGGACACCAGACGTACTCCAGAGCTGATTGGAGGTGCTGTGAGTGCTCGGCGCCTGCGCAGTGAAGTCCCTCCGCCCACAAGCCGCGCGCATGCGTGCAGGACCAGCGCTCAAGGCGTGCCTTTTTTTTTTTTTTTTTTTAAGTAGAGGTGGGGTTTCGCGATGTTGGCCGGTCTGATCTGGAACTCCTGACCCCAAGTGATCCACCTGCCCAAAGTGCTGGGATTACAGGCGTGAGCTGCTGAGCCCACCCACATTTAGATTTTTAATCTATTTATAATTTATGATTTTTTTTTTCCGAGATGGAGTCTCGCTCTGTCGCCCAGGCTGAAGTGCAGTGGCACGATCTCAGCTCACTGCAACCTCTGCTTCCTGGGTTCAGACGATTCTCCTGCCTCAGCCTTCGCAGTAACTGAGATTACAGGCATGTGCCACCATGCCCAGGTAATTTTCCTACTTTTATTAGAGACGGGGTTTTACCATGTTGGTCAGGCTTGTCTCAAACTCCTCAACTCAGGTGATCCACTCACCTTGGCCTCCTAAAGTGCTGGGATTACAGGCGTGAGCCACCGTCCCAGCCTAGAATTTGTTCTGATATGTGGAGTCATATATGGGTCTAACCACTTCGTTATGGTGAATTACTTTCTAAATGTGGTATTGGATTGTTTATATTTTGTTTAGATATTCTGCTTCAGCCGGGTGTGGTGGCTCTCGCCTGTAATTTCAGCACTTTGGGAGGTCGAGGTGGGCAGATCACGAGGTCAGGAGTTCGAGACCAGCCTGACCAACATGGTGAAACCCCGTCTGTACTAAAAAGTACAAAAATTAGCCGGGTGTGATGGTGCGTGCCTGTAATCCCAGCCACTCAGGAGGCTGAGGCAGGACATGCTTGAACCTGGGAGGCGGAGGTTGCAGTGAGCCGAGATCGCGCCATTACACTCCAGCCTGGGTGACAGAGTGAGACTCTTTTCTTAGGGATGCCAGAAAGACAGAGTGAGACTCCATCTTAGAGACACCAGATGTGCCCAGGAGCTGATTGAAGGCGCAGCGACTGTTCGGCGCCTGCGCAGTGAAGACACCCTCCCCACCGGCCACGCGCATGCGTGCAGGGCCGGTGCCCAGGTGCGGGTTAAGTTTTGCTCCTGTTTTTTTTTTTTTTTTTGTAGAGGTGGGATTTCGCCATGTTGGTCAGGCTCATCTAGAACTCCTGATCTCAAGTGATTCACCTGCCTTGGCCTCCCAAAGCACTGGGATTACAGGCGTGAGCAACCGCGTTAATCTATTTACAATTTATTCTTTTTTTTTTGGACACGGAGTCTCGCTCTGTTGCCCAGGCTGGAGTGCAGTGGCACGATCTCAGCTCACTGCAGCCTCTGCTTCACGGGTTCAGGCGATTCTCCTGCCTCAGCCTTCGCAGTCGCTGAGATTATAGGCATGCGCCACCATGCCCAGGTAATTTTCCTACTTTTATTAGAGACAACAGGGTTTTACCATGTTGGTCAGGCTTGTCTCAAGCTCCTGAACTCAGGTGATCCACTCACCTTGGCCTCCTAAAGTGCTGGGATTACAGGCGTGAGCCACCGTCCCAGCCTAGAATTTGTTCTGATATGTGGAGTCATATATGGGTCTAACCACTTGGTTATGGTGAATTATTTTCTAAATGTGGTATTGGAATGTTTATATTTTGTTTGGAAATTCTGCTTCAGCCGGGCGCGGTGGCCCTCGCCTGTAATTTTAGCACTTTGGGAGGTCGAGGTGGGCGGATCACGAGGTCAGGAGTTCGAGACCAGCCTGACCAACATGGTGAAACCCCGGCTGTACTAAAAAGTACAAAAATTAGCCGGGTGTGATGGTGCGTGCCTGTAATCCCAGCCACTCAGGGGGCTGAGGCAGGACATGCTTGAACCTGGGAGGCGGAGGTTGCAGTGAGCCAAGATCGCGCCATTGCACTCCAGCCTGGGCGACAGTGAGACTCTTAGGGACGCCAGAAGGACAGTGAGACTCTATCTTAGAGATGCCAGACGTGCCCCGGAGCTGATTGAAGGCGCAGCGACTGCTCGGTTCCTGCGCAGTGAAGACACCCCGCCCCCCTACCACCCTCGCCACTGGCCACGCGCATGCGTGCAGGGCGGTGCCCAGGTGCGGGTTAAGTTTTGCTACTGTGTGTTTTTTTTTTTTTTTTTTTGTAGAGGTAGGATTTCGCCATGTTGGTCAGGCTCATCTAGAACTCCTGATCTCAAGTGATCCACCTGCCTTGGCCTCCCAAAGTGCTGGGATTACAGGTTTGAGCAACCGCGTTTATTTATTTATTTATTTTTTTGAGACGGAGTCTCGCTCTGTCGCCCAGGGTGGAGTGCAGTGGCACGATCTCAGCTCACTGCAACCTCTGCTTCACGGGTTCAGGCGATTCTCCTGCCTCAGCCTTCGCAGTAGCTGAGATTATAGGCATGCGCCACCATGCCCAGGTAATTTTCCTACTTTTATTAGAGACGGGGTTTTACCATGTTGGTCAGGCTTGTCTCAAACTCCTCAACTCAAGTGATCCACTCACCTTGGCCTCCTAAAGTGCTGGGATTACAGGCGTGAGCCACCGTCCCAGCCTAGAATTTGTTCTGATATATGGAGTCATATATGGGTCTAACCACTTGGTTGTGGTGAATTATTTTCTAAATGTGGTGTTGGATTGTTTATATTTTGTTTAGAAATTCTGCTTCAGCCGGGCGCGGTGGCCCTCGCCTGTAATTTCAGCACTTTGGGAGGTCGAGGTGGAGGGATCACGAGGTCAGGAGTTCGAGACCAGCGTGACCAACATGGTGAAACCCCGTCTGTACTAAAAAGTGCAAAAATTAGCCGGGTGTGATGGTGCGTGCCTGTAATCCCAGCCACTCAGGAGGCTAAGGCAGGACATGCTTGAACCTGGGAGGCGGAGGTTGCAGTGAGCCGAGATCGCGCCATTACACTCCAGCCCGGGCGACAGTGAGACTCTTAGGGACGCCAGAAGGACAGTGAGACTCTATTTTAGAGATGCCAGATGTGCCCCGGAGCTGATTGAAGGTGCAGCGACTGCTCGGTTCCTGCGCAGTGAAGACACCCCGCCCCCCTACCACCCTCGCCACTGGCCACGCGCATGCGTGCAGGGCCGGTGCCCAGGTGCGGGTTAAGTTTTGCTACTGTTTTTTTTTTTTTTTTGTAGAGGTGGGATTTCGCCATGTTGGTCAGGCTCATCTAGAACTCCTGATCTCAAGTGATCCACCTGCCTTGGCCTCCCAAAGTGCTGGGATTACAGGTTTGAGCAACCGCGTTTATTTTTTTTTATTTTTTTTGAGACGGAGTCTCGCTCTGTCGCCCAGGGTAGAGTGCAGTGGCACGATCTCAGCTCACTGCAACCTCTGCTTCACGGGTTCAGGCGATTCTCCTGCCTCAGCCTTCGCAGTAGCTGAGATTACAGGCATGCGCCACCATGCCCAGGTAATTTTCCTACTTTTATTAGAGACGGGGTTTTACCATGTTGGTCAGGCTTGTCTCAAACTCCTCAACTCAGGTGATCCACTCACCTTGGCCTCCTAAAGTGCTGGGATTACAGGCGTGAGCCACCGTCCCAGCCTAGAATTTGTTCTGATATGTGGAGTGATATATGGTTCTAACCACTTGGTTGTGGTGAATTATTTTCTAAATGTGGTGTTGGATTGTTTATATTTTGTTTAGAAATTCTGCTTCAGCCGGGCGCGGTGGCCCTCGACTGTAATTTCAGCACTTGGGAGGTCGAGGTGGGCGGATCACGAGGTCAGGAGTTCGAGACCAGCGTGACCAACATGGTGAAACCCCGTCTGTACTAAAAAGTGCAAAAATTAGCTGGGTGTGATGGTGCGTGCCTGTAATCCCAGCCACTCAGGAGGCTGAGGCAGGACACACTTGAACCTGGGAGGCGGAGGTTGCAGTGAGCCGAGATCGCGCCATTACACTCCAGCCTGGGTGACAGAGTGAGACTCTTTTCTTAGGGACGCCAGAAGGACAGAATGAGATGCCATCTTAGAGACACCAGATGTGCCCCGGAGCTGATGGGAGGTGCAGCGACTGCTTGGCGCCTGCGCGGTAAAGACACCCCGCCCCGCTACCACCCCCCACCCTCACTGGCCACGCGCATGCGTGCAGGGCCGGTGCCCAGGTGCGGGTTAAGTTTTGCTCCTGTTTTTTTTTTTTTTGTAGAGGTGGGATTTCGCCATGTTGGTCAGGCTCATCTAGAACTCCTGATCTCAAGTGATCCACCTGCCTTGGCTTCCCAAAGTGCTGGGATTACAGGCGTGAGCAACCACATTAATCTATTTACAATTTATTTTATTTAAAAAAAATTTTTTTTTTTGAGACGGAGTCTCGCTCTGTCGCCCAGGGTGGAGTGCAGTGGCACGATCTCAGCTCACTGCAGCCTCTGCTTCACGGGTTCAGGCGATTCTCCTGCCTCAGCCTTCGCAGTAGCTGAGATTACAGGCATGCGCCACCATGCCCAGGTAATTTTCCTACTTTTATTAGAGACGGGGTTTTACCATGTTGGTCAGGCTTGTCTCAAACTCCTCAACTCAGGTGATCCACTCACCTTGGCCTCCTAAAGTGCTGGGATTACAGGCGTGAGCCACCGTCCCAGCCTAGAATTTGTTCTGATATGTGGAGTGATATATGGTTCTAACCACTTAGTTATGGTGAATTATTTTCTAAATGTGGTATTGGAATGTTTATATTTTGTTTGGAAATTCTGCTTCAGCTGGGCGCGGTGGCTCTCGCCTGTAATTTCAGCACTTTGGAAGGTCGAGGTGGGCGGATCACGAGGTCAGGAGTTCGAGACCAGCCTGACCAACATGGTGAAACCCTGTCTGTACTAAAAAGTACAAAAATTAGCCGGGTGTGATGGTGCGTGCCTGTAATCCCAGCCACTCAGGAGGCTGAGGCAGGACATGCTTGAACCTGGGAGGCGGAGGTTGCAGTGAGCCGAGATTGCGTCATTACACTCCAGCCTGGGCGACAGAGTGAGACTCTTAGGGACGCCAGAAGGACAGTGAGACTCCATCTTAGAGACGCCAGATGTGCCCCGGAGCTGATTGAAGGCGCAGCGACTGCTCGGTTCCTGCGCAGTGAAGACACCCCGCCCCCCTACCACCCTCGCCACCGGCCACGCGCATGCGTGCAGGGCCGGTGCCCAGGTGCGGGTTAAGTTTTGCTACTGTTTTTTTTTTTTTTTTTGTAGAGGTGGGATTTCGCCATGTTGGTCAGGCTCATCTGGAACTGATCTCAAGTGATCCACCTGCCTTGGCCTCCCAAAGTGCTGGGATTACAAGTGTGAGCAACCGCGTTTATTCTTTTTTTTTATTTTTAATTTTTTTTGAGACGGAGTCTCGCTCTGTTGCCCAGGCTGGAGTGCAGTGGCACGATGTCAGCTCACTGCAGCCTCTGCTTCACGGGTTCAGGCGATTCTCCTGCCTCAGCCTTCGCAGTAGCTGAGATTACAGGCATGCGTTACCACATCCAGCTAATTTTCCTAATTTTAGTAGAGACAGGGTTTCACCATCTTGGTCAGGCTTGTCTCAAACTCCTGACCTCAGGTGATACACCCACCTTGGCCTCCCGAAGTGCTGGGTTTACAGGTGTGAGCCACCGTCTCCGGCCTAGAATTTATTCTGATATATGGTTCTAACCACTTGGTTATGGTAAATTATTTCCTAAATTTGGTATCAGATTCTGTTTATATTTTATTTAGAAATTCTGCTTCAGCCGGGCACGGTGGCTCTCACCTGTAATCCCAGCACCTTGAGAGACCGAGGTGGATAGACCACAAAGTCAGGAGTTGAAGACTAGCCTGGCCAATGTGGTGAAAACCCCGTCTTTACTCAAAATACAAAAATTCGCCGGGCCTGGTGGCCGCAACTGTAGTTCCAGCTACTTGGGAGACTGAGGCAGGAGAATCACTTGAACCCGGGAAGCGGAGGTTGCAGTGAGCTGAGATCATGCCACTGTACTCTAGCCTGGGCGACAGAGTGAGACTCTTTCAAAAAAAAAAAAAAGAAAGTCATTACTTTGTAAAAGGAAGTTGGAAGTTTTCCTTTCTTTTTAGTACTCGGGAATAATTTTAAGGATTGGGACTATTTGGTCTTTGAAGGTTTGGTAGAATTCCACTGGGAAACTATCTGGGTCTGGTGATTTTCTGTGCGGTAGTTCCTTAATTGTTTTCTCTGTTTTTTCTTATTTTTAATCAGGTAGCCCCTCAACCAGAATAGGTTCAGAGAGGCTCCCTGTTTTATTTTTTTAAACAAATTGGTCTAAATTTTCTTACTCTAATGGATTAATTTTTGTAGACTGCATTTCCCTGAAAAATTACACATTTGTTCTAGGTTTTCTGATTTATTTCCAGAACTTTTTAGTCTTTCCCCCTGGAATCATGCCTCTTTCCATAAAGAGGGCTCTGATGTACCAGAAGTATTTTCACACTTTGGGTGGACTTTCTGTTTCTGGGGGTGGTTTTAGAGCAGTTTTAGGCCTGCTACTAGCTCCCCTGTTCTCTTCACCATGCTGTTTTTCTCAAAATGCTGTTGTTTTGCACAAAGGCTTGGAGTAGGAGGATGAGCAGTCACTGACTGATATTCAGCATATTTTTGTTTTTTACTTACAGGTAATCTGGAAGTTTGGGTATTCTCTTAAGTTGAGGGTATGGTTTTCATGTCGTTTTCTTTATTGTTTTCTTGCATGTGTTTTTTAGAGACAGGGTCTCACTCTTGTCCTGGCTGGAGTGCAGTGGCGTCTTGATCATAGCTCACTGCATCTTCAAGCTACTGGGATTAGGTGACATTGCTGCCTCAGTCTCCTGAATAGGTGGAACTACGAGCATGCCACCATCCCTGGCTGATTTTTTTATTTTTTATTTTTTGAGATGAAGTCTTGCTCTGTTGCTCAGACTGAAATATAGTGGTGCAATCTCTGCTCACTGAAACCTCAGCCTCCTGAGCAGCTGAGACCACAGGCACACCCCACCACACTTGGCTAATTTTAGTATTTTTTTCTAATTTTTTGAGATGAAGTCTTGCTCTTGTCACCCTGGCTGGAGTGGCATGATCTTGGCTCACTGCAATCTCTGCCTTCTGGGTTTAAGCGATTCTCCTGTCTCAGCCTCCCCAGTAGCTGGGACTGCAGGCGAGTGCCACCACGCCCAGTGTTAGCCAAGATGGTCTCAATCTCCTGACCTCTTGATCCACCCACCTCTGCCTCCCAAAGTGCTGGGATTACGCTTTCCATTTTATAGGACTTAACAGAGAGGTTACATAACTAGTCCAGGGTCACACAGCGCTGAAATTCAGACCAAGACAACCTGGCACCAGGGTATAAACCCTACCCTTAAGGGTTTGCCACCACATGTTAGTGATTCCCAGCCTGTCATTTGGGGAAGGGATTGTCCTTTTTTTTAAGAAAAAAAGAAAAAAAATATATATTTTGAGATGGAGTCTCACTCTGTCACCCTGGCTAGAGTGCAGTGGCCAATCTTGGCTCACTGCAACTTCAGCCCCTTGGGCTCCAGCAAATCTTCTGCCTCAGCCTCAGCCTCCCTAGTATTGGGTATACAGGTGCACGCCACCATGCCCAGCTAATTTTTGTTTTTTTTAGTGGAGACCATCTTGGGCAGGCTGGTCTCCTGACCTCAGATGATCCACTTGCTTTGGACTCCCAAAATGTTGGGATTACAGGTGTGAGCCACCATGCCTGGCCTTTTTTATTATATTTTTGAGATGGAGCCTTGCTCTGTTGCTGAGGCTGGAGCACAGTGGCGTGATTTCAGCTTACTGTGACCTCTGCCTCGGGTTCAAATGATTCTCATGCCTCAACCTCCCAAGTAGCTGGGTTTACAAGCACCACCCACTATGCCCAGCTAATTTTTGTATTATTACTATTTTTATTGAGGTGGAGTCTCGCTCTGTCGCTCAGGCTGGAGTGCCGTGGTGCCATCTCTGCTCACTGTAAATTTTGCCTCCCAGGTTCAGGTGATTCTCCTGTCTCAGCCTCCTGAGTAGCTGGGACTACAGGTGCATGCCACCATACCTGGTTAATTTTTTGTATTTTTAGTAGAGGTGGGGTTTCACCATGTTGGCCAGTCTGGTCTTGAACTTCTGACTTCAGGTGATCTACCTGCCTTGCCTCCCAAAGTGCTAGGATTACAAGCGTGAGCCACTGTGCATGGCCAGATTGTCCTTTTTTTTTTTTTCTTTTTTAAAAAGGACAGACCATAAACCCAATATTCTGAAAGATTTGGTCTCCAAACCTGTATTATATAATAATTAGTTTTTCCATTTTTTTTCCTCTTGGTAGAAGGCACATATGCCACTCAGTTTCTATCTGCCATACCCAATTAACATAATTGTTTTGCAGCCAAAAGCAAAAGAGAGTTGACATTTTAATTCCCTTATGTAGGTAGACAAATTGAAGCTTAATGTAAGAGTTTTACTATACCTTTTTGAAAAATTATAAATAGCTAGAAGCCTATTGTCATCACTTTTGATTTCTTAGAGCTCTGGGCATCTATGTGGGAATCACAGATCAGAGAAGCTGCAAGGAAGGTTTTTTTTTAAACTAAATAGTTTAACCATACTGAATGCAAAGTATTGGATGTTAGAATAATAGGCATCACATAAATTGAGGTTGACATTTTTCTGGGTGATATTCTGTCTCAATTTTTTTTTTTTTGAGATGGAGTCTACTCTGTCACCCAGGCTGGAATGCAGTGGCATGATCTCTGCTCACTGCCACCTCTGCCTCCCGGGTTCAAGCAATTCTCTTCCTTCCAAGTAGCTGGGATTACAGGTGCCTGCCATCACGCCCAGCTAATTTTTGTATTTTTAATAGAGATGGAGTTTCACCATCTTGGCCAGGCCGGTCTGAACTCCTGACTTTGTGATTCACCTGTCTTGGCCTCACAAAGTGCTGGGATTACAGGCATGAGCCACTGTGACTGGCTTTTTTTATTTTTATTTTTATTTATTTATTTTTTTGAGACAGAGTTTTGCTGTTGTTACCCAGACTGGCGTGCAATGGTACGATCTTGGCTTACTGCAACCTCCGCCTTCTGGGTTCAAGCAATTCTCCTGGCTCAGCCTCTCGAGTAGCTGGGACTACAGGCGTGCACCACCATGCCCAGCTAATTTTTGTATTTTTAGTAGAGACGGGGTTTCGCCTTGTTGACCAGGATGGTCTTGATGTCTTGACCTCATGATCCACCCGCCTCGGCCTCCCAAAGTGCTGGGATTATAGGCGTGAGCCACCGCACCTGGCCTATTTTTATTTTTCTTCGAGGCAGAGTCTCGCTCTGTCACCTAGGCTGAAGTGCAGTGGTGTGACCTCGTCTCATTGCAACCTTCACCTCCCGGGTTCAAGTGATTTTCCTACCTCAGCCTCCTCAGTAGCTGGTATTACCGTGTGCCACCACGCCCGGGCCATTTTTGTATTTTTAGTAGAGACCGGGTTTTGCCATGTTGGTCAGGCTGGTCTCAAACTTCTCACCTCAGGTAGTCCACCCATCTTGGTCTCCCAAAGTGCTAGGATTACAAGCATGAGCCACTGTGCCTAGACTTAATCTTCTGACAGGCTCTCAGAGAGAGTAAAAAGCAAATGAATATTTCATTATTTTGGTCTGAGCCTTAACAATTTTTCTTTAAGACAGCTAATGAGAATGATATTTAGATTTCTCCCCCAAATGCCAATAAGGTGCTATAGAAAAGAATTAAAAATAGGTTGGGCATGGTGGCTCACACCTGTAATCCCAGCACTTTTGGCTGCTGAGGTGGGCGGATCACCTGAGGTTAAGAATTCAAGACTAGCCTGGCCAACGTGGTAAAACCCTGTCTCTACTAAAAATACAAAAATTACCCAGGTATGATGGCACATGGCTATAATCCCTGCTACTCAGGAGGCTGAGGCAGGAGAATTGCTTAAACCTAGGAGGCAGAGGTTGCAATGAGCCAAGATCACGACATTGCACTCCAGCCTGAGGGACAGAATCAGGCTCTGTCTGAAAAAAAGAAAAAAATTAAAAATAAATTTTAGTTTATGTCAATAACAGGGATGTTCAAGTCAGACTGCATCTGGATTCTTATATTTTTTGATTAGTTATTGTCGAAACAGTCTTATATTGGCTGGGTGCAGTGGCTCACGCCTGTGATCCCAGCACGTTGGGAGGCCAAGGTGGGCAAATCACTTGAGACCAGGAGTTTGAGAGCAGCCTGGCCAACATGGTGAAAACCATTTCTATTAAAGATACAAAAATTAGCTGGGATTGGTGGCATATTCCTGTAATCCCAACTACTTGGGAGACTGAGGTGGGAGGTCGAGGTTGCAGTGAGCCAAGATTGCATCACTGCCCTCTAGCCTGGATGACAGAGCAAGACTCTGCCTCAAAAAAAAATCTTATATTTGTTGTGAAAATTATAATGATGTTAGTATCTAATATTTACTGCTTACTATGGAACAGAAGCTTTGGGGACTAGTGGGTACCTCAGATTTCCCATGTACCAAGTTTAACATTTGATTTTCCTCTACCCACCTTTTCTGCATCTCAAACACAGTACCTTCAATCTTCTAGTTGCCTTGGCCCAAAACCCTTGCCTTGGAGTTACAATTGTTCCATTCTTTCTTTTCCGTTTTGTATGTAATCCATTCACAAATCCTGTTGGCTACTTTTTTCTTTTTTTTTTTTGGAGATAGGGTGTTGCTCTGTCATCCAGGCTGGAATGCAGTGGTGTGATCATAGCTCACTGTAACTTTGACCTCCTGAGTTCAAGTGATCCTTCTGCCTCAGCCTCCAGAGTAGCTGGGATTACTGGCATGTGCCTCCATACCCAGCTAATTTTGTATTTTTAGTAGAGACAGGTTTCTCCGTGTTGGTCAGGCTGGTCTCAAACTGCCCACCTCAGGTGATCTTCCCGCCTCAGCCTCTCAAAGTGCTGGGAATACAGGCGTGAGCCACTGCCCCTGGCCTGTAATTTGTTTATTCTTATTCCATGTGCTCAGTCTTGCGACCGCGTGGTCTGTTTTATTGGACCTGGTTCCATTATTGCACCGTCTTAATACTCCAGCCCCAGTCCCTCTGATTGTGTCCTCAGCCCCACCTACTGTGGTAGCAGAATCCCATGTCCCTACCAAGGGAAAGACAGGAAGGAAGCATTGACCAAGGAGAAGAAGGGGAAGGGAGAGGGAAGGTCTTGATTTGTATTTTTCAAAGCTATTCTGCTCGTAATGCCTCTTAGCTCTGTTGATGTGGAAAGTAGTGCTGACAGAGTGTCTTGTTTTTTATTACTTACTCTTTCTTTTTAAGATGGTTTCATCCAAATATCACTGGTGTGGAGGCAGAAAACCTACTATTGACAAGAGGAGTTGATGGCAGTTTTTTGGCAAGGCCTAGTAAAAGTAACCCTGGAGACTTCACACTTTCCGTTAGGTAAGTTGGAATTACAAGAGAGAATCCTGAGAGTATTTTCCAGGTAGGAAGTGGTAAAACCGTGTTTGGACAGCTTGTTGCCCTGTATTTGGAGTTTGAAGGCCTTCTCTCAGCCCTGGGCTGCCTTCCGGCTTGGGGAGTGGCCTCCTAGACATTCAGCAGAAGGGGAATAAGTGGGACCTTTCTTCTCCCACTGAGACCTCATGGAAGGTGAGTTGGAGTAGGTCATAGAAGTTCTTAAGCCCTCTAGTGCTAGAGCCTTGTTCCACACATCTTGAACCTGGTTTCTGCATTTTTTTCCCCCTCCTGTTGATTTCTTTTAAAGTTTTATTTCTTTTTAATTTTTTAAATAGAGACGAGATCTTCCAATGTTGGCCAGGTTGGTCTTGAACTCCTGGCCTCAAGCAATTCTTCTGCCTTGGCCCCCCAAAACGTTAGCCTGGCCTTCTTTTTTTGAGACAAGCTCTTGCTCTGTTGTCCAGGCTGGAGTGCAGTGATGCAATCACAGCTTACTGTAGCCTTGAACTCCTGGGCTCAAGTGATCCTCCTGCCTCAGCCTCCTGGGTAGCTGGGACTCCAGGCTTGTGCCACCATGCCCAGCATTTTTAAAAAATATTTTTTTGTAGAGTAGGTCTCACTGTATTACCCAGTCTGATCTTTAACTCTTAGCCTCAAATGACCCCCCTGCCTCAGCCTCCCAAAGTGTTGGGATTACAGGTGTGAGCCACCACAATCAGACTCTGTTGATTTCTTAATTAGAAAAATATTTTTTAGGCTGGGCGCGCTGGCTCACACCTGTAATCCCAGCATTTTGGGAGGCTGAGGTAGGTGGATCACAAGGTCAAGAGATCGAGACCATCCTGGCCAACATGGTAAAACCCCGTCTCTACTAAAAATACAAAAATTAGCCAGGCGTTTGGCATGCTCCTGTAGTCACAGCTACTCAGGAGGCTGAGGCGGAAGAATCGTTTGAACCTGGGAGGTGGAGGTTGTCATGAGCCAAGGCTGTGCCACTGTGCTCCAGCCTGGCGACAGAGCAAGACTCCATCTCAAAAAAAAGAAAAATATTTTTTAAGGGTTTCTTCAGCTTGCTTTCCTTTATCAACAAGTAAAACATGACTGAGGAAGTTGTGGTCCCCTTTGTTCCCCTGCCCAGGCCCGTTTCCCTCCCTGTTTCCACAGAGGAAACCACCAAGAGGTTGGCATATATTCTTCATGAACATGTTTTTATAGTTGTGTACTGCATGTGTACTGTGTATAAACAATATAAAGTTGGTTTGTGTGTTTTAAAAACACATATACATGGATTTATTATGTATGTATCATTTTGCAACTTAAATTTTTTTGGAGCTCTTTGCTGGTTGATACAGATCTAATTTTGTTTTGTTTTGTTTTGTTTTTTTTTGAGACAGAGTTTCGCTCTTTTTGCCCAGGCCGGAGTGCAATGGTGTGATCTTGGCTCACTGAAACCTTTGTGAGGTCACTTGAACTGGGAACCTCCCGTTTTCAAGTGATTCTCCTGCCTCAGCCTCCCAAGTAGCTGGGATTACAGGTGCACGCCACCACGCCCAGCTAAATTTTGTATTTTTAGTAGAGATGGGGTTCCATCATGTTGACCAGGCTGGTCTTGAACTCCCGATGACCTCAAATGATCTGCCTGGCTTGGCCTCTCAAAGTGCTGGGATTACAGGCATGAGCCACCACCCACAGCCTTTTTTTTTTTTTTTTTTTTGAGACAAAGCCTCACTCTTTTGCCTTGGCTGGAGTGCAGTGGTGCAAACCTGACTCACTGCAACCTCTTCTTCCTGGGTTCAAGAGATTCTCCTGCCTGAGCCTTACAGCCATGTGCTGCCATGCCCGGTTAATTTTTGTATTTTTAGTAGACATGTTGGCCAGGATGGTCTTGAACTCCTGCCTTAAAGTAACCCACCCGCCCTGGCTTCCCAAAGTGCTGGGATTACAGGTGTGAGCTACTGCACCCGGCCTGAGAAATGCCATTCTTTTTTTTTTTTTTTTTTAAGACGGAGTCTTGCTGTGTTGCCCAGATTGGAGTGCAGTGGCACTATCTTGGCTCACTGTAACCTCTGCCTCCTGGGTTCATGCAATTCTATCTCAGCCTCCTGAGACGGCCCACCACTACACCTGACGAATTTTTTGTATTTTTAGTAGAGATGAGGTTTCACCATGTTGGCCAGGCTGGTCTTTAAAGCCTGACCTCAGGTGATCCACCCACCTCGGCTTCCCGAAGTGCTGGGATTACAGGCGCGAGCCATTGTGCCTGGCCCGAGAAATCTCATTCTTACTCCTACCCCCTTGCACACTATCTCCATCTTGTAGGTAACCATTTCTATTAATTTCTCATTTATCCTTCTTTTTCTTTTTTTTTTGTCACTTCACAATTCTTTTATGACTGACATATCCTTCTTTTTCTTGTTTATCATTCTTTTTCTTTTCTTTTTTGAGACAGTCTTGCTCTGTTGCCCAGGCAGGAGTGTGGTGGTGCAATGTTGGCTCACTGCAACCTCTGCCTCCTGAGTTCAAGTGATTTTTGTGACTCAGCCACCTAAGTAGCTGGGATTTTAGGAGTACACCACTATGCCCAGTTAATTTTTATATTTTTAGTAGAGATGTGGTTTCACCATGTTGTCCAGGCTGATCTCAAACTCCTGATCTCAAGGGATGCCTGCCTCAGCCTCCCAAATCATGGGATTATAGGCATGAGCCACCATGTCCAGCCCTGTTTCTTTTTATAAAAATAAGCAAATATATATTTTTCTTGCTATTTTACTTTTATTTTTACACATCAAGTAGAACATTAAATATATTTCTTTGTAATTTTTTTCACTTACCGAAATTTTTTAATGATCTCTCTCATCTTTTTAATCAGCTGCATAGCACTGACGAACATTTCATAACTTCTGTATACAGTCACCAGCAGGTAGCAATTTAGTTGTGTCCAATATTTTTAAATGATATGTAATGCTTCAATAAATATAGTAACCTTTTGCATATGTTGTTTTGTGCTTTTGGGATAACAGTACCTCATGTTGGAAACTGTGTCATTACATGTGTCTTTAAAATGATTTTTAAAAATACAGTCGTATATAGTATCTTAAATGTACAGTGAGATGAGGCTTTTGTCTTTTTGTTTACATTGTGATGGGGTTTTGCTATGTTGCCCAGGCTGGAGTGCAGTGTCTATTCCTAGATGTGATCATAGGGTATTATAGCCTTGAACTCCTAGCCTTAAGCAATCCTCTTGCCTGGTTCTTTTTTTTTTGTTTTTAAACTAATTTTTTTTTTTTTTTGAGACAATATCCTGGTATGTTACCCAGGCTGACCTCAAATTCCTGGTCTCAAGTGATCCTCCACCCTCAGTCTTCCAAGTAGCTGTGACTAGAGGTGTACGCCACCACACCCAGCTAGTGAAATTAGGTGTTTTTTTTTTTTAAGACAGAGTTTCACTTTGTCACCCAGACTGGAGTGAAGTGGCACTGTCTCAGCTCACTGCGGTCTCTGCCTCCCGGGTTCAAGTGAGTCTCATTCTGCAGCCTCCCGAGTAGCTGGGACTATAGGCATGCACCACCACACCTGGCTAAGTTTTATATTTTTAGTAGAGACGGGGTTTTGCCATGTTGCCCAGGCGGGTCTCAAACTCCTGAACTCAGGCAGTCAGCCTACCTCAGCCTCCCAAAGTGCTAGGATTACAGGTGTGAGCAACTATGTCTGGCCTAAAATGAGTTCTGATAAATGTATTTATTCATGTTACCAACACCCTAATCAAAATATATAATATTTCCATCACCATGGAGAGTTCCTCTGTGTCCCCTTCCAGTTTTCTTCAGTCTAAGAGGCACCCATTCTTCTTATTTCTATCTCCATAGATTAGTTTTGCTTATATGTTACATAAATGAATACAAATAGTGTATTCCTAAACATAATGTTTTTGAGATTCATCCATATTGTATGTGTCATTGAGTTTTTTTTTTTTTTTTTGAGATGGAGTTTTGCTATTGTTGCCCAGGCTGGAGTGCAGTAGTGTGTTCTCAGCTCACTGCAACCTCTGCCTCCTGGGTTCAAGTGATTCTCCTGCCTCAGCCTCCCGAGTAGCTGGAATTACTGGCATGTGCCACCACCCCTAGATAATTTTGTGTTTTTAGTAGAGACGGGGTTTTTCCATGTTGATCAGGCTGGTCTCGAACTCCTGACCTCTGGTGATCCTCCTGCCTTGGCTTCCCAAAGTGCTGGGATTACAGGTGTGAGTCTCTGCTCGACCTTTTTTTTTTTTTTTTATGTGTTTAAAATGGAGACCTCTATTGTGTTTATTTGTTCTGGCTCTGAGTTCAAGTCCTGGATATCGTTATCAATTTGTTGTCTCGTTGAATCTAAATCTCATTATGTGTCTTATGTATCTGGGTGTTAAGATCTCTTATTGTTGCATTAATCCTTTTACCCTTGCATACTTGTAGCTTTGAAATCTATTTTATTAAGTGTGAGAATTGCAACTCCTGCTTTTTATTTATTTATTTTTGCTCTCCATTTGGTTGGTGAGTTTTTTTCCATCCCCTTGTTTTGAGTCTTTGTATTTCTTTAGATATATGGTTAGATTTTGTGGATAATGTATATTTTGTGTGTTTAAAATGGAGAGCTCTATTGAGTTTATTTGTTCTGGGTCTTAGTTCCAGTCCCGGATATCGTTATCAATTTTCTGTCTCGTTGAATCTAAATCTCATTATGGGTCTTATGTATCTGGGTGTTAAGATCTCTTATTATTACATTAATCTTTACCCTTGTATCCTTGTAGCTTTGAAATCTATTTTGTCAAATGTGAAAATTGCAACTCCTGCTTTTTATTTATTTATTTTTGCTCTCCATTTGGTTGGTACGTTTTTTTTTTCCAGCCCTTTATTTTGAGTCTATGTATATCTTTGGATATACCGTTAGATTTTGTCTGTATCTTTTGATTGGGAGATTTGGTCGATTTAAATTTAGGGTTGCTGCCGTTTGATATTAACTGGCTATTGACCTTTTTTGTTTGTTTGTTTGAGATGGAGTCTTGCTCTCTCGCCCAGGCTGGAGTGTAGTGGCATGATCTCTGCTCATGACAACCTTCACGTCCTGAGTTCAAGCAATTCTCCTGCCTCAGCCTCCCCAGTAGTTGGGATTACAGGTGCATGCCATCACGCCTGGCTAATTTTTTTATTTTTAGTAGGGTCGGGGTTTCACCTTGTTGGCCAGGCTGATCTTGAACTCCTGACCTCAGCTGATCTGCCCACCTCAGCCTCCCAAAGTGCTGGGATTATGGGCATGAGCCACCAGCCCAACCTTCAATGTTTTTTTTTTAATTGCTGCATTAGTATTCCATCTTATGAATACTAATGCAGCAATTTTTGCAATGCATAGTATTCTATTATATGAATACTAAAGTAGCAATATACATTTATGATTAAAAAACATTTTTTTCTATTATGAATAAAGTGACAGTATTTTTATACAAGTTTTTTTTTTTTTTTTGAGACAGAGTTTTGCTCTGTCGCCCATGCTGGAGCATAGTAGCACAATCTCGGCTTACTACAACCTTCGCCTTTGGGGTTCGTGACTAATTTTTGTATATTTAATAGAGATGGGGTTTCGCCATGTTGGCCAGGCTGGTCTTGAACGCCTGACCACGTGATCCACCCACCTCTGCTTCCCAAAGTGCTAGGGTTACGGGCGTGAGTCACCGTGCTCGGCCTGTACAAGTGTTTTGGTAGCTATACAGTTTTGTTTCTTTTGGGCAAAATACTTAGGGGTGGATTTGCTGGATTACAAAGTAAGTGTATGTTTAATTTTGACTTTAATTATACATGACTTTGATTAGTTAATGATGAGAACAGTTATTGTCACATAATATCTGCAATCTGATAGGCCAGTCATTCAAAATAGAAGATATACAAGGTAAAGAAAGTAATAAAGACCTTTGTGTTGAGTTGGTTGACGGTGTGGTTATTTCACCCATTGTATTTATTACAGGGAGTGGGTAAATTTGTTCGTTGGGTTTCTTTCAACATTTAGGTGAAATCTGACATAGAACATGAGATCTGATTTTACTGGTGTAACTCTTTATTTGTTCCCTTGCCTCCCCTTCCAATGGACTATTTTAGAAGAAATGGAGCTGTCACCCACATCAAGATTCAGAACACTGGTGATTACTATGACCTGTATGGGGGGGAGAAGTTTGCCACTTTGGCTGAGTTGGTCCAGTATTACATGGAACATCATGGGCAATTAAAAGAGAAGAATGGAGATGTTATTGAGCTTAAATATCCTCTGAACTGTGCAGATCCTACCTCTGAAAGGTCAGTAACATTTTAGTGACCACAAAGTCTGCTCCTTATGACTCTCTGACTCCAAGGCTTGTGACTGGTTTTCGAGCTGTAATCTTTAAAGAATTAGTAAAGTAAGACTAGTAACATCAAATTATTCTCAGAGTACCTTTTTTTTTTTGCAAAAACTTCAATTTGTGTTACTTATGCTTATCCTATAGGGGTTGCATGCTATTCCTGCATATAATTGCTACATGTATGAGTTTTAAGACTTATTGAACTTTAGTGGATAATCTTTGAGTATTAATAGAGGAAAATAAATGATACTGGAGACACAAAAATAGCAGCAGTTCTCTGTGGTGGCTCTTGACCCGTTATTCAGCAATGCCACCAACAGATGTCAGTTTAAGCTCAGAAGTAGAAAAGCAGAGAACTGAGGATCAGCTTTTTCATCAGTTCTTTTAATGTTACATCCACAATTATGTGAGAATGACTGTGCTTAGAGAGAACTGTGTTATTTTAGAGGTCTTTACCCCTGTGTTGGAACTAGGCTGATGAAAGCATGGGCTTGACTTATCTATTGATTGTATTCATTTTGTACATTCCCAATCTTCTCTCTGACTTGGTGCAAATTCAGAATCTCTTAATTAGTTTGTTTATTTTGTATCTTCAGGTATGATTTTTCAGCTTACACCTTTATGTCCGTGCTATTATGTGCTGATAATTTGTTTCTCTAGCTACCACTGTAGCTTCAAGCGGAAGGCTGTCGGCCAATTCTGTGCAGTTTATTTCTAAATTTTGCTGTTTTTATTTGAGTGTGGAAGAAAAGTAACTCAAAGTTTATTACTTTGATGATAAACCATTAACACCACCTGCCATGATAGTGTTTGCTTTCTGACCAAGATCCTGAGGGAAAAAGCCACTTTATTAATAGGACTATGTTAAAATGTTTCCCATAGTAACATGGAGCAGGATTGTCTCAAAGTCTGTCCTTGGATGGCCTTGGATGCGTGCATCAGGACTGTCTGATGTGCTGGTTAAAATGCAGATTCCTGGGCCTCATTCAGACTTAAGTGTATTGATATTGCTGGTTGGAGCCTGGGAATTCATATTTTTAGCAAGATCCTTCATTTTTACTCCAAGTCTTAATGTGCATTTCACAGTTTGAGATGATCACTCAAAATTACAATTTTAGTCCAAAGACACTGGAGGCTGCTGTAGTATAGGTTGTGTATATGGAAAAGGTTGGAATGCTTGAATTAATTTATAATGAAGATCCTTTTTGAGTGTTCATATGCCAAAGCAAGGACAAACATTCAAAATGTCTCTATTACAATTTTTTCTTTCTTTCTTTCTTTTTTGAGATGGAGTCTCACTCTGTCACCCAGGCTGGAGTGCAGTGGTGCAATCTTGGCTCACCACAACCTCCGCCTCCTGTTTCAAGTGATTCTCTTGCCTCCGCCTCCTGAGTAGCTGGGCCGACAGGCACATGCCACCATGCCCAGTTAATTTTTGTGTTTTAGTAGAGACAGGGTTTTGTCATGTTGGCCGGGGAGATCTCGAACTCCTGACTTCAGGTGATCTGCCCACCTCAGCCTCTCAAACTGCTGAGATAATAGGTGTGAGCCATCGCGCCTGCCTCTATTATAACTTTTTATCACAACTTCTTTGACTTTTAAAAAATTATTTATTTATTTATTTTGAGTTGGAGTATCGCTCTTGTCACCCAAGCTGGAGTGCAATGGCACCATCTCGGCTCACTACAACATTGGTCTCCTGAGTTCAACTGATTCTTCTGCTTCAGCCTCCTGTGTAGCTGGGATTACCGGCACACTCAGCTAATTTTGTATTTTTAGCAGAGATGGGGTTTCACCATGTTGGTCAGGCTGGTCTCGAACTCCTGACCTCAGATGATCCACTCACTTTGGCTTTCCGAGTGCTGGGATTAACAGACGTGAGCCATCGCATCCAGCTGCCATTTTTTTTTTTTTTTTTGAGGCAGGGTCTTGCTTGTCACCCAAGCTGGAGTGCAGTGGCATGATGATAGCTCTCTGCGGCCTTGACTTCCTCGACTCAAGTGTTCCTCCTGCCTCAGCCTTCTGTGTAGCTGAGATTATAGGCACATGCCACTATGCCAGGCTAATTTTTAATTTTTTCTTAGAGACAAGGATTTCACTATGTTGCCCAGCCTGCTCTTGAATTCCTGGCCTCAAGCGATCCTCCTGCCTTGGCCTTCCAAAGTGTTGGGATTACAGGCATAAGCCACTGTGCCTGGCTTATAACTTCTTTAAATGGCTGTGATTACATAGTTTAGTCCTTTTAAGATTGGGCAGTGGACGAATGGCAAATTGCATTTTTAAAAGAGGAGGGATTTTGAAGAAAACAGGAAAGATTGGGGCATTTGTCTGTAAAGGACTGTGGACTCACTTAAGTTTAGTGGTCATTCTTTCTTTTTTTTTTTCTTTCACTCTAAAATCTGTAACTAATGTTACAGAAAAATATCTCAAAAAAATAAAGAAAGATGGTCATTCTTACCATCTTTGTGGTTTTTCCTGCCTGCATGGGATGCACATTTTCTGTCTCAGGTGGGATTGATCAGTCCCTGGGAGGAATGTGTCTTATTTTTTAATTGTGTTGAGGAGAGCTGACTATATATAGTAGTTTTGTGAAAGAACAACATGAACCCACGGCAGAACTAAAGTCTTTTTTATTTTTAAAAAAATTTAGGTGGTTTCATGGACACCTCTCTGGGAAAGAAGCAGAGAAATTATTAACTGAAAAAGGAAAGCATGGTAGCTTTCTTGTACGAGAGAGCCAGAGCCACCCTGGAGATTTTGTTCTCTCTGTGCGCACTGGTGATGACAAAGGGGAGAGCAATGATGGCAAGTCTAAAGTGACCCACGTCATGATTCGCTGTCAGGTACATCTCAGTTGAACTATGGGTCTGGCAAGATGTTGTCTTTGGGTGATTTTTCTGCTGTAAGAAGACAGACACCATTACATTCAAAGTCAAATTGTCTTTTTAAAAACACTTCTTTCTTTCTTTATTTTTTTGAGACAGGGTCTTGCTCTGTCACCTAGAGATGGGGTTTCACCCCACTGGGTATGGTGACCCAAATCTTTGGGTGATTTTTCTGCTGGAAGAGGACAGACCCCATTACACTTAAAGTCAGATTTTCTTTCTTTCTTTTCCTTCCTTCCTTCCTTCTTTCCTTTTTTCTTTTCTTTCTTTCTCTCTCTATCTCTCATTCATTCATTCATTATTTATTGACTTATTCATTTGAGACTGGGTCTTCCTCTGTCACCCGGGCTGAAGTGCAGTGATATGGTCATGGCTAACTGCAGCCTCAACCTCCCTGGGCTCAGTTGATCTTCCTTCAGCTTCTTGAGTAGCTGGGGCTACAGGTGTGTGTCACCATGCTCAGCTAGTGTTTGTATTTTTTGTAGAGATGGTGTTTTCACCATATTGCCCAGGGTGGTCTTGAACTAGGGCTCAATAGGCCTGCTCACTTCAACCTCCCGAAGTGTTAGGATTACAGGTGCGAGCTACTGTGCCTGGTCCAAAGTCAGATTTTCTTTGCTCACTTAGTCAAGGTTGTCTATGCTTTTATTATACTTTAGTATATTAGTATAGTTACTATATTAGCATATTTACTATATTATTATACTTATGGTACTAGTATATTGAGTATATTTATGCTTTTAGAATATTTATATACACACACACCACATTTTTATTATTTATCTTTTGTTTTAAGGTGGAGTCTAACTCTGTTGCCCAGGCTGAAGTGCACACTGTAACCTCTGCCTCTTGGGCCCAGGCAATCCTTGTGCCTCAGCCTCCTGAGTAGCTGGGATTACAGGTGCCCACCACTGTGCCTGGCTAATTTTTGTGTTTTTAGTGGAGATGGGGTTTCACCATGTTGGCCAGGCTGTTCTCGAACTCCTGACCTCAAGTGATCTGCCCTCCTTGGCCTCCCAAAGTGCTGGCATTACAGGCGTGAGCCACTGCACCCAGCCTATTGTCTATTTTTTGATGGACATTTAAGTTGTCTCCATATGCTTGCTATTGTGAATAATGCTGCAGTGAACATGAGAGTGCTTGAAAACACTAATGTAACATAAGGGTAACAAATAATAAACGTCATCTGTTTAACTTGAAAGGAACTGAAATACGATGTTGGTGGAGGAGAACGGTTTGATTCTTTGACAGATCTTGTGGAACATTACAAGAAGAATCCTATGGTGGAAACATTGGGTACAGTACTACAACTCAAGCAGGTGAATGGATTGGAAAGCTCAAGCTTTCTCCTTAAAAACTTAAACAAAATCCTAATAGATAATTTTGCAAACATACAGAGGTAGAGCAGTGTCATCAGCTTCCATGTACCCATCACAGCTTCAACTTATGATCAACTGTTTTTTTTTTTTTTTTTTTTGCCACGGAGTCTCACTCTGTCACCCAGTCTGGAATGTGCAGTGATACAGTCTTGGCTTACTGCAACCTCTGCTTCCTGGGTTCAAGTGATTCTCCTGCCTCAGTCTCCTGAGTAGCTGGGCCTACGGGCACCCGCCACCATGCCTGGCTAACTTTTTCATTTTTAATAGAAATTGGGTTTCACCATGTTGGCCAGACTGCTCTTGAATTCCTGACCTCGGGTGATCTACCCACCTTGGCCTCCCAAAGTGCTGGGATTACAGGTGTGAGCCACTGCACCCGGCCCTAAATCTTTCTTATTATGACTTCACTCATCGGCTGCCTCCTGTAGTACTTAGAAACATATTCCAAATTTATATCATTCCCATATTTATCTGTAAGAGACTTTACAGAGGTTTTTTTGTTTGTTTGTTTGTTTGTTTTGAGATGGAGTTTTGCTCTGTTACCCAGGCTGGAGTACAGTGGTGGGTTCTCGGCTCACTGCCTCCGTGTCCCGGATTCAAGAGATTTTTCTTGCTTCAGCTTCCTGAGTAGCTGGGATTATAGGCGATACCACCACACCCAGTCAATTTTTGTATTTTTAGAAGAGACGGGGTTTCATCATGTTAGCCAGGCTGGTCTTGAGCTCCTGACCTCAAGTGATCTGCCCGCCTTAGTCTCCCAAAGTGCTGGGATTACAAGGCATGAGCCACTGTGCCTGGCCTACGGCAATACAGAGTTTTAAAGCAAGTTTTCATTATCGATCTACTTCTGGTTACCTTAAGGTAACCTCACTTGTTCACTTTGGCATTGTTGCTATTTCATAGTTCACCTTTGTGATAGTGGCAAATGATATAATATCTCTATAAATAATGTTGTGGTCTATTCATAAAGAAAAATAGGCTTAAATTTATATCAGCAGAGTGAGTAAAGTAAGTGTACGTGGATACTGAAGAAAGATAAATTTCCTGGCAGAACAGAAAAGAAACTGAAACTTTGAAAACTTTTATTGTGAATTATATGGTCTGCGAACCCTCTGTTCTTGCCTTTATGAATATCAACATAGAAGTTTTTTTTTTGCATTAACACTATTTTCTGTAAAATTTTCTTTTTTTTACGTCAACCGCTGTACTTGATCAGCCCCTTAACACGACTCGTATAAACGCTGCTGAAATAGAAAGCAGAGTTCGAGAACTAAGCAAATTAGCTGAGACCACAGATAAAGTCAAGCAAGGCTTTTGGGAAGAATTTGAGGTAAGTTATTAAAACTGTTTTTATGTGAGTTGTTATGTCCTATTTTTAGTGGAGGAGAAGTTGGTCTTATGTTTGGAATTGGACCTGAGAGACTTGAAACTGACGTTCTTTTTTAAATTCGGCCATTGATTGACGTGGAACAAGTTGCTGAGAGGGCTTCTTCGAAATAGAAGAGCATTGTGTTCTGAGGGAAGGGAGTTGGCAATGAGTAGTCAGTGGATGCGCCAACAGCTCCATTTGGCTCTTTTGGTTTTGACTGGTGGCAAAATCTCAAAGAAACAAAAGGATCTAATTTCTCTGGAAGATTTCCAACATACACTGGGGTCTTTAGAAAGAATCTGTGGCTTTACTGCAGCAAATGAGTGTGAGTAAAAGAAACACCTTGTGGTGGCTTTTTTTTTGAGACAGGGTCTCACTCTGTTGCTGAAGCTGGAGTGTAGTGGTGTGATTTTGGCTCACTACAGCCTTGGCCTTCCTGGGCTCAAGTGATCCTCCCACATCAGCCTCCTGAGTAGCTGGGACTCTAGGCACATGCCACCATACGTGGCTAATTTTTGTATTTTTGGTAGAGATGATGTTTTACAGTGTTCCCCAGGCTGGTCTTGAACTCTTGGGCACAAATGATCCTCCTACTTCAGCTTCCTGAGTAGCTGGGAGTACAGGCACATAACACCATGCCCGTCTAATTTTTGTATTTTTTTGTAGAGATGGGGTTTTGCAAAGTTGCCCAGGCTGGTCTTGAACCCTTGGGCTCAAGTGATCCACCTGTCTTGACTTGGCAAATGTGGTTGCTTTAATTTTAGAGTTCAAATTGATAACTCTGGTAAGTTAAATGAACTGATTTTTAAAAAATTATTTTTGTTTATTATACTTTAAGTTCTGGGATACATGTATAGAAAGTGGAGGCTTGTTACATGGGTATACATGTGTCATGGTGGTTTGCTGCACATATCAACCCATCATCTAGGTTTCAAGCCCCTTATGCGTTAGATATTTGTCCTGATGCTCTCCCTTTCCTTCCCCCCGCATCCCCTGACAGTTTGTGATGTTCTCCTCCCTGTGTCCATGTGTTCTCATTGTTCAACTCCCACTTATGATTGAGAACATGTGGTGGTTGGTTTTCTGTTCCTGTGTTAGTTCACTAAGAATGATGGTTTCCAGCTTCATTTATGACCCTGCAAAGGACATGAACTCATTCTTTTTATGGCTGCATAGTATTCCATGGTGTGTATGTGCCACATTTTCTTTATTCAGTCTATCATTGATGGGCATTTGGGTTGGTTTCAAGTCTTTGCTTTTGTAAATAGTGCTGCAATAAACATATGTGTGTATGTGTCTTCATAGTAGAATGACGTATAATCCTTTGGGTGTATACCCAGTAATGGGATTGCTGGGTCAAATGGTATTTCTAGTTCTAGATCCTTGAGGAATTGCCACACCATCTTCAACAATGGTTGAACTAATTTAGACTCCCACCAACTGTGTAAAAGCATTCCTGTTTCTCCACATCCTCTCCAGGATTTGTTGTTTCCTGACTTTAAGTAAATTGATTTATTTCCTGAAACTAACTTGGGTTGGAGAATGTCCCTGATGGGAATGTGCTGTGTTCCCATTACACTTTTCTATGTCACTTACCCATTGATAATGTGATCTCTTTCATTTTCTTGTCATACATTTGACAGAAAACTTCAAAAACAATGATTCTGGAATATTTACCTTTGCAGTTGTTTCCAGCATCTAGCACAATGCCTGGTATACAACAGAAACTCCATAAATGTTTGTTGAATGAGTATTTACATTTAACTCATGTTCACATCATTTTATTTTTCTGTTCTATGTTATGGGAATGATTATTTTATGCTTTTCGTAAGACTACAATTTATAAATATTTGTGGAATGAATGAATGAGTAAAGTGAATAACTGGGTAAATAAAGTCCTTTAGCCACAGTATGTCTGAACACTTGCTGAGATAAATATGATTTTCCATTTTTCAGCTGAGGGGCCTAAGGGAGGTTAAGTAAACATACCACAGGTGTTTTGTTTTTTCCTGAGACAGGGTCTCACTCTGCTGCTTAGACTGGAGTACAGTGTGCAATCATAGCTCACTGCAGCGTCTAACTGCTGGGCTCACACCATCCTCTCACCTCAGCCTCCTGAGTAGCTGGGACTACAGGTGTGCGCCACCATACCCGGCTAATTTTATACCCGGCTAATTTTTTTATTTTTTTTAGATATGCGGTCTCACTGTGTTACCCAGGTTAGTCTTGAACTCCAAAGCTCAAGCAATTCTCCCATCTTTGCCTCTCAAAGTATTGGGATTATAGGCATGAGCCGCTGTGCCTGGCCCATATCACAGATATTGATTGAATTCCAGTACTGGGGAGGAATGCAGAATAGAACATTCTGAGTTGGCCAGGCCTGTGGCTCATGCCTGTAATCCCAGCACTTTACCAGGCTGAGGTGGGCTAATCACCTGTGGTTGGGAGTTTGAAACCAGCCTGACCAAAATGGTGAAACTCCATCTCTACTGAAAATACAAAAAATTAGCCGGGCATGGTGGCGCATGCCTGTAATCCCAGCTACTCGGGAGGCTAAGGCAGGAGAATCACGTGAACTTGAGAGATGGAGGTTGTGGTGAGCCAAGATCGTGCCATTGCACTCAGCCTGGGCAATAATAGTGAAACTGCATCTCAAAAAACAAAAAAAAAAGAACATTCTGAGTTTTTGCTCAACATTGCTGAACAGAGACTTGAATTATTCTCTTATCCCAGGTATTGGGTTAGGCTTTGGAGACACTAGTGAACAAGATAGACAGGGTTACTGCCTTTAAAGGGATCATCTAGTTGAGAGAAGGAAAACAGTGATTAAAAGCATCAATAAAAAATGGATGATAGGCTGGGCGTGGTGGCTCACTCCTCTAATCTCATCACTTTGAGAGGGTGAGGCAGGTGGATCACTTGACTCCAGGAGTTTGAGACCAGCCTGGGCAACATGGTAAAACCCTGTCTCTACAAAAAATACAAAAAGTAGTCTGGTGTAGTGGTGCACACCTGCAGTCTAAGCTACTCTGGGGTTGAGGTGGGAGGATTGCTTGAACCTGGGAGGTTGAGGCTGCAATGAGCTGAGATCATGCCACTGCATTCCAGCCTGGGCAACAGAGCCAGACCCTGTCCCCCCCCAAAAAATTTGACGATAAACATAGTGAGTCAGAATTTTGAGATCTCAAGCTCAGTGTTGCCTTCTTTGTGCCCTACCTGACTAGATAATAAGAGGCAGCATTTCAGCAGTCATTCATTTCATTATGTTCATTTCATTTCACCTTCATCAAGCCTCATGAGGCAAGATGGGGAGATACAGAAGTTTTAGAAACCTCTCATCAAAACTGAATGGAAGACTGATTTTTCCAAAACTTTTTAGTGCCGAAAATTTGAATTATATGCAAAAGCAGAGGGAACGGAATAGTTACAGCAGTATACCTGATACTCAGCATTAACAACTGTTGATATTATGACCAATCTTTTTCGACTATGTCATATTCACTCTCCCAGCCCTGACTTGTCTTGAAGCAAACTTTTTTTTTTTTTTTTTTTTTTTGAGACAGAGTCTCACTCTATCCCCTGGGCTGGAGTACAGTAGCTTGATCTTAACTCACTACATACAACTTCTGCCTGTCGGGTTTAAGTGATTCTTATTCTTTAGCCTCTTGCATAACTGGGATTATGGCATGTGCCACCACACCCAGCTAATTTTTATATTTTTAGTAGGGATGGGGTTTTCACTATGTTGGCCAGGCTGGTCTTGAACTCCTGACCTCAGGTGATCTGCCCACCTGCCTTGGTCTCCCAAAGTGCTGGGAATATAGGTTGGGATTATAGGTGTGAGCCACTGCTCCTGGCCTTGGAACAAATCTTGTTTTTTTTTTTGAGATAGAGTTTCACTTTTGTTGCCCAGGCTGGAGTGCAATGGCATAATCTTGGTTCCCTGCAACCTCCACCTCCCGGGTTCGAGTGATTCTCATCTGTCAGCCTGCCAAATAGCTGAGATTACAGGCATGCACCCATGCCTGGCTAATTTTGTATTTTTAGTAAAGATGGGAGTTTCTCCATGTTGGTCAGACTGGTCTCAAACTCCTGACCTCAGGTGATCAGCCCCCCTTGGTTTCCCAAAGTGCTGGGATTACAGGTGTGAGCCCCTGCGCCTGACTGCAAATCTTACATTCATTTAATCTGTAACTATTTTATTTCAAAAAATTATAACCTGAATATCATTATCATATCTAAAACTATTAACAGTAAATCCTTAATATTAACACATAGCAGTCACTATTCACATTTTCCTGATTGCCATTCACACACACATACACACACACAAACACACACACAACAGATACACACGCAATTTGTGTTTTTTTTTCTTTTTAGATGGAGTCTCACTCTGCTACTCAGGCTGGAGTGCAGTGGTGCAGTCTCGGCTCTCTGCATCCTCTGCCTCCTGGGCTCAAGTGATTCTCCTGCTTCAGCTCCTGAGTAGCTGGGACTACAGGTGCCCACCACCTTACCTGGCTACTTTTTGTATTTTTGGTAGAAATGGGGTTTCACCATATTGGCCACACTGATCTCGAACCTCTGACCTCAGATGATCCACCCACCTCGGCCTCCCAAAGTGCTGGGATTACAGGCATGAGTCACTGTGCCTGGCAGGAATTGGTTTGAATTGGGAGTGCTTTCTTCCACCTTGATTGTGAAAAAATTTCAAATATGTATAAAACAGATTCATATAAAGGATCCTGATATGCCATTATTAGCTTTATCAGTTATTCCTGACATCATTTTTAAAATTTATAAATATTTCAATATTTGTAGAATCTGTAAAAAATGCATCACAAAACCGATCATTGTTCAGATTATACCAATTGTCTTATAATTTAAAAAAATTTTGTTCAATAATTTTTCAGGTAAGCTCCACACACTGTGTTGGCTAAGTCTGACAGTATTTCTGATTTAAAAATCTTAAGTCCTTTGAATATTTTGATGCCCCTTACATCTATCTTTCTGTCTTCTTTCCCTCTTTCTCTTTCTTTTCTACTTTTGAAGAAAGCAGATCCTTTTTCCTGAGAGTTACTTACAGTGTAGATTTTGCTGAGTGCCTCTCTGTGGTGGACTTAACCATGTATCCATCTCTTATATTTCTTGTAAGTTGATATATGTGGAGACCTTATTGGATACAAGTTTTCTTTGACAAGGCAACATGTATGGTAGTGTACCAGGATGTGCTTATGTCCTGTTGTTTCTTTTCTGATTTTCTTAGCAGCTCCTGATCATTATTACTTAGATGCATTAATTCATAAGGGACTATATGGTAGTGATATTGTAATTTTATCATTCTTCTTACTTTGTTAGGTTGGAACATCTCTATAAAAAGTTTTTCATTACCAAGGGTTGATTTCTTTCTTCTTACTAAGCAGTTTTCTTTCCTTTTCCTTCTTCTTTTTTAAGGCAGGGTCTTGCTGTGTTGCTCAGTTGGGTGTGCAGTGGCGCAAACACGCAGCCGCAAACTTTTGGGCTCAAGTGATCCTCCCACCTCAAATTCCCATGTAGTTGGGACCACAGGTGCATGTCACCATGCCTGGCTACATTTTTGATTTTTTTGTAGAGATGAGGTCTTACTTTGTTGCCCAGGCTGGTCTTGAGTGTTGGGGTTCAAGCGATCTTTCTACCTCAGCCTCCTGAGTAGCTGAGACTACAGGTACACACCACAATGCCCAGCATTTTTTTTTTTTAATTTTTAGTAGAGATGCGGTCTTACTAAGTTGCTCAGGCTGGTCTCGAACTCCAGAGCTTAAGTGATCCTCCTGTCCTGGCCTCCCAGTATGCTGGGATTATAGGTACACAACAGGCATGAGCCAACGAGTCTGGCCAGATTTTTTTTTCCTGATTTGAAATAGATTACAGGTTCAGTTAATACTTCCAAATCAAACTGAGGGCTTCAGGATTTTTACTAACCTCATTGATCTTACCTATGTATCTCCTTTCTCTAGTGCCAAAAATCCTACTTCTTGAAGCCATAAGATTACTCACTTTTTTAATCCCACATTACACACTACAGTCTCAGAATAATGACTCCCCCATATTATAATTACTGAAAACACTTTAATATTTTTTGCAGTTTCCAAAAAATCCTTCAGATATGTGTTGTCAAGTAACCGTGTTATGCTGGGCACACTGGCTCACGCCTGTAATCCCAGCACTTTGGAAGGCCAAGAAGGGAGGATCCCTGGAGCCCATGAGTTTGAGAGCAGCCTGGGCATATAGTGAGAACCCTGTCTCTACAAAATAAAATTAAAAATTAACCAGACATGGTGGCACATACCTGTAGTTCCAGCTATTGAGAGGTGATGGTGAGAGTAGGCTTAAACCCAGGAGTTTGAAGCTGCATTGAGATGTGATTGTGACACTGTACTCCAGGGTGACAGAGTGGGGACCCTCTTTTTTAAAAAAAAATATGAAAATATTCCTATGTCTTAGACTGATTTGTAATTGTCTTTCTCTCTGTGTGGCTATATGCTAACTGTGTATATGCTTAGTTTGTTTCATTAAAAAAAATCTCCTTCTGTTAAGCTTCATTTATAATTACACAAATATTGGCTTTGATAGTCAAATTGAAAAAGTATATTCAAAGAAGTCTGCCTTCTGTCCTTGTCCTTTTCTCTCTATATTTTAGCCATAGTATAAAAAATTATGGTTTATCATTACATTTAAAAAATATAAGATATTCCCATATCCCACTTTTTCTTAAACAGTACATAACTTTACATACTTTTTTCTAACGTTGCTTTTTAAAATATCCTGGATATCACTCCATACTAGTGTCTAGAGATAGTCTTCATTCATTTTTTTACTACATAGTAATCCATTGTGTAGTTGTACCATAGTTTATGCAACCTATTGATGGGCATTTGGGTAGTTTCCAAATATATTACAAAGAGGATTACAGTGAATAGCCGTGTATATGCATCCTGTTTTACTTTTGCTGACTACTGCTAATACTAACATTTTTTATGTTTCATATTAAAAATGGTAATTACTATTTATCTTTAACTTTTATTATACATTATACACGACGTTGTTTAGCGTGCTTTAACGTTTTAGCATATATAACATTTGCAAACTACTTGTTTTAATTACAATTTTGGTTACATATAAAAAATAGTGAGCTGTTTTATAAACTAGATATAATAGAATCTTATACTTCCTTGACAAATGATAGCTGAGTTGATCATTTGTGTAAATGACTGAACTTACAAATTATAACATTTTTAAAATACATTTTTTAAACATTTAAAAATTATTTAAAAAAATAGATACACAAAGTAAAAAAAAAAAAAGATGAAGAAAAATAGAGACAGTGTCTTGCTATATTGCCCAGGCTGGTCTCCAACTCCTGGGCTCAAGGGATTCCTCTGCCTTGGCTTCCTAAAGTGTGAGCCACCACACCTGGCAAAAATTAATTTCTTTAAAACAAAAACATTACAGGTTATCTGGTACCATGGTAACTTCTTTAACACTAGGTTTACTTAGAACAAAGCTTAGGAAGAAAGTCAGACTTTCACAAAGAGCTCTTGTGGCAATGGGGTATTTTTTTTGCAAATTCCGTTGGTGGTGTCAAGATTTGAGCTTAGAAGGAACTCTTAGCCTGACTCTTCTGGCTGTGGAAAAAGATGGTTGGTTCTAAATGCTGACCTGATGATCTCACACTGTCACATCTCAAATTGTGGTCATCTTTTATACATTATTAACAACAAAAGGGAAAAATTGAGTTGACTTTAGAGGGAAATGGAAAATAACGAGATCACATCTATACTATACAGGCTCTCCATAGAGGTCAGACTGAGGTGGTAAAATTGTTGTGGACCAAATTAGAGCATTAACGTTTCTTGGAAACTGAAGCTCTATCTAAATCGCTGATGGCCTGCTTTCTAGATCTCCTGTGTACCTGCTTCCAAATTCAGTCTGTTTTAAAAAATTGCTCTTTGAGGTTGGAACCAGGGAAATAAGGCTAAGAACAGAACAAGCCATTATTGAAAAAATTAGAAACTTGGAAGCAGATACTCATTATAATCTAAATCCTCAGAAGCTGAAGTTTGAGTCACAATAGCAAGGCATTATTATTTTAGGATTGTACTTTAGTTGTTTCCTGGAAGGTGATTAATTTGGGATTACTTTCTTCTTACAGTATGCTCTGATAGTCTTTAAAACAAACCAGAGCTCTAAATTGCCATGCCATTGGTAATTTAACTCTGATTTATCTCTGTGCCCGGCTCCTGGTGTTCTGTAAAATTTTGCATGTCATTTCAGGTATCTCTACCCAGAAGACGTTACTTTTGCCTTTGATGCACTTTAAAATGTGAAGTCTCTTGTGAAGCTCTTTGGTTCTTTTCTCCTCTGCTGCTGAAATAAATGCAGGTTGATGATTTTCTTCTAGGATATGTTGTGTGATCTAGAGATTGCAAACCCAAGACTTTGATTTTTTTTTCCCTACAGATTGCCTATTTCTTTTTTTATTTGAATTTTTATTAGTTCTTAATTTTTTTTGAGATGGAGTGTTATTCTTTTCTTTTCTTTTATTTAATGTCCAACTCCCGGAGAGATGGAGTCTGATTCTGTCACCCAAGCTGGAGTACAGTGTGTGATCTCAGCTCACTGCAACCTCTGACTCCTGGGTTCAAGTGATTCTTGTGCCTCAGCCACCCAAATAGCTGGGATTACAGGCACACACCACCATGTCCAGCTAATTTTTTTGTATTTTTAGTAGGGATGGGGTTTTTCTATGTTGGCCAGGCTGGTCTCAAACTTCTGACCTCAAATGATCTGCCTTCCTTGGCCTCCCAAAGTGTTGGGATTACAGGCATGAGCCACTGCGCCTGGCCAATTATTAATTTTTTTAAGAGATGGGGTCTTGCTATCTTGCCCAGACTGGAGTGCAGTGGCTCTTTACAGGCACTGTCATAGTGTACTACAGCCTTGAACTTTTTGGCTCATATGATCCTCCTGAGAGGCTGGAATTACAGGCACACACCATTGTATCCAACAGATTGCCCATTTGTGATCTGTGTAAATATTTCTCACTTCCTCCAGTATCTGCTCAAGAATATAAAGAGATGGATAATAATTTCAGAGTTGTTGAATTAAAGTTCTGCTCAGATGAGACTGACACTAACTAAGTGAAAAGGCAGGTTATAATTCTGTAATTTTGTGCTTGCAGTGTGTACATTACTGTACACTTGAATCGGCCCTGTGCATTGTGGTGAGGTACATATTGTATGGTTGTATTGAAAAGGTTTTTGGGCCAGGCATGATAGCTTATGCTGGTAATTTCAGCCTTTTGGGAGGCCGAGGAGGTTGGATTATCTGAGGTCAGGAGTTCAAGACCAGCCTGGCCAACATGGTGAAACCCCATCTGTACTAAAAAATACAAAAAATTAGCCGGGTGTGGTGGTGGGCACCTGTAATCCCAGCTACTTGGGAGGCTGAGGCAGGGAGAATTTGCTTGAACCTGGGAGGCGGAGGTTACAGTGAGCCGATGACACGCCACTGCACTCCAGCCTGGGCGACAAAGTAAGACTCTGTCTCAGAAAAAGAGAAAAGGTTTTTGCCCTCTCTCCATGCCTGCTCCTCCCTGTTGAGTCCTATGGGCCTGAGCTGCCAGGGGGCACTGTGGGCTGAGACTGGACATTGCAACCAACTGCAAGGCACTGTAAGACCCAAGTTGTGGATGGACCCAAGTTAGGCTTTCTTCTGTCCATTCATCTTCCTCCTCTAACTCCTTTCTGTATCCAGTATCCTTGCTCTCCATATACCTGCTTCATTCTTTTTCCTTCAGTAGATTTTTCTGCTTCTTGACTTACAAACCTTACTTGTAGCCCCTTTCAGATACTGAAACTAGCAACTTTCAGTCTTTGTACCAAAGTCTCAGAGATTCTCATTGGCTCAGATGCTATCCATCTCTGGTTTAAAGAACAATGCCAAGGACATGATCATGTAGAACAAAAGTGTCTGCTGTAGACACATATGGGGAGAAATAGTTTTCAGTGATGAGGGTTGTAGTGAGTTGGGTAGATGTCCCAAAAATATCTACCAAAAACTATAGATAATGGCTGGTGGCAGTGACTTATTCCTTCATTCATTTGGCAAATATTGATTGAACACCGACTCTTATGTCTGGTTCTATTCTAGGTTTTGGAGATGCAGCAGTGAACATATCAGTCTTTATCCTTATGGAGCTTACAGTCAAGTGGGAGAGACAGGCAATAAACAAAGAAACAGTTCAATATTCAATCTGTGAGATGGTGATAAGTGCTACAGAGAAAATAAAGTAGTGTAAGATAAAAAGGGTGTTTTGATAGGCCTTTACTGTTTAGTTCTCATGGATAAGATGGTATTTGAGCAATTCTGAAGGAAATAATGGAGCCAGTCACATGTATAACCTCAGGAAGAACATTCCACGTAGAGGGAATAGCAAGTGCAAAGGCCCTGACTGGGGGTTTGTTTACCATGGTACTCAATGTGCACATAGGCCAGTATAATTGGAGTGGATGGGAAATGTACAAGAGAGAAGCTGAAAAGACCAGGTGCCGTGGCTCCTGCCTATAATCCCAGCATTTTGAGAGGCTGAGGTGGGAGGAGTTTGAGATCAGCCTGGGCAACAGAGCCAGATCTTGGGTTCTCTACAAAAAGAGGCAGGAGGATCGCTTGAGCCCAGGAGTTCGGGGCTGCAGTGAGCTATGATTATGCCACTGCACTGCACTCCACCCTGGGTGACACAGTGAGACCCTCCCTCAAGAGGGAAATGGAAATGGAGCAATGGTGAATGGGTCCCATCATGAAGGGCATTGTGGGTCACTGGAAGGCCTTTTGCTTTTACTTGGAGGAAGATGGAAAGCCTGTGAAAAGTTTTCAGCACAGAAGCGAGGGGATCACTCTGGCTGTTGCGTGGAAGACAGTCTATGAGGGGTAGGTGGAGGTAGGGAGACCAGAAAGGAGGCTGTTGTAATCATCTGAGCAGAAAAGTGATGGTGCTTGGCCCGGGGAAGCAGCAGTAGAGGTGGGTGGGTTCTAGAGCTATTTTGAAGGTAGAATTGCCAGTATTTGAAGGTGGACTTGGTAGATCGTGTAGCATGACAGAACTGAGTCAAGGATAAGATGAATGCTTTTGACTTGAACAGCTGGTAGGATGGAGTTGCATTTTCTTAGGTGTGGAAGACTGGAAGGAACGGTCTTTGGGGGAGGTGATCAGCTTTCATTTTGGATATATTGAAGTTTCAGCTGCCTCTGAGACATCCAACTGGAAGATGATTCTTCAATGAATTTTATGATATTACAGTTGGGGTTTGCTAGAATGTTCTTGCCTCATTTCTTCACCTGTCTAACATCTCTTCATTCTTTGGTCCCCAGCCTCAAGGGCATTTTTGCAAGGAAACCTTCCTTGATTCCCATCCCCATGCTTGAGCGTTCTTCCTGTTATATGTGTGTGCATAGCAGCAAATCCCTTCCTTTATAGTATCATCCTCGAAGTTCATAAATAATTTGTGTCGGTATTGGTGTAATGTGCTATGAGTCCACAGAAGCAGATAACATAGGAAGATCTGTTGGAATAAAGAGGTATTTTATGGCTGGGCGTGGTGGCTCATGCCTGTAATCCTAGCATTTGGGAGGCCGAGGCAGGCTGATCTCTTGAAGCCAGGAGTTCAAGACCAGCCTGATGGTGAAATGGTTTCACCAACATGGGGAACCCTGTCTCTACTAAAAATACAAAAATTTAGCCAGGCATGGTGGCAAGTGCCTGTAATATCAGCTACTTGGGAAGCTGAGGCAGGAGAATCGCTTGAACCCAGGAGGTGGAGGTTGTAGTGGGTCGAGATTGCACCACTGCATTTTAGTGTGGGTGACAGAGTGATACTCTGTCTGAAAAAAAAGAATAAAAAAGAGGTTTTGCTCAGATGATATTGATAGGGAACAATAAAGAGGCACAGTTTGAGCCTGCTGTTTTATGTCTGCTATTTGCAAATTCCTTTTTTAAATTTAAATTTTTTAAAAGAGATGGTGTCTTGCTCTGTTGCCCAGGCCGATCTTTATTTTATTTTACTTAAGTTTCTGGGTACATGTGCAGCCAGGCTAGTCTTGAACTCTTGGCCTCAAGTAATCTTCCTGCCTCAGCCTCCAAAAGTGCTGGGATTTCAGGCGTGTGCCACCACACCTGGCCTATGTGCATATGGGTTTTAGGAAAATAACCCAGATCAGTCCATGGACCCCAAAAGACAAGCGGTCCTATTTTGTTCTCTGTAGCCCCAGAATCCAGCTGAAAGCCTGGTGCACAGTAGGCACAAAATAAGTATCTATGGCATTTTGGATCTGAGCTATTTCCTGTATCAAGATAGAGTCCAGTTGAATTCAGACCCTCGGAGTATATTCATTGAATAGCTACCTGATGCTTAAAACGTATGAAGGAATGTTCTGGGCTTTGCTTTGAGATGTTCTGCTTTGCTACGCTACGGTTTGTGTTTATACGGATCCCGTTTGAGGCGTGGTGAAAGCACAGTTCAAGTCTCATCTCTACCAATGAAGCTAGCTGGGTGGATGTAGGATGCACATTTTCGTCTTTGAGATTCCTGTACCCACCTGCCCAAGAATTGGTAGTGCTGAATTTCAGAAATATTATAGTTTTTAAATATTTTTTAGATTTAAAGCATACCGTAATACCAAAAAACCCCTTAAAAGCCCCAAACAAAAAAAATCCCATACAATACCTTATTAACTGTTATTTTTTCCTAGGGCTGTGAAACTTGTTTCCCCTTAGTAATTTCTTCCTTTTTTCTAAAAGCCTGGCTTCTGTTATGCTAGCCTCTGTTCTCTGTAGGTCTGAAGCTATTTCAGCTTGCAATAGCATTGTGGCCATTTCACTGACAGCTTCATAGATGTGTGAGATTCCACTAGCAGCTCTGCTAACTGCTGTATCTCCGGGAGAAGCTAGTGTGTCTTCACATCCACAGTCCAGTTTGATTTCTTTAAAGTGATTACATCCTGCTTAGGGGAACTATAAATTCTACTTCGAGATGATTAGGTTTTATGGAAACAAGACTTTAACTGCACCCCAGAGCTGTGTCTAGAATAATAATTCTTATTGGTGATCTCTAGTGGAAATCGTCCCCTTGGTGACTAAGCAATACCACAGTGAATAGAACCCTCAAGTAGGGCTCCAACTTCATGCTCAAAAATGCTCCAGGGTAGGAGGCTTGCCGTGTAACCAGGATTTTTTTTTATCTACTACTGAGTTGCCAGGCTGAATAGAGGAGCTGCCACCTTCCTGTGGTTAGAACATTTCAGTGGTGAGAGGTTTTATTCCATAAGCTAAATATTACATTCTGGAGAAATTCCTTTCTTTCTTTTGGAATAGTTCTTTGTCTTTTGTTCCTTATTCCTCTGCACATCCATGTTTTGTTTTTGTTTTTTTTTGTATTGTTTTTGTGGTAGAGTCTCACTCTGTTGCCCAGGCTGGAGTGCAGTGGCACAATTTTGGCTCACTATAGCCTTGACTTCCTGGCTCAGGTGATCCTCCCACCTCAGCCTCCTGAGTAGCTAGTACTACTGGTGAGTGCCACCATGCCTAGCTAAGTTTTTCAATTTTATTAGAGACGGGGTTTCGCCATGTTGCCTAGGCTGGTCTTGAACCCCTGGGCTCAAACAGTCCACCTGCTTCAGCCTCCCAAAGTGCTGAGATTACAGAGGTGAGCCACTGCACCTGGTCAGCGATTTCATTTTGGAAGATGAAGAAAGTGACTCCCAGAGGTGAGAAAGTTGCCCCCAGGGACGTGACTAGCAAGTGGTTGGCTGAGGTTTGAACTTGGGAACTTTTGACTCCATGTCTACCACGCCATGCTTTCTTTCACTCAGCCATTGAGATTCTCCTGCCCAGTTCTTAAGGCCCCCACTGTTTTTCTTACTCTCCCCATTTCTTCTCCTTTCCCCCACTTCCTAGCTCACAGCTTCCGGACTCACTGCCTGGTCTCCTTCACTCTCCTGCATGCTCACTGGCTTCATGGCCATCTTTGCACTCACTCCCCCAACACCCTTTCCCAACTTGCTAGGTTGCCTCCTTTTCTTGCCTGTGCCCATCTAAATTTTTTACCTGTATGCAGCTTCAGCTTCTCCCAGAAATCTACTTTGGTTAATTTCGTGGATCTCCTTAAATTCCACAGTGCATAATTAAAAATTACCCACTTAATTATAGATTTGCCTTGTAGTATTTGCTGCTGTTTCGTGTGTCAGAACCTGTTTTCCTCCAAGGACCATGCCTTTTTATTTATTTATTCATTCATTCATTTTTGAGAAATGGTCTTGCTCTTTTGCCCAGGTGGCACGATCAGCTCACTGTAGCCTTGAACTCTTGGGTTCAAGGGATCCTCCTTCGTCAGCCTCCAGAGTAGCTGGGACTACAGGCATTTGTCACCATGCCCGGGAAATATTTCAATTTTTGCAGAGATTGTTGGGGGAGGTGTCTCACTACATTGCCTAGGCTGGTTTTGAACTCCTGGCCTCAAAGGATTATCTTGCCTTAGCCTCCCAAAGTGCTGGGATTACAGGCATGAACTACCATGCCTGGCTAAACCATGCCTTTTTAATTTGTTTTTCTAACTATATCTCCACCTTGTTGGAGATGAGTGGCTTACAGTTGGCACCTGGAAAGGAACCACATTTTGGGTTGGTTTTATTCCCTGTGGTGATTTGAAAGTCATGTTGGTTAGTTAGGACCATCTAGGACCTTCTCCAGGGATGAGAGCTTCCAGCTGCTCTTCATTCCTGGATGGTTCTGGGGACTCGTGCAGGAAGAGCTGCCCAGGAGCTGCCCAAGTGACAGGCTTTGCAATGTGGTAAACAAATCCCTCTTTTGGGTTTTGATAACAAAATCCTCCTTTCACCCACCTTTGGTGCCGGGTAACGTTGCAAAGCTTTCAGTACAGAGGATGGAATGAGAAATTGCAGTGTTTCTCTGCAGAGAGGACAGATGCCAAAGGAAAACAGAAGTTCCTTCAATCTGGGTAGAAGGCCTGGTTTTGGAGCCTGCCCAGGTGGTTACTACTGTCTTAATAATTACTCACGGCATCAAAACCAGAGAGACCGTCTGACAGCCTTTCTCAGCTCCTTTTCTCTCCTTCAGGAGGCCACAGCCATGGGTGGATTAGGGGGAAAGTTAGTAGGAGCTTTTATATTTTTATTTATTATTAATTTATTTACAAAAGTCTTTTTGGCTGGATATGGTATGTCATGCCTGTAATTCAAGCACTTTGGAAGGTAGGAGGATCACTTGAAGCCAGGAGTTCGAGACCAGCCTCGGCAACACAATGAAACCCTGTCTCTACAAAAAGTAAAACAAATTAGCGGGGTATGGTGGTACGTACTTGCAATCCTAGGTACTTGAGGGGCTGAGGCAGGAGGATTGCCTGAGGCCAGTTTAAGGTTATAGTGAGCTATGTACGATCAGGCCACTGTACTCCAGGCGGGTGGCAAAGCTCGACCATGTCTTTAAAACAAATAAAAGAAAAACCTTTTATTATTGAAATTTTCAAACATACCTCCAAATACAGAAAATAGCCCAGTGGATCCCACTTTTCCCCAACACCCAGCTTGAACAGAGACTAACATGTTGTTAATCTTTTTCCCTCCTGCTCTATCCCCACCCCTGCCCTGTCCAATATATACACTCTTGTAGCTTTGTTTTTATTTATTATTTATTTATTTATTTGAGTGTTTCTCTGTCACCCAAGCTAGAGTGCAGTGGCGTGATCTTGGCTTACTGCAACCTCTGCCTCCTGGGTTCAAGTGATTCTCCTGCTTCAGCCTTCTGAGTAACTGGAATTCCAAGTGTGTGCCACCACACCTGGCTTCTTTTTGTATTTTTAGTAGAGACGGGGTTTCACCATGTTGGCCAGGCTGGTCTGGAACTTCTGACCTCAGGTGGTCTGCCCTCCTCAGCCTCTCAAAGTGCTGGGATTACAGGCATGAGCCACTGCGCTCGGCCACTAGACTCTTTTAAACAACCAGACTGCGTGTGAATTTAGAGCGAGAACTCACTACTGTAAGGATGACACCAAAACATTCACTAGGGATCCAACCCCATGATCCACTCCCTTTAGGCCCCACCTCCAATATTGGTGGTCATATTTCAGTATGAGATTTGGAGGGGACAGACATCCAAACCATATCCTTAGATTTAGTAGTTTTATGTAGTTTCTTTGGTTCTAGATCTGTTTCGACTGTTTTGACTCCTGCAGTCAGGTGACTGTAACTAGCCTCTGTTCTTTTTGAGGGTTCACAGTTTGGTGCAAACCCTTTGGATGTATTATTTGGGAAAATGGGGTGTCTTGCAGCCTGTGTCCCTGCTTTACATTGCCCTTTTTGCTGCCTGCCCCAAGCCTCCTCATTAGCATCCCTGCCAGTGCCAGCGGAGATGTGGTGACATTCAGCTTGACAGGTCATTAGCAGCTTTTGTGCCCCAGGGACTGCTGGTGGGAGGGAGGTTGTGGAAGATAAACCCTGACAGGAATGTATTCTCCTCGAGGGCAGGGTTTATTTGATATTCTTCTGGAGCTTGAGCCAAAAGCATGGGGCTGGGGAGGAAGCGCCCTTAGCAGATGGCATTTGGGAGCCTCTGCGGGCAGAGCATGGAAAGTCACAACTTCTGAGTTGTTTGTATTTTCAGTCTCACTCTAGATGGATGGCAGTCTTCTGCTGTGGGAATGAAATATGTTTAGGCAACTTGATCCCCAGGTGCAGATGAGGCTGGGCTAATGGGCGCACTAGGGAAGGAGCCGGGGGAGAGATGTGCCCTTAGCTATTATCAATCCATGACAGCTGACAGCTGCTGGCAATTAGCACCCACCTGTGCCTGGGATGCAGGGGCGCCTGTTCTGTCCTCTGGAAGTCTCTGGACCCAACCACTAGTCTTGACTGTGCACTGTTCAAGCCCCAAGTCCACCTGGAAGAGGCGATTGGAAATTTACTGCAGAATAAGGAGAGCGCAGGACAGGCACAGTGGCTCATGCCTATAATCTCAGTGCTGAAGCCAGAGGATGGCTTGAGTCTTTGAGTGTGAAACCACCCTGGGCAACATAGTAAGTCCCCATCTTTACGAAAAGTAAAATAATTAGTTGGGCATGGTGGTGTGTGCCTGTAATCCCAGTTACTTGAGAGGCTGAGATGGGATGTTCACTTGAGCCTAGGAGTTTGAGGTTACAGTGAGCTATGATTGCACCACTGCACTCCAGCCTGGGCAACAGAGCATGACACTGTCCCCACTGGAAAAAAAGGAATAAGGGAAGCTTCTGGCAGACCTGATGATAGGTGGCCCAGCCAAAATGGGTATTGATGAGGATTTCCTCATCAATTCTAGAACTCTGAATTTAGTCTGGCAGAGTGTTCTCTTTGTGTTGTGAGATGATTCTTGGTGTTACCCCATCACAGTAGGTAAGATGAATTAGCAAACGAGAAAGGCTTTCTCTTTTTCATCCTTATCTAATCCTTAGATGAAACCTAGGAGAAGGTCTCCACATGGTACTAGTAAGTCTTTAACATCTGCCTCAAACACTTGCCTATGCCCCTTTTTTTTAAAACAAAGCCTCAAGAAAGGTAGAATTTGATAATATTATATTTTTGTTATACTCCCTTTTTTGCTTACCTTCTATATACAGCAAGTGAAACATTTTTGAAATATGTGCAAATAAGGCCAGTTTCTTTTTTCTATTTTTTTTTGAGAGAAGGTCTCGCTCTGTTGCCCAGGCTGGAGTGCAGTGGCATGGTCTTGGCTCACTGCAACCTCTGCCTCCTGAATTTAAGTGATTCTCCTGCCTTAGTCTCCCAAGTAGCTGGGATTACAGGTGCCCGCCACCACTCCTGGCTAGTTTTCATATTTTTATTTTTTTTTTTTTTTGAGATGGAGTTTTGCTCTTGTTACCCAGGCTGGAGTGCAATGGTGCGATCTCGGCTCACTGCAACCTCCACCTCCTGGGTTCAGGCAATTCTCCTGCCTCAGCCTCCTGAGTAGCTGGGATTACAGGCACGTGCCACCATGCCCAGCTAATTTTTTTGTATTTTTAGTAGAGACGGGGTTTCACTATGTTGACCAGGATGGTCTCGATCTCTTGACCTCATGACCCACCCGCTTCGGCCTCCCAAAGTGCTGAGATTACAGGCTTGAGCCACCGCACCCTGCCTAACTTTCATATTTTTAGTAGAGACCAGGTTTTGCTATGTTGGCCAGGCTGGTCTCGAACTCCTGACTTCAGGTGATCCATCCCCCTTGGCCTCCCAAAGTGCTGGGATTACAGGCGTGAGCCACTGGGCCTGGCTGAGGCAAGTTCTTTTTGAAATATATTTTGTGAAGGAGAAAAAGAAGAGGTCATTTTAAGGAAACAAATGACATAAGAGATGGTATGCAGAGATGCCAGAGCATATTGAAATTGCTTTTTGTTTTTTTTTTTTTTTGGAAACAGTCTTGCTTTGTTGCTCAGGCTGGAATGCAGGGGTGCAGTCACGGCTCTCAGCAGCCTTGACCTTCTGGGCTCAAGTAATCATCCCATCTCAGCCTCCTGAGTAGCTGGGACTACAGGTATATGCCACTATGCCTGGCTAATCTTTGACTTTTTTGTACAGGCCAGCTCTCACTATCTTGCCCAGGTGGTATAGACCTCCTGGCCTTGAGCAAAAATTACAGATTTTGATTAAGTCTGGGGTAGGACATGGGCCTGAGTTTCTAACCAGTTCCCAGGTGGTGCTATTGCTGCTGGTCTACAGACCACACGTGGAGTTGCCAGTGTAGAGTTCATGTAGCAATAGTGATTTCATAGCAATAGCCAGTGTCTGCATACTTGCTTTGTTGTATTTCACGCACTGTTTAGCAATGTACATGCATCTTATTTGACCCTCACCCCAGCCCTTTGGGGTGGGTAAGGATTACGCTCATTTCATACTCAAGGAAACTGAGGCACAGACAGGCAAAGTAGCTTGGGGAAACAGAAAGGAATTTAGAGACAGGCTCTGATTAGCTCAGAGACGAGACAGCCTCGTGCGTCATCCCAAACACCTTGGACTTGATCTTGAAGGTGGAGGGAGAAGTTGAAGGGTAATTAAACAGGAACTGGAGAAAATTCACCTCACATAGCGATTGCTTTGGCCACATGCACCCTGTCACCCCCACCTCAGAGAAGTGTCATGCAAAGTTGGGTTCATAAATGAAGGCCTGAATGCTTTCCTGCCAAGTTTGTTTTAAATCAAGCTGCTAATTAATACCAATCCCCCTTCTCCTGTATTGTAGTTTTTGTTGATGTCGTTTCACTTCGTTTAGTTGACATGATTGATTCAGTTCAGTGTTTGAACTTCTTTTTGAACCTCACCTTAATGACCTGTCTAAAAATCAAGGTTAAACCTTCTTCCTAACACAGCAGTATTGCTTGGTAAGACTGGCTCACAGTCCAAGGAAACGCTTGCCCAGAGAGGGCAGACTGCTTTAACTCTTTAACCTGAGCTCATTAAAAAAATTCAAATGACTGATTCCTTGTCACAATTCTACCTACATTGTGTTTATTTTTGTCCAGGTTACAGCCAGTTAAATGCTTTTGTAATGAGCTTGTGTCCAGGCTGAAGATTGCATTTTGAAACTGAGAGTCAAATACCAATTTAAAGTCCATACTTTTATACTTATTTGTGAAATTCAGATAAATGAAATGGAAATAAAACAGGGCTGCTGCGTTGTGAAATATGACTCTGTTTCTTCTTGTAGGACCCTTTAAGGGTAGCCATTTTGTCATTTTATATGTAAAGTTTCTTTGCCTACCTTTTTCTTTCTTGATTTGCCTATTTGTGATTTACCATTAAACACTAGGCTTTTTGTAAACTAATTATACCTTGAAATGGACTTTTTATTTCTTTGAGTCAGGATCTTGTTCTGCCATACAGGCTGGAGTGCAGTGGCTCCATCATAGCCCATTGCAACCTCAAACTCCTGGGCTCCAGTGATCCTCCTGCCTCAGCCTCCCGAGTAGCTGGAGATGCTCACCATTGTACCAGGCTAATTTTTAATTTATTGTAGAGACAGGGTCTTGAACTCCTGGGCTCAAGCAATCTTCCCACATCAACCTCCCAAAGTGCTGGGATTACAGGTGGGAGCCACAGTGCCTAGTGAAATGGGACTTTTTGTAATTTTTTTTTGAGACAGAGTTTCGCTCTTATTGCCCAGGCTGGAGTGCAATGGTGTGGTCTCGGCTCACTGCAAACTCTGCCTCCCGGGTTTAAGTGATTCAGCCTCCCGAGTAGCTGGGATTACAGGCATGCACCATTATGCCTGGCTAATTTTGTATCTTTAGTAGAGACGGGGTTTCTCCATGTTGGCCAGGCTGGTCTTGAACTCCTAACCTCAGGTGATTTGCCCACCTTGGCCTCCTGGGTGGGGTTATAGGTGTGAGCCACTGTGCCTGGCAAAATGGGACTTTTGTAATTTTGAAAGTAAAACCTGCCCCTTAAGTATGCCTCAACTTGGCTTGGCTACCTTCCTATCTGATTCTGCGGCTGGTCCTTTTTTTTCTAACATGGGGTTTTCATTCTGTTACTCAGCCTGGAGTGCAGTGTGGTGCCATCTTGGCTCATTATAGCCTCAACCTCCTGGACTCAGGTGATCCTTTTGCCTCAGCCCGCTCCCCACCTCCCCACTGGTAGCTGGGATTGCAGGCACACACCACCATGCCTGGCCAATTTTGTTGTTTTTTATTTTTTGTAGAGATGGGGGTCTCACTGTGTTTCCCAGGCTGTCCTCAAACTCCTGGCCTGAAGTGATCCTTCAGCTTGGCCTCCCAAAGTGCTGAGATTACAGGTGTGAGCTGCTGCTCCCAGCCTGATCCTTCTCTCTCCTTGGCCAACCCCTCTTCCATTGGGGCCAGCCATGTTGTGGCTGCCTGGTTTAGTTTGTTCTCTTTCCCTCTTTGGTCCCTCACTTCCTTTACCTTTGCGGGTGTCCTTCCTGACCCCTTGCTTGAGAAGTCTGAGGGTTGTCATCCTTATTCTCTGGCTCTGTCCTCCTTGGATCTGTTGAATCTTGCCAGGGTTTTCTGGGGAGAGCTTAGGGGAGTTAGTGTCTCTGTGGGCATAGGCTGGCTGCCTGTGGCACTGACTTGGTGTTTTGGCATAGGAGGACTTCAGAGCATTGCTAACAAAGCTTGCATGCCCACTACCCAGTGGCACCAAAGCCACTGCTGTTGTCCTCTGAGATCTCCCAAATCCAAAAATTGATATACGGCTTACTTGGACTTGATCAGTGATGAAAGCCTGGCCAACATAGCAAAACCCCATCTCTTCAAAAACTACAAAAATTAGCCAGGCTTGGTGGGGTGTGCCTGTAGTCCAAGCCACTCAAGAGGGTGAAGTGGAAGACTGCTTGAGCCCAGGAGGTGGAGGTTGCAGTGAGCTGAGACTGGACCACTGTACTCCAGCCTGGATGAAACAGAGTGATACCCTGTCTCAAAAAAAAAAAAAAAAAGTGATAAAAAGTAGGTAGATCATAAACAACAACATAGATAGGCTGAGCATGGTGGCTCACTGCTATAATCCACCCCTTTAGGAGGTCAAGGCAGGAGGATTGCTTGAAGCTAGGAGGAGTTCAAGACCAACATGGGCAACACAGTGAGATCCCCAGAAAAGCCAATTAGCCATGTATGGTGACATATGCCTACAATCCCAGCACTTTGGGAGGCTGAGGCAGGAGATCAGTTGAGCCCAGAAATTGGAGGTTCCGATTAGCCACTATACTCCAGCTTGGGAGAGAGAAAGAGAGATAGTCTTATTTAAAACAGAAAAAGAAGAAGAAGAAAAAGAATATAGATCACATCTGTTTGAATATACTATGCCAATCCTTGTTGGGTTTCACTCCTTATAATTGTTATTTTTAAAGATGTTTCTTCTTATAAATATTCTATGTTTTCATTGTAAAAAATTTAAGGGAAAACACGGTGGAAAAAACAAACAAGAAAAGGATTTCATAATCCTCTACCCTGGGGGAAAAAATCACCATTACCTATTTAGTTCTTCTCCCACTTTTTTTTTTCGAGACAGAGTCTTCCTCTGTCACCCAGGCTGGAGTGCAGTGATGTCTCTTGGGCTCAAGTAATTCTCCTGCCTCAGCCTCCTGAGTAGCTGGGATTATAGGCGTGCGCCACCACACCTGGCTAATTTTTGTATTTTTAGTAGAGATGGGGTTTTGCCACATTGGCCAGGCTGATCTTGAACTCCTGACCTTGGGTGATCCCCTTGGCCTCCCAAAGTGCTGGAATTACAGGTGTGAGCCACTGTGCCCGGCCTTCTGCCATTTATTTTTAAAAGAAAAACATTAAAAAATTTTTTTTCTTTTTGACATAGCATCTCATTTTTGTTGCCCAGGCTGGTCTTGAACTCCTGGGCTTAAGCGATCCTTCTGCCTTAGCCTCCTGAGTAGCTGGGACTACAGCTCGCACATCATGGTGTCCTTATGCCATTTCTTTTGTACATAGGTAAATGCAAACGTATGGTTACATCATATACTATTTTGGAGGTTTGATTTTCTTTTTATTTTGATCATCTTTCCAAGGTGTTATTTTTCTAGTACATCTTTTTAAATGGACATAGAGCATTCTTTTGTATGAATGAACAGTACTTTTATTTAGGTGGTCCTTTCCTGTTAGACTTCTTTTTTTTTTTTTGGAGACAGAGTCAGTTTCGTTCTTCTATTGCCCAAACTGGAGTGCAGTGGTGTGATCTCTGCTCAAGTGATTTTTCTGCCTCAGCCTCCCGGGTAGCTGGGATTACAGGTTCCCACATCTGGCTAATTTTTGTCTTTTGGTAGAGGTAGGGTTTCACCATGCTAGCCAGGCTAGTTTTGAACTCCTGGCCTCAAGTGATGCACCCACCTCGCCCTCCCAAAGTGTGGGGATTACAGGCGTAAGCCACTGGGCCTGACCCAGATGAACATTCTTGTAACTATCGCACACAACTTTGAACACTTCCTAAGAGGAATTCCTTAAAGCAGAATTGCTGAGCCAGGCTTTTTTTTTTTTTTTCTGTGTGACTCTTTGACACATGATAATATTGACTTTTCTTTCTTTCCAGACACTACAACAACAGGAGTGCAAACTTCTCTATAGCCGAAAAGAGGGTCAAAGGCAAGAAAACAAAAACAAAAATAGATATAAAAACATCCTGCCCTGTAAGTATCAATATTCCGCTCAGTAATAGTCACTCTTGGAGATTTTGATTCCCAGCACTTTTGTACCTTTCCTCAGGGTTGTGTGCTCTTGTTAGCACATCTGAGGACTTAACTTCTTTAATTGCAAGCAGTCTCCAAAATAATCAACCATGGTGGGAGTTGATGGCCTCATTCACTGAGCTCCTGTGATGCTGATTACTGAATAAAGTTGCCACTAGGTGACTTTGTCTGTGGTTGGTTCCTTCATTTAATTAATTTTCTGTCTGCCCAAGATAGATCATCTCAAGGCTTGGGATCTCTCAGTGTCAGGGCCCTCAGGGTCCCAGATTTGTGTCTTGACTCCTCCTCACTGGGCCTATGAGTCCTGGGTAATGCCTGCCGCCTTTCTGGGACTCAGTTTCCTCATGTGGGAAACAGACAAACACCTCCCGAGGGCTCATAGAACTGTTCTGGTCGCTGATCCCCTGAGCTCAAGTTACTCGAGAAAGGGTATATACTTACCTTTGCTCAGAAGAAGACTTTATGGGCCAGGTGTGGTGGCTCACGCTTGTAATCCCAGCACTTTGGGAGGCTGAGGCAGGCAGATCACCTCTGGTCAGGAGTTTGAGACCATCCTGGCCAATATGGTGAAACCCTGTCTCTACTAAAAATTACAAAAGTTTGTAATTTTTACAAACTTTACGTGGTGGTGGACACCTGTAATCCAAGCTACTCAGGAGGCTGATGCAGGAGAATCGCTTGAACCCTGGAGGTGGGAGGTTGCAGTGAGCCGAGATTGCACCACTGCACTCCAGCCTGGGTGATAGAGCAAGACTCTGTCTCAAAAAAAAAAAATTAAAATTTTTTGTAGAACAGGGTCTCCCTATGTTGTAATTACTGTTTTGTAGAGATAGGGTTTCATCATATTGCCCAGGCTGGTCTTGAATTCCTGGGCTCAAATGGGCTCTTGAATTCCCGAGGCCTGCCTTGGCCTCCCAAAGTGTTAGAATTACAGGCATGAGCTGCTGTGCCCATCTGTACCTTCTGTAACACCCAAATGCCACCAGCCAAAGCCCAAGTTGAACCAAGAGGAATAAAGGCCTGGAAGGATGTAGGCCTTGCATGAGGATCTCAAAAATGGCACTAAACCAGTCACAGCTCCTCTCTCCCACGATCTAACGCTATGCTGAAGTCTGTGCATCTTTATCTCACTTAATCCATGTAACTTTGCAAAGGAAGCAGCCATTCTTAGTATCCTGATTCCCTAGACCATTGAAGGAAAGTTACAAGTGAGGGGTAGTGGGTGGGAGAACTGGCACTAGAGCCCCCAAAGTCACTGCTCTTAGCACCACGCTCTAGTGCAGGGGGGTCTCCATGATATGCAGTGCCCTGAGGAGAAAGGAAGGAACATTTACAACTTACCTTTATTTAATCCTTTCCCTAAAAAAAAAGAAAGAAAATTTGTCTGAGGCATAGATTGATTGCAGTGAGTGCATAATGTTTTATTGATTGATTGTGTATAGAGATGGGTATCTCACTACATTGCCCAGGCTGATTTTGAACTCTTAGGCTCAAGCAGTCCTCCTGCTTTGGCTTCCCAAAGTGCTGGGATTACAGGCATGGGCCACTGCACTTGGCTATGCATACTATATTTATCCAACTAACAAATAAGGCTTGTTTGTATATAGTGCATATGTGTATATATTTAAGCATTAAAAAACAGTGTCGTTGGGGGCCGTGATCACATTTGGAGAGCATTGCTCTCATGTCTCATCAGGTCAGAGCCATTTTGTCAGATCTTGTAAACCATCCTTTGTGTGTGTCTACGCATGAAGCATAGTCTTTCTCTTTCTGCATGCATATGCACATATACATGGTATATATGTATGGCATATCTACATGGATATTGTAATGTGTATAGATGAGGATGAGGGAAAGTAGAGGCATTTGTAATACTGAGTAAAGGCAGTGAGGAATTTGCAAAGAAGCAGTTTGAACTGCAGCATGAGTACCAGTGACCTTGAGGAAGCCTTATCCTGTTGTTTTTTTTTGAATTAATTTTTTCAATTTTTAGAAATAGAGTTTCACCATGTTGCTCAGGCTGGTCTTGGCCTCCTGGGCTCAAACGATCCTCCTGCCTTGGCCTCCCAAAGTGCCAGGATTACAGGTGTGGACCACCATGCCTGGCCACCTTGTCCTTTTTATATCTAAATTTTGACATCCGCTCAGTAGTCTAATGGTATTTATAAGGTATAAAATGTACGAGAAAGTGAACGGACCAATGATACGCAGTATCTAAATAGAATATTGCATTTTCCTCCCTTAAAGGTCCCATTCAGATGTTCCTCTGATGAACATCTCTTTTCCTTAAAGATGAGGAGTCTGAAACAAAAAGGACATTATTCTTTTAAGACACAGGACTGTCTTACTAATTCTTACCATTGCAAAATATGTTGTTTAGGTAGAGCAATCAGATTTTTGTACCGATAATGGACTTTTATACAGAATTTGGACGGTCGATACTATCAGAGCCTTGTGATATTTCACTGTATACTGCTTCACTAAAAAACACCTGGCCAGGCGTGGTAACTCACACCTGTAATCCCAGCACTTTGGGAGGCTGAGGCCAGCAGATCACCTGAGGTCAGGAGTTCAAGACCAGCCTGGCCAACATGGCAACACCACATCTCTACTAAAAATACAAAGATTTGCCAGTTGTGGCAGCACTTGTCTGTAATCCCAGTTACTCAGGAGGCTGAGGCATGAGAATTGCTTGAGCCCAGGAGGCGGAGGTTGCAGAGAGCCGAGATGGTGCTATTGCACCCCAGCCTGGGTGACAGAGGAAAACCCTATGTCAAAAAATAATTAAACAAACAAACTCTTTATTTTGGAAATTTTTAAATATATTCAAGAGCAGACAGAACCTACACGTACACACTATCCAGCTTCAACAATTATCAACCCAGGCCCAGTCTCGTTTCATCTATACTCTGATCCACATCTCCTTTCTCCTTGAATTATTTTGAAGCACTCGACATCATGTCATATATCTATACTTCAATCTTCTTCTTTTTAAATTCCCCCTCCCATTTTCTTTTCTTTCTTTCTTTCTTTTTTTTTTTTTGAGACAGAGTCTTACTCTGTTGCCCAGGCTGGAGTGCAATGATGTGATCTTGGCTCACTAACATCCACCTCCCAGGTTCAAGCAATTCTTATGCCTCCACCTCCTGAGTAGTTAGGATTACAGATGTGTACCAATGTGCCTGGCTAAGTTTTGTATTTTTAATAGAGACAGGGTTTTGCCATGTTGGCCAGTCTAGTTTGGAACACCTGGCCTCATATTATCCACCTGCCTTGGCCTCCCAAAGTGCTATAATTACAGGCATGAGCCACCACGCCCAGTCCAAAATTTCTTGGTTTGAAATAATTTTGGACTCATAAGTTACAAAAATAGTAGAGAGTTTTCTTGGATCTTCTCTCAGCTTCCTATATCCAATGATAACATCCTATATACCCATAGTATATGATCAAAACCAGGAAATTGTGCAGATAGCATTATGAGGCATCAGGCAGTGTTCACATTGCTGTTGTGCTTATGTGGGCTTTAATGTGTGTGTGTGTGTTTTAAATCATTAAATGAATGAAACTTGGACTAGGTTGAGGATGAACTGATTTGAACTGCTTTTTCCTGAAGCAGTCCAAGGACCTATGTGACTGTGGTGTATTTTTCTTCTAGTTGATCATACCAGGGTTGTCCTACATGACGGGGATCCCAATGAGCCTGTTTCAGATTACATCAATGCAAATATCATCATGGTAAGCTTTGCTTTTCACAGTGTTTTCTGACCACACACTGCTAGCCTATTTTTGTATTTTAAATCCTTCCTTGTGTCCTGAAAGCAACTTTCAGATGTTTGAAGGATTTTCTTCCTAAATTTCTAGCCTGAATTTGAAACCAAGTGCAACAATTCAAAGCCCAAAAAGAGTTACATTGCCACACAAGGCTGTCTGCAAAACACGGTGAACGACTTTTGGCGGATGGTCTTCCAAGAAAACTCCCGAGTGATTGTTATGACAACAAAAGAAGTGGAGAGAGGAAAGGTAAATCACAGAAACTTCTCTTCTGCTAAACTGTTTTTCAACTATCAGACATGTCAGATTGGCCATGTTTAGGAATTGAATCAATGGATTAAGCTTAATCTAACTGATTCTCTGGAAAAAAGGGACTAGAAAAAATTTGATTGTGATATTACTTGGTGTAGTTTTCTTTATGATTCTTCTGCTTGGGGTTTGTTGAGCTTCTTGACTCTGTGTTTTCCTTAAATTTGGACAGTGTTCAGTCTTTGTTTCTTCAGATACATACCCTGGACTGGGCATGGTGACTCATGCCTGTAGTCCCAGCACTGTTGGGGGTTGAGGCGAGTGGATCACTTGAAGTCAGGAGTTTGAGACCAGCCTGGGCAATATAGTAATACCCCATCTCTACCCAAAAAAAAAAAATGTACCCTGCCCAACCTTGTCCTAGGACACCAATCACATGTGTATTAGGGGTCTTGAAGTTGTCTCACAGCCTATTGACACTTGGTTTATTTTATTCAGTTTTCTTCCCCCTCTGTGTTTCATTTTGGATAGCTTCTTTTGCCATGTCTTTAAATTAATCTTCTACAGTAAGTCATCTGTTCTTAATCCTATCCAGAGTATTTTTCACTGCATTGTATTTTTCATCTCTAGAAGTGTTAATATCATCTTTATTGTTCCTTTTAACATGTGTAGCATTTTCCTTACCCTTTGAAGGTATGAAGTATTTCTGTTGTTGTTTTTTGTTTTTTAGAGATAGGGTCTTACTCTGTTGCCCAGGCTGTAGTGCAGTGATGTAACCATAGCTCACTGTAACTTCAAACTCCTGGGTTCAAGTGATCCTTCCACCTCAGTCTCCTGAGTACCTGGGACTACAGGCATGCACCACCACATTTGGCTAATTTTTATTTTTAGTAGAGATGAGGTCTTGCTATGTCGTGCAGGCTGGTCTTGAACTCCCAGGCTCGAGCAATCCTCCCACTTTGGCCTCCCAAAATGCTGGAATTATAGGCATGAACTGCCATACCTGACCTGGAGTATTCTTATAACTATTGTTCTTGTCTGTGAATTCTGTTATATGTGTCATTTCATTTTTTTCAGTTTTTTTAGTTTTTTAAGGTGAGAGGGTAAATCTGGTCTCTGTTACTCCACTGTATCTAGAAACAGAAGTCAAAAAGGGAGTATAAAAAAAAAACCTATGTAGGCCAGGCATGGTGGCTCACGTCTGTAATCCCAGCACTTTGGGAGATCGAGGTGGATGAATTGCTTGGGCTTAGGAGTTTGAGACCAACCTGGGTAACAAGTGAAACCCTGTCTCTACAAAGAAATATGAAAATTAGGTGGGCATGGTGGCATATGCCTGTGGTCCCAGCTACTCAGGAAGCTGAGGTGGGAGGATCCTTTGAGCCCAGGAGTTCGAGGCTGCAGCAAGCTATGATTACACCAGTGTACTCCAGCCTGGGCAGCAGAGTGAGACCCTGTCTCTACGAAAGAAAAAAAAAAAAAGGAAAAGAAGATCTATCTGGTGATTAGAGTACTAATTAATAAACACTGATTTCACTGGTTATATAAACTATACTTATGACTTTTAAGCATTTAAAAATTAATTTGAATTATCCAAACAATATGTTCATGTAGATATTCAAACACATTAGTGTTAAGGTTAAAGTTGCTTTTGTCTCTATTCCCCATCCATGTGTTTTAACCCCCTCTCTTCCAACATAAAAGCCCTGTTCTCAGTTGGACATGTATTCTCCTGCACTGTTTTTGTGGCATTTATATTCACATACGAACCTAGATATACTACTACTTTCTGACTGAAAAGTGCCTTTTCATGCAGTAACTTTTTTCTGTCTCTTGATTATTTTTTTCCCAGTAAATATATGTTCTGACCTTCTCTGTGAGTGCATTTTAGCCTATCTCATTCTTTTTAGCAAATGCATGATATTCTTTGGTGTGACTATACTGTAATTTATTTAACCATGATTTCTTAGATGGGCATTTAAGTGTCCCGGTTTTTGCTCTTAGAACCAGTGCTGAAGTGATCAATGTTGTTCTTGCCTTCCTTTGAACATGGCAAATGTTTCTCTAGGTTAGACATCAAGAAGGATTGTGAGGTCATAGGATATGCATATTGTCCTTTTTGTTTTTTGTTTTTGAGACAGTCTTGCTCTGTCTCCCAGGCTGGAGTGCAGTGGCACAATCTCAGCACACTGCAGCCTCCGCCTTCTGGGTTCAAATTATTCTTGTGCCTCAGCCTCCCGAGTAGCTGGGATTACAGGCATGTGCCACCATACCTGGCTAATTGTTGTATTTTTAGTAGAGACGGGGTTTCAACATGTTGGCCAGGCTGGTCTCGAACTCCTGACCTTAGGTGATCCACCCACCTTGGCCCAAAGTGCTAGCATTACAGGCAAGAGCCACTGTGCCTGGCCATGTTGTCTGTTTTAATTAACTCTGCCCAACTGTCCTCCCAAATGGTTGCCCTAGTGTTTACTCCCACATACAGTACCTGCCTAGGACCCATGGCTCCATACTCTTCAAGACACTTTAGATTAAAAAATAAGTTGTAACATCCCACATCTACAGAAAAGCAGACAGATCTTATTGAGTGACAGCCCTCTGTGTTATCTCAAAGTGAGTTCACCCTTGTGGGTTTTTTTTTTAATATAGAAAAGTTCTGTGTTTTTATTTGTGTTCTAGTGAAAGTTCTTTTTTAGATATCCTTTAATTGGTTTATATAAGATTTTGTGTGGAATGTAGCCGTGATACCTATAAATTAAACCTAAGACAGATGGAGAACTTTGGAGTTTAGCCCTCCTAATGTAATTTTCATGTTGGATGTGAAGGGCAGTGTGATTTTCATAAGACTTTCATTGTACGCTTCTGAATACCTTTGGGACCAGATCTGGTCATCGTGAAACCAAGCTTTCCTCTAGCAGCTGCCTGCAGTAACACTAGGTATTCTTGAATTAATGGACCAATGGAAACATCTTTGTAGTTTCTGCTTCAGGCAAATGTTTTTTGCCCTAAATGTGGTTAGGAAAAATGAAGCCCTTCATCCCGCTTTTTGCCTGATTGTAGCTGTAGGAGGTCACCTGTTCTCAGAGGATGTGAGGACTGTGAAGAGAGGGGTCTTGTGTTGCTTCAGAGGAATCAGTATCAGTCCCTTTCAGAAGCTCTCCTAGGATAGACAGGTATTAGGGTGAAATCACCCTGCCCCACTCCTTACCACCGTGTCTAAGTCTCTGCTCCCTCTCTCCTTCTTCCTTTTTACTTTGGTGGTACTGAGAGGATGACATGATGGGTGCTGATTACTCTCTACAGGCCTTTCTGACAACCTGCTCTCAGTATCCCCCCAGTGCACAGAAGACAAACCAGACTGTGGACTGTGTTTGATTCCTGGGCCCTATTTTAAAGGCCTTATTTTAATGTGTTAGTTCTCATATTTTAGAATTTGTTTGCCAAGGTTTCCAAAGGAGTTTAGAAGCTGGAGACAGGGCTGCAGCAGTTTGCTGATGTTTAAAGTTAGCTAAAACATTCTTTTCAGAGTCATGATTTAATTTTATATCCTGTGACGAGTTCCCTGTAGTGACTGGGAGCAGTCCTCAGCCTTGATTGGTCAGTGACAGCATAGAGTACAATTAATATTAGGAATGTTTATTTGGGGAAACTAAAATTTACATCAAATCTGTCAGAGGCGTTTGGATCCATAAAATACTGGAGAGAAAGCCAAAAGACCACATTCTTCTTCTTCTTCTTTTTCTTCTTTTGAGACCATATCTTGCTCTGTTACCCAGCCTGCAGTGCAGTGGCACAGTCTTGGCTCACTGCAGCATCTGCCTCCCAGATTCAAGCGATTCTCCTGCCTCAGCCTCCTGAGTAGCTGGGATTACAGGTGTGTGTCACCACACCTGGCTAATTTTTGTAATTTTAAAAGAGACAGAGTTTTACCATGTTGGTCAGGCTGGTCTCATACTCTTGACCTCAAGTGATCCACCCAGCCTCCCAAAGTGCTGGGATTGCAGCCAGCCACCAAGTGGCTCCCATGTGCTACTGTGCCCGGCTAAGACCACATCCTTCTATTAAATGTTCCTCCTACCATGTTTTCTTTTTTCTTTCAACTAATCATCTACTGTGACTGTTCATGTCTGTAGCTGCTTTCTTATTTCCAGTTTTATAGCTGTAAATTTCTCTGTCTTCCTAAGATACAAGGTAAATTTCTCTTGCTGATATTTGTGTCATGGTGGTTTTGGAAAGTAAGTGGTGTGGATGACTGCCCAGAATTCAACAGAACATAAAAGCATTCTCTGCCTAGGACACATCACCAAATAGATACAAACTCATCTCCTATTGAGTGAAATAGCTTCCTTTTTGGCAGCAAGAATAATTTTCTTGGTGCCATATATTTCAATCACCTGCTCTTAAAGCCAGCAGCTATTGCAGACTTGGCATTCCCAGGACCCAGTTAAGGGAAAGTGACGTGTAGAGGAGGTATCAGATGGGTCTGGATATAGAAAAAGCAGCTGGTTCAAAACCCTATGGGCTGCCTTTCTGTGATATAGTTATTCACACTTGGGTTAGATAAGGCACAGAGTCCTCCTACACTGGTGCGGAAATGAAGCAGACAGTCTGGCTCGTTGGGCAGCTTAGACTCCTCCAGACTCTATGCTTGCCTTCCCTAGGGAGTGACTGGCAGATCTTAGAATTCAGACCTCAGTGGTTGCTAGCCAGTACTCTCACATTGGTTGGTCTTTCTCTCTGCATCTTTGATTCCTTAGAGATAAATAAACAAGCATTGACTCTCCTTTGACATGTGCTTGGATCAGACAACTGCACAAGCTGCTTTTCTCCTCCCACTTCTGCTTAGTCCTCCGAGCACCTGCATCTGCTTTTGTTAGAACTTTTTTTTTTTTTTTTGAGAGGGAATCTCTCTCTGTTGCCCGGGCTGGAGTGCAGTGGCATGATCTCAGCTCATTGCAACCTCTGCCTCCCAGGTTCAAATGATTCTCCTGCCTTAGCCTCCCAAGTATCTGTGATTACAGGCACCGGCTACTATGCCTGACTAATTTTTGTATATATATATATTTTTGAGATGAAGTTTCGCTCTTGTTGCCCAGGCTGGAGTGCAATGGCATGGGCTCAGCTCACTGCAACCTCTGCCTCCCTGATTCAAGCGATTCTCCTGCCTCAGCCTCCCAAGTAGCTGAAATTATAGGCATGCACCACAATGCCCAGCTAATTTTTGTATTATTAGTAAAGACGGTGTTTCACCATGTTGACCAGGCTGTTCTCGAACTCCTGACCTCAGGTGATCTACCTGCCTCAGCCTCCCAAAGTGCTGGGATTATAGGCATGAGCTACCATGCCTGGCCTAATTTTTGTATTTTTAGTAGAGACGGGGTTTCACCATGTTGGCTAGGCTGGCCTCGAACTACTGATCTCAAATGATCTGCCCATTTTGGCCTTCCAAAGTGCTGGGATTACAGGTGAGCCACCATGCCCAGCCTGATTCTTTACAGATCAACAAGCATTGACTCTCCTCTGACACGTGCTTGGATCAGGTAACTGCACCAGCCTCCTTTCTCCTCCCACTTCTGCCCGGTCCTCCAAGCACCTGCTTTTCTTATTTGAACTCTCCTTTTCTTCGAAAACCTAACAGATGCTAGACAGGCCGTTTTCCACATTGGTGGTCATTAAGCAAGACCTGCACATTTGTTTGTTGCTGGTTTAGGTTTTGATTTCAGAGTTCACAGAATTAACTTTCTTTTTCTCTGATCCCTTCCAGAGTAAGTGTGTCAAATACTGGCCTGATGAGTATGCTCTCAAAGAATATGGGGTCATGCGTGTTAGGAACGTCAAAGAAAGTGCTGCTCATGACTATACGCTACGAGAACTAAAACTTTCAAAGGTTGGACAAGTAAGTATATTGTCGTATTCTAGAGACTTTGGGAAGTGCTGATGGTATGTAGTAATTCAGGGTCTTGCAGTTACTCATGTTTGCATACATTCGTGCTTTCGCTCACTCATTGATTCAGTAGCCATTTATTGGGTTCCTTCTATGTGCCAGGTACAGTTTAGGCAGTACTGTTACACTGTGAACAAGGCAGGTGGTGTTCCTGCCCTTATCGAGCCTAGAGAGATGGAAGATTTAAAAACAAGTAACTGGCCAGGCGCTGAGGCTTATGCTTGTAATCCCAGCACTTTGGGAGGCTTGAGCCTTCCAGGTGGATCGCTTGAGCCCAGGAGTTCAAGACCAGCCCTGGGTGGGAGATTGGAATGGGGTGACCTGAGTGGTTGCAAGGCCTGTTAGGAGGCCTCTGCAGGAGCCAAGGTTGATGGCCTCCTCTCCAAGTATCCACAGACTTCAGCAGTTGTTCTTTTTTGTTCCTTCCTTTGGAAAGGAATATTATGTAAAATGGCAGAATAAACTGGAAGAGAAGCAGTGGATGTGAGAAGTGCTGGGGGTGAAGTCTGCAGGGCGTGAGGATTGTTTGGCCTTTGGAGGAGGAAGAGGGATTCAAGACACAATGTAGAGGTTTGAGTCTGAGTGGACAGTGGTGCTGTGGCAGACACCACAAAAGCTGGAGGGAGAACTGATGTGGGCAGTGATTTGTTTTCTTCTGGACGTGTTCAGCTGGGCATCTGAACAGTCATGTGGACATTCATCTATTCATTCAGAGATGTTTGTTTAATGACCTCTTGGTTCCTGACACCATGCTGCTTGCTGGAGATAGAGCTGGGGAACAAAACAGATGGAGTCCCTGCACTCCCAAGTGTACCCTGTACTGGCCAGTAATCTACCAGCCCAGTAATCGCACATATAAATATATCATTACAAACCGTAATCAAGGCTAGAAAGAAAAAATGCAGGAGTTTAGGGTTCATTTAGAGGGGGAAAGGACTTTTTTTAAACAGAACCTTGCTCTGTCACTCAGACTAGAATGTGCTGGTGCAGTCACGGCTCACTGCAGCCTCAACTTCCTAAGCTGAAGTGATCCTCTCGCCCCAGCCTCCCATGTAGCTGGCGACTACAGCTTGTGCCACCATGCCCACCCAAGTTTCAAATTTTTTGTAGAGATGGGTGTCTCATTATATTGTCCAGGCAGGTCTTGAACTCCTGGGGGTAAGTGATTCTCCTACCACAAGTAGCCTCCCAAAGTGCTGGGATTATAGGCATGAGTCAGTGCACCTGGCCAAAGGAAAGGAGGTTTTTTTTTTTTTTTTTTTTTGAGATGGAATTTCGCTCTGTCACTCAGGCTGGAGTACAGTGGCATGATCTTGTCTTTCTGCAACCTCTGCCTCCCGAGTTCCAGTGATTATCCTGCCTCAGCATCCTGAGTAGCTGGGATTACAGGCGTGTGTCACCATGCCTAGCTTATTTTTGTATATTTAGTAAGGATGGGGTTTCACCATGTTGGTCATGCTGGTCTCGAACTCCTGACCTTGTGATCTGCCTGCCTCGGCCTCCCAAAGTGCTGGGATTACAGGCATGAACCACTGCGCCCAGTGCGCCCAGCTGGAAGGGAGGTTCTTAAGGCATAGGAAACAATGTATTTGAGTTGGCAAAGGAGGTTGGGGGAGGTTATCCTAAGTATAGTAAGCAGCCATAGTTGGATTTAAGCTTTTAAGAGATTCCCCTCCACCCTGTAGAGACTGGAGCGAGGAAAAGTGGGTCTAGGGATAGGACTGATTAGGAGGTACTGCAGTTGTCAGAGTGAAAGATGATAGGGCTTGAACTAGGCCAGTGGCAGGGGTGCCAGAAAGAAGAGGACCCAGTAGAGCTAACTGGAGGCAGTTAGCCTGGCAGGGATTTAATGATGGAGTGTACCAAGGGCGAGGCTGGCATGCAGGATGACTGGTGGTTTTCTAGCCTGAGAAGGCAGGGTGAAGGGCAGTGGACTTGAGGAAGCTGGAAGGATCAGCAGGGACCTCTTTGTGGACACACTAAGTTTGAGATGCCTTGGACACATTGAAATGGAGCTGTCAGGGAGGCAAGGGTGGAGGTGGGATGAGGAGGAGAGGTGGGACGCGTTGTGGATGGAGTTTTTGCTTGATGGAGGCACATTTTTTCCTGTGGCAATGAAGGGCAAGAGGAGAAGGTGGCCACAGATGCCAGTAGGTGAGCTAAGAGCGATTATTTTCCCTATCCTCTCCGAAGCTTGAGGCAAGGCCATCAACAGACAGTCAAAGGGAATAAGAAGAGATATTTGAATATTTGAAGAAAGGGAGAAAAGAATGAAATCATAATTGTGTAGCAGAGCAAGAAGTCCAGAAATTTTTGTGCTGTGCCAAGTGCCCAGCTGAGGTGGTGAACATGAAAATATACTGATATCCACCACCTGGTTTTTCTCCAAGGACACTTGGCTCCTAGGGCACAAAACAGAGAGTATGTGGTTCGCCCAGGCCTGGGATTTGCATAGGTGCAGTGGATGGAGAGGTCAGGAAGTGGAGGCACACGGTAGAAAGTGACTGTCCCCACAGCATGGGGACTCCTGGCTGGATGAGGGGGACAGGGGCAGGAGGAGACAGGTGGAAAGTGGAGGGAGGGCTCAGTGATCTGGAGGCTACCGGAAGTGACAGAGAGACTAGAAGGAGCTGGGAGCCAGTGTAGTTGTGGCCCAGGGTGGGATGTTTGGATTTCTGATGTCAGAGAGGGTGCAGTCCTACTGATGATGGGGAGGGGCAGAGGCTGAAGCTATGGTAGAGATTGTGAGAGGAACTGGAACAATGTAGCTGTCAAGTAGAAATGGGGGACTGAACGCCGTGGGTTATGCCTGTGATCCCAGCACTTTGGGAGGCTGAGCCAAGAGGATCACGTTAGCTCAGGAGTTCAGGGTTGCAGTGAGCTGCGATTGTGCCACTGCACCCCAGCCTTGGCAACAGAGTGAGATTCTGTCTCTTATAAAAAAGAAGAGGGCTGGGCGTGGTGGCTCAAGCCTGTAATCCCAGCACTTTGGGAGGCCGAGGCAGTGGATCACGAGGTCAACAGATCGAGACCATCCTGGTCAACATGGTGAAACCTCGTCTCTACTAAAAATACAAAAAAAAAAATTAGCTGGGCATGGTGGCGCATGCCTGTAATCCCAGCTACTCAGGAGGCTGAGCCAGGAGAATTGCCTGAACCCAGGAGGCGGAGGTTGCAGTGAGCCGAGATTGCGCCATTGCACTCCAGCTTGGGTAACAAGAGTGAAACTCCATCTCAAAAAAAAAAAAAAAAAAAAAGAAGAAGAAGAAGAGGAAGAAAGAAAAAAGTAAAAAGTGTCCTATTAAATCCCTTTTAAAAATGACACTTAAGGCTGGGCAAAGTGGCTCATGCCTGTAATCCCTGCACTTTGAGAGGCCAAGGCTGGCAGATCACTTGAGGTCAGGAGTACAAGACCAGCCTGGCCAACATGGCAAAACCCTGTCTCTACTGAAAATAGAAAAATTAGCTGGATGTAGTAGCACACGCCTGTAATCCCAGCTACTTTGGAGTCTGAGGCACAAGAATCTCTTGAACCCAGGAAGTGGAGGTTACAGTGAGCTAAGGCCACTGCACACCAGCCTGGATGACAGAGTGAGACTTTGTCTCAAAAAAAAAAGTTACTTAGCTTAGATTGTCTCCACACATACAGGAAGAAGATATAGCAATGAATTGTGCTGCTACAGTTATGTAATCTGGTTAAACCCAGAAACATGATACTTTTCGGTCTTCTGTAGCCTTGGTGCTATTGTTTATCTTTATTAATTATTTTTATCCTCAAAATAGCTGCAATGTGCTGAGTCTCCTAGTGTTTGCTGGGCAGAGGCTGACTGTTGCAGCAAGCTCATTGAGTCCTTACAATTGCATTTTGAGAGAGAGAGAGATTATTATTCCTACTTCACAAGGGAAGAAATTGAGGTTTAGACATATCCAAGGGCCACATGACTGTGAGTGCCTGGAATTGGAGCCTAAATCTAGTCATCTGATGGCAAAGCCTGTTTTCTTATCTTCTTTGCATTAAATACAAGTTTAATATAGAACAATACTGGCTAGGCTTGGTGGCTCAGCACTTTGGGAGGCTGAGGCAGGCAGATCACCTGAGGTCAGGAGTTCGAGATCAGCCTTGCCAACATGGCAAAACCCCATCTCTACTAAAAATACAAAAATTAGCTGGGTGTGGTGGCACATGCCTGTAATTCCAGTTACTTGGGAGGCTGAGGCAGGAGAATCGCTTGAACCCAGGAGGTGGAGGTTGCAGTGAGCCAAGATGGCACCACTGCACTCCAGCCTGAGCGATAGAGCAAGACTGTCTTGGAAAAAAAAAAAAAGTGTGTGTTTATATGGTGGGGAAGGTTGGGTATGAAAAGATGACCAAGAGGAATGAATGTCTTAAGCGAATGGCTGTTTCCTCATCTGCTTTCTCCCCTGCTGGGAGGAGAGACCTGGGTCCCTAGAGGTCTCAGTTACCTCCAGAGCTGAACACCACAGGGATACAGAGGAACAGGGATGTTACCTGTCACTGATGATTCAGAGAGATGATTCAGGGTGTAGTTACCTGAAAGAATGAATTGCCATGCCAGACACCTTGGTTCTTACGACAGAGGCAAAGGTTGCCTCCAGGATTGCCCAAATTGAGACAAGTTCTGGGAACCTCATGAAGAGGACCTTTCAGTGGAACATGGGGAGATTCTCTTCTTCATTGGCTCACAGTGGATTTAGGAAAGCTAAGAACTGGATGATTCCTCGACCTCTTGATTTATTTAATTCTTTTCTGGTTTTTCTTGGCTCTACTCCAGGGGAATACGGAGAGAACGGTCTGGCAATACCACTTTCGGACCTGGCCGGACCACGGAGTGCCCAGCGACCCTGGGGGTGTGCTGGACTTCCTGGAGGAGGTGCACCATAAGCAGGAGAGCATCATGGATGCAGGGCCAGTCGTGGTGCACTGCAGGTGACAGCCCCTGCCGCCCCTCTATGCCACAGCCTGTCCCTGTCTCCTAGCACCAAGGGCTTGCTTTTACCTACCCACCACCCCCCAGCTCTTTAACTGTAGGAAGAATTTAATACCTGTTTGAGGCATAGAGCACCTGCACTGAGGGACATTTAGATCCCAAGGTGTATTTCTTCTAGATCCCACAGCACTGCCATTGGCTGTGGGCATTGCAACATGCTCAGTTAAAACTGCAAGGACTAAGTCAGCATTCTCTCTGAGACCACTAGAAGTTGTGCATTAAACAACTTCATCCTGGCTCTGCAGATTCTCCTCATTCTTTGTGTTGTTTGCTCTGTAGGTGTTGACTGCTGTGTAGATATTGAGGTGGTGGGGGATGTGGTGGACATAGACCTGATTCTTGAGGATCCCTTAAGTCATTTTTTCTTTTTTTTCTAATATGGTAATTTAGGATTCATCTCTTTGTGATTCTGTTCTCTGTGTGTGTGTGTGTGTGTTTTGTTGTTTGTTTTATGTTTTTTTTGGTGTGTGTCTGTGAGATAGAGTCTTGCTCTGTCGCCCAGGTTAGAGAACAGTGGTGCCATCTTGGCTCACTGCAGCCTCCGCCTCCTGGGTTCAGGCTGTTCTCCTGCCTCAGCCTCCCAGGAAGCTGGGATTACAGGTGCCCGCCACCTTGCCTGGCTAATTTTTGTATTTTAGTAGAGACAGGGTTTGCCGTGTTGGCCAGGCTGGTCTCGAATGCTTGACCTCAGGTGATCCGCCCACCTCTGGCTCCCAAAGTGCTGGGATTACAGGCATGAGCCACCGCGCCCAGTGATTCTGTTCTCTTCTACCATAAATATTTTTTTCCCCTAGCACTATACTTGTTTGCTTTACAAGATTCCAGCCGCTTTCCACCAAGGCCTTTGATGGAAGCTGTGCTCCTCTGTAATGAGACTGTAGGCTGCTGATTTTCCAGATTGGGCTTCATGATTACACGGGGGAACATTGGGTTTCCTAAATCTCATTCATTTATTGGGCAAGTAGATATATGTGAAACTTTTTATTTGTCCAGTTGTTAAAAAGGCTACCATTTATTGAGCCAGTCTCTGAGCCAGTGTTTTTTTGTTTTTAATTTTTTAAATTATTTCTTCTGTTTTAATAACTTAATTTTTTTTAGAAGAGTCTTGCTCTGTGACCCAGTCTGGAGTGCAGTGGCACGATCTCAGCTCACTGCAACCTCTGCCTCTTGGGTTCAAGCAATTCTCATGTCTCAGCCTCCCAAGTAGCTGAGATTACAGGTGCACAACAACATGCCTGGCTAATTTTTGTATTTTTAGTAGAGATGAAATTTTACCATGTTGGCCAGGCTGGTCTCGAACTCCCGGCCTCAAGTGATCCTCCTGCCTTGGCCTCACAGAGTGTTGGGATTTCAGGCGTGATCCACTGCACTGGGCCCTCTTTCAATAACTTTTATGTATATTTTTGTATATGATTGATGTTTGATTCTGTACACCCACCACTCTGTATGGTATGTGCTGTTGTCCCCATTTCACAGATGAGGAAACCGAGTCAGAGAGGTTAAGGGACTTGCCTCAGTCACGTTGTACTGGAGAAGCTGAACTCCAAGAGTAGGTTTGGGCTGACTCCAAGGCCTTATGCTTTTTGTCAACATATTTTCAGACATAAATAGACAATTTTATAAATAACTCCCAAGAATAGACATTGTTTCTGTTAATATTAATGGCTTGGTTTTGAGTCTGAAACCCCCATGAATGATTCCGTTGTCCCTGTTTTTTGTCTTTCTGCCTGCAGTGCTGGAATTGGCCGGACAGGGACGTTCATTGTGATTGATATTCTTATTGACATCATCAGAGAGAAAGGTGGGTCATCTGGAGGGCAAGAAGCAACAGTTTCAGTTTTTAGTTTATGGAAGGAAAGAGCTCATGAAAACAGCCTAGGGAAGGGATGTTGAATGGGAAAAATTTTTCACAAAAATCTGGGCTGAAGACTTCAGCATGTCTGCCTAAGAAGAGAAGTGACACTCTTTGAGCTTTTGGCATAAAATGAAGTCTAGGAGCTGCGGAACCCACTGCCATGGCCTTTTACATACACAGTGGTGGTCTCTATCCAGACACCTGACTTGTTTACAGTATGGGGTGATGTGTTGGAAAGTTAGGAAATCCTGACCTCTGCCATTTTATTATTTATGTAGTCTTCTGGGATCATTGATATCAGTCAGAAGTTCAATGCTGTCGCCGTTGCAACACGTTCAGTTAAAACAGCAAAGACTAAATCAGCGTTCCTTCTGAGACTACTAAAAGTTATGCGTTAAACAAATTCATCCTGGCTCTGCAGTTTCTCTTTATTCTTCATGTTGTTTCCTTCGTAGGTGTTGACTGCGACATTGATGTTCCCAAAACCATCCAGATGGTGCGATCTCAGAGGTCAGGGATGGTCCAGACAGAAGCACAGTACCGATTTATCTATATGGCGGTCCAGCATTATATTGAAACACTACAGCGCAGGATTGAAGAAGAGCAGGTACCAGCCTAAGAGCTGGAATGTGGATTCTCATTCTCTTTCTAGGCCTCTTGGATATGCTTTCCTTTTGAGCAGGAGGACAGGCTGTGATAGTCAACTGTTTTTTTTGGGAATGGGAAACAAACTCCCAACTAAGAGGGCCTCTAGAAACTTATTTATTCCCTACTTCTCATCTCTGATTTTTCATTCCAGAGGAGCTTAGGGAAGGGCACCATTCTATCAGCCTGGCCTGCCAGATCGAAGAGCTGCATGCAGAAAAGTTTTGATGTTCCCAGGCTCATGTGGCAAACATAGAACTCAAAGGCTTGAAGTTTCTAGCTTGTTCCAGCTTTGATCCACGCCGTGTTTATCCTGATTCCATCCCTTAAAACGAATGCCTCACTCTTAATAGCGCATGGCAGTTTGAACCACTAATTTGGTCGAGTTTGAACCACTAATTTGGTCGAGTTGGAAACAGTGAAATTTCAATTTTAATAAGCTGTGCATAATGAAGAGGAATGTGGAATTGGAGCTTTTCCATCTGAAGCTATTCATAACAGGCACAAAGCTGAGTTAATTAGGAATATGCTGATGAAGGAAATGAGGAGAACTGCTCTTTTGGGGGCTGTGCTTATCTCTCCCACCCCTCAAGCCCATTGCCGCTGCAGATGGGGAAGTGTCTAAACATCAGTAACGATTGCCTGCATTACTCTGCTCGTTGCCTTCCAGAGAACTCAGCTTCTCTAAATGGGAACCGAGCTCTTTTCAGAATGGGACCTGCCACCAATATTTGAAAGATTTCTAGTCTAGCAGAATAGCAGCCACATTATCAAAGTGTGGTTGGCCAAAGTAAGGGGTACCTGCTAATTAGTTTAGTAGGTTTTCAGTCCAGGAAGACATATGGGATTGTTTTAGTGTACAGTAGACATTTTCAGAAACAGTGTATGTATAGAAATGTAAAATAATTAAATGACAAATAACAAGCTACCAATTTTGAACTTTCAGTGCTTTAAATCTGAATTTGTATTAAGGGGTATGAAATATGTAGATGGTTACTATAAGTTCTTTTATATGTGTCTTCCATTATACTTAATTTGGCCCAGGAATAGTTAGGCAAAAAGTTGCCCAAAGAGAAGGATTTCCTAATAAATGCAAAGAGAATGTAGCATAATTGCTCCAAGTTGGAGCATGTTCAGGAGTGCCTTTTTTTTTTTTTTTTTTTTTTTTTTTTGGTGAGAGAGGTCTCTCTTTGTTGCCCAGGCTGGAGTGCAGTGGCACAATCATGGCTCACTGCAGCCCCAATCTCCTGGGCTTAAGCGATCCTCCCACCTCAGCCTCCCAAGTAGCTGGGACTGCAGGCATGCGCCACCACACCCAGCTAATTTTCATATTTTTTGTAGTATCAGGGTTTCGCCATGTTGTCCAGGCTGGTCTTAATTGCCTAGGCTCAAGCAACGCTCCTGCCTCAGCCTCTCTGAATAGTTAGTTAGGACTACAAGTTTGTGGCACCATATCCGGCTAGTTTTTTTATCTTTATTTTGTAGAGATGAGGGGTCATTATGTTGCCCAGGCTAGTCTTGAACTCCTGGGCTCAAACAACTCTCACACCTTGGGTTCCCAAAGTGCTGGGATTATAGGTGTGAGCCACTGAGCCCAGTGACCTCTGGGTTTTTAAAAATGTGTAGGCTTTGATTATTTATTTTTTAAAATGAAATCCTGTAGTATATAGTTTTCTGCATTGTGTGGTTCGAATCAATCTGGGAACTGGCTGCCTGGCTGATTGTGGTAAAGTAAGAAGTACTTAATTTAGTAGGAGGTTTAAATGGCAGACATACATTAAACCCACCTGATTTATAAATGAAGCCAAAGAACAAAACTCATTCAGGATATCGGTTCTAAAATACAGTCATTTCTAAAATTATGAAGTGTTCAGGACCTTTGGGAGTGAAAAAATTTGCTAAAGAGGGATCAGCAAAAAAAAGGAATGATGGGTAAAGAGCCATGGGGAAGGAAGAGAAGCAACAGCACAAGGAGGGAAGAATATCAAATCAGATGTGAGAATCCAGGGGAAAGTACAAGCGAAGCAGAGAAGGTTCTCACGTGTTATAAACAGTTCTCTTGCTCTGCTGGTTCCCTGGAGGTAGACTTTTTTCCTAACTTCCAATTACAGTAGTGAAAAAAATCCCTCAAATTTGCAAAAGCAGTCTGTGGAATTTTCTTTACCCAGCTTTCCTGACTGTTAACATTTTAGCACACTTAACTTTATCATTCATTTATTCTCTCTGTTTAAAATTTTTAAAAAACGTAAATTTTACAAAGTGAAATGTTTGTTGGTTACAAACATTTATACCTCTTTGTCTCTAAATAACATTTCATTTTAAAAAGTAAATAATCTAAGCCTACACATTCTAAACTGTGTATATTTTCTAAAAATAAGGATATCCTTTTACATAACAGTGTTACAATTATTTGATACAATGATCAAAATCAGGAAACTAACATTGATATAATATTATTATCTATCTAACCTACAGACCATATTCAAATTTTGCCAGTTTGTCCTCCTAGTATCTTTCATGGGTCCAGGGTCACACAGTGGATTTAGTTTTTTTTTTGAGACAGGGTCTCAGTCTGTTTTTTGAGACAGGGTCTCAGTCTGTTGTCCAGGCTGGAGTGCAGTGCTGTAATTTTGGCTCCCAGCAGTCTTGACCTCTTTGGGCTCAGAGGATCCTCCCACCTCAGCCTCCTGAGTAGCTGGGACCACAGGCGTGCACCGCCATGCCTGGTTAATTTTTATGTTTTCCGTAGAGATGGAGTTTCACTGTGTTGCCCCAGTTGGCCTTGACCTCCTGGGCTCAAGTGACCCTCCCACCTTGGCCTCCCAAAGTGCTGGGATTATAGGTGTGAGCCACCACACTTGGCCAGTTATGAGTATGTTTAGTCTCTTTAATCTGGAACGGTTTTTCAGTCATTCTTTATTTTTCATGACCTGGATGTTTTTGAAGAGTTTAGGCCAGCTGTTTAGTAGAATGCTTCTCAATTGGGATTTGTCCAATGTTTTCTCTTGACTATATTCCAGTCTTGCATTTTTGGCCAGACTTTCAAAGAACTGTCGTTGTAGTCTTCTTAATACAGCACATCAGGTGCACACTGTTGATCCGATTCATTACTACTGGTGTTGACTTTGATCACTCGAATAATGTGGCGTCTGTCAAATTTGTCTACCATGAAGTTACTGTTTTTCCCTTTTAAGTTAATATCTTGCCCATAAAGTTTATTCTCTCAGCTTAAAATTTTAAAAAGTGAAATGTTTGTTGGTTACAAACATTTATACCCCTTTGTCTCTAAATCAAAATTAAAAAAAATATTTTTCCCTTTTAAGTTAATATCTTGTAGATAGATCCTGGAGACTGTGTAAATTACCTACTTCTCATAATACTTTTTGCCTACTAATTTTATATTCATTGATTAAATTCTTGACTAAAAAAAATTATTACTGTAGTATTTGCCAAATGGCAATGTTTTATTTCCATCATTACCTTTCCCCCAGCTTTTAAAAGTGTAAGTGACAAAGAAAAATTATGTATAAAGTGTACCACATGCTATTTTGATATATGTATACTTTGTGAAATGGTTATCACAATTGAGTTAAATAATGCATCCAACATCTCAGTTACTTTTTTTTTTTCTTCGAGATGGAGTCTTGCTCTGTCACCCAGGTGACATGAGCATGCAGTGGCATGATCTCAGCTCACTACAACCTTCACCTCCCAGGTTCTCCTGCCTCAGCCTCCCCAGTAGCTGGGATTATAAGTGCGCACCACCATGCCTGGCTAATATTTGTATTTTTATTAGAGATGAGGTTTCACCACATTTGCCTTGAACTCCTGACCTCAAATGATCCACCCTCCTTGGCTTTCCAAAGTGCTGGGATTACATGTGTAAGCCATCGCACCTGGCAACTCTTAGTAAATTTTAAATGTATATTACATTTTTTTTTTTTTGAGGTAGAGTCTCACTTTGTCACCCAGGCTGGAATGCAGTGGCACGATCTTGGCTCACTGCAACCTCTTCCTCCTGGGTTCAGGTGATTCTTCCAGCTCAGCCTCCCCAGTAGCTAATTGCTGTATTTTCAGTAGAGCTGGGGTTTCACCATGTTAGCCAGGCTGATCTCAAACTCCTGACCTCAGGTGATCCGCCTGCCTTGGCCTCCCAAAGTGCTGGGATTACGGTCATGAACCACCATGCCCAGCCACATTACATTATTATTATTATTCATTTATTTTTTTTTCTGAGACAGTTTCGCTCTTACACCCAGGCCGGAGTGCAATGGTGTGATCTTGGCTCACTGCAACCTCCACTTGCCAGGCTCAAGGGGTTCTCCTGCCTCAACCTCCTGAGTAGCTGGGATTACAGGTGCCCGCCACCATGCCCAGATACTTGTTGTATTTATTTTTTATTATTTTTAATTTTTAAAATATATATATATATTTTTTTCTAAGATGGGGTTTCACCATGTTGGTCAGGCTGGTCTTGAACTCCCGACCTCAGGTGATCCGCCCGCCTTGGCCTCCAAAGTGCTTGTATTACAGGTGTGAGCCACCACGCCCGGCCACTTGTATTTTTAGTAGAGGCAGGGTTTTACCATTTTGACCAGGCTGGTCTCAAACTCTTGACCTCAGGCAGTCCACCCACCTTGGCCTTCCAAAGTGCTAGGATTACAGCATTACATTATTATTAACTATAATCACCATGCTATATATTAGATCTCCAAAATATATTCATCTTATATAACTTCAAGTTTGTACCTTTTCACTAACATCTCCCTGTTTCCCCACCCCCAACCTCTGGTAATCACTGCTTTAATTTCAGTGTTTATGAGTTTGACTGGTTTAGATTCTACATATAAATGAGATCAGGCAGTGATGCTAAGATCACTTAGCATAATGTCACCTATGTTGTTGCAAATGATAGGATTTTCTTCTTTTAAAAAATAATATTCATTCTGGGCACAGTTGCTCATGCCTGTAATCCCAGCACTTTGGGAGGCCGAGGAGGGTGGATCACTTGAGGTCAGGAGTTTGAGACTGGCCTGGCCAACATGGTGAAACCCCATCTCTACTAAATATATACAAAATTAGCCAGGTATGGTGGCACATGCCTGTGATCCCAACTACTTGGGAGGCTGAGGCAGGAGGATCACTTGAACCCAGGAGACAGGGGTTGCAGTGAGCTGAGATCGTGCCACTGCACTCCAGTCTGGATGTTGATGTTGTCCCACTTGTTTATTTTTACTTTTGTTTCCTGTGCTTTTGGTATCAAATCCAAAAAACCATTGCCATGGCCGTTGTCATGATGCTTTCCTCATATGCTTTCTTCTAGAACTTTTTAGGTTCATCATTCCCTTTTCAATTTTTAGTTGGAAGCCTGTTATAAGGAAGGGCTTCCTTTCTCCCTCATTTATTTTTCCATGTATATCAGAATGGGTACCTTACTATTATTTTTGTGTTGTTGCTTAAATGGACTTGAATTTGGCTGGTGGGAACCTTTTCAGATTGGGTACTCTGTCCTTTTGATCTGTTTCCATTTTCAAGCACTTTCTTAGACTTTAGAAGATGGTCTAGGGTCATCTTCTCCTTTCCCAGCCATTTTTCAAAGGAACCTGATTCTTTTTAGGGAAGAGTAGTATTTTGAAACCGAGAGCTGGGCACTGGGTGTGCTTGTTTCTTCTGGCACAGTATTCTTTGAATTGCTAATTAGCTAATCAGTTACGGCTCTATTTGAGTTCTGTCTCTCTAAAACCTCACATATATGTACAGATGATCCCTGACTTAGGATGATTTGGCTTATGGATTTTTGACTTTACGATGGTTTGAGAGCAATACAGCCATTCTGTTTTTCACTTTTCATTCAATACTTTATTTTAAAATAGGTATTGTGAGATGATATTGCCCACCTATAGGCTAATGTAAATGTTCTGAGCACGTTTAAAGTAGACTAGGCTAAGCTGTGGAGTTTGGTAGGTTAGATACATTAAATGCATTTCGACTACTAATATTTTCAACTTATGATGAGTTTATTGGGATCTATCTCCATAAAGTGGAGGAACATTATATATATCTCTGTATAGTAGAGTGAGTTCCTTATACCCTTCATCTAGTCTCCACTAAAGTTAACATTTTACCTAACCATGATATATTTATCAAAACTAAAATATTAACATCAAAACATTGAGATTAACTAAACTCTAGAGTTTAATTGGATTTTGCCAGTTTTCCAACGAATGTCCTTTTTCTGTTCTAGGATCCAATTCATGATCACACATGGAGTTTGGTCACTTGTCTCCGTTGTCTTCTTCAATATGTGACAGTTTCTTAGGCTTTCCTTGTTTTTCATGACCTTGGCAATTTTTAAGAGTACTGGTCAGATATCCTGTAGAATATCCCTCAATTTGTGTTTAGTCTTATGTTTTCTCATGATTAGAGTTGAGTAATGGATTTTTGGGAAGAATATCACAGAGATGTATTTTTAAGTGTTCTCATCACTTGGAGGTAAATGTTATCAACATGGCCTGGTGATGTTAAACTTGTCACTTGGTTTACTTAGTATCTGCTGGATTTCTCTCACTGTATAATCACAGATTCTCCTTAACTTATGATGGGGTTACAGCCTGATAAGCCCATCATAAATTGAAAATATCATAATTCAAAAATGCATTTAATGCCCCTAACCTACTAAACATCACAGCTTATCCTAACGTGCCCTAAATGTACTCAGGACACTTATATTAGCCTACAGCTGGGCAAAATCATCTAATGCAAAGCTGTTTTATAATACAGTGTTGCATATCTCACATAATGTGTTGAGTACTATACTCAGAATGAAAAACAGAATGGTTGTATTGCTTTTGCACCATCGTAAAGTCAGAAAACTATAAAGCAAACCATCATGAAGTTGGGGACTGCCCATACTTTTTCCCCCTTTCCCTGTTCTATTCTTTGGAAGTGAGTCATTTAAGTTCAGACCATACCCAAGAGGAGGGAAATAAAGCTCCATCAATTGGAGCTTAATTGAAACTGGAAAGGCTAGTTTCTACATAAATTATTTAGAGTCCTTTTGTAAGAAAGGTTTGTTCATAGTTCTATACTATGTTCTCTCCATTTATTTATTCCATTTATATTGATACAGACACATGTATATTTACTTTATACTTTGGGCTGTAATCTATTTTTCTTGCTCAAATTGTTAGAGCTTTGGCCCATTGTTACAGCCAATTCTTCAGATTGGCTCCTGTGTCCTTTGACATGTCCCCATTCTTTTGTTTCTGAGTACTTCTCTACTTTGGCATTACAAAAGATGTTCCAGGCTCATCTTATAGTTTTCCCTGCTACAGCCCTAGAATTATCCATTTTTCTATGGAGCCCTGGTTCCTTTTACTGGATACTGGGATTTGGAAACCAGTCTGGGTGCTGGATATGCTCATTGCTACTGGGAATCACTGCTTCTAGGCCCTGTCAGCAGATAGAGCTAGAAAATATATGGCCGTATATGAATACATGGATTGACATACATCTATAATTGTTTTTTGCATCTGGCCATCTGTATATAAGTTAAGCTAAACATGAGTTCATACTGACGTCTCAGACTCTAATCCATTGCTGCAGGGCTCATTCTTGCCTTCCTCTTGGTTATTTCTGACTTCTTTCTCTAACAGGGAGAAACCCCAGTCTCATTATTTCCAACCTATCTACTCCTTTGTTCAATTCTAGTATAGGTATAAAGTGGTTTCAGAATTGCTAACCTATACCCCTGTGAGAATCGTATTTGCCAACTAGGCGTTTCTTTGAAGGAAATACATACCCCACAGGGAGTGTCTCTACACTTCAGCATACACAGATCTGAACAGTGTTCTCTCTGAGTGAATCACATTGCAGGACAGAAATTACTTTTAAAAATTCCATAATGGGCCCATTGCGGTGGCTCAGGCCTATAATCCCAGCACGTTGGGAGGCTGCAGTGAGTGGATTACCTGAGGTCAGGAGTTTGAGACCAGCCTGGCCAACATGGTGAAACCCTGTCTCTACTGAAAATACAAAATTAGCTGGGTGTGGTGGTACATGCCTGTAATCCCAGCTGCTTGGGAGGCTGAGGCAGGAGAATTGCTTGAACCCAGGAGGCGAAGGTTGTGGTGAGCTGAGATCGCATCACTGCACTCAAGCCTGGGTGACAGAGGGAGATCTGTCTCAAAAAAAAAAAAAAAAAAGAAAGAAAAAAAAATTCCATAATGACAGCAGAGCTGGAATAGAAATGGGATCTCACAGGCTAAATTTAAGTTGTTGCAACTTTAAACGAAGCAAGCTTTAAACTGGCTTTGTGTGGCACTTACCATTCAGCTGCTCATATTTTATTGAATACTTTCTTTTTGTTTAGTGTCAATACTTTGAGAAATATTTGAGTGCCTTTTCTGTTCTAGACATTGATTGGATGCTGAGGTTGTAACAATGAAGAAGATAGCCATGGCTTTTGCCTCATGGAACCGAAGTTTTACCAGATGTAAAATTTGAGTTGACATGAGACCATGCCCCCATGTGCCCTATCTGTTTCCCTAGACTTGTGTTTCTTCACAGAGCTCCCTTCATCTCCTTGGTCCAGTGAAAAGGTTTTTTCATACTTGTTTATTCATTCCTGCATTAATTAAAGTAGGCTATACTATGTGCCAGGCACTGGGAATATATGTAGTCCTGTTCCTGAAATGGAAATAAATCCAGTATGGCTGGAGGAGAAGGAGTTGGGGGAAAACGTGGAGTGTGATAGGGGGATTGGAAAAGTAAGCTGAGACCAGATTTTTTTAGTTTGGAGGGAGAGGTGGGGCTTGTAGGCCATATTATGGATTTCAGACTTTATTTGGAGGGAAATGGAAGTAATTGAGGATTCTAAAGCAGGGAAGTGACATCAAAAGATCCTTATATTAGGCTGGGTGTGGTGGATCATGCTTGTAATTCCAGCACTTTGGGAGGCTGAAGTGGGTGGATTACCTGAGGCCAAGAGTTAGAGACTAGCCTGGGCAACATGGTGAAACCCTGTTGCCAAAAATACAAAAATTACCTGGGCTTTGTGGCTTGTGCCTGTAGTCCCAACTACTTGGGAGGCTGAGGCTGAGAATCACTTGAACCTGGGAGGCAGAGATTGCAGTGAGTCGAGATCACACTACTGCCTGGACGACAGAGTCAGACTTTGGCTCCAAAAAAAAAAAAAGATCCTCTTTTTTGAAAGAGGACTCTGGCTTGAGGGTGAAGAATGGGTGGGCACCAGGCTTGAGCAGCTGCAGGGGCCAGTGTGGAGCTGCTGCAGTGGTGTACGTGAGAACCCATCATAGTTTGGTCAGGGTGGTAGGTGGGGCTGACAGTGAGCATGGAGCAAAGTAGAGCCAGCAAGATTTCATGATTGGATGGTGGAAGGAATCATGGTGTTTGTAGTGTTCAAATGTGAACCCAGAGCGCAGTGGACAAGTAAGTAGTCCAGGCTGCTCTATAACCAAGGCAGGGGTTTTCATTTTACCCTCTCTTCCTGCTCTTGGCCTTTGGATTTTTTTGTAATTTAAGGTTTATCAATGTAATTAGAGGTACTTCACATGGAAAGATACTTAATACCAGATGATTTTGGAGTCTTGTTGATCGATCCCTTCTCTCAATCTTGGCTGTGTGTCAGTTGGCAACGCCATAAAATTTATTATAAACATTGCAGAAGGCTTGGTTACTGTGCTGTGATATTGACTTTGGGTCGGGATAGATCAATTTCAGATTATTTTCTAGGCCTCGGAAACACATTACCTTCTACTCCACAAAAACAAATCAAAATAAAACAATCCCTATTCCCTGAGAATTTCTCTTCATCTATAGCAGCCTGAGCTGTCACAGTACTGAGACAAGCCCATCTGATTTGTGAGTCAGTTTTACTTCTTGGTCTTCCTACATAAGCTAAAAAGTTCCAACATTTTAATAGTTTTCCTTGGATTCCTTTGATTCATTGAAGTAATTCCTGTTCCATTTGTACTCATTATTCCACACTAGAAAATTCTATGTTGATCACTTTATGTATTAATAGAAATATTGATTTTTATTTTCAAGGAAGTATTGAGTAGGGAAGGGGACATGGGGATTTGCTGTGCAGTAGGTATAGAGTTTCAGTAATGCAAGACAAAACACTTCAGAGATCTATACAGCAGTGGGTATATAGTTAACAATACTGCACATCTAACAGTTTGTTAAGAGGGTAGATCTCATGTCATATGTTTTTTAAAATTACTTTTAAAAAAAACTATCGAGTAAAAAAGCAATTTTACTCTTTAGTTTGTATTTATTAGATATTTAATTTTTTTTAAACCTCAGAATAAGTTTTATTTTATAATTACTTTTTGAGGTGGAGTTTCACCATGTCACCCAGGCTGGAGTGTAGTGGTGCGATCATGGCTTACTGCAACCTCAACCTCCCAGGTTCAAGTGATACTCCTGCTTCAGCATCCTGGGTAGCTGGGACTACAAGTGTGTGCCACCACGCTTGGCTATTATTTGTATTTTTAGTAGAGACAGGATATCACCACATTGCCCTGTCTGGTCTTGAACTCCTGACCTCAAGTGATCACCTGCCATGGTGTCCCAAGGTGCTGGGATTACAAGTATGAGGCACAGTGCCTGGCAGGATAAGTTTTAAAATAATGTTTCCTGCTGGCTGGGCATGGTGGCTCATGCCTGTAAACCCATTACTTTGGGAGGCTGAGGCAGAAGGATCACTCGAGGCCAAGAGTTTGAGACCAGCCTAGGCAATATAGTGAGACCTCCTCTCTGTAAAAAATAAAAAAAAAATTTGCTGAGTGTGGCGTGTTCCTGTAGTAACAGCTAATCAGGAGGCTGAGGCGGGAGGATTGCTTTAGCCCAGGAATTTGAGGCTGCAGTGAGCTGTGATTGCACCACTGTGATCTAGCCTGGGTGACAGAGTGAGACCCTATCTCTTTAAAAAAAAGAAAAAACAAAAAAGACTGGGTGTGGTGACTCATGCCTGTAATCCCAGCACTTTGGGAGGCCAAGGTGGAGTGGATCACAAGGTCAAGAGATCGAGACCATCCTGGCCAATACGGTAAAACCCCGTCTCTACTAAAAATAAAAAATTAGCTGGACATGTTGGTACTTGCCTGTAGTCCCAGCTACGGGGGAGGCTGAGGTAGGAAAATAACTTGAACCTAGGAGGTGGAGGTTGCAGTGAGCTGAGATCACACCACTGCACTCCAGCCTGCCCGACAGAGCGAGACTCCAGCTCAGAAAAAAAACAAAAGAACAATAGGGCTGGGCATGGTGGCTCATGCCTGTAATCCCAGCACTTTGGGAGGCCAAGGTGGGCGGATCAGTTCAGGCCAGGAGTTTGAGACCAGCCTGGCCAACATGATGAAACCCCGCCTCTACTAAAAATACAAAAATTAGCTGGGTGTCATGGTGCACACCTGTAATCTCAGCTACTTAGGAGGTTGAGGCAGAGAATCGCTTGAACCTGGGAGGTGGAGGCTGCAGTGAGCTGAGATCACACCATTGCACTCCAGTGTGAGCAACAGAGCGAGACTCCATCTCAAAAACAAAAACAAAAACAAACAAAAGTTCTTGCCAGTTCTTTCATTTAATATTTAATTTTGAATTGTATCTTTCTAAGGATTGATTTTTATATAAGCAAAAAGTTATTATTATATTTTATTCTCTTGAGTTTCAAGCAAAAATTTTTTAGTGCTAAAAATTTAGGACTGTTATTCAGAAGTGGTTATTTATAAGACCTTTTGTTTTAAGAAAATGGCTGTTCAAAAAATTAAAATAGTATATAAACTAAACAAAGCATTTTTGATTTGGATTTCTCTTTTGCAGCTTCTTCCCTATACTACAAGTTCTTACTGACTGCTTTATCAGTTAATAGATTGGTTTGGCTGCTTTCACAGAGGCAAATAGTTAAAAATTTATTTTTTATTTTTATTTTTTGAGACAGTCTCACTCTGTCACCCAGGCTGGAGTGCAGTGGTCCAATCTTGGCTCACTGCAGCCTCTGCCTCCCAAGTTCAAGTGATTCTCATGCCTCAGCCTCCTGAGTAGCTGGAATTATAGGCCTGTGCCACCACACCCAGCTAATTTTTTCTTTAATTTTTCTTTGGTTTATTCACTTGGCATTCAGCCCAGCTAATTTTTGTATTTTTAGTAGAGACAGGGTTTTGCCATGTTGGTTTTGCCATGTTGGAGTTCGAGACCAGGCTGGTCTCAAACTCCTGACCTCAAGTGATCCAGCTGCTTTGGCCTCTCAAAATGCTGGGATTACAGGCATGAGCCACCGTGCTCGGCCCTGTTTTTTATTTTTTAGAGATGGGTCTCTTTTTTTGCCCAGGCTGGAGTGCAGTGGTGTATAGCTCACTGCAGCCGTGAAGTCCTGGGCTCAAGCAATCCTCCTGCATCAGCCTCTCCAGTAGCTGGGATTACAGGCCTGCACCACCAGGCCTGGGTTGTACGTTGGTATTTGATATGGCTACCCTAAGGGTAATCTTACAGTGAAGTCAGCATTAAATAATGATGCTCATCTGATGGATTAGATTTTCAGAGCTGGCTGTTTCCAGGTGCCTATAGGAGCAGAAAAGGGCCACAAACTATCTAACTAGATGTCCTACTAAGTATATTTCACTCTATATCTGAGATGAGACTGCATTCCTGCTGGTTTTCTTTGCCTTTTTCCCCTGAGAGTATCGTCAGAACAAAATATAAAGTTTTAAATGTGGATCGGGTGTGGTTGGCTCATGCCTGTAATTCTAGCACTTTGTGAGGCTGAGGCGGGTGGATCATCTGAGCTCAGGAGTTCGAGACCAGCTCGGCTAACATGGTAAAACCCTATCCCTAGTAAAATACAAAAAGTTAGCTGGGCGTGGTGGTGGGCACCTGTAATCCCAGCTACTTGGGAGATTGAGGCATGAGAATTGCTTGAACCCGGGAGGCAGATGTTACAGTGAGCCAAGATTATTCCACTGCACACTAGCCTGAAAAACAGAGCAAGACTCTGTCTCCAAAAAATAAAACAGTGCCAGGGTCTTTTCCAGGGGTGAGGGGAGATACAATGAAGTGTGTTATTATTTCTGATAAGAGTGCCACCATTTTTCATTCTTTTCATTTATTTTTATTTTTGAGACGGAATCTCAGTCTGTCGCCCAGGCTGGAGTGCAGTGGCACTATCTCGGCTCACTGCAACCTCTGCCTCCTGAGTAGCTGGGACTATAGGTGCATGCCACCATACCCAGCTAATTTTTGTATTTTTGGTGCAGATGGGCTTTCACCATGTTGGCCAGGATGGTCTCGATTTCTTGACCTTGTGATCCACCTGCCTCGGCCTCCCAAAGTGCTGGGGTTACAGGCGTGAGCCACTGTGCCCGGCTGAACCATGTTTCATTCTTGTGTGCCATTTCTAGTTGGGGAGAATTTATTTTCAGAGTTCCTTTCCCAGCTGTTTACCTGAAAAATCATGAAATGTGTTGTACATGAACTATGAAATGATTAGATGCTAATGTGGCAAAGAAAGTGTGAATTCTTTCTTAGCTCAGAAACAGGGACATTTGGTTCAGTACAGTAAGTTGTTAATGCGTGCCTCTGTGCTTTTGAATTCTGTGGTTCAAAAGTCCTTTTCTCTCCTACTGTGTATTTACCTTGAGAAGGTGAATTCCCTAACAATTTAGTCAATGTATCAGTATTCTCAACCTATCTGTCAATTTTTCTTTCTTTCTCTCTCTCTCTTTTTTTTTTTGCGCAAAATACCTTTTTGCTTTTTTATCCCCTTAAAATAGTCATTGTCCCTCACATGTGCGCTTTTCCAATTTTCAGAAAAGCAAGAGGAAAGGGCACGAATATACAAATATTAAGTATTCTCTAGCGGACCAGACGAGTGGAGATCAGAGCCCGCTCCCGCCTTGTACTCCAACGCCACCCTGTGCAGAGTAAGTATGCTGAAGGAAATTCTTTTTACCTGGTGTTTTTAAAAAGGTTTAAAAAACAAAAAACAACAAAAAAACTCACACGTTTGTAGCACATGCCTTTCACTGGTACACTTTCCTATGGCCCCACTATTCGTGTGTCTGTGACTGGTGACATCTGTGGATTGTGTTAACGCTATCTCAACCACATTTTAATTTTCCTAAACCGGTCAGGCACGTTGTCTCATGCCTGTAATCCCAGTGCTTTGGGAGGCCAAGGTGGGCGAATCATCTGAGGTCAGGAGTTTGAGACCAGCCTTGCCAACATGGTAAAACCCGGTCTCTACTAAAAATATAAAAATTAGCTGGGCATGGTGGTGCACTCCTGTAATACCAGCTACTCGAGAGGCTACAGCAGGAGGATCACTTGAACCCAGGAAACAGATGTTGCAGTGAACAAGGATTGCATCACTGCACTCCAGCCTGGGCAATAGAGTGAGACTATCTAAAAAAAAAATTTCTAAACTGAAGGTTGATTGCTATGCTAGCTAGGATTATATGGGATTATAAGTATATCAAGTGGTGGTTCTCTGAGAAGAATCTAATTTTTCTTTTGATGGGCTGGGGATTGTTACAAAGGAAGGTCATATGTCTTAATGATATGTTAAAGCTCTTTGCAAAATAAAAGTAAATAAATTGATCACTAATGTGTCAGCCCAGCCAAGATCTGCTAATTTGCTACCAGTCAACAGAAATCTACTTTGGGTGTTTAGACCAGGAGTCAGCAAACTACAGCTCACAAGGCCGGATCTGGGCCATGGCCTGTTCCTGTAGAGCCCGTGAGTGGTTTTAAAGGGTTGTAAAACAAAACAACACAAAACAAAGACCCAATAACAAAACCTAGAAGAATAATAAATGACAGAGCTCGTGTATGGCACATAGAGCCTAAAATACTGACTCCCAGGTCCTTCCCAGAAAGACCTTCCTGACTCCTTAAGACACAATAGGAAAACATTTGTTAAATTGATGATATGAATAGCAATTATAAGTTATTATTTTTCTATATATTTGAAAGTCACTTGCTAGTATAACATTTACCTTTTATTTTCCCCTAAGAATCTTCTATTTGCTTCTGATGTGGATTTTTAAACCCCTGCAGACTTTTATATTCTGTATAAATGTTTTAGGTGGCATATATGAGGGTTGTATTACCATTTGCTTTCTATTTAACATTGAAATGAAATTATACAGCAGAGGTATTTTCTCCTCCAAGTTGCCAGTTCTTTTCTGCCTACTTTTTTCTTTTCTTTCCTAGTGGACTGCCTGGGAAACTTGGTATTTTAAATTGCTCTCTGCAATACCTTGCAGTGAAACTGGAACGCCAGGGTTCTGAATCCTTGCCAGAAAGCTTTTCCTCGTGTTGGCATGACCAAGTCAGCTGTCATGATTCCCTCAGTACCAGTGGCATGCCTGTGACAGACAACCTGTCTGCCCTTCATTCTCATCATCCCCCTAGTAGAGTTCAGATCCGGAGCCCCTTGCAGGCTGGCACGCACAGGTGCTGGGTTTCTCACTCTCCTGGACTGCTCCCATGTCCCCTCTCTGCTCAGCAGAAAGGAGTCGGGGATTTTGATACTTTGACCCTCTGTCCTAGGCCCTAAACCACCCATTGCCCTTCATATAACCTGAGCTGGTGCTGAATAGATCTCTCATCACTGCCTGCCTGCTCCTGTGTTTCCCCTTTTTGGAGCTTTTGCCTGTTCAGATCTCTCTACTGGAAATTAATGGGATTTCTTTCTATGTGTGCATTTTCAGCCTTTCTCCACAGTGTGATCCAAATGCCTTATCCTACAGGACTCCTTAAAGCAACCTGCTTTCTGCCGAACCCCAGGGAGCACCAGGACTCGAGGCTTTTATTTCACTTCCTTTTTTTTTTTTTTTTTTTTGAGATGGAGCCTCGCTCTGTCACACAGGCTGGAGTGCAGTGGCACAATCTTGGCTCACTGCAACCTCTGCCTCCCTGGTTCAAGTGATTCTTCTGCCTCAGCCTCCCAAGCCACTGGGACTGTAGGCATGTGCCTGGCTAATTTTTGTATTTTTAGTAGAGATGGGGTTTCACCATATTGGCCAGGCTAGTCTCGAATTCTTGACCTCATGATCCACCCACCTCAGCCTCCCAAAGTGCTGAGATTACAGGCGTGAGCTGCGCCTGGCCTTATTTCACTTCTACCTCTATAATTATATTGCTGTATGGCTATGTCTTCTGACCCTGGGGATGTCAGATTCTAGGCACAGCAACTATGTCTGTACCATATCTGGTGTCCAAAGAATGCAGTATGTGTTTTATAAATATCATGTAAGCTTAAACAGCATGGTCTACATTTTTGTAAATGTCTCTTTTTCTTTTCTCTCCAGAATGAGAGAAGACAATGCTAGAGTCTATGAAAATGTGGGCCTGATGCAACAGCAGAAAAGTTTCAGATGAGCAAATGTTCCAAAACTTCAGCACAGAAATAGGTATTTAAATGCAAGCGCTCTATTGGTTAATTGTTTATATAATTGGCCGTATTTTTAAGCAGGCAGGCAACTTGGGAGTGTTTCAGCAAAGTGTATCGTAATTGAGTTTTACAAACCAGACTCCTTTTTCCTCTCCCTGTACTTCTTTTTCCAAGATTGTTTTAGTTTAGAGTTTATTAAACATTCAAATCAAATACAGAATTAATTTTGCACGAGGCAAGGCTAGCATTTATTCCACAAAAATGGCTGATACTAGTGATGGATTGCAGGTATCTGTTCCTGCAATTTTTATTAGAGTTGGTTAACCCAGGCTGTGCTGGGGGATGATGTGTAGGGATCGGGAAACATTGGGACTCAGCCCTGGATGGCTGGGAGTCAGGAAGCTGAGTTCTCATTTCAGTCAGCCTCTGACTGGCTGTGTGGCATGGCTGCTAGACCACGTGGCCTCTGACTGGGTCACCTGCACATCCTTTCCAGCTCTGCTGCTGGAAATTCATCTCTCTCATGTCACCTCCATGTCAGTTACCTTTTCTAAGTGTGACCCAAGTGTGTGATGTTTTAAGGATAAATTACAAACTTATCTGGGTATAGTGGCTCACACCTATTATCCCAGCACTTTGGGAGGCTGAGGTGGGTGGCTCACCTGAGGTCAGGAGTTTGAGACCAGCCTGACCAACTAAAATAGTAGAGACCAGCCTTTCTCTACTAAAAATACAAAATTAGCTGGCATGGTGGTGCATACCTGTAAGCCTGTGATCCCAACTACTCAGGAGGCTGAGGCAGGAGAAGTGGAAGTTGCAGTAAGCCGAGCTTGTGCCATTGTACTCCAGCCTGGGCCATAAGAGCAAAACTTTGTCTCGAAAGAAACTCATAGTGTCAGTATTTCATGTCGAAATTCCCACTTCAATGGGTAGTGGTAGTTTAAAGCTTTAAGTCTACCTTAAAATCACCTAATGCTTTGTTAAGCTTTTAGATGCATGCTCCTTAAAAATTCTAATTATTTCTTCTCCAGATGTGGACTTCACCCTCTCCCTAAAAAGATCAAGAACAAATGCAAGAAAGTTGATGTGAAGACAGTATTTGGATTTGAAAGGCTTGTATTGTGGTTGACTACCTTTTGATAAGCAAAATTTGAAAACATTTTAAAGACCACTGTGTTTTAACTCAACAATACCTGCTTCCTAATTACTCATTTCCTCAGATAAGAAGAAACATCTCTACAATGTAGACAACATTATATTTTATAGAATTTTGTTTTAAATTGAGGAAGCAGTTAAATTGTGCGCTATATTTTGCAGATTGTGGGGATTCAAATTCTAGTTAGAGGCTTTTTTTTTTCTTTTTATAACCTTAACCAGTTTAATTTTTTTTCTCATTGTGGGTGATAAGAAGAAATAATTTGGGAAAATTAAGTAACAACATCCTAGAAAAGTGAGAACGATCTCATTTACCATCATGTATCCAGTAGTGGATAATTCATTTTGATGACTTACATTTTTGGCTAAATGAGAATTACGCCAGTGCCTGAGACTCTCTACCTTTGCACTGGCATTAAAGAGTCATAGAAAAAGAATCAAGGATATTTATGAATTAAGATAAGAGATGTGGCTTTTTTTCCCAGCCTATGACCAATTACAGCTTTCAGCTGCTGACTGCAAAGGTTGTGGTGGGAAAACGTTTGCCATATTTTCTTTGCATTTGAGTAATTGTCTTGTACTTAGAAAAAAGGCATCTATGAATGACCAGTGTTTTTGGTTGTCAAATGTTGCTGACAGACTTACTCCAAAACTTTCATGGCTTAAAACAACTCCACCCCCAACTATTTTTCAGTCTGAGCTGGGCTCAGCTGGGCTGTTCTTCTGCCAGCCTAAAGGTGGCCACTTACATGGTCACCAGGTCAGCGGAGAGGCTGAGATGGCTGGGCTTCTCTCTCTTCCTGCAGTCCTGGGTCTCTTCTTTTCCATGTAGTCTCTTTCACTGGCTTAGCTGGCAGGGTAGCTAGACCTCTCACATGTAGCTCAGAGCTCCCAAGAGCTCAAAGGCAGAAGTAGCCAGGCCTTCTGAAGACTTAAGTCCAGAATTATCACAGTGTCCCTTCTACTGTGCTCTATTGATGATAATGATGATGATAATAATGATGATGATTGTTTTTTAATCAGAAGAGAGCTGGAGTATGCCCTCTACTTACTAAACAAGTCACAAGCCCAGCCCAGATTTAAGAAAAGGGTGAGACGTGGAGGGGTAGTTAATTGGGGGGGGGCACTATTCTAACAGACAGTCACAACCAGTGCCATGGAAAACCAAGGATATTAGCGAAAGTAGAAGTTGCTAGTGACCTTGGGAAGCCAAAGGTGCTTACAGTAGCTGGGACAAGCTGAAAGTCAGACTGAGAATTAATTCTCAGAGAGGGCCTTCAAGAAGCTTCCTGAATGATTTCTGCCAGCCCTGAGCTTATTTTTGGAGCCAGCACTTAGGGAAATTGATCCTGTGAGGATGGTTGTGTTTAGGGACACAGGGCTTTTGAGAGCAGCACCACCCCATTTGGGCATCCCCAGACTTGGGAAATGTGATGCTTTCTTAATGCCACTGTTTTTTAGTGAGGCCACAGTGAGAAGGAATAGCCCTAACAGGCCTCCAGCGGGTTGAACGAGCTCATTTTGTTTTAGCCATCCGGTGAGATTTGCTACTGTTCCACCTTAACTTAAGTGCCTTCTCCAAAGACATCCCTCTTTGCCTCTTACGTTGAATCATCATTCGGTGCAGATATTTCAATGAAAATATCATTGGCTGACTTTCGTAATGGTAATAAAATGCTATGGCATCTTTGCCGTGAAGTTATGGTCTTCTTGGATTCTTTTGACTTGGGCTCCTGAAAGGAAGGCCTAGATCCAGCCCTGGTAGTTGTTCCTTTCTGAGGTCTCTTAGTCCCTTGAGACCCTGAGGTAGTTTGGCTTCCATTCTCACAGATAAAATGGACATTAGCCCCCTCACCCCTGCCCCCCAATATTCATTGAATTTTGAATTGCTTCAGAACATAGGTGTGGCCTGAAGGTATTCCCTTATTAGGGAAATGTCATGACTACTGTCTTCTTGTCAAAATTGTAAAGAAAACAATTCCACTTCAGTATTTGCAGCAAGAAGCTTGAATCCTGTTCTTTTAATTGCATTGTTACATTGACTCATTCTCCATTTTGCTTTGGTTTTGTCTTGACTGAGAGTGAAGTCTTTCGCCAGCACACAAGACTGTACAAATACATCTCCTGCATTAACATCTCTGCCTGTTGCTTCAGATCAGTTGTTTTCTTCGCAGAATGGAAATATCTGATCTTGGCTAGCTTTGTTTGTTACAAGATACTGATTTCATTTAGATTTCCTTCCGTGAGGTCAGCAGACTATCATGTTCTTATGTAAACTTAGGACAAGGTCAGAGTTATCATTGTCCCTAGGTTGCTAAGGCTTGTCATGTGTTGGTAAAAGGTGATTGCAGGTTTTCAGATGAGGGTACTTTACGTGGGATGGGATCAGGCAGGGAGGCTGGGATGATGGAGAAAGCTCGAGGTACAGGTTTAAAAAAATGTAGTGGAAATGAAAGTTCCAAAGAGGTGGTTTCTGAGGAAGTCAGAGAGCCCAGGGCCAGAGCAGGCAGTAATGGGTGAATCAGGTTATTGGGAAGGTCAGTGTGACAGTTGCATGGATGCCGTCTACTTCTAGGTTGTTGGTAGGTATTAAATATGCACAGTATTCCATAGCTCACTGAGGATTTTAAAATTATAAGTATAGCATTTTATATTTTGGGGTAAAAGAATTATCTGGCACATGATATTGGGATTAAAACAAAGCCAAATCTCACAGTCTTAATAACTTTTTTTTTTAAAAGAAAAAGGCGCTTCATGTCTAGTGTCGTGGCGCTTCTGAAACTTTTGGTCACCTCTCCCACTGAAATCAAGGTCTTTTCAAATGTGTCTAAATGGGATGAGAAAATATGGGTAGGATTTTCTCGGTGTGTGCGTGCATTCTTTAAAGAGCCCAGTTGTTTCGGGGAAACAGCCAAGAAAATGGTCAAGATTATTTTTAGAGGTGATTTTACTGGGGATTTTAAGAACTAATAACATCTTGAGTTATTTTTAGTTCAGGGGGATATGGAAAGGTTTGCAGTTGTGAAGTGTTTTGTTGTAGCTTAGAATCTGTGAGAGAAACGTAGACTGAGACATAACTATAAACCCAGTGCAGTTTTTGTTATCTGTGTGTTGTTGGGGGAATCAAGTTTTGCATATAGCAAGCACATGGCCTCCCTGATGTCAGGATGCCTTTGTTAGAATCTGTAGTTGCCCTTAATTTTGTTGAAATCGTTTTTCCTTCTTCCTATTGAAAAGTAAGTTCCAAAATACAGTTTATTGTATCTTTCATCACTAAAAAATTTGTTCCTTTTTCACTACGGCAGTTCACACAAGGCAAAAACTATTAAACAGTTGGTTTTAGTGTGTTGTATAACTTTGCTCTATATCAAACTAATTTTGACAAGTTTTCATCCTAAGCCTCAAATCATGTAATTAATAATTTGCCTGTTTATTTATGACCTAATTGTGATTCTTTTATTAATACAAGCTAATGGGAAAAGGATCCCTGATTAAGCTGATGACTAGACCTACAATTAATTTTCCTGCAGTATATGAAGTATTGTACCAGAGTATTAAAAGATATGTAATATTTTATTGATAAATCTATCCTTTAAAAGGAATACGTTTTAGGATGTCATCATTTTGATGTGAATCATGTAAATGTTGATAATATGCTGTTTATTATACATTTAGTGTTTTAAGAGATTCACTTAATTGCCTTTTTGCCCACGTATATTATGTAGTCTATTTGCAACTGTTTTAAAAAAAACGACATTAAAAGAATAGTTTATGTAGAGAAACATTAGTGGATGTTAATTGTCTCCCCACCTATATTTATGGGTGTTAGCTCAACTGCTTTGCTAGTTGCAAAGCTGTATTATCAGAGTAAAAGTGTATTTGTAAACTGTATGGGGACTAAAAATTAGGAATAAAACCATTTTCTTATATGATGGCGTTTGTTGTTTGCTTCATTAGAAATGTCCAGGAAGACAATGGGATTATCGGTCATTCCACCTCTCACACTGGCAAAATACTGACATTCGGCAGCTCTCATCTAGAGGTGACTTCGAATATAGAATAAAGGCATCAGTTCCTCAAGAATTCATTGAGTTGTTTCCTGTAGGAATAGCTTTAGGAGATAGGGAGTTTCTATTTGGGAGAACTTATGAGTAAGTAAAGAGTAAAAAGTATAGTCTCTGTAAAGTCTAGAAGAGATGCTGGGTGTGGTGGGGCGCCTCTGTAATCTCAGCTACTTAGAGGCTGAGGTGGGAGGATTCCTTGAACCCAGGAGCCCAGGAGTTTGAGACCAGTCTGGGTAACATAGTGAGACCCTTTCTCACCCACCCTCAGTGCCTCTCCCAAAAAAATAAATATGTGTACACACACACACACACACACACACACACACACACACACACAGAGTAAATTATTAGAAAACACACAGAACTGAATGTAAATAGTATTAGGTAGGGATAAGAAATAAAGGGATGGTAAGGAGCCTTGGACGAGGAGCAAATTATGTGCCATGAGACATAGGCTCTTCCTTTAGAGTATGTTTAGGTCACATACCAACAATGTACACTGACATAGGCAGAAAGAAACCATTTTATAGATAGAAAACAGGTGGTTATTCTTTATTATAAATATAAGGATTGATTGAGATTACTTATTTACACTGTAAAGTACTATGAACCGCCTCTTAATCTCACCTGAATTGCTTACTGCATCTGATTAGATCTAGCTGGTTTAGTTTGTTAGTCCTGTCACCTATCCATTCAGAAATAAGAGTGTGATCCAGGCACAGTGGCTCATGCCTGTAATCCCAGCACTTTGGGAAGCCAAGACTGGCAGATCATTTGAAGCCAGGAGTTTGATACCAGCCTGGCCAACATGGCAAAACCCCACCTCTGCGGAAGATACTAAACTTAGTTGGGCATAGTGGCACACGCCTGTAATCCCAGCTACTTTGGAGGCTGAGGCATGAGAATTGCTTGAGCCCAGGAAACACGGAGGTTGCAGTGAGCCAAAGTTGTGCCACTGCATTCCTGCCTGGGCAACAGAGCAAGAGTCTGTCTCAAAAACAAATAAATAAAAATACCGAGAACCTTCAAAATGCCAGGCACTACACCTGTGCCCTGGGGAAGAGCGCTGCCCAAAACAACCTGATAGGGTGCTTGTCTGCCAGGGAGCTAGGCCTTGCACAAGTCAGAAGGCAGTTCCTGAAGCTGCCCAGAGCCAAGACAAAAGACAGAAGTGAGACAACTATTTCCAAACAAGTTGAGAGCTGTGAAGAGGGACTAAGTGTGTATCACACTGGAGGATTACGAGTGGGTTTTCAAACCATGGTACTGTTTGTTGATTACCCTTGGGTTTCAGAAGAGGTGCTGTACATGGTATTGGCTTAGAGATGCCTCATTTCACATAATCCTTCTCGAGGTCCTGGGTTGCACGTTAGAGGGCAGTGACAATATCTTGTCCTTAGGCATGCAATGGAAAGGACCTTCTGTTTACATAGTTCCTACTCACAAGAAGAGTTCCCAAGAAAATGAGTACATTAAAGGCAGAGCCGGAATCCCTGCAACAAATCACGTGAACAGAGAGATAAGGGTTTATTCAACATGGTCATCTTGTGAATGAAAAAGCTTCTGGTGTGAGGGTCTACTGTTGGCTCATGACATGTATGCTTTCATCCCTCTTTTCTCTTTACCTCTATGAGGGGGTAGCAAAAAGGGGACGGTGACCTCAAGTGAAGGTTTGATTTCAGGTGCTGTTATTTTTCCCCTGGGAACTAGCTAAGTTTCCAAACACCAAATTTGCAAACGTGATTAGCCAGAAATAGAGATTTGCTATTTTGTCCCTGGTAACAGTTACCAGTGAGCTGATGATATTCGTGTCACTGGAGGTCAGGCCATTTAAATACCATCATGATACAAAATATAGCTACTGAAATAAGGTTTACAAGAAAGCATTACTGTATGCAAGATCTGGGAGTGGTTTATGGACAAAGGAATTGTATGTGATGTGCAGACATGATGTCATTTCCACCTGGTAAGGCCATAGTTACACTGAGCTCAACATAGCTTGTTTGGGATCCACATTTTCTTCCATTTGGCAAAGATTAAATCCCCAATAAGGGTTAGGCACTGGGAAGCAGATGAATAAAAGAGTTTGTGGGTCTGAGGAGCTCAGTGTAGTCAGGGAGACATGTATATTCAAATATTTTTCATTTGATTAGAATTGACAGTGATAAGATTATTTACTTAAATTGATGGTTGCATAGAGGAGTGAATTATAGCGAGGTTAGAAATCAGAGGGCACCTGAGCTTATTCTTGACCAGTGGGGAACTTCTCTGTGTGTGTATGTGTATCTCGGAAGAGAGAAATTGATTCTAGGCTAGAGTAACTCTCCTGTTGTTCTTTCTCTCTCTCTCTCTCTCTCTCTCTCTCTCTCTCTCTCTCTCTCTCTCTCTCTCTCTCTCTCTCTTTCACTCAGTCTTGCTGTGTCACCCAGGCTGGAGTGCAGTGGTTCGATCTCGGCTCTGCAACCTTTGCCTCCCAGGTTCAAGCAATTTTCGTGCCTCAGTCCCCTGAGTAGCTGAGTTTGCAGGCATAAACCACCACGTCTGGCTATTTTGGTGTATTTTGCAGAGAAAGGGTTTTGCCATGTTAGACGGCTGGTCTCGAGCCTCTGAGCTTGTCATCTGCCCACCTTGGCCTTCCAAAGTGGTGGGATTATAGGGGTGAGCCACCGCACCTAGCAGCATTTCTCTTTAGAGTGAGACTGAGTGTCTTTCTATGTGGTTTTCATGTGTTTTTCTGGGAATTCTTTATGTCTTTTGGCATTTTTGCTTATTGAGTTCTGGGTCTGTCTTGTTTTGAGTTTAGGAGTAAAGATATTTTATTAGTATTTCAGACAGGGTCTCCCTCTGTTGCTTAGGCTGGAGTGCAGTGGTGTGATCTTGGCTCACTGCAACCTCCGCCTGCCAGGCTCAAGTGATCCTCCCACCTCAGCTTCCCGAGTAGCTGGGACTACAGGCATGCGCCACCAAACACGGCTATTTAAAACATTTTTTTTTATGGAGCTGGTGTCCCACTATATTCCCCAGGCTGGTTTTGAACTCCTGGGCTCAAGCAATCCTCCTCTCTTGGCCTGCTGAAGTGTTGGGATTACATTTGTGAGTCACTGTGCCCAGCCAAGATATTTAATTCTTTACAACTGACTGCCATGACTGGACTTACTGAGTCAGTAGGATCAGTTTCAATCAACGCCCTCCTATAGGTGTAGGTGGGATAGCTACCTCTGTGCATGAGTTACAATTTTGGCCTTGCCATGATTATAATTCTCAGTGGGGATGTGGAGAACAGCCTGGGAAATGCATTCTCAGCACTCCCAGGATGCCGAAACCTTGTCTCAGCCACCATGTGAGACCGGTCTTAATTATCTTGAGTGAGTTGATAATTATTTCAGATTTTCTTTCATATTCAAAATTACCGAACAGTATGCATGTATGCACCCATTCAAACACTTTTTAATGAGTACAATGAGCCAGGCATTGGACTAGGTGCTCTGGGGAATACGGAATAAATACTTGTCCTAATCCCTGTCTGAACTAACTTTAAGGCCCATTTAGGGAGAGGAGACACAAACAGGCTGAATACAAGATGGAAAACAAAACAGCTGTGGAGGGGGCCTGGATCAAGACCTTAAGATGAAGGACGGAAGAAAGATGATAATTCCTTTCATTTACTGACAATTAGGTGCCAAACACTGTCAGTGGGTTTATATAACGATATGATTTGGCTCTGTGTCCCTACCCAAATCTTATCTTGATTTGTAATCCTCACATGTTGAGGGAGGGACCTGGAAGGGAGGTGACTGGATCATGGGGGCGGTTTCCTTTATTTTGTTCTCATGATAGTGAGTGAGTTCTCCTGGGATCTGATGATTTAAAAGTGTGGCACTGGCTGGGTGCCGTGGCTCACACCTGTAATCCCAGCGCTTTGAGAGTCTGAGGCGGGTGGATCACCTAAGCTCAGGAGTTCAAGACCAGCTTGACCGGTATGGTGAGACCCCATCTCTACTAAAAATACGAAAATTAGCAGGGCATGGTGGTGAGCACCTGTAATCCCAGCTACTTGGGAGACTGAGGCAGAGGATTGCTTGAACCTGGGAGACGGAGGTTGCAGTGAGCCGAGATCATGCCACTGCACTCCAGCCTGGACCACAGAGTGAGACTCTGTCTCAAAAAAAAAAAAAAAAGTGTGGCACTTTCCTCCTGGCACACTCTTTCCTGCCACCATGTAAGACGTGCCTTTCTTCCCTTTTGCCTTCTGCCATGATTGTAGGTTTCCTGAGGCCTCCCCAGCCATGCAGACTGTGAGTTGATTAAACCTCTTTATAAATTATTCAGTCTCTGGTAGTTCTCCATAGCAGTGTGAAAATGGACTAATACATACAGAAGGTAGGCCCTTCTGCTGTCTGTGCTGCTCACCACCACGTACCCCAATGCCTAGCATGGGGCCTGGGCCACAGGGGCTTGGTTGCTGTAGGATGAATGGCTGATCTCCACTTTATAGATCAGTGAACTGAGGTTCAGGGACATTCACCATTCATGGACAGTCTAAGGTCCTGCTCACCTAGTAAGTAAAGAAGCTAGGATATGAGCCCAGGTGAGTCTGTCTGACCTCAAAGTCCATACCTTACCCTTTCCTTTTCAGCACCCTGACTCCGAAGGATTTTTTTTAGATGATCTTTCAAGTGATCCTCCTGTCTCAGCCTCCACAGGCATGTGCCATCATGCTTGGCTAATTAAAATATTTTTTTAAGAGATAGGGTCTCATGATGTTGCCCATAAGAGATAGGGTCTCACTATGTTGCTGGTCTCTTGGCCTGAAGCAGTCCTCCTGCCTCTGCTTCCCAAAGTGCTGGGATTACAGGCATGAGCCCCCTTGGCTGGCCCACAGTCCATTTTATTATCTGTTTATTTATTTTGAGACAGTGTCTCGCTCTGTTGCCCAGGCTGGAGTGCAGTGGCACAATCTCAGCTCATCGCAATCTCCACCTCCCAGGTTCAAACAATTCTCCTGCCTCAGTCTCCAGAGTAGCTGGGACTACAGGCAACTGTCACCACACTGGGCATATATATATATATATATGTATTTTGGTAGAGATGGGGTTTCACCATGTTGCCCAGGCTGGTCTCGATCTCTTGACCTCAAGTGATCCACCCACTTTGGCCTCCCAAAATGCTGGGATTACAGGCATGAGCTACCTTGCCTGGCCTACAGTCTATCTTGGAACATTTGTGTTATCCCCAAACAAAACCCCATTCCCTTTAGCTATCACTCCTCAGTCCCTCTGGCTCTCCTATTTTTTTCTCTTCTTTTCTTTTCCCTCCCCTCCCCTCCCCACCTTTCCCCTCCCCTCCCCTCCCCTCCCCTCCCCTCCCCTCCCCTCCCCTCCCCTCCCCTTTCCTCCCCTCCCCTCCCTTCCTTTCCCTTTCTTTCTCTTTCTTTCTTTTTCTTTTTTTTGAGATGGAGTCTCGCTCTGTCACCCACGCTGGAGTGCAATGGCACGATCTCGGCTCACAGCAACCTCCACCTCCTCGTTCAAGCAATTCTCCTTCCTCACCCTCCTGAAGTCACATGCCACCGTGCCTGGCTAATTTTTTGTGTTTTTAGTAGGGATGGGGTTTCTCCATGTTAGCCAGGATGGTCTCGATCTCCTGACCTCGTAATCTGCCAGCCTGGGCCTCCCAAAGTGCTGGGATTACAGGTGTGAGGCACCACACCCAGCCCTGATCTGCTAAAATCTTATGTGGCCTCCCTATTTCCACTCAGACCCCACTCCTGCCATTCTCCTCATAGAGCTGTCTGTCAAACATGCACATGGGATTCTGCTGCTCTCCTGCTCCCCAGGGGCCTCCCATCACATTCAGAATAAAAGCCAAATTCTTTCCTGGCCTTTTGGAGTGGGCAGAACTTTACTGCATGGGACTCTGGTATATTTTAGAATTGTTTTGCTTCCTGGGCCTCCGCCCAGTAAATGTCAATAGTGTTCACAGTCACTGTGACAACCACACACATCCCACACATTGCCAAATTCCCCTGGAGGCCCTTAGTGTTTCCCCTGATTGAGAAGCATTGCGTGATTCTGCGGCCTCTGTTCATGCCTCCTACCTCGCCGTCATTCACCCAACAATATTTGCCAACACTTTTCTTTTCTTTTCGTTTTGTGACAGGGTCTCACTCTGTAGCCCAGGCTGGAGTGCAGTGGCACGATCTTGGCTCACTGGGTTCTGACTCCTGGGTTCAAGTGATTCTCATGCCTAAGCCTCCCAAGTAGCTGGGTCCACAAGAGTGCGCCACCACACCTGGCTAATTTTTGTATTTTCAGTAGAGATAGGGTTTCCCATGTTGGCCGGACGGTCTCAAACTCCTGACCTCAAGAGATCCACCTGCCTCAGCCTCCCAAAGTTCTGGGACTACAGGCATGACCCACCATGCCTGGCCTATAAAGCCCTTTTTATTTGTTGATGGATTGTCTGTCTTTTCCATGAGAATGCCAGCTCCAAGAGGACAGGGAGTTGGCCTTGTTTATTGCAGTATCCTCAGTGCCTAGAACAGTGCCTGGCCCAGGGTAGGTATGAATGGGTGAGTGAACAAATGAGTGAATGACATCATTCTACAGAAGTCAGCCACGTGAGGATCTGGAGGGAGAGCATTTCAGGAAAGAGGATGTGCAAATGTCCTGCTGCAGGAATCAGCTTGGGCATGTTTGAGGACTAGACAGCCAAAAGGAAGATTGGATTTGGGGAGGAGATGATGGGTTCAGTCTTAAACATTTTAAAGTTGTATCTGAGGTGCCATATATCTGCCAGGATCTGGGAAGAAAAGAAAGTCCACTCACAAGGGGTGAACTGAAGAGAGTTTTAAAGAGGGACTGTTTGTGGAAGTAAGCAGGGTTCAGAGGCACAGCATGGGAGGGTGAAAGGGCAGGGACCTGCATCTGGAGGAAACTCATTGGCACCTGCATTAGCAGGGGTGCTTTCCGGGTGCTCTCCTTCTGGGGCTCTAGGGGAGAATCTGCTCTCTTGCCTTTTCCAGCTTCTTGAGGCACCCCACATTTCATAGCTTGTGACGCCTTCATCCATCTTCAAAGCCGGTGATGACCAGTCAAGCCTTTCTCACGTTGCATTTCTCATTCTGGACATTCCTGCCTCCTCTCCCAGTTATTAACACCCTGATATATCAGGTCCAGCAGATAATCCAGAATAATCACCCCACCTCCAGATCCTTGACCTAATCCCATCCACAAAGTCCCTTTGTAAAGTAACATATTCACAGGTTCCAGGGATGAGGATGTGGACATCTTTGGGGTCCCATTGTTTTGCTTACCACAGTACCCTCAGGCATTAAGGATACATGGATGGTAGGCTGGTGACCGTGGCTCATGCCTGTAATCCCAGTACTTTGGGAGGCCAAGGTGGGAGGATCACCTGAGGTTAGAAGTTTGAGATCAGCCTGACCAACATGCTATAACCCCATCTCTACTAAAAATACAGAAATTAGCCAGACGTGGTGGCACACGCCTGTAATCCCAGCTACTTGAGAGGCTGAGGCAGGAGAATCACTTGAACCTGGGAGTTGGAGGTTGCAGTGAGCAGAGATTGTGCCACTGCTCTCCAGCCTGGATGATAGAGTGAGATTATGTCTAAAAAAAAAAAAAAAAAGACATAGGGATGGAGGAACAGTGTTCCAGACCTGGAGCCATAGAGAAGGACTCCCTTTCCAGAGCTGCAGTCCCAGAAGGGCTGAGCAGGAAGGGTCAAATGCACTGACCGCTCTCTCCTGCCTCTCTTTGATCTCCATGGCTGCCTCTCATGTCCCAGCCCATCTGCAGGTCATGTGGCCAAGCTCTGCAGGTGCTGGAGCCTGCAGGGTTTAGCCTCCCTGGCCCAGAGTGGGCAGAGAATGGATCTGGGTGGAGATGGGGGCAAAATAGAGAGTAACACTGAAGGTGTGGCCTGTGCACCAGCAGCCTCAGCCTGGCCTGGAACTGTTGGAAATGCAGAGTCTTGGGCCTCACCTAAGCCCCACTGGATCAGAATCTGCATTTTATCCACAAGATCTCCAGGGGATTCACAGGTGCATTTGCAGTTTGAGACAAGCTGCACTGGAGGATTACTGATTTATTCTTAGAGACAGGATCTCGCTCTGTCTCCCGGGCTGCAGTGCAGCGGTGTGATCATAGCTCACTATAGCCCTGAACTCCTGGGCTCAGCTGATCCCCCTGCTTCAGCCTCCTGAGTAGCTGGGACCACAGGTGTGTATCATCACACCCAGCTGATTAATTTTTGTTTTTTTTCTGTAGAAACATGATCTCACTATGTGGCCCAGGCTGGTCTTGAACTCATGGGCCCAAGCGATCCTCCCATTTTGGACTTCCAAAGTGCTAGGATTACAGGTATGAGCCACCATGCTTTGCTGCACTGCAGGATTTCCCTGTAGAGATAAAGACTGTTGGAAATTATGCCCGTGCTTGGGTCAGTTTATCTCTTGAGAATCTTTTGATATCACAAGAGAAGCCACGAAATCTCAGCTATGGAGTAAGAAGAAATCCAAAGACTAGATTTCAAAGAACAAGACAAGCATTATCACAAAATGTCTTGAAAATAGCTTCAGATATTCTTAGACATTACGCCTACTGAAACTAAATTTGTGAAACCCTAAGCATATGTTACATCCATCTAACCATAGGAAGAGAGAAGAAAAAAATGTAAAGGAAGCAAACTCTAAAATTAAAATCTGTTCAGGAGGTGACAGATGTCTGGGTCTTGACGGGTTTCTAGACTTGTAAAAAGTAGTTTTTTTAATCTTCATTCATCCATGTTTGATTGTTGCTTTCTCATGACTATTATTTTTTTCCTCATAGGAAAATCAATTTCTTTCTTTCTAAAGGCTTGATTCTCCCAAGTGTTGCTTCGTACGAAGGCTTTAGAAAATGTCTAACAATGGTTTGAATGATAGATGGAAAAAATTCCAGTGCCTCAGCTACACAAATCAGTCTCCAGCGATGTCCTATTGTGCATTGATTTATGGTGTTTAATACCTTTCCACATTTGAAAATGCACTAAAACTCTTATTTGGGACCACCTGATTCCTATCTTTAGAGTTAACAATCAACCATCAGTTTTCTGCTTAGGGTAAGTTAAAACAGGCGTTTTGGTTGAGGACATTAAATACGTCTGCGTTTCAGGCTGCAGGTGCAGATGGAGCATTCTGTTCTAGGCATGTTGCTTTAAGAGGAAAAGCAGAGTTTTGGAACTTTACAGGCTGGGGTTGCATTCCTGGCTTTGCCATTTACTAACTGTGTGACCTTGGATTTGTCAGAGAAGGCCTTCTGTCCCCCCATCCCCTTTAGAAAAATGGAGCGACTTTGCCTACTTTGTTGGGAAGGGTTGTTGAGAATTCTAATGTTAATGGATGGCCTGGCACGTGGTGGGTGCTTATAAACAGCTGTGTTCCTCCTGTGGGGCCAGGGAATGTCTTTCAGGCCTTTGACATAGCCTGTTTCTGGGTTGTATCAATTTGCCAGTTAAACGCATAGCAGGGAGAATCAGGGCACAATATTCACAGATTGCATTAGGGTTTAGATAGCTCTTCCAAGAGGTAATTGTTAAGAAGAAACGTTTTACTTTTATTACAGTCTATTATTAGTATTGGAAATCCTCAGTTAGACTTTCCCCCTGGCATGGAATGAAAACTTAATTCAAACACACACAGGAGATGCAAACATGTTTTTATTTGCTAATGGCTTTTAATCTTGGGAACAGAGATAGGTTGATCATCACCTCTGCCTTGGATAATTGGGGGAATGCTTCCATTTTGGAGAGGGTGATTTTAAAGAGTTGAGAGTCAACAGCTGGTTAGGAGTCATACCTGTGTGATTTTGGTGAGTAACTTAAGCTTCCAGAGCCTCAGTTTCCTCACTGAAGAATGGGGCTGACAATCGTACTGTTGTACTGGATCGAGCATAGAAAGTTAACACTAAGACAAAAGTATGCTAAATTGCTGGGTTTTTATTGCTGGCAGTCAGGGAGGACTCGTGTCTCTTTAACCTGAGACCCTGAAAGGAGGTTGTTAAGACCTTTTATGCCCGTAAACCACCTCAGGGGTGAGGGTGAGGGGTGGGGGTGGGGGTGGAGGTGAGGGGCTTCAGATATTCCGAAGGCCAGGGGACTTTGGATATTCCGTAAATCACCTCCTGGGTGGAGATGAGGGTGAGGGGCTTCGGACATTCCGAGGGCCAGGGGACTTTGGATATTCTGTAAATCACCTCCTGGGTGGAGATGAGGGTGAGGGGCTTCGGACATTCCGAGGGCCAGGGGACTTTGGACATTCTTGTTGTTACTTAAGTGGTTTACAGAAGTTAAGATGAGAGTTAGTTTACACATTGTCTGGGTAGGGTGGAAATTACAGACCTTAGTTCCTTATTACAAGTCGCAGGGGCCAAGATGGCGTGGGTTTGGAAGGCTTGCCTGTCACATTAGGGTTACAGAGAGCAGTTTCAATGGAAAAGCCGATGTGTGGTTGAGGTATGCAGTTTATAGGGAGGTTACTATGTCACATTCTCCCCTTGTTTTATTTACAGGAATCAAATTATTGATTTCTTTAACAGGTTGGTATTGCTTAAGGGCTCCTATTGAGACTTTAATAGTATTATTTTTATGGAGTTTACCCTAGATTTCATGAACCTGAGCAGTTGGTTTAGGAGGCAGGGGCCAAACATGGGTCCCAATAGGAGTAGGGCCAGAGATCCCACCAGGCCCGTGAGGAGGGAAGTGAGCCAAGGGGACCAGGAAAACATTTTTTGATACTAACTTTTTGAAGCCTCTCGAAGTTGTTTTCTGGTTTTGAGATTTTGTTTGACCAGGGAGAGGCTTTTGTGGATGAGGCCTGACTTATTAGCATAGAAGCAACATTGTTTATTAAGAACAGCACCTAACCCCCTTGTTTTAAGAATAGCAAATTTAGTCCTTGCCTAGTTGGGAGGACTATTTTAGCCAAAGACTTAACCTGATTAGTGAGTTGGGAAATGGAGTTTTTTAAGTGGCTTAGATTAGTATTTATGTGCTGAGAGAGAGTTTTAAAATTTTCGTCCCCAGTTGTAAGAGCTGATGTTTTAACTGTGGTGGATCCAGCAATACTTAATTTAACTAGTAGAGGGATGATGATAGGGACTTGCTTTTATTGGGCAGTAATAATGTCTGAGGGGGCCAGGAGGTTAAGTTTCTGCTGGCCATTATCAATGTTGACTCTGGGGAGGATGTGTACGGGGTGCAGAGTATGGGAGCGGAGCTGCTGAGCTGGTATGTGGAAATGTAGTTGGTGAGACCAAAAGTGTAGGCTAACCAAGTGGTATCTGGGGCCCGACAGTAAAGGTTTTTACCATTAAAAGTTACATTGTGGGAGACATCACAATAAAGCCCACAGGGAGAACCTGCAAGGGTGTAATTTGGGTGGTAGCCGTGCCCAGACCCTTCTATGTCTCCCAGGGTTAAATGGAGGGTAGATTGGGAGCATGAAGAAATGGACAGGTTGGCAGGTAATTGGGAAGCTAAATCGGTATAAAATGGTGGTTGAGGGTTTAGACAGAGCCAACAGTTATTTTAAAAATCTGGGTTAGATTTGTTGAGGAGGTGGTCAGCTGAGGACAAGGTTAACAGAGTTGTGTCCTCTTCGAGCCGAGTTGGGGTTGTAGGGGAAGGTTGTTGAGGGGGGGTGTTGATTATCTGGATGAGGGGGCTTTGTATTTTTAGGGGGGCCTCTTGTATGATCTGGGAAATGGGTTTTATAGGGTGGTTGGGTTTGGGTGGGGTTGTATGCTGGATGGTAAAGATGTTTCCCATGTCTTATTTACGCATATATACTTTGAGACCTTAGGTTTGCCCCATTGTTCATTTGCCATCGGGGGTAGTTACAGTTATCTTGAGTGGGTTATGAGACCCGGTGTAGCATGGGGATGGGGGAGAGTCTCGGTTAAAAGAGATGAAGGAGTCTATGTTTTTGGTGTACCTGATACAGTGGAGATAGTTTTATAACTTTAATGGGGGCAAAAGAATTTAAGTCTCTACAGTTTTATTTTTTTTGTGGGGTGGATCCTGGGCACAGATATAATCCGTAAGTTTGAAGTTGTTGCTCTGCCCTTGCACTGCCACACCTGGCTATAATATTTTTTTGTCCTAGGATTTACGTTTGGGGTTAGGAATGGGCCCAGGAGGGCACAGAGGTTTAGGGAAAAGGTAATGGGGGTTTTTGGAATGTACTTCAGGGTTAAGTTGACTAGGTGGATCCCTTCCCAGTTAATGAACTAACATATCCTCCAGTGGAGCCCTCAGTGAGGACCCATTGATAGTAGGTGAGTCCTAGGGGGGTTTGCTATAGGGATTTACAGCACAGATTAGGGTGGCGAGGATGGTGACTGCAAGGAGTGCACAAGTCTTAGCTTTAGTGAATCAGGGGATGAGTGATGCTCCATTGTTCTGCCAGAGGGGTAGTTTTAACGTGGGTGTGATGAATCCAGGCTGTTAGTCCGTCCACCTTGAGTGCGGTGGGTGTCATCAGGATAACTGTGTAGGGTCCCTTCCAACAGGGGGTGAAACTGGAGGTGGTGAATTTTTTAACAAGGACAGAGTCTCCGGGCTGGAAGGGGTGTGTCCGCTGGTCTGTTTAATGGGGTGGGATGGGTGTTTTTAATAAGCTGGTGTATCTGGGATTGAACAGTCTGGAGCTCCTGTAAGGACTTGAGTGTATAGTTATGGACTTCAGCATGCACGGTATCCGCGGGTCTGGGGAGTAAGGGAGGGGGCCTGCCAAACATGATTTCAAAAGGGGAGAAGCCTTTCTGATAGGGTGTGCATCGCACACGAAGGAGGACAAAGGAAGCAGCCTCACCCAGTTTTCACCTTCCTCTAAGATAAACTTTGTCAGAGTTTTTTTAGGGTCCAGTTTATTTGCTTGACTTGCCGTGAACTCTGGGGACCATAGGCATAGTGTAATTTCCAGGATATACCCAGGGCCTTGGCTAGGCCCTGAGAAACTTGTGCAGTAAAGGTGGGCCCATTGTCTGACCCCAGCGTTAGAGGGAGGCCGAACCAAGGAAGAAGGTCCCGTAATAGGTTTTTTGTGACCACCAAAGCAGTCTCGGACCTAGTGGGGAAGGCCTCGACCCATCCAGAGAATGTATTTATAAACACTAGGGGTTATTTATAGCCATTTGCTGGGGGTTTTATTTTAGTGAAAATTACTTTCCAGTGCTTCCCACGGCTAGTCCCTTTGAGTTTTACTCTTACCTGGCTAGACCTGTTCCCTCCTGGATTTACTCAGGCACATACATTACACTGAGTAGTAATTTTTTTGATAAGTTCATGTAAGTGGGAAATGTAGTATTTGGCTTCTAGCAGCTTAGTTTGGTCTGTCCTAAGTGAGTGGCCTGGTGTGTGTTCTTAACTAGGGCCCGTTTTAGAGCCTTGCGGACTACAATTGTTGTGTCCGGTAGAATTTACCATCCCGTGGAATTTTGTGTGCCCCCTTGTTCTTTAGCAAAGTTTTTTTTTATTAGGTGAGTACGTAGGGGTTGGGGGCAGGGTTGGGGCCGGCAGAGTTACAAGAAGAGTCAGAGGTTTTACTGGTCCCAAGTCTGCCTGTCTGGCTTGTAGGTCAGCTGCCCATCTCCCCTCGCCTCTCGTGAATTTCCATTCTGGTGTCCTTTGCAGTGTATTAATGCCACTGCTTTCGGCTTTCATATAGCCTTTAGTAGGGCTAGGATTTTTCTTTATTTCTGATGGTTTTTCCCTCTGAGATAAGTAGTCCTCTTTCTTTATAAATGGCTCCATGTACATGAGCCGTAGCAAAGGCATATCGGCTATTCGTGTAGATGTTAACAGTTTTTCCTTCTGCCCTGTCTAAGGCCTTTGTCGGAGCTGAGTTCTGCCTTTTGGGGCAAGGTTCCATGTGGAAGAGCCTGGGCCCAGACAACCTGCTCTAGGGTGACTACAGCTGCCCCGGCGTACCTGACTCCATCGACCATGAAACTGCTGCCATCCATATACAGTACCTCCTCTGGGTTCTGCAGGGGGACGTCGGTGGGGTCCGGTTGAACAGCGTGGAGGAGGGTCCATTGTCTGTTGGCAGTTGTGTATGGGCTCCTCTGGCTCACTGTCAGGTAGCAGCGTGGAGGGGTTTAAAACTGTAGCCTTTAAAAACTTTATGTGGGGCTGGTCCAAAAGTAAGGCCTGATATTGAACATCCATTTTCCCGGAGCTCCACGGAGTAGTGTCTCCACTGCGTGGGGTGCCACTAAATTTAACGCCTGCTCCAAGGTTAGTTTGTCCGCCTCCTTGACTAACAGGGCTGTAGCTGCCACTGACCTCAGACAAGCTGCGATTAAGTTTTTTTGAAAGGTAGGCGACCGGCTGGGACCATGGTTCCAATGCCTGGGTGAACACTCCCTTAGCGACTCCCTGTTTTTCATGCACAAATGACCAGAAGGGTTTAGAGATGTCTGGCAAGGCCAAGGCTGGGGCCGTAGTCAGGGCAGTTTTGAGCTTGTCAAAAGCCTGTTGCTCTATCTCTGTCCAAGTCAGGAGCTGATTTCCTCCAGTGCAGGCATACGGGGGCTTGGCTATTTTGGCGAATTTTAAAATCCATAGTCTGCAGTACTTGACCATCCCAAGGAATTCTTGAACTTGGCGTTTTGTGGTGGGGGTGGGTATTTGCAGCACTGCTTGGACTCGGCTGGGTGCCAGTGCCTGGTTGCCCTTCTTTATGATGTAGCTTAAGTAAGTAACTTTTGGTTGGCAGAATTGGTCCTTTTTAGCTGAGACCCAGTAGCCCAAAGTCTGTAGGGTTTTTAATAATGACTGAGTGGTTTTTTTTTACAGGTCTCTTGGGTTTTTGTAGCCAAGAGTAAGTTATCCATGTATTGGAGTAGGGTGCACTCGGGGACCTTAGCTTGGAAGGCAGAAATATCTTGGCTAAGTGCCTTATTAAACAGAGTAGGGGAGTTTTTGAACCCCTAAGACAGTCTTGTTCAAGCGAGTTGCCCCGACACCCTAGTATCGGGGTTAGTTTATTTAAAAGCAAATATGGGCTGGCTAACAGGGGCCAGTGGGATGCAAAAGAATGCATTCTTGAGATTTAAGACAGTGTAAGGGTGGTGTTCTGGGCCTGAGACTTAGGAGGGTGTACGGATTTGGAACCGTAGGGTGGACAGTTTTCACTTGTTTACTTACCTCCCTTAAGTCCTGTACAGGCCGATAGTTCTTTGTGCCTGGTTTTAAGACAGGGAGCAAGGGGGTATTCCCAGGGGGACTTACAAGTAGTAAGGATTCTTCTTTTAAGGAGTCTGGTTATATGTGGAGCAATTCCCTGTCTGGCTTCTTGGCTCATGGGATATTGTTGTACCTGGACTGGAGTTGCTGTTGCCAATAGCTGGACCAGGACTGGGGTATGGTGACTTGCTAAGCCTGGGGAATTTGTCTTAGCCCACACTCTGGGTACATTTTCTTGGAATTGGCGGAGGAGGTTTGATGTTGGAGGTTGATTTGCCTCTGAGGATAGAGCTTCCTGCAAGAGATACTCGTCTGACAGAGCACAGGTGATGAGGATTTGCGGAGGTGGCCCTGATGCCAAGGGAGGAGGAATTGAGAGGCAAGCCTGACCCTCACTGAAAGAAATATTTGCTTGAAGTTTGTGGAGTAAGTCCTGTCGTAGGAGTGGGTACAGACACTCTGGAATGACTAAAAAGGAGTGGGTGATGGTGCTGTTCCCCAGATCAATGAATCGGTTGGTGGTCCAAGGGCTTGTTGTGGTTTTTCCTGTGGCCCCCTGGATAATTGTTTTTCTACTGGATAGTGGTCCTAGAGGCTGAGTAAGGACTGAGTAGGCTGCCCTGGTGTTGACTAGGAAGCTGAAAGGCGTGCCCCCAATTATTAAAGTGACCCTGGACTCCTGGGGGCTTAATAAATAAGAGCCCCGGCCCCGTTAATCCTGGCTTCTTAAATTGAGAATGGCCCTTGGTGGCTTTCCCTGAGCTGTTTCTTGCCTTCTCCTCTCTGGGCACTTGTTTTTCCAGTGGCCTTCCTGTTGGCTGCATTTGCACTGGTTGTGTCCTAGCCTGGGCCGGGTACCCCGGGGGCTCCCCTGTGGGGTTCCCTGTTCTTGTGGGATAACTTGGGTTTCCTGAAGAGCTGCTATGACTGCTTTAGTAACTCTTTTACTTTGTTTGGCTTTTGAAGTGTCCCTATTGTTAAAAATTTTTTGGGCAATTTCCAGCAATTGGGTTAAATGTATTTTTTGGAGTCCCTTTAACTTCTGTAACTTTTTTTTAATATCTGGAGCTGACTGGGAAACAAAAGCCAGATTGATGGCCCGCTGATTTTCTGGAGCTTTAGGGTTAATAGGAGTGTAGGTGCAATAAGCATCTTGTAGATGCTCAAGGCAGCCAGTGACTCCTGCGGGCCCTGAGTTATAGTTCCTACCTTGGAGAGGTTAGTGGGCTTGCGGGCTGCTCCCCTAACCCCTTCTAGTAGGTACCAGTGAAAATTGTTTAGAGCCTGTAGACCCGCCAAGGTGTTTGGATCCCACTGGGGTCAGGTGGAAGGGAAAGTTTTATTAATTTGCTCCTGGTGGTCCTCCACCGAGCCTCCCCCATTTCAATGATGGCCTTATGGGCCTCCTGTCTAATTCTGCCCCTTTCTTCTGCAGTAAACAGTATTAGGAGTAATTGTTGACAATCATCCCAGGTGGGGCGGTGGGTTCGTAAGACAGAGTCTATCTAGGAGCCCTATGAGTTTCCGGGGCCTTTTAGAAAACGAAGGGTGTTGAGCCTTCCAACTGTATAAGTCACTAGAGGAGAAGGGGATGTGGATGAAGAAGGGGTGGCCCCAGCTACCTCCTTCCACTGGAGGCACCTCCTGGAGGGGTAATACCCTGGGTGGGTATGGAGCCCTGCTATGGGTATGGAGTGGGGACAAGGGCTGGCTACCAGTGCTGTCTGAAGAGGGATGCTGAGACCCCTGTCCAGAGGGTCTAAAGTAAGGCAGAAGTAATTTTAGATTCTTTTCTGGGGTGGGGAGAATGGCCGGTGCTGCAGGGGCCTTCTTTGGGCCGGCTAACAAGACCTGAAGTCCAGCCTGTTTTATGCAGCGCTTCAGCCACGGGGGGTGGGGGTGGGGGTTGTTGGATTAAATTTAACCATTGGTCGATGTATGGAAACTGGTCAGGGTATCCAGGAGTTTTTGAGACTATTTTCTATACAGCCTGGGTAATTTTTGGGTCGCAGGTTCCAGTATCTAGCCACATAACCCCAAAAGGTAGCCATTGTAGTTCACATAGAGAGTGGAGTTAATTTTACCCCATATTGGTCTGAGACCCCCAACCTTGAAGTTGGCCGTCGGAGGCGGGTACAAGCTAGATGACCCCATTTTTTTTTTTTTTTTTTTTTTTTAGCTTTTGCATTTTCCCCAAGAGATTCTGCTAATTTAAGACTGGCTTCACTGAGGATCTGAACCAACAGCCTTGTAGATACAGGCCCTATACCCTAGCTACTGTGCTAACAGGCCACTTGTCTTCAAGGTAGACAGAAAGCTTTTTTAAGCCATATTTTGGATGCAAATACTGCACCCTGAGGCGGTGTGGCCTGCCTGAAAGCCGGGTGGGGCTGGCAGCCAGCAGAAAAAGAAAAACGCTTTTTGGTCAGTTTAAAACGGTTGTGAGTTCCCGCCCCTGCGGCTTTTGGTTGCCTTGACACAGGGACCCTAAAAAGCATTAAATCCCTCTGTCCCTGTCTCTCTCTCTTTTTGCTCTCTCACTCTCTTTTTTCCTCTCCTCTCTGTCTCTTTTTCTCCCTACTTTCTCTGTCTCTCTCTCCTATCTCCTCTTTCTCCTCTTTTCTCTGTCTACTTTCTCTCTCTTTTCTGTGTTCTCTATCTCCTCTTTCTCCTCTTTTCTCTGTCTACTTTCTCTCTCTTTTCTGTGTCCTCTCTCTCCTCTTCCCTTCCCCTACTTTCTTGTCCTCTCTCTCTCTCTCTCTCTCTATCTGTCTCTGTCTCCGCCCTCTTTTTTGGGTCTTTCTTTCCCGACACTAACTCGGGTTTTGTGTTTTTTATGGTATTTTTAATTTTGGCAGGCATTATACTTGTGTTTTGCCCTTCCCAGCACCGGTTTTAAAAGTGCCTTTACAGCTAAATTTTGTAGGGAAAGTACGATTAATTTAATGGGTCTGTCTTTTGTTCAGGCCAGGGGAACAGGTGGGAGGGGCCAAGGGTGAGGATAGCATTTTCTTAAGAAGCCGTAGAGGGGCTGGTAATAGGCCTTGTATAGGCTTAGTGCCACTCAGGCGTGGTCTTCTCTTAAATGACACCTGACATCCAGTGGCCTTGGGAAAGTTGGAGAATGGCAAAACAAATGAACTAGGAGGTCCACAGGATGTGAATTTTGAATCCACCACAGCGTACAGAGTTGACAAGAGATTTGCCAGTCTGTTCTTATTAAGCCGTGACACCCCACCTCCGAGCAGTCAAAGTGGTACCAAAAACTGAATAGGGGTGGGCTTCAGAGCACTGGCCGTAACAACAGTTAATATTTTTTTGACAGAACAGACAATTATTTTTTTTCACACTAAATGGCCAAGAAGAGTGGGCACCTTTTTGTTTAGAAGTTGATTTCTCAGGACAGAGAAAAAATTACACCTGAGATGTTGTGGGCAGAATTTTCTTTTGGACATCAGCTGATGAAGGGAAGAGGAAATTATACCCAACATGGGCAGAAATACTCCTGTCCTGGCGCGGGTGGCTGAGGGAACTTACAGGCCACAATGATTATAATAAGAAAGAAAACAAAAAGAGATAGGGCTAAAGCTATATGCCACATGGCAGAGTCAGAAGAAGTGAGGCCTCAGTAGTAGAAAAATAGGAGAAGGAAGGAGAACAGAGTTACTTCTAGGGGCATGAATTCAGTGAAGGTCCCCTGCAGCCAGTGGTCTGTTACCCACTGTAGAATATTTTCCACTCTAAGGGAAGCAGGCCCAAACCACTGTATATCAGCCAACAGGAGCTCAAGCGATCCACTTGCCTTGGCCTCCCAGAGTGCTGAGATTATAGGCATGAATCACTGTGCTGGCAAGAATGATTATTTGTAGGAGCCCACCATGGAAGACCACCCCTGCAAATGTCCCTTTAAAGAAAAATGGAGATGGTGACAGTTGTGCTATTTTCCATACACTGAAGTCTGATGCATCGGTGGAAAGGAGTGGATCACATCAACATAGCTGAGTCATACAAAGGGTTGAGGGGGACAAGCCAATCTTAGCGTCATATGAACAGAACGAGACCATTTATTTTGCATGTTCGGCAACAGGTGAAAGCAAATAATACAATGTTTGCAGAAAACAAAATCACAGCTGAGTATAGTGGCTCACATCTGTAATCCCAGCATTTTGGGTGGCTGAGGTGGGTGGATCACTTGAAGTCAGGAGATTGAGACCAGCCTGGCCAACATGGTGAAATCCTGTCTCTACTAAAAGTACAAAAATTAGCTGGGCATGTTGGCATCTGCCTGTAGTCCCAGCTACTCAGGAGTTTGAGGCACAAGAATCACTTGAATATGGGAGGTGGAGGTTGCAGTGAGCTGAGATGGTGCCACTGTACTCCAGCTTGGGCAACAGAGCAAGACTCTGTCTCAAACATACATACACATACACACCAAACAAACAAACTGTGTATGCATCTCAAAATTCTTTTGCACCAAAATAAGCTCATACTAATTTGTTACAACATGTCTGTACAGGATCTAGTTTGAGGCATTAAGAAGGATAAGACATCAGTTTGGGCCGGGTGTGGTGGCTCAAGACTGTAATCCCAGCACTTTGGGAGGCCAAGGCGGGTGGATCACGAGGTCAAGAGATCGAGACCATCCTGGTCAACATGGTGAAACCCCGTCTCTACTAAAAATACAAAAAATTAGCTGGGCATAGTGGCGCGTGCCTGTAATCCCAGCTACTCAGGAAGCTGAGGCAGGAGGATTGCCTGAACCCAGGAGGCGGAGGCTGCGGTGAGCCGAGATCACGCCATTGCACTCCAGTCTGGGTAGCAAGAGCGAAACTCCGTCTCAAAAAAAAAAAAAGACATTAGTTTGAAAGGAACCCCTGTCAGAGCAACATGAATTCTGCTAAGATTGAAGCAAGAACAAACATCACGTTTATGGTGAATCTCGGGTGGAAGGATGGTGAAAACATAAATGCTTTATGAAAAGTTTGGGGGTACAGTGCCCCAGATAAATCAGCGGTTTACAAACGGGTATCTCATTTTAAGAAGGGGCAAAACAATATTGACTAGCCAAGCATGGTGTTGCATGCCTGTCATTCCAACTCCTCGGGAGGCTGAGTGGGAGAATCGCTTAAACCTGGGAGGTGGAGGTTGCAGTGAGCCACTACACTCCAGCCTGGGTGACAGAGTGAGACTCCATCTCAAAAAAAAAGGAAGAAGAAAAAGAAAAAAAGACAATGTTGAAAATGAAGCGCACAGCGGCAGATCATCCACATCAATTTTCTTTTTTCTTTCTTTTTTTTTTTTTTTTGAGATGGAGTTTCGCTGCTGTTACCCAGGCTGGAGTGCAATGGCGCGATCTCAGCTCACCGCAACCTCCGCCTCCTGGGTTCAAGCGATTCTCCTGCCTCAGCCTCCTGAGTAGCTGGGATTACAGGCACGTGCCACCATGCTCAGCTAATTTTTTGTATTTTTAGTAGAGACGGGGTTTCACCATGTTGACCAGGATGGTCTCGATCTCTTGACCTCGTGATCCACCCGCCTCGGCCTCCCAAAGTTCTGGGATTACAGGCTTGAGCCACGGCGCCTGGCCTCACATCAATTTTCAAGGAGAAAATTAATCTTGGTTGTGCCCTAACTGAAGAGGACTGATAACAGCAGAAACAACAGCCAGCACCGTAGACATCTCCACTGGTTCTACTTACACCACTCCAAGTGAAAAATTAAAGTTGAGCAATGCCACTCAACGAGTGTAAAACTTGCACCCAGATCAGCTGCAGACAAAAGCAGAATTTTCAATGGAAATTGAAACAAGTGAGATCAAGATCCTGAACATTTCTTGGGAGAATTGTAACATGAGATGGAACAGGGCTTTGCTATTATGATTCTCAAGACTAAGCCCAAGTGAAGCCATGGATACCTAGAGGTGGAAGCAAAAGCAGACCGTCAAGAGTAAGGTCATAGCAATAGTCTTCTGGGATGCTTCAGCCATTTTGCTTGTTGACTTTCTGGAGGGCCAAAGAATAACATCTGTGATTATAGGTGTTTTGAGAGCGTTAACTAAAGCTTTAACCAGAAAAACACCTGGGACACCTTCATCAGAAAGTCCTTCTCCACTATGCAACACTCCTGCTCTCATCAATCAAGGGCGATTTTGGGAGAGTATTGATGGGAATTTATTAGGCGTCCTCTTTACCATCCTGATTTCACACCTTCTGACTTCTTTTCATGTCCTAATCTTAAAAAAAATCTTCAAGGGGCCCATTTTTTTCTTCAGTTGATAATGTAAAAAAGACTGCATTGACATGGTTAAATTCCAGGACCCTAGGTTCTTCAGGGATGGACTAAATGGCTGGTATCCTGACTTACAAAAGTGTCATGATCTTGGATGGGCACAATGGCTCATGCCTAAAATCCCAACACTTTGGGAGGCTGAGGCAGAAAGATCACCGGAAGCCAGGAGTTCAAAGCCAGCCTGGGCAACATAGTAAGACTCTGTCCCTACAATTTTTAAAAAAAAATTAGATAGGCATGGTGGCACATGACTTTAATACCAGCTATTCTAGGGGCTAAAGTGAGAGGATTGCTTGAACCCAGGAGATTGAGGCTGCATTGAGCCATGATCATGCCACTGCACTCCAGCCTGGGCAACAGGGCCATACCCTGTCTCAAAACAAAACAAAACAAACAAACAAAAAAACCCCAAAAAAAGTCATGATCTGATGGAGCTTATGTTGAGAAATAATATTTTTATTTTATATTTTTATTTTTACTTCAATATCTCTGAACTTTTTGAAGTCCCCTTGTATATCCAGGCACTGTGCTAAGGTGACTGACATGCATTCTTGTATTAAATCCACAAAACAATCATACTGGGTAGGTGCTGTGGTAGGTGCTATCTTCATTTTACAGATGTGTAAATTGAGGCCTGATATGGTTTGGCTCTGTGTCCCCACCCAAATCTCATAATCTAAAATTGTAATCCCCATGTGTCAGAGAAGGGGCCTGGCAGGAGGTAATTGGATTATGGGAGTGGCTTTCCCCCTTGCTGTTCTTGCAATAGTGAGTGAGTTCTCATGAGAGCCGATGGTTTAAAAGTGTGGCACTTCCCCTTCACTTTCTTGCCTGCCACCATGTAAGACATGCCTTGCTTCTCCTTCACCTTCTGACATGATTGTAAGTTTCCTGAAGCCTCCCCGCCTATGCAGAACTGTGAGTCAGTTAGACTTCTTTTCTTTATAAACATCCACTCTCAGGTATGTCTTTATAGCAGTGTGAGAATGGACTAACACAAGGCCATTTGCCACCATCTGTTAATTGTTTGTTAAGTGCGATGTACCATCTTACTGAATTAAGAAGCATGATCTTACTTCACTTCCAGGAACCTTAGGGACTATACTGAAAACACAACTTTAGGCCAGGGTTGGCAAACTTTTTCTGTAAAGGGCCAGATAGTAAATATTTAATGCTTTTGTGAGCCATATGATCTCTGCTGAGGCTGTTCAACTCTGGTGCTGTGGTGCAAAAGCAGCCAGAGATGATTCGTAAATGAATGAGCTTGACTGTTTTCCAATAAAGTTTTGTTGAGGAACATTGAAGTTTAAATTTCATTTAATTTTCATGTGAGAATGATCACGAAATATCATTTTCTTTCCTTCCTTCTTCTTTTTCTTTTTTTTCGAGACAGGGTCTCACTCTGTTACCCAAGCTGGAGTGTAGTGGCAGGATCATACCTCACTGCAGCTTGACCTCCTGTGCTCAAGGGATCCTCCCACCTTAGCCTCTTAAGTTGCTGAGACTACAGGCACACACCACCATGCCAAGCTAATTTTTTATTTTAATTTTTTCTAACTATTTAAAAATGTAAAATTGTTCTTAACTCACAGTCATATGAAAACAAGCAGTGGGGCTAGAACTGGTCTGTGGGCTGGGCTGTGGTTTTTCAAGCCTGGCTTTAGACCATCAGTTCCCTGAGGGCTGAAACCTGGCTGACCCTGCTCAGTGTGGTATGCCCAGTTTCTGGCTCACCACCAGGTGGTCAGAATGAGTTTGTTGAATGCATGAGGAAATGTATTCTGGTATCTCAGAAGGTGAAGGTGATGCTTCTCTCTACTTTGGGCAACAACTCTGACATACCTAGCATTTTTTAGGGTGCAATAATAATAATCACGTCAGATTGCAGATGCATACTGGGGCTGCCTCGGGCATACCAGGATGCACGGCCATGCCAGTGTTCCTCACCAGGGAGATGATTATTTGCCGTAACGACAGGAGGACACCAACCCTGGTGTGTGTGTATGTGTGTTTGCACACGTGCCTGAGAGTGCTGAACAAAATTATGAATTTTTCTTTTTTAAGTCAAAGTCTCGCAGTGTTGCCCAGGTTGGAGTACAGTGGCTATAAGTGTGATCATAGCCTACTGCAATCTCTAATTCCTGGTCTCAAGCAATGCTCTTGCTTCAGCCTCCTGAGTAGCTGGAATTATAGGTGTGTGCCATCATGCCCAGCCTCCCACAATGTATTAAATTTGAAAATTTCAAGTCTGCAGAAGAGCTTCAAAAATAATATACTAGTTCAATGAACACCCATGTCCCCATCACCCTGAAGTGGCTATCTTTAACACTGTGTCACACGTGCGCTATCAATCATCTATCTACATTAGCTATCAATCCAACGATCTGTTCTCTCTCTCTCTCTCTCTCTCTCTCTCTCTCTCTCTCTCTCTCTCTCTCTATCTATTGGTCTATCTATCGGTCTGATATATCTGTATTCATCTATTTGTATGTAGTATCTATTTTTGTATCTTTATTTCTGTATCTGTCTCTATTTGATCGATCTGTATTCATCTATCTGTATCTATCATCCGTTTTTGTATCTATATCTCTGTATCTATTAATCTAGCTGTATTAATCGTGCTGTATCTATCATCTGTTTTTGTATCTATCTATTCATTCTATCTGTATCTAGTATCTATTTTTTATCTTTATTTCTGTATCTCTATTTGATCAATCTGTATTCATCTATCTGTATCTAGCATCCATTTTTGTATCTATATCTCTATCAATCTAGCTGTATTAATCGTGCTGTATCTATCATCTGTTTTTGTATCTGTATCTATTCATTCAATCTGTATTCATCTATCTGTATCTATCATCTGTATCTCTGTACCTATCTGATCTATCTGTAGCTATCGTCTATTTTTGTATCCATATTTCTGTATCCATCTATCAATCTATCTGTATTCATCTATCTGTATCTATCATCTAACTCTATCATCCGTTTTTGTATCTATATCTCTGTATCTATCTAACCTATCTGTATTCATGATCTGTATCTATCATCTTTTCTTGTATCTATATCTCTGTATCTCTCTCTCTCTCTCTCATTTTTTCCTGGGTACGAAGTGCAGACATCATAGTGCTTCACCCCTTTCATACTGCAATGTGCACTCCTAAGAACACAGACATCCTTTTTCATAACCACAATATATTGTTCATATTTAGAAAAGTTCAGATTGATACAGTACTATTATATGAGGTATAGTCAATATTTGCATTTTCCCAATAATGTATTTTATAGCTAAAAAAGCCCAGGACCCAATTAAGGATCATGCATAGCATTTATTAGTCATTTTCATTCAGTCTCTTGGAATCCAGAACAGTCCCCTTGTTTCTTTTTGTCTTTCATGGCATGGGTTCTTGGAAACCACAGCACAGGTGTCTTGTACAAAGTCTCTCAATGTGAAATTGTTTGTTTCCTAGTGATTGCATTGGAGTTAAATATTTCTGGTAAAATGATATGGGCGATATTGTGTTCTTAGTGCTTTTCATCACCAGGCACGTGATGTCGTTTGTCCCATTATCAATGATGTTAACCTTGATCACCTGGTTAAGGTGATATTGTCGGATTTGTCCCCTGTAAAGGAATCTTTTCCGTTCATAATTAACATCTGCCATTTTGTAACTCAGGGGAAATATCATTCAGGTGAAGAAATCATTGAAGAGTGTAAGCAGGAAAAGACAAAACAGATGGAAGAGGCTCTGTCTGGCTGACACGGTCGGCCCAGCTTCCAGGTTCTTACGAGCTTAAGGATGACTGCATGCAACCGGTGAAACAGCTGATGGCTTTTTGCTCTGTGGCTGTATGTATGCAAAGCAGTTCTCTTGCCCAGCAAGTGTAGATTGATTGATTGCGTTAACTCTCCACGATTCGGTAATTCGGGCTGACTGCCGGGGTGCGGCAAATCTTTCTTGAGCAGTTGCATTAGTTTTCACATCATGTAGCTGCTAAAGCAGAGGATGTGGCCAGCTCCCCCTCCTCTCTACAGTCTTTCCAAGGGCAGCGGCTCGGACACATGCTATTCCAGACCACCATCTCTCTCACCTGATGATAACAATAGTCCCCTTCATGGCCCCCCTCTTCCCGTAACATCTACTCTGCTCACCTCCTCACCCTGGTGCATACTTCTTGAAGCAACCTCAGTGAACTTTGCAAAAACTCAAAGGCCCAGTGCAGGGGCTCACGCCTATAATCCCAAAGCTTTGGGAGGCTGAGGTGGGTGGATCACCTGAGGTCAGGAGTTTGAGACTAGCCTGGCCAACGTAGAGAAACCCCGTCTCTACTAAAAATACAAAAATTAGCTGGGCGTGGTGGCACATGCCTGTAGTCCCAGATATTTGGGAGGCTGAGGCAGGAGAACTGCTTGAACCTGGGAGATGGGGGTTGCAGTAAGCTGAGATTGTGCCACTGCACTTTAACTTGGGTGATAGAGCAAGACTCTATCTTAAAAAAAATCCCCAAAAACCAAAAAGCCCCTCAAATCGGGTGATTAACCCGCTCCTTGAAACTTCTCCCATTGCGCTTAGAATGAAGATCTAAATCCTTACTGTGACCTACCCTGGATAGTCTTGCCCTTGCCTTTCTCTCAGACCTCATTTTCTTCATCTCTATGCTGTCTCTGCTTTCTGAACCCAGCCACGATGTCTTTCTTTCTGTTTCACAAAAATGCTTCCTCCTCAGGGCCTTTGCCAGATGGAAGCTCTTGAGTATATGCTAAATAACAGCATTGGGTAGTTTAAAAGAAACTGCTTCTCTGGCTGGATGTGGTGGTTCACACCTGTGATGGGAGGATCACCTGAGCCCAGAAGTTTGAGGCTGCAGTGAGCTGTGATCGTGCCACTGCATTCCAGCCTGGGTAACAAAGCAAGACCTTGTCTCTAAAATAAAATCAAATCAGATAAAATCGCTTATCTAAAGGGAGAAATGTCTTCTTTTCATAGCCACAGAGCCTGGTGCCTCTTTTTAAGGTGAGGGGGAGAGCTGGACTCCCAGCATCTGACCTTGCTCGAGGCTGAGGTTTGATGTCCTTTAGTAGTGATGCCTGCACCTCGTGAAGGGCCATCATTGGGCAGGTGGTTAAAATGTACTGTCTGTGGAGTGAGTGTGGGTGTGGGGGCTGACCTCCAGTCAGAGTAATTAATGGGCTTTTTGTACCAGACAGGCATCTCCCATTCCACAGGCAGCAGAGACGGATGGAGGAGTCTTAATGCTTCATCAGGGACAGCTGTGGGCAGCTCACCTGGAGGTCCCCCCCCACCCAAGAGACAGGCTCTTGCTCTGTCACCCAGGCTGGAGTGCAGAGGTGCAATCTCAGCTCACTGCCCCCTGGAATACCTGGGTTCAAGCCTCCTGAGTAGCTGGGACTACAGGCATGCACCACCACACCTGGCTCATTTTTAAAAATTTGTTTGTAGAGACAGGAATGGTGGTGTCTCACTATGTTGCCCAACTGGTCTGGAACTCCTGGCCTCAAGCACTCCTCCTGCCTTGGCCTCCCAAAGTGTTGAGCTTACAGGCATGAGCCGTGTGCTCGTCCTTCACCTGGCCTTCTGTGCCATCCTGTCTCCCGCTGCTTTGTAAACAGATCCAAATTCTAGACTTTACCTAAATTCTACCCTAACCCTAACCCTATCCCAATGCCTACCCTAACTTTAACCTTTATCAAACCTTATCTATATCTGAATCCTAATCTTACCTCAGCCCTTCCCCTAAGCTTTGCCACAAACAACCCTTACCCCTAACCTTTATCTTAACTGTAACCCTCATCTGTCCCTAACAGTTAACCCCAGTCCTTCCCTAATCCTCCATTTCTCCTCTGTAGCCACACATTCATTTGGTACTCATTCATTTATTTTTCTCCCATATTTACTGAGCATCTGCTCTGTCAGTGAGGGTTCCATCAGGAAAGAGAAGGCAGAGTTTAACTTATAATTGAGGTGAATTTGATAAAAGAACTGTTGATCATGAGGTGGGTGAGGTCAAGGGAACTGAAGAGTATATTGAGGCATAATAGATACAGTGAAGTTCTTCCTCAAATAAATTACACTCTGTTTCCCTGATCTTTAATTTTTATAAGGCCTAACCCACTTGTTTCCTGATCTGCCAGGGCAGATGTCTTAGCTTGTAGCATATACTCCTTTCCTTATTTGGACATGTTATTGCTTTCCTAGTATTTTTGCAAGCCACACAAGCCTTTGCCCTCCCTTCCTTTGTGCTCCATTGCCTTTACCTATTTAGGAAAGTTTTAAGCTTTTAGCCAATCGGGTTTGGCTTAGATTGTGTGGTCCAGCTCCAGCCAATGGAGACTGGATACAGTGGTAGAAGCCTCATCTGTTAGAGATAAAAAGCCCTCCTCTTCTTTGTTCAGGGTGCCCTCATGGCGAGCAGGCTGGTAAGTGGCACCCTTCTGCAGAAGTAAAAGTTGCCGTACTGAGAACTCCTTTGTTCAAGTGTTCATTTTCTTTGCGACTCTGAACTCTTCCTTCTAACAAGGCACTGAGCTGGGGGCTAGTGTGATGAGAAGCAGTTACCACCTGTGGGGTGAAGGGAGAGTTGGGAGAACCCAGTGACAGGCAGTGCTCTAGAGGAGGTGCTGCTGGCAGGCACTGTTGTCAGGGAGGTGCATTGTTGCAGTTTTTGCCATAAAACAGCCCATAACTGGAAGTGGGTGGGAAAGGAGCACCTGGACCTCCTCTTCCTCTTGCCTTCCTGGCCTCTATGAGTACCCGTCACTGGACCTGCTCCCTATTGGCTGGACCTGCCTGGAACCAGAGTGTAGAAGTCTGTGGGGGGTCAGCTCCTGGCCTGGGACATAGGCAGGGTGGAGAATGGCTCCGAGTGGGGAGTGGACAGGAATGAGGGTAACCAGCATGTGTACTGTGTGCCAGGCACTGTTCTGGGTCCAGGGTAATGGCAAGTGAACAAGGCATGCTAAAATCCCCACCCTCTGGCTTGGTATGGAGGCTCATGCCTATAATCACAGCAATTTGGGTGGCCAAGGTGGGTGAATCACCTGAAGTCAGGAGTTTGAGACAAGCCTGGCCAACATGGTAAAACCCCGTCTCTACTAAAAATTCAAAAATTAGGCAGGCATGGTGGTGGGTGCCTGTAATTCCAGCTACTCGGGAGGCTGAGGCATAAGAGTTGCTTGAATCTGGGAGGTGGAGGTTGCAGTGAGCTGAGATCGAGACACTGCACTCCAGCCTGCATCACAGAGTGAGACTTAAAAACAAACAAACAAACAAACAAAAAACCCCACCCTCATGAAGTTTGCCTTGTAGTGGGAGCAGACAGCCCAAGTAGCAAGTTAATAAATGACAAGACAATTTTAAACAGTGAGAAGTGCCTCAAAAATAAAGAAGGATAATGAACCGAGCAGAGTCAGCATATTTTTTTTTCTGTAAAGTGTTGGATGTTAGATATTTTGGTTTCATGAGCCCTTGGATCTCTGTCACAACTGTTCAACTATGTCATTGTAGCACAAAAGCAGCCATAGATGATCTGCAAATGAATGGGCATGACTGCATTCAAATACAACTTTATTTACAAAACAGACTGGTACAGTGGCACATACTTGTAATCCCAGCACTTTGGGAAGCTAAGGCAGGAGGATCACTTGAGCCCAGGGATCTTGAGTTTGAGACCAACCTGGGCAACATAGCAAGACCCCATCTCTCCAAGAAAGAAAAAATTAGCTGGCGTGGTGCAGTGTATGCCTATAATCCTGACTACTTAGGAGACTGAGGTGGGAGGATTGCTTGAGCCCAAGAGTCTGAGGCTGCAGTGAGCTATGATGGTGTCACTGAACTGCAGCCTGGGCAACAGAAAAAGCCCTTGTCTCAAAAAACAAAACCAAAAACAAAAAAGCAAGCAGTGGGCCGGATTTGACTTGCTGATCTCTAGCCAGAGAATGACCTGGTGGTGGAGATGGAGGGGCGGGAGTAGACAGCGGTTAGATAAGGTGGTCAAGGAAGGCCTGTCTGAGGAGATGACATTGACCTGAGCCCTGAGTGACCAGAGGGCTCGTGGTGAACCAGCCAGGCAAAGATCTGGATCTGAGTCTTAGAGAGGGAACAGCATTCATTCAGCAGCAGATATTCACCAAGCCAGGTCAATATCGCTCTCTGCTAGGTATTACTCAGCAGCTAACAAAGCAGACAGAACTTCTGTCCTCGTTGGAACTGACAGTCCAGACAAAGGCCTTCAGGGTACAATGGTGGGTGGGGGGCATAGTGTGGGAAGAGTTGAGCATCTTCCAGGATTTAAGGATCTTAAAGGATTTACTAGAACATAAGGGACCAGAAGACTTGGGGTGGGAGGGAGGAATGGGCGAGGACAGAGGACTTGTAGAAAGCAGTTTGCAGGAAAAAGCTATTGTTCAGAGATGATCTATTTCACCCTGCTCTGCAGTGTGGGGTGCATCCAGGCGTGGGAAATACCAAGTGCTAGTGGCAGGGGCTGGGTGAGGCCAAGCCACCAGCGCTGGTTTGAGTTGGCAGGACAACTCGGGGAGGGTGGCCTTGGCTCTTCAGGGGAATGGAACACACCACATATCCCCACTTTTAGGGACCACAAATGGTACTGATTATGTACCTGTCTCCCATGGGATGCTGTACTGGAGTGGCCAGGCTGTCTTCCAATCATGGAGCCAGCGCTGGGAGGCTCGGTCCAGGGATTCCATTCAACAACCCTCAGGTGCATCTGACCCATAGATCCATAGATACATCTTTTCTTTTTGAGACAAGGTCCAGGTTGGACTGTAGTGGCATGATAATAGCTCATTGCAGCCTCCATTCCCCAGGCTCAAGCAATCCTCCTACCTCAGCCTCTAGAGCTGCACACCTGGCTAACTTTTTAAAATTTTTGTAGAGATGTGATCTCCCTATGTTGCTCAGGCTGGTCTCAAACTTCTGGGCTCCAGCAATCCTCCCGCCTTGGCCTCCTAAGGTGCTGGAATTACAGGTGTGAGCCAGCACATCTGCCTAGATGCATCTTATTTGATCCCAGACAGGATTTATTTTGTTTTTATTTCTTTTAAATTGAGGTGAAATTCACATAACATAAAATTAAGAATTTTAATGAGTACCATTGAATGGCGTTTGGTACAGTTACACTGTGGTGCAACCATCACCTCTATTTAGTTCCAAAACATTTTCATCACCCCAAAAGAAAATCCTGTATTTATCATGCAGTTACTTCCCATTTTCTCCTCCCAGACAGATTTTAAAAATATGCAAATTAGTTGACATGAAGAGGAAAAGGATATTTTTCATTTAAATTAGATTTCAGCTCGCTCTCTCTCTCTCTCTCTCTCTTCCGTCCCTCCCTCCCTCCCTCCCTCCCTCCCTCCCTCCCTCCCTCCCTCCCTCCCTTCCTTCCCCACTTTGTTGTCTAGGCTGGAGTGCAATGATGTGATCATAGCTCACTTCAGCCTCGACCTCTAGGGCTGAGGCAATTCTCCTGTCTCAGCCTCCGAAGTACCTGGGACTATGGGCACACATCACCACACCCAGCCCAGATTTCAGCTTTCTCTTGAAAAACAGGACTTCCTGGCAATACCAAGTCTGCATTCTTCCCTGGCAACAAATGGCAGCCAACCCCTTTCCAGGGGGCCCAAGTATTCCTTTTGCCAGGGTCCTTACCACCCCCTATTGTGTCTGTGACATGGCAGTTGAGTGCCACTTGTCATGTATCAGCACATTCCTGCTGTTACAGTAGAGTTAGGAGAAAAGTGAAGTATTTCTTTTAACTAGTGCCATTTTGAGAGGGAAAGAACAAAAGCTGGATTGAGAGGGCTGCATGTTGAAAGTCGATGAGAAATGTGCATTTTTCTTTGTAGAGGTAACGCTCTTGTTACAGGCTTAATGTGCAAAGTGTGCCTGTGACATCTAAGACATCATTAGGAGACAGACATTTTTGATTTCACTCCCTGCTATACAGCAGTCCTCACTCTATTCACTGCAACTCATTCTCAGTGAGGCTCAGAGAGGGCAAGTGGCTTGCTCAAGGACACACAGCATGTTTGTCAATGCAGAGCTGGGGCTGGAGCTCAGACTGCCTGCTTCCTCATCGTGCGCTTGTTCTACTTTGTCATCATCTGTGAAACTGTCTGCAAGTGCCACCTCTCTCTGGGGACACGCCTGAGTCCTCACAGTCCCTGGAAGAAAGTGCAGTGTGATTCTTTAATCTCTCCGGCTGCATTTCATCTTTCCCAAGTGTTAACGGTGCTTCCTGTCATGCAAGGCTAAAAAAAAAAAAAAAAAGCCGGGTTATCTCCCTGGCCCTTTGCCATCTCAGAGAGATGTTTTTAAAAATGATGATTTCGTTATCTTTCCCTGAATACAAATTTTCATTCTAGCAACCTCTGCTAAAGGCAGCTTGGCCAGACCTGACCCAGCCCTCTCTCCTTGCCCCGGCCCCACAGCCCAGCCTTCCCATTTATCAATGACGACATCATATACGTGGCTCCCAGGCTGTCCAACCTTGGATTGATAACATCTTTGAATCTTTTCTTTTATTCCCTCTGTCGAAGTACTTACGAACTTCTTCGGTGAATGCACTGCTTTTTGCCATCTAGTGCTTACCCCAGAACTTAAAGTATAATTAAAAAATAAGGGGAGTTGGGGGACATGGGCACCAGACGGTCCTGGGTTCCGCTCCTGACTCTGCGAGTTTTTGTCTATGAGATGTGGGCAAGTTTGGTAATGTTATCAAAACCTCAGTTCCAAGATCCTTTTCAATGTAGGACTTGTCGTCCCAACTGCTGGGGGTGCTGACGGCAGATGGCTCTCAGCCATTAACCCCTTTAGCAATCCCTTCAGCTGCAGAGCCACCTTGCTCAAGGTTATTCCACTTCCCGGGACAGTCCACAGCCCAAGATAGATCAAGATGGGGCATAAAGGCATGTCCATCTGGACCCAAGTTGAAACATCACCAGTTTAGCTCTAGCACTCCCTGTAGGGTAGGCTGAGGATGTGGTCGGCCTTGCATCCCAGCTCAGCTTCCCCGTATACTCACTCCTGTTTCCTTCCTCCACCTTCCCCAGGGGTTGATTCCAAGGGACCTCCTTAATATATCGCCTGGATGCTAAACTTGGTCTCAGAGACAGTGTCCTGGGAAATGTCCCTGAGGATGGTGAGTAGTAATCACACCTCCACCACCGCCTTGTTCTGGGGATCAATGGGGCAGTCGTGGTAGCTGGCACACAGTAAGTGTTCAGATAGTGTCATTAATTATTAGCATATTTATTTACTAGGTGCAAGGCATTGCTCAGGGTACGTGCGACACATGGGGGCATTATCAGTTCTGGTTCACAGTTGAGAAGCCAATACTTGCCAAAGGTTACATGGTTTGTTCATGGTCCAGCTTGGGGCTAATCAGCTCCTAAAGAGACTGGGCTTTGCAGAGAATCCCACCTGGCTGGTGCCAATCCCAACCCTGGACTGCTTGGCTGTGTAGTCTCTGGCACATCAGGACTCTCTCTGAGCTCCAAGTTCCACAGCTGTAAAATGGGATGAGACAGAGCCCAATTTAGAGAATTGTTGTGGGGATCTGATGAATTAATCACTGTAGATAAAGTGCATGGAGTGGTGCGTGTCATTCAGTATATGCTCAGTGCATGACACTTAGCACTATCACCATTTATGATAACTACTCATTATTATTATTAGGCATACTCTGTGCCCCAGGGACTCGTATGGTAACTAGAGGGATAAACCATACATAGTTTTTTTTTTTTTTTTTGAGTCTGGGTCTTGCTCTGTCACCTGGGCTAGAGTGCAGTGGTGTGGTCTTGGCTCACTGCAATCTGCACCTCTTGGGCTCAAGCAATTCTCCTACCTCAGCCTCCTAAGTAGCTGGGACCGTAGGCATGCACCACTACACCCAGCTGATTTTTGCATTTTTTGTACAGAAGGGGTTTTGCCTCATTTGCCAGGCTGGTCTTGAACTTCTGGGCTCAGGAGTTCTTCCTGCCTTGGCCTTCTGAAGTGCTGTGATTACACGCATGAACCACTGTGTTCATTCCATATATAGTATTTAAAAAGTTTTTTTTTTTTGAGAGAGTTTTGCTCTTGTTACCCAGGCTGGAGTGCAATGGTGCGATCTTGGCTCACCACAACCTCCGCCTCCTGGGTTCAAGCAATTCTCCTGCTTCAGCCTCCGGAGTAGCTGGGATTACAGGCATGTGCTACCATGCCCGGCTAATTTTATATTTTTAGTAGAGATGGGGTTTCTCCATGTTGGTCAGGCTAGTCTTAAACTCCTGACCTCAGGTGATCTGTCCACTTTGGCCCCCCAAAGTGCTGGGATTACAGGCATGAGCCACTGTGCCCAGCCTGTTTTTTTTTTTTTTGAGACAGTCTTGCTCTGTTGCCCAGGCTGGAGTGCAGTGGTGTGATTGTGGCTCACTGCAACCTCTGACTCCTGGGTTCAAGCAAGTCTCATGCCTCAGTCTCTTGAGTACTTAGGATTACAGGCACGTGCCACCTTGCCTGTCTAAGTTTTGTATGTATATTTATTTCTTTTTGAGATGGGGTCTTACTCTGTTGCCCAGGCTGGAGTGCAGTGGTGCGATCTCAGCTCACCGTAACCTCCGCCTCCTGGGTTCAAGCAATCCTCTTGCCTCAGCCTCCCGAGTAGCTGGGATTACAGACACACACCACTATTCCTGGCTAATTTTTGTATTTTTAGTAGAAATGTGATTTCACCATATTGGCCAGGCTGGTCTCAAACTTCTGACCTTGTGATCTGCTTACCTGTCCTCCCAAAGTGCTAGGATTACAAGTGTGAGCCACTGCACCTGGCCAGTTTTGTATACATATATCTTTCCATAGAGACAGAGTTTCACCATGTTGGCCAGGCTGGTCTCAAACTCCTGACCTCAAGTGATCCTCCTGCCTCAGCCTCCCAAAGTGCTGGGATTACAGGCATGAGCCACTGCGCCTGGTCAAGTTCAGTGTTTGATAGTAGAGTAGGGTGACTATGGTTAACAAAAATGTGTTGTACTCAGGTAATAGACACCTTCAACACACTGACTTGATTATTACGCATTATATATATGTAACACAATTCCTCTCATACCTCATAAATATGCACAAATAAAAAATAATAAAAAGGAAGACTTAAATTCTGTTCTCTACTCATGTCTCCATGGGCAAGTCTGGGTTTCGGGTATCTCCTGCAAAATGAGAATAATTAATATTTGCCTGGTTTATCTCACAGCTTTGTTTCAAGGTTTCAAGGTTCATTGTAAAAGTGCTTTGGAAGTGACAGAGTACTCCACCAATTAACTGGTTATCAATGATCTGGCTAATTCATTCATTTTTTTTTTGAGTTGGAGTCTCACTCTGTCACCCAGGCTGGAGTGCAGTGTCACAATCACAGCTCACTGCAAACTCCGTCTTGCAGGTTGAAGTGATTCTTCTGCCTCAGCCTCCTGAGTAGCTGGGATTACAGGTGCCCACCACCATGCTCAGCTAATTTTTGTATTTTTAGTAGAGATGGGGTTTCACCATGTTAGCCAGGTTAGTCTCAAACTCCCAGTCCAAAGTGATCCAGCAGTCTTGGCTTCCCGAAGTACTGGGATTACAGGCGAGAGCCACCACGCCCAACCCGGTGAATTCCTTCTGAATTGCCCACTCACTATGTGCCAGGCACTGTCCTAGGTGCTGCAACTTTGGCCGTGGACAAGATGGACATGATCCCTACCTTGTTGAAGTGTATAACCTGGTGGGGAGACATGAAAAAATGACACAAATAAGCATATAATTGCATCTTGTGAAGGAAAAATGGCAGTGTGGGTGGATGGTGAGAGAGGTGGTTGGAGGCATCTGTTTTAGGAGGTCAGGGAGGGTCTCTCTGGAGAAGGGACACTTAAACCTGACACATGAGAAGGAAGCAGCCAGCCGAGGAAAGGGAGAAGAGCTTTCCGGGCAGAGAAGACAGCACAGGCAACAGTCCTGGGTAGGAAGGGGTCTTGCCTATTCTAGGAGTTAAAGTTATGGCTGCAGGAGGTGAGGGCGGAGGCTAGCAGACTGTGTCAGAGTCGTGGGAACCAGAGGGACTCCATCTTGAACAGGGGCTGGGGAAAACGAGGCTGAGAGCTGCTGGGCTGCATTCCCTGGAGGTTAGGCGTTCTTAGTCACAGGATGAGATGGGTGGTTGGCACCAGATACGGGTCACAAAGACCTTGTTGATAAAACAGTTTGCCATAAAGAAGCCAGCTAAAACCCACCAAAACCAAGATGGCGATGAAAGTGACCTCCGGCTGTTCTTGCTGCTCATTACACACTAATTAGAATACATTAGCGGGCTAAGAGCTGCTCCCAGGAGTGCCACGACAGTTTACAAATGCTATGGCAACGTCAGGAAGTTACCCTATATGGTCTAAAAGGGGGAGAAACCCTCGATTCTGGGAATTACTCACCCCATTCCCAGAAAACTCATGAATAATCCACCTCTTGTTTAGCATATAGTGAAGAAATAACTAAGTATACCCAGCTGAGCAGCCCATGTCGCTGCTCTGCCTATGGAGTCCCCGTTTTTTATTAATTTACTTTCTTAAACTCGCTTTCACTTTATGGACTCGCCCTGAATTCTTTCTTGTGTGAGATCCAAGAATCCTTTCTTGGGGTCTGGATTGGACCCCTTCCTGATAACAGTTGGAGAAGCAGACAGAAGCCCGATCGTGCAAGGGGCACAGGGTGGCAGGCCCTTAGGCCTCAGCTTGAGGGCTTTGATTGAGCTTTGGTTAGAACAGGAAGCCGCTAAAAGTCTTTAAACAGGTGAAAGTCACCATACAATTTTCTTTAAAAAAAGAGGAAAACTCTGGCAAATGAATGAGGTTATTATCAGCAGTGTTAACATCCACATTAAAAATAATGGATGCTGGTCTCTGTTGTGCAAAACGTCTGTCCTTTCTCTCATTTACCCTGAAAGCTGAACCTTTTTCCACATTGTCTCACATCTTTAAGATGTCCTGCTGGGAAGGAATCCCATTCTTCCCAATCTTTTCGGAATATTTGGAGCTGCTGTTACAAGTATTCTTGATCTACAGCCACAACATCTGAAGGATTTACTTCCTGTGATTTAAGGGGAATGACTAAGATTTTTCCTTCCTTCTTCCTTCCTTCCTCTTTTCTTTTTCTTTTTTTCTTCCTCTCTCTTTCCTCCCTCCCTCCCTTTCTCCCTCTTTCTTTCTCTCTCTCTCTTTCCCTTCCTTCCTTCCCTTATTCCTTCCTTCCTCTTTCTTTCCTTCCCTCCCTACCTCCCTCCCTTTCTCTCTCCCTCCCTCCCTCCCTCCCTCCCTCCCTTCCTTCCTTCCTTCCTTTCTTCCTTCCTTCCTTCCTTCCTTCCTCCTCCCCTCCACTCCCCTCCCCTCCCCTCCCCTCTCCTCTCCTTTCCTCTCTTCTCCTCCCTTTCTTCTTTGATAGAGTCTCTGTTGCCCAGTTGGAATGCAATGGCACAATGTCAGCTGACTGCAACCTCTGTTTCCTGGTTTCAAGTGATTCTCTGGCCTCAGCCTCCAGAGTAGTTGGGACTACAGGTGCCCACCACCACGCTTGGCTAATTTTTGCATTTTTAGTAGAGATGGGGTTTCAACATGTTGGCCAGGCTGGCCTCAAACTCCTGACCTCAAGTGATCTGTCCACCTTAGCCTCCCAAAGTGCTGGGATTACAGGCGTGAGCCACCATGCCAAGATTTTTGCATATTTCAAGTGAGAAATTGATGCAGGAGCAAACTTACTGCACAAAGACTGACCTCTTTTGTGGGGCCACTCCCAGACTTCGGTACCCTCCACCCACTCTAGTGTCTCGCAATCTCTCTTCCTCCTTCCTGCTGCCCTGAGGAGAATAGTCAGCTCCCAGCTGGAGCAAGTTCATCCAGTTGAGAGGATGATTTTGCATAATTTGAATAATAATTTTGCATAATACTGGCTCTCATTGAAATGATGTAAATCAGCCCTCAGTTCTTTCTTCAGATTATTATTCATTCATTCAGTGAGATCACTTTTAGGGGATGAGATAGAAATATTTACAGAAGACAGAGGATCAAATGTGGAGGCTTTGATGATTTCTAGTGGAAAAAAAGTTTTTGTCTTGTTTGGCTTGAGGTATTTGAAGGTGGAGGCTGGCGCTGAATGTACAGCATTTTTATGCAATGCAGTGGATTTTTTTTTGAGACAAGGTCTCATTCTGTTGCTCAGGCTTGAGTGTAGTGGTGCCATCTTGGCTCACTGCAACCTCAACTTCCTGGGCTCAAGAGATTCTCCTGGCTCGGCTTTCCAAGTAGCTGGGACTGCAGGTATGCACCACCATGCCTGGCTAATTTTAAAATTATTTTGTAGAGACAGGGCCACTCAAAGTGTTGGGATTATGAGCATGAGCTGCCGCCATGCCTGGCCTCATGACTCAGTGGATCTTAATGCACAATTTTCCCTGGGTCAGTGGGGTTGGAGGAAAGAGGGGCTAGAGAATGGGAACTAAGAGGTAGGTCTGAGGGTAGGGAGGAAGGAGTGGGACCAACCCAGTCTCTCGATACCTCCTTGTGAGAGGTACCTAAGGATGCCCTCCTACCCCTTCTTCCTCCCATCTCTGTATCCTCTATCTTTAATGGATATAGACCTAGTGTGTATTTACCTCCTTTTCTTTTGTTTTGAGACGAAGTCTTGCTCTGTCACGAAGCTGGAGTGCAGTGGCATGATCTCTGCTCACTGCAACCTTCACCTCCTGGGTTCAAGCGATTCTCCTGCCTCAGCCTCCTGAGTAGCTGGGATTACCGGTGCACACTACCATACCCAGCTAATTTTTGTATTTTTAGTAGAGACGGGGTTTCACCATGTTGGCCAGGATGGTCTTTGATCTCTTGACCTTGTGATCCACCCGCCTCAGCCTCCCAAAGTGCTGGGATTACAGGCGTGAGCCACCGCATGGACTTTGGGGCTGAGCAGACCTGTTAGTGTTCTTCGGTTGCAAGCAACAGAAACCTACTCATTTTTGGTTAAGCCAAAGGTGTAGGATGTAGACGGTAGGCAGGGGGCATCCAATTGGCCAAGCTTGAGTTCCAGGCCTGCTTCTTGCCCTGGGGTGGTGGAGGCACCTTGTAGCCCTAACCCTCACATTTGTGGCGTACAGAGCAAGAGTACAAAAAGAAGCCTTTACACCACTTGTCTGCCAGTGTTAAAAAGCAATCAGACTATCAGATGAATATGATCTGTCCTCCCACCTTGGCACATATACCTGAATAAGGCCCTGGAAGGCCAGGTTTGAATTTAGAATCTTGGATGCCTCAGAGTTATGGCCCAGAATTGGTGACTTGGGAGGAGCCAGCCCTTGGTTTATGGTCTGCTCTGCCTTCTCTTCTAACCCTTGATTCTGTCCTACACCCTGAGAAGGCTGGGACATGGATCCCAGCCCGTGTTCAAGCTCTGATTTCTACTCCCCAAAGCTGTCCCTTGTCCACTTCTCAGGCCTCAAGCTGCCCGCAGTGGCGTCATGGTTCACTCTTTGGAGGACAACCTGGGAAAGGGGCCCAGGCTGGCCCTGAAGTAAGAATCCTGGGTATCTGGATGAGGTCTAGAAGGAAGGGCATGGACTCAGGATGGGCACGTTCCTGGGGCCCCACAAACTCTTCATCCACATGTCCAGAGGCCAAGCAGGGCCCTTTAAAGAGCAGTCCCCAGGGCAGGGTGGGCCTGGCACCAAAACTGACAGCCTGCTCGCCTGCAGGAAAAGGGGCAGGGCAATTCCTCCTATCAAAAAGGAAGTGGAAGCTGCGTAGTGAAAAGACAAATACTAGTCTCACCTGAGGCCTTATCTAGGTTTTTCTGCAGCTAGGGGTCTTTTGGTAGCAAGAAAGAGAAACCCAGCCAGGTATGGTGGCTCACGACTATAATCTCAGCTCTTTGGGAGGTTGAGGTGGGCAAATCATCTGAAGTCAGAGTTCTAAGACCAGCCTGGCCAACAATGGTAAAACCCCATCTCTACTAAAAATACAAAAATTAGCTGGGTGTGGTGGCGGGTGCCTATGATCCCAGGTACTCAGGAGGCTGAGATGCAGAGAATTCCTTGAAGCCAGGATATGGAGGTTGCAGTGAGCCACAATCACACCACTGCACTCCAGCCTGGGCAACAGAGCAAGACTGTCTCAAAAAGAAAAAAAAAAAGAGAAACCTACTCTGACACTGGCTTGAGCCCAAGGGGTCTCTGTGGCGGTGGTGGTGGTGGTATCCACAGGGGTGGCTCTTGGGCCCAGGAGGGTGGAAGTATGACCAGTCCTCTCAAGGGACAGGAGCCAGGACTGGGAAGCTGCTGAGGATCAGGCTGCTTCTCCTCTCTCTCTCTCCTCTTCTATGCATCTAACAACAGCAGAGCGTCATGGGCTTTTCTAGCTCAAGGACTTGAAAGAAACACAACATGGGGATCTCAAACTTAGAACCTTCAGGGCTCAGGCAGGAGGCAGGTGCTGTCAATGGGAACAACAGTGAAGGGAAACTCACACGGCCTTCTCAGTTCCTTTTTCTTTTCTTTTAGGAGACAAGATCTCGCTCTGTTACTCAGTCTGGAATGCAGTGGCATGATCACAGCTCACTGCAGCCTTGACCTCCTGGGCTCAAGTGATCCTCCCACCTCAGCCTCCTGAGTAGCTGGGACTACAGATATGTACCACCATGCCCAGCTAAGTTTTAAAGTTTTTGTAGAGACAAGGTCCCACCATGTTGCCCAGGTTGGTCTTGAACTCCTGGGCTCAAAAGATTCTCCTGCCTTAGCCTCACAAAGTGCTGGGATTATGGGCATGAGCCACTGTGCCTGGCCAGTCTCCCAGGATGGACTGCAGTAGTGTGATCTTGGCTCACTGTTGCCTCCACCTCCTGGTTTCAAGCGATTCTCCTGCCTTAGCCTCCTGAATAGCTAGGACTACAGATGCACGCCACCATGCCCAGCTAATTTTTGTATTTTTAGTAGAGACAGGGTTTCACTATGTTGGCCAGGCTCATCTCGATCTCTTGACCTCATGATCTGCCCGCCTTGGCCTCCCAAAGTGTTGGGATTACAGGCATGAGCCACCGCGCCCAGCCCAGTCTCCTTTTCTTGATAGGAACATGGCATATCAGTCAGGAAACAGATTAGGATTCCCCAAGGAGGGAGGGTTTAACACAGACTATTTACTAAGGCATGGATCAGCTGTGGGAAGCCACGGGGCCAGTACCTCAGGGCGAGTTCTGGAAGAGCTGTTGCCATTCCTATGCCCAAAACGATGGGGACAGGAGTGGTTCTGGAATCCCCAGATGCCACAGGTGGTTGGAGAGGGCTGCCTGGACAGGAGATGTGGCCTTCTTTGGAGAATTGCAGTCAGTCCTTTGCAACCTTACTGGAAGGAGCCAGTCAAATACATAACCTGACAGCACATTCCTTATGCCCTGGATCTCCTGCTGGCATCCTGGAGAGTCCATTGATGCGGTTCTTGGGCAGGGTGGCGAAGCCAGAGAGGGGTGTGGAGGGGCAAGGGGAAGATAGCTGCCACATGTGGGTATAAGAGACATTTCCTTGCTGAAAGGGCACACCACAGCTTAAACCTGAAGGATAATGTTCAGGGATACTGGGGCTTAGTCTTGGGAAGTGAATATGATGCTGTGGTTCAGGGGACTAAGAAGAAAGGAACCCCCTTTTAACTACTCAGCTCTGGCCAATTATTGCTGTGCAGGAGTGTGGGCTTCTAAGGGCAGGGGCTCTGATCTTGGAAGAGAAGTGGGGAATCCAGATTTTGAAATTACAAAATTTCAAGATTAAAACATTTTGGCAACTCGTTAAAACAAACACAGAAAGTTTTAAAATGCTGTATGAGTCCAATAAATCCCATTCACAAGCCAGATTTGGCCTGAGGATGCTTTAAACAGAAACTCATTTGGGGCTTCTGTCTCAATTCCAAATTCCCAGGAAGGAGAGACTCTATTTGACTTTTTGTTTTGCTTTGTTTTGTTTTGTTTTGAGATGGAGTCTTGTTCTGTCGCTCAGGCTGGAGTGCATGGTGTGAGCTCCGCTCACTGCAATCTCTGCTGCCTGGGTTCAAGCGATTCTCCTGCCTCATCCTCCCTAGTAGCTGGAACTTAAGGTGCATGCCACCATGGCCAGCTAATTTTTTAAATTTTTTTATTTTTAGAGATAGGGTTTCACCATGTTGGCCAGGTTGGCCTTGAACTCCTGACCTCAAGTGATCCCCCCACCTTGGCCTTCCAAAGTGCTGGGATTATAGGTGTGAGCTACTGAGGCTGGCCTATTTGACCTATTTTGGTTTGGTTGTCTCTCCCAGGTGCAATCATGGCCAGGAAGGGTCATATCCCTGCTGCTCACTGAGCTTGGGACAGAATAGTCCCTCTGAGAGCTGAGCACATTCCCTTGGAAAGTGGTCAATGATCTGTGGTTTAATCACAATCACTTACTCCTCTACGATGGTGAAGCATGTGTCTGTCTCCCATGCCTGCTGTAATGAATGACCACAAACTCAGTGACTTAAAAACCACAGATTCATTATCTGACAGTTCTGAAAGTCAGAACCGCAATGAGCTATTTCAATAGGCAAAAATCAAGGTGTCAAAGGCTGCATTGCTTTTTGGAATCTTTTTTTTTTTGAGATGGAGTCTCTGTTGCCCAGGCTGGAGTGCCGTGGCACAATCCCAGCTCACTGTAACCTCTGCTTCCCAGGTTCAAGCGATTCTCCTGCCTCAGCCTCCCAGGTAGCTGGGATTACAGGTGCTTGCCACCATGCCTGGCTAATTTTGTATTTTTAGTAGAGATGGGGTTTCACCGTGTTGGTCAGTTTGGTCTCAAACTCCTGACCTCAGGTGATCTACCCACCTCAGCCTCCCAAACTGCTGGGATTACAGGTGTGAGCCACTGTGCATGGCCCATTTTTTGGAGTCTTTAGGGGGAGAATCTGTTTCCTTGCCTTCTCCAGCTTCTTAGAACAATGGTCTCCACCCTTTTTGGCAGCAGGGACCAGTTTCATGGAAGACAGTTTTTCCAAGGGATGGTGATGGTGTGGGGGTTGGTTTCAGGATGATTCAAGCACATTACATTTATTGTGCACTTTATTTCTATTATTATTACATTGTAATGTATAATGAAATAATTATACAAGTCACTATAATGTAGAATCAGTGGCGCTCTGAGCTTGTTTGTCTGCAGCTAGATGCTCCCATCTGGGAGTGATGGGAGACAGTGACAGATCATCAGGCATTAGATTCTCATAAGAAGCACACAATCTAGATCCCTTACATGAGCAGTTCATGATAGGGTTTGTGCCCCTATGAGAATCTAATGCTGCTGCTGATCTGACAGGAGGCGGAGCTCAGGTGGTAATGTGAGTGATGGGGAGTGGCTATAAACACAGAGGAAGCTTTGCTCACTTGCCTGCTGCTTGCTTCCTGCTGTGCGGCCTGGTTCCTAAGAGGCCACAGACCATACCAACTGGTGGCCTGGGGGTTGGGGATCCCTGTCTCAGAGGATGCCTGCATTCTTTGGCTCATGGCCCCTTCAACCTTCAAAGCCAGCAATAGCTGGTTTAGTCTTTTTCACATTGCATCCCTTTGACTCTGCCTCCCTCTTCAATCTTTTTTTCTTTTCGAGACAGAGGCTCACTCTGTTGCTCAGGTTGGAGCACGGTGGCATGATCATGGCTCACTGCAGCCTCAACCTCCTGGGCTCAAGTGATCCTCCCATCTCAGCCTCCCAAGTGCTCTTTAATCTTTAAAGGACCCTTGTGATTACATTGAGTCCACCCAGATAATCCAGGATAATTTCTTTATTTTAATGTTAGCAAACTTAATCCTGTTTATTTTTTAAAAGTTCTTTAGTCTTGCTCTGTCGCCCAGGCTGGAGTGCAGTGGCACAATCATGGCTCACTGCAGCCTCCACCTCCTCTGCTCAAGTGATCCCCTTGCCTCAGCCTCCCAAGTAGCTGGGACTACAGGTGTGCAAAATCAAGCCTGGCTAATTTTTTTTTTTTTTTGGTAGAGACAGGGTCTCTCTGTGTGGCCCAGGCTGGTCTCAAACTCCTGGGCTCAAGTAATCCTCCTATCTTGGCCTCCCAAAGTGCTGAGATTACAGAAATAAGTCACTGCATCCAGTCAAGAAACTGAATTCTGTCTGAACCATAATTACCCTTTGCACCATGAAAAGTAAGATATTCACAGGTTCCAAGGATTAGGGTGGGGGAGTCCTAATCTTGTAAGGCTGGGGGGTGTTATTCTGTCTACCACAAGGCCGATTCTGAACTTTGCTAGTCATCTGTAAGATGGGGATAGCCCTGTCTTCTTCATGAGTTGTTAGGGTTCGGATGAGAGAACCTGTGCAATACACCTGGCACAGTCCCTGGCACACAACAGGCATCCCTGTTAGTCCCTTTCCCTTCCCCTTGGGCTGTTGGCTTCAGTGTGGCTGAGCCTGTTTCTTTAGCTGTTAAGTGACGTAGCTATATCAGTCCCGCCTACCTCAAAGTGCTTTTCCTTTCTTCCTCTATTCACTCTCTCACTCCTCACTCATGCAACAAACATGTATTGAGGGACTACCACGATGTGTGAGACACTGTGCTAGGTGCTGGGGCAGAGCCACAGACAAGGCAGACATGAGGGTTATTTTCAGGTGAGGAAGAAAATAGTGAGAAGACGGATAAACAATTCTAATTTGGTATAGTAAGTGCAAGAAGACAAAGGGGAGTAAGAGAACACAGAATGGAGGTGGCAATGGTGGTGGGGGCAGTGGATGCTATTTTAAATAGGTCAGAAAGAGCATGTCTAGGCTGGGTGCGGAGGCTCACCCTGTAATTCCGGCACTTTGGGAGGCTGAGGCAGGCAGATCACTTGAGTCCAGGAATTCGAGAGCAGTCTGGCCAACATGGTGAAACCCTGTCTCCCCTGTCTCTACTAAAAATATAAAAATTAGATGGGCGTAGTGGCGCACGCCTGTAATCCCAGCTACTTGGGAGGCTGAGGCAAGATAATCACTTAAACCTGGCAGGCGAAGGTTTCAGTGAGCCACACTCTACCCTGGGTGACAGTGAGACTCCATCTCAAGAAAGAAAGAAAAAAGGAAAGAAAGAAAGAAAAAGCAAGCAAGCAAGCAAGCACATCTGAGTGACATGAGAAATGACAGCGAGTGTTTGTTGATTGACTGAATGACATGATGCTGATTTCCTGCTTGATTATGGCAGAAGTAGATAAACTGATTGCTGGCAATCAATTTAATTATATAAGATTCCTTTCACAAACATTTTAAGCTTTTCTGGCTTCTCTTTGCTGTGTTGCATTTTACTATCAGTGAAAGAAGTGACCCAAAGCACAGATTCATTTTTCCTTTTGGAACTGGACAGACATTTCCCGATTTAGCTCCTATTCCTCCTGGAGGCCTCTCAAAGGCAGCAGGAAGAGAGACCCTGACAGCCTTGACCCTAGCTCTGTTTGTGACCTGCCCCCCTTTGCTTGGCAGCTGGGAACCTCAGCAGCCTCATTAATGTTGGCAAGCACTTTGGGTCTCCTGCTGAAAGATGCTAGGAAAGGCAGGTCATAATTTGTTTTTCCTACATCTTCGAGGCCGTCAGATGCAGCTGGAACCTTCTCCATCAAGAACAAGCAGCTGGCTGGGCAGTGGCTCATGCCTTTAATCCCAGCACTTTAGGAGGCCGAGGCAGGAGAATCACTTGAATCTGGGAGGTGGAGGTTACAGTGAGCTGAGATCGCGTCATTGCACTGCAGCCTGGGCAACAGAGCAAGGCTCTGTCTCAGAACAAAGCAAAACAAAAAAAAAACCCAAGAAACGAACAAGAAGTTGCAGTTAGTGCAGGGAGGACAAGAGATGGGCAGGGAAGAGACAGAGAGAGAGGGGCTGAGGCTGGAGAGTGGGAAGGAAGACCAGCAATGGGTGCTCCTGGTCTGGCTGAGGATGGTCATATGCAGGCCAGTCCCCTCTCGTGCCTGAGATCCACCATGTTTCCATATTGCTGGTAACATCGACATCTTAGAGTTCATCTCCGATCAGACCCATTTCCCTTTTTATACTGGAACATGGCTCCGTGACCCCTGGTGGCCTCCAGAAGGTTTTGTGGGGTGGTTTGCAGGGCCACTGGAGAGAGACACTGGCTGAAGTGGACAATAAAAATGATAATAGCAGCCAGGTGAGGTGGCTGATGCCTGTGATCTCAGCACTTTGGGAGGCCAAGGTGGGAGAACCACTTGAGGTCGGGAGTTCAAGACCAGCCTGGCCAACATGGTAGAACCCCATCTCTACTAAAAATATAAAAATAAGCTGGGTGTGGTGGTATGCACCTATAGTTCCAGCTACTATAGGGGAGGCTGAGGTGGGAGGATTACTTGAGCCCAGGAGGTGGAGGTTGCAGTGAGCTATGATTGTGCCACTGCACTCCAGTCTGAGGAACAGAGTGAGACCCTGTCTCAAAATAAATAATAAAAAAATAATAAAATGACCACTACTGCTACTAATAGCAGCACCAGCTCACTTGCCTCCTCACCCATAGCCCTGTTGGGAAGGGTTATCCCCATTTTACAGGTGAGGAAACTGAGGCTCACCGAGGGTAAGTGATATGCCCAAGAATGTATGAGCTGGAATTCTGATGAGCTGGGATTCGAACTCAGTTTTATTTGGATTTGGCATATTCTATTGATTCTAGTTTAAAATAAACTCAGTACCTCCATTCTCTTCCCCCATACCCACTGCTCCCACCTGGTCCACCCACCATCACCTCTTGCCTGGACTGCTGCAGTGGCTTCTTCCTGGGTCTCCCTGATTATGTCCTCTCCACTACCTTCCACCTTATCATCTGTTCTCAACCCAGCAGCCTGAGGGATGGACCTCAAAGCTCTTCTGTGACCCCCCAGTAAAAGTATAACTTGCCCTGGTTATAAGCCCCAGAGGTTCCCTCTCTGTCCATCTGCAATTTGTCTCCATGTTCATTGCAGTTGAGGCATACAGGCCCCCTTGCTCTTCCTTAAGCAGACCAGGCATGCTCTTACCACAGGGTCCTTGCACTGGCCGTTGTTGCCCTTGCCTGGAATACTCTTCCTCAAATATCCACAAATGCTTTCCTTTTAAAGTCTCTGCCCAGCAGTCATCTCACTGACCCTTCTCTGACAGCCCAGTTGACACCTGCAATTCTTTCCTATCACCCTGATTGCTCCTTCTTTCCTTCTTTTTCTTCCTAGCACCTCTCATTATCTAACATTCTCTATGACTTACTTATTTTGTTTGTGGTTCACACTTACCCATGAGAACATCAGCCCCATGAAGGCAAGGCCTTTTGTGTGTCTTACTCTCTGCTGCATTCCCAGCACCAAGAATAGTGCCTGGCACCTAGTAGGTGCTCAATAAATATTTGTTGAATAAATGACTCTGAAGCCATCATTCTGTCCACCGCACAAACTGCCACGTTCTTACACCAGCTTCTTGTCTATAAGAATTCCACATCCATGAGAAATAGGAATGCCTTTACACCGTTGGTGGGAGTGCAGATTAGTTCAACCATTGAGGAAGACAGTGTGGCAATTCCTCAAGGATCTAGAACTAGAAATACCATTTGACCCAGCCATCCCATTACTGGGCATATCTCCAAAGGATTGTAAATCATTCTGTTATAAAGACACATGCACATATATTGTTTATTACAGCACTGTTCTCAATAGCAAAGACTTGGAAGCAACCCAAATGCCCATCAATGATAGACTGGATAAAGAAAATATGGCACATATATACCATGGAATACTATGCAGCCATAAAAAAGGATGAGTTAATGTCCTTTGCAGGGACATGGATGAAGCTGGAAACCATCATTCTCAGCAAACTAATATAAGAACAGAAAACAAAACACTGCATGTTCTCACTCATAAGTGAGAGTTAAGCAATGAGAACACATGGACACAGGAAGGGGAACATCACACACTGAGGCCCATTGGGGTGTCAGGGGCTAGGGGAGAGAGAGCATTAGGAGAAATATCTAATGTAGATGATGGGGTGATGGATGCAGCAAACCACCATGGCATGCATATACCTATGTAACAAACCTGCACGTTCTGCACAGGTACCCCAGAACTTAAAGTATAATAAAACTCCCCTTCTCAAGAAAAAGAATTCCACATCCTTGCCAACACTTGCTATGGTCATATGTTTCCATTTTTTCCAATTTATGGGCATAAAATGGTATCCGATTGTGGTTTTAACATGCATTTCTTACATGCCTGGGCACTCAGGTATTGATGTGTCTGAGGGACAGAGGGTGGGTCTTTGTCTCCCTCTGGCTGGAAGTCCAGAGCTCCAAAATCGACCATCTTCCAGCATTTTTTGAGAAAATGGGAAATGATTCTTTGTTTTGGGTTATAATAAGACAAGCAGCTCATGTACAACAAAAGTTAGCATCTGCTCTGCACACCAGGTTTAATATTTAGAGATAATTTAAAACCAAGGAAAAGACAGAGTTATTAATAAACATTTGGGGGGAGGTGTGAAGAGAGAGTATGAAAATCTCCAGCTGAGAAAGCTACTGTAGTTAGCATCCAAAATAAGACCTTACTTAGCATTCAGTTCTGCTCATTTGCAAATTAAGAGATGTATTGTTTTAAAAATAATTAAGTCTAATCTTGCATGTTTGGGAGATGGCACTCTACTGGCTTAAAAAATCTTTATTTATCGGTAATGTTCTGGATACAGATTTTTTTTTTTTCAAGACAGAGTCTCGCTCTGTTGCCCAGGCTGGAGTGCAGTGGTACAATCTCAGTTCACTGCAACCTCCACCTCCCAGGCTCAAGCAATCCTCCCACCTCAGCCTCCCAAGTAGCTGGGACTACAGGCATGTGCCACCATACCTGGCTAATGTGTGTGTGTGTGTGTGTGTGTGTGTGTGTGTGTGTGTGTTTGGTAGAGATGGTGCAGTTCTGTCATGTTGCACAGGCTGGTCTTGAACTCCTGGGCTCAAGTGATCCTCCTGCCTTGGCCTCCCAAAGTGGTGAGACTGTAGGTGTGAGCCACTGCACCTGGCTCTGGATACAGATTAATCTCCGTCACTACGCTCAGTGTTTGCTGTTCTCTGTAGTCACAAATGTTCACTAAAGCAAGCCACAATTGAGCTGAAGTCACTACAAAAGCAGTGTCTGGGGTCCCTAGGAATTATTTTGGGGTTCTATAGACCCCCAAAGTTCCTATCACTTAGTGCAGGGATCTTAGCAACCATTCAGCCCAGTTTTCTTCATCTTTGCAGGTAAAGACATAGAAGCCCAGAGAGATGAAGAGACTTGTCTGAGGTCACACAGGAGGGCAGTGGAAGAACTCAGATTAGAACACAGGCCTTTTCTAGCAGGATAAATTGTATTTTCAGCCGGGTGGAAATTTATACTAGCCATATACCTTGTATATTCAACCAACTGGTGGCTCACAGCTGTAATACCAACAGTTTAGGAGGCCAAGGTGGGAGGATTGCTTGAAATTAGGAGTTTGAGACCAGCCTGGGAAGCAAAGTAAGACCCCACCTCTACAAAAATAAAAATAAATTAGCTGGGTGTAGTGGCATGCATGTGTAGTCCCAGCTACTCAGGAGGCTGAGGCAGGAGGATTGCTTGAGCCCAGGAGTTCAAGGCAACAGTGAGCCCTGATGGCACCAGTGCATTCCAGCCTGGGTGACAGAGCAAGACCCTGTCTCTAAAGATATAAAAACAAAAATATATTGTATTTTCCATCAAACCTGTGTATCTCATATTTCAGTTGTGCTTTTAACATATCCCTGTACCACCCATACTATTGTTTAGTTAACTGTTTTTCCCCCTTCAATCAATTCACTTTTAAAATTGTAAAGACATTTATTTAAAAGGAAAATGTCACAAATATAAATGGAAAATCCTATTGCCCGCCAAAATAGAAAGTAAATGACAAAAATACGAGGCAAACAAAAAACGTTATTAAGCTCTAGGAAGGCAACTTGCTTGATAAGACATCAACTCTTGTGAAACAAAAGTTAGCATCTGCTCTGCACACCAGGTTTAATACTGAGGGATATCCATGGACACTTAAGACACTGGGCCAAGACCCGCTCCCTCTTTGTTAAAAGGAGACACTAGCAAAGGCAGGAGAGGTGTTCAGAACACTGTAGCACCAACCTGAGACTTTCTCCTTCTCATAAGCAGAAGGGTTGGAATGGAATGGAAAAGGGAATGAATTTCTCCCAAGGCGATTGTGTGTAATCCCAATCACCACAAATCCTCGCTCTAGATGAATCTGGACAGCGAGAACTTCTTTTGAAACAGTGCCCCGAAGAGTTAAAGAAACCCAAGGACTAACAGAAAATCTTGAGTTTGCAGGATGTCAGATAAGAAAAGGGACAACTTGCTGACACACGGAAACTGCCTCCACTCAGGAGATAAAGGAATTGGCTGAAATTGGTTGGACTCAATAGGGCCAACTGGAGTCTGCGCAGAACGGGCTTGCTGATGTCACAGCCTTAATTTCCACGATGTGTTTCATACGAGCTCCCCACGAATTTGCACACGAGACCTATGAAATAACATGAAGAGATGACTGTGCATGCCCCAAAACTTTCCAGCCACCTTCTTTCCTTCTACCAATCACCTGCTAATCCCAACATCCACCTCCTAAATCTTTTCTAATAAAATTACTGCTTAAAGCCAGACCTGGGAGACAAGATTTGAGACTGATTCCTGTCTCACCGGGAACTTTCAATATAAAGCTTTTCTTTTCTCAAAATCCCAGTGTCATGGTACTGGTTTCTAGCACATCAGGCAGCAAGTCTCCTTTGCTTGATAGCACTGTCTCCTTCTTTCCTTCCCTCCCTCCCCATGCCAGTGCAAGGCATTGGTGATAAGACCCTCATAGGATGCTGTCCTTGTGGTTTTGGGGCTCACAGCCTGATGAGAGTGAATGTCTACTCTAGACTTGTCATTGAAAGGAACTTGACCTTCCATGGGTGGACAACTCTAAAGACTTACTCAAGAGGGCAGCTTGAGGGCACGGTAGTGTTTGAGTCATTGTCATGACTCAGAGCATGAGGCTAAAAGCGAGCCTTCTTCTCAGTGAATGTGTGTGTGGTGCCCTACAGTTTAGAGATTGTGGAGGGGGCTAGAAGGAAGAGGAGGAGACAGGGAAGGAAGGAGGAGAAGACAAAGGCTAGGTTGGTTTTTGCCTTCACTTAAAAGGATATGGCTGAGACTGCTGACTCTCCCCCAGTACTGGTTCTCCCATCACTCCATAGTCATAGGACAGCCACCAGAAGGAAGAATATATTTTCCAGCTTCCACTGTGGCCAGGTGAGGGCCTGTAGTAGATGATACATAAGGGGAAGTGTCAGATAGCAGCTTCCAGGAATCTTCTTCTTCTTTTTTTTTTTGAAACAGGATCTGGCCCTGTCACCCAGGATGAGGTGCAGTGGCATGACCTCAGCTTACTGCAACCTCTGCCTCCTAGGTTCAAGCCCTCCTCCCACCTCTGCCTCCTGAGGGACTATACAGGTGTGCACCACCATGACTGGCTAATTTTTTATATTTTTTGTAGAGACAAGGTCTCACTTTGTTTCCTAGGCTGGTCTTGAACTCCTGAGCTAAAGTGATCTGCCTGCCTCAGCCTCCCAAAATGCTGGGTTTACAGGCATGAGCCCCCATGCCCAGCCTGGAAAAAAATCTTCTTTAAATGATAGCTATTTGGGGGCTGGACACAGTGGCTCATGCCTATAATCTCAGTGCTTTAGGAGGCCAAGGAAGAAAGATTGCTTGAGGCCAGGCATTCAAGACCAGCCTGGGCAACATACTGAGAATAACAACAAAAAAAAAGCCTATCAGGCTAATGCACACCTTGTAGTCCTAGCTACTCAGGAAACTGAGGTGGGAGGATCGCCCGAGTCCGGAGATGAGGTTACAGTGAGCTATGATCACACCACTGTACTTCAGCCTGGGCAACAAGAGTGAGACCTTGTCTCTTTAAAATAAAAAAAAGATAGCTGTTTGGGCTTTGCTTTTATTTCTTCATCTCTTCCTTTTTCCAGTTTCCTGGAATTTGGATGTGATGGCTGGAATCAGGCAGCCATATTAAGTTATGAAGTGATCCTGAGAATAGAGTCTTCATACAGTGGAACAATAAAATAGAAGGAGCCTGGTCCCTGGCCTCTGCTTTTTTTTTTTTTTGTAAAAGGGAACCTTCCAGCTTGTTAAAGTTCCTGTTACGTTGGGTCTCTACTGTGCACTGCCAAACTTTATTCTAATATAAAAGGACAACAAGTGAACCCTGGATTAGGAATTAGAAGACCTGCGTCTAGCCCCATTTCTCCAACTCATATTCCATGTGAATTTGGGGATGGAAAAGGATAAATAGCCCCTATGTTGCAATCCATGGCTATTTTAAGCATCCAATGAGGTTTGCCCCTTGGGAACTCTCAGACCTGCTCAGAGCCCCATGTGTTTCTATTCCAAGGCAGTGGTGGGGGCAGGGTGCCCTGGGAAGGAGCAGAGTGGGGGCTGGTTTCTGCCTGAGTTTCTCTTAGGTGTTACCCTGTTGAGTAGGCGATCGAGGCACAAGTGGGACCCAGAGGTGTGAGAGCATTCTGTGTTAGAGAGATAGCAGTCTTTGCTAACTGCTAAATAGCATCACACAGGGAGTATGTCTGTCCTTAAACCACCTTATCTTTCATCCTCCAAACCATGCCAAGCACGTATCCATAAAAGAGCAAATAGCCCCTTTCTCTCTTCTCCTCATAACATCCTCAGCAGCTGCACAATTGTTATGTATTTTAAATAAAGCATTTAAAGCCACTCAGAATGTAGCAACAATCACCATGGATACTCATCACTGAAATCCTTTGTTGCCATGGCAACAGTCCACCCTTCACCCCCTTCAATGCCCCCCCCCACCGCCCCATCTTGCCTGTTTACCCTGAAACTGACATGTTGGTTATGGTGAATGATAGGAACAAATTTCAGAGGAACTTCCAAGGGCACAGAAGCATGAAATAGCTTGCCAGAAAATAGGTATTTTTCCATTATTGTAATAACTGTTTCAGTCTCCTATTTTATCAAGGATAGATGACTATTATTATGGAGGGACAAGATGAAGATCAATGATGAATTAAAGCTAAAACAATCCCTTTTGACATATCCTTTAGGTGATTTTTAATAGCCATTCTTGTGCATTGAAAATGTGGTTGGTAGCAATCCAGGAGTATTAAACTGTTGGTACCATTTGACCCACTTCCTGCAATTTTCAAAAACACTCCAAGAAAACTCTTTGGGAGGAAAAACCAATCTGTCCAAAGGTATTCATGGCAGCCTTTATGGGAGGGTAAGAAACAAGAAACAGACATATGCCTGGTGTTGGGGCATGGCTGTGTGAAGCGATCAGAGTGGGACATGGTGTGATTCTTTGAAGCTCTGACAAATGACAGGCAGGACATGGCTGTGTGTTTCCTAGTTCAATAATGTGAAATGAATCAAGCAAGGTTTAATTGATCCCAACAACTATAGGCATGGGCTCTGAAAAGATGTATGTGCTTTAAGCAAGATTGGGAGGATCTGGAGATTCTGAGTTCCTCGTGGGTTGGCGATCTTTTTGAGAATCTGAGAATGCCTTAGACTATCTCCCCAGGAAAATTCCTAGGCACGCAACATTTGCATATAATTGTAGGAGATTCATAGCTCCCCTGATGCCCATTCAAGGACTACTTACTCCTCCCCACAAAGGTCCATCAACTCCAGGTTTATCATTTATTTATTTTTATAGAATCAGGGCCTCACTGTGGTGCTGAGGCCGGTCTCAAACTCCTGGGCTCAAGTCATCCACCCGCCTTGGCCCCTAAAGTGCTGGGATTACAGGCATGAGCCACTGTGCTTGGCCAACTACATGTCTTAAAGACACACTCACAGGCTCCCATGAGGCACATACAAGGATAACCGTTGACTGTGGCGGCAGAAGTTGGAGGAATCTCTCTGCTCACATTGGAAACGAAGATGTGAGGTGGGAGATCCACAGGACTTGTTTTCTAAGCACTAGCCATGACCCTAGTCACAACCCTGCTGATCAAAACAGAATCTGATCAAAATAGGACTCAGGAAAGAGACTGGCTGAAACCAGCTACAATCAAGATAGCAGTGAAAGGCACTTCTAGTTGCCCTCATTGTTCAGTATATGCTAATTATAATGCATTTTCATTCTTAAAGACATTCCCACCAGTGCCATGACAGTTTACAAATGCCATGGCAATGTCCAGAAGTGGCTTTATATGGTTTAAAAGGGGAGGAACCCTAGGTTATGGGAACTCTCCACCCCTTTTCTAGCAAATTTGTGAATAACCCACCCCTTATTTAGCATATAGTTAAGAAACAGATATTAATATAGCCAGGAATCCAGGAGTGCTACTCTGCCTGTGGGGCAGCCCTACTCTAAGGAGCAGCCATTTTCTTGTACTCTGTTGCTCGAATAAACTTGCTTTGCTTTCACTTTACTCTGTTGGCTAGCTCTTCAATTCTTTCCTGTGTGAAGCCAAGAACCCTCCCCGAGTGAGCCCCAATTTTGGGGTTTGCCTGCCTCAGATGGATGAAACAAAGGGGCTTTGCACACAGTAGGTGCTCAGGTAAAATTTTACTCCAATTTTAACTTATTATTAGTTTTTTCTCCAATTTGTAAAAATAAATTTATTTATGAGACAGGGTCCCACTCTGTCACCCAGGCTGGAGTACAGTGGCATGATAATGGCTCATTGCAACCTCCGTCTCCTGGGCTCAAGGGATCCACCCCCCTCAGCCTCCTGAGTAGCTGGAACTACAGGTACATGCCACTATGCCTGGCTAACTTTTATATTTTTTGTAGAGAGGGGATTGCACCATGTTGCCCAGGCTGGTCTCAAACTCCTGGGCTCAAGCGATCCACCTGCCTTGGTCTCCCAAAGTGCTGGGATTACAGATGTGAGCCACTGCATCTGGCCTCATTATTATTTAAAGCCTCCCAAAATGCTTGGATTACAGGTGTGAGCTACTGTGCCTGTGTTTTACTCATATTGAAGTAAAACATTCAGACAAAGGAGCACGTAGATCATTAAGTGTGTAGTTTGATGAATTGTCACAAACTGGACATACCAATGTAACCAGCATTCAGGTCAAGAGACAGAATGTTACAGTCCCCAGCCACCAAGTCCCCATGTGTCTCCCTTCTGTCAATATCCTTCAACAAGGGGAACCACTATTTTGGCTTCTAACAACATATATTGATTTTGCCTATTTTTGCACTCTATGTAAATGGAATCATACAGTATGTACTCTTTTGTGTCTGACTTTTCCCTAACACTGTGTTTGTGGGATTCATCCATGTTGCTGTATGTAGTCATAAACCATTTACTTGCATTGCCGTGTAGTATTCTATTTGGTAAATATGCCACAACTTTTTGTCCTGTTGACTGTTGAGCATTTTGGTTGTGTCTAGTTTTTGTTTTGTTTGCTATTTTAAATACTACCTGGAACCTTTTAGCACATATCTTCTAGTGAGCAAATAAATGGACATTATTTCTATTGAGAATATGCCTAGGAATGGAATTGCTGGGTTACAGTGTGCATGCATGTTCGGTTTTAACAGATAGAACGGTTTCCTGACCTCATTGTGCTGACCTGCACTCCCTGCTCAGGGAATTCTGCATGTGTCTCCACCTTTATGTTAGTCACACCATTTCATGGCTCACTATTCCCAGTAAAGCCAGCTGTGGAGATAATCACCCCTTGTCTGACCCCTCATGCCAGTTTCTAACTTGTGAATCAACTCATCTCTGTCCATATGAATTAGCTTCTTGAGAAGGCTTCTGTCTTCCCACCAGTTGCCTTGAAAACATGGTGATATGGCCTGGCTCTGTGTTTCCACCCAAATCTCATGTTGAATTGTAATTGCCAGTGTTGGTGGAGGGACCTGGTGGGAGGTGACTGGATCATGGGGGTGGATTTCCCCCTTGCCGTTTTCATGATAAGGAACAAGTTCTCATGAGAGAGAGGTGGTTGTTTAAACGTGTGTGGCATTTTCCACTTTACATGCTCTCTGAAATCTTTTGTTACCATGGCAACAGTCCACCCTTCACCCCCTTCAATGCCCCCCCCCCCGCCTTGCCAATTTACCCTGAAACTGACATGTTGGTTATGGAAACTCTGCCATGCTTTCCCTTCGCCTTCTACCATGACTGTAAGTTTCCTGAGGCCTCCTCAGCCATGGTTCCTGTACAGCCTGCAGAACTGAGTCAATTAAACCTCTTTTCCTCATAAATTACCCAGTCTCAGCTAGTTCTTTATAGCAGCATGAGAACGGACTAATACACATTGGATGCTAATGTTTGTTTAATACATGAGTGACTGATTCAGTTCTTCTGGAACAAATCCTAAATATTTGCTATCCTGTTTTTCTTTTTTTGGGGGTGCCATTCTTTAAGAGGAAAATTCAGAACGGTTTTCAAATAGTAAGTTAAAAGCACACCAGCCGCAGAAAATGACCACATTGCCCTAAGACTCAGTTTTGCCATAATCACGGTGAGGCAGGAAAACGCTTTGGCCCTAGTGTAGCCAGAATAAAGGTAATTTCTGGAATTTGCCTCCAGGATTGGGTTGTAACTTGCCAATTTGAGCTGTGAGGTTTGCTTCTGTTGTGGCTTATTTCCCAGAGATGAAATGCTTCAGACGCATCATTTGTCATGGGCCCTGGCAGCCCTTGATCTGGTCATCAGATGTGGGAATGGAAGGAAAAGCATAGATCTAGCCTGGCATAGTGGCTCACGCCTGTAATCCTTGCTCAGGGATTTGGGAGACCGATTCAGCTGGATCACCTGAGGTCAGGAGTTTGAGAGCAGCCTGGCCAACGTGGTGAAATCCCATCTTTTCTAAAAATGCAAAAATTAGCCTGATGTGGTGGCAGGTGCCTGTAAATGCAGCTTCTCTGGAGGCTGAGGCTGGAGAATCGCTTGAACCTGGGAGGCGGAGGTTGTAGTGAGCTTAGATCATGCCATTGCACTCCAGCCTGGGCAACAGAGCAAGACTCCGACTCAAAAAAAACAAAAAACAAAAAACGGAAAAGGGCAGACTCGCACTGAGAGCCTAGCACCGGATGGGTCCTGGGTTAGGTGCACTCTCCTACAATAGCTCATTTAATTGAGTTTCACAATAATACCAGCATCTTCTTCTCTAATCTTTCCATTCTCAGAGAATAGCATCTTCACTCACCTAGTAACTAAACCCAGATATTTCAGAGCTATCTTTGACAGCTTTCTCCCTTCCCACATCTGATCCAGCACCAGGCCATGCTGCGCCTTCCCACCACTCCCTACCCCTGCTGCCACCATCCTGAGTCAAGCAACCGCCATCTCCTCCCTGAACCACTGCAGCAGACTCCGAGCTAGATTTCTGCTCCCATTTCTGTCGCCTGGAGTCTGTTCTCCAGAAAATCACTCTATGTGGCCAGGTATGGTGGGTCATGCCTGTAATCCCAGCATTTTGGGAGGCTGAGGCAGGAGGATTGCTTGAGTCCAGGAATTCAAGACCAGCCAGGGGAACATGGCAAAACCTCGTCTCTACAAAAAATGCAAAAATTAGCCAGGCGTGGTGGTACATGCCTATAGTTCCCACGACTCAAGAGCCTGAGGTGGGAGAGTCATCTGAGGCTGGCGTGAGCCAAGGTTGAACCACTGCAGTTCAGCCTGGGTGACAGAGCTATATCCTGTCTCAGAAAGGAAAAGAAAATTGCTCTGCTTAAAATCCTTCAGTGGCTCCCGGTTGCAGATGTTGTGGATGCCCTGCTCTAGGCCCTGGGCACACATTATTTCTGGGCATGCAGACCCCATGGCTTCCATCGTCAGGCCCTCTTTGATTCTTAGTCTGGTAGCTTTATCTGGCTATTTAAAGGGCATGTTAGAAGTGCCCCTTAGAGTTGTGTGATGTCACAGCTCTGCTGCTGTGGTCAGAAACCAATCTGACTTGCCCTAATGTCAGTGCCTCCCCAAGCATGTGGCTTTTTTCCCTCTCCAAAAGGCTCAGGAACCACAAAATGTAACCCTGATGATACTGACTCCAATTAGGAGCTTGCAATTGGCTGGTGAGAATCCCCAGACGGCCCCGAGGGTGACTCCTCCCGCTCCTTGCAGAATCTGTAGCCTGGTGTTCGTTGTGCTGGTTTAAGGGTCAGAGTGAGGAGGGCTTGGTAATTGCACCCAGCCAAAGATACTCACTTCTCAATTATTGGGCATTGGAAGTTATTTGATGTGGGAAAAACCTCCCCACTGCCAAACTGCCTCTGAGCTGAAGTGAGAACATCTGTGAGAGCACAGGCTCAGAGGTCACAAAACAGGCTGTCCCTTTTCCTATTAGCGATTTTTCCTGGTCTGGCACAGCTGAGCCAAAATGAACACTTAAAAATACCCTTATCAAAGTGTAATTTATATGCAATAACGCTAAAAAAAAAATACACTTTGTGGAGCTGTGATTTACATGCAACAATGCACCCAATTTAGGTCGACAGTTTGATGAGTTTTGACAGATGTGCACCTTGTAACTGCCACCCCAGTGAAGATATAGAACATTTTTGTCACCCCAGAAACTTTCCTCATTCCTCTTTGCCATCAATCACTATGTCTTCAATCCCAGACAACCACTGAACTGGCTCTATCACTGTAGATTTCCAGAGTTTCAGGCTAGGTGCAGTGGCTCATGCCTATAATCCCAGCACTTTGGGAGGTTGAGGCCAGTGGATCACTTGAGGTCAGGTGTTCAAGACTGGCCTGGCCAACATGGTAAAACTTCATCTCTACTAAAAATACAAAAATTAGCTGGGTGTGGTGGTGGGGGCCTGTAATCCCAGCTACTTGGCAGGCTTAGGCAGGAGAATCACTTGAGCCAGGGAAGCAGAGGTTGCAGTTAGCCGAGATTGCACCACTGAGCTCCAGCTTGGGTGACAGAGTGACACTCCATCTCGAAAAGAAAGAAAGAAAGAAAAAAAGATTCCTAGAGTTTTATATATATGGACTCGGACAATATACAATCTTTTGTGTCTGGCTCTTTTTGTTCAACATAGTGTTTTTGAGATTCATTCATGTTATTTTTGTGTTTTAGTTTATTCCTTTTTAATTGCTAAATAGTGTTCCATTGTAGGGATAGACCATCATTTGTTTATCTATGCACAGACTGATGGACATTTGGGTCACCTACAGCTTTTGGCTATTATAAGTGAAGCTGCTGTGTGCAAGTCTTTGTATGGGTGTATGCTTTCCTGTCTCTTGGGTAAATGTCTAGGAGTGAAATTTTTAGGTCACATGTTTAGTGTATGCTGAGCATTGTAAGAAATTGTCCACTTTTGAATGGACGAAGGATATGAACAGACACTTTACAAAAGAAGACATACGTGGGGCCAACAAACATATGAAAAAATGCTCATCATCACTGGTCATTAGAGAAATGCAAATCAAAACTATATTGAGATACCATCTCACGCCAGTTAGAACGGTGATTATTACAAAATCTGGAGACAACAGATGCTGGAGAGGATGTGGAGAAATAGGAACACTTTAACACTGTGGGAGTGTAAATTAGTTCAACCATTGTGGAAGACAGTGTGGCGATTCCTCAAGGACCTAGAAATAGAAATTCCATTTGACCCAGCAATCCCATTACCGGGTATATACCCAAAGGATTATAAATCATTCTACTATAAGGATACATCCACACAAATGTTCGTTGCAGCACTGTTTACAATAGCAAAGACCTGGAACCAACCCAAATGCCCATCGATGATAGACTGGGCAGGGAAAATGTGGCACATATACACAATGGAATATTATGCAGCAATCAAAAATGATGAGTTCGTGTCCTTTGTAGGGACATGGATGAAACTGGAAACTATCATTCTCAGCAAACTGACACAAGAACAGAAAATCAAACACCGCATGTTCTCACTCATAGGTGGGTGTTGAACAATGAGAACACATGGACATAGGGAGGGGAGCATCACACACTAGGGCCTGTGTGGGGGGGAATAGGAGAGGGATAGCAGAGGGTGGGGAGTTGGGGAGAGATAGCATGGGGAGAAATGCCAGATATAGGTGATGGGGAGGAAGGCAGAAAACCACTGCCAAGTGTGTACCTATGCAACTATCTTGCATGTTCTTCACATGTACCCCAAAACCTAAAATGCAAAAAAAAAAAAAAATTCTGATTTATTCAGGTAAAAAAAAAAAATGAAATAATTGGAGACATTAAAAAAAAAAAAGAAAGAAATTGTCAATCTCTTTTCCAAAGCTGGTCCATTTTGCATTCTCACCAGCAATGGATGAAATTCCAGTGCTCCATATCACAAACACCTGATATTGTCAGTCTTACTAATTTTAGCTATTCCGGTTTGTGTGTAGTTGTATCTCATTAAGGCATTGAGGGTTTTTTTGTTTTGTTTTTTTTCATTTGAGATGGAGTCTCACTCTGCCTCCTAGGCTGGAGTGCAGTGGCATGATCTCGGCTCACTGCAACTTCCTGGGTTCAAGTGATTCTTCTGCTTCAGCCTCCCAAGCAGCTGGGCACATGCCACCATGTCTGGTTAATTTTTGTGTTTTCAGCAGAGAGGGCCTGGCCTCATCGAGGTTTTAATTTGCATTTCTCTACTGATTAAGGATGTTGCATATAACTGGGTGCAGTGGCTCACGCCTACAATCCCAGCACTCTGGGAGGCTGTGGCGGGCGGATCGCTTGAGGTCAGGAGTTGGAGATCAGCCTGGGCAACATGGCAAAACTTGATCTCTGCAAAAAAAAAAAAAATTTAGCAGGGTGTGGTTGTGCACACCTGTGATCCCAGCTACTTGGGAGGCTGAGGTGGGAGGATCGTTTGAGCCTGGGAGGTCAAGGCTGCAGTGAGTTGTATCATACCACTGCACTCCAGCCTGGGTGACAGAGCAAGACCCTATCTCAGAAAAGAAAAGGAAAAAAGAAGTTACACACTTTGGCCACTTGTATATCTTCTCTTGTGAACTGTCTTTTTCAAATATTTTGCCTACATTTTAATTGGGCTATTCCCTCATTATGGAATTATAAGATTATATATTCCAAAGGCAGGGGGTAGAGCTATTCAAGGTTCTCAATGTGATGCCAGGGGTTCTTAGCTTCCTCTTGTTTCTTGGTCTGGCCAGGATAACAGACTGGACATGAGCCACCATGTCTATAGACCACACTTTGGCCAGATATGGTGGCTCCTGCCTGTAACCCCAGGACTCTGGGAGGCCAAGGTGGGAGGATTGTTTGATGCCAGGAGTTTGAGACCAGTCTAGGCAACACATTGAGACCTACCCTAAGCTCCACAAAAATTAGCCAGGAATGGTGGTACATACCTGTAGCCCCAGCTTCTCAAGAGGCTGAGGTGGGAGAATTATTTGAGCCCAGAAAGTAAGGATCGTAGTGAGTAATTTGGCGCTACTGCACTCCAACCTAGGCAATAGAGTAAGACCCTGTCTCCAAAATTAATTAAAAAAAATACAGAACACACTTTAAGTAACACCTTATAGATTCTCAAGCTTGAAGTCAGACCCTAGTGAGGACTCCCCACTTCTCTGCTTTATAACTTCCAAAGTGCCCCCTTCCTCCTCTGCCCACCCATCCATCCCACTCTGTAGAGCAACTGGACAGAACTGAATGACTGACAAACCACATTGTCTCCCTGGAGAGGACCAAAGGGATGCAATGAACCCAAGAACCAAGGAAGAAAGAGAAAAACAATCAAGCAAGAGAAATAAATACCTCTACCAGCCTCAAAAGAAGTGGACACACAGGGTGCCCTAAAAGTCTAGAGCAGAGGCCATAAACTATCTGCATCTGTCTGGGTATGTGTTTCCTTACGGAAGTGGAGGATGCCTCCACTGTGTTTAAAATTATTTGGAATCAATTGTTAGCATTTATAAACTTGGAGATTTTATTCCAAAACCTGGTCGGGCATGATGGCTCACGCCTGTAATCTCAGCACTTTGGGAGGCTGAGGCTTGTTTGAGGCCATGAATTGAAAACCAGTTTGAGCAACAGTGAGACAACCCCCATCTCTAAAAAAAAAAAAAAAAAAAAAAAAAAAGTAGCCAGATAGTCCTAACTACTTAGGAGGCTGTTATGGGAGGATCGCTTGAGCCTGGGAGGTCAAGGCTGCAGTGAACTATGATTGCACAGCTGTACTCCAGCTTGGGTGACAGAGCAAGACCCTGTCTCATAGATACGTACATACATCAAATAAATTGGATTTACACTTGAAAAAGTTAGGAAATCCTGCCATACTGGTCCCCGTTCATACTCTTCTCCCACAGTGACATCTCTGTCTGGGTCCGGATTCTGAGTCTTTTTCTGTCTGCCTAAGGGTGGTCACGGCTTTCATGGTAGCTGGTCCTGGTGTACCTTGTCATCCTTGTTGGTTCCATTAATTCTGCCCACACTGTGTAAACAGGTAATTCATTCTCTCTCTTCGGTTTACCCTGTGCTATCTGCTTCCTTCCTTCCTTGGCTATTTATTATAGATCTTCAAGCATTAAGGGTATGATACTGGTGTATGCTAGCACTTCTGTCACAAAGATAATGCTATAATCCTCCATCTCCACCTCATCATTCAGTCTTAGTTTTCTCATCCAAAAAAGTGAGAATGAAAATATCTACTGCTTGGAAGTCGGATTAAATATGTTGCTACCTGGCACATACAAATGTGAATTTCTTTCCAACATCACATTTTGGTGAATAAAAATAGCCCTGGCAGAGATGTCTCAACAGGTTGTCCTAAGCCTAGTTTCTATTTTTTGCTTTCAAAGCCAGAATCATGTTAACTTTTTCACTGTTTAGGATCACCGTTGCCATAATGATCTGTTATGGCCCTGTGTCTGGTAATAGTTGTAAACAACAATATCTGCCACTTACTGGGGGTTACTATACAGCAGAGACTTCCTTAAGACTGTCTTTCTAAAAATTTTATTCCTTATTTTTAGAGATTCTTGCTATGTTGCCCAGGCTGGTCTCAAACTCCTGGGCTCAAGTAACCCTCCTGTCTCTGCCTCCTGAGTTGTTGGGATTATAGGTACGAACCACCATGCTCCGCATCATGTATTACCTTATTGAAACCTCACAGCAAATGTAGGAGGTGAGTGCCATTGTTTGTTTTTGTTTTTTCTTTTTTGAGATGGAGTCTTGCTCTGTTGTCCAGGCTGAAGTGCAGTGGCACAATCTTGCTCACTGCAACCTCTGCCTCCCTGGTTCAAATGATTCTCCTGCCTCAGCCTCCCAAGTAGCTGGGATTACAGACATAAACCACCACACCCGGCTAATTTTTGTATCTTTAGTAGAGATGGGGTTTCGCCATGTTGGCCAGCCTGGCCTCAAACCCCTGACCTCAGGTGATCCACCTGTCTTGGCCTCTCAAAGTGCTGGGATTACAGGCATGAGCCATCAAACCTGGCTGTAAGTGCCATTATTAACCTCCTTTCCCAGATGAGGAAACAGGTGCTGGCATTAAACTGAGACGCCAAGAGAGCTGTTTTCCAGGGTCAAGTGGTAGAGCTAAGATTTGAACCCAGACTGGTCTGACTTCACAGCTTGATCTTAACTCCCCATATTATAGGTACCTAATGAATTATTGCCTATATGTCTAATGTATCCTGTTATATTTCAGATACCCATAATTCACCTTGTCGTGGGACTTGCTGAAAAGTCCTATGTCAGGTGCAGACTGTATTAGTTTTCTCTTGTTGGCAATGCACAGGTGTCCTCAGCAGAGAAACAGACTTATCATCAATTCCCCTTCTTCTCCACGTGTCCCAGGCTAAGCCAATCCTGTGCTTCCCATTCTATTAACCACAGTGATTGGCTCAGGAATGGGCATTAGATTAAAACTGGTCAATCAGCGTGAATTTCAGGAATGTTGGTGGGGCATCACCAGAAAAGAGGACTGCTCTCTCCCGAAGCTGGTCTCGAACCTGAGAAAATGTGGCCTGGGGCTGCTGGCGGCCAGCTTGTCCCCATGATGTGACAATATGCAGACAGCAGAGCCGAGCAGCAATGGAGGACAATCAGGTACCTAAAGTTAGATCAACCCCTGCCCCATTCAGTTATACAATTCGTTATTTTCTTCTTCCCAGTTTAAAGTTTACTGTGTTGTGTTCACCCTCAGTTGAAAGGATCTTAACTAATACAGCAGGTCAAAGCCTTTTTAGGTAAAGCATTTGCCACTTGATCCTTGTGGTATGATTCTGGCCACATTATTGTCAAATCTCAGGTGCATTTCATCTGTAAATATTTCATATCTTTTTTTTTTTTGAGATGGAGTCTTGGTCTGTCACTCAGGCTGGAGTGCAGTGGTGTGATCTTGGCTCACTGCAACCTCTGCCTCCTGGGTTCAAGCAATTCTCCTGCCTCAGCCTCCCTATAGCTGAGACTATAGGTGTGGGCCACCACACCTGGCTAATTTTCTTATTTTCAGTAAAGACAGCGTTTTTGCCACGTTGGCCAGGCTGGTCTTGAACTCCTGACCTCAAGTGATCTGCCTGCCTTGGCCTCCCAAAGTGCTGGGATTACAAGCATGAGCCAACAGCCCCGGCCATAGATCATATCTTTAAAAGGTAAACATTATTTAAGAAAATATAACTAGAATACGTTAACAAAAATTGGCTGGGCATAGTGACTCACACCTGTAATCCCATTGATTTGAGAGGCCAATATGGGAGGATCATTTGAGGCCAAGAGTCTGGGCAGCATATTCAGACTCCACCACTTAAAAAAAAAAAAAGCTGGGTGTGATAGCACACACCTGTAGTCCCAACTACTCAGGAGGCTGAGGTAGGAGAATCACGTGAGCCCGGGAGATCAAGGCTGCAGTGAGCTATGATCTTGCCACTGCACTGCAGCTTGGGCAACAGAGCATCTTGTCTCTAAATATAAATAAGTAAAAATAAAATCAAAATCAGCTATAATGTAAAATCATATTTATGAGTAACTGTTGCAACCAAACTTTTCCAAAAATTTCCTATAAAAGTTGTAATTATGCTCATTAAAAATTGCTCCTTAAAAACTGCCAGTGACTTTGTTGTTCGAATTTAAGATCTTTAAATATATTTTGGGAAACAAGATGCAGAGAGACATCAAGAATCTATTAGCAGGAGTTGAGACCAGCCTGTGAAACATGGCAAAATCCTGTCTCTACAAATAATACAAAAATCAGCCAGGCACGGTGGCTGCGAGGGAGGCTGAGGTTGCAGTGAGTCAGGATTGCGCTACTGTACCTGAACCTGGGCAACAGAGTGAAATCCCATCTCCAAAAACAAAATGAAACAAAGCAAAATAAACAAACAAAAAATCTATTGGGAGTGTGAGTGTGAGCACATAGGTGTATGTGCACACATACACACATTTCTTATTACATGTGTGTTTATGGAGCCAAAAGACTGTATAACCCTAATTGGAAATCTAACAGTAAAGGCATTTTGATGTTGCAAACAGCTGGTAAGAGGGAATTTACAAACTACAAAGAGTAAAATATAAATAAAGAAGCTAAAAAAACCCCAAAAAACAGAAAGAACACCTACGGTTGCCAGTAACTAGGGATGGATGAAATAAGAAGCATTTAGTCAAACCTTTAGAGTTTTTCAAAAAGCTTAAATGAGAAAAATAAGGAGGTGGAGTGAGTATGGGAGTGGGCACTGCCGATTTAGATGAAGCTAAAATTTTAAATCTTGTTAAACAATCCCAACAAACTGGCATTCAAAGTGTGCTATTAATAAAAGCGTTCCTTTAAAAAAATGGTTTGGTGTAAACCACTTTTCCCCCTTTATACGTTCTTTTCTTCCTTTTTTTTTTTGAGACAGGGTCTCTCTGTTGCCCAGGCTGGAGTGCAGTGGAGTGATCTTGGCTCACTGCAACCTCTGTCTTTCAGGCTCAGTCAATCTTCCCACCTTAGCCTCCTGAGTAGCCAAGACCCCAGGTGCATGCCACCACCCTTGGCTAACTTTTGTAATTTTTGTAGAAACGGGATTTTGCAATATTGCCCAAGCCAGTCTTGAACTGCCAGACTCAGGTGATCCTCCCACCTTGGCCTCCCAAAGTGCTGGGATTTCAAGTGTGAGCCATTACCCTTGGCCTCCCCTTTATACTTTCTCTTACCATGCTAAGGTAGTTGGGTTAGAAAGACTGTTCAACTTGTAGTTCCTTTTTTTATTAGCTGTGACCATGGGCAGTTAACTAGGCCTTTCTGAGCCTCAGCTTCCAGGCTAAGTTTTTAAAATTTTTTGCAGAGATGGGGTCTCACTATGTTGCCCAGACTGGTTTTGAACTTCTGATCTCAATCAATCCTCCTGCCTTGGCCTCCCAAAGTGCTGTGATTAAAGGCATGAGCCACCGTGCCTGGACTGATCTCTGTTTTTAAGTGTTGGCAATTAAGTCATATTTTTCTAGAACACGAGTGAAGCCAAACAGAATATATTCTGCAGGCCGCATTTGGCCACAATCCTCTGGGTTACATCATTTGCCTCAAAGAGGAAGACAGTGAGATGATTTCAGCCCTGAAAGATGTTCTGCTCCATTTCATCCTTGGAATGGCTGTCATGCCAAATGCAGGTAGAGGATGGTCACTAACATTATGGAATGCCCACTGTGTGCACTTTGGGTGAGCTACTTTGTTGAATACTCCAACAACTACTTGGTTTCATTTGGGTCACAAATCAAAGTTTCATAAACGAGTTGAAAGTCCAGGTTAGGCACGATCTGAGCCACTCATTGAAAACCCTGCACATTGGGGCCAGCAGTTCCTTCAGAGACTAGATAAGGAGGGACTTTGGTTGGCTGACTCCTTGAGGCCAACCAACTCCCCTTGATTTTCCTTTGAGGATCCTTAGAAGAGGGGACAAGTGTTTCCAGTATAGGAACAGCAAGAGCAATTGCCCCAGGGGGCAACGGCCTCTGTGATTTGGGGAACAGCAACATGAGGGAATAATTGATGGGGAGGGAGGGGTGTGTGAAGGGGTTCTGCCTGCACCCTTAGTGAAACCCAACTGTAGAAGGGGTAGTGGAGGAGGGAGAGAGGTGATGGAGGAGGCAGAGGAATGGTGGGGGAGGGAGAGGGATGGTGGGGGAAAGAGAGGGGTGGTGGAGAAGAGAGAGGGGTGGTGGAGAAGAGAGAGGGGTGGTGGAGGAGGAAAAGGGGGAGGAGGAGGGAGAGAGGTGGTGGAGGAGGAAGAAAGTGATGAAGGTGGAGCAGGGTGGGGGGTGATGGAGGAGGGAAGGGGGTGGAGGTGGAGGAGAGAGGGGGTGGGAGAGGGAGTGATGAAGGTGGAGGAGGGTGAGGAGGTGGGGGAGGAGGAAGAAGGGGTGATGAAGGTGTAGGTGGGAGAAGGGGTGGTGAAAGTGGAGGAGGGAGAGCGAGGAAGGAGAGTGGAAGGGAGGTGGACAAGGGAGAGGGGTGGTGGAGGAAGGCGGCAGTGGTGTTCCTAACCCTTGATCTTGGTTTGTTAACCCTTTCTGAGCTTCCCTCTGGTGGGGGGATGAGGATCGCTGGCTGTTCCCACGTTTAAGGGCAGAGCCGGGTAGAGGGTAGTGTTGGTGCTCGAGGGTCACGCGCGGGTGGCTTTGCCGCGGTGGTGGCAGCGGTCACAGAGGCGACACCGCTGGAGGCGAAGGAGGGACCGGCCCACCGACGCTGCGGGCGGGTAAGGCGGGCGGGGGCTGCAGCCACCAGGTCTTGCCCTCGTAAGCTGCAGCACGCGCTGTCGTGGGGGTCGCGTGGGGGTGCGGCGGGGATGCGGGATGCGGGATGCTGCCTCCTGGAATGGGGCTGCTGGAGCCGGAGGATGCGCTAGAACGGGGGTAGGGCCATGAGGGACTTGGGGGCTGGGTGATGGCGCAGGACCCACGCTATCCTCTGGGATTTTGAGGGACGGGTCCCGGCAGGGCTCCCCAACGTGGCTGCTCCTGCGAGAGGGGAACAGGTGGTCGCGGGTGGCTGCAGCGAAGGCAGGTCCTCTCTGGTAGTCACGGGGTGTCTGGATGTGGAGCCGACTGGGACCCTGGGACCTCCTTTTCTGGAGCCGTCTGGGACCCCGGGTCAGGCTTTGCTCAAGGGTCTTTCAAAGGAATAGGAAGATGGGAGACTTAGAAAGTGCTGAAATCTGGGCACTAGAGAGACAGTGTATCTGATTTTTACCCCCATCTGCACTCCCACCCCAGGTCATGGCACGTTCCCAGGATCAAGGTTTCCATAGTCAATCAGAGGGTGTCTCCACCCCCCACCCCACCCCATCCCGACAGTATCCTAGTATTTCACCTCCTAAACCAGGGGTTGCAAACTCAGATGCACCCAGGGCCAGGTAGATGCACAATGGTCCCAACTCTTACCTGGTTTCAACTATGTACCAGGCGCTGTCTGGAGTCATTCATTCATTGAATCCTCACCACCCCTGTGAACTTGCTACTTGTGATGACCCTGATTTTACAGATAGGGAAGCAGGTAGGCAAGGTGCAAGGCACTTGCCCAAGATCACATGAGTAGCAAGTGCCAAGTCAGGATGGGACTCCAGGCAGGTGGCTCCAGAGTTCCTGGCTCGTAACCAGGGTCCTGTGCTGAGCAGATGGGCTGTGGGAATCACCGGGAGCCCGACCAGGGAGACTTAGGGCTGCCAGGCAGGAATGCAGACCCTGTGTGGCCAGTCTCCAATTTCTTGAGAAACCAAAAGTTAGGACTTTGAAGTAACATCACTTTTAGATTTGGGCAATTTAAACTTAAAAACACTCATTATAGTGAAAAGTTTCAAACAGACACAAAAGGAGAGAAAATATTATAATAAAAATATTTTTTGGTCCTGGTACAGTCACTCATGCCTGTAATCCCAGCACTTTAGGAGGATTGCTTGAGGCCAGGAGTTTGCGACCAAGCTGGGTAGTAGAGCAAGACCCCATTTCTACCAAAAAAAAGAAAAAGAAAAAGAAAAAGAAAAAGAAAAAGAGATTAGCCTGGTGTGGTGGCCTGTGTCAGTAGCCCTAGCTATTCTGGAGGCTGATGGGGGATGATTGCTTGAGCCCAGGAGTTCGAGGCTGCAGTGACCTGTGATAGGACCACTGTATTCCAGTCTGGGTGACAGAGGGAGATCTTGCCTTAAATAAATAAATAAATAAGTTTTAAGACCACAATGTGAGCTAAATAAAGCATGCCCAGTGGCCACTTCTTTCCTACAGACCTCTGGCTGTTCACTGTCCTCATCTAAACCTTGGCTACTCAAAGTGTGGTCCTGGACACAGCAACAGCATTGGCATCACCTGGGAGCTGGTGAGAAATGCTGAATCTCAGGCCTCACCCCAGACCTGCTGAATTAGACTCTGGATTTTAATGAGACCTCCCAGGTCATCCACATACATGTTAAAGTTCGAGAAGCACTGTTCTAGTTCACTTTGCCTGGTCAACTTTTATCAGCTTCCCTCCTGAAAATTTTCTTGCTTTCTTCCTGGGTTCTTTTTTTTGTTTTTTGAGATGGAGTCTTGCTCTGTCACCCAGGCTGGAGTGCAGTGGCATAATCTCTGCTCACTGCAGCCTTCTGAGTTCAAGCAGTTCTCGTGCGTCAGCCTCTGAGTAGCTACAGGCATACTGTACCATGATGCCCGGCTATTTTTTTTTTTTGAGACAGTTTCGTCTCTGTCACCCAGGCTGGAGTGCAGTGGCTCCATCTCAGTTCACTGCAAACTCCACCTCCCAGGTCCAAGCGATTCTCCAGTTTCATCCTCCTGATTTGCTGGGATTACAGGCATGTGGCACCAGGCCTGGCTAATTTTTGTATTTTTAGTAGAGACAGGGTTTCATCATGTTGGCCAGGCTGGTCTCTCACTCCTGACTTCAGGTGATCCACCTGCCTTGGCCTCCCAAAGTGCTGGGATTACAGGTGTGAGCCACCGCACCCAGCCCTGAGTTATTTTCACACCTCTGAAACTCAGATCTGGCCCCAGAGAATTTGGTGGAGGGAAGAATGTCTTTTGGAAGGTGTGGCTAAACAATAAAAATGACAGTGTTCACACAAGTCTCACTCTTGCCAGGGCCCTGAGCTATTCTTTTCTTCTTCATTGTATTTTTTTCAATACTTTTTTTTTGGCAGTCTCTCTCTGTCACCCAGGCTGGAGTGCAGTGGCGTGAAAATGGCTCATTGCAGCCTCAGCCTCCAGGGCTCATGCGTTCCTTCTGCCTCAGTCTCCCGGGAAGCTAGTAACACAGGCATGCACCACTGTAACTGGAAGAGAGTCCCATCCAGATCCCAGGAGAGGGTTCTTGGATCTCACGTGAAAAAGAATTCGGGATGAGTCCATAGAATAAACTGAAAGCAGGTTTATTAACAGAGTAAAGGCATAAAGAATGGCGGCTCCATAGCCAGAGCAGCAGCGTGGGCTGCCCAGTTGCTTATACTTCTTGTTACTTCTTGATTATATGGTGAACAAGGGGCAGATTATACATGAGTTTTCTAGGAAAGGGGTAGGCAATTTCCAGAACTGAGGATTCCTCCCCTTTTTTAGAAAATGTAGGGAAGTTGCCATGGCATTTGTAAATTGTCATGGTGCTGTGAATGTGTCTCCCAGCATGCTAATGCATTGTGATTAGCATATTATAATGAGCAGTGGAGATGATCAGAGGTCACGTTGGTCGCCATCTTGGTTTTGGTGTGTTTTGGCTGGCTTCTGTACTGTATGCTATTTCATCAGCAAGGTCTTTGTGACCTGTATCTTGTGCCGATCTCCTATCTCATCCTATGACTTAGAATGCCTAACCTCCTGGGAATGCAGCCCAGTAGGTCTCAGCCTTATTTTCCCCAGCCCCTAGTCAAGATGGAGTTGCTGTGGTTCGAATGCCTCTGACAACGTCATGCCCAGCTAAGTTTTTGATTTTTTTTTTTTTTGTAGAGATGGGGCCTCGCTTTGTTGGCCAGGCTGGTCTTGAACTCCTGGGTTCAAGCAATCCTCTCACCTCAATCTTCCAAAGTGCTAAAATTACAGGTCTGAACCACCATGCCTGGCCTAGTCTTCAAGTGTTTTTTAGGAGCCGTGACTCTGTCTTCCTCATTCTTGTGTCCCCACATGTCACACATACTGCATTTCACATAATGATATTCAGTAAGTACTGAATCAAATGTAATTAACTCAAGTAAAGTAGAGATTCAGTCTCTTAGACACTCACCTCAGGCAAGAAATCTCTCTTCCCCTCTGAGTTATAATGGAAGTCACTGTTTTCAAGCTTGTAGGATAAAGAGCAGCACAGACTCTGACATGGGACAGCTTTGTTTTCGTTGCTGCCACCCCTCAATTCAAAGTCATTTTGTCCTTATATGGGTGTCAAGCAGCTAGGAAAATGGGCCCAGTATGAGGCAGTTTCAAACAGTACAGCTCTTTATTACGCAAAGGTAACAGGGTTTCTCACAGCACGACCCCAGCAATAGTGGCTGTCTGTGACTGTTACCTCAGAGCCAGGGAAGAAAACAAGCTTTCAAGGGTTTGAGTCAATCAAAGGGTGCTACTGACTTCACTTTTTGCTAGGGGGCCAGAATCTTTTGAGGGGCAAAGCTAGAATTCCAGCAACTAATAATGAATCTTAAAAACCAACAAAAGAAAACAAAAATCTTCCTGAGAAACCAACCCAAAACAAAACAGCAAAAACGGAATGTAGAGAAATCTGGGCAGATCTACAGAAGATTACAGATCTTTGGGAGGTAGAATGGCTAGAACTGCATTTCGGTATTTTGCTTCTACCTGAAGCAAAACATGGCCTGAGAAGGACTCAGTGATGTGCTCCATGAATTTCATCATTAGGAACTGATGGGCTCAATAGGCTCCTATTGCAAAAATGTGAACATAGCAACCACTCACATGTTAGTCTGAATTAGCAAGTTTCTGACAGCTGGTGAAGCAAGAGCAGCTGCAAACAAACCTCTTGAGCTTCAAATGGAGAAGGAAGTGGTAATTTTATTTGGCCGGGACCTGTGGCAGGCATAGATGCCTCAATAACTAAGCTCCCTGATGAAGAAAATCCTGGCCCTTTTAAAGGCTCACAATCTAACACATCTAAGAGGTGCACATGTGAGAGAGTCGTGATTGATTTAGCAAGCATGGTGAACGTGACCAGATGGGGTCTTGAGTGGTTGAATAAGAGCAGTGCCTTTTGGGATAAGGTTCCTCCATACCATGCCTGTGATCTATAGATAGAATTGTGGTTAGGAGTAGGGGGTTTAATTTTTAACCTCCAGATCTGGCCAGCGGCGCCAACCGGTTCTTCCACTGACCTCATCTGGCTGACTTTTCACTTTCATTTCCTCCTTTTCTCCAAACACGAGCTGAGAGAAGGGGGCCTCCTTCCTCCCTGGGAGTTGCAAAGCCAATTGCTTACAGGGTCCAGGCATGAAATGTTAACAACTGAAGCAGGCAAAGCCCGAAAACACGAGTGGTGGGATGTAGTGAGCTGGGAACGCATGCTCCATCTACAGGGAGCAGCAGCAACGCAGCTCTGGGTGGTCCTTACCGTGAAAAATTACAGGTTCAAAGTTACTGCCTGTTTTCGGAAGTTAGAAATCTAGATTTTTACATGAAATCTTCCAATTAAAAAGTGTAAACAATTACTTTATTCTTTTACTAGTTCTTAATCTTTCTTCATCATAGGTTCCTCTGAAAATCTGCGTAAAGCTATTGTGCTTGGGAAACTACAGCACACATACTTTTTTTGTATACAATTTCAGGAGATTCACAGACAGGAACCCCCCAATCTCACGGTGTCAAAAGGGCAGGAGGGGTGCCTGCCCCGGTGGCTATACTTTCCGAGAGAGGATCTGATTGGTTGGATTTACCCCAATCAAATAGGTCACACTTCTATTGGGCAGAGTTTCATTTGGGGTCTCCCCCTCATGTTCTAATTGATTGCTTTTGGCTTGAGCATCGATTCTTGAGTCCCATAGCGACCACAGAATGCAGAGCTGGCTTCACCAAAAGCACGGCGGGAACAGACCTTTCTGAACAAAGTATCCCAGGAATTACGTTTCTCAGAATTAAACTGTGGGCACCGGTATCCTCTAAACTTTATGAACTGCGCTCCAGAATGCCTCCTCCCTTACCTTCTCTTCCTTAATTCTCACCATTTGGAAAATTCCTCTCGCTCCTTTTCATCTTCCCTCTTGTATTAAAAAAAAATTCTGGTACAGTCGTTACATTTCATTTTTATGATCTTGTTTTAGAGATTAGCTGTATTTCCTCAAAGTTCTACAACTACATAGTTTAAGTCAGATTATAACATATCTATAACTTAGTTTCTGTTCCTCTGTTCCCGCTCCATCCCTAGAAACAACTACTGCCAGCTTCCCTAGCTGTCTCTTTTCTTTTCTTTCTTCTTTTTAATTTTTTTTTTGAAGACAGGTTTCACTCTGTCACCCAGGCTCTAGTGCAGTGGTGTGATCATGGCTCACCGTAGCCTTGATCTCTTGGGCTCAAGCCATCCTCCTGCCTCAGCCTCCTGAGTAGCTGGGAGCAGGCGTGCACCACCAGAACCAGCCAAGTTGTTTCTTAATTGCATTCCCCCATATTCATATTTCTAATCTCGATTTTGACGTATTTCCAGTAACTTCATTCACTCTCTAACTGACTCATTCATTATCTGATTAAGTAAACACATATACATCTACTATGGGCTAAGGGCTGTGCTGGGTGCTATGGATAGAGAGACGAGCAAAAACACATGCAGTGTCTATTTCTATCTCTATCTTTCTCTGTCAGTTTCTTTGTCTTCCTATCTGTCTCTCATTCACTGGTTCTATCTCTTTGCCTCTCTTTGTTTCAATCATTTTGTTTCTATTCTCTGCCTCCCTCTCCATGTCTTTCTGGATTTAACATAAAATGCTCTCTTTTTCTCTATCTCTGTCTTTCTATATCTCCACCCCCTGTCTTTCCCATCTCCCACACCCTTCTTAAAAGAGCGTGACTATGAAAGGGTCCCTCCTAGGTGAGGCCATTTTTAACCAAGGACTTAGCAGACGCTTTTGTCTTGTCTTTTGTACACAGTATTTGAGGGTGGGGGCAAGGTGAGGAAGTTAGCTGGTTTGCACTTTAATGTAGTTTAGTCAAGATAGTCTTTTTATGAACGAATCTGTGCAGATTGGTTTGCAAGATGTGACTCAGATATCAAATCCCTACACTGTCAAAGCATTAATGGATTGGGAAGGTAAATTATAGAAGAGTGTTTTCCTGTAGGAATTACACTGACATTCAAAATTAACTTTTCTTGATACTGAGTCCACTGCATTCCACACTGGCTTTGGGGGGAACATTTAAATCCAAGTTCTTGGTGAGTGCTCTAATAGACAAGAACAGCGGTAATTAAATCAGACCCAAAAATTGTTTCTTGGCACTTCCTGCAAGTTTTCTTATCTTGGGGAATATTAGTGAGGAAGAATGTTCAGCAGAGTTATATTAGTCTGTTCTCATTCTGCTAATAAAGACATACCTGAGACTGGGTAATTTATAAAGGAAAGAGACTTAATTGACTCATGGTTCCGCATGATTGGGAGGCCTCACTATCATGGTGGAAGAGCAAGGGACGTCTTACATGGTGGCAGGCAAGAGAGAGAGCATGTGCAAGGGACCTCCCCTTTATCAAACCATCAGATCTCATGAGACTTATTCACTATCATGAGAACAGCATGGGAAAGACTCGCCCCCATGATTCAATTACCTCCCATTGGGTCCTTCCCACAACATGGGAATTGTGGGAGCTGTAATTCAAGATTTGGGTGGGGACACAGCCAAACCATATTAAGTGTCTTGATGAAATTAAGATTATGAGATTATTAAGCCTTAATGGAAATGAGTAGGTCCACAAATGACTCAAAATATTTGGGGGGGGGGCAGCAGTAGGAAAGTAGGTAGCTTGGGAAGTGTTTTAGGATTTTTCTTCTCTTCCTTCCATTCTTCCTTTCTTCCTCCTTTCCCTCTTTCTTTTCCATTTCCCTTTCTCTTTTGTTTTCCTTCCCTCTATACTATCCCTGGGTTAGTAATCTCTTGTGGTTGGACCAAAGCTGAACTGACACTGAAGACACATGAGTTCGATCCCACTTCTGCTGCTCAGCAGCGACGTGACCTTGTGAAAGTTACTCAACTTCTCTGGGCTTAGTTCCTTTTTCTGTTGAATAAGACATTTGAACCAGATGACCTCTAACGTTTTTCCCAGATCTAAGCTTCCTCGACATACCCACCAAAAATGTTTACATTTTAATATGTATTTTTTTCTTGTGGTAAAGGGGGCAAACCCATTAAACAATTTGGAAAACATCAAAAAAGAATAAGTGAAAACTATCCATAATTCCATCATCCAAAGAGCCGATGTGAACACTTCAGGGCAATTGTCTTTGTCTTTTTTTGATATATGATTTTCACAAATCATGGTTGTTTATATTGTGCACAACAGTTTTGTATCTTTTTAAATTTCTTCCTAAGCATGTCTCTATGTCTTGCCTGTCTTCATGAAAATTACGATTATTATCATTTTTTAGAGATAGGGTCTCGCTCTGTCACCCAGGCTGGAGTGCAGTGGTTCAATCATAGCTCACTGCAGCCTCCAAAGTGTTGGGATTGCTTGACCCCTCCTGGGCTCGAGCAATCCTCCCATGTCAGCTTCCCAAAGTGTTGGGATTACAGGCGTGAGCCACCATGCCTGGTCATGAACAACATTTGTTTTTTTTTTTGTTTTGTTTTGCTTTGAAACAGGGTCTCCCTCTGTTGCTCAGGCTGAAGTGCAGTGTCCTGATCATAGCTTACTGCAGCCTTGACCTCCCGGTCTTAAACAATCCTTCCACCTCAAGTAGCTAGGACTATAGGCATGTACCACCATGTCCAGCTAGCTTCTTTTTTTTTTTGTATTTTTGTACAGATGGGGTTTCACTATGTTGCCCAGGCTGGTCTTGAATCCTGGGTTGAAGTGATCCACCTCCCTCAACCTCCAAATGTACTGGGATTACAGGTGTGAGCCTGGCCACAAACAATGTTTCTTTTTTTTGAGATGAAGTTTTGATCTCGTTGCCCAGGCTGGAGTGCAATGGTGCAATCTTGGCGCACCACAACCTCCACTTCCCAGGTTCAAGCGATTCTCCTGCCTCAGCCTCCTGAGTAGCTGGGATAACAGACATGTGCCACCACACCCAGCTAATTTTGTATTTTTTGTAGAGATGGGGTTTCTCCATGTTGGTCAGCTGGTCTCGAACTCCTGACCTTAGGTTATCTGCCCACCTTGGCCTCCCAAAATGCTGGGATTACAGGCGTGAGCCACCATACCCTGCAAACATTTTTACTGGGTATGTAATATTTCATTGAGCAGTCATGTCTGGATTACATAACCACTCCCTGGTTGGCAGACATTTTGGTTGATGTCAGCTTTTCTCTTTTATGGCTACTTGTGATATCTTCGTTCCCGAATATTTCTGCATCTTTTTATTTTCCTTGAGTGTATGGCTCTTTCAATGGTTCTATTTGTGTTTCCTGGCAAACATGGATAAATGCCCCAGAAACTTGCTGGGTGGGTGGCTTCGTGAATTTTCCCTGGAATTAAAACTTACTTTGCCTCACATAACTGAACTGACTGTATGTCAGAGGGAGGACAGTGGCTGGAAGGTAACTCTGACTTTCATGCTTTATGAAGTCCTAAGTAGCCTGCAGCCTCACTTCTTTTAGGTATGACCTAATTTTCACTCAGTACTTTTGTCTGCATGGCCAGTAATGACATCATCATCAACAACAATAATAACAGCTACTGTTTTAAGAGTTTATTCAGTAGTGCCAGGTATCGTCCACTGTCTCATTCCATCCTCACAATAGCCCCTCTGAAGTCAACATTTTCTTTTCTTTTCTTTTTTTTGAGGCAGAGTCTCCCTCTGCCACCCAGGCTGGAGTGTAGTGTTGCCATCTCAGCTCACTGCAACCTCTGCCTCCCAGGTTCAGGTGATTCTCCTGCCTCAGCCTCCTGAGTAGATGGGATTACAGGCATGCGCCACCACGCCCAGCTACTTTTTTTGTATTTTTAGTAGAGATGGGGTTTCTCCATGTTAATCAGATTGGTCTCGAACCCCCGACCTCAGGTGATCCACCCTCCTTTGCCTCCTAAAGTGCTGGGATTACAGGCATAAACCACTGCACCCGGCCAATGTTTTCAACATTTTGCAGATGAGAAAACTGAGGCACAGAGAGGTTGAGTTCTTTTTCCCAAGATCAGATAAGGTATAGGATTTGCACCAAGTTTCTCTTTATCCAAGAATTTGACCTCTGAAGTGCTGGATTTCTCCCCTTGCCCCCATATTCACTCTCCTAGAAACATCTGTAATTAAAAAAAGAAAAAGAAGAAGAAAAGGAAGAGATTGATAAAAGAATGGAAGGAAGAAGGAACCATCCTTTGCATTTCCCTAATGTCTAGAGGCGGCTCTGCATTAAAAGCCAGGAGACTTGGGTTCCTCTTCTAGCCTTACTATTCAATTGCTGTGTAGCTTTGAGCAAACTACATCCCATATCCATGCCTCAGTTTATAACCTACAAAATTAAAAGGCTGGCCGTGTGCAGTGTCTCATGCCTGTAAGCCCTGCACTTTGGGAGGCCGAGGTGGGTGGATCACTTGAGGTCAGGAGTTTGAGATCAGCCTGACCAACATGGTGAAACACCGTCTTTACTAAAAATACAAAAATCAGCTGGGTGGTAGTGGCAGGCGCTGCAGTCTCAGCTACTTGGGAGGCCAAGTGAGGAAAATCGCTTGAGCCTAGGAGGTGGAGGTTGCAGTGAGCTGATATCACACTATTGCACTCCAGCCTGAGCAACAGAGTGCTAAATAAATTATAGAATTTCTATGGGCTCTGAGGCTCTTGAGATTCTCTGATCAACCCTAATTTGGTGGGAGGGGATTCAGAAGTGATTATGGCTGCAGAAAATGGGGAAACCAAGGCTCAAGGAAGTCTCCAGCATCACAGAAAACTATCAGGTCCTGTTGGGTCTTTCACGTGTAAATATCTGAGACTTTGTATTTTGGGGTCTCTTTAGGAATGGATTTATTGAAGCTTAAACACAAAAGGAGAATGGAGTTAAGAATATCTGGACACCATAGGAAACCCAAGAGCAGGAGCAAGGAAACCAGATGTTTCTGTTCATATCTACACTCCTGGCAGCATCACGCCTCTCACTCTGACCCTGCTACCTATGCTCCAGGGCCCGGGAAGTTGCTGGGTTTTCAGATATTTGACTCTGAACTGATACCTCCTGCCTTCATCTAGCAGAAAGAATCCGATTGGTCCAGCGGGGGTTACATGGTCTACTTCTGATCCATGGGGTGGAGGGGGAGAGGGATACCACAGGTGTCATTCCTGGGTGTGATGGCTGAGAAGTCCGGGGCAGAATTGCTTCATAGGAGCATACCCTTGGTGTGGCAAGAACTTCTGCAGTCATTATTAAGGATGGAGCTTTAAATTACTTACTTCCACTTTATGTGAAGTGGCTCACCCAGGAAGAAATTAACAAAACTGAGGAAGCCTAGGGGGAGCCAATTATTGTTTGAGACTTTGAAGTGTGCACTTGTGCTGAGGGATGGTGTATCAGTCAGGATTCTCTAGAGGGACAGGGTTAATAGGATAGATGTATATAAGGGAGTTTATTAAGGGGTATTGATTTGCACCATCACAAGGTGAAGTCTCACAATAGACCATCTGCAAGCGGAGAAGCAAGAAAGTCAGCCTGAGTCCCAAAACCTCAAAAGTAGGGGAGCCCACAGTGCAACCTTCAGTCAGTGGTCGAATACCCGAGAGCCCCTGGCAAATCACTAGTATAGGTCCAAGAGTCCAAAAGCTGAAGAACTTGGAGTCTGATGTTTGAAGGCAGGAAGCATCCAGTATGGGAGAAGAATGGAGGCCGGAAGACTCAGCCAGTCTAGTCTCTCCTCGTTCCCCTGCCTGTTTTTATCCTAGCCACTTGGGCAGCTGATTAGATGGCATCCACCCAGATTGAGTGTGGGTGTGCCTCTCCTAGTTCACTGGCACAAATGTTAATCTCCATTGGCAACACCTCACAGACACACCCAAGAACAATACTTTGCATCCTTCAATCCAATAAAGTTGGCACTCAATATTAACCATCACAGACCGTGATTATAGTAAGTTTCAGTCAAGTTTTCTTTGATGATTTCCCACATAGTGATATTCACTAAGGGAGACTTCCCAGTTGAAAACTTGTATGTCCTCATCACTGCACACTGAATCTCATTTCTTGAAAAGGTTTTGCTGGGTGCGGTGGCTCACACCTGTAATCCCAGCACACTGGGAGGCCAAGATGAGCAGATCACTTGAAGTCAGGAGTTCAAGACCAGCCTGGCCAACGTGGTGAAACCCTGTCTCTACTAAAAATACAAAAATTAGCCAGGCATGGCGTGGCACATGCCTGTAGTTCCTGCTACTTGGGAGGCTGAGGCAGGAGAATCGCTCGGATCCGGGAGGCGGAGTTTACAGTGAGCTGAGATCTCACACCACTGTACTCCAGCCTGGTGGCTAAAATGGCCAGGCAGTGCACTTGTGTGCTGAAAGGAGTGTTCTAGAGAATCAACACACCTCAAATCCTGATGTTGGGATTCAATAGGGACAAAGAGCCCTCGAGATAAGTAGAACTCAAACTTTAGATTGTTTAGAAACTGCCCAGGGTGCTTGTTGAAATGCAGATTCCTGGATCCCCCAAAGATTCTGTGGGTCCAAGGAGGTGGAGGTGTGGATCAGGAGCCTGTATTTTTAGCAAGTGCCCCAAGGTAAGTCTCATGCTGGTAGTCTGATACATATTACTACTTTTCATATATAAAAAGAAGAAAAAAGATCAGTGAGATTCTTCCCCAATGAAATCTGATGTGTCATATAGAGGTTGAGCTGCTTCAGGTGATGCAGCAGGTGAGAGGCTCAGAGTTCTCTCCATTCTACCCTGTGCTGTGCCCTCCATGCTTGTATTAATGCAGCTACTATTTATTTATTAGCTTCTGGAGGTATTGGGGACAAAGTATGAATAAAATAAACCAAATTCCAGTCCTCATGGGATTCTTCTACCTGCAGGGAAGGCAGGCAATAAACAAATTAGCTAATAAGTAACTTGCAGGTTGTGCTAAGTGCTGTGAAGGCAAATATAGCTATGGGGAGGGGACAGAAATACTGGAAGGGGGAAAAAGGCATTTGAGCAAGGACCTGAATGCAGTGAGAGAGGAAGGCATGAGAAGACTTGTGGGGAAAATGTTCCAGGAAGAAGGCATGGCAAGGGTGAAGGCTATGAGTTTGGAATAAGCTAAGCGTGTTCTAAGAAGACCAAGTAGGGGAATGAAGCTGGGGGAGTGTGCAGGCAGGTGAGTCGGAGCCAGGTCACATGCAGCCTTATCTATGACTTTGCACAGGCCCTGTGCATAGTAAGGTATTTATATTTCATTTTAGGAATGATGGAAACCATGTTTTCATGTAATCTTTCCAGTAATCCTATGAAGAACGTCCTACTGTTTATGGCCATTTTACAGTTAGGGAAACTGAGGCTTAGAGAGAGGAAGACATTCACAACTTCTAAGTGGGAATGTGAGGATTTGGACCTCAGGGTGACTTCAGAGGCTACTGCTCACTACCACACAATACCATCTCCTGGATATCTCAGGAGTCTAGCATCAAATTCCACATGGTAGATTCTTTACAGAGCTGTGGTAGGGTGCAGTGTGAAGTTATTTTGGCCATTTGCTAGTTGTTGTCTCTTCTTAGATTATGAATTTACATTTCTGAGCTATGTAAGATGAGAAGGCTATTTTCCTATCTAATTCATTTTATTGGGTTTTAAAGAAGAAGAAGAATAAATGCACTTTATAAACTATAAAATGCAACATAAATATGGTGAATCATTTCCACTGAGTTTGACTTAACCCTTGTTTCCTTTGAGAAAAACAAAAAAACCCTTCTGACTTCTGGAAATTTGAAACCTCATTGAGTCAACTCTTGGCTCAAAGGGAAATCACACTGAGATTATGAAATATCTAGAGAAAGATATAATAAAAATATGTATCAGTTTCTTTAGGATATAGCTAATGCAGTATGCAAAGGCAAATTCATAGTCTTAATACAGTTCCTCTTCTGAGAGTGAAGGTGTAACAACATAGTGACGACAATCATGAGCTCTGGAATCAGACTTGGATTTTAATCTAAGTTTTGTCACTTCTGAGCTATGTGATCTTGGATAATTGCTTAACCTCTCTAAGTCTTAGAGTTAGTCTGGTTTCATCATCTGGAAAATGGCAATGGTAGTAATCTACCTTACAGGATTTTGTACTGGCCGTTCCCTCTGCCTGGAACGTTTGTCTCGTGTGGTTGGCTCTCTTATTTTATTCTGGATTTTGCACAATATCACAGCCCCTTATGCTTTATTTTATTTATTTATTATTGCAAAATAAACTTTCTTTTTTTAAATTGCATTGCTTTATTTTTCTTTATCTCATTTATGACTTCCTGACTTTATATTGTATATTTATTTTTTGTTTGTTTCTTTCTATAGAGTCACCTATGTGAGAGTAGAGACTTTGTCTTGGTCATTGCTGAATCTCTGGGAACTAGAGCAGTTTTTGGCACACAGTTGATTTACTGCACACCTGTTGAATGAATGAGTGAGTGCATGGTGGGGCTGAGCAGAAGGCTGAGACAATGCATATAAGCGCTTAGCAGAGCACCTCACTCATTGTGAGCCCTTGGTGAATGTTGGAGGTTTGTTCTTGGCTTTGACTCCTCCTTACAAGGTGATGTATTAACAAATTTAGATTCTAATCTTCTTGAAGGAAAGAAAGGTGCCTTTCACAGTTCCATGTTTCCTGCTCATGTTAGGTGCATCGAGGTGGCTGAGTGAATGCTTTCATTGTGAGAACTAAGGTATATGGAAGTGAGATTAGTACCTTTATGATATCTGTTGTTCCTTTTATTGCTGGCACAATGAAGATGCTTTTGATCAGTATTTGTTGAGCAAATGAATGAACAAAAACAATCCTTTTATGCACACCATTAAATGGAGCAGACTGTGGAAATGTATTAGTCCATTCTTATGCTGCTAATAAAGATATTTCTGAGACTGAATAATTTATAAAGGAAAGGAGGTTTAATGAACTCACAGTTCCATGATATGGGGAGACCTCACAATCATGGTGGAACGTGAAAGAGGAGCAAAGGCACATCTTACATGATGACAGGCAAGAAAGCGTGTACAGGGGAACAACTGCCATGTATGAAACCATCAGATCTTGTGAGACTTAAGTGCCTTTTCTGGTCTGTGGGGCCTGTGGGTGTAGAACTAAACCCAGATCCCACTCTGCCCATGCCAAGAAGCCAGTGGATGTAGGAGGCAGATGGTAACCTGGCAATTAGACCACAGTGTGATATGTGGAGCTTCATAGGGGTGCTGAGAACATTCTAAAGGGGCTGCAATTCAGCTGGGGGAAACTGGAAGGGTACTTGGGGGTATAGACACCTTAAGTGAAATCTGAAGGATGAACAGAGATTAAACTGGGGGAGGAGAAAGGAGTGGGATGAGAGGGGGAGAGTCTTGCAGGCAGGAGGAACAGCATATGCAAAGGTCCTGAGGCAGGAAAAACACAGGGTTTCTGGTATGGATGGAAGAAGGGGACCAGGCTGGTAGAGGGGAGATTAATAGAATTATTGAGAGATGAGGCTGGAGGGGGAAGTGGGGACCAACCCAGGAGGGGTGGTACACCCAAAACTCCTGCCCAGGCCTCACTGCTCACTGGCCCACCTTACTCCTGCCTCTCGACTTTGTTCTTAGGCTTCCTCTTACAAACTATGCTTTCTCTCCTCCTTGGAGCTAACCAAATTCCCATAAACTTCAGCCCACTTAACTCCCCATCCCCAGCATCTGTCCTCAACTCTGCTGTTGCAACAAATAGAAACAACCCCTACTCTCTCAGTTTTAACCATCACGGCCTTCTTGCTGTTCTTTGAACACCTCCAAGAACATGCCCTGCCTCAGGGCCTTTGCACTGGCTGTTCCCTCAGCCTGGAATGCTCTTCCCTGGGAGATTTGCCTTGCTCTTCCATTTCCTCCAGGTCTCAAAACTCATGACACCTCCCCTGACCATCCTGTTTAACATGGCACCTCCTTTCACTTTCTAGCCATCTCTGACTTTCTTTCTTTCTTTTTAATCACAACAGTGAATACTGTATAAATCCATTAGTTCATTCATCTCTTGTCTGTCTCTCCTGCCCCCTGCACCATTTGCTCCATGAGGGCAGGGACCTTGTCTGTATCCCTGGTAAGTGGAACACAGAAGATGAATAATAAACATTGTGGAATGAAAAATAGTAAATTGTGCTGGCTCACGCCTGTAATCCCAACACTTTGGGAAGCTGAGGGGGGCAGATCACTTGAGGTCAGGAGTTCCAGACCAGCCTGGCCAATGTAGTAAAATCCTGTCTCTACTAAAAATACAAAAATTGGCTGGGCTTGATGGCACACACCTGTAATCCCAGTTACTTGGGAGGCTGAGGCAGGAGGATTGCTTGAACCCAGGATAGGGAGGTTGCAGTGAGCTGAGATCATGCCAATGTACTCCAGCCTGGGCAACAGAGCAAGACTCCATCTCAAAAAAAAAGTAAAAGAAAGATAATAATGGGGCCAGGCTCTGGGCCAGGCTCTGAGCCTCTTGGATCATAGACTTTAACCGATTTCATTTACGTGGCACTAATTTCTTCATTTATGATGATCAGCCATTAGTGTTGAGAAAAGAGTCTCAGAGAAGATAATGGATTTGCCTAGGGTCACAGAGCCAGTGAGTGGCACAGCTGGAGTGGCACTTCAATGTGGCTAATTCTGCTTAGCTCTCGCAGCCACCACCTTGGAAACCACCCTGCTGAATGGGGGTTCTGGTCTTGACTCAGTCACCTTTCACCCAGTGACTTTGAGCAGGTCCTTTCTCTCTGGCATGAGAATCCCATAAGCCGTAGAATACCAGAAAGCCCATGTTGTTTCTGTGAACCACAAAGGTAGCACAGCCCCCCCTCATTCTGTGAGTCCCCCAGTGGGGTGGACATCAGGGCTCAGTGTCATGGAAATGGCTTGTAGGGTGACTCCGATTTGGCTCAGGCTCAAGGCTGCATCGTTTTAGAGCTGAAACAGAGCACCTTAGGACCGCTGGATTAATTCGAATCGCATTTATTTTTTGTTCAACCCAAAGTGTGTTTGAAATAATTTTATTTAATTTCTATGTTTGAAAATTGAGAGATCTCACATAAAAATTCAGATTTCCAACTTCTCTTAAAATCTAAAAATAAGCATAGGTAGCAACACTTAGGTGATATTGAAGAGCACCTTTAAAAAAATTAATTAAGAGATGGGTCTCACTGTGTTGCCCAGGCTGGAGGGCAGTGGCGCAATCGTAGCTCACTTTGAAATCTTAGGCTCAAATGATCTTCCTGCCTCAGCCTCCCAAGTAGCTGGAACTACAGGCATGTGCCTTGCACTCCTGGCCTCAAGGGATCCTCCCACCTCAGCCTCCTGGGTAGCTGGTACCACAGGTCTGTGCCACCACACCCAGATAATTAATTTTTTTTGATAGAGATGGCGTCTTGCTATGTTGCCCAGGCTGGCATCAAAATCCTGGGTTCAATGATCCTCCCACCTCAGCCTCCTGAGTAGCTGGGACGAAGGTGTGTGCCACCACACCCAGATAATTAAAAATTTTAAGAGACGGGGGCCTTACTAGGTTACCCAGGCTGGTCTTGAACTCCTGGCCTCAAATGATCCTCCCACCTCAGCTTCTCAAAGTGTTGGGATTGCAGGTGTGAGCCAATGGGCATGTGCCTCCTTGTTTGCTCCCTGTCCCATGAACTTCTCTCATTTAGTGGTCCCTGTGGTCATTTGAGTGGGAGACCTCCGGTGAGTTTTATTTTATTTGAGCTGAACTTCAGTACCAGTTAGGCACAGGCTGTGACGGGCTGAACTTTTCGCTTTCAGAACAGCACCCAATAACTCAATCCTGGGCATGATGCCATGCTGGGCTGTTCTTACAGATGCTGTGGGAATCGTGTGGCTCCATTTCTGCACTCTGCATTGTTTTTGGTGATTTGTGCTCAGAAATGAAATCACTGCTTGGATACTGCTAGTCTACAGGGACAGATAACTCAGTAGAACTCCTCACCTGCCTTTGAAACAGTCTGATGGATTGTCGTTTATTTCTTTTCATCTGTGGTTTTATGTTCGTGGCTACTGCATTCTGAAGTCTTAATTCAGGAGCCCGAGCCAGGTCATCTAGTTAAAAACTTCCTGGCACATATTGCTATGGTAATTATAATCGTTCCTCAGTATCCCCAGGTGTTGGTTTTAGGACTCCCTTTGATACCCAAATCTGTGGGTTCTCAGGTCGCTGACATAAAATGGTGTGGTATTTGCATGTAACCTATACCTGCTACTTTAAATCACCTGCAGATTCTTTATAATACTTAATACAATGTAAATGCTATGTAAATAGTTGTTGTATTGTTGGCTGGGATTAGTGGCTCTTGCCTGTAATCCTAGCACTTTGGGAGGCTGAGGTGGGTGCATCCCTTGAGCCCAGGAGTTCAAGACCGGCCTGGGCAACATGGCGAAACCTTGTCTCTACCAAAAATACAAAACTTAGGCCAGTCTTATAACCTGGTCTCAACATAAGTAAATAAATAGATTAAAATAAAAATAAAAGTTGTTATACTGTATTGTTTTAAAATAGTTATTATTATTATTATTTTTTGAGATGGAGTCTCTGTCGCCCAGGCTGAAGTGCAGTGGTGTGATCTCGGCTCACTGAAACTTCTGCCTCCCAGGTTAAAGCAGCTCTCCTGCCTCGGCCTCCCAAGTAGCTGGGATACAGGCACATGCCACCATGCCTGGCTAATTTTTGTATTTTTAGTAGAGGCGGGGTTTCACCATGTTGGCCAGGCTGTCCTTGAACTTCTGACCTCAGGTGATATGCCTGCCTTGGCCTCCCAAAGTGCTGGGATTATGGGCATGAGCCACTGCCTCTGGCCACTGTATTAATTTTTATTTTGGAAAATTTTTGATCTGTGGTTGGTTGAATCTGTGGATGAACAACCTGCAGATACCGATGGCCGACTGTATATTCTTGGGTGCTGATTTTGAGTGCGTGTCTCCTTTGTGGCAGAGACAGTAATGTTCCTCAGGTGGTCCCAGTACTTCTCCATTCCCAGCCCCTTGTAATTAAGTGGGGCCATATGACTCATTCCTTTCAATGGGCTGTGAGCAGAAGGGGCATACAAAACCCCCAGGCCTAAGCATGAGAAAGCCCGTGTGAGTGCTCTGTGTGCTTGTTTCTGCTCTATGAAATCTGAAGGCCTCATGGTGAAAATATGGAATCAGGGTATCATTTGAACTTGGTGTTATGGTCTGAACATTGTGTCTCCCTAAATTTATATGTTGAAATTCTGGCACCCAACGTGATGTGAGGAGATGGGACTTTGGGAGTTGATTAGGACCTGAGTGTCCTTATGAATGGGATTAGTGCCATAATAAGAAGAGACACCAGAGAGCATGCTGCCTCTCTCTCTGCTCATGTGAGGTGACAACAAGAAGATGGTCATCTGCAAACCAGAAAGGGGATGCTCACCAGAACTCAATCTGTTGGCACCTTGATTGTGAATTTCCCAGCCTCCAGAATTGTGAGAAACAGTTTGCTGTTTGAGCTGCCCTGTCTATGCTAATTTGTTATAGCAGCCAGAGCTGATTAAAACACCTGGATTTCTGAGTTACTAGGCCTGCAGCAGACTCTCTGTGAGGGAGCAGTAAACTTTTGTTGTGTTAAGCGCTGGGATTTGGGTGCGTTTGTTACACAGCAGAATCTAACCGTTGCTGACTGATACATTCTCTGTAAGAATTGATGAGTAGGAACTGCACATCCGTGTCTGGAAAAGCTCTTGACAGTGCTCAAGAAATATTACAGAATGAATAAAAGAACAATATGGTTTGTGTTATTAGACTATACATATACCCACTCTTTTTCCTCACAGATGATATGTTACATTGGAAGGCCACCTTCCTGGGAAGGAAAGGAGAACCAACACTTGTTGAGTGCTGTCTATTGTGCTAATTGTTATTTACATCAAAAGATTAAAATGAGGTCCAGGGAGATGAGGCAGTTATCCTGGGGTCATAGAGCTATCTAAGAGTGGTTCTGCTAGAGTGCCTCCTATCCATCTTTTCAGTTGTCTTTAGGTCTTGACTTTAATGCCACCTCCTCAGGGAAGCCTTCCTTGATCACAAGGCTAGATTAGTTGTCACTGTTATATACCAAACTCCTGGTACTTCCCCCATATAATACTTACTTCCCTTAAGATTTTGAGTGCTCTAAGAGTAGATCCTGTGTCTGTTTTGCTCAATGTGGTGTCTCCAGCACCTAGTATAGTACCTGGTACATAGTAAATGCTCAATATATGTTTCTTGGTTGAATAAAGACAGTCAGGAAACTTAGACTTTTGTTTTGGTACTGCCTCTAATCAGTTGTGTTGTTTTGGACCAATAGTTTTATCTCTCCGACTTCTAGTATTCTCATTTGTATAAAGAGGGTGCTTGATAAAATTTGTTCTTTTTGGCTATAGTGTTCCACAATTATTTCACTCACAAATTACTCCCTCATTCCTTCTCAGGGCCTACTTTTGGCTCACCTTCTGCCCTCTTATTCCATCTATATTCCTGGAATAATTGACAGAATTGGGAATTGAACCTGGGCAGTATAACTACAGAGTCCATCATTTTAACTGCTCATTCTACCCCCACACCCACCCACCCATCTATTTATGCAATCATCTTTCTTCCACCCACTCACATAATCATCCATCCATCCATCTATCCATCCACCTCATCATCTATCTTGTAATTCCTCCCTCCATTTATTCCTTCAGGTATCTATCTTCTGTCCAAATATCCATCCATTTTTCAGCAAATACTTTTGAAGTGAATATTCCATGCTAGGCCCTGTGCTGGGGTCTTTGGGTTCTGGCAAAAATAAACTCCGTTCCTGCTCTGGTGGAGCTCTTAGGCTAGTAAGTACTGGGGAATTTCTCGTTAGTTGCTATTAATGTGGGAGGTTGAAATAATGTCCAATGTGTGAGCTGGAGCTCTTTGGTACTTTGTTGTTATTATTATGTATAAATGTATTGATTAATTGATTCACCAATGTTTATTGAGCATTTGCTATATTCCAGGCATTGTGTTAGAGGCAGGCAAGGCCCAGCTTTTTCACAGCTCCAGAGGGTATTGCCCACATGGTGTTCTATTTGATTCTGGAGTTGCACAGCCTAGTGGAAACAGGCATTTGTCATTCTGAAGAAGTCTACGGCCTAGCATAGTAATGAGGGCTTGGGCTCTGGGTCTAGACAGCCTGGTCTTGAATCCCATTTCCACACTTACTGGCTATGTAATTTTGTCAAATTGCTTCACACTTCTGTGCTTCTGTTTTCTCACCTGTAAAATAAGGATAAAAACTGCTAATTCATGGAGTTGTTATATGGCTAGGAGTTAATTCATGAAAAAGCTCTCACAATAGCACCTAGTACCTAGTAAATGCTCACTAAAAAGATCAGTGAGCAGCTTAGCTAGATCTCTTACCGGGTGGCTTTCTTTAATGGTTTTTCAGATGGGGAAACTGAGTCAGGAGTATACGCTAGCCTAATCAGAAATGATAAGCTAAAGCTGGAGTCTGTGATGATTAATTAGTGATTATTTACTGATCCAGAGGGTGTGTAATCATGCAGCAAAATAGTTCCCTTAGCTGAGATAAGCCAGTTATAATAAACAGTCTAACTCCATTTTTGAATGTTTGACTACTGACAGCAAGCCCTCTCCCTCCTCCTTCCCTTTTTGCCTCATATCTGGGTAAGCCAATAAGTAATTCTATGCATTACCTTTTTTGGCATTGGCGGAGAAGTTCAACCACCCATGCAGGACCGTCATTCAACCCAACCCTACTAACCATAATAAAAACCAAAGCCACTGCCCCTCTCTTTGGTCAAGCCATTCCAGACCAGCTTGGGTGTTTTTCCTGCTCTTCTCAGAAAGAAACATTATATGAGTTAATGAATCATTTCCGTACTCTTGATGTATATGTAGCATTATGATTCTTGACATTCAAGCCAATTTGGGGTAGAGTATTAATTCCATCCTCCCTGGGGGCAACCACACAACACCAGTGCTAACTGAGAGTGAAATTTGGAAGAAAAATGGAAATGCTACTTGGCCTGAAGAAAATGACCCAGCTCCTATGCTGCAGCAATTCCATTTCTCTGACACTACTGGGGAGAATACATGCACATGTGTGAAGGGAACCGCTCCATAGACCATGACGTATCTGGCAAGGGCTACTCAGCTACCATTAAAAGTTATATAGGTTGGTATGTATGGATGAAGGTAAGTTCTCAACACATCACCGAGTGAGAAAAGCAAGATAGAGAATTAGTTAAATATGCGTATGGTCTCTTTGTTTTTTTATTTCTTATTTTCGAGACAGGTTCTCACTCGCTTGCCCAGGCTGGAGTGCAGTGGTATGATCATGGCTTACTGCAGCCTTGAATTCGTGACCCTCCTACCTTAGCCTCCTGAGTAGCTGGGACCACAGGCATGTGCCGTGATGCCTGGCTAATTTTTAAATTTTTTGTCGAGATGGGGTCTCATGATGTTGCCTAGGTCATATGGTGTCTTTACAGTCAGCTTTTGTGTATGGTGTGAACGGGGAGTCACACTTTTGTTTTGTATTATTATCCACATGGACATCCAGTCGATCCAGCTCCATTGATTCAAACAACCATTCTTGTCCCCTTCCTGTACTCTCCAGCTGCAGTACCGCCTTCACTGTAAGTCAGGTGAGTGCATACGTGTGGCTCTGCTTCAGGACTTAGTACTGTTCCTTCTGTCTTTTGTGTATTATTGTGTTAATAGCACCATATTTTAATGGCTATAGCTTGAGTAAGACTTGAAGTCTGAGTTTAAGTTTTTCACCCTCCTTCTATATTGCTTGACTTTTGTTAGGTTGTTTGTATTTCTTTATACATTTTAGAATCAGCTAATAAATTTCAATAAAAGTAGACCCTAGGTTTGGATTGGGGTTCTAGTGAATCCATAAACAATTTGGAGGACAATTGAAATCTTAATATTAACTCTTCCGATCTATGGTCAGGGCACATTTCTCCGTTTATGTAAATCTTCTTTAACTCCTTTTCGTAATGCTTGTTGTTGTCCATGTAGAGGTCTTGCTCCTCTTTTGTTAAATTTATTCATAGGTTAAAAACATTTTTGGATTCTGTGATAAATGGTGTTGCAATTTACATTTCTCTTTTTCAACTGTTGCTAGTGTGGTATATGAACAGAAGGAAGACCTGTTAGCCTTCCCTACTCAAACTTTCTCCATGACTTAATATATCTGCATAAAATCATAGGAAAAAGCTTGGAAGTGTACACACCAACTGACCATAGTGGTCATTTCTGGGGAGGAGGAAAGGGAACTGGGATTATTGAGAAAAGACAGTGTTCAAGAGGGACTCAAGCTTTATCTGTCCCGTTTTAATTCTTGTAAGAAGGGAAAAGTTTTAACGTATTATTTGTATAAGTAAAAATCTATTAAAAGAGGCCAGTTGCATTGGCTGATGCTTGTAATCCCAGCATTTTGGGAGGCTGAGGCAGGCATATTTTTGCTTGAGCCCAGGAGTTTGAGACTAGCCTGGGCAACATGACGAAACTCCATCTCTACTAAAGAATGCAAACAAATTAGGCAGGCATCGTGGTATGTGTCTGTAGTCCCAGTTACTTGGGAGGCTGAGGTGGGAGGATTACCTAAGCCTGGGAGGTTGAGGCTAAAGTGAGCTGTGGTTGTCCCTTGGCCATGGGAGTGAGACCCTGTCTCAAAAAAAATCTGTTAAAAGAAAAGAAAACAAGTAAATGACCTGACTTTGGGGAGCCCAGAAACTTCCACTTGTGTCAGGAAGATGTCTGGAACAGGTTTGTAATTAAAAGCATGAACATCTGGTTGCCCTCTGAAGAGAGACTATGTTAACTGAGACTCTACAGAAGTGAGTCAAAGGAGCATAGACTGTTCAGCATATGTGTCCAGAATTGTCCGGAAAGGAGGATTCCTAGACCTATAGGCAAGAGAAGCTGACTCATACATCAGGCAAATCCCTAGAATCGAGCGGCTCAACGTTATGGTTGTCCAGTTGACTGTGATTCCAAGACTACACATAACTTCTGTCTTAGGCTAGATTCGCAGAGGCAGACCCCGAGACAAGGATTTTCAGTGCAAGAGTTTATTTGGTGGGTGATTCCATGAAGCATTAGTAGGGTGTGCAGTAAGATAGTGAAAGCCGGTAAGCCAACACAGGGTGCAGTAATGAGTGGATTTTGCTGAGGGCAACTGTGCTCAATCCTGCAGAGGACTTTTGGGAGGTTGGGTTGAACATACTGTCAGGTCGCGCGTGGTGTGTAAAGCTGTGTGCATGAGGAAGAATTTATTCTTCACTCACACCAGTTATCAGTTGAGGAAAGCTGCTAGGGGTGTTATCTCGTTGACACTTCTGACCTGCTCTATCCACTGGGTTAGCATGGTGAGGCAGTCAGAGAACAGAAGTTGTCAATTCAGTGTACAAAGAAAGGTGATAGGGACATAGTAGTGTGCCCTATGTTTTCCTGAATATATTTGAAACAGGAAATAATGTGGCTAGTGAAGAAGTGAAGAAGATGAGTTTTTGTCCCCCTGACTGCTTCTGGTTTTCTATGGAATGAATAAATCATCAGTCTGATTTATACATCATACTCTTATGAGTTTGGCTGCTCTGAGTCTAGAGAGACCACTTCCTTTTGAGAGTACTTGGTAAAACTGAATTTCTTAGACTGCAAAACCCTAGAGGCCAAGTGTGGAGACTGAAGAGTGAAAAATTGCACTAGGTAGGGGTCATGAATAAGTGAAGTGGGAGGAGAAGGGAGATAATGCACACAAAGTACTCAGCACAGCACCTGGCATATGATAAGTGCTTAATAAAAGTTACCAATAACAGCAGCAGGAGCAGCAGCAGCAGCAGCAACTACTGTTTCTGGGGACAGCTTTAAGAAGGGCATGGAATCCAAGCATAACTTATTGAAAGGGTGCCAAAAAATTAGGAAACTAACCGGAAAGAGGTTTTAAAAAAACGTCTCCTTGCCTAATACTGGCTTCTTGTATAGAACTTGTAATTAGGATGACAGTCATTTCCTATTAACTGCAGAGATTATGATATTTTAGGTGAGGTTAATTGGTAATATGGGTGTGTAACATGTTCCCCTCAGACATCTTAGACGCCAGTCATTAACCTCTCTGTTCCGGAGTGTAGCCATTAATCATTTGTCTGCTCAGCATTCTGCTGTCAGCATCTTTCCACACTGCCTGCTGCATTGGCTTTGACATATTATCAGGACCAACACGGAAGAATAGAAAAACGAGCTGTTGTGTGTGCGTAGCAAGACCGAGTTAACTTTCAATTCAGGCGACCAAGATGGCAGCTGATTTATCCATGCGGCACCACAAGCCTCAGTGCTGGGTGCTTATAAGCCTTATGAGGGCCTGTGGGAATGTTTGCATCCTAGAAAGAAGTTGTAGCCTCTGAAACAAAGAAGAAAACCATAAAACTGAAATTAATACATGTCTCATCTCATGTCTACACAATGTAACATTGCATTAACTAGTCCGTGGCAACTTAACCCCCAGTTCTCTCTATATTTTATGTTGTTACATTTTAATATTTTTATAAATCAAGGTGAGAGCCTCTACTGTAAAGGTGTTCTGGATTTATATTGACCCTGGCCTGGGCACAGGCTACTGATTGCAATTTGATTTGTAGGAATTTGATTTATTCAGAGAGCCCTGGGTTAGTTATAGCTTGAAATATTTTTTAACTTGCTCACCTGATTTTTTGGATGTTCTTTGGAACTTAAACATTTTAATTGTAAGAGTAAATATGCTCGTTGAAATAGAATAAATACAACCATGTATAAAGCAAAATGTTAGTGGTATCCCGTCACTCTTCCCCTCTCTTCCCGATATTAAAAAAGGTTAAAGGTAGTGTTTCTTAAACGTTCTTAGGGGTTGGAAAGACTTGGAATGTAGCTGTCCTGATTTTGCCCCCTGCATATTGTTAACAGGCACATCATTTCTGCCACTAACTATCCCAGTGACTTCAGATAAGTGGCTTCACCCTCTCTGAGCCTCAACCTTTTGGAGCACGTCATGGGATGATGACAGTGTCTGCCTCCGGGGTTGCTGTGAGGACTGAGTGAGTAACTATGCATAGAGAATTCAGCTTTGTACCTGGTACAGTGTGTATGTTCAATAAGGGCACTATTTCCTATCCCTGAACCCTGAGCCTGGTGAAAAGAGATTGTATAACATATATTTCGGAATCATAGTGGTGCAGTTTTCCAATGTTTGCAGATTTAGGGCACTCCCTGGGGGTATAATTAGAATCAGATTTTGGAAAAGGTTGATCCACTCAGTCATCTGTTTTCTTCTTCTCAATTTAAATACAGACTATACTGCAGGGCGCTCTCCCCAGGTTGTACTGAATAATTAATGCCAGCTCTGATAGTCCTGTCTGACTTAAAAATGGTTTATTATTATCAGTAACAACCATTACCGTTTACTGAGAGCTCACTACCTGTGAGAACCTGCCCCAAGTCCTTTTCTGTCATTAGGGTATGAAGTTAAGCAGTTGGGATTGTAAGACAGAGATCTGAGTTTCAATCCTACTCTGGTCCCCTCCAAGCAGTATGTCTTCAGTCAAATAACTTACCCTCTCTGAGCCTCGTTTCCTCATTTGTAAAATGGGACGCTATTAGCTACTCCCTGCTCTATGTGAGACCACCTTGGCCTGGACTTCGTTGTCCATATCACTATCAGCATTTTGGTCAAAATCATTCAACAAGTCTCTAGGAAGTTCCGAACTTTCCCATGTCTTGCTGCTTCTTCTGAACCCTCCAAACTCTTCCAACCTCTGCCTGTTACCGAGTTCCAAAGTCACTTCCACATTTTTGGGTATCTTTACTGCAGTGCCCTACTACCTTGGTACCAATTTACTGTATTAGTCTGTTCTTATGCTGCTAATAAAGACTTATTTGAGACATCTTATTTTTGGGGATGGAATTTTGCTCGTTGCCCAGGCTGGAGTGCAATGGTGTGATCTCAGGTCACCGCAACCTCTGCCTACCAGATTCGAATGATTCTCCTGCCTCAGCCCCCTGAGAAGCTGGGATTACAGGCATGCACCACCATGCCTGGCTAATATTGTGTGTGTGTGTTTTTAGTAGGTTTCTCTGTGTTGATCAGGCTGGTCTCTAACTCCAGACCTCAGGTGATCCACCCTCCTTGGCCTCCCAAAGTGCTGGGATTACAGGCGTGAACCACCTCGCCTGGCTGAGACTTCTTAATTTATTAAAAAAAGAGTTTTAATTGACTCATAATTCCACACATCTAGGGAGGCCTCAGGAAACTTATAATCATAGTGAAAGTCACCTCTTCACAGGGCAGCAGGAGAGAGAATGAGTGCAAGCAGGGGAAATGGCAGATGCTTATAAAACCATCAGATCTCATGAGACTCACTCATTATCATGAGAACAGCATGGGGGAAACTATCCCTGTGATTCAGTTACCTCACCTGGTCCTGCACTTGACACGTGGGGATTATCGGGATTATAAATCAAGGTGAGATTTGGGCAGGTACCAGAGGCAAACCATAGCAGTAGTTGTGTTGAGAATTAAAAGCACAACGAACACAAAACGCCTAGCCTGAAGTTGGCAGTCTGCAAGCGCTTGATAAATGTTAACTTCTATTATCATCATCATGTTCTTTAACCCGTACAGCAGTCCTTAGGGGTAAGTAGGAGAAATGTTTGGTTCATTTTCTAGGACAAACCTCTGAAAAAACAGAAGCCTTCAACATTTAATTCTATTTCTTTTTATAATCTTTTGCATAGTGTATTTGGGAATGGGGATGTAAATTTGCCCTATCAATAGGAAAGTGGATATGTACATTATATTCATGCCACTGTTATAGGTAAAATTTTGATGCTGCAAAAGAAATAGCACTCGAAGGTACGTCCTTTCAGCAAGGCAGTTCACTTCTATAGAAGGGTGCAGCATATGTATGGAACAATGGCAGCCACGTGCTCGGACAAAGCGGGAAGGGGTACTTATGCCTGATGGGGGTTGTCCCTACTGCTGTGTCATTCCCTATTGGCTAGGGTTAGACTGCACAAGCCATACTAATCCTGATTGGCTATTTTAGAAAGAGCAGAGGTCTGTGCTGGAGTGGCAGGGTGGGTGTTTTGGCAGGAAGGACGGTTACAGGTGGGTCAGAGCAGGTAGCCAGAGGTGATCAGGTGACCAGGATGAGTCAGGATGGAGCTGGGGGGTAGAGAGGTGGGGGAGCAGATGTGAACTACTGATTAGAACCAGTGGAGAAGGTTGTTTACTGGAATTACAAGGAAGTTAAGCTTTATTTTATTTATTTTTTATTTTATTTTACTTTAGGTGCATACTATATCTGTCATTTCTCCCCATGTTATCCCTCTCTACCCTCCTCACCCCCCGCTGTCTCTCCCCTACCTCCCCAACTGCCCCCAGTGTGTGATGCTCCTTTCCCTGAGTCCACGTGTTCTCATTGTTTAACACCCACCTATAAGTGAGAACATGTGGTGTTTGGCTTTCTGTTCTTGTGTCAGTTTGCTGAGAATAATGGTTTCCAGATTCATCCAAGTCCCTACAAAGGACACAAACTCATCGATTTTTTTGGCTGTGTAGTATTCCACGGTGTATATGTGTCATTTTCTTTGTCCAGTCTATCATTGATGGGCATTTGGGTTGGTTCCAGGTCTTTGCTCTTGTACACAGGGCTGCATTGAACATACGTGTGCATGCGTCTTTATAGTAGGACGATTTATAGTTCTTTGGGTATATACCCAGTAATGGGATTGCTGGGGGAAGTGGAATTTTTATTTCTAGATCCTTGAGAAGTCACCACATTGTCTTCCACAATGGTTGAACTAATTTACACTCCCACCAACAGTGTAAGAGTGTTCCTATTTCTCCACATCCTCTCCCATCTGTTGTCTCCAGATTTTTTAATGATCACCATTCTAACTGGTGTGAGATGGTATCTCAATGTGGTTTTGATTTGCATTTCTCTAATGACCAGTGATGATGAGCATTTTTTCATATGTTTGCTGGCCTCATATACGTCTTCTTTTGAAAAGTGTCTGTTCATATCCTTTGTCCACTTTTGAATGGGCTTGTTTGTCTTTTTCTTGTATATCTGTTTTAGTTCTTTGTAGATTCTGGACATTAGCCCTTTGTCAGATGGGTAGATTTGGGCAAAAATTTTTTCCCATTCTGTTGGTTGCAGGTTTGCTCTAATGATGGTTTCTTTTGCTGTTCAGAAGCTCTGAATTTTAATTAGATTCCATTTGTCTATCTTGGCTTTTATTGCCATTGCTTTTGGTGTTTTAGTCATGAAGTCTTTGCCTATGCTATGTCCTGGATGGTTTTGCCTACATTTTCTTCTAGTGCTTTTATGGTGTTAGGTTTTATGTTTAAATCTTTAATCCATCTGGAGTTAATTTTAGTGTAAGGTGACAGGTAGGGGTCCAGTTTCTGCTTTCTGCACATGGCTAGCCAGTTTTCCCAACACTGTTTATTAAACATGGAGTTCTTTCCCCATTGCTTGTTTTTGTCAGGTTTGTCAAAGATCAGATGGTTGTAGATGTGTGGTGTTGCTTCTGGGGCCTCTGTTCTGTTCCACTGGTCTATGTCTCTGTTTTGGTACCAGTACCATGCTGTTTTGATTACTGTAGTCTTGTAGTATAGTTTGAAGTCAGGCAGTGTGATGCCTCTGGCTTTGTTCTTTTTGCTTAGGATTGTCTTGGCTATGAGGGCTCTCTTGTGATTCCATATGAAGTTTAAAGTGTTTTTTCCCAGATCTGTGAAGAAGGTCATTGGTAGCTTGATGGGGATAGCGTTGAATCTGTAGATTACTTTGGGCAGTATGGCCATTTTCATGATATTAATTCTTCCTAACCATGAGCATGGAATGTTTTTCCATCTGTTTGTGTCCTCTCTTATTTCATTGAGCAGTGGTTTGTAGTTCTCCTTGAAGAGGTCCTTTACATCCTTTGTTAGTTGTATTCCTAGGTATTTTATTCTCTTTGTAGTAATTGCGAATGGGAATTCGCTCTTGATTTGGCTGTTTGTCTGTTATTGGTATATAGGAATGCTTGTGATTTCTGCACATTGATTTTATATCCTGAGACTTTGCTGAAGTTGCTTATCAGTTTTTGAGAAGATTTTGGGCTAAGACAATGGGGTCTTCTAGATATACAATCATGTCATCTGCAAATAGAGACAATTTGACTTCCTTCTTTCCTAACTGAATACTCTTTATTCCTTTTTCTTGCCGATTGCTCTGTCTAGAACTTCCAATACTATATTGAATAGGAGTGGTGAGACAGGGCATCCTTGTCTGATTTTAAAGGGAATTCTTCCAGCTTTTGCCCATTCAATATGTAGTTTTGTCATATACAGCTTTTATCATTTTATGATAAGTTCCGTTGCTCCCTAGTTTACTGAGAGTTTTTAGCATAAAGGACCACTGAATTTTGTTGAAGGCCTTCTCTGCATCTGTTGAGATAATCATGTGGTTTTTGTGTTTGGTTCTGTTTATGTGGTGGATTACATTTATGGATTTGTGTATGTTGAACTAGCCTTGCATCCCTGGGATGTAGCATACTTGATCATGATGGATAAGCTTTTTGATGTGCTGTTGCAATTGGGTTGCCAGGATTTTATTGAAGATTTTTGCGTTGATGTTCATCATGGATATTGGCCTGAAGTTTTATTTTTTAGTTGTGTCTCTGCCTGGTTTTGGTATCAGGATGATGTTTGTCTCATAAAATGAGTTAGGGAGGATTCCATCCTTTTGTATTGTTTGATACAGTTTCGGAAGGAATGGAACCAGCTCCTCTTTGTACATCTGGTAGAATTTGGCTGTGAACCCGTCTGGACCTGGACTTTTTTTGGTTGGTAGGCTGCTTCTACTTCAGCTTTTGTTATTAGTCTATTCAGGGTTTCAACTTCCTCTTGGTTTAGTCTTGGTAGAGTACAAATGTCTAGGAATTTATCCATTTCTTCCTGATTTACTGGTTTATGTGCATAGAGCTGTTTGTAGTAATTTCTGATGGTAGTTTGTATTTCTGTGGGATCGGTGGTGATATCCCCTTTATCATTTTTTATTGCATTTATTTGATTCTTCTCCCTTTTCTTTTTTATTAATCTGGCTAGTGGTCTGTCTGTTTTGTTGATCTTTTCAAAAAACCAACTCCTTGATTTACTGATTTTTTTTTTAAGGGGTCTTTTGTGTCTCTGTCTCCTTCAGTTCTGCTCTGATCTTAGTTATTTCTTGTCTTCTGCTAGCTTTTGAGTTTTTTTGATCTTCCTCTTCTAGCTCTTTCAATTTTGATGATAGGGTGTCAATTTTAGATCTTTCCTTGTTTCTCATGTGGGTATTTATTGCTATAAATTTCCCTCTCAACACTGCTTTAAAGGTGTCCCAGAGATTCTGGTAAGTTGTGTCTTCATTCTAATTGGTTTCAAAGAACATCTTTATTTCTGCCTTCATGTCATTGTTTATCCAGTCAACACTCAGAAGCAAGTTGTTCAGTTTCCAAGTGGTTGTGCGGGTTTGAGTGTGGAGTGTGATTCTTGTTTTTTTTTTTTTTTTAACATACCTCTCTGATGCCTGGGAATTGAGTGTGTTTCTTAATCCTGACTTCTAGTCTGATTGTGCTGTGGTCTGATAGACTGTTTGTTATGATTTCCATTCTTTTGCATTTGCTAAGGAGTGATTTGCTTCTAATGATGTGGTCAATTTTAGAGTAAGTGCAATGTGGTGGTGAGAAAAATGTATATTCTGTGGATTTGGGGTGGAGCGTTCTGTATATGTCTATTAGGTCCACTTGGTCCAGCTCTGCACTCAGGTCCTGGATGTTCTGTCTCGTTGATCTGTCTAATATTAAGAGTGGAGTGTTGAAGTCTTTCACTATTACTGTGTGGGAGTCTAAATCTCATTTTAGGTCATTAAGAACTTGCTTTATGTATCTGGGTGCTCCTGTGCTGGGTGCGTATATGTTTAGGATAGTTAGTTCTTCTTGTTGGATTGATCCTTTTAACATTATGTAATGCCGTTCTTTGTCTCTTTTGATCTTTGTTGGTTTGAAGTCCATTTTATCAGAGATTAGGATTGCAACCCCTGCTTTTTTTTGTTCTTCATTTGCTTGGTTAATCTTCTCCCATCCCTTTGTTTTGAGTCTATGTGTGTCTTTGCATGTGAGATGGGTTCCTGAATACAGCACACTGATGGGTCTTGACTTTTTATCCAGTTGCCAGTCTGTGTCTTTTGATTGGGGTGTTTAGGCCATTTATGTTCAATGTTAATATTGTTACATGTGAATTTGATCCTGCTATTTTGTTACTGGCTGGTTTTCTTTCCCGTTGGTTGACTCATTTTCTTCATTGCATTTTTGGTCTTTGCCAACGGGTTTGCTTTTGCAGTGTCTGGTACTTGTTCCTTTCCGTGCTTAGTGTTTCTTTCAGGAGCTCTTGTAGGGCAGGTCTGGTGGTGATGAAATCTCTCAGTAATTGCTTGTCTGTAAAGGATTTTATTTCTTCTTCACTTACAAAGCTTAGTTTGGTTGTATATGAGATTCTGGGTTGAAAGTTCTTTTCTTTAAAGATGTTGAATATTGGCCCCCACTCTCTTCTGGCTTGTAGGGTTTCTGCCAAGAGATCTGCTGTGAGTCTGATTGGCTTCCCTCTGTGGGTGAACTGACCTTTCTCTATGGCTGCCCTTAGCATTTTTTTCCCTTCATTTCAACCCTGGTGAATCTGACAATTATGTGCCTTGGGGTTGCTCTTCTTGAGGAATATATTTTTGTAGTTCTCTGTATTTCTTGAATTTGAATGTTGGATTGGAGGCTTGGGAAGTTCTCCTGTATGATATTCTGAGCATGTTTTCTAGCTTGGATTCATTCTCCCCATCCTATTCAGGGACACCGATCAAGTGTCGATTAGGTCTTTTTACATAATCCCATATTTCTTAGAGGCTTTGTTCATTTATTTTCACTCTTTCTTCTCTTGTCTTGCCTTCTCTTTTTATTTCATTGAGTTGATCTTCAATCTCTGATATCCTTTCTTCTGCTTGATTGATTTGACTATTGAAACTTGTGTTTGCTTCATGTAGTTCTTGTGCTGTGTTTTTCAACTTCAAGTGGTTTATGTTCTTCTCAAAGCTGGTTATTCTAGTTACCATTTTGTCTAATCTTTTTTCAAGGTTTTTGGTTTCTTTGCATTGAGTTAGAACGTGTTCCTTTAGCTCTGTAAAGTTTGTTATTATCCACCTTCTGAAGTCTGTTTCTGTCAATTTGTCACACTCCTTCTCAGTCATGTTATGTTCCTGTGTGGTTGAGGAGTTGTGATCCCTTGAAGGAGAAGAGGTATTCTGGTCTTTGATGGTTTCATCTTTTTTGCACTGGTTTTTTCCCGTTTTTGTGGGTTTACCTGGCTGTGGTCTCAGGGAGCTGCTTGATGAGGTCGCTTGTCTGCTTGTCGAGGCATTACTGGGTTTCTAGGGACTCCTTCAGGTTACTAGGGAAGTTTCTTGTGTCTTTTTTGTTTACACTGGGGGTTTAGGCCCACCTCTTCTGTTGACCTGGTGGCACTGCTGGGTCATCAAGAATGCTGTCCCGTTGCTACGTAGGCTTTCTGTGTTTTTTGTTGAAACATGTAGCCCAGTCCCACCCCTCTATTGGTGGGTTGTGCCCTTCCTCCACTGGGCCGAATCATTCAGGGTTCGGCTCAGACTGTGGCACTGGCTGTGCAACCTGCTAGAGTCAGAGCTTCAGCCCTCTGTGGTTTGTGGGGGAGGGTAGGGACCCACCCAGTCACACCCAGCTGTCTCCCCCTTTCAGCTTCCTCTCTCTCCTGGGGTAGGGGCCCTCCCAGGTGCTCCTGCTTACAGCTCCCTCTCTCTGGGTCAGGGGAGGGGGCAATAGCTTGGTCCGCAGGCTCTCCTGGCTGGCTTTGGGCTATGTGTCTGTTTCAGTCTGTGTGCCAATCTGGGACACCATCCTGGATTATTATTCAACTCTGTGCTTGTAATTCCTGGTGCTTGACTGGCAAAGATCCCCTGTTCTGTGTATTGCTGAGGATGTGGGGTAAGCGCTGTATCTGGACTGGAGTGCCAGAGGCGGAGCCTCTGACTTACCAGTCAGATGCACTTTCTGAGTGAAGCAGCACCCCTCCCCGCATCGGTCTGCCCTGTGTAGACTTTGCTCACCATCAGACCAGACCCGTTGAAATGTACCTGGTACCTTGGTTGGAGCTAGGAGATCTCTGGATTTCTGCATCTCTCTTGCTGGGTGTTGTGCACCAGAGTTGTGTCTATTTGGCCATCTTGGAGAGTCTCTGGAAGTTAAACTTTAAAAATAGAGATTTAAAGAATAAGAGAGCTGAGCATACTGACATACCGATTCTTTGAAGAGAAACTTGGGGTTCACTATAACACCACTGAAAATGAGTGAGCCAGGGTTCCGTGAATCAGCATGGGTGAATCGCCCAAAAAACATGCCAAGAAAATAAAAGCAAGTTGCACAAAAAAGTACATATAGACTATGTTTTAAATATAAAGTTTAAAAATATGCACAGCAACTACATAAAGTTAGGGATACACATTATACAAATAGGTTATAAATAGGCTGGGTGTGGTGGCTCATGCCTGTAATCCCAGCACTTTGGGAGGCCGAGGTGGGCAGATCACTTGAACACAGGAGTTTGTTGCCAGCCTGGGCAACATGGCAAAACCATGGGTCTATAAACACACAAAAAATTAACCAGGTGTAGTGGCACACACCTGTGGTCCTAGCTACTTGGGAGGCTGAGGGAGGAGGATTGGTTAAGCCTGGGAGATTGAGGTTGCAGTGAGCTGTGATCATGCCACTGCACTTCAGCCTGGGTGACAGAACAAGACTTTGTCTCCAAAAAACAAACAAAGAAATAAGTCAAGTAGGTAATAAATGTATAAAAACATGCATGAGGCTGGAATAACACCTAATTCAGAATAGAGGCTCCCTCTGCAGAGGCAGAGGGGGGTATTGCTGAGAAGGGGCACATAGAGCCTTCAGATAGATTGGGGATGTTTACTTCTTAATCTGCTCCTGGGGGCATTTATTCTTCTTCATGCCTTTCAAAATATGTCTCAAGTAGGTAATAGTGACGTTTTTTTTTTTTTTTTTTTTTTGAGATGGAGTTTCGCTCTTGTTACCCAGGCTGGAGTGCAATGGCACGATCTCGGCTCACTGCAACCTCTGTCTCCTGGGTTCAGGCAATTCTCCTGCCTCAGCCTCCTGAGTACCTGGGACTACAGGCACGTGCCACCATGCCCAGCTAATTTTTTGTATGTTTAGTAGAGACGGGGTTTCACCATGTTGACCAGGATGGTCTCAATCTCTTGACCTCGTGATCCACCCGCCTTGGCCTCCCAAAGTGCTGGGATTACAGGCTTGAGCCACCATGCTCGGCCAGGTAATAGTAACTTTAAACATTACTATTTTTGTTGGCTTCTTTAATCAAGTCCTTTAACCTTCTTTAATCCATGCTTTCTCTTCTCATTCCTTCCACTCCTTCATGGAGCCTTTCTAACAATGCCCTCTGCCTACCAGTCTCAAAATGAAGCTTGCTGGCTGCAAGTATCTCAGTTTGCATGTTAAAGGAGTCCCTGCTTTATCCATCTGCATTTTAATTACAGTTCACCTCCCTGGCTTAACATCCAAATGATCCCAGACACTTGATGACTGTTTTTGGGGGAGGAAGCTAGAGGAAGGAGTTGTTCTCTAAGGCGACTAACCTTAGTAGGGGCAGGCTAAGACAAGTCATAGTGTGTGTAGAGATTCCCCTACGCCAATCCCAACATATTTATAAATGTGAAGTTTTACTAAAATGAATAATGTAAAATTAGCCAGGTATGGTGGTGCATGCCTGTAATCCCAGCTACTCAGGAGGCTGAAGTGGGAGGATTGCTTGAGCCCAGGAATTTAAGGCTGCAGTGAGTTGTGATCACACCGCTGCATTCCAGCCTGGGCATCACACAAAATCCCAACTATTAAAAAAAAAAAAAGAGAGAGAGTAGGAGAAAGAGAGTATGGGAAAAGAAATAGCTTCTTTTTCCGTCTTAGGTTCATGGCTCAGGCCCCTATAGCAAAAGACAGATTAACAAGAGAAAAATATACAAATTTCTTTAAGTTTATGTGATATGAGAGCCACTGAAAAATGAAGACCAAAAAAAAAAAAAAAACCAGGGAAATCTGTGTGTTTTTTATGCTAGGTGTGATGAAGAAGTAGCTAGTCATGGAGAAGAATGCTGGACAGGAGGGGTGTGATCTAATGGTAACAAACTGGGGACGTTAACAAGTCCTGTTTTTTCAGATCCCTGTGTCTTTAGAGATCAAGATGCTCCTTTCTTCCAGGTATAGGGAGGGCATCTCTTGAATGACTGTCTTATGATTGCTTCAAGGAAGCAGGGCGAGGGAAGGTGAGCGATACCCTCCTGCTTTGGCTGCTTTCTCAATATTGAGGTGTAGTGTGTCCTGAGTCACTCTCAAAGATGTTACTGGAAAGGGATCTCAATCCAGATCCCAGGAGAGTTCTTAGATCTTGCACAAGAAAGAATTCTGGGTGAGTCCACAGTGCAAAGCAAAAGCAAGTTTATTAAGAAAGTAAAGGAGGAATACACCCACCCTAGGTACAATGCATATATATATATATAAAATTTATTTATATTATTATATAATATATTAAATATAAATTAAAATATATTTATATTATATATACTATATTATATATTACATATACTATATAGTATATATGTGTTTTATATATATGTATATATGTGATAACGACAACAACAAGAAATCATGGGGAGATGTCCTCTGCTACAAGGGTTTGTAAAAAAGGATTAATTTTCTTAATTACTGTATTTTGTAAGAATCGATGTTACCTTTAAAGCAAAATTAGGAAGGCTTTGTTCTTAAGCTATCAGGCTATCAGGACATTCCTTGGCTTGGGTCTTTTTAGTAAACATTGTTAATCTGTTCTCTCAACTGTGAACATCTAGAGGCTAGAAATCCCTAACATCCTGGGAATACAGCCCAGCAAGTCCCAGTCTCATTTTTCTTAGCTGTCACTCAAGATGGGGTCACTCTGGTTTGAATACCTCTGACAAAGGGAAAGGGATGTAATATAACCCAGCCCCTCAGCATACTGCCTAGTTGAGTGTGTGTGTGTGTGTGTGTGTGTGTATGTGTGTGTGTGTTGGTTGGTTTGTTGGTTTGTTGGTTGTGGAAGGCAGAAGGGACACATTAATCAGGCAACTGGTTCTGATCTCTTGGCCATTTTATCTGGAACCCCAAGGTAGGTAAAGTTCTAAATAAGTATGTATTCTAGGTGACCAAATCATACCCCATTGAGATAATCAGTCTTTATGTGCAGAATGTGAGGTTCAGAGAGGTTAAGTGATTTCCTCAAGAGCATACAGCTGGTAAAGTGGCAGAGCTGATCTGTCTGAAGTCAAGGGATTGTGTTCTTATCAATTTGCTAGTGTGTTGATATAACTTTTCTGTTTTACTGAGGGTGACTTCACTGGCAATCATTTCAAGAATCACCCCCTCACCTTTAAAAATTATGTTGCTTTCTAAAAGAGGATATGGAGCAGTTTAACTTTTTCCCACATTATAAAAGTAACCTGTGCTGAGAGCTCTAATCTCAGGTATGTTTGAGGGGAAGGTAGGGAGGGAAACCAACGTGTATTTGCCAGCTACAACATGCCAGGCCTTTGCTAGACAACTTATATACTCCTACTTATGTTCCCTATCCTCACTTGTTATTCCCATTTTACAGATAGAGAAGCAGTGTCTCAGTGTAGTTTTCTATTACTAGATAACAAATTAACCCAACATGTAGCAGCTTACAGTGACAGACATTTATGATCTCATGTCGTTTCTGAGGGTCAGTATTTCAGGATAGCTTAGCTGAGTGATTCGGGCTAAAGGCCTCGCATGAGGTTGTAGTCAGAATGGAGCAGGGGCTGCTGTCCTCTGAAGGCTTGTCTGGGGCTGAAAAATCCACTTCCAGGATGACACACTCACATGGTTGTTGGCTGGAGGCCTCAGTTCCTTGCGTTGTGGATCTATCCATAGTACTGCTTAAGTGACCTCCTAACATGGCCATTGGCCTCCCCATAAGTGAGCAATCCGAGAGAGGCAGAGACCAAGATGGAAGACTTGTGACTTCATCCCTGAAGTTGCGTATTGTTAATTCTGCTTCATTCTGTTCGTTAAAAGGGGAGGAGAATTGGGCTCTACCTCTAGAAGTGGGGAGTACCAAATAATCTGTAGACATTTTAAAACCACCACACTCAGGCTGGGTGCAGTGGCTCACACCTGTAATCTCAACACTTTGGGAGACCAAGGTGGGCAGATCACCTGAGGTCAGGAGTTCGAGGCCAGCCTGGTTAACGTGGCAAAACCCCATCTCAACTAAAAATATAAAAATTAGCCAGGCGTGGTGGCACACACCTGTAATCCCAGCTACTTGGGAGGCTGAGGGAGGAGAGTCGCTTGAATCCACAAGGTGTAGGTTGAGCCAAGATTGCACCACTGCACTCCAACCTGGGTGCCAGAGCAAGACTCCATCTCAAAAAACAAAACAAAACAAAAAACACAAAAACCCCTAACAACGAGCCACTAGACTCAGAAGTGCAGTAACCTGCCAAAGCTTGTACAACTTACGGGTGGTGGAGGCTGGACTTGCCTATAGTTCTCCACACTCTTCACCAAACTGTGATTTCTCCCTGAGGAGTGGAGCACTATTTGCCCTTGCACTAAATAGCCCTAGCCTGCAAGCCTTTTTATTTGCTTTTAGAGTTCCCCTCAGCTCTTTCTATATCTGCCCAGCTTTCATCCATTATATCCAAGCAACAGTTTCTCCCGTACGTCAGAGTTTTGAATCTCCTGTGGAACTGGGGAAGCTAATAACTCCTAGCAGGCATTGTGTGTAAACCAAGAGTCAGTGGGCTCTGAGTGAATATTTGAGTAAATATTTGGGGTTCCCCCTTTAGCCAGTGGGTTTTATAATATTTTGGAGTGACTTTACCCAGAGAGCTTTCTTCCTCTTTTCATGAAATAATTATAAGGGTCTGTTCAATGTATCCTTTGTATAATTCTTCCTACCTCTCCAAGGTCATTCATATGGAGTGTATCACTTGATTTGCAAAAAATTCTGTTAAAAAGTTGGGGTGAGTGATATAATCTTCTAGATAGCTGAGGTGTTGAGCAGCCGCTTATCTATTTATCTTTCTTCTCTTAGTACCTGCTTGGCCCTGGTTCCTTCCCTTCTACAAGCTGCGACTCTGTGTACTGTTCATGGTCTCGGAGTTAATATTTTAAGTTGCATATGCTCTTATGAAAAGAGCACAGGTTTGTTTTAAGACTTGGGTTTAACTTCTAGCATTTACTAGATTTTACCATTTACCAATTTTACTATTTACTAGCTGTGGGTTAGGATTAGGGCAAGTATATTAGTCTAGTTCTCATACTGCTTTAAAGAACTACCTGAGACTGGGTAATTTATAAAGAAAATAGTTTTCTTTTCTTTTTTTTGAGATGGAGTCTCACTCTGTCACCCAGGCTGGAGTGCAGTGACATGATCTCAGCTCACTGTAACCTCTGCCTCCCAGGCTCAAGTGATTCTTGTGTCTCAACCTCCTGAGCAGCTGGGATGGTAGAAGGCCTACCATCACAGCTGGCTAATTTTTGGATTTTTAGTAGAGGTGGGGTTTCACCATGTTGGTCAAGGTGGTCTCGAACTCCTGAACTCAAGTGAAGGAAATTGGTTTAACTGGCTAGAGTTCTACAGGCTACACAGAAAGCATGGATGGGAAGGCCTTAGGAAACTTACAATTATGGTGGAAGGTGAAGGGGAAGCAGCATGTCTTCACATGGCGACGAGAGAGAGAGAGATGGGGGAGGTGCTAAATACTTTTAAATAACCAGATCCTGTGAGAACTCATTCCGTATCATGAGAACAGCAAGGGGGAAGTCCATCCCCATGAGCCAATCACCTCCCACTTGGTCTCTTCTTGAATGTTGAGGATTATTACAATTCAACATGAGATTTGGGTAGGGACACAAATCCGAACCACATCAATAAGCAACTTTACTTCTTTGGACCTTGCTTTTGCATCTGTAAAATGGGGATAAAACAGTACCTACTTCATAGGACCTTTAAGGGGGGATTAGATAATACTTAAAAAGTGCTTAGCTCAATAGATGGCAGAGAGTCAACACTTAAAGGTACCACACACCTGTACTTACAGATGCCACTTCCCTAGGTACCAAGATCCCAGCTTGCTGCGTGACTTAGGGAAGTTGCTTGGCCTCTCAGGGCTACTTTCATTTGTAAAATGCATGGGTTCAGTTGCATAATATCAGAGGTTCCTTCTGGCTTGAACCATTCACCACCCTTAGATTGCTTATATAGCACAGCCATACTATTTATTTTCAAAAGTCTATTCATTATATCCTACTTGCTGTAATAATTTTAGATAATAGTTGCACAGATTTAATAGAAGCCAGAGGAATTGTTCAGCATGTTTTTTTTTAATGCAGGAAGTGAACAATATATTTATGTACATAATTACTTGTTTTTTTCCTTTGTAATCTAAAAGGGCATATTAAAAATTGAGCAAAGATTTTTTCTCCTCCTGTTGGGTCAAGGAACTGGCTAATGCAGTTTTATGTTAATTTGAAGACATATTAGATAGTCTTGCTAAAAGAAAGAGAAGCACTCAGTTGTAAAAGTGCTTTTTAATCACCAACATGAGTTTGAGCATCTGAAGGGGTTCCAGCAAGTTCTGTGACCCCTGAAGGAATACTTGTTCTGTCCTCACTACAGAGTTGATAAATAAAGGATTTCTTGAGTGTGGCTGTTGGCGAAATTCCCAAACACCAATGAACCAGATTTTTCTTAGCTTCTCTCTGCAATTTCTCTTCCTCCTAAATGCCTTGCTATGATTTCAGCCTGGTCTGCTGTGCATTAAATACACTGTTCTTTGCTCCACAGGTAGTTCATTTTATGGCTAACCAGAAGTCACTTTACTGCTCTAAAACATTTAGTGGCTCTCTATTGCCTCTGGCATTGAATACAGACTCCTCCACCTATTACTTGGTCTTAACTTTCCTGAAAAGCCAAGGGGGATGATTTGCTGTTCCCCACACATGCCCTGGTTCTTTAAAATTTGCCTCTGCGCATTCATTTATTCTCTTCCCCCATTTTATTTATTTTGCTCCCCCTCCTCTTTTATTTTTATTTTTTATTTTTGAGTTGGAGTTGTGCTCTGTCTTCCAGGCTAGAGTGCAGTGGTGCAATCTTGGCTCACTGCAATCTCTGCCTCCCAGGTTCAAGTGATTCTCCTGCCTTAGCCTCCCAAGTAGCTGGGATTACAGGCGTGCACCACCACGCCTGGCTAATTTTTCTGTTTTCAGTAGAGATGGCATTTCACCATGTTGGCCAGGATGGCCTTGAACACCTGGCCTAAAATAATTGGCCCACCTCTGCCTCCCAAAGTGTTGGGATTACAGGTGTGAGCCACCATGCCTGGTCCTCCTCCTCTTTTTCTACCTATCAGCATCAAAGCCAGACTTCCAGGATCCATGGACAAAGAGTTTCTCTTTGGTGATGACTTTCAATTCTGCTTTTCTTTTCTGAATCACAGTTGCCAGGCAAGGTGTCAGAGCCATGACATTGGAAAGTGGTTGGCCCGTGGGTCATAGGGTAGTAAGAACAGTTTACCAACAGCAGTATAGGTTTGAAAAGGAAAGTTTATTAGAAAGAATGCTACAGAAGAGTGCAGCAGCCGCCACAGCAGGAGGGGATTGAGCAGTTGCAGGGGATTTTTCCTTAGGGTTACTTATGGACCTTAAAGCAGGAGCTTGAGGGTAATTTGGACCATGTTGGCCACATAGGTCATGAAAAATGATCACATGTGTAGACATTTTGGTGCCTCGATGTCATTAAGTGTTGCACAATCAGTTTTGACATGTGTACATTCCAGAGATGTATAGAAATTCTGGTTACTTATAAATTTTGGGGAAAGAAGCCTGGTATCAGATAGATGCCTGCTTCAGAGAATAGGGAAGTCTAATTACTTTTAAATTCCTTAGATAAGAATTTCTGCCTCCCGATGTTCTGCTTTATGGCCACCAAGTGGTTTTTGCTCTCCTCACCTGTTATTTAATTTCAGGGATTCAGTATCCTCAGCACGTTACGAGCACAGGCTTTGTTGTGGTTACAGACCTAGGACTGAATCTGGGCTCCGTTACTTGCTGTGTGATCTCAGCAAAGCGATTCTGTTTCTTCTTCTTCTTTTTTTTTTTAGAGACAGAGTGTCACTCTGTTACCCAGGCTGAAAGCAATGGTGCCATCATGGCTCACTGCAGCCTTCACCTCCTAGGCTTAAGCAATCATATATCATATATATATGGCAATCCTCCTGCATTAGCCTCTCAAGTAGCTGGGACTACGGGCATGTGCCACCATGCCTGGTGCTCTCACTCTCTCTCTCTATGCACACACACACACACACACACACACACACACACACACTATATATATATATATATATATATATATTTATATATATGATTGCTTGAGAATTTACCATATATATATGTGTGTATATGTTGGGGTAGCCCCACGTTGGGTGCCTCTGTTGGAGTCACCACCTGTGGGGGTCTGTCCTGCAGACCCTGACTCAGTGACAGATGAATAAAGTACATTGACACACAGTCGAACTGCTTTGTCAGTTCAACTGTGTATGCCTGGGTGGCTTACAGGCACCCCAGAGAGTGCTGTAAACAGTTGCGACCACTAGCCCCCACCAGCCAGTGAGAGTCACATTTATTCAGTAAAGTTTAATTGACAAAGGCTGAGTCAGCACCACTAGAGGTTGAAGATTAAAGGACAGGTTCTGATGCACAAAGCAAACACCATTATGGGTCCTATCCCTGGTTGACCTCCCCCCAGGAGAGCCATCTGGAATGATCAAAGGTTAATGAGTAAACAAGTTAGTTAGGTAAACCCCCTACGTTCCTTTGTTTCTACTCTAATTTATTCAACTAGTGGGACAAGGCTCCCTTCAGCCAAGAACTATAGAAAAAACTCTTAGGTCTTCCAAAAGGGTTTGAGACTATATTCTATATAGTCTATATTCTACAACTTTCCCTAATACTTTTCCCTTAATATTTTTTGTCACCACCTTGACTGAACTCCTACTATATATACTCATACATATATATGAGATCACTTGAGCCTAGGAGGTCAAGCTGCAGTGAGCCTCTATCTCAAAAAAAAAAAAAAAAGAAAGAAAGGAAACAGATGGCTTCTGGATGTGGTGGCTTATGCCTATAATCCTAGCACTTTGGGAGTCTGAGGTGGGCGGATCACCTGAGGTCAGGAGTTCGAGACCAGCCTGGCCAACATGGTTAAACCTGTCTCTACTAAAAATATAAAAATTAGCCAGGTTGGTGGCAGGCATCTGTAATCCCAGCTACTTGGGAGGCTGAGGCAAGAAAATTGCTTGTACCTGGGAGGTGGAGGTTGCAGTGAGCTGAGACTGCCATGGCACTCCAGCCTGGGCAACAGAGCGAAACTCTGTTTCAAAAAAATAAAAAGAATGGGCTGGGCGTGGTGGCTCATGCCTGTAATCCCAGCACTTTGGGAGGCCGAGGCAGGCAGATCATGAGGTTAAGAGATTGAGACCATCCTAGTCAACATGGTGAAACCCTGTCTCTACTAAAGATACAAAAATTAGCTGGGCGTGGTGGCACGCACCTGTAGTCCCAGCTACTTGGAATGCTGATGCAGGAGAATTGCTTGAACCTGGGAGGCGGAGGTTGCAGTGAGCAGAGGTCACGCCACTGCACTCCAGCCTAGAGCCTTGCGATGGAGCGAGGCTCTGTCTAAAAAATAAATAAATAAAAATTAAAAAAAAAAAAGAATGGCTTTGCTGAGATCACACAGCAAGTCCAGCATAAACCACCATGCATGGCCCTGAGTTTCATTTTTAACATCTGTAAAGTGGGAACACTTCATTGTGTTGTGGGGAGCAAATGAAACGATGCATACAAAACAGCACACTGCCGGGCTCATGTTTATTTTCAGAAATGGAGCCCAGAATAATGTGTTTTATATTTGTGTTACCAGAAAGGGGTCCTGATCCAGATGCCAAGAGAGGCTTCTTGCATCTCATGCAAGAAGTAATTCAGAGTGAATCCATAAAATGAAAGCAAGTTTATTAAGAAAGTAAGAGAATAAAGAATGGCTACTCCATAGGCAGAGCAGTGGCTTGAGCTGCTCAAACAAGGATTCTTATTGTTACTTCTTGATTACATGCTAAATAAGGGGTGGGTTATTCATAAGTTTTCCATGAGAGGGGTGGGCAATTTCCAGAAATGAGGATTTCTTCCCTTTTAAGTCCATTTAGGGTAACTTTCTGACGTTGCCATGGCATGTGTAAACTGTCATGGTGCTGGTGGGAGTGTTCTTTAGCATGCTAATATATTATGATTAGCGTATAATGGGCAGTGAGGACAACCAGAGGTCACTCTTGTCGCCATCTTGGTTTCGGTGGGTTTTGGCTGTCTTCTTCACTGCAACCTGTTTTATCAACAAGGTCCTTATGACCTGTATCTTGTGCAACATCCTATCTCATCCTGTGACTTAGAATACCTTAATTTTCTCAGAATGCAGCCCAGTAGGTGTCGGTCTTATTTTGCCCAGCCCCTATTCAAGATAGAGTTGCTCTGGTTGGAGTGCCCCTGACATCTGTTTGTGTTCTCTTTTTTGCAAATACCGTAATCGCTCCCTTCTATTCAACACTCTAACCCGAGGACAAACTCCCTGCGTGCTCATCTCTGTATCACCGTGGGGTCAGTTTCACCATTGATCTTAGTTCTATGTTCTTTCTTCCATCCAATCCCTTGGCCATGTGACTTTACAGTGACAACATTTGCCATCTTCAACCAGAGGGATTAAACAAAAATGGTATGTTCATATTAAAAATTTATAACACTAAAAAAGTGAAAAAGAAATTTAAATATATAAACTTTCAAATGATGTGTTCTGTAAGTTTGTGGCACTTCCAAGGCTGTTAAAGCTTGAAGCTGCATCAAAACTCTTGGGAACCCCCTACATTTCCCTGCCTTGACTTTGGTTCAGTCACATACCTTACTCTGGCAAAGAGTGAGAAGGATGTGATACCACTGGAGATTTGGGGAGCAGAGCTGCTCTGGGAGCCAAACTCATCAGCTGATCTGCATTTGCATGAGAGATAAATAGTTCTTGGTTGACACTACTGAGACTTGGGATGGTTTATTCCATAGCAATAGATACCACATAGACTTTTTTATTTTTGAGATGGAGTCTTGCTCTGTTGCCTAGGCCGGAGTACAGTGATGTGATCTTAGCTCACTGCAACCTCTGCCTCCCGAGTTCAAGTGATTCTCCTGCCTCAGCCTCCCGAGTAGCTGGGATCACAGGTGTGCACCGATTTGATGGGGTTTCACCATGTTGGCCAGGCTGGTCTTGAACTCCTGACCTCGGTGATCCACCTGCCTCGGCCTCCCAAAGTGCTGGGATTACAGGTGTGGGCCACCGCGTCCGACATTGTTAAGTAGCTCACATTGTTAAGTGGTGTGCTGCCAATGGGAGATTCTTGGTAAATATTTATTGAATTAAATTAGCAAATTCATATATTGTGCTTTGGGAAAACACTTCTGTTCTCGAGGTTAATTATTTGTTTCATTAATTAAGGACTTCTGCTTTTAATTGAGATGTTATCTTGAGATATTTGGGGTAACTGGCTTTTCAGATGCCTCAACTTAAGACCTGAGAAATGCAAATCTTCTTGTGAAAAGCAAGCAGCTGATAATTCCCAAGGGCTTGAGCTTCTGTGTTAAATGCTCAGTAAGCTGTGATAAAAGGGGAAGCAGAAACACAACTTTTTTTTCAGACCGAGTCTTCGAAATCTGCTTTACACATATAGCACATTTCACATTGGATGTTACCTTTTTATGAGAAATATTTGATCTGGATTTTGATTTTGTTATATTTATAATTGTGATATTTACAAAGTAGATTGACATCCCTAAGTCCTAATCATCCTTAAAAATGCTCCAGTAACTGAATCAGATTTGAGTTAAAAACTAAGATTAAAACAGATTAAAATAAAATAAAATAAAATAAAAAATTCACTTGTTTAGTCATCCTAACCACATTTCATGTATTCAATAAATAGCCATGTGCGGTTTGTGGTGATCTCATTGGACGATGCCAGATCTGGGTGTTTCCTGAACATCACCTTCCCCAAACCCTCATAGACTGTTTCTTATCTAACACCATCACCAGACAATTGATCTAGAAGGTAGAAGTTCAAGGGTTATCCTTGGCCCCTACCTCTTCTCATTTCAAGTAGCTTGGATTACAGGTACATGCCACCATGTCTAATTATTTTATTTTACATAAAGGTGGGGTCTTGGTATGTTGCCCAGGCTAGTCTCAAACGACTGGCCTCAAACAACCCTCCCATCTCAGCTTCCTCAGTAGCTGGAATTAGATAGTTCTTCCTAACATGCAGATCTGACCATTCACTCACATTCTCTGTTCAGTTGAGTCTTACTGCTGTTCCTTGAGTTTCCTCTGTAATCTCTGGGTCTTTGCACATGATATTCTGTCTCCCCAGAATCCTATTTCTTCTCCCCTTCTGCCTCTTGCCTATTGTTCAGTGTACCTCCACTGAGAAGCCTTCCTAGATTCCTTCTGGTCTGCACCGGGTGCTCCTTCTTGGTGCTCTCACATCTCTGTGCTTCCCCTCCTCTGTCACCTTCTTGCATTGATGACAGCTTGGTGTGAGACTGGACCTGGCCTGTTTGTTCACTGCTGCATCCCCCGTGCCTAGAGTCAATAGAGTCACCTGTCAATGTCCATGAATAAATTACAGACCTGCCCCCCAAACCAGCCTGTCATCTGGCGCCTATTATTCAGAAGCATCCCAGTGATGGGAAGCATAACCAGCTCTGCTTTCTGGAAAATCAACCCTAGCACAAGTCTGACACACAGTGGGCCAATGGTCCTGGTGTCCATGGTGACCGAGCAGCTAACGTAGCTCCCAAAGCATCCCTTGAACCACTGGAATAGTTGTTCCACTTTTGCATCCTCGCTTGAAATCTACCAATGGCTTCCTATTGCTTTCAGAGTAAAACTCAGACTCTTCCTACAGCCCACAAAGGACCCAGAGTGATCTGACCCTGCCCTGCTTCCTTTCTTCATCTCCACTGTCTCCCGGCTCGCTTGGCTCCAGCTATACCACACTGATCTGTGTCCACCGCTGCATTTGCTGTTCCTTCTGGCTGGTGCCTCTCCTCCTTCTGGTTTCAGCTCAAATGACTTTTCCTTTAAGAAGCCTTCCTTGGGTTGGTGTGGTGGCTCACGCCTGTAATCTCAACACTCTGGGAGGCTGAGGCAGGCAGATCACCTGAGGTTGGGAGTTTGAGACCAGATTGGCCAGCATGGTGAAAACCCTTCTCTACTAAAAATAGAGAATACGGCATGATGGTGGGTGCCTGTAATCCTAGCTCCTTGGGAGGCTAGGGCAGGAGAATTGCTTGAACCCAGGAGGTGGAGGTTGCAGGGAGCCTAGATTGAGCCACTGCACTCCAGCCTGGTCAACAGAGTGAGACTCACAAAACAAAACAAAACAAAACAAAAACAAAAGAAGGAGCATTTCTTGATCTGTCTAAAGAAGTAGCTCACCTAGTCCCTCTGCAGTCCACTCTTTTATTTGATTATCTTCATAGCACCTAAACGTGTCTAAAGTTATTTTATGCATTTACTTTCTTAGTTACAGTTAGGTCTCCCCATTTGAATGTAAATTCTTTGAGGACAAAGATATTGTCATCTCATTCATTGCTGTTTCCCCAAAGCCCAGAACAGTGTCTTAAACATAGTAGGTGCTCAATAAAACACTTGTTCAATGAATGAACCATTAGAGAATTCAGCTTTTTAAGTAAGCAGAACAATTCCAAGAACCAGTTATGGTCAGACATCAAGCATTCTTTCTTTCTTACCTTTTAGCTTGTTAATCAGTTTCACTGATCAACAGCAATGATATCTTTTCATTTTCACAGGAGAGAGCTGGTTCACAGCTCCCCGGTTCTATGAGTTTAGACAAATGAATGCGGTCATGTAACCACCACCATGATTGATGGTGCAGACACCTGAGCATCCTTTCTATTCCCTAGAAAAGGTGCAAGAAGTCTGCCATGGGAAAGTCATTCCTGCCACTCTTCTGGAAATGTGTTAGTTCCATCCAGAGCATCCTACCCAGAGCATCTTGGATTGTATTTTTTTGTTGTTGTTGTTTTTTCAAGACGGGGGTCTTGTTCTGTCCACCAGACTGGAGTGCAATGGTGTGATCTTGGCCCACTGCAGCCTCCACCTCCTGGGCTCAAGGGATTCTCCTGACTCAGCCTCCTGAGTAGCTGGGATTACAGGTGCACACCACCATACCCAGCTAATTTTTGTTTTTATTGTTAGTAGAGATGGGGGGTGGTTTTACCGTATTGGTCAGGCTGATCTTGAACTCCTGACCTCAAGTGATCCACCTGCCTCAGCCTCCCGAAGTGCTGGGATTATAGGTGTAAGCCACCGCGCCCAACCAGGGCGGCTGTTGTTATTTTTTTACTTCAATCTTTAATTCTAGCAATAGAAATACTCTTATGTAACTGGCATTGTCCTAGCCAGCAAGGAAAAAAAAAGGGGGAAATAATTAGAGTCCCCTCAATGAAATTAGCAGCCTGCAGTAGGGTAACTGTCCCTCCTACGCCTTAATTTAAATGGATGTGCTTATGGCTAGCGGCTGAGGCATTCGTCAAATATAGGCACATCCGCCAGAATCTCAGTTGTCACTACCACGTTTCCTCTGATCTGCAGTGTGGCATTCTTGGAACTGTAATGAAATCCGGACTATAAAGACTCCAGTGAAGAAATAAAGTGGAAACAAAACAGCCTTTTGCCAACCCACGCTCTGCTTTAAATAAGGAGCAACGTCTATTGAATAACTCAGCCCCGCCTGTCAAAATATTTTTTGGGGGGTGGGCTATTCATTTGGAGACACTCCAGGAGGCCTTAACTACCGCCTTTACCGCATTTGCAGCGCTGAAATGCGTCCACGTGCTTCTTGCTTCATCCTCCACATCACGGCTCCGGCTTTTGAAAGGCTCTGTTGGTGTAATTGAGGTTAAGTGTCGTTACTCTGCTTCTGAGAACACACACCCCTTTAATAGGCCTGAGAAACAGGGTAGAAAACTTATAATTGTTTTTCCTCTTGGGAAGTTGTGAGCACCTTACATTTGCTCTGTTAAACTTTTGACCTGTGATTGGGGTTCTCTTTTCTATTCCTGGGGTTCCCTGAGGAGTGTCTGGGCCCTCTTAGGGGCCCTTAGTTTCTTTTTTTTTTTTTGAGACAGGTTCTCACTCTGTCAGCCAGGCTGGAGTGCAATGATGTGATCTCGGCTCTCTGCAACTTCAACCTCCTGAGCTCAGGTGACCCCTGCCCCAGCCTCCTGAGTACCTGGGACTACGGGCCTGCACCACCATGCCCGGCTAATCTTCGTATTTATTTATTTCTTTTTTGTGGAGACTGGGGTTTCGTCATGTTACTTAAGCTGGTCTCAAACTCCTGGGCTCAAGCAATCTGCCTGCTTCAGCCTCCCACAGTATTGGATTACAGGTGTGAGCCGCAGCACCTAGCCTGAGTTTTACTAAAAAGTAAAACTCTAGGATATCCAAGGTGAAGTCCAAAGAGAGCCATCCAGGTATAAACAAGGTTATTCTGGAAGGATGGCCAGTTTCTACCTTTCCAATAACCATGATAATGATGATGGTGATAATTCCTGTCTAATGAGTGATAGTTCTGCACTGGGTCTGTGCTAAGCCCTTTCTCTACATAACCTAATTTAACCTGCACAACAGCCCTGTGAGGTGGATCTAATTATTCCCACTTTACAGGTGAGGAAACTGAGAGTCAGAAAGGGCCAGGTACATGGCCAAGGTCACAGAGCTGGTACAGGTCATTGTTGAGATTGAAACCCAGGACTTTCTGACTCTAAAGCCTGCTGCCTGCTGGGCAGCAGAGTGAGACCCTGTCTCTACTAAAAACAAACAAAATTAGCCAGGTGTGATGGTGCATGCCTATAGAACCAGCTACTCGAGGGTGAGGGTGGGGGTCTGAGGTGGAAGGATCTCTTGAGCCTGTGAGTTCAAGACCAGGCTGGACAACATAGCAAGACCCTGCCTCTGCAAAAAAATTAACTAGCTGGATGTGGTGGTGCATGCCTGTAGTCCCAGGTACTCGGGAGGCTGAGGCGAGAGGATTGCTTGAGCCCAGGATGTGGAGGCTGCAGTGAGCTATGATTGTACCACTGCACTGCAGCCTGGGTGACAGAGTGAGATCCTGTCTCTAAAGAAAAGGCAGGAAGTAGGGTCAGAGATAAGAGGAGACATGATGACAGCAGAGATTGGGCTGATGCACTTTGCAGTTAGAGAAAGGGGCCACGAGCCAAGGAATGCCTGTAAGCCACTAGAAGTTGAAAAAGGCAAAGACATGGATTCTCCCTTCAGAGCTTCTAGAAGGAAGCAGCTCCCCCGACAGCTTGACTTGAGCCCAGTGAAACTGATTTTGGACTTTTGACTTTCGCAACTGTGAGATAATAAATTTACATTGGTAAAAGCTCCGAAATTTGTGCAATTTGTTAGAGCAGCAATGGGAAATAGAACACCAGATGTTTGTCCTTGGGCTAGTGAATAAATCTCCCAAGCCTCAATTCCATTGTCTGTGAAATGGGAATAATAATATCAATGCCCACGTCATAGCATGATAGTGGAGATAAAAGTTGATGCATAGAAGATCCTTTGTGGGGTCAGGCGCAGTGGCTCAGTCCTGTAGTCCCAGCACTTTGGGAGGCTGAGGCTGGTAGATCACTTGAGCCCAGGAGTTTGAGACCAGCCTGGGCAACATGGTGAAACTCTATCTCTATTTTTTAAAAAAGCAAAATACGGGCATGGTGATTCACAGCTATAGTCCCAGTTACTTGGGAGGCTGAGGTGAGAGAATCACTCCAATCTGAGGGACAGGAGTGAGACCTGGCCTCAAAATAAAAAAAAAAAAATCCATTGTGGATCAGGTGCTGATTGAATGTTAGGTGCTGATCGAATGCCAGCTATCACTACTGATACCATTATTATCAGAGTTGAAGTCTTGCTCTGTCTTCCAGGCTGGAGTGTGGTGGTGTGATCATGGTTCACTGCAGTCTTGAACTCCTGGGCTCAAGTGATCCTCCTCTCTCGGCCTCCTGAGTTGCTGGGATTATAGGTGTGAGCTTCTGTGGCTGGCTGTACTATTATTAATGCTAATATGAAAATAAGCATGACAATGAAAGAACCCCAAAACAAAACCACCACAGGAACAACTTCCTGTTGAACTCAGTCATATTCTCTATATGGGGTTCTTATACTACTTTAAAGTGGGGGCTTATACGTTGATCTGTGTATTCCCTGTAATTATGTCCCGGCACCCTGATAGGATCTGTCACATAGTAAGTACTGCAAAAAGATCTAAGGCATGACATGACTAAAGACAGAAAATGTGTGTTTCTGTGCTTTTTTTTTTTTCTGGTAGAAGTTTTGTTGTTTTGAGGGGAGCCTTGCAGACCCTGGCAGAACTAGAGACCTGTTGTGTGAAGATGGGCTGGCCTCCTGCCCCCAGCCATCTGGTAACCCTGGTGCCACCTCCTTGGGGCCTCCAGCGTTCGTTCTCCACACGCAGTGCCAGCCCTTTCTCTTGGCCTCCCGGCACTTGGCTCCAGCTCTTGGCTCTGTCCACTAGAGAGGTGGTCTCCATGGTAACAGTTTCGGGGAGGCATTGAGAGGGAGCAAAGAAGGAAAAGGTATCATGTCAGCCAGCCAGCCATTGTCAGGGACCCCCTCAAACCAGGGTGTTGCTTCCTGTGCCTCTGATAGAGATCTCGGCTGCAGAGAGGCAGGTCCAGGAGCAGGTGGAGAGGGCTGGGGCTTGTCTTTCTGCCACTTCTTTTTGAACCTTGTCCCCTTCTTTTGCCCTCTCCTGCACTCGGCGACCCTGTTCAAGGATCTCAGTGCCTTCAAAGAAGGCTGTTGCCAACTGAAGGCTCTGGAAATTCAAGCTGACTGTCTCATTTACTGGTGGGGTGAGCTGTGGAGTACGTCACTTCACCTCCCTGGCCTCAGTTTCATCATCTATCACATGCGGTTTCCATAAAGAGAATCTGTGAAGCCGTTAGAATGATGCCTGGCAGCTAGTAAGTGCTCAATAAGTATTTATCTACATTACCTGTTGTTTGGGATGGGGGAATTGAGGTCTGGATGCTGTTTCCAGGATTCTCTGTGGCATCAACCCTCATCACCCCTATTCTCCTTGCCTGTGGGAGCAGCTTCTTCTCTGGGCTTCTTTCCTGCAGTCAGAATGTACCTGTCTGTCTCCCATTCTCAGGGCCCTAAAACCAGTGGCCAAATGCTGATCTAATAGCTGAAATTGTTTATCTCTGATAAATGGATTCATTCTTTTTTGTTTTTGTTATTTTTGAGATGGAGTCTTGCTCTGTCACCCAGGCTGGAGAGCAGTGGCATGATCTTGGCTCACTGCAACCTCTGCCTCCCAGGTTTAAGCAATTCTCCTGCCTCACCCTCCTGAGTAGCTGGGAGTACAGGCGCCTCTCACCATGCCATGCTAATTTTTGTATTTTTAGTAGAGATGGGTTTCACCATGTTGCCCAGGCTTGTCTCAAACTCCTGACCTCAAGTGATCCTCCTGCCTCAGCCTCTCCAAGTGCTGGGATTACAGGTATGAGCCACTGCACCTGGCCTGGATCCATTCTTGAATGTTCATGGCTGAGTTGGAGACTTTTCAAGAGGTTTTGCATCTTAGAAGAGAATTTCCAGAGACAATAATACTGTAATTCCAAGGCAAAACCTCAGGAGAGAAAAAGTTTCCAGGCACCAGGCAGTGGGGGTATTAAAAAATAATAAAGGTGTCACTGAAGCTCAGAGAAGTTAAGCAATGTGCTCAGGGCCACACAGCAGGTTAAGTGGGGAAGCTGGGCTTTGAACCTAAGTCTGCTTTTCAGTGGATCTCATGGAACATTCTCCTTTCCTTTCTCACTTGATCTCTTAAGTATCCACCCAGAGTGATGGATAGGAGTGATCAGCTGTCAGATGCACTAAAACCGGTGGCCAAATGCTGATCCAATAGCTGAAATTCAGGAGCCTGCAGCTTCCTGGCAGAGGCAAAGGAGACTACAGTCTTTCTCAGCTCAGCTGGGAGAACAGACTTTATCAAAAGCATTCCTCCCTAGGTAGGTTTGAGAGGCATTTGTAATGCAGATTTTGACTCTGGGCAAGGACCCAGCTTCCTATCTTCACCTCTGGCTGAGCCGTTGAAAAAAATACAAGAAGACAGTTTTTTCCCTCCTGAGCCCTGAGGTTTGAGGCTGAAGTAGATGAGCTTCCTGTAGCCTGAATCCTTTCTCTCACCCGGTTTGAAGCACATCTCCGCTCCCAGTTTGTCCTCTGCTTTCCATAGGGGGCTGGGGGTGTCAGGAAGAGAAAGGGGCATTAGGACTAACACTGGAGACTCTGGGGTCAGCGTTTGCAAATGAGCATTCCTGCTGGTCCCTGCATGTAATTAAGACTTGCAAATCCATGCTGCTGAGGTGTTGGCGGCAGTGTAATTAATCTCAGGTTCCTTGGGGTGGCTTAGCATCCCCAAATGGCCACCCTTGTCATTTAGCCAGTCTCAGTAGGATGAGCTTGGACAAAGGCTGGTGGGATTCATGTTGCTGTGGGCATAGCTGAAGTCATTCACTTACTCACTCACTCATTCACTCACTCACCTGTTCATTTATTCCCCAGACATTTACAAAGGACCTTTTATAGGCTCAGTATCAGAGAGAAAAAAATGAACAGCCTCTGACCTCCATGGCTCCCAGAACAGTGAATTCTCCTCATGTGGCAGGTGCTGAAATAGCGGAAGGAACAAAGTTTAATTGCAACGCAGAGAAGGAGTTTTTTTTTTTTCTGCCTTGGAGACTTCCCGGAGGAGGTGGCACTTAAGTTGTCTGTTTTCTTTCTTTTTTTGAGACGGGGTCTTGCTCTGTTGCCCAAGCTGGAGTGCAGTGGTACCATCATGGCTCATTGCAGCCTCTACTCCCTGGGCTCAAGTGATCCTCCCGCTTCAGCCTTCCTAGTAGCTGGGACCATAGGTGCGTACTACCAAGCCCAGCCTGAGCTGTCTTTTTTACTTTTTAAGAATGACAAAATCATTCATACTCATTGTGATAAATCCAGACAAGGCAGAAGAGTGTAAAGGAAGCAAATAAAAACCTTCTCCTTCCTTGATGTCAATTCTACCTCCAGAGGTAATGGGTGTTAATGCTGTGGCATTTATCCTTGTGGAGTACTTTCTGAATTCATGTATACACGTATCCCAGATGTCAGTTTCCAAGTCTTAGTGTGATTTGTGATTTTCCCTATGCCAACCGACATGAGAATCTAGCATATCTCTGAGTTACTGTGGAAAAATCCATCCCATGCTCACAGCACTGGGGAGCAATGCAGCGCTTATAGAAGTCTTCTTAGAGGAGGCAGAGGAAGAGGTTATACTATGAGGTACCTCCCAAGGCACCCCCTGCCCTTGGCCTTGTCACTGCACGGACTTCTCCCTCAGTCTCACCTGCTGCTGCTTCTCTACTCCACGTCTCCTCCCTAAATTTCCTGTTGCTATTCTGCAGAGCCATTCCATAGCACACCAGATCCTTCTCCAGTTCAAGCCCAGTTCATCACAGACTGCAACTAACAAAGGACCCTCTAGTTAACAAGACCCTCCCCCGTAGAAGGCAGTTTGGGGATCCCATCTTGCCAGTTGGGCATGTCTTGGGGTCCCACCCTCTCCAACTTGCTTGCTGAACCGTTTCTTTCTCACAAGTACCTTATCCATTTCAAGAGGAACCCTGGGGAATTAAGTATTCTCTATCTTGTAATGTAGAGATTTGTACCTGTAATTGTTTTTTTGTTTATCATATTTATTACCAAAGTAGGATATTATTTTTATAATTTGCCTTTAAAATAGCTCTATTGAGATATAATTCTTATACCATACAGTTTTCCATGTAAAGTGAGCAACTCAATTATTTTAGTATATTCATAAGGTTGTATAACTACCTCCACAACTAATTTTAGAACATTTTGGTCTCTCCTGAAAGAAACCCATTAGCAGTAACTACACATTTTCCTTCCCCCTCCCTCAGCCCCTGACAACCTCTACTTTATTTTCTGTTTCTTTAGATTTGCCTATTCTGGACGTTTCATATAAATAGAATAATAGAATATTTGTCCTTTTGCGACTGGCTTTTTTCACTTAGCATCATGTTTTCAAGGTTCATCTGTATTATAGCATGAATCAGTGCTCCATTCCCTTTTCTGTTTAAATAACGTTTCATTATATGGGTATACCACATTTAATTTCTCTGTTCCTCAGTTGATAGACATTTGGTTTGTTTCTGCTTTTTGGCTATTATAAGTAATGCTGCTGATAACATTTGTGTTCAAGTTTTTGCATAGACATATGTTTTCAGTTCTCTTGGGTATATACCCAGAAATGTAATTGCTAGGGCTTATAGTAATTCTCTCTCTCTCTCTCTCTCTCTTTCTCTCTGTGTGTGTGTGTGTATGTGTGTGTGTGTGCTTTTTGTTTTTCTGACACAGAGTTTTACTCTTGTTGCCCAGGCTGGAGCGCAATGATGTGATCTCAGCTCACTGCAACCTCCACCTCCTGGGTTCAAACGATTCTCGTGCCTCAGGCTCCTGAGTAGTTAGAATTACAGGTACACTACCATCCCTGGCTAATTTTGTATTTTTAGTAGAGATGGGGTTTCATCATGTTGGCAAGGCTGGTCTCAAACTCTTGACCTCAAGTGGCCTGCCCACCTTGGCCTCCCAGAGTGTTGAGATTACAGGCATGAGCCACTGCACCTGGCCTAATTCTACCTTAAATATTTTGAGAGACTGTAAAATTGTTTTTCAAAGCAACTGCACCATTTGCTATTTCTACCAGCAGTGTATGAGGGTTCCAATTTCTTCATATTTTTGCCAACCTTTGTTATTGTCTTTCTTTTTGATTATAGACATCCTAGTGAGTATGAAGTCTGATTTGCTTTTATTGCTTATTAATAATCATGGACATATTTCCAGATCAACAGGTGGTGATCTACCTAATTCATTTTAGTGGCATAATAATATTCTATTAGATAAATGTACCCAAATGATTTTATTCATTCCCTTTCTGAATTAGAATTATTATTTCCGAGTTACCAAAATAGTTCAAGCTAAACTGGCAGAAGCTAAATAGTTCACATAACTGAAAAGTCTAGGATGCCTGAAGCTTCAGGTGTGCTTGTTCTAGGTAGCAAGTGAAGTCATCAGGTTCTCTTCTTTACCTCTGAACTTGGCTTTGTTTGCGTGGGCTTATTTACAGGCAATAAGCAGCCTCTGTGATGGTGTGATGACTGCCAGCAACTCCTGCTTCACTGCAAAGTTCAAATTCTTCTGAAAAGAATGTTTCCCAGTAGTTCCTGCAGTGGTCCTGAGATTCACTCTGATTGGCTTGGCTGAAGTCACATGCTTATCCCTAAGCCAACCTGTTTTCATGATGCTCTATGCTTGGAGCTGAGCATACAGCCCCATGCAGATCACATGGTCTGAGTAGGGATGGGGTAGATATCCAAGTGAAAATCAGGGGCAGTTGCTGGAAGAAGAGGTGTGGATACTGAGCAGGTTAATTACAAAAGCTCATCAAACTCACAGAGTTTCCACTGGGCTTCCAGAACACCACATTCTGGTTTTCCTTCCACCACTAAACAGTGTCATGTCCTAGGACTGAGTCCTTGCATCCTTCTCCATCTACATTTGACTTAAAGTACCATCTCAGTGTATATGATTTCAAAATTTATTGTTTCCAGCCTGGTGGATTCCCTAAGCTCTAGACCTGCACAGCCAACTGCTTACTTAGCATCGTCACTAGGATGTCTCACAGGAACTTCAAAGTTAACATGTTCAAAGAGTGATATTCACTCTCTTTCCAAACACAGACCCTGCTCCTTCCATGGTCTTGCCAGTGCCCTTGAGTGGCAACTCCATTCTTCCTGTTGCTCAGACCCCAAACCTGGAGTCATCCCTGATTCCTCTTTCTTTCCTATTCTACATTCAACCCATCAACCCATCCTGTCTGCTCTACATTTAAGCCATATCTAGAATCTGAGCACTTTTTGCCACCTCCAATGCCATCACCTGGGGCCAACTCACTGCCAGTTGTCTCTGGCCCTTCTCAGCCTGTTCTGTTTTAGTTCCCATGTATCTTTTTATTTTTTAACATTATTATTATTATTATTATTTTTTGTAGAGACAGGATCTTGCTATGTTACCCAGGCTGGTCTTGAACTCCTAGGCTCAAGCAATCCTTGTGCCTCAGCCTCCCAAAGCCCTGGGACTATAGACATAAGCCACTGTGCCTGACCAATGAATCCCTTCAGTGACTCTTTACTGAGTAGCTACTTAAAAAATACTCATTATGCACTATACATTTATATTATGATCACATGCAATATAGAATTATATTATAACATATTATAATTGTATATAATTATAGTATTTATTACCTGTGTCATTATGTACTATATATTATAGGAAACATATAAAATACATATATTTAATAATATTTCATTATGATGTTATAATTATATGTAATACATAATTGCAATATCATATAATTACATATCATATAACATGTAGGTATAATGTATAGTATATATTATATAATCTGTTATAGATTGTGTCAATACTCTTTATGATTATATTATGTAGCATATTTAGTATAGCATTTATTTATTGTGCCAGACACTCTTCTAGGTGGTAAGAACAAACTAGAGAAAGATCCCTGCTCTTCCAGTGCTGACATTCTAGTGGGGAAGATGAACATATCATATGGGATGCTGGCAGAGGTTAGGTGCCATGGTGAAAGATAAAACTGAGAAAGGAGAAGCAAAGTGCGGGTGAGGTGTGGGAATGTCTGCTATTTTAGGGAGGGAGGTCAGGGAAGGCTTCCCTAACAAGGTATATTAGTCTGTTCTCACATTACTATAAAGAGCTACCTGACACTGGGTATTTTATAAAGAAAAGAGGTTTACTTGGTTTGTGGTTCCACAGCCTGCACAGGAAGCATGGCTGGGGAGGCCTTAGGAAACTTACAATCATGGCAGAAGGCAAAGGGAAAGCAGGAATGTCTTATATGGCTGGAGCAGGAGCAAGAGAGCAAAGGGGGAGGTGCTACACACTTTAAGCAACCAGATCTCATGAGAACTCACTCACAATTGTGAGAACAGCATGGGGGAAATCTACCCTCATGATCCAATCACCTACCAGGCCCCTCCTCCAACATTGGGATTGCAATTTGACATGAGATTTGGGCAGGGACACAAATCCAAACCATATTACAAGGTGACATTTGAGCAGAGATCAGGAGAAAGTTTGAGAGGGAGGCATGTTAATAACTGGGGAAGAGTGTTCTGCACAGAGGAAGAGCAAATGCAAAGGCCCTGAGGTTGGAATCTGCCTGGAATTTTTAGGTAAAAGCAAGGAAGCTAATTTGCTTGGTGGTGGAGCAAGTAAGGAGAGGGGAGAGTAGTAAGAGACAAAGTCAGTGAAATGGGGCAGATTGGGAAGAGTCTTGGAATCACTATGGGACTTGGTTGTCCCTCTGATAATGAGGGGGATTCATGGTATGCCTACAATCCCAGCACTTTGGGAAGCTGAAGTGAGGCCATGAGTTTGAGACTAGTCTGAGAAACATTGCAAGACCTGTCTTTACCAAAATATATAAAAAAAATTAGGGGTATGGTGGTGCACCCCTGAAGTCCCAGCTACTCAAGGCAGGAGGATCCTTGAGTCCAGGAGTTTGAGGCTGCAGTGAGCTGTGATAATGCCAAGGTAACAGAGTGAGACCCCATCTCTTAAAAAATTAAAAGTTAAAACCAAAGAGGAGCCATGGAGAGGTTTTAGAGCAGAGTAGCGACATGATCTGACTTACTTTTTAACAGGATTTTCGTTTCTGCTGTGAGGGGAACTGGCAGCAGTGGGTGAGGGAAAAAGCAGGGAGACCGGGAAGGAGGCTCCCAATGGTGCCTTGGACCAGGTGGTGGCATGGGTATGGGTCAAAGGAGAAGCAGTGGATCATGTGTATCTTTGCTTGATCCAGTGGAAGAGAACCATTTGCCCCAGTCTCTCACACTTTCAGAACTTTCTATGTTATTAATTCCTGGTATTTACGGATAGTGTAAAAACTGCCACACAGACCCATCTGCATCTAGCAAACCAGAAATAATGAAAACAACTAATCACAAACCAGAGAAGGACCTGGAGACACTTATCGATTTGCTCTAGATAAAAAAGGCTGTGAAAATACTTATTGATAAATGCTTCTTGGGAGGCCCCAGGCTCACAGAACTCAGATAGGGTATCTCCCTGTGATGAGATTGTTACTTTCTTCTTTACCTCAAGAAATTAACCTGCTTTTTTGTGATGGGTTTAATTTTACCAAACAAGAAAAAGCTCACTTTCTTGAACTTAATCTCTCTCCTTTGAACAATTAGCTACTGGTGTTTGCTTTTTTTTTTTTTTAAATTATCTTTTGCTTGTTTAACTGTATTATGACACAATAGGGGAATGCACTTTGCATTTTTTTTTTTTTTTGAGATGAAGTCTTGCTCTCTCACCTAGGCTGGAGTGCAGTGGCAAATCATAGGATTATAGCTTACTGCAGCCTCGACCTCCTGGGCTTAAGCAATCATCCTGCCTCAGCCACCCCAGTACCTGGAACTACAGGTCCACACCTGGATAATTAAAACATTTTTTGCAGGGATAAAACCTCACTATGCTGCCTGGGCTGGTCTCAAACTCCTAGCTTCAAGCGATCCTCCTACCTAGGCCTTCCAATGTATTTCACTTTTAATTGAGTCAATTATTATTACTACTAATAGTAGATGCTATTTATCAAGCCCTTATGTGCCAGGCACAGTGCTAAATCTTTATATAAACATGAAATCATTGGCTTATTATAACAATCTGTGAAGTAGATATTATGAGTATCCCCAATATTATGGATGAGTAAATTTAGGCTTAGAAGTATTTGTAACTTGCCCAAGATTACGCAGGTAGGAAGATGTAGAGAAAGATTCAGACTCAGGCCCATCTGATGATCTATTACCACACCCTTCAATGGGAAGTCAATATGTTTTGTTTTGGCCTTCACAGGGTAACAGATCCTCCTGTCCATTCATCCACCCAACCACCCCATCTACCCATCCATCAATTACCCACCCACCTACCCACTTATCTACCCCTTCATCCATTCACCCACCCATCTATCCATTGATCCATCCATCCATCTACCTACCCACCCACCTACCCATTTACCCACCCATCCACCCATTCATCCATCCATCTCCCCATCCACCGATCCATCCATCCATCCATCCAATCATTTCATAAATATTTATTGAGCCCCAGTATGTATTAGGTAATATTAAGATACTTTTCCCAGATCTTATCAACTCCTTGAAGCTCACAATGATTTATTCCCATTTTAGGGTTCTCTGAGATTGGAATTCTTGTTCAAGTGATTTATTGAGGGAGAGTTCTCACAAGAACTGGAATGAGTAACTCAGGAGAGGGCAGAAAAGATGCTAAGCGCAGATGTGGTCATAGGTGGAGATAACTTCAGCCTAATGCCAAGGGGAACTCTGGGGCATAAATTGTACAAAGGAGTTGGCATCACCTTGAGACAAAGGGGCCAGCCTTCTGCACCACAGTGTCTATCAATTACTGGCTCCAGGCTGCCCTAGGGGTGGGTTAGGGCAGAGCCTCCTGGGGAAGGTGGTTTTCATCTGGTTTTCCAAGGAAGGCCGGTTCTTTGGAGAAAGGTGTAACTGTGAGCCCTTCACAGCAGCTGGGGATAAAGAGATTCTGGGCAGGGCACCAGTAGCCCTCCATTCCCTTTCCTCTCCTTATCTCCTGTTATTCAGGTCAATCCAGCATTCATTTACTCAATATTTAGTTGTTAGTGGCTCCCTCTGGGTTGGGCACTGTTCTAGGCACTGAGGACTTTGTGGTGGAATAAGACAGGTACAGTCCCTGCTATTATTCACTGTCTGTGGGATGGATTGGTGGAGGCAACATTCAACAGGTGAATATAATATAGTGGGTTAAGCCCCTGGGGTGGGAGATGATAACTAAGCCCCTGGGGTGGGAGATGATGACACCCAGCTGGCCTAATTAAGGGCAGGTGTGAGGGTCAGACGGGCAAGTTAGGGGTGAGGGGAAAATATTCCAGGTAGAGGAAACAGGGTGATATGGGGTCTGCATGACTCCCAGCTTGCATCTATCTGTAGAGTTTTTACAGGTGCACAGTGGGTAACTCAGATCGTAGCTGTACCCTTGTCCTGTGGCTTCTGCCTGTGTTCATGTGGTCTCTGCTTTACTCTTGTGGCAACCTTGGACATGAAACTCTATACCTCTACAGGGTCCCTAAGAGAATCTTGTCACACAAAAGCACTGTTGAGTAACATGGACTTTGCTGAAGATTTCATAGTGAAATGGAGGCAGAGCTTGTCTTGCACAAAAGTGTCTTGACAATTAAAAAACATCCTCATCAGCAATTTCTGTTGTCCTCCTCGGAGAACAAGGAATGGATGCTCTCCTTGGAACTAGCTGCCATGGAGTTTCTCTTTTTCAGTGGGGTAAGGGGTTCAGCCTTTTAATTCCTCCAAATTTTTCTCAGAAGTTCAAACTCACTTTTAACAAAAAGTGTATACATTTATTTTCTTATTAAATTTTTTTGAGACAAGGTCTCTCTCTGTCACTCAGACTGGAGTGCAGTGGTAGGATCATGGCATCATAGCTCACTGCAGCCTCAACCTTCTAGATTCAAGTGATTTTTCTGCCTCAGCCTCCTGAGTAGCTGGGACCACTGCACCTTGCTAAGTTTTACATTATTTTTGTTGTAGAGATGGGGTCTCCTCATGTTGCCCAGGCTGGTCTTGAACTCCTGGGCTCAAGCAATCCTCCTTCCTTAGCCTTCCAAATTGCTGAGATTACAGGCATGAGCCACTACCCCTGGCCTAAAAGTGTATAAATATAGGGGGATACTAATGTAATTTAGCTACATGGATATATTGCATGTGGTGAAGTGTTGGCTTTTTATTGTATCTGTAACTTGAATAATATGCTTTGTGCCTGATATGGTTTGGTTGTGTTCCCACCCAAATCTCAACTTGAATTGTAACTCCCACAATTCCCACATGTCATGGGAGGAACCTGATGGGAGATGATTGAATTTTGGGGGTGGGTCTTTCCTGCACTGTTCTTATGATAGTGAATAAGTCTCATGAGATCTGATGGTTTTTAAAAAGAGGAGTTCCCTTGCATAAGTTCTCTCTTTGCCTGCTGCCATCCATGTAAGATGTGACTTGCTCCTCCTTGCCTTTCACCATGATTGTGAGGCCTCCTCAGCCACGTGGAACTGTAAGTCCATTAAACCTCTCTTTCTTTTGTAAATTTCCCAGTCTCAGGTCAGCAGTATGAAAATGGACTCATACAGTGCCTGTTAAGTAATTTTTCATTACCCACTCTCCTTCTGTGCTCCCCCATTTTTCTGAGTCTCCAATGTCTTATCATTCCACATTCTCTGTCCATTGTATACATTATTTACCTCCCATTTATAAGAGAAATTCCTCACCCTTTCTGGTACCAACCAGTTCCACTCTGTTCCAGCCTGAGTTCAAGTTTGCACGACAAATTCACTGTCCTTGGAGGAGAGTGCACGTTTAGAATGCTTTCCACCAGGTGGCTTTATCAATTTACATATTCTTTGCTGGAGTAAAGAAAAGATACCATAGAAGTGTTTTTGTGTCCTCTGTCCTTCAGGGCACAAGTGGCCATGCATGGAAACATTTTTGATTGTCAGAACTGAGGGGACAGTGCTACTGGCATCTAGTAGGTGGAGGACTGAGAGGCTGCAAAGGATCATGCACTGGACAGCCCCTCTAAGTGTCATCCTGTGTGGCTGGAGCATAGTGAACAAGGGGGAGAGGTGAGAGGTGAAGTCTGAGAGGAGGGCAGGCCCAGCCCTGTGGAACCTTGCAGGCCATAGTAAGGAGATTATATTCAAAAACTGGATCTAGGGGGTTGGGTGTGGTGGCTCATGCCTGACATCCCGGTATTATAGGAGCCCAAGGAAGGAAGATGACTTGAGTCAAGGAGTTCGACACTAGCCTGGGCAACATAGTGAGACCCTGTCACTATAGAAAAAGAAAATTAGCTGGGGTATGGTGGCCCATGCCTGTGCTACTCAGGAGGCGGAGGCAGGAGGATCACTTGAACCCAGGAGTTCACTTGAGCTATGATCGTGCTGCCGCACTGTAGCCTGGGCAACAGAGAGAGATCCTGTCTCTAAAAACAACAACCACAAACAAAAAAGAAAACCTATATTAGCCATCCTCCAAAATAGTGACTGTTAGCTGTGTTGAATTTTGTTTTCATAAATAATTATTGCTGTGGTTTTAATGCTAGTCTCCTCCAAAACTCATGTTGATACTTAATCCCCAGTGTGGCAGTATCAAGAGTGGGGCCTTTAGGAGGTGATTAGGTCATACATGAATTAATATGTTCATGGGTTAATGGGTTAATGAACTAATGGATTATCATGGGACTGGGACTGGTGGCTTTATAAGAAGAGGAAGAGAGACCTGAGCTGTCACATTAGCACACCCAGTCCCCTCATTGTGTGATGCCGTGGGCCACCTTGGGACTCTGCAGAGGGTCCCCACCAGCAAGAAGGTCCTCACAAGATGCTGCCCCTCAACCTTGAACTTCTCAATTTCATAATTTTAAGAAATAAAATTTCTTTATAAATCACCGAGTTTTAAGTATTCTGTTACAAGCAATAGAAAATGGACGAAGACAGTCAGGTTTTTGTTAAATGATGGTAAATTTTTACTTATTTTGAATTTGGAGACATGTTTCTTGAAGGTCAGAACTTATGAATATTTCAAAACCTGGAATGAGACCGAGGTCTGGATCTTGGTTTAGCCAGGTGACCTTGGACAAGTCATGTAAAATCTCTGTGGTCTTCCCCTGCTAGACTTGCAGCACTGCTTGAGCTTGTTAGGTCTCTAATTTTCTGACCATGATATGGCTTTCAAGTTCTAAGTCAAGATGGGAAGCAAACACTATCTTCCCAAAGAATGTGATTCTCAGGGGTGACAATGATGCTCTTGTTTAATGCCAATTTAAAAAATCAATGGGTCAACTGGATGCGGTGGCTCACACCTGTAATCCCAGCACTTTGGGAGTCCAAGGCGGGCAAATCACAAGGTCAGGAATTTGAGACCAGGCTGGTTAGTATGATGAAACCCTGTCTCTACTAAAAATACAAAAAATTAGCCAGGCGCAGTGGCAGGCACCTGTGATCCCAGCTACTTGGGAGGCTAAGGCAGGAGAATTGCTTGAGCCCAGGAGGTGGAAGTTGCAGTGAGCTGAGATCACGTCACTGCACTCCGGCCTGGGTGACAGAGTGAGACTCCACCTCAAAAAAAAAATTAGGGTCACTATTTTGAATGGATGACAGGTATGTCCATCACTGCTTTTTTTGGTGATTCATGTGATAAGTATCTCCTTAAATGCAGGATTTGGTCCCATCTGTTGTACACCAGGTGATTTCTGATGGTACCTGCAATAATTTAGGGGCACAGCATTACATAATCTCATAAGTCATATAGAGAAAAGTGGATCCTCTTTTCCATCTTTTTCAGTCTTCCACATGAGATCATGAAGAAAGTCTCAGTTGGGTGCTAGTGGATCTCTAACACCTGCTCCAGTCCCTCTCTTTAGCAAACAGACAGTGTCTTAGACTCAGAGCCTTGGAAGAAGTGAAAATATTTAACTAGAACTTTACATCAATTTGTTTCCATTGTTTTTACATTTCTTTCCCCTTCCTTTCAGCAAGTATTGGTTTTCCACTTATGGTAGTGATATCAAATTTTCCTTTAAGAGAATTTTGAGTACAACAAGTTAATCTAAGAAAACTAATAAATAATACAGTAGGTCAGGGCTCAGCCAACTTTTTCTGTAAAGGACTAGATATTAAATATTTTAGGGTTAGAGAGCCATATGGTTTCCGTTTCAACTATGCCACTATAATATGAAAGTAGCCACAGACAATATATAACCAAGTGGGTGTGGCTGTGTTTCAATAAAACTTTATTTACAGAAACAGGGTTGGGATTGGCCTATGGGGCTGTTGTTTGGTATTCCACGTAGTATAGGTGATATCTTGGCAACGTAGTTGATGGTTAAGTGCTGGGCTCTGGAGGCAGCATGCTTGGGTTTGAAGCTCAGCTTTGCCACTTATTGGCTGTATATTATTTACTTTTTTTTTTTTTAAGACAGAGTCTTGCTCTGTTGCCAGGGTGGAGTGCAGTGGCACGATCTTGGCTCACTGCAATCTCTGCCTCCCGGGTTCAAGCAATTCTCCTGCCTCAGCCTCCCGAGTAGCTGGGACTACAGGCGCACGCCACCACGCCCAGCTAATTTTTGTATTTTTAGTAAAGATGGGGTTTCACCATGTTGGCCAGGATGGTTTTGATCTCTTGACCTTGTGATCCACCTGCCTCAGCCTCCCAAAGTGCTAGGATTACAGGTGTGAGCCACCGCGTCTGGCTATTCTTTACTTTCTTTGCCTCAGTTTCTACATTTGTAAAATGAAGATAATTCTAACTCATGGGATCTTCATTAGGTTTATTTAAGTTCACTTAGAATAGTGCCCGAGGTGCAGTTAAGTGCCATGTATGTGTAGGTAGTCACTAGTGTTAGTTTTATATATAGACATGACAAAAAATGCCAAAGGAGGTTTATGATTGCCTGAAGATTGGGAAGCACTGAATTTAGTAGAAAATATAGTGATGTTTGTTATTGCTCCTAACAATTTCCTCCTACTTTTAGTGATTCCCTGGGGTACTGGCATCTTTGGCAGGTTGGCAGAGGTGGGGGAGTAAATATAAGGAGGATGGAGCTCCATCTGCTTGTGAACACTGGAAAAGTAAAGCCCACGAGGGAATGGACTTTGTAGACCTGGCTCTGGGTGTGTAAGTTGACTTGTTCTTCTTCCTCTATGACCTGGCTCTCTTTGGCAGCAACAAGAAAAAATATTGGGTGCAGCAGGTGCCACTAATGTTAGTAACCCATGTCAACTTACAAAATATGCCAGAAGAATGAGCTCTGCCATCCTAGGTCATCCCAGGTAGAGCACGGTAGGTAATATGGATTTGCAAACATTTAATAAAAAAAAAAATCAGTGTCCTTAACATGCTATAAGTTTATTTCTCTCTAATATAGCAGCCTGGGTAAATAGTTCAGGACCAGTAGAGTGGCTCTGCAATGGCCAAGCTCCTTCTATCTTGTTGCTTAGCACTTGAAACACTTGACTTTCACCTGATGGTCCAAGATGATTGTTTTAGCTCCTGCCATCACATGTGCATTCCAGCCAATGGGAAGGAGGAAGACTAAATGGAGACCACCCACTTTCCTTTAAAAATAGGACCCAGAAATAGCACATATCACTTCTACTCATATTTTGTTGGCCAGAATTCAGTCACATGGCCACACCTAGCTACAAGGAGGGTTAACAATGTAATATCTGTCTAGGTGAACTTGTACCCACCCAAACGTTTTATATAGAACAGTTTTTCTCAACTGGAGGCAAAATTACCCTCCTAGCGAATGTTACAAAATATGCAGGGGCATTTTTGGTCTTCATGATGTCTGGGGAACATTCTTGGAATTTGATGGGCGCAGCCAGGTGTGCTAAACTTCCTAAACTATGTGAGGCACTCCTTTGCAATGAAGAAGTATGCCATTCAGGATACCAACAGCACCCATGTTGAGAAAGACAGCTATGGGAAAAGTAGGAAACAGAGGTTGGGAGACAATTTGCCATCTGCCACACTCGGTTTATTTACAGTGATCGCAACTGTGCCAGAGAGCAATGCCTGGGATGTTCTCGAGTGTAGGGGCTTGAGGTAGACCCAGATTTGCCATATGATCACATTCTCTGAGGTATACTCAGCCCTTTCCCACACTCTACCGTAGACCTTCTCCCAAGAAAACCCCAACACCCATTAGCTCAGACACTCTGCCCCAGTTACTATTTTGAAAATCTGTATAGTGCTTACTGTCATTCTCATGTGGAGGAGGGACCCCATCTGCAGGGCAGCTGGGAATAATGCCTGTGGGGCTCAGCCTCCATCAGACTCTCTACCCCACTTTGTTGAACCCCAAATGTAAATCTCTTCTAGCCCCCTCCTCCTCCTCTTCCCATCCTGTATCTCAATTCACTCCTTCATTATATTTTATTACTATTAGCATAATATGCAAAGCATTTCCAAACATACGTAACCATTCATAATTACATCTTTATAATCCTCCAAACCAATACACTGTATATGTTTACTGCTTATCTGAACATATTTCTCCTTTCTGATACAACAGATTTCCTTTCAGCATAATCCTCCCCAGTGTGTTTCTCGTTTAAATATATACTTTATGCCTTTTCTATGGACAATGTCAAACATGCGCAGAAGTAGACAAGATAGCGTGAGTCTGTGAGTACCTAGCACCCAGCTTTAACAATGATAAACTCATGACCAATGTTGTTTAATCTTTTCTCCTTCCTACTTCCTCCCAGACATGAATATTTTGGGAGGAGGATAGGGGAGGATCATGTTGAAGGGAAATCTCTTGTATTAGGAGGGAGAAATATGTTCAGATAAGCAATAAACATATACAATGTATTGGCTTGGAGAATTATAAAGACGTAATTATGAATGGTTATGTATGTTTGGAAATACTCTGCATATTATGCAAATAGGAATAAAATGCAATGAAGGAGTGATTGAGGAGATGCAGGATGGGAAGATAAACATTTTTGAATGCTGAATAAATCAACTTTTCTTGTAGTTCCTATAGCCAGGCTCCTATCCATATTATGTTACCTTTTCCATTTTCCTCTCTGCTCCACCACGTCTTGCACTGCATCACATGACCCATGATCAACAGCAAGAGCAGTGATAAAGAAGGCAGAAGCTTCTGGGCACCCCTTTCCAGGGGCCCCACCTGGTTATTTTACATCCTTTGAGTTCTCATCATCTCATGATATGGATAGTGTCTGCCAGTTGGTACTATAATATTTCCTGGACAGATCTAGTTGGTGTTGGTTTCTGCTATAGTTTGGATGTGTGTCCCCTGCAAATCTCATGTTGGAATTGATCCCCAACATTGGAGGGGGCGCCTAGTGGGAAGTGTTTGGGTCATGGGTGTGGACCTCTCATGAATAGATTAATGCCCGCCCTGGGTCAGGGGAGTGAGTGAGTTCCCTGTTAGTTTCCACGAAAGCTGATTGTTAAAAATGATCCTGGCACCTCCCTCTCATCCTTTCTTGCTTCCTTTCTCACTGCCTGATCTCTGTACCTGCCAGCTCCCCTTTGCCTTCCACCATGAGTGGAAGCAGCCTGAGGTTTTCACCAGTTTCCCAGGCTTCTAGCCAGCAGAATCATGAGCCAAGTAACTCTTTTTCTTTATAAATTACCCAGCCTCAGGTATTCCTGGGTAGCAACACAAATGGACTAAGATAGCTACTTGGCACCAGATGTGTTACTTATACCCATGCATATCTTATCCTGATGGCCAGCTCCACACACCTTAATTAGATAACATCCTAGTAAATGAGATGAATGCTTCTATCTCTAATCAATCCTTAGCCTAGTAGTTGCCAAAATGTGTTCTGTGGAACACTGGTTTCTACAGGGATCTTGAAAATTAATAATTCAAAAAGTGTTTTATGTCAACAGGGTGGTTTTCTGCAGGACTTCTCAGAGTACTTAACATGTTAATGAGGTCATGAGGCTCCCAGAAGGGTTAACTCAGAATTGCCCCCAACTTATTTCAGCCCTTTATTTTTTACACTACCTCTCACAGGACCACTGTTTTGGAGAAAGGTCTGTAGAAATGCTGCCTTAATCACCTCTTCAAGTATCCTGAGATAGAGAAGGCAGAATGCCCTATGTTGAGATGAGGAAACCCAAGATGGTAGAGAAACTGCAATCTATCATCAGTGGAATAGGAGGAGACTATGGCTGAGGTCTGCAGTGTTTCCCTTTCCTGGGTACCCAGGAAAACTCCCATTGATTGGCGCTTCCTTCCTAAGCATTGACATATCATCGTTTTTAGGGAGGTCAGATGGTAAGTGATCCCAGCCTATGTGATAGATCTTGCTCAACCCTTCCCCTCCTTTGTTTCATGGTTCTGTGTATTTGGGCAATTTCCTCAGCCCTTCTGAGCCTCTGTCTTCTTTGGAGGTCTCCTGAGAAACTGACTCTAAGGCCAGTGGTTTATAGGTGTATCATTACACTGGCCTCCAGAGCAGGCAAGGGACTGGTAAGTAGAAGGTGACCTCCTGGGTGGGGATGGGGATTGGGTTTGCATCCTGGTACTTCCTGTTCCATTTGCACAGCCAGAGAGGCTTTTGTGGTTCTATGAAAAGCCCACAAAGGAATCCTATGAAGCCATATAAAGGAAGGAGATCAAGTCATTTGCAGGGCTATGGATGGAGCTAGAAGCTGTTATCCTCAGCAAACTAATGCAGGAACAGAAAACCAAACACTGCATGTTCTCACTTATAAGTGGAAGCTGAATGATGAGAACACATAGACACATGAAAGGGTGGGGGTAACACACAATGGGGCCTGTCAGGGGGAGAGGTGGTGGGAGGAAGAGCATCAGGAAGAATAGCTAATGTATCCTGGGTTTAATACCTAGGTAATGGGATGATCTGTGCAGCAAACCACCGTGACATAAGTTTACCTATGGAACAAACCTGCACATGTACCCTGGGACTTAAAATAAAAGTTGAAGGGGGAAAAACCCCACAAAGACGCAGATATTGGCAGCTGGAAATGGCTGAAAGACACCAAAGGGCTGAATCCTGATCATCTGCTCCGACTCCCGAACCTCATCTGTATGCATCAGACAGGTTTATCACAGGGGTAGGTGAGGATGAGACCCAAAGTGTTCTATATGACCTCTGGTAGTAGAGATGACATCTATCTGTTGGTGGCTACTGAGTCATGTGCCAAGCACACAGTTGAATCCTCCCAACAGCTCAAGTAGCTCTGGGCAGTTATCTCCATATACAAATGAGAAGATGGAAGCTCAGAGAGGTTAGATAACCCATCAAGGGTCACACAGTTGGGGAATAGTGGAGCTGGGGTTCAAAGCAGGGCTCTGGCTGAAGGCTGTGGCCTTAATTACTGTACTACACAGTCTCTAATAATTAGGGGCTCATTAGTAATCCGTTCTTTTCTTTCACCCCCTCTTTCTCCCTACCTTTCATCTCTCCTTTCCTTGCCTTCTCCTCCACACCCTCTTTCTTTTCTTCTTTCTTTTCAGGATGGTTACCCTGGGACATTCAATGCCCAGTAAATATTTTTTGAATTGAGTAGCTTCTCAGTTTGGTGCAATAGATGCTTAGTTCACTAAATTTTGATTGAATCGACTGTCAGAAAAATCTGAGTGCATGGAAGTTCTGCAGAGTAGGGGATTGTGGCCACAGAATTGAATACCCTTTGCAAATCTCAATAACTTCCAGAAATTCTCTAGGGGGCATGGAGTGGAGGAGTGTGAAGAATGATGAACATGACAAGTGAGAATCCTTTAGTCTCCGACGTCTCCTCCTCAACGCTCTGGATTTTTCTCTCCTTTCTTTGCCAGCTCCCTTCTCCTTCAGCATCTTCCCTCCTCCCCACTCCCCAGCATGGAAGGTTGGAAAAATCACTGCAGCGGAAATGCAGTCATTCTTAATAGGACATTTGTGTGTCTGGGGTATGGAAAATGGTTGAGTCAAATTGAACAGCCAAATAGTAAGAAGCTTGGTTAAGAAACCGGGCATAGCTGAATTAGGACATGTTTCTGTTTTCTGTGTTTAGAATTATGTGGCCATAAATCTCCTAATCAGACATGATAAATATCTGATTGCAGCCATATGCTAGTATTTGCATCACTGAAAGCAAATTTTGAAAAGGTCGCCATTTAACTTCTGCAGCCAGCCTGCTTCTTGGCACTATTAAATTCAAGGCTATACAGTAAAATACCGCTTTTTTGCTGATTTTGCCCGATTGAGCCTATCTCAGGATCCTAGCTATCGCTTGCTACAGGATGCTGCAGTGACCTGGATCAGAAAGGGCGTTAAATGTGGTCAGATGTGAAGGCTGGAATCTTTTATTTTATTTATTGGAGACAGAGTCTTACTCCATCACCTAGGCTGGAGTGCAGTAATGCATTCTTGGCTTACTGCAACCTCTGCCTCTCAGGTTCAAGTGGTTCTTGTGCCTCAGCCTCTCGAGTACCTGGGATCACAAGTGTATGTCACCACACCTGGCTAATTTTTGTATTTTTTTTTAGTAGAGACAGGATTTCACCATGTTGAACTCCTGACCTCAAGTGATCCATCCACCTTGGCCTCTCAAAGTGTTGGGATTACAGGTGTGAGCCACCAGGCCCAGATGAAGGCTGGAATCTTATCTCGGAGAAGTGCTAGAAATTGTAGAGATTTGTAACTATCTTGTTAGGAAAGAGGTAGGTGGACTTTCTATAGATTGAGATATGGTAAAAGTACAGCTTCCTTCCTTCCTTCATCCAATCAGGATTCAGTGAGCACATAACAAGATCATGGCTCTTTTCTAAAAATTCTATATTAATTATTGACTCAATTAATGTTTGCAACGGTCCTACACTATAGGTTATATTATTTCTATTTTTCAGGTGAGGCACAGAGAGGTTAAGTGACTCGCCCAGAGTTACACAGCTAGTTAAGTGATGGAGCGGGGATCTTAAGCCCAGGATGTTTGCCTTCTGAGTGCAGGCTATCCCAGGAGCCTGCTAAATGCTGGAGATGCAGCAAAGAACAAGACAGCATTGCTCCCAAGGATCTCATCTTCTTCGTAAATAACAAACATGGTATTTTAAATCCCTGCATATATAATTCTGGTAACTACCATTTATTTCATGCCTACTGTATGCCCGAGGCTAAACTGCATATTTACTATTTTCTCTAATCCTTTCAAGAACTCTATGAGGTAGGAAGTTTTACCCTCATTCAGCAGATGAGAAATTAAATAGAGAGGCTAATTTAAATTGTCCAAAGTCATACATTTACAGAGGTGCAGACTTAGCAAATAGAAATTCAGGATACCTATAACAAATACGTTTTTAGTTTAAGTATATCCATGAAATCTTTGGGGACATACTTATACTAAAAGTTATTTGTTGTTTAACTGAAATTCAAATTTAACTGGACATCCTATGTTTTATCTGGCAATTCTATACAATCAGGATGTGGGTGGCAGTGTCGCGATTCAATCTTGGCTCTTCCTAATTCTAAATTTTTCAGTTGGCCAATTGGTCAAAATGGGTGACCTTAAACTCACTTTTAACCTTGAGTCACATGAGCTGCTTTTGCCCATGATTTATTAAATGTTGATAGGGTAGATGATAATAATAATAATAATTACAATAATCCATTCAACCAGTACTTATTAAGTGCCAGGCACTCTTGGAACACTTTCAATTGTTTACCTCATTTAATCCTCACGTCAGTTCCATAAGGTGTGTTCTATTATTAGTCCTACTTTCTAGCAGCTTTTCAGTTGGGAGCAATTTCTCCCCAGGGTCCTTTTGACAAGGTTTGGAGATACTTTTTGGTTGTCTCAAATGTGGGTGCTACTGGCGTCCAGTGGGTAGAGGCCGGGGATGCTGCTAAACGTACTGAACAATGGACGGGACAGCACCCCTCCCCTCCAAGAATTACCTGGCCCCAAATGTCAGTAGCTCTAAGGTTGAGAAACCCTGTACCAGAGTAACTGGAGGCAAGAGAGGTTTGGTAACTTGTCCAAACTCATACAGGTAGCCAGTGGCCAAGGTGAGATTTGAATCTAGGCATCCTGGCTCCTGAATCTGTGCATTGAACCACCAGGTTGTACCCAATTTGCATATGAGGATGAAGAGGTCTGAAAGCTTGGATTACCCACCTAAGGTCCCACAGCCAGTGGGTGGCAAGGATAGAACCACGACTCAGGTGTCTTGCTCCTGATTCATTACTTCTACCCCTCCTTGAATCCTATTATCCTAATTTCCTAACCAGTAACTCCCAGCTGCGGATGCAGGAGTCAAATCCAGATTAGGTAAATGCTAAGCTAGAGTGAAGCATTTGAGTGTTGGTGTTGCATTTCGATGGAGTGTAAAGTATTTTGTTCATCCATTCATTCAGCCAACATTTCTGTGTGCCTACCCCTGCTCTGGCAGTGGAATAATAAAGAGAAGACATCGTTTCTGCTACATGGAGATTGAAATCCAGCCTCACTTTCATCTCAGTGTAAAATTCTGTGATTCTAGGCTGTTTGCCTTCATGTTCATGTTACCCTGGGTTTCCCCAGAAGCACAATTTGTGACGGGAATTTGGGTCCAAATGGTTTATTTGGCAGGTGATCTCAGAAAACACAGGTCAGGGAGTTGGGAGGTGAGACAGGGAGGGGAAGAAAGTCAACAGACATTGTTCTGCAAAAAATACAACTGCCATTTGATCCAGCAATCCCACTACGAGTATCAACCCAAAGGAAAAGAAATTAAAGAAAAAAGATACCCGCCCTTGTATGTTTATCACAGCACTATTTACAAAAGCTAAGTATCCATCAACAGATGAATGGATAAAGAAAATATGGTATATATACCATGGAATACTACTCAGCCATAAAAAGAAAGAAAGCATGCCTTTTGCAGCAATGTGGATGGAACTGGAGGCCGTTATCTTAAGTGAAGTCACTCAGAAACAGAAAGTCAAATACTTCATGTTCTCACTTGTAAGTGGGAGCTAAATAATGGGCACATGTGGGTGTAGAGAGTGGAGTAACACTGGAGATTTGGAAGGGTGGGAGTGTGCAAGGGGGGCTGAAGGATGAGAGATTACCTAATGGTACAAGGTACACTATTCAGATGATGGTTACACTACAAGCCAAGGCTTCATTAGGCAACATATCCATGTAACAAAACTGCATGCATACCTTCTAAATCTATGAATAAAATTGAAGATACTGTTTAGATTGAGCCTGTTTGCACTGTGGGTGATTGGAGTTCAGTCCTGCTGGGGAATGCTGGGAGAGGGCACAGGACTCAAGCTACAGAGTTAACCTACCTGAGGGGAATTTATCCTTCACCACTCACCGCTTGTGGACTGGGTTGCTCCTGATGGCGTGAATGCTCTGTCATTTCTGATCTTCCCTGCAAATGGGCCAAGAGAAACACTGTGGGCAGACAGTCACAGGTGCATGCCATCTGATAAGTACCTAGAAGATATGGCTCAACACCATCTATCTCTGCTACAGTGGCTCAGAAACATTTACTGGGCACCTACTATATGCCAGGTACTATGTTAGCTCATTCTTCTGATCTCTTGAACTTCACCAAATATCCTCGAATAACCATCTTTAACAGTTTGCTCAGTCCTTACTCATCCTCATCGTTAGCTGCCATGTAGGTGAGGTCAGTATCCACAAGAAACTCACCTGGATGGGGAAGAAGTTTGCTTTCCACTACAATAGATAACTATATAATAAAAGCACAATGTTACCCTGAATAGCCGCAGCTCATTACATGGCAGGAAACTAAAAATAAAGTCAACACAGAGAAAGGCAGAATCATGTCCTGGGGAGAGACCAAGCCTTGATCACATTATTTGAGTGTCTGGGTGCAGCTATACCTGAAGCAAAAGACTCCCAGGCTTTTTATATGCCAGAGACAATACATTTTCATTTGCTTTTTTTTTTAAACTTTAAAAGTTGAGTATTGTTCAGATATAAGCTGGAGAGTTCTGACTGCTGACTGATAGTCGAACAGAGTGATAGGGTGACAATTGTATAAATAAATAAAGCTTATGAATGAGGTCCAGAGTTTGAAATGATAGTTACTAGACAAAACCACAAGGCAACATTGATTTCAATATCACACCGTATACTCTCCTGGATTTTTAACAAAGGCTCATGTTGTCCAACATCATCATGTGTGAATTTTTGCTTTGTGTGAAGTTAGTACACTCCATCTCGTTAAATGTCTGCTGGTTTCTTTGGTGTGTAAAATGATGTCCTTAGCTGTGTGGCTTTTTTCTAGATTCTCTGGGGTATAAATCATCCAGGCACATTATGGATCTTCTCAGCTTATTGCCAGGAAAATTTGTTGTTCTCTGAAATGTGTGCTTGAACCACTGGAGCAGAGCTCTTAAAACTGTGTTTTAAGATTATCACAACAAGAAAAAAAAATTCTGCAAGCAGTGCTTGAACTAAATTAGGATCTTGCTTTTAGAGAGGCAGGTGTAGCGCGTTTCAAAGCAAAGTAAGCTCTCCTTTGAAAATTTCATCTTTCTACTCCATCTGGAGCTTGAATTTCCATCCTTGGGGGTAAATCACATCTGCTTTGGATTTCATAGGATGTCTCTTAAGTATCTTCACAGAATTGTTCAAAGATTGCTATTGCTTCTAGTAGATCTGATTCCCAAGTTCGTGGGTGCAACAGCTGCTCTCTGAATCAAATTGTCAATATGAGTGGCATTTTGCATGGGGGCAGGGATGGGAGCAGACAGCTGGTAGACAGCCATAGGAGGTGGTTTTATAGAAGAGTGGTAAGCCATAAGAGTACCGCCCCAGGTTCAAAGCTCAGCTCTGCCACTAGCTATGGGGCTCCGGGCCATTTTCGTATTGTCTTGAGCTTCAGTTTCCTCATCTGGCAGGTTAATAATAGGACCTGCCTCATGGGTTGCACTGGATTAAATCTGAGAAGAAATGTACAGCATTTAGTCTGGTGGAGAGTTGCAGGTGCCATGCGCTATGGGCACATAGTAAATATTCAATAAATGATGGCTATTTGTATCCATCAGCATGCTTTTGTTGTGACCTGTATCCTGATTCAAATGGCTTGAATTTATTATCAGATGTAACAGTGACTCCAGGATTAATTCTTATGTCATCTTAGTATCAGTTAAGTAGCCCTAATGGTGTTAAGATGGCTCACTCAGTTCTAGATGTTATTTCAGATGTAATATAATGTCCACCCAAGGAAGAGGCTCCATTTTTGTTTGTGTGTTTCTTTTTAAGAGCAAAAATACCTTTCTCTAAAGACCCTGGCCGATGTCTGCACACATCTCACAGGCTGTGGGTCTTCAGGGACCTGGAAGGTGTGGCAGTTAGAGCCTGACAGTCACTCACACTCCTCCCAGCCACTGCTCATAGCCAGCACATCACCAAACGGGCTTGGAGAACCTCCCCTTTTTCAGCCTCAAAATGATTATGTGCAGTGAGGTTGGACAGTTTCCTGTCTACTAGCTGTGTGACTTTGGAAAAGTCCCCTCTCTGAGCCTCCATTTTCTCATCCCTAATGTTAATTCCACTTTTCAATACTTACTGCTTGCTGATTTTCTGCCAGATGACACTTGAGGAGCCTGGGACTCAACAGTGAACAAGACACACAGTCCCTGACCTCATGCTGCTGGTGGGAGCCCCCCAACTCGCAGGGTTGGTTTGACGATAGATGTCGAGATTAGCTCATAAATGGGCTGGTCCTAACTGCATGGTCCCTTTTGCTGACACTGGAGGGTACGCATCCCATAGTTTTGGGACTACAATTATATATATATATATATATATATTTGGCAGAGTCTCACACTGTTGTCCAGGCTGGAGTGCAATGGCATGATCTTGGCTCACTGTGACCTCCGCCTCCCAGGTTCAAGTGATTCTTCTGCCTCAGCCTCCTGAGTAGCTGGGATTTCAGGCATGTGCCACCACGCCCAGCTAATTTTTTGTATCTTTAGTAGAGATGGGGTTTCATCATGTTGGCCAGGCTGGTTTGAACTCCTGACCTCAGGTGATCCACCTGCCTTGGCTTCCCAAAGTGCTAGGATTACAGGCATAAGCCACCGCACCCGGCAGGGACTGCATTAATTTTAAAGGCTATGGGAGTACTCTGAGTGTGAATTTTGCCACAGATTAGCTTAGGTTTTTTCCAGAGCCCAGAACAGGCCAAGAGTCAAAGGAGCCTAGTTGTATTACACTTGTACAAACCAGTTTTTCTTTTCTGGATCGAAGACCCACATTTTATGCTTAATGAATGATGTTTCCCTTGGCCTTTTTTGAAGATATCTTTCAAAAATTCTGTCTCATTTTCATCAATACCATGATGATTACAACCCCACCTGAAGCCAGTTGTTGACTAAGAGTTAGGGCTCTGGAGCCAGACTGTATAATTTGAATCCTTGCTCTGCTACTTACTGGCCGTGTGACCCTGAGCAAGTCTCTCCATGCCTCAGTTTCATAATCTGTACAATGGGGAGAATAATGGTAACTACTTCCTAGGATGATTATCTTTAGGGGTACATTTAGTCACCTTTATTGAACATCTGATGCTCAATACAGCAGTGAAGAAAACAGAGAGATGTTCTAATGGGGGTGATAGGCAATAAAGAAGTAAATTTCATGCTGTGACCAATAGAATAAGCTATGAAGAAAAATAAACCAGGGTAATGGGACCAGAGAGGGTGTGTGTATGTGTGTGTGTGTGTGTGTGTGTGTGTGTGTATGTGTGTGTATGTGGATGTATGTGAATGTATGTGAGTGTGTGTGTGTGTGTATGTGTGTGTGTGTGTGTTGCTTTAGGTTGGATGGCCTCTCTAGGGAGGTTACCTTTGAGCAGAGACCTGGAGAAAGCGAGCCATGTGGATGTACACTGCAGGGGAGAGCAGGGAACTGCTCTTCCAGGCAGAGGAAACTGCAGGTGCAATGGCCCTGAGGCAGCAAACAGTTTGAGGAATAGCAAGGAGGGTGGTGGGTGCAGCTGCAACAGAGTGAGTGGGCAAAAGCTTAGGTGAGTGAATAGAAGTCAAATGCTTTGAACAGTGCCTGGCATATAGTAAATGCTTAATAAATGTTAATTGTCATTGTTATTATTCTTGCTATTAGCCTGAGAATAAAAGACTCATTTTGAGGAGACAACTCCATTACAAAATATATTTAAAAAATCAATTTGGTTTTCTCCTATGTTGAAAGGAATATGTCTACAATCATTGTAGATAGTTTGGAAAATACAGTTGAGGAGACAGATGGAAACAATCACTATTAATGCTTTAGTGTATTTCCCACTGGCATTTTTGTATGCTTAGTTTTTAATTTATCACAACTGTGATCACTATGTATACTGTATACAATTCTATATTCTATTTTTTTACTTGACCTGATAACATAAATATTTCCCATAAAGGTATCGTACATCATTTGTTATGAATGCTGAATAATGTTCCACCAAGGGAAATGTACTTATCATTCTCCAGTTAATGGACATTTAGGTTGCTTTTTATTTTTCTCAACATATGTAATGTGCAACTTCGACTTAGAGTTGTTTTATTTTCCTTCGACTTAGGGTTATTTCTGTAGGCGACATTCTCAGATGAAATTACTGATTTGGGCCAGGGATGCTGCCTCACTTTCCTGGAGTCCCAGCACTTTGGGAGGCTGAGGTGGGAGGATCACTGAGCCCAAGAGTTTGAGAGCAGCCTGGACAACATGGTGAAACCTCATCTCTACAAAAAATAAAAAAATTAGCTGGTGTCATGCACATATCTGTAGTCCTAGCTGCTCAAAAGGCTGAGGTGGGAGGATCACCAGAGCCTGGGAGTTTGAAGCTGCAGTGAGCTGTGATTATGCCACTATCCTCTAGCCTGGTTGACAGAGCAAGACACTGTCTCAAAAAAAAAAAAAAAAACCCAGGAAATTACTGATTCAGAATTTATGGTTGGTTTTTCCTTTACACGAATTTGTTTATTTGTTTATTTTGAGACAGAATCTTACTCTGTTGCCCAGGCTGGAGTACAGTGGCACAATCTCTGCTCACTGCAACCTCTGTCTCCTGGGTTCAAGCAATCCTTGTGCTTCAGCCTCCTGAGTGGGATTAAAGGCATGTGCCATCATGCCTGCCTAACTTTTGTGTTTTTAGTAAAGACAGGGTTTCACCACATTGGCCAGACTGGTCTCGAACTCCTGACCTCAAGTGATCTGCCCACCTTGGCCTCCCAAAGTGCTGGGATTATAGGTGTGAGCCACCATGCCCAGTCCCTTTACACAAATTTAAAACCAATAGTATTTATTTGTGTGATTCTTTGATGTAGAATATACCAGATCTCTTGGTAGACTTCAGATAGAGCTACATTCCATTTTATTCCCTTTCAGAGTTGGAAAAGTTCATGTCTATTCATCTTGGAGAGGAATGAGATTTTCTATTTTGTGCCCCAGCACATTCTAATTTTGAATTATTTTTTAAACGTCTCTATACAATGCTTTAGTGAGAATTTACGATTCTTGGTACTACTGGAACCAAGGTGATGGAGACAGTAAGAATGAACATTTTTCCGCAGGTCATCGGTGGTGTCAAAGATGGAGCTACTAGCCAGGTGTGAGACCTGAGGTAAGTCCCACCTTCTCTTTGGACCTCAGTTTCCTCATGTGTATTAAAGATTGCAGGGCTTGTATATTCTTAGCACTTGTTACGTATCAGGCCCAGTCCTAAGCAATATCTGCATTCAGAGACGTAAGTTCTTATAGTAATTGGGTGCTCATACTTTGAGCAACACTGTATTAGACTGTAAGCTCCGTGAAGGCCGACACCTCATTTTGTTTCATTTGCCATCTGTATTAGCCTGTTAAGGCTGCCATACATAGGCTGGGTGGCTTCAACATTGGAAATTTATTTCTCACAGTTCTAGAGGCTGGAAATCCAAGATCAAGATGTCAGCAGGGTGGGTTTCTCCTGAGGATGCTCTCCTTGGCTTGCAGACAGCCACCTTCTCTCACATGGCTTTGCTATATGAGCACACATCCCTCATGTCTCCTCTTCTTCTATAAGGGTCCCACCCTATTGGCCTCATTTTGACTTAACCATTTAAAAACCTTATCTACAAACACAGTTGCATTCTGAGGTCCTAGGGTTGGGACTTCAACATGTGACTTTTGGGAGGTTACAGTCAATGCAGATCCAGCTTTTAGCACCACCCTTATCATCGTACATTAAGCAGCAAATGCAGAGCCACATCCCTCAGTTCCTGGTGTGTATCACGAATGAATGAATGAAGTCTGGGAAAGCTGACATTTCCAGTTTGGTCCCAGCAGCTAAGGCAATTGCATTCTGCATAACCTCATCTCTAATTTTATCCCTGTTCTGCAGGTGTGGACTTTGAGGTGTAGATGTGTAAAATGACCAATGAAGGTGATGGGGGAGGTGGGACTTGAGTCCGGGCCTCCCTCATGTTGGGGCCAGAATTTCTAATCTCTCTGCTGCACTGAGAAGATTGTCTTGATCATTGTTAAGCTCCCTTAATCCAATTTTAGAATTTTCTAGAAATTTTCTTCTCTTCATTGAACTTCCTCTCTTCAAGGCTTCCTTATCAGATTGGGTAAGAGGAAGCCAAGAAGAAATTCTTGCACAATGAGGGATAGTTTGGGGTTCATAGTGGAATCTTTCCCATCATCCCCTTTTATATATATATATTTTTTTTACAAAACGTAACTTATGCCAGCTCTGTGAAGGAGGGAGTTTTGACTTTTTTCCCCCAGAGCTGCATCCTACTTCTTAGAATAGTGTCTGATACATGAAGAAAATAAATATTTATTGAATGAATTAATAGATATGTGTGCACATTTCCTTTTTTGGGGGGGGGATAAGGTCTTGCTTTCTCACCCAGGCTGGAATGCAGTGGCACAATCACAGCTCATTGCAGTCTCAAACTCCTGGGCTCAAGCCATCTTCCTCTGCAGTGGCAGATCGAAGCTTACTACAGTCTCCGCCTCCCGGTCTCCAGTGATCCTTCCACCTTAGCCTCTGAGTAGCTGGGACCGCAGGTGAGTGACATCATACCTGGAGATGTCCAGGTATGTTTTTTAATGTTTTTGTAGAGACAAGGGTCTCACTATGTGGTTCAGGCTGGTCTCGAACTCCTGACCTCAAGTGATTCCCCCACCTCGGCTTCCCAAAGTGCTGGGAATTAAAATGTTGCTCCTGGCGACATTTAATTTTTAATACAACGGTGTTCATATTATTAATACCATTCAAGGTCAGTGTGGTGGCTCATGCCTATAATCCTATCACTTTGGGAGGCTAAGGCAGGTGGATTGCTTGAGCTTAGGAGTTCTAGCAAAACCCTGTTTCTATCAAAACAAAATTAGTTAGGCAGGGTGGTGCGTGCTTGTAGTCTCAGCTACTCGGGAGCCTAAGGCAGGAGGATGGCTTGAGCCCGGGTGGAGGTGGAGGCCGTAGTGTGCAGAGATTGCACCATTACACCCCAGCCTGGGCAACAGAGTGAAGCCTCTTGTTACCAAACCAAACCAAACCAAACCAAACCAAACCAAACCAAACCAAACATAACCAAAAACAAACGAACAAAAACCAACCCCCACAAACCCAAACCATTCAACATTTAAAAAATAAACTTAATTACATCTTGGTATGTTTGCTTGTGAGTTTTATAGATCTGTCTCATTCTCACTACAGGAGACATCAAATGCCATGGAACACATGAACTTTCATTTTTTTATTGTACTAAATATAACACAGATAAAACTTACCATTTTAGCCATCTTTTTTTGGATGGAGTCTTGCTGTGTCGCTCAGGCTAGAGTGTGGTGGTGTGATCTTGGCTCACTGAAACCTCCACCTCCCGGGTTCAAGCGATTCTCCTGCCTCAGCCTCTTGAGTAGTTGGAATTACAGGCACCCGCAATCGTGCCTGGCTAATTTTTGTATCTTTAGTAGAGATGGGGTTTCACCATCTTGGCCAGGCTGGTCTCAAACTCCTGACGTAGTGATCCACCTGCTGCGGCCTCCCAAAGTGCTGGGACTATAGGTGTGAGCCACTGTGCCCGGTCCCATTTTAGCCATTTAAAAATATACGTTGACTAGCATTAAGGACATTCACAACGTTGTTCAACCATTCCTACTATCCATTTCCAGAACCTTTTCATAATTCCAAACAGAAACATTAAACAATAATTCCCATCCCCATTCTCTTCTCCCCAGCCCCTGGTAACCACGTTTCTATTTTCTCTGAACTTGCCTATTCTGGATACCTCATGTAAGTGGAATCACACAATATTTGTCCTTTTGTGTTTGGCTTCTTTTATGTAGCATAATGTTTTAGAAATTCCGTGGTTTGTAGAATGTATTGGTATTTCATTTCTTTTTAAAGGCTGAATAATATTTCACTGGATGGCTAGACCACATTTTGTTTATCCTTCCACTCATCTGGTGGTAGAATTGGGGTTATTTCCACATTTTGGCTATTGTGAATAGTACTGCTATGAACATTTATGTACGAATACCTGTTTGAGTCTCTGCTTTCATGTCTTTTGAGTATATACCTAGGAATGGAATTACTGGATCACGTGGGAATTGTTTTTGAGAAACTGCTGAGTGGAAACCTTCATTTAAAAAAAATCTAGAGCCAGGTTGTGGTGGCTCACACCTGTAATCCCAGCACTTTGAGAGGCTGAGGTGGGAGGATCACTTGAGGCCCAGAGCTTGAGACCAGCCTGGGCAACATAGTGAGACTCTGTCTGTTCACAAACAAAAAAATAATTAGCTGGGTGTGGTGGCGCTCACCTATAGTCCCAGCTATTTGGGAGGCTGAGGGGGAGGATCATTTGAGGCCAGGAGTTTGAGACCAGCCTGGGAAACATAGTGAGACTCTGTACAAAAACATAAAAAAATCAGCCAGGTATGGTGGTGCTCACCTGCAGTCTCAACTATTTAGGAGGCTGAGGTGGCAGGATTGCTTGTGCCCAGGAACTTGAGGCTGTCATGATTGTGCCACTATACTCCAGCCTGGGTGATAGAGCAAGACCCTGTTTCTCGAAAACAGCAAAACTCCAATCCTGTTACTCCCTGCATTTGTGCTGATAACCACAGGATCAGCGTGGATGGGGGCTGGATTGGTGGCTGTTGAGTGACCCAGGAGAGAACGGAAGCTCTGATCTTGGAGAGTCCCAACACCTGGTGTGGTTCCTGCACAGTTTATTCTCCTCCTCCTTTCTTTCCTCTGCCCCATGCAAAAACTCATTCATTCATTTTTAACAATATTCCCTGATTGCTTTTGTCATGTTGCAGGCACAGTTTAGGTGCTGAAATGTTTTGGTGAATATAAGCAGCCAAAAACCTCAAAGAGCAAAACAATCATGCGTGCCTTAATGATGGGGATGTGCTCCGAGAAACTCATCCTTAGGTGATTTCATTGTCATTCAACTGTCATGGAGTTTACTTACATCAACCTAGAGGGTATAGCCTATTGTACCACTAGGCTGGCAAATCTACACAGCATGTTACTGTACTGAATATGCAACTGTAACACAATTGTAAGTATTTGTATAGCTAAACATATCAAAACAGAAAAAGTACAATAAAAATACAGTATAAAAGACAAATACAGGCTGAGGGTAGTGGCTCATGCCTGTAATCCCAGCACTTTGGGAGGCCGAAGTGGGTGGATCACTTGAGGTCAGGAGTTCAAGACCAGCCTGGCCAGTGGCGAAACCCTGTCTCTACTAAAAACACAAAAATTAGCCTATAATCTCAGCTACTTGAGAGGCTGAGGCATAAGAATGGCTTGAACCTGGGAAGTGGAGGTTGCAGTGAGCTGAGATTGTGCCACTGCACTCCAGGCTGGGTAACACAGCGAGACTGCATCTGAAAATAAAAAGATAAATATAATGGCACACCTGGATGGAGAGCTTACCGTGAATGGAGCTTGCAGGATTGGAAGGTGCTCTGGGTGAGTCAGTGAGTGACTGGTGAGTGAATGTGAAGGCCTGGGACATTACTGTGCACTACTGTGGACTTTATAAACACTGTATGCTTTGGCTATGCTTAATTTATTTAAAAATTTCTTTCTTCAATAATACATTAGCTTACTATAACTTTTTAACTTTATATACTTAAAAAAACTTTTAGGTTCGGAGGTACATGTGAAATTGTTATAGAGGCAGACTTGTGTCTTGGGGGTTTGTCGTATTAGGTATTAAGCCTAGTACCCAATAGTTTTCTTTAATCTTTTAAAATTTTGACTCTTGTGAAAACACAAAGACATTGCTAAGTCACAAACACATTGTAGAGCTGTACAAAAATATTTCGTTTCCTTACTCCTTATGCTATAAGCTTTTTTTTTTTTTTCGTTAAAAACTAAAACACGCCGGGTGCAGTGGTCACGCCTGTAATCCCAGCACTTTGGGAAGCTGAGGCAGGCAGATCACGAGGTCAGGAGATCGAAACCATCTTGGCTGACACAGTGAAACCCCATCTCTACTAAAAACACAAAAAATTGGCCAGGCGTAGTGGCGCGGGCTTGTAATCCCAGCTACTGGGGAGGCTGAGGCAGGCGAATTGCTTGAACCTGGGAGGGGGATGTTGCCGTGAGCGGAGATCGTGCCCCTGCACTCCAGCCTGAGAGGGCAACAAGAGCGAGACTGCATCTCAAAAACAAACAAAAACAAAAAACAAACAAGTGAAACACAAGCACACACATGAGCCTACACACAAAGACATTGTTAAACACATGTACACTGTATCAGCTGCATTAGTCAGGATCATCACCTTCCACTTCACAGCTTGTCCCACTGGAAGTCCTTCGGGGCAGAAACTTACATGGAGCTGTCATCTCCTATGATAACAATCCCTTCTTCTGGAATCCCTCCTGAAGGGCCTGCCCGAGACTGTTGAGGAGATGTCACTTTTCAGAAACATGTCCATGGGGGTTCACTTGGTCTGTTCCCTTTTTTCATCACAGATGTAATTTAAGCAGATAATACGCCATGAACGTTCCACTCTATTAATGAAAACCTTTCAGTGTTGGGGTCCATTTTGTTTTTCCAAAGTCTTTAAGAAGCTTGTTGAGGTCTGCAAAAGCATCTACTAAACCCGTCCCTGTCAATTTTCTTGGGGATTCTTCTTTTCCTTCTTCTGCAGTTTTCTTTTTTTCTTGCATTTTTTTTCCACTCTGCATTCTTGTTCCGGTTCCCACTCCTCATTGTTAATTCCTCGGGAACCACCTCTGGGAGCTCCTCAGTGTCATCTTTATCCACACCCAGGTTAAAGTTGTTTCCCATCTCAACCACAGCTTTGTCGATTTTTGCAGCCTCCCCATTCTTGGCAAATCCTTTGAAATTATGGACAAATTTCTTGAGTATCTTCTTGCAGATGCCATTTATATACTCCTTGGTGACATCACCCCAAGCCTAAGCAAGGTTCCTGATGTAGTTATAGATATGGTAATTCTTCCAGAATTCATCCGTGTCTTCCTCAGTTGCAGTAATAGGCTGGGCAAAGCTCCTCCTCCGATGGTAGGCCTTACAAGCTGCTATAACTCCTTGATCCATTGGTTAGGTTAGTTCAAGGAGGTGGTGTTCGAAGGTAGAAGCACCACTTTGATATTGGGATGAAGATCATCAATAAAATGAGTATCTGTGAGAGCATTATCAACACTAAGCCAAAATTGAAAGGTGTGTTCTTCTCCAATCAGCGTTTCCCTATTTTGCTGACAGAGCAATTCAGGAGGGCATCTGGGAAGAGGAGTAGTCATCTATGACTTCTTATTCCTTGAAGTCTTATTGATATGCTTGAAGCCCATGGCTTGAAGGCCAGACAACAAAGGGCTTCATTTTGTAGCCTGCAACGTTGTCTCAGGGCAAGACGGTTTTCCTGTCCTTTTGAAACCTGAGATTGACTTGGCTTCCTTATGGGTAAAAGTCCTTTCAGGCATCTGTTTCCAAAATAGGGAAGATTTGCCCTGGCAAGTAATTTTCCTCTACAATCCGCTTATTTAGAGTTTCCAAAAATTCCTCAGCTGCCTTCACATCAGCACTCACAGACACACCACTCACATTTTCCGTATATAATGAATAATGATGCTTGAATCGTTTAAACCACCCAGCACTAGCAGTGAACTCAACATCATAGTCGAATCCAGCCTTTTTTTCAGCATTGCAAACAAATTAGGCCGTGATCTTCCTGGTGCTGAGAGGGATCCCCTTGTGTGTCTGGTCTTCAATCCAGGTCAGTAGAAGTTTCTTCATGTCTGATTTGGGCCCATCTCAAATTTTTGTTAGTCTTTTTTTTTTTTTTGAGACAGTCTTACTCTCTTGCCCAGGCTGGAGTGCAGTGGTGTGATCTTGGCTCACTGCAACTTTCGCCTTCCCGAGTTCAAGCGATTCTGGTGCCTCAGCCTCCCAAGTAGCTGGGACTACAGGCAACCACCACTATGTCTGGCTAATTTTTTTGTATTTTTAGTATGCGGTCTCGAACTCCTGACCTCAGGCGATCTGCCCACCTTGGCCTCCCAAAGTGCTGGGATTACAGGCATGAGCTACCACGCCTGGCCCCATTTTTGTTAGTCTTCTTGCCTTCAATGAAGCTGATCCTCAAACAGCTCCTGTCACTTTGTTCTCATTCATGATCGTAGCACTTTCAATTTGATTTTTCATTTCCAGGTCAGTCACTCCACGTGGCCTCTTACTGGCAACATTAGCTGTGGATTTTGTACACTTAGGGGCTGTGATGGACAGAACAAGAGCACACACAAAAAAAAATGATGCAGTCATGAGTCTTGGTAAACACAGATGTATGAGGCTGCTGCTGGCCTAACATGACATCCTGCTTTACAGTGCACTTTTCTTTCATTATTATAGATTCAGGGGGCACATGTGCAAAGTTGTTTGCCATCTCAACCACAGCTGTGTTGACTTTTGCAGCCTCCTGAACGTTGGCAAATCCTTTGACGTTACGGATGAATCTCCTGAGTATCTTCTTGCAGATGTCATTTATATACTCCTTGGTGACATCACCCCAAGCCTAAGCAAGTTTCTTGATGTAGTTATAGATATTGTAATTCTTCCAGAATTTATCAGTGCCTTCTCAGTGTCTTCCTCAGTTGCACTGATGAACATATCGTGTAATGGTGAGGTTTGGGCTTCTAGTGTATCCATAACCCAAATAGTGAGCGTTGTACCCAAGAGGTAATTTTTCAACCCCCAGTTTCCTCCCACTCTCCCCACTTTTGGAATCCGCAGTGTCAATTATTCCCCTCTCTATGTCCATGTGTATCCATCGTTTAGCTCCCCCTTATTGGTGAGAATATGTGATATTTAATTTTCTGTTTCTGAGTTATTTCTCATTGGAAAATGGTCTCCAATTCTACCCATGTGCTGCGAAAGACATGATTTCATTCTTTTTAATGGCCATATAGTATTCCTGTGTGTGTGTGTGTGTGTGTGTGTATTCCTGTGTTTGTGTGTGTACACACACACACACACACACACACACAATTTTCTTTATCCAGTTATCCATTGATGGACACTTAGGTTGACTCCGTGACTTTGCTATTGTGCATAGTGGTGTGATAAACATATGAGTGCATGTGTCTTTTTTATGTAATAATTTATTTTGGGGGGGTAGATGCCCAATAGTGGAACTTCGGGGTTGAATGGTAGCTTATTTTTAGGTCTTCGATAAATCCTTATACTGTTTTCCATAAAGCTTGTACCAGTTTACACTCCTACCAGTAGTGTTCCCTTTTCTCCACATCCTTGCCAACATCTATTATTTTTTGACTTTTTAATAATCAAAAAAGAGAGTCAATCCAACTGGTGTAAGATGGGATCTCACTGTGGTTTTAATTTTCATTTCTTTGATGATTAGTGATCTTGAGCATTTTTAAATATGTTTCCTGGCCACTTGTATATCTTCTTTTGAGAAATATCTGTTTATGTTCTTTGCCCATTTTTTAATGGGGTTATTTGTTTTTTTCTTGTTGAGTTGTTGGAGTACCTTGTAGACTCTGGATATTAGTCCTTTGTCAGATGCATGAACTTTTCTTTTTATAAGTAGAAGGAATATACTCTAAAATAATGATAAAGTATAGTAAACATATAAATCAGTGACAGTCATTTACTATTATCAAGTATTATACATAGTTGCATGTGCTATACTTTCATACAACTGATGGCATAATAAATTTGATTACACCAGCATCACCACAAGCAAACGAGTAATGTGTTATGCTATGACCTTATGATGGTTATGATGTCATTAGGTGACAGGAATTTTCCTGCTCCATTATAACCTCACGGGATCACTTTTATTGGTTTATGTGGTCTGTCATTGACCTAAACATTATGTGGTATGTGATTGTATTATGATCATTATAACAGTCCAATAAACAAACAAAATGAGTAAATAAATCATGCATAGGCTTTAGAAACTGAAGATTGCCATAAAAAAATGAAATAGGGGAAGTGGTAGTGAGTGCTGAGATGATGGGTGTTGTGATTTTTAAATAGGGGGTCAGAGGAAGCCTCTCTGGGAAGGTGGCATTTGAACAAAGACCTAAAGTAGGGAGGGAGTTGACTGTGTGGATAAGGCGAAGAGCATTCCAGGCAGAGAGAACAGCCAGTGCAAATGCCCAGAGGTGGGCGCCTCCCTGCTATGCTTGTGGAACAGTGTAACTGGAGCAGTGTGAGCAAGAGGGAGCATGGGAGGAGATGAGGTTGGTGCGATCGTGGGACAGACTGTAGACAGCCTTGTAGACCTCTGTCAAGTCTATGAAGTAGGGCATCTCTGGAAGACTTTGATGGAGGAATAGTGGGATCTGATTTTAAAATCTTATTTTATTTACTTATTTTTTATTTTATTTTTGAGACGAGTCTCGCTCTTTCATCCAGGCAGGTGTAGTCTCAGCTCACTGCAACCTCTATTTCCCAGGTTCAAGCAATTCTTGTGTCTCAGCCTTCCAAGTAGCCACTTCCATATGTGCCACTATGCCTGGCTAATTTTTGTATTTTTATTAGAGATGGGGTTTCACCATGTTGGCCAGGCTGGTCTTGAAGTCCTGACCTCAAGTGATCTTCCCACCTCGGCCTCCCAAAGTGTTGGGATTGCAAGCATGAGCCACCGTGCCTGGCCATCTTATTTTATTTTTAGCAGGACCACTCTGCCTGCTGTGTTGAGGGTAGACTGCAGAGTATTGAGGGCAAAGGCAGGGAGATCCATTAGAAAGCAGTTACAATGATCTGGGTGAGAGAAGAGGATGCCTGCTTCCAGGGTGTCAGCTGTGCAGGTGATAAGAGATGTTTGGATGCTGAATATATTTTGCAGGCTGAGCCAACAGAATTTGCAGATGGATCGTATGGCTTGTTTGTCTGTAAAACACTCTAATGAAAACAAATGTTTGCTGTATCTGTAGGAATGGCTGCTAAGTGTTTGATCTATTGGGGCAAGATCAATTTGTTGATAGGCAATGGTTGCTGTTGGACTGGTGCCCAGATTGTCAGATTAATTAACCTTCCAGACTGCCTGGTGCCTCATGGTCCATCTGCTTGGGCTTGGAGGAAGGAGGAAAAGATGCTAATATTAACAGTTAACATTGAGAACTCACTTTATGCCAGATACTGTGCTTAGCACTCGTATCTCATGTAGTAGACAGATAATCTTTGTTATGTACTTAGCCATTTTTTTAAACAATCACAAATTTACAGAAAAGTTGTGAGTACAGCACCAAAGTTTTTCTTCACACTGAATTACTTGAGAGTAAATTGCTACCTGCTGCCCTATCACCTAGAAATACTTTAGTGTTTGTGTCCTACAAACAAGATAGTCTCCTGCTTAGTCACAGTACAACCATCCTAACCAAGAAATGAACGTGAATACATCACGACCATCTAGCCCTCAGGAAGGTCCTTTGGAGTGAAAAGATCGCACCTGCAATCAGGCATCACATTTACTTGTCATGTATCTTTAATCTCCTTCAGTTTGGAATGCTTTCTCAGACTTTCTTTGGCTTTCCTAACCTTGACGCTTTTGAAGATTATGGGCCGGTTTTCTGTTGAATGTCCCTCAATTTTGAGTTATCTGATGTTTTCTGATGATTAAATTCAGGCTTTGCATCTCTAGCAAGAGTATTACAAAAATGATGCTGGGTTCTCCTTGCATCTTGTTGGGTGGTGCATGATTTTGATCTGTCTCATTACTGATGATATTCAATTTGATCACTTGATTAAAGTAGCATCTGCCAGGCTTCTACAAGTAAAGTTACCCTTTTCCCTTTTATAATTGGTATTTATTTTGTGGGAGATACTTTGCGGCTATGTAAGAATCCCATTCCTCATTTAACTTTATCTTTCTGTCAATCAGTTAATCACCGTATCAGTTTATCACTGTGTGGACTCATTGTTGCCTATTTCATTTAATGGGGTTCTAATCCATTGCTGTCATCAGTAGGAGCTCTTTCAAGCTGGCTCCTAGGTTTGTTTGATCTATCCACATCATTCTTTGAGTGCTTCTTTGCTTTCTGGTACAAGATATTCCAGATTTATCTCGTACTTTTCCTTGCTCCAGCCCTGCAATCAGTCATTTCTCCAAAAGGCCCTGCCTCTTTTTAGTGGTGAATGGTTTTTAGAAGCTAGGATCTGGGTATGAGGCATGCTCATCGATATTGGGGTATTGTTTTTCCCAGGTCCTCTAAGAGACAGAAGTAGGGAAGATATGGATGTGAATATATAAACATACCTATGTATGCAAATATATACCTATTACATGCATTGATAAATAAATATATGCATATTATGCATATATGCATTGATAAATATATAGATATGCATAATCAATCTATATCAATCTATATCAGTCTATATGTTGAAAATTATAGAACTCTAATTCTAATTCAATGCCACAGAGTTTATTCTAGTTTTCTCCCTTTCTACATTTGTAACTCTCTTATCTAACATTGACTCAAGTGACACCCATTATTCTTACTTTAGTAGCTTATTTGATTAATCTTCCTATACGTGAAGTGTTTGTTTTCTTGGCCACACCCCCTGCCCTATACCAATTCCCTTCTCATCCTCTCTTGACCTCTCCCCATCTCCTGTCTTACTTTATACCACCTAATGGCTGACAAAAGGAAGCAAAAAGGAAGAGCTATAAAAGCTATCTCTTGGTTGGGTGTGGTGGCTTGCTCCTGCAATGCCAACACATTTGGAGGCTGAGGCAGGAGAGTCACTTGAGGCCAGCAGTTTGAGGCTATAGTGAGCTATGATTGCACAAGTGCACTCCAGCCTGGGTGACAAAGTCAGACCCTGTCTCTAAAACAAACAAAAATCCCAAAACTATTTTTTTAAATTCTATTTTATAGATGGGCAAACTGAGGTCCAGGAAAGATTAAGCAACATGCCCACAGCTAGTGTGCAATGGAGGAGGGATTAAAATTTAGGAAGTCTAAGTCCAGCCCTTGCTCTTAATTAACCCTTAGCCCACACTGATGCATGTACAGGGTTATGAATAGATTCTCATGGGATCTGACAGCTGGGCAGTGAAGTCCCAGAATAATAGACAAGCTCTGATCATCTACCAATCTGCCTGGTACCATCTTTAGAACAGGGAAAGGAGTCTGCCTTCACTCCATCACTGGCTCATTTCTGGCCTCACAGAGCCTTAGTTTCCTCAACTGAAAAATAGAGATAATTATAGTGCCTACCTCAGAAGGCTCTTGTGAAGAATCAATGTGATGATGTATGGAATGCTTCTTCTAGATACCCTCTTGGGTTCCTGAGCCTCAGACTCATGTTGCATTGTGGAATACAGAATGGTTGCTGGGAGCAGGATGAGACCTTGGGTCCTTCATTTAGCTTTTTGGTGCCTCAGTTTCCTCAAGTGCAAAATAGAAGTGTGGGATTTAAAGTCAGACAGACCTAAGTTCAAATCTTGGATCTACTATTCATGTAATAGATGGCTTTGAGCAAGCCAGAGCCATTCCCTAAGCCTTAGTTTTTCCATCTGACAAGGGGGTTAACTATAGACCCTGCTTTCTTAGGCAGGTGTGTGGATTCTGTGGAGGAAATGTGTGTAGAAGACCTTGAAGAGAACTGGCCCATGGAAAGTGGTTGGTAAATGTGCACCTGGGATTGTTGTTTAGGTTTTAGGAAATAGAGTGTTTTATTTAAAAGGCAAAAATGGTAACTAGAAACACTATTTGGTTTACACATATGGAAGGGATCTTCCTGGAAGGGAACAGTTGTCATCTCATTATACAGATGAGTCAACTTAACCTCAGAAGGAGTAAGAGGCTCTTGATAGGAAGCAGCTGTGGAGTTCAGAGTTTTGCATCCTGTTCATTCTTCAGAATGTTCCCTTAAGAGTGGATGTGCTACCTTTTGTGAGCAATTAAGGGAGAGTGATTTTGGAAGCACTTCTGCTGATTAAAATGAAAACACTTTGTTTCTGTGGCAGTGTTAAACAAACTCCCCCCACCCACCACCCACCCCCCAAGTCAAAGAACCCAGTGTATTTTGGGTTGGTGGTCACCTGCAGCTGTACCTGAGGTGCAGTTGTATACTTGAGGTGTTTGAACATCAAAGCAGGGATCATCCCCTCCTCTCCACACAATGAGGACAAAATTGCTTTCTTCTGACTGAGACATAATTGCACCAGAATCTCAGTAGGGAGGAGGGAGGACAAAATGCTGAAAGTCATTCTGTACCTCTACAAAGTTATTTACTCTACACTCATTGAGCGGAGCAGTTTTGCTTTCTTTGGGTTTCGATTAACGTTTCTTTTTTGGTCTACCATGTATTGAGTGCTTACTGCATGAGTGACTCTGCGTGAAGCTCTTTGTCTGCTGTAAGGGAGTGTTTCCCTGGTGTGTCTCCCATTCGACTCATTCCAGATTAATCACTTATCCAATTAAGTCTAACTCCAAAGAAACACAATGCTGGACAAAGAATTTTTAGCATGATATATCTTTATGTATGCATCCATCTATCCATCCATCCTGTGAGGAAAGTATTGTTATTTCCATTTATAGATCAGGAACCCAAAGCTTAAAGAGGTGATGTGCCTAAGGCCACACAATGAGAAGCAGTGCTGGCTTTTGCTATATGCAAAATGGGAGCTCATTTCTCTCCCATGGTGTATAGCAGAGGTCAGCAAGCATTTCTCAGAAGGGGCCAGGTAGTAATTATTTTAGGTTTTTCAATCTACGGGGTTTCTCTCTCAACTGCTGAACTCTGAGTGAGTTCACTACCAAAGCACTGTAGCAAGAAAGCAGCCATAGACAATATGCAACTGAATAGGTGTGACTGTATTCCAATAAAACTGTGTTTACAAAAACAGGCGGCAGGCCAGATTTGACCCAGGGTCATAGTTGGCCAACTCCTGCTTTATGGTCCTGTCATTCATGGTGACCCATTCTTCCCAAACCCCTACCTATAGGGGTTGTGCATGATGAGGCTGGGGCAATCAGAGGAGACTTCTCTGGGATTGAAGAAGTGATGGAGAAGAGTATTCTTTCCAGAGGGTTTCTAAGCTTGAAGAATAAGAACATGGAGCTGGAGGTGGCTGTCATGTAGAGTGAAGCCAAGCAGAGATGAGGATGGCCAAGTGATTGGTGTGTGTGTGTGTGTGTGTGTGTGTGTGTGTGTGAGTGAGAGAGAGAGAGAGAGAGAGAGAGAGAGAAAATGAAAATTAGTTAAGCTTCTGGATTAAGTCAAGCCTGATTGAACAGGATCTTATCCTGCTGCCCAGGATGGAGTACAGTGGAGCAATCTTGGCTCACTGCAGCCTTGACCTCCCGAGCTCAAGTGATCCTCCCACCTCAGTCTTCCAAGCAGCTGGGAGTATTACCATGCCTGGCTAATTTTTTTTTGGTAGAGATGGGTTTTTGCCATGTCAAGTAATCCTCCCATCTTGGCCTCCCCTGTAGGTGGAGCCATAGGCATGCACCACCATGCCCATTGTCTTCATGACATAATCGTAACTTCTCACAGTGGCTCATAAAGCCCTGCCTTCTTCCTTCATGATCTGACCTTCACCCTTTCTTGCCTCCAACCTCTCTACATGAACTCCGTGCTTAAGCCACATGAACTCCCAGAATTTCCCTCTCTAAGCATTTACACATGCTGTTCCCTTTTCCTGAAATGTCTTAACCTTAAACCTTCATATGTAAAATGTCTTAATATGTAAAAATTTATTGTTATTCATTTTTATAGAGACAGGGTCTCACTGTGTTGTTCTGGATGATCTGAACTCCTGGGCTCAAGTGATCTTCCTGCCTTCGCCTGCCAAAGTGCTGGTATTACAGGCATGAGCCACTGTATCTGGCCCCATAAATTCTTATTTATTCATTTATTTGCTAAAATCGGCGTGAATTGGGTTTCTGTCACTCAAAACCATGAGTCCAGGCCAATATACTCCCAGTGCACTGGCCTCATTTTCTCCTGCTACTGTCTCATTTTTTTCCATGTGATAAGAAACGCTCACCCAAAGCTACAATCACATCTTTCCAGCATATAAATGCAGAGAAAGAGGTTGTCTTCCTGACTAGTTTTACCAGAACATCCCACAAAAGACCACTGATGGCTAAACTTGGGTCACGTGTCCATTCCTTAACTTTCACTTTGTTCAGAAGGATTGCAGACTCTGGTTGACTAATTGGCTGGGTCTGGGTCAAAGGCCTACTCCATGGTTGGGAGTGGGATGGGGAAAGAAGTGTGGGGAATGTTCTGAGAAGCTCAAGCCAAAAGTTCCCAGAGGGAATAGTTTTTGTGCTGAGTCTTGAAGGCTATGTAAGTAAAAGGTTAAGACATTTTAGGAAAAGACAACAGCATGTGCATAGGCTTAGACAGAGGTACAAGGGAAATTCTGGGAGTTCATGTGGCTTAAGCGTGGAGTACTTGTGGAGAGGTTGGAGGCAAGAAAGGGTGAAGGTCAGATCACAAAGGAAGAAGGCAGGGCTTTATGAATCAAGGCGAGGAGTTAGGATTATGTCATGAAGGCAATGGGGATGTATTTGGGGGATTTAAGCAGGAGGTAACCAATCAAGTTTTCTCTCCAGAAAGTAGGTTTTGGGTGAAGGTTGGAGAATGGGCAGGACTGGATGCAGGGAGACCAGTAAGGAATATTTGTAGTTATCCAGGCAGGTGGAAGTAAATGTCGGGTGTGAAACATATCTTCTGGATATAATAGTTGAAAACTAATCTCCTATATATAGTTTACTAGAGGCCTGGAAGAGGTAAATGGGAAGTGCTGCTGGATTGGCCCCCTGGGAGTTTTGGTTCCAGTGAATTGTCCTTGTCTTCCTTATAAGGGAAAGAGAGGCAGGGGCTGAAACCTAGGGCAGTGGAGGGCAACTTCAGGTTTTGAATGGAAGGTAGCAAGAGAGGTTACCCGCTGATATCTGCAGGAGATGATTTTTCCGCTTTGCGTCACATCCCCTCCGCGTACCTGATTTCAGCACTGAGAGGATGGACAGCGCCACGACCCCAAGTCTCTGATGGACTGCATGGTCTCTAAGCTTTTCTATTTCAGAGCTCTCTTCCATATCGCGGAAGGCTACTCAGTTTGTGGCTGGAAGAGCTGGGGAGCTAACACTCTCATAAGTCTTTCTCATTCCATGGCATGGGGGATAAGAATTGGTGGATAAATACCCCAGACTGTCTTTCAGAGGGACATTGTGAGGCACATTACCCGTGGTCCATTGGAGGCTTCCCAGCAAGGTTGCCCACAGAGGTAACCAGTTCACTAATACATCTTTAGTGGATTTTCTTCCTTTTTTATCTCACTATCCTACTGCCTCATCCCTGTACCCAAGATCACCTCCCAGATAAACAGTTTGTACCTGAGTCCATATCTCAGGCTTTGCTTTTGAGGGAGTACAAACCGAGATGGCCTCCAACTTGGAATACAGGAACAAATGCCTCTGCTCATGTGAAACAGAGCTATGACTCTGTAGAACTTACATATACAGGGAATGTGAGAAAAAAAGTGGACTTAGAAACAGTCTAATCCTATCTCATTCTTGAACCTCGTGTGTCAAAGGGCCATTTTGTCTTACTCACTTACAGGATTCAGACTATCCAGGGTTGAATTCTGGCTGTTCTATTTACTAGAAATCAACTAATCACTTAACTTCCTTATGCCTCAATTTCCTCATCTGTAAAGTAGGGATAATAATTGTTCTTATCTCAGAGGTTAAATTTTATGAAGATTAAATAAGTAAATCTAAGTAAAAGTCTTAGAACAGTGCCTGGCATAAGACCAGGTCAGGCATTCTATATGTTTTAATTGTTGTTATCATTTAATTGCCACTGTTTGTTTGAATTTGAATGTTTGCTTGATTTGGGCTATTAGCAGGCTGTCCTCAATTTCTTTTATCTTTTCTCCCCCAACCTCAGGCTCTCTTGTCAGAGTTTTGGTCTATCTCCTTAATTGCATAAGGAGATTAGACTTATTTTGGGAAAACCAGTTGTGAATTCATTTGATAAAGAGGAAGCATTGTCTTGTGATGTGAATGACCTCCCATAACTGTTTCATAAACTCAGATTTTAGAAACATCATATTTCCTGAAAGCTACTTTGCTACTGCAAAGCCTTCCTGAGCCATGTACAGCCTTTGTAGCAGGCACAGTTACTGCAAAGGCACAATCTAAGGGAACTTAGGGTGAAAAGCATGGAGTTCAAGACTAGCAGGCCAGCTCCCTTGCTACTCACTTGACACATGCATTGATGTACCAGACTACTCCAACTGCTTGCCTTTACCTGAGTTGGGAATCAGGTTCTGCAGATTCAGCCGTGGCTGCAGCCACAATGTAGGTCACTGACAGGAAATTATCTTGCTGCTGTTTCAGACAGAAATGGAACTTAATAGTGTATGTCTTTTTTCCTCTGCTGTGTGGTGCCAGGGGCGTTTTAGTGGTTCAGGGAAGGTAGGGGATATGTCTAAAAGCCTTGCCTTTTAGGATCCTATTTCAGCCATCAGATGGGTGACTACATTCTGGATTTTCTTCCCTGGACAGTCTTTAGTCCTCATTGCTATAATTCTCCTTCCCTTTGGAACTAGACTATGCCTCCCAGCTCTTGACGCTTACAGCTGCTGTGAGCTTCACCTGAAACTTCTCATGTTTCACTGCTGCAATCCAGCTGGGCAGTTGATGATGTGACAATAGGACTGCTTTAGTTTCCCCTTCACACTGGGAACTTGGGGAAATAAGTGGCTGGAAGACTTTTTTTCTTCAGCTGCAATTTTTTTTTTCTGCTCAAAGCAAACTGAATTAAAAAGCAGTAGTTTGAGTGGCAAAGATTCCTGAGTCAGAGAGCTTGGTGGGGGAAGAGATGCCTGTACCTGCAAAGTAGGTTCTTAAAGGTAAAAAGGGAAAAGACAAGAGTCTCTCAGTGCTGCCCCCTGAACATCTACCTCGCCCCAAAGCAAAAGTCCTGAGAAATTGGGTAAACCATATTTTGGAAGCCCAAATCTTAGTGTCATTGTTATTCTATGTTCAGATGGGTTTTATCTTAATCATGATTTATTTCCAGTTAGCAGGGACTTAGTTTTAATTCATTCTTCATCACCATTCAGAATCACTGATCTGGTCCTGTCTACCTACAACATTTCAATGGCTTCCAAGGTCTGAAGATAAAGACCTGAATCCTCACCAACAGGACCTTACTTCACCTCTGCAGCCTCATCTCAAGCCACTCTCTTGTTCTCTGTTCCAGCCACAAAGGCTTTTTCTAAGTTCCTTAAGAGTAGAGCATCTCATTTCCTTCTGCCACAGGATCTGTGCACATGTTATTTTTCTCTGAGTTTTCTCTCTCTCTCTCTCTTTCTTTCTCAGTAATCTCATTCAGCCTTAAGGTTTGAAATGTTATGGATGTGCAGGCAACTCCCAGATACATATCTCTAGCCCCAACATCTACCTTGCAGTGCAGAATGGTATATATACCTAGGAATTGTATGTGTACTCACAGCTTCACTTGAATGTTCATTAGGAAGTTCAAATCCCTTCATATGTCAAAGGTAGCCTTTAATTCTTCCTCCCACCCTGGACCCTCTTTTCTCCAAGTGTTCATCTTGGCAAATGGTGGTACCACTCTTTACCTAATTGCTCAGGCAGAAAATGCAGGAGTAATTTGTGATTTTTTCCTGTATAAGTCAGAGTCCTAGTGGGAAGCATGGCGCACTGAAATCAGGATAATTTAAGGAGGAGTTATCTTAAAAAGATGCAAATGAAGAGAACACCTAGAGACAGTGCAGGAACCCGGGGCTAGAAGCAGAAGAGCTGTTACTATTCCTGGGCAGAGATGAATGAAGTGAGAGGAAGAGAGAGAGGATGCTGGAACCCAGAAGGAGAGAATTGTTTAGAGCAGGCCACCTTGGAGGACCACTGAGGTCAGGGGACACAGCCATCCTGAGGCAACTTTGCAAAGGAGTTGGGGATAAATATCTTACCCTTATTCTCCTGCTTCATCTGATCTCTTGCTCCCCATTGGAACAGTGGATGGCCTGAACAGGAACTGATAAAATGTTGCTGAATGAATGGATGGCAAGTTCTCCGCATCTCTCTTTACCTGGTGAAGCCTGATATGTACTTCAGACCTCAGATCAAATGTCTTTCCCTCCAGGAAGTCTTCTCTGACACCACTAGACTAGATCACCCCCCGACATTATACACTTCATGACTTTATTCATAGCCCCATTGCATATTGTAATTATACATTTGTGTGATTATTTAATTGATCTATCTCTTCATGGCCCAGCTGTAAGATCCATGCTGGCAGGATCATATTTATCTTACTCACCATTCATGCCCTGTACCCAGCACAATGCCTGGCCTGCAAGTGGCCCCCCAAAATGTTTGTGAAACGAATAAATCAAGTTTCTCTAAAACAGTTCCTCTTGAACATGTAGATAATGATGTATAAAGAGCTCTTAAAGTGACCAGTGATGCTTTGGGAAAAGTCAGCAACCCTCCAATTTTTCTCTGTAAACTGAGTTTCCCTCTGGTTCATTTTAAAAAGTAAGTGGCATCAGTGATAGACTGATAAAGAAAAGATGGCACATATTCACCATGGAATACCATGCAGCCATAATAAAGATGAAGTCCTTTGCAGGGACATGGATGAAGCTGGAAACCATCATCTTCAGCAACTAACACAGGAACAGAAGCACCACATGTTCTTACTCATAAGTGGGAACTGAACGATGAGAACATATGGACACGGGGAGGGGAGCACTGCACACTGGGGCCTGTTGGGGGTAAGAGGCAAGGGGAAGGAGAGCATTAGGACAAATACCTAATGCATGTGGGGCTTTAAACCTAGATGATGAATTTGTAGGTTCAACAAACCACCATGGCACATGTATACCTATGTAGCATACCCGCACGTTCAGCACATGTGTCCCAGAACTTTAAAAAAAAAAGTAAGTGGGCAGAGAATGAATTAACAGTGCAGCACCCTCAGTGCTGCCTTGATTTCACATCCTCAGAACTCCTCATGGCTTTTATTATCTTGGGTTCAGAATATAATGCCAACAGGGGTGTATATGCAGACATTTATCTTCCCTACAGCTTCATGAGCAATGAAAATGAATAAGACTCCTTCTCCTTCTTCTATTTCATATCCCATCTGAATCCACAAAGGAGAGAAATATATCAGTGATAACCAGAGTTGCTGGGTAAGGTTGTGTAGGTTGCTCACTGCTCAAGGGTAAGAGGTAATTGGGAAGGAAGTCCAGCCCAAACTCCGTTTACCATGTGGGGTGGGGCTGGAGGAAGGACTCCTTTTCTTAATTTGCAAAGAGGGCTATATGAACTAGCAGTAGTCCTGAAAATGACAATTAGGAGTAAAGCTGGCTTGTGATAGATACCTCATTTACCCTAATTCGAACATTCCATGTCGTATGCTTGTATCAAAACATCACATGTACTCCATAAGTATATATAATGGTCATGTGCCCATAATAATTAACTTAAAAAGAATAAAGCTGACTTGAGTTCAAAGAAATGTTGGCCAAAAAGCCTAATAAACACACTGTCACCTATTCATTGTGGCCATCGATGCTTAAAAGTTTCCCTATGATTATTTTATTTAATTACAAAGCTAATATACATTTTCATAAATATGCCCACATTACAAAGAAATAGAGTAAAGAGTGAAAGAATTATTTCACCCTCTCACAATCCACAAAGCCAATCACTATTAGGAGTTTTCTTGGTCTACTTTCAGATTTATAAAATGTTTTTAGAAGCATGTTTTCTTGAGTATACACACATGTGTTCAACATTCATGGTTTATGTAAATGAGATCACACTGTGTAGATTGTCCAGCTACTTGTTTTCTTTGCTAATATATCTTGTATATTCTTCTTGTAGCACCTAAGGGTCTACCTCATTCTTTCTTTTTCACGGCCATAATATTCTATTATATGGCTATAGCATACATTTTTTTTCAAGTGTGTTAAAGAAAATGACTATAATAGCAATTGATACTTTTTATTTGCTGGATATTATAGCATAGTTTATTTAATCAGTCTCCAATTGATGGATATGTGGATTTTCCCAATGTTTTATTACTATAAACAATGTTATAGTATCCACATTTGATATATATATTTTTAGTGCATGCACAACTATTTCTGTGGAATTTATTTTCAGAAATGGTATTGATAGATTAAAGAATGTGTGTATTTAAACTGTTAGATATTGCCAAAAACTTCTTAAGAGGTGATATATGTTTACTCATTTACTCGTAGGAAATCAAAAGCTTTCAACCCTTTGCTTCTTTTTTTTTCTTTGAGATGGAGTCTTGCTTTGTTGCCCAGGCTGCAGTGCAGTGCCACAATCTTGGCTCACTGCAATTTCTGTTTATTTCCTGGGTTCAAGTGATTCTCATGCCTCCACCTCTCGAGTAGCTGAGATCCCTCAGGTATGCATCAGCATGCCCAGCTAATTTTTGTATTTTTATTAGAGGTGGATTTCAACATGTTGGCCAGGCTGGTCTCCAACTCCTGACCTGAGGTGATCTGCCTGCCTTGGAGCTCTTTTCTTCTGAGCTCTTGAGTAGCACACAGAATAAGAGAGTATATATATTAGTTAACCGTTACTAGTTCACTATTACTATGTAGCAGAGCACCCCAAATTTAGTGACTTAAGACAACAACCATTGATTCAGTTCATGATTTTGTGAGTTGCAGATTTAAGCTGGATTGAACAATGGGTTGTTATTTAGGTCTAGTCTGGGCTTACCTGGTCTTGGCTGGGCCTCATCTGTCTTGATCAGATGGGGGCTAGGTGATATAGGATGCTTTTGGCTGGGATGCGTTATATCCGCTTCATCTAGTGTTTAACCCTGCATTTCAAGTTTGTTCTCAGTGACAGTTCCCAAAAGAGAACAAAAGCACATGAAGTCTCTTGAGGCACTGACTTGGGATTGCACACCACCACTCTCATGAGATTTCAGTGGCCAAAACAAGACACGAGGCCAGCCCAGATTTAAGGGGTGGGAAAGCAAACCTCACCTCTAGATGTAAGGATCTGCAAAATCATGTTGCAAAGGGCATGGATATAGGGAGAACATTAACTGGGACCATGAATGCAATTAATCAACCACAGTGGGGAGATGCCCACGTTTAGTTGTTAAAAAAACTTGGCATTGAGACACTGTTCAGATTTCTGAGCCACCAGCCATGAGTCATTTACTTTAACGATTAGATTAAAAAGGTGGTGGGTGATTGTATCTATCTTTGAAAAATGAACATGAAAGCACTTGGCAGGGGCCAGTTCCTATTCTGGCCTCTTAGTGTTAGTTAGATACAGATTTGGCTGGTATCAAGAGACCTAAAATGAGATAAAAGGTTATTTCTTTCTCAGTGAGAGGACTAGTATGGTAATTTCCCAATCACTAGGGTGCCAGGCCCCTTCTACCTGGTTGCTCTGCCATCCTCAACTCACGGCTATCATCTCATGGTCTAAAATGGCTATTTCAATTTCTGCCATCACATCTACATTCCAGTAGGAAAGAGGGAAGGGGAAATGGAGACATGCCTCTTCCCTTTAAAAGAACTATCCCAGAAATTGCACACATCACTTTTGTGCACATCTCATCAGATGGAAATTCTCATGGCTACAGCTAGCTACAGCTAGTTTGGGTGGCTATGTGCCCAGGAAAAATTCAAGGAATCTGTTAAAAAAGGAAGGAGGGAAAAATGGATATTGAGGGACAAGGTCTATGTTCCCTTTTGAAATTTCCCCTGGCAGACCAGAGCTTTATGAATAATTGCCAGTCAATGAACTAAAGACCAGATCTGCAGCATGGGAATTACAGGCACTATTCAGTTTACAAATTACAGGGTAGCAGAGTATATAAGTAGTCTCTGGAGACCAACAGACTGGGGCTTTGTATTATCAGGGTTCTCCAGAGAAACAGAACCAATAGGATCCATCTATCTATCTCTCTATCTATCCATCCATACACACACACACACACACACACACACACACACACACCCCAATAGGATATATATACACAACAGGATATTTATACACACATATACATATATATGTATGTATGTATATCCAAGTTTTAGTGGCTTAAGAAAACTATTTATTTAGCTAATGATTTTTTGAGTTGCCTAAAATTTAGTGACCTAAGACACACACACACGCACACACACACACACACACACACACACACACAGTCTTTCTCATATATGCATGAGAGAGAGATTGAGATTTTGATGAACTGGCTCATACAACTTAGGGCTGGCAAGTCTCAAATCCGTAGGGCAGGCAGGCAGATTAGAAATTCAGGCAAGAGTTGATGTGGCAGTCTTGAGTTGGAAGGCTGAAAACTCAGGCCAGATTTCTGCCTTGCAATCTGGCGGAAGAATTTCATCTTCTTTGGGGGACCACCATCTTTGTTCTTAGGACCTTCAACTGATTAGATGGGGCTCACCCACATTGCAGAGGGTGATCTGATTTACTCTAAGTCTTCTAATTTAAATGTTGAACCCCTCTAAAACAAATGGTTCCACAGCAACATGTAGACTGGTGTTTGACCAAACAACTGGGCACCCTGGCCTAGACATCATGAGCTTTGATACCAGTTTTGCTGTGACTCACTGTGTGGGTCTCTGAGCTATGTAATTTCACGGGGTTACGGTGATATGCCATGCCATGCGATGGAGAGGACTCAGCACAGCACTTGGCTCACAGCACACAGCTGCAGGTGCCACTGCTGCTCTCCCTATAGCCTCCTAGCACTCAGCTCCACACACTGATGGTTGTTCTCCCTGTGGGCTTCAGGCTGGTCTTGGGCACATGCCCACCTGTCCTTAGGGTAAGATGGAAGTGCCAGATAGTTAATGTCTGTGGAAGCAATTCTCAGACAAAGTAGATCTAGGGTGACCAGCCCTCCTGGTGTGCCCAGGACTGTCTCATTTTAGGACTAAAAATCTCATATCCCAAGAAACCTTGCAGTCCTAGGCCTCCCAGCACAGCTGCCTGGTCTGCTTTGGCTCCCAGAGTCCCTACAGTTGCCTGTGTATCAGGCCAGCCAGAAGTGTCATGGCATCCAGACCCCACGTCAGCCCTCAATACTGATGGGGAGTTAATACCCAACTTACCTTCCCCCTGGTTGGGATTTCTTTGAATTATGTCCTACACCGGGTCCTTGAGTTTCCCAGCAGGAGTTCCCCAGAGGCACCCATGGCTCATTATTCCCACCATTTCCTGGCTTTCTTCCCTCTCTGTCTCATTTCCTATCCTCTCCAGGTGCTTCCTGGAAACCCCTTCTAAATAAGCCCTTGTATTCTTCTGGAAGAACCAATCTTGGGCAATACAATGAAAGAATCATTATCACCAAACGCTTTTCATTCTCCCCTTTGATCCTCACAGTAATGCTGGGAGGGAGGTAGGCCATGGAGTATCATTCTTGTTAGGAGCGTCACCATTTTCCTTTTTCTTTATCTTTATCTATTTATTTTAGTTTTTGGAGACAGGGTCTTGTTTTGTTGCCCAGGCTGGAGTACAGTGGCATGAACATGTCTAACTGCAACCTGAAACTCCTCAGCTCAGGTGATCCTCCTGCCTCAGACCCTAGAGTAGCTGGAACTACAGGTGCACTCCACCATACTTGGATAAATTTTAAAATGTTTGTAAAGATAGATTCTTGTTTGAAAATTAAAAAAAATCTGTGAGTACCTAGTAGGTATATATATTTATGGGGTGCATGAGATGTTTTGATATAGGCATGCACTGTGAAATAAACATATCATGGAGAATGGGATATTCATCCCTTCAAGCATTTATCCTTTGAGTTACAAACAATCCATTTACACTCTTTATTTTGAAATGTACAATTAAGTTATTATTGACTATAGTCACCCTCTTGTGCTATCAAATAGGTCTTATTCATTGTTTTTTTCTACCCATTAACCATCCCTACTGTCCTTCCCAGCTGCTGATAATGATCTGTCTACTCTCTCTCCATGAGTTTAATTGTTTTGTTAGATCCCACAAATAAGTGAGAACATGTGATATTGAGACGGAGTCTTGCTATGTTGCCCAAGCTGGTCTCAAACCCCTGGTTTCAAGCGATCCTCCCACCTCAGCCTTCCAAATTACAGGTGTGAGATGCAGGACCCAGCCTATTTTTTAATTTTTTGAGACAGGGTCTCTGTCACCCAGGCTGGAGTGCAGTGGTGCGATCATAGCTCACTGAAGCGTCAAACTCCTGGGCACAAGTGATCCTCCTGCCTTAGCCTCCTGTGTAGCTGGGATTACAAGTGTGTGCAACACACCTGGCTAATTTTTCAATTATTTTGGTAGAGATGGGGTCTTGCTGTGTTGCCCAGGCTGGCATTTTTATATAGCAGTTGAGAAAATGAAGGCTCAGAGACTCAGAGTGGCAAGAAACTGCCTAATGACTAAGGAGGGACAAAGAGGAGCCTCTGAGATGCGTGCTGAGCCTTCTATCTCTGTGTGCCACCCCCACCCCACCCCACCCCCATGTCACTACCACCTCTTGCACAGTTAGGGAATTTTGCTGTAGTGAGCATCACATGGCACATATAGGTATCTGATGAATGCTGGACCTCTTTTGTTGAATTTGCAACAGCTCTGAGTGGAGGTGGTTCAGGCTCTGCCACTTTATGACTTTATTTTTACCTAAAGGGACCCCTGACACAGAGGAGAGAGGGATTGTTTTGAGTCTTCTGAGGTGGAGGAAGCCTGAGAGGCTTCCAGAGGTAGACAGTGTATAGATTTGTTATGTCTGACCCTGTTCCAGGAACCCATCAAGATAGCAGGATAAGAGTGTTTTCATCCCACACACCTATGGATCAGATATCCAAGTTTTTATTTCAGAAGTCCCTGCAAGAGAGGCACAAAAGCAGCTGGATAATCTCTTATCTGATGGGCAATAGAAAGTTATAAGCAGGGGTTTATTTGGAAAAAAAAAAAAAAACAATCCACATTCTCGCTCAGGGGCTTTACTCCCTTGGTTTATTTTAAACATCACAAGAGAAAGTCAGGACTAGCTTTTCAGTTTGTCACAGCAGCTGTAGACTAAAGAATTCTGAGCAGTAAGGTCCCTGGGGCAGTTTCCAAACCTGTAAAACAGTAGCAATCTCTCTCTGCTCTAAATGGACAGCCTTTGCAGAAGCATTCTAACCAAATCCCTCTATTATATCTGTCAAAACTAAAACCACACCAGACAGGTTTCATGTGTCCAAAGTTTTATTATTTGATACCAGAACTTGCTACTTCCTTGCTAAAGGAAAGAGTTTTGTTTTGTTTTTCTCTGATGACTTATCTCTAGTATTTTCTTGGGAGGCATCTGGTTTTTCTGATACTGAGAACACTCTTTCACATTTCTTGGAGGTTCACAAAGGACTAAAAATATTAGAACAGGTGCTAGAGGCTGACTCGCCACCCTTGAAAGGTATTTGTGGTGACCGTAGACTTTACTCAGGTCCAGAAAACCAATATTAATGGGGCCATTAACTATATGCCCACACAGAGCTCTCTCTGTCAAGACAACTGTGTAAAATACAGAGATGATTCTCCCCATCTTGCAGGTGAGAAGACTGAGGCTCAAGAGGCTTAAAGGACCTGCTCAAGGTCCTCCTTCTGGTAGATGGCAAAGCCTGGGTTTGAACACAACTTGGATTGATTCAAAAGCCCATTGTTTCATTGTTGCTTTGCTTTATTACTCCAAAGAGGCAAAAGTTTGGTTGGTAAGGTTTTTTTTTGAGGGATCCTTGACCCCTGGGGGGCCTTGCTTTCTGGATTTGGATGTATCTGAAGGGCTGTATATGTTGCTGTCTGTGCAAACTTGCATTCTTGAAAATCGGATATTTTCAGGGTCATATGAGCCAGTTCTTGTGGTTCTATCAGTGAGGATCCTATCAGGAAAATAGAAATAATGCTGAGTTTTTAAAACAGAGAAATGTAAATACAGGAACTGGTTAAACAGGGGATGATGATGAAAGCAGAGATCCAGCCATGGCAGAAAACTGTCACCACCTGAGGCTGGTGGGACAGAGAAAGCAAGGTAGAGTCCAGGAGCTGAGACCTCCCGGTGGCAGCTGGAGCCAGGGCAGGCCTGCCCAGCAGGGGCTGGAGCCAGAGAACAGACGCAACTCCTGTGAGAAAATCTGCCTGTGGCCCAGACGGGGAAGAAACACCCTGGCTTCTTCTCCCTTCCTTATGCCCTCCGATCTCTACGTGGGCCTCCCGTTGGCAGAACAGACCTGAAGCCAGTTAGCAAAGGAGCCCAGGCAACCAGAGCGGAGGGGGCCAGGATGGCCTCCGAGGGCAGACAGGTGTCCCAGGCTAGCACAGATGTCGACTGAGTGCATACCATGCATCAAATTGACTTTCCCACTGTCTTGCCTTATAACATCACCCAGGCTGAGCGCTCATTTCTGGGTTTCCTTACCAGCCACCAACACTTGGGTGCAAGGACTCTCGGCTGAATCTACTCATCAAAGCTGCCTTGGGCTTTTTCTCACTAAGTCTCTTCCCTGCTTCTCTCCCCAGCAGGGTTAAACTGACAAAGGAAACTGCAATCTTGGTGTGACTTTACTTGATCTCAAAATTGGATTCTGGCCCCAGACAATAACTTTAGATGCCAATAAGAAAGCGACTAGGCCTTCCCTTAAAATGCCACTTCGTTCCCTTCTGTCGGCTCACAGGAGCTCTTTGGAGGAAACCTGAAGAGGTGGGAGGAAACTGTGCAGGGGAAGGGCCCTTTTGCTGAGAGTAGTAAATTATTCAGGTGCTCTAATGGCTTGGAGAATGCCAGGCCTGTCTCCCTCTAGAGCGCACCATCCACAGTGCTAATGACGGCTGGAAAAACCCCTTGCTCTGTGCATATGCTGAGAGACATCTGGGCATTGCTGGGAGCTGTTCTTGGAGGCTGAGCTGGACAGAAAGAGAAGCAGCCGGAAATTAAATGACAATATTAGGGAGAAAGAAAGAGGAAGAACTAGGAGGCAAGGTAGCTTTTCTGCCTTGCTAACGATGGAACGCACTCTGGCTAGCCTGTGTTTTTTGGATTTCTCCTGTGTGAGATTCTCTAGTTCAGTGATTACCGCTGGCTGCAGTGCGATGTTTTTTGTTTCGGTTTCTGAAACAAAAACTTCTTTATGGATCTGTAAAACGATAGTTCCACTCTGTTGAAGAGCCCAGGAAGTTGAACAACTGGAAAAAGAATTACACCCAGCAAAGGAAACCCATGGTTTTTGGAGGCTGACCAATCAAAGCCCTCTTGTGGAACAGGCCTTGCTTACAAGTGCAGGGAAACAGGACCCAGCTCCCATCAAGGGTAATGGTGAAAGCAAAAGTAAAACAAGCACCATGGGACCCAGTGTCAAAAGCATGAGCTTTCCCAGCACACAGGTGTGGAGCCCGCCTTCCTCCTTCCCTCCCTGCCTCTCTCCCTCCCCCCTCCCCCTCCCCCTCTCCCCTCCCCCTCCCCCCTCCCCCCCTCCCTCCCTCCCTCCCTCCCACCTACCTTCCTTCCTTCCTTCCTTCCTTCCTTCCTTCCTTCCTTCCTTCCTTCCTTCCTTCCTTCCTTCCTTCCTCATTTGTTTTTTAGAGTCAGGGTCTTGCTCTGTCACTCAGGCTGATCTTGAACTCCTGGCCTCAACTGATTCACCTGCCTCGGCCTCCCAAAGTGCTGGGATTACAGGTGTGAGCCACCCCACGCTGTGAGCCTGTAATTTTCTACCTGGATCACCTTGAATAGGTTATTTGACAATCTGAGCCTCAGTTTCCTCTTCTGTAAAATGGGAACAAAATGAATCCTCACCTCATGGAGTCCTGGCTTAAAGAGTATATGATGCTTGCAAGGCACATAGCCCAGAGCCTGGCACACAGCAAAGCAGCTAGCCTCAGCAGCCATTATCCTTGTGATTAATTCAGCAAACCCTTGAATGAGTTTTTCTCTCCAGGTGACAAATTCTATACTTGGGTTTTTCTTAACCAGAACCCAGAGCCAGAGATTAGAAATACAAGGGCAGGCTGGGTGTGGTGGTTCACACCTGTAATCCCAGCACTTTGGGAGGCTGAAGTGGGTGGATCACTTGAGTTTCAGACCACCCTGGTCAACATGGTGAAATCCTGTCTCTACTATTTAGTAAAAATCCAAAACTTATCCAGGTGTGGTGGTGTATGCCTGTAGTCCCAGCTACTCAGGAGGCTGAGGCAGGAGGATCATTTGGACCTGAAAGGCAGAGGTTGCAGTGAGCTGAGATTATGCCATCGCACTCCCGCCTGGGCAACAGAGCAAGATCCTGTCTTTAAAAAAAAAAGCAACACAAGGACAGTTATGAGGACAAGAGCAAAGGATATTTGAAACTTAATCGACCTTGAATATCTAGGGTCTTTGTTCAGTCTGCATTTAAAAGCAGAGGTAACAAAATAAATGCAGTCATCATCCACAACACCAAGAAAATCAATGCCATGGAGAGTTTTCTATCAGGAAAAACACATTATTTCTTCCTGTTTGGACTAATCTCCTGGTAAAATCCATCAGAATCGGGATGTAGCCAGTTGTTTTCGCCTGTTTTGCAGAGCAGCCTGGAAGTAGGGAAGAAACCCAAGGCAGGATTTAACAGCCTTTCAACGAATAATATTGGTGCTGACTCCGTGTCAGGCGTGGTGCTCAGAGGAGATGGGGACGGGGCACAGCGTCGTCATAGCATTGTCATGCGTCTTCCTACATCACTCAGTCTACCGGGGAAGCAGACCAGAAAACTAAGAACTGCAATTCTGCATGACAGATTAGATAGAGCCCTGGAGCCTGTGATACGAGGTCTCTGTTCTGGGTGCTCTAATATTTTTCTTCCTTTTCTCTTTGTCCTTTCTGTCTCTATCCTTGGTCTACAAGACACTCCACCTCCGTTTTTCTTTTTTTGCAAACATCAGAATGCCAACTTCATTTCCGTGGACCAGCCTGGCCCCCCTACAGGCTGGAACACACTTGCCCTGTGTGTCTGTTCTCTCCTGGAAGACAGACTTTGTGGGAAGCCACGTGAAGGTGGAAGGATCCCTGGAGTTACTTTACTTACCACACTCTTTTTTCTTCTTTTTCTTTCTTTCTTTTTTTTTTTTTTTTGAGAGGGAGTCTCACTCACTGTGTCGCCCAGTCTGGAGTGCAATGGCGCAATCGTGGCTCACTGCAACCTCTGCCTTCCAGATTCAAGCAATTCTCCTGCCTCAGCCTCCCGAGTAGTTGGGATTACAGGCAAGCACCACCACGCCCAGCTAATTTTTGTAAATTTAGTAGAGATGTGGTTTCACCATGTTGGCCAGGTTGGTCTCGAACTCCTAACTTCAAGTGATCTGCCTGCCTTGACCTCCCAAAGTGCTGGGATTACAGGCATGAGCCACTGTGCCTGGCCTACTTACCACACTTTTAATGATGCTGTGCCAGGGGTTTGTCATACAAGGGTAAGGGAAAAACTGACATGGTCTGCTCTCATGAAGCTCACAGGCCAGTGGGGATGGAGAGGTGAGCAAAACCCATGGGAACAAACAAATAAGTAATGACGAATGTGCTGAGTGTCTTGAAGGAAATGAGAAGAGTGTTTGACACAGATTGACAGTGGGTGGCCAGCTTTGGACCGGGCTGTCAGGGGAAGCTGAGATGGGACATTTTAGCTGAGATGTACAGGACAATGGGTAACCAGGCTTGGGAAGAGCAGAGGGAAGGATGTTCCAGGCAGGAGCACAGGATGTGCAAAGGCCTAGGTGGGAAATCAAGGAATGGGGGAGAAAAGGCTGTGGGGCTGCAGTGATGTGAATGAGGGGGCGAGTGGTACATGCTGAGTCTGGGGCGGTGAGCAGGGTGGGATTGTGTAACACCTCCAGGCTGCGGGAAGAAGTTGGGATTTAATTTTTAATTGGAGAGTTTTAGGTGGTTGAATAATATAACTGGCTTTGGGTTCCGAAAGATCACTGTGACTACAGGGTGGAAAATTTCCTCCTACAGCATTTAGGTGATTGTAAAAGGTGCTCCTTTGCTATAAATAGCCGTGGCAGCTGTGACTCATTCATTCGTTCTGTGGACATTCATTGAGCACTTGCCATGAGCCAGGTACTTAGCATGTTCTATCCATCCTAGGAATTAGTTATATCATTACCACCCTCATTTAATTGATGAGGAAACTGAGGCCCAGAGAGGTCAAGTCACCTGCCCAAGGTCACACAGCTTGAAAGCAGTAGAGCTGGCATTTGAACCCAGGTAGTCTTGGCCCCAGCATCTCTGTTCCTACCATTCCCATCCCACTACCTCTCCAGTTACTCCACTGGCCCTGTGTGTTCCTGTCTCTTCCTCCTCTACCCCACAGGTCTTCACTTAAATGGTTTCTTCTGGTTACCCAAAGAAGACATTAACCTTGTTAAGACCCAAACACCAGACTCGGGACATGCATAGCCCTCCTTTTTCTCTTAATCACTTTTCCCTCTCATCCACAGCATTCACCCTCCCCCTGGTTCAGTCAACCCCCTGAACCATCACTTTTGAGCAAAATGAAGATGGACGGTGTTTCGTGGTTTTTTTTTTTCATGCTGGTAGCTTCCAATTTTGCTTCCTTGTCCTCTTCATTCTCTTCTTTCTCCGTTTCTTTCTCTTCCCCTCCATCCTCTTTTCCTCCCGCTCTTTCTTCTCCAATCTGCTTTACAAACTCTAGACCTTGACATTTTGTCACACTTTTTCCTCTCATTTTTTTTGCCTCTTGATTGCACAAATGGTGTTTGGCTTAGTCAGGACAAGACCAGCTGCTGCAACAAGTAAGCCTGTAAGTTTCAGTGACTTAACATATTAGTTTCTTTTTCTTGTTCAGGCGAATGTAGTTTGTATTAGTCAAGGTTCTTCAAAGAACCAGAACTGATAGTGTATCTATAGATATAGAAGAGGGGATTTATTATGGAAACTGGTTTGCATGATTATGGAGGCCAAGAAGTTCCATGATACACTGTCTGTGATCTGGAAAACCAGGGAAGCCGGGCTGAAGATGGAAGAGCTGAGAACCTGGAGTTCTGATGTTTGAGGGCAGGAGAAAATAAATGTCCCAGCTTCAGAAGAGAGTGGATTTGTCTTTTTTCTTCCTTTTTTTATTCTACTCTTGGATGAGGCCTACCTACATTGGTGAGGGTAACCTTCTTTACTCAGTCTACTGATGCAAATGCTAATCTCTTCTGAAAATATTCTCACCACACACCCAAAAATAATGTTTTTACCAGCTATCTGGGTATCCCTTAATCCAGTCTAGTTAACATATAAAATTAATTTTCCTATAAATGTACCTGGTCCATGGGCATCTTTCTTTCTTGGGGTGGAATCAGGGTCCCAGGCTCCTCCTCTCTTAAAGCTTTGCCATCCCTTAGAACCTTGGAGAGCATCATCCGGCCAGCAGCAGAGAGTTGAGGGAGCCACACTTTCACCCAGAAGTGACACCATCACTTCCACACACATGCATACCTTCCCAGGAACAATGGAATGCTTTAGAAGGGGGATCACAGATTTTGGCGGGAAATTAACTGCTTCTGCTACATGCTCTTTCTGCCCAAGGATTCTCATACATGCTGTATCACCTGCTTGAAATGCTGGTCTCCCACTCCTTACTTGGCTAGCTCCTATTTATCATTCAGGTCTTATCTTAAACCTTATTTCTTTTAGGTAGGTTTAGACCCCATAGAAACTTGCAAATCTCTTTGGTAGCTTTGCATGTGTGCAATTAATTTTTTGGCAGAATTATTTATTTCTGTCTTTCTTGCTAGTCTGTAATCACCACAAAGTGTATCTTATCTGTCTTACTTAGTTCTGTATCCTCAGATCATGCTCAGGATATAGTAGGTGCTCAATAAATATTTGTTGACTTGGTGGTGGGCTGGGGGATGGGTACTGGCTGAACTGGGATCTGAACATTCAATGACCTTGATCAGTAAGAAACATTTTGTGGCAGGTTGAAGATTTAAAAAAGACCATGAGTGTTCTTGACTGTGATCTTGTTAATGGAAATGTCTATCCTTTTACTTTGTTTCTTATCACAACCCCCGCAGCCACATAATAAACTGAGTGAGTGAGTCACAGGCTAGGTGAGGGTTCTACCCAACAGATGGCTCATGGTTTAGGAAAGAAGTTGATTTTGCCTTAGTTTGGGTCCCCCTAAAGATGACTCTGAGACAAGGACTAAGGTGCAGGGAGTTTATCTGGCAGATGATTCCAAGGAGCAGGAGTGAGGGACAGGAAGAGTAAACTGGAGTTACCAGAAAACCAGTAAATGTGTTCAAGAGAGGGTTACTGCTGTGTGCAACTGGGGCTCCATCCTGCTGGGGACCCTCTGAGTGGCTGTGTAGGACATTGTCTCACTGCAGGGTGGGGAAGACGGGGCAATTATTTCACTGATTCTCACACCTCTTTGGTTGATGATTGCCCTGGAGATGTTAAATCTTTAGCTCTTCAGGACTGAGCCCTATCTTGCCACACTGGGGAAAGCTCCCAGGCAGAGAGACTGGGCACTTAACAGAGAGGACTGGTCAACCTTCATGGTGGGCCCAGGAGAGAGGGGCAGGACATTGACAGTGTCTGCCACCATTTCTTTATTAATGGTGGTCCTTAAACATGTTACATACCAGAGCTGTTTTAAAGGCTGTTTCTTTTCTGATTGCAAAATTATTATTCTCATGTAAATTATAAAACTATTTTCTGATTATAAAATACACATGTGATTATATATTTATCTATGTCTACATATAGATATGTAGGCATCCATCTATATCTATCCATATCTATAGATATGATCATACTTGATTAAATATTTCCATTAGACTGATTCCTAGGATAGAGTTGTGTCAAAGATCCGTTAACATTTTGATACACATTCCAAATTGCACTCCTAAAACATAGTACCAATTTAGAATTCTGCCAAAAACATATGAGAATATCTATTTTTATTATTTTTATTTATTTATTTTTTTTTAAATTTTTTATTGGATTTTAGGTTTTGGGGTACATGAGCAGAGCATGTAAGACAGTTGCGTAGGAACACACATGGCAGTGTGCTTTTCTTTCCTTCTCCCCTTCACCCACATTTGGCATTTCTCCCCAGGCTATCCCTCCCCACCTCCCCCTCCCACTGGCCCTCCCCTTTTCCCCCCAATAGACCCCAGTGTTTACTACTCTCCTTTCTGTGTCCATGTGTTCTCATTTTTCATCACCCATCTATGAGTGAGAATATGCGGTGTTTCATTTTCTGTTCTTGTGTCAGTTTGCTGAGGATGACGTTCTCCAGATTCATCCATGTCCCTACAAACGACACACATTCATCATTTCTGATTGCTGCATAATATTCCATGGTGTATATGTGCCACATTTTTCCAATCCAGTCTATTATCAATGGGCATTTTGGTTGATTCCAGGTCTTTGCTATTGTAAACAGTGCTGCAATGAACATTCGTGTACATGTGTCCTTATAGTAGAACGATTTATAGTCTTTTGGATATATACCCAGTAATGGGATTGCTGGGTCAAATGGAATTTCTATTTCTAAGGCCTTGAGGAATCGCCACACTGTCTTCCACAATGGTTGAACTAATTTACACTCCCACCAACAGTGTAAAAGTGTTCCTTTTTCTCCACATCCTCTCCAGCATCTGTTGTCTCCAGATTTTTTAATGATCGCCATTCTAACTGGCGTGAGATGGTATCTCAGTGTGGTTTTGATTTGCATCTCTCTGATGACCAGTGACGATGAGCATTTTTTCATATGATTGTTGGCCTCATATATGTCTTCTTTCATAAAGTATCTGTTCATATCCTTTGCCCACTTTTGAATGGGCTTGTTTGTTTTTTTCCTGTAAATCCATTTGAGTTCTTTGTAAATTCTGGATATCAGCCCTTTGTCAGATGGGTAAACTGCAAAAATTTTTTCCCATTCTGTTGGTTGCTGATCCACTCTAGTGACTGTTTCTTTTGCCGTGCAGAAGCTGTGGAGTTTGATTAGGTCCCATTTGTCTATTTTGGCTTTTGTTGCCAATGCTTTTGGTGTTTTGTTCATGAAGTCCTTGCCTACTCCTATGTCCTGGATAGTTTTGCCTAGATTTCCTTCTAGGGTTTTTATGGTGCCAGGTCTTATGTTTAAGTCTTTAATCCATCTGGAGTTAATTTTAGTGTAAGGTGTCAGGAAGGGGACCAGTTTCTGCTTTCTGCACATGGCTAGCCAGTTTTCCCAACACCATTTGTTAAACAGGGAATCCTTTCCCCCTTGCTTGTTTTTGTCAGGTTTATCAAAGATTGTATAGTTGTAGATATGTTGTGTTGCCTCCGGTGCCTCTGTTTTGTTTCATTGGTCTATATCTCTGTTTTGGTACTAGTACCATGCTATTTTGATTACTGTAGTCTTGTAGTATAGTTTGAAATCTGGTAGTGTGATGCCCCCCGCTGTGTTCTTTTTGCTTAGAATTGACTTGGCTATGCGGGCTCTCTTTTGGTTCCATATGAAGTTCATGGTGGTTTTTTCCAGTTCTGTGAAGAAAGTCAATGGTAGCTTGATGGGGATAGCGTTGATTCTGTAAATTACTTTGGGCAGTATAGCCATTTTCACGATATTAATTCTTCCTAACCATGAACATGGAATGTTTCTCCATCTGTTTGTGTCCTCTCTGATTTCGTTGAGCAGTGGTTTGTAGTTTTCCTTGAAGAGGTCCCTTACGTTCCTTGTGAGTTGTATTCCAAGGTATTTTATTCTTTTTGTAGCAATTGTGAATGGCAGTTCGTTCTTGATTTGGCTTTCTTTAAGTCTGTTATTGGTGTAGACGAATGCTTGTGATTTTTGCACATTGATTTTATATTCTGAGACTTTGCTGAAGTTGCTTATCAGTTTCAGGAGTTTTTGGGCTGAGGCGATGGGGTCTTCTAGGTATACTATCATGTCGTCTGCAAATAGAGACAATTTGGCTTCCACCTTTCCTATTTGAATACCCTTTATTTCTTTTTCTTGCCTGATTGCTCTGGCTAGAACTTCCAGTACTATATTGAATAGGAGTGGTGAAAGAGGGCATCCTTGTCTAGTGCCGGATTTCAAAGGGAATGCTTCCAGTTTTTGCCCATTCAGTATGATATTGGCTGTTGGTTTGTCATAAATAGCTTTTATTACTTTGAGATACGTTCCATCGATACCGAGTTTATTGAGGGTTTTTAGCATAAAAGGCTGTTGAATTTTGTCAAATGCCTTCTCTGCATCAATTGAGATAATCATGTGGTTTTTGTTTTTGGTTCTGTTTATGTGGTGAATTACATTTATAGACTTGCGTATGTAGAACCAGCCTTGCATCCCCGGGATGAATCCTACTTGATCATGGTGAATAAGTTTTTTGATTTGCTGTTGTATTCGGCTTGCCAATATTTTATTGAAGATTTGTGCATCTATGTTCATCATGGATATTGGCCTGAAGTTTTCTTTTCTTGTTGGGTCTCTGCCGGGTTTTGGTATCAGGATGATGTTGGTCTCGTAAAATGATTTGGGAAGTATTCCCTCTTTTTGGATTGTTTGAAATAGTTTTAGAAGGAATGGTACCAGCTCCTCTTTGTGTGTCTGGTAGAATTCGGCTGTGAACCCGTCTGGACCTGGGCTTTTTTTGTGTGGTAGGCTCTTAATTGCTGCCTCGACTTCTGACCTTGTTATTGGTCTATTCATAGTTTCAGCTTCCTCCTGGTTTAGGCTTGGGAGGACACAGGAGTCCAGGAATTTATCCATTTCTTCCAGGTTTACTAGTTTATGTGCATAGAGTTGTTTGTAATATTCTCTGATGATGGTTTGAATTTCTGTGGAATCTGTGGTGATTTCCCCTTTATCATTTTTTATTGCATCTATTTGGTTGTTCTCTCTTTTCTTTTTAATCAATCTGGCTAGTGGTCTGTCTATTTTGTTGATCTTTTCAAAAAACCAGCTCTTGGATTTATTGATTTTTTGAAGGGTTTTTCGTGTCTAATCTCCTTCAGTTCAGCTCTGATCTTAGTTATTTCTTGTCTTCTGGTGGGTTTTGAGTTTTTTTGATCTTGCTCCTCTAGCTCTTTCAATTTTGACGATAAGGTGTCAATTTTGGATCTCTCCATTCTCCTCATATGGGCACTTATTGCTATATACTTTCCTCTAGAGACTGCTTTAAATGTGTCCCAGAGGTTCTGGCACGTTGTGTCTTCGTTCTCATTGGTTTCAAAGAACTTCTTTATTTCTGACTTCATTTCATTGTTTACCCAGTCAACATTCAAGAGCCAGTTGTTCAGTTTCCATGAAGCTGTGCGGTTCTGGGTTGGTTTCTGTATTCTGAGTTCTAACTTGATTGCACTATGGTCTGAGAGGCTGTTTGTTATGATTTCAGTTGTTTTGCATTTGTTGAGCAGTGCTTTACTTCCAATTATGTGGTCAATTTTTGAGTAGGTGTGATGTGGTGCTGAGAAGAATGTATATTCTGTGGATTTGGGGTGGAGAGTTCTGTAAATGTCTATCAGGTTTGCTTGCTCCAGGTCTGAGTTCAAGCCCTGGATATCCTTGTTGATTTTCTGTCTGGTTGATCTGTCTAATATTGACAGTGGAGTGTTAAAGTCTCCCACTATTATTGTGTGGGAGTCTAAGTCTCTTTGTAAGTCATTAAGAACTTGCCTTATGTATCTGGGTGCTCCTGCATTGGGTCCATATATGTTTAGGATCATTAGCTCTTCTTGTTGTATCGATCCTTTTACCATTATGTAATGGCCTTCTTTGTCTCTTTTGATCTTTGTTGCTTTAAAGTCTATTTTATCAGAGATGAGAATTGCAACTCCTGCTTTTTTTTTGCTCTCCATTTGCTTGGTAAATCTTCCTCCATCCCTTTATTTTGAGCCTTTGTGTATCCTTGCATGTGAGATGGGTTTCCTGGATACAGCACACTGATGGGTTTTGGCTTTTTATCCAATTTGCCAGTCTGTGTCTTTTGATTGGTGCATTTAGTCCATTTACATTTAGGGTTAATATTGTTATGTGTGAATTTGATACTGCTATTTTGATGCTAAGTGGCTGTTTTGCCTGTTAGTTGTTGTAGATTCTTCATTATGTTGATGCTCTTTAACTTTTAGTGTGATTTTGGAATGGCTGGTACTGGTTGTTCCTTTCTATGTGTAGTGCCTCTTTTAGGAGCTCTTGTAAAGCAGGCTTGGTGGTGACAAAATCTCTGAGTACTTGCTTGTTTGCAAAGGATTTTATTTTTCCTTCACTTCTGAAGTTCAGTTTGGCTGGATATGAAATTCTGGGTTGAAAGTTCTTTTCTTTAAGAATGTTGAATATTGGCCCCCACTCTCTTCTGGCTTGTAGTGTTTCTGCCGAGAGATCTGCTGTGAGTCTGATGGGCTTCCCTTTGTGGGTAACTCGACCTTTCTCTCTGGCTGCCCTTAGTATTTTCTCCTTTATTTCAACCTTGTTGAATCTGACGATTATGTGCCTTGGGGTTGCTCTTCTTGCAGAATATCTTTGTGGTGTTCTCTGTATTTCCTGCATTTGAGTGTTGGCCTGTCTTGCTAGGTGGGGGAAGTTTTCCTGGATGATGTCCTGAAGAGTATTTTCCAGCTTGGATTCATTCTCTTCGTCCCCTTCTGGTATACCTATCAAACGTAGGTTAGGTCTTTTCACATAGTCCCACATTTCTTGGAGACTTTGTTCATTCCTTTTTGCGCTTTTTTCTCTAATCTTGGTTTCTCGTTTTATTTCATTGAGTTGGTCTTCGACTTCAGATATTCTTTCTTCTGCTTGGTCAATTTGGCTATTGAAACTTGTGCATGCTTTGCGAAGTTCTCGTATCGTGTTTTTCAGCTCCTTTAATTCATTCATATTCATCTCTAAGTTATCCATTATTGTTATCATTTCCTCATATCTTTTTTTAAGTTCCTTAGTTTCTTTGCATTGATTTAATACATGTTCTTTTAGCTCACAAAAGTTTCTCATTATCCACCTTCTGAAGTCTAATTCCGTCATTTCGTCACAGTCATTCTCCGTCCAGCTTTGCTCCCTTGCTGGTGAGGAGTTTTGGTCCTTTCTAGGAGGCAAGGTGTTCTGGTTTCGGGTGTTTTCCTCCTTTTTTCGCTGGTTTCTTCCCATCTTTGTGGGTTTATCCACTTGTCGTCTGCGTAGTTGCTGACTTTTCGATTGGGTCTCTGAGTGGACACCCAGATTGTTGATGATGAAGTATTTCTGTTACTTGGTTTTCCTTCTACCAGCCTAGCCCCTTCGCTGTATGACTGCTGAGGTCCACTCCAGACCCTGCTTGTCTGGGGTGCATCTCTAGCAGCTGTGGCACAGTGAGGGATGCTACCCGTTTCTTTTTCTGCTATCTTTGTCCCAGGATGATGCCTGCCAAATGTCAGTCTTTTGGATATAGAGGGGTCAGGGAGCTGCTTGAGGAGATAGTCTGCACTTTTTTAGAGCTCAATTGCTGAGCTGTGAGCTCTGTTGTTCATTCAGGGCTGTTAGGCTGCTATGTTTGATTCTGCTGCAACAGAGCTCATTAAAAAAACTTTTTTTCTCAAATGCTCTGTGTTGGGGGGTTCGGGCTTTATTTTTCGATGTCCGATGAGGTGTCCTGCCCAGCTAGAAGGCAGACTAGCCACTATTTGGCTGCCGAGGCTCTGCCCTGCTGTTGTGTGATTCGCCCTGTTCCTGCAGGCTCTGCTGTGGTCTCCGCCATGCCCTGCGGCGGAGTCTCTTTGTTGATGCGTGTTGCCTCGGCAACGGCAGGCTGCGTCAGCAGTGGGCGTGTATCTCAGTAGGGCCGGGTTGCCTCCGCAATGGCTGGCTGCGTCAGCAGTGGGCGTGTATCTCAGTTGGGGCGGGTTGCCTCGGTAGTGGTGGACGCCCCTCCCCCACAGAGCGTCTCGGACCGTCTGCTCGGGATAGTTTGAAATCGCAGTTTTGTTCGTCCCACTGGGTATCCCAAACGATCTGTCCCTGCAATCCCCTGGGCTGGCCTACTGTCCAAGTCTTGTTCAGTCTTAAGTCCAGCCTTCTCAAGTCTCAGGTTGCCGGTTCAACAGGGCACCCGGACAAGCGCGCCCTGTGGGGATTGCTGGGTAGGGCCGGCCGCCGCTGCCCCGGCTTTTTTATACTTGGGAGTTTCCCCGTTCTGTGGGCAACAAAGATCAGTCTGGAAATGCAGCTCCGACTCACCTGTTTGCGGATTCAACGAGAGCTCCTTATTTTTATTTTTTTGAGACAGAGTCTCACTCTGACACCCAGGCTGGAGTGCCATGGTGCAGTCTTGGCTCACTGCAACCTCTGCCTCTCCGGTTCAAGAGATTTTCCTGCCTCAGCCTCCTGAGTAGTTGGGATTACAGGCACCTGCTACAATGCCCAGCTAATTTTTGTATTTTTAGTAGAGACGGGGTTTTGCCTTTTTGGCCAGGCTGGTCTCAAATTCCTGGCCTCAAGTGATCCACCCATCTCAGCCTCCCAAGGTACTGGGATTACAGGTGTGAGCCACTGTGCCTAGCCGAGAATATAGATTTTTAATTATCTTCATTAATTCTGTGAAAGATCAATCTCTTGCTAATCTGATGAAGCATTAAATATAAATTTATTTGGTTATTAGGGAGGCTGAGTATCTAACCTTAAATTCGTTAGTCCTTTTTCTACTTTCTATTGCTGCATTCATTTTGTTTTTTTTCTATGAGTGTCCCAGTCCATTCAGGCTGCTACAACAAAAATACCTTAGACTGGGTAATTTATAAATAGCAGAAATTTATTGCTCAGAGATCTGTAGGCTGGAAAATCCAAGATCAAGGTGCCAGCAGATTCAATGTCTGGTAAGGGCTTGCTTCTTCAGAGATGGTTTCTTCTACATGTCTTCACCTGGTGGAAGGGACAAACAGGCTCTCTCAAACCCCTTTTCTTTCTTTTTGCTCTGTCACTCAGGCTGTAGTGCAGTGGCATGATCGTGGCCCAGACTCATGCAATCGTCTAGCCTCAACCTTGCTTACCACCTTCAGTAGCTGAGACTACAGGTGCACACCACCAGGCCTGGTTCATTCTTTGATTTTTTTTTTTTTTGTAAAGATGGGTTCTCACTATGTTGCCCAGGCTGGTCTCAAACTCCTGGGCTCAAGGGACCTTCCCACCTCAGCCTCCCAAATTGCTGGGATTACAGGATTAAGACATTGCAACTGGCTCAAACAAACCTTTTTTTTTTTTTACGAGGGCACTAATCTAGGCAGAGCCCTCATGAACTAATTATCCCCTGAAGACCCCACCCCTTAATATGAATACATTCCAACATATGAATCTGGGGGTACACCTACATTCAACCATAGCAGTGGGAGGGATAACTGTACTTAGGGAGTCTCAGCCACTGTGGCTGCTGTTGCTGTTGTCCTATTTTCCCACTGCTGCAAGGAAAGGAAGGTGACAGATGGGAGATCCTGCCTCCAGCCTCACAGACTTGCAATGATGATGAAATCATACTTTTTCTGCACACGTTACTGTTTAAGGAGTTACTGCCTGGTTCGCTGCCAGAAATCAGTGATCTCTGAAGGGTCCTCTAGTCCTGGGTGTTTCTCAGGACACATCTAGAACATGTCCATCAGTTTTTCCTAGCCTTCCGGCCCGCTGCAGATCCTCAAGGCATAGCTGTTCTCTGGATACAATTGTCTATGCCAGCAGCCACTGTGGCTTATGTTGGACCTCTCTTTCTTTCATGCTGGAGGATTTCTTCAAATGTCTGGTGATTTCTGGTTACCTCTCCCTACTTAGAAAAAGAGTTTGGGATCTGAACTGTGATCAACTGGCAGATTTCGCTTTGGGTATTTGAAAGGGGAGTCAGCTGCCTCCAAATGCAGAGCCTGAAGGAGTTTCTCAAAGGCCGTTATTTTCTCCAGGGAAGAAACCACCAATCTCCTGTTCATGTTCTGAGAGCCGGGTTGGAGGAGTGTGTGTGGGAAGGGAAATCAGACTTCTAATGACTCTTTTTTTCTCCAGGACTATATGTTATCTCTTAATATCTCTGCTCTCATGGATCCAAGTCTTTTTGGGGTTTTATGGGAACAGCTAGCTCTTATATTTCCTAATTTACTCCCTCTGTGATGACTGTAAATTGCCTTCTTCTGATTTCCTGTATCAGTTTCTTCCTTCTACTTTCATCTTGCAGAATTTGGTTGAAATCTCTTCAGATAATGGAGTTTACCCCCCTCTCTATCACGTGTGGTAGATTGTAAAAATTTATCCAAATGATCCCCCTCCCTGCACCCACGCTCTTGCAATGCCTGATACCCCAACCAAGACTGAATGAAGTCTATTTATTCATTTATTTATTCAGTCAGGGTCATCCATGTGGCTTGCTTTGGCCAATGGGACCTTAGCAAATAAGATGCATGTGGAGGCTTGAAAAGCACTCATACATCCACGCTTTACCTCTCTTGCTGCTCTTGGAAGGCTGCCACCATATGAATCAGCCTAGGCTAGCCTGCTGGAGAATGAGAGGCACATGGCACAGTCTTCCCCACCAGCCGACATTCAGTTAACTTCCAGATATGCAAGTGAGACCACCCAGGACCAGCCAGCCTCCAGCCAATTCCCCAACCTACTGCAGATGTATGAGAGAGCCCAGCTGAGATTGTTCAGGGGCTTCTACAGAATCAGGGGCTAAATTAATGGTGGTTGTTTTAAGTCAACTGAGTTTTGGGGATTTACTACACAGCAATAGATCACTGGTATGCCATGGCTCTATATTTTCAGTTTTTTAACTGAATTATAAAGGAAAGGCTGGGTGCAGTGGCTCATGCCTGTAATCCTAGCTTTGGGAGGCTGAGTTGGGAGGATTGCTTGGGCCCAGAAGTTTGTGACACCATCTCTACCCAAATAAAAAGTAAAAATATTAACCAGGCACGGTGGCATGCACATATAGTCCCAGCTACTAGGAAGGCTGAAGTGGGAGGACGGCTTGAGCCCAGGGGTTTGAGGGTACAATGAGCTGCAGTTGCACTACTGCACCACTCCAGCCTGAGTGACAGAGTGAGACCCCATTTCTTTTTTAAGCATTTGGCTGCTAGTAAGAGAAAAACTTAATAGTGTCTGAAACAAATAGTGTTTCCTATTTAAGAAATCTGAAGTTGCTTTTTAAGAAATCTAGATAGGCAGTTGCTGGTATTGGTTCAGCTTTTCAATGGGGGATAGCAAGGACCCAGGCTCTTTTTATCTCTTTTCTCTAGCCTCTTCAGCATGCCTATATTTACCATCATGCTTGTCCCTTAATGCTGCCGAGATGATCTCCACAACTCTGGGCTGCATGTCCACTTCACAGGAGGGAAAGGGCTGTAGTGGCCACTCTGGAAGTCAAAGGTTTTCCCAGAGACCCTCATTAGCCAGAACTGAACCACATGGCTATCCCTGCTGCAAAGGAGCCTGGGAACGTGAGACTCAAGTGGTCAGGGAGATGGAGATTTGGAATGACTATTGAACCAGCCAGTGAGTACTGTCTGCCACATATGCTATCATTGGCCGGGAGGGAAAGGAATGAGCATGTGTAATTAGTTTCGATCCTCCACCCAAACCTGAAGACCTGTGTCCATTTCCTGTTCCTGCTGCCAGGTTGTGAATGCCACGTCTTCTGAAACAAACACGTGGGGGTGTTCTTTACTCAAAGCCAACCTTTTCACCTCTGAGTGACACTAAGTGGCTTCAGGCTCTTTCATACATTGTTATCTGGGCAAATGTCCTTCGGACCAGAGTTGGCAAGAGGTTCCTCCCTTCCTTGGTCCAAAGGCCCACCCCATTTGTTTGACCATCCAAAACTTTATAGGATAATTCAGAGTAGGAATATCGACTCCCTTTATATAAACAATCCAGCTTTACCAATCATGCTGTGGTCTACCCCCAAGGCCCAAAAGGACAGCTCAAAAATAGTTGCACATTCCCCAAAGTCTTATTCAGTGTAATTTCTGATCTCCTTGATAAAAAATATTTAGCAGGATGAAAATGTATAGTTATACCCTCAAATCATTTACACTGAAAATATTGTGACCTTAGTGTGTTGTTGAAAGAACACAAAATCCTTTCTAGAACTGAAGGACAGACACTTCCACTTACAGATAGGGAGTTTTTGACTTGAGGTCTATGTACCATTAATCCATGGAATTTTAGAGGAATAGTATTTCCAAATAATTTATATCCCAGGATTGTCAAAATGTTGTGTATAAAGGCAGGTATGCATTCTTTTGGGGAGAAACTTTTTATTAGAGATGCTGTGATCTAGGAGAGAGAGCTAGCAATCACTGATTTAGAGGAACTCCCAGAGGCTAGGAGGATCAGAAATGCCTTGGAATCTAAGTGATAGCTTTGAACCTCAGGGATTGCAGCTTTTAATGGTCATCCATTTTTCAAAGAATATTCCAGCACATTCTTGTTCTTTAGTGTCCTCATCTGTATAATGAGGCTGGTGAACACACACACCTGTTAAAGCCTATAGGTCTATAATGATATCCCCTACTTAAAAATACGAATCCTGGGCCGGGCGTGGTGGCTCACACCTGTAATCCCAGCACTTTGGGAGGCCGAGGCGGGTGGATCATGAGGTCAAGAGATTGAGACCATCCTGGTCAACATGGTGAAACCCCGTCTCTACTAAAAATATAAAAAATTAGCTGGGCATGGTGGTGCATGCCTGTAATCCCAGCTACTCAGGAGCCGAGGCAGGAGAATTGCCTGAACCCAGGAGGCGGAGGTTGTGGTGAGCCGAGATCGTGCCATTGCACTCTGGCAGGGGTAACAAGAGTGAAACTCTGTCTCAAAAAAAAAAAAAAGAATCCTGAAAAAACCAATGGGGACAAGCTTTTATTTAGCACCTACTAAGTGCTTGGTGCTGTGTACAGGGTTTTATCTTCATGGACTCATTTGATTAGTCCTTCACTGAGGTAGGTTTTATAATTCCTATTTGATCAATGAAGAAACTCTATCTTTCATTAAGAAGTATGTCAAAGAATTTCTAGCCATTCTTTAAAATCAGCACAACTCCTGTAAATAATCCATCTCTCCATCTTTCCTTAGCGTAATGCCTTGAATACAAGAACTGCTCAGTACATATTTGTTAAATAAAAATTAGAAAGTGGAGAAGCTGAGTTCCAAAGAAGGGTTGTGTCTTATTCAAGTCCTCCCTGCTACGAAGTGGTTGCACACTTACTAAGAGATACCAAAATTTATGTCTCTTAACAGTGTGACTCATTTGCTATCATCCACTCTACATACTTTTCTTTTCCTTATGCAATTTGAAGGATAGAAACAATTTTGTAAGAAAAAATGAAACAGTGTGTTTGAATTTGCTTTATTTGACTCAGATGAGAAGTTGCAAACTCAGATGTCTACAGAGGCCTGACAGGTAAGCTAAATGACCGAAGTGATCCATGTGTAAGAAGGTAAATGGCAATCAAAACTTGACCATGGAATTGGGAGACAACAGGGAGTGGTGGGGACTGTGGTGAACAGGAGAGCCCATGCCCTATTCCTTGGCCACAAGTTGAGGTTGCCAAGTGGCTCCATGTGCCCAGAGAACTGCCATATCTTCAGATTTTTCGAGAGAAACTGAGAATCCAAATTGTGGAGTAAAATCTCCCTGTTTATAAGTACTATATTAGTAATGAGTTCCAATTCAGTGCAGGCTGTATATATTGAAAGCTAAATAAAACACTTGGGGGCCAAATTCCTCAACCCCGGCTGCTGATTTGTAAGCTCTGATTTGGAGTTTGGGATTTTCATAGGGACATTTGATATTGGATAATTAATTCCTAATTGTAGGCTGGAAACTTGTATTGATCTGGGTCAGACAATTCTCAATGATTTTCTGCAATTTGAAATAAGTCAGGACAGAGATAAGAGAACGAATGACACCAGAACACAGGTGCAGACAATACCACAGGGAAGCCTGTCCACCTCTGCTGAATGCTGATTTTTCCCCTGTGTCATTTAAAGGCACTGCCAGACAGGGAGAGGGCAGGAGTGGGGAGAAGAGGGAGAGAACTGACCACTTGCCTTGCTGAAAATAAACATCTTTACAACAGATCTGTGAAAGCAAATAAGGTAATAAAGCCTGAAGCTCAAAAGTCGGGTTTTTTTGGGATAAGATTATTTTCTGTGAATATTGCACTATGGAGAAGCCCAGAGGAGACTGACGCTTTTCTGAAAAGTGAGGAGGGAACATTTTCCTTTAGAATATTTTAGTTTTCTTCCAAAAATATAAGAAGTACTAACAACATAGGGATTGTCCCATTTAATGTTATAAACCATCATCCTTCTTATTGTTTTTCCTTCTACTTAAGTAACAAATGCTATTTGTAGAAAAGTTGGGAAAATAGTGTTAAGCACAAAAAGAAAACATAAAACAGGATAATCTTACTTCCAAGAAGGAATCATTCACAAAATCGGTTTGAAATATATCCTTCCAATTTTCTTCTGTGCATGTTAGTGGCCATCGTGAGCTGTGGGAAGCTTTAGATGGTATCTGGTTATGTAGGTAAGTCAAGGGGCTCTGCCAAGGTTTTCCATGGAAAGAAGTGCACACAAAACAATGGGGAAGAAAGTGCCATGTTACAGTTAGCTGGGCTTGTGCTGAGACCCCAGTGCAGTCTTTTTGGTAAGCTGGGGCCCTGGCTTATTACCAAGATGTATTATGGGATCTTTGTCCTTCTCCAAGTCCAGCCTGAGTCTTGGAGTCTTATATCCTTCTAATCACATGGGACGGGTGACTGAAGAGATGGGAATCCATCGATGAAAGAGTATGATGTAAGAAGAAAACACCTATTAGAACATAGCTTCCCCACCCACTGGTAAACATGGACCAATCAATGTCCGTTGGGATTGGACCCAACGAGATCAGCGCTCCTGCCTCTTGGGGAGGAGTGGGGTTAAGGAAGGGAAGAGCGAAGAGCAAATGTAGTTCCTGTTACCATAAGTACACAAAGATTCCTTTTTACAAGATGGGATCACACTATGTTTATTGCACAATCATTTGTCTTTTTCACTCAACAATGCATCATGACTCTCATCATTCTATAAACGGGGATAATTGAAGGGGCAGGAAAGGAGAGGGTAATTATACTTATCCCATGTAAACCTATACATTCTGACAAAATGGGGGCATGTAGTTCACGTTGTACCCCTTGCTTTCCCCTACCCCCCACTGAAATATGATCATCTTTCAGTAAAAAAAAAAAGCCCATACATCTCTTGGGGAGGATTGAAAGGAGAAGTGGTGGAGGAATAAGGCCATTTACCACATTTACATGTGCACACCTATAAAATGAGATCCTACTGAGCATATGGTGCTATAACTTGCTTTTATTTTTACTTAAAAACATTATGAACATCTTTCTGTGTCCAGAAGTACAGTACCTTTTTGGCGAACACTGCATCCTTTAGTGCCATTATTTTTTACAGCTCTATTATTTTTAAACATCTTTAATTTCTTATGAATCCTGGCTCGATTGGATACTATGTGTCCAATTTACTTACCTTCCCTTAGCCTCAGCATCTTCACCTGTAGAGTGAGAATAACTCTACTTGCCTTAGATAGCTATTTTGAGAATATCTCATTAAATAAGGTAAGGCCTGGCAGCTAAAAGTAGTGATAGGATAGCTTTCATTTTTGCCTCCTGAGCTCCAGATATCCCACTTTAAGTACAACATGTCATTGAGTTCTCAAAATGATTTTGATTGCTGGGCACCATCATTCCATTTTACAGATGAGAAATTGAGGTTCAGTGAGGGCAAGGTGCACTGTCCAACAGAAATAGAATGTGACAGATAATTAGATTTTAAAAAGTGTGATGTATATATACAATGGAATACTACTGAGCCATAAAAAGGAATGAAATTCTGTCATTTGAAGCGAAATGGATGGAACCGGAAAGTATTATGTTAAGTGAAATAAGCCAGGAACAGAAAGTGAGAACCACACGTTCTCACTCACATGTGGAAGCTTAAAGTTGATCTCAAATAAGTAAAAAGTACAACAGTGGATATTAGAGGCTGGGAAGGGTAGGAGAAAGATGGAGATGGGGAGAGATTTCTTAAAGGATACAAAATTACAGCCAGATAGGAGGAATAATTTCTAGTGTTCTCTAACACTATAAGGATGAGTATAGTTAATAATAATTGTTTCAAATAGCTAAAAGGAGGATCTTAAATGTTCCCAACACAAATGATAGATCTTGAAATAATGAATATGCTAATGACATCGAGCTGATCACTATTATAGGTATAAAATCATCTCTAGGTATCCCATAAATATGTACAGTTATTATGTGTCGATTAAAATAAAAGAAATTGAATGTGAGTCAATTCCGACCAGCCAGATTTCAAGTGCTCAATAGCTACTTGTGGACAGTGAATACCATATTGAACAGTTCAAGATTAAGAGACTTGCCTAAGGTCATGCAGCAAGAAAGTGAGAGAGCCTGGGGGGGCACCAATTTGTCTGATTTCAAAGCCTCTTTTCTCTCTCTCTCTCTCTTTCTCTCTCTCTCTCTCTCTCTTTCTCTCTCTTTCTTTCTTTCTCTCTCTCTCTCCCTCTCCCTCTCTCTCTCTCTCTCTCTCTCTCTCTCTCTCTCTCTCTCTCTCTCTCTCTCCCTCTCTCTCTCTCTTCCTCTCTCTCTCTCTCTCTCTCTCTCTCTTCTCTTTCTGTCTTTCTGACAGAGTCTTGCTCTGTCGCCAGGAGGGAGTGCAGTGGTGCAATCTTGGCTCACTGCAACCTCCACTTCCTGGTTCAAAGAATTCTCCTGCCTCAGCCTCCTGAGTAGCTGGGATTACAGGCATGCGCCACCATGCCTGGCATTTTTTTTTTTTTTTTGTATTTTTAGTGGAAATGGGGTTTCCACATGTTGGTCAGGCTGGTCTCAAACTCCTGACCTTGTGATCCACCTGCCTTGGCCCCTGAAGTGCTGGGATTACAGGCGTGAGCCACCACGCCTGGCCTCAAAGTCACTTTCTATGTCACACTAATGTCTACTGAATGGGTAGAGAAAATGCTGGATGAATCTGCATTGGGAGGGAATGGGAAGGTCAGTGATGTTCTCAGATCACCCTTGAATTTGTCCTTTTAGCTACATCCTCTTTGCCACAGCTTTTCTTGTGCCCCATTTCTTCAGTCTGGGCCACTGTGCTGTCAGCCACAGCCTTTGGTTACCGTGTGCATCTCGTGGAGGATGAAGACAAGCTGATGTCCTGAGCATGAACACCACGCAGGTCTTGTCACGCCTCCTCTTGCCCCTGATGCTGACAGGAATCATCTGGGTTGACTAGCAGAGAGCACATAGAAACACACAAATGAATGCAAAGAGTTTGGTAATGACAAGACCCGGGAAGGTCTGGGTGCCATTCTGTTGGGTTTCTATTCATGAGTCTCATGCAAGACTTCCCTTGGCCCGTTCAGAAAACATAGAGCAGCATAGTTTTTGACTCTTGCTCAGAGTTTTCAAATAAATGTTGACCATACTGTCCTCCAGGGATCAGCTTTTGAATCTGTCATTGACATTTCCTTCAGCAGTTTCTTGGTTTGTACTGTCTACACTTATACTGTGACCCATTCGATGCTATTTACTTTGGCTTATATTGGCTTTGACATGAGAAGTAGAGAGTTTGTGCATGACACAGCTGTCACTCTGTCTGGTGACATGGGGTCACCTTTCACTCAGACTTCTCTTGGGTCCTGCCCATCCCACCTGTCATAAGGCTCATCTTCTCCGTTTTTGCAGTGATCTTTGGAGCCTTTCCTTCTGATACCATCACTTACCTCTTTATCCAATGTCTCAACCTTGCACCTGGGATAAGTCTGCCTTTCTCACCTTGGTCTACAAGGCCTATGTGATTTGTTTTTTCCCACTTCTCTCATTCCAACCACTTGCCCTGTTCTCTTCACTGCCTTTGCTCCTGCCACATGGCCCATCTGTTCTCTCTTCAAGGCCCTTTTTTTTATTGCAACTTCTGCTTTGAATGCTCCCACTCTGGATCTTTGCATGGCTGCTCCTTCCGAGCTTCTGGATCTTGACCCAAGCCAAAGTTTCCTTCCCTGATCACCTTTTCTAGTGATGCCCCCTGCTCCTCACCATCCCATATCTAGGTTTATTTTTTTTTTCAAAATGTTTGCTGTCACCTAAAATCCTTGTGCCTACTTATTGCCTTGTTTATTTGCCACTTAGCTGCCTCTTGTTAGAACATAAGGAGAGCAAAGCCCATCCTCTTCTTGCTCTCTGTTGTGCCCCTGTCATCTAGCACGGTGCCTTGCACTGAGGTTCAGCAGTTGGGATTTGCCCAGTAAATATTTGCTGATTGAAGGCCAGCAGCCCTGTAATGGCTTTCTAACTGGTATCTAATTTTCTCTTCATACTCTTATCGGAAAACCGTTCTTGAAGCTGGAAGTGTTTCATCAGCTGGTCAACAAGATTTTGTTAGCAGCTCGGCTGTTTCAGCGCTGCTGCTGCCTGGTTCAGACTCCCAAAGTGGCCCTCCCTTACCTGAGGTGATTTTCCATGGCTCTCTGTCATCTTCTTTTGCAACACTGCCCCAACTCTCATCTCCAACCCAACCCACTATTGCTGGGCATTGTTTTTAGAATTTGGTGGAATTTGGTGGGAGGATACAGGGAGTGTCTGAATTCTATGTGGCCCAGCCACTTCACCTCTTAGCTGAGGTTTTGTGCACATGAGGGGCAGTAACAAATCAGAAAGCAGAGGTCTTCTTAGTTATTAGCCAGTAAGTGCCCCACACCTGTACAGGTCTCTGGAGCAAGTGACTTAGCCTCAAGGCCCAAGTAGGACCTCTTATTTCTTCCAAGTGATACTCTTACCATTGGCTGACCACAAAGCTGAGATGATCATGCAGCAGCAGCAGCAGCAGCGTAAGAAAGGACCAGCTGGGGGCAGGGGAAGCGGGGCACAGAGAGAGAGAGATACACACAGAGACAAAGGCACACACACACACACACACACACACACACACACACACACACGGGGGTGGGGGGGAGAGAGAGAGAGAGAGAGAGAGAGAGAGAGAGAGAGAGAGAGAGAGAGAGAGAGGAGATTCTGTTTACTTGAAATGACCTCTTCTTCCATGAAGCTCCTTAGACCTTAGATAATTACTTTAGATTTAAGACAAGCTTCTTGATCTTTCCCATCATTAATGGCCTCATTGGTAAAAAAAGAAGAGAATGCCAGGCTCTAGTTACATGTGTGAGTGACGAATAAGTGAGGAAAAGTCTCTAAAATATCTGGTACCATCCATGAAATTCTGAAGTCACTCACTCCATCTATACTGTTTCCTTCTGTTGTCTGAGTTCTCATCCGTTCTAGCAGTTTGCTGGAAGTTTTATATACAGCATTTAGGGAAGGAAATTTATACAGAGTTTTCAGGTAAAATACAGGAATCTAGTTACATTTGAATTTCAGATAAGCAAAGAATAATTTTTAGCACAAGTATGTCCCAAATATTGTATGGGATATACTTACATACACAATTATTGATTGTTTACTTGAAATCCAAATTTATCTGGGCTTTCTGTGTTTTTATTTGCTAAATTTTGGCAACCCTAATCCAGAGACAAGGATTAGGGATGTATAGTCTTAAGATAACTGGTATTGCTTCTGGTGTCTATCTTAACCAAAATCCACAGGATGGGATGGCTCACCAAACACACTTCCAGGTTGGAACTTCATTTGGAAAGATTAGCAGTTTTGAAGGGGAAAAAGAAGAAATCTGTACATTCCAGTGTAGACACATTAAAAATATTTTTAAAAAGATTGAGGGTATTGCCTACCCAAAATGATCTAGGCCAGTCTCAGAGGGCGATCAATAAGGGAGCAAGTGCTGAAGCTCACTAGGAAATAGATTTTGAGTGGAAGGAACAAATGGATCTTAAGCCACGTCTGACTCCTACCTCTGGGCACAAGCCTGAGTTCGTTGCTCGGGTGTGTCTTTGATATTTATGCTCTCATTTTATTTCCACATAATCTTGGGAGGCAGTCCTAGAGGTTAAGAGATTGGCCCAAAGATGCCCATATTCATGGAAGATTTGCTATATACAGGGAAAGTGCTAACCATTGCATCCAGGCAGTACCTCTCACGTATTACATCTCTATCCCAGAAGACCTGGAGGTTTTTTTCCTATTAATTATCATTTATTATTATTATTTTTTCAATAGTTTTGAGGGCACAGGTGGTTTTGGTTACATGGATAAATTCTTTAGTGGTGATTTCTAAGGTTTTGGTGTACCTATCATCTGAGCAGTGCACACTGTATCCCTCACCCCCTCCCAAACTTTTCCCAAGTTCCCAAAGTTCATGATATCATTCTTGTGACTTTGTATCTGCAAAGCATAGCTCCCACTTACAAGTGAGGACACAGTATGGTTTTCCATTCTTGAGCTACTTCACTTAGAATAATGGCCTCCAACCCCATCAAAGTTGCAGCACCAGACATTGTTTTGTTTCTTTTTATGGCTGAGTAATATTCCATGGTGTGTGTGTGTGTGTATATATATATATATATATATCAGGTTTTGTTTATCCTCTGTTGGTTGATGGATGCTTAGCTTTGTTCCATATCTTTGCAATTGTGAATTGCGCTGCTGTAAACGTGTGTAAGTGTTTTCTTCTATAATGACTTCTTTTCCTTGGGGTAGATACCCAGTTGTGAGATTGCTGGATCGAATGGTAGATCTGCTTTTACTTCTTTAAGAAATCAGTATACTGTTTTCCAGGAGACCTGGACTATTAGCATCCCTTTTAACAGATACAGAAGTGGAGGCTCAGGGAGGCCATACATTAGTAAGAATTGTGGTGAAGATGGGACCTCTGGTGGGCCTGACTCTGAAGCTCAGACTCTTCATTGCAGGTTGTGTGGTCTTCTCATCCCGACTCTTCTGATTCCAATAACAATATTCCTTTTGATGTGAATACAGAGAAGACAACCAACTCATAATGAAGGGCTCAGGTAGTACTCCCGGGGAAAGGAGAATTCCCGCATCAAAAAGATGTGCAGCTCTAGATAACTCAGGTAATTTTTCTAGCATTTGAGGTCCTAGGCATGATAATAAGGCAAAGAAAAAGACATATAGTTCAGAAAGGAAGAAATAAAACTGTATTTTCAGGCAACATGATCATGTATGTATAAATTCATAAGGAATCTACTAGAAAAATGACTAGAACTCATAAGAGAATTTAGCAAGGTTGCAGGATACAATGGTAATATAAAAATTTTAATTGTACTAGTATATAGTAGGAATAAGTATTGCAAAATGAAAATTTAAAACAACACTATTTATGGTAGTACCTAGAACATGAAATGCTTTGAAACAGATGAAAAATACTGTAAAGATCTTTACACTAAAAGCTATAAACCATTGCTGAGAGAAATGAAGGAAAATCTAAATAAATGTAGAGATATTTCATATTATCATCCAATTCAGTATTGTTAAGATGTCAAGTCTTTCCAAATTGATTTATAGGCTTAATCTTCACTCAAAATCTAAACAAATCCAGGCGTGGTAACTCACCCCTAAATCCCAGCACTTTGGGAGGCTGAGGCAGGCAGATCACTTGAAGTCAGGAGTTGTCAGCCAGCCAGGCCAACATGGTGAAACCTGAAACCTGGTCTCTACTTAAAATACAAAAATTACAGGCGTGGTAGCATACCCCTGTAATCCTAGCTATTCAGGAGGCTGAGGCACGAGAATCACTTGAACCCAGGAGGCAGAGGTTGCAGTGAGCTGAGATCATGGCACTGCACTCCAGCCTGGGTGAGAAGAGTGAAACTCCATCTCAAAAACAAAACAAAACAAAAAAACTTTTTAAAAAAAGAAATTGACAAATTTGAAAATTATATGGAAGTGAGAAGGACCCAGAAGGACCCAAGTGGTTGGAGGATTCATGCCACTTGATTTTAAGACTTATTAAAGAGCTACAGTAGTCAATACAAAATGTTATTGGCAAAAGGAGAGAAAGATAGTTAAGTGAAATAGGATACTTGTGAAATAGACCCACCCATAGTCAATTTTAAGCAAAGGTGTCAAGACAGGCCAATGAAGAAACAATAGTCTTTTCAACAAATTGTGCTAGGACAATTGAATATCCATGTGGAAATAAATGAACTTCAACTCATGTATTACACCATATATAAACATTAACTCAAAATGGATCAGAGACCTACATATAAAACCTAGAGCTGTACAACTACTAATAAAAACCACAGGAGAAAAATCTTTGTGACCTTGAGTTAGACAAAGATTTCTTAGCCAAGACAAAAAAATCATAAACCATAAAATGATGATAAATTTGACTTCTTAAAAATGTAGAACATCTATACTTTGAAAGACACTGTTGAGAAAATGATGACAAGTCACAGACTGAAAGACTATATTTGTAAAACACATAGCTGGTAAGTCGCATGTACTCCCAGTGGGATAGCTTTTGAAAACAGATAATTAATATCCAATGTTGGTAAGGATATGAAGCCACTGGAACTCTCATACATTACTGTAGGGAATGGTATAGCCATTGCAGAAAGTGGTAGGATAGTTTCTTTCCTTCTTTCGTTCTTTCTCTCTCTCTCTTTCTTTCTTTTCTTTCTTCTCTTTCTCTCCCTTTCTCCCTCCCTCCCTCTCCTCCTCCCCCTCTTCTTCTTCTTTTTTCTTCCTTCTTTCTTTTTCTTTGTCTTCTTTCTCTGAGACAGGGTATTGCTCTGTTGCCCACGCTGCCATGGTGTGATTATGGCTCACTGCAACCTCCACCTCACAGGCTCAAGTTATTCTTCTGCCTCAGCCTCCCAGGAAGCTGGGGCTACAGGCATGTGGCACAAATACAAAATTCAAAAATTAACCTGGCTAATTTTTGCATTTTTTTCTAGAGATGGGGTTTAGCCATGTTACCTAGGTTGGTCTCAAACCCCTAGATTCCAGCAATCCTCCTGCCTTGGCCTCCCAAGTGCTGGGGTTATAGGTATAAGCAACTATACCCAGCCTGAATAGTTTCTTATAAGGTAAAAACTATACTATATGATTCAGCAGTCACATACCTAAGTTATTTATCCAAGACAAATGAAAACATATGACCAGATCTGTTTGGAAATGTCTAGAGAAGCTTTATTCATAGTTACTCAAATCTGGAGATGACACATACATTTGTCAACAGGCAAATGGATACATAAATTGGGATATATTCATCCATACAAAGGAATGCTACGGAGTGATAAAAAGAAATAAGCACTGATGCACGTGACCACATGGGCGAATCTCAACAACATGATGTTGAGCAAAAGTGGCCAGACAGAAAAGAGTACGATTCCATTGATAAGAAACTGTAGAAAAGGCAAAACTGATTTATAGTGACAGACAGCAGACAAGTGGTTGCTTGGGGGGTGGGTTTGATGACAGAAAAACAGTGAAGAAGTTGTGGGGATGATGGAAACACGTTCTCTTTCTTGATTAGGATGGTGGTTTCACTTGTCAAAACTCTTCAGACTGTACACTTAAAATCTGTTCATTTTATTGTGGGCAAACGATACCTCGATAAGATTGATATAAAAGTGAAAAATAAGAAGTCAGACATGCATGAAGGAAAGTCTACATCCACGTCTAGGAGCTGGTGGGTTTTCTGGCTTTTTTCTTAAGAATGCCAGAAATTAATTTAACAATGATTTTTACTTCCATCTATTTCATGACCCCCTAGTGCCTAGCAATATGCCTGGCACAGAAGAAGAATTCAATAAATATTTGTTGAATGACTGTTAGTCCTGTTGAGTCTTTTTACATTTCCAAGGAGAACAAGCCATTGACCTAAAGGAATAAATCTTTAATGAATTCTTGTGGTGTTTTTTTTTTTTTTTTTGAGACAGAGTTTCACTCTTGTTGCCCAGGCTGCAGTGCAGTGGCATGATCTCAGCTCACTGCAACCTCTGCCTTGCTGGTTCAAGCGATTCTCCTGCCTCAGCCTCCCAAGTAGCTGGGATTACAGGCATGTGCCACCACACCCAGCTAATTTTTATTTTTAGTAGAGACGGGGTTTCACCATGTTGGTTGGGCTGTTCTTGAACTCCTGACCTTAAGTCACCCACCTGCCTCAGCCTCCCAAAGTGAATTCTTTTATTTATTTATTTATTGTACTTTAGGATCTGTACAGATCATGTAGGACTGTTGCATAGGTACACACATGGCAAGGTGGTTTGCTGCCTCCACCCCCCTGTCACCTATATCTGGCATTTTCCCCCATGTTATCTCTCCCCAACCACCCCAACCCCCACTCTCCCTCCCCTAGCCCCCACCAACAGACCACAATGTGTGATGCTCCCCTCCCTGTGTCCATGCGTTCTCACTGTTCAACACCTGCCTATGAGTGAGAACATGCAGTGTTTGATTTTCTCTTCTTGTGTCAGTTTGCTGAGAATGATGGTTTCCAGATTCATCCATGTCCCTACAAAGGATACGAACTCATAGTTTTTTATGGCTGCATAGTATTCCATGGTGAATTCTTAATACAGTGATCTTTAAGGTATTATAGATTGGTGAGAGAGGAGAGTTTTTGTCAGACTATCTTTATTAGCCATGCAGCCAGCCACTATATCTTCACTCCTAAGTCAGAAACTCCTCCAATTCTCATGTAAGCTTCTCAAAAATGGGGAAATCTATTTTTGCAACCTTCACTTCCACTCGCTTCAGCCTTCTCTCACCCACTGCTGTTGGTTCCTGCCCCTAGCCCTCTATGGGAACTATATTCTCTGAGTCTACCCCTGGTCTGCTAATTGCCAAGTTTGTTGGACATTTTCCACTTGTTCTTTTGCTGGATTTTACTGTTGCATTTGACGTGATTGATCATTCCTTTTCTCTACACTTACTCCTTTGGATTTCATTTCAGCAAATTCTCTTGATTTTCCTCAATATTTCTAACCTCTGTCTCATCCTTAGCCTACCTCTTAAAAGTTGAGGTTCTCCAATTACCATCCCAAAGGTATTCTGATATTCTCACTCTTTATACCTTTTTAGGCCATCTTACCCATTCTCCTGTTCCAACCATTTTCTCTAGGCTGATGATTCCCTTCATTTCCATCCCCAGCCCAGCCCTCTCTCTCAAACCTCGGGATCTTATGTTTATCTGCCTGCTAGACTTCTTCACTTGAGTGTCCCCAGACACCTCAAACTCAGCATGGGCCCACTCTGAACTCATGATCTTCCTCCCAGACCTACTCCTCCTCCCTGTTGTAGTCAATGACTTCGTCATTGATTCAGCCTCTCAAGCTATAAACTTTTCTTTCTCTCTTTTAAAAATTGATTCCCAAATTTATTTCAACCATCACAGTCACAGAAAGGCCAGGAGGAGATGGAGTCAAGAGTGTATATAGGTGGAAAGGTGAGTTTTAAACAGAAAAAGAGGTCACTTTACTCTTTAGATATAAGGAAAAGGCATAATGATACATGGGGGTGTGAATCTGGAACAAGGTAGGAAGTTGAAAAAGATCAAGCCTGAGGGCCAAAATTTCTCAGAGAGAAGATGTGATGCTTATTGTCTTACAGCCACAGGACAGAGAGAGAATAAGGTTTTGGGGCCTCCATGAGCAGAATCAGGGCTAAGGTAGCTATGAGAAGGTGGGTGGTGGTTTCACCTAAGGTCAGGTCTGAAGCTATCCTATGACAGAAGGCACTGCCTTGAGATTTGGTGAGTTCTGTGTCGCTGGAGGTGTTTCAGCAGAGCATGGGAGGATGTTTGCTAACAATGAAGTGGATTATTTCAATCTTACATTGGGGAGTGATAGAGAGGGTTAGATGTTGTGGTGTACCTCCATGATCTAATGTCCATTCTAATTCCAAGCACTGAACTGAACTGTGGTTCAAGGCTTTGAGACAAAGAGACAGTAATGAAACATAACAAAGAAGCGATGTGGTGTGTCAGAAGCAAGGAAAACCGAGATGCACGCACCAATCTTCGCATTTCCTATGTTGACAGTTTCCAGCCACAAACTTGCGGCCGGGCCCACATTCCTGGAATTATGATTTCAAATAATTTAAGCTATGAGTTAATTAGCTTCAAAATGTACTGTATGCTATTAATCAGAAATCAGCTTTCCTTCCCCATTGCCTCCATTTTTGGGATTAAGAGCAAAGTGGAAGGAGTTAGGGGACTCCGCTTGGGATAAGTACTAGATGGTTTTAGCAAGCACAGCCATTGCCTGAATACCAACTAAGCTGCCTGTATGTCTGGAAAAGTTTGGAGGACAAAAGTTGCCATCAGATGCAGACTAGCTGGCTGAGTTTCAGGGTTATTTTGTATTTGTTTCCTTCTCCACTTTATAGATAGAAAGTACATGAAGACTCTCTTAGGTTTTAGAATATTCCAGGAAAATAACATCATTGCCTCTTCCCACTCCCCACTTCTTTGCCCAAACTTCCCCTTCTGGTCTTATGTCAAGGCTGAAGAAAATGACCAGATTTGAGACTTACAACAAATTCTCTTTGAGTTAACTATGGTCAGAGCCCAGTATTAGGAACTGGGATGAGAGATTTGCCCAGGAGCTCAGGAGTTATTCACAAAGGACTTTCCCCTGGATGGTTTAGTTTGATTATCACTAGGGAAACTGAGGCAGGTACAATGATCTGCTTCATAGATGAAGACACTAATGCTCAGGGAGATTAAGTGGCTTGCCCAAGCCCTCATAGGTGCTAGGGAACAGGTCTCCAGCCTTCATGCTCTTTCCCCTGTGGTGTGTAGCCATGGACTAGAGTAAAGGAATGGCAGTGACTGATGAGTGACTGAAGAGAAGAGGGAAGAGCTGGACCAAGGGTCTGGGCACCACTCATGGGAGCCTTTGCTAAACTCTCTGCAAGGAACCTCCAAAAAACGTTCTGCTGGTCAAGTGTGACATACGCCATCACTGGAGATTCAAAGTTCTTCTTAGCATATTAAAAGACCTGATATGCCAAGCTGATAAAGAAACTGGTCAAACTTTTGTATTAGGTTAATTCAACAGTGACGGCTTAGTACGGTGGGGTAGATTGAATCACTGACTTAATTCTACCCCCTCCCTGTACCATTCCCTTTCCCATCTAGTTTTGCAGGGCTTGTTCACTCTGACTCTAGGCTGGGCCACATGACTTGCTCTAACCAACAGAACGATGAGGAAGCAAGGATGTGCCAGTTCTGAGCCTATTTCTCCAGAGGACTTGTGTGTTTCCACAGGTTATTTTGCACCTTTGCATTGCCCTGAGGACGCGCTTGGGATAGTTGTTGGTCCAAGAAAGCTGAGAGACAGGTGGAGTTGAGTCCCACCCGGATCGGCCAGCTCTCAGTGGAGCCAGATGTGTGAATAATAAACTTTCATTTATTTGTGGTTGTTTGTTACTCAGCATTATTGTGGCCATAGATAAATGATACACAGGATGTGGCAATGAAAAGGTTTTATTGATTCCTCACCATTCTTCCAGCTGAGCATTGTAAAACAGTCTTTCCCATCCTCAGTCAGATTCTCCAACTTTCGGGCTAATTTAAGTTATTAAAAGTCCATTCTAGTTTAAAACTGCAGTACTGAAGCCATCCTCACGAAATTAACAAAAATTTTGGACAGAAATATAGTCATAATTAAGCATTAATCAGGCTGTACTTTGACCTACTTCCTTGTAACAGAAAGTAACATAGCACTAGATAAGGCTTTCATTTAAGAATTGCTTAAGCAGATCCTCCGGTGGAAATGCTGACACCAACCAGCTTAGACACCTCCACAGAGGAACTGAATCAGCATGGGAATATAATTTCTTTATCTCCCTATCCCATGACTTCACCCTGCATTCTTTGACCAATCCATGATCTCCATATCTCTGCCCACTCCAAAACCCTTAAAAACCCTAGCCCCAAACTCCCTGGGGAGACAGATGTGAGGTTTCCTCCTGTGTCCTCATTCAGCCACCCTACTACTAAACCTCCTTCTCTGCTGCAACCTGGTGTCTTGGCATATTGACTTGCCATATGCATTGGGCAATGAATCTATTATAATTGCAATTTCAATTGAATTTAAATCTCATCTTCTTCTCTTCTTAGATCAGACTTGAGCTTCAACTGTTTGGAGTTGAAGGGTAAGGCATACAGTCTGCAGTGAGATACCCCTCTCTTCTCTCCATTCCCCCCATCTTTGCTCTTTTTCTTCTTCTTCTTTTTTTTTGAGACCGACTCTCACTCTGTTTCCCAGGCTGGAGTGCAGTGGTGTGATCTCAGCTCACTGCAACCTCTACCTCCCGGGTTCAAGCAATTCTTATGCTGTCATATATGATTCAGGCAGAAGTGCTATGAAGTCAGTGTTCCCAGGAAGGGCCCGCAATCAATGTCAGATGAGAGTCAGAGTATAAATACCCCAGCTTCCCCACCCTTCAGGTAGGATAACTCTGAGACATGTTTTCACCATGCCCCAGTACTCCTCGGTGCAATGAAGCCCTGGTTGCCCACAGAGGATGGATTCAAGGATGCACTCTTCAATGTCTTTCTTCTCATCCTTTCTCCTTTTCTCTCTGCCCTACTGATGCTTGCTGGGATCATTCCAATCAAATTGCTTGAACTTACATTTCATTCTCCTGCTCTGCTTCCGGAGAAACCCTGCCCAAAGTCAGGCACTTCAACAAAGGAGAATGGCTTTAGGAAGTGGTGTTTACACAGAGCCTTGAATAATGCAGAGAGGCTTAGCTAGGTGAAGATGGTGGATGAGTGGTCTGGACAGAGTGTCTCACTCAAGATTCTTGTTTGCAAGCAACAGAAAAGAAATCTGTTTTTTCTTACGCCAGGGAGGGGACAGCTGAACGACCCTAAATAATAATTTTGAAATGTTCAATTATATATATATATAGAGAGGTAGAGTTTGGAGTTTGAAAGATGTCCTCTCATACTGACATTTGAGCAGAAATAGTCTTAAGCTTACTCTTGCACAGGTGTAGAGGCCTTCTAGTGAGCATGCAATTTATGGAGGACAAGCTTGTAGTTTGACGAGTCCCTTGATTTGGGGAAGCTGCAACATCGGCTTCTCCGGGGAAGCCAGAGGATCCCAACAAGCTCTGACCTGCATTATTGATACTCTGCAAGGGCTTTGAACCCCAAGAGGCAGTGGAGTGGGCAGAGATTTTTAAAACACTGCTCCTTGCCACACTGAGGGTTTCTTTGAGCTTTCTCAGAATGCAGCCATATAGGAGCTGAGATGCAAATGCTCAGAGTTGTGAGATGCTTGAAAAGAGTTTATTGATGCTAAAAAAAATTATTTGAAAATGAGCTTACCTGGCTTGAATCCCATATTTGTCATTGGTTAGCTGTGTGACCCTCGGTAAGTTCATTAGCCTCTCCAAAATTCTTTATCTTCCTCCTATCCCTTCTCCTCCTCAATCTTCATTGTCAATATCATTACCTAAACATTGACTATGATGACTGATTTAGATACAATCTGCCATTGACTTCTTATACCAACCCTTTTAGTTAGGTAGCTTTACCCCCACGTTACAGGTGAGGAAAGTGGGGCCTAGAAGCATCACTTCTCCAAGGTCACCCAATAGGCTGCAGGGCTGGGATTTAAACCCAGATCTGCCTGACTTCAAAGCCTGTGGTCTTAACCCACAAAGAGAGTGATTGTCAGGATAAATGAGAACATATAGATACAAGTATATTGCCTATATCTGTTGCTGCCATATAATTGGCATTTAATAAATTGTTGCAATTGTGATATTCACCTTGTTTACATTATTGGGTATTTGCCATCCCAGAATGTGATTAGGCCTTTGGGAACATTTTCAGCGCAGGGAGAGATTTTTTATTTCTCAAGAAGTATAGCTAATCCTAACTTCATTTACTTTTCTCTTTCAGGGACAGTCAAGGTGTAATTGTGCAGGCTCGTTGCCTGACATGCAGCAAGGCAATATGCCGAGATGCTGGTGCAGCAGAGAAAGTCTTAGTTGGAAGGCTGCCAAATGAGGAGATAGGAGGAAATCTCCAGTCCACCTCCCTGAAGAATTTGGCCCTAGAATTTTAAGGAGTTTGGATGGGTAGTGGGCCAAAGTGTTGATTGGTCAAAGAGTACGGGCTGAAGTCATGGGATGGGAAGCTGATGAAACCGCATTCTCAGGCTGACTTGGTTCCTTGGTGGGGTCTTCAGACTAGTTGGCTTCAACGGTTCTGAAAAACGTCTCAAACAGAAAGTCTTGAGCTCCTAACATCTATAGGAACAATGAGGAAGTTCATGGTTTATGTCACAGCCTATGTGGTTCATAAGTAGCTACAGGGAAGTGGGTCAAATGGGAGCTTGATAAATGTCTTTCCGTACCTTTGTCTAAAGTCTGGCGTGCCATTCTTGTTAACCCTGTGGAGATGGTGTTAGCAGTACAGTCTTCTAGGACCAGGAGGGGAAAAGGAGCACATAACCTCTCTGGGCTGTCCAGGTAGATGGCTACATCTCCAAGGCTGTTGGAGGAGAGATGGGGCCAGTGCTGGAATTGGCTTCAGAGGTAGTGGCTGGGCATTAATGAGATGCCAAAATGGGGGTGTATGAGGGATCAAGCAGCAAGTGTTCATAGAGAGTCCAGTGAGTGCTCATCACAGCATTGGGACCAGCGTGTGGGAAAAGCTGGTGGGGAGAACGCAGTGGGGTTGTGGGTCCATTTGCTCCTCCAGAGGGATACTGAATGACATCAGTGCCTTCTGTAGTGATGAGCAGAGTTGCCACCTCTGTGCTTTAGGAGGCAGCTTGGTTTGTACCTGAACACCTTTGTTGGTGGATGAGTAAACACTCATGTATCTGATCTCCATGACCTCAGTGAATTATCAAATAGCCCAGGGGATCAGAGCCTCCTGCAAAAACAGAAGTACCTAAAGGTACCAGGTGAAAGGGATGGCTGGGAAGTCCCATAGGCAAGTTTCGTTTTCCTTTGCTGTTTGCTTTCTTTCCCTCCCAGATCTGGATCCTATAAAGAATGCTATAGATAGGAAAATAAATAAAACTCTATGACAGATTTGAGTTTTACTCTCATTTACTGGAGTTCAGGCATACAAGACACAGAGAAGGGAAATAAACAGCAATTATATAAGGTTTCTGTCAAAAAAAAATTCTTTAATTTTATGGCAAAACAACCACCAAACCCTTAAATTCTTACTGTCTTAAAATGCGGCTCCCTTTGATGGGTGTGGAGGCAAGGTGACATCAGTGATTTTCTTTTGATTTTTAAAAACAGACCTAATAGAACATCTGCACCAGGTGTTTAAAAAGCGAGCTGTTTAGGTACATGACCACTCCTACTTCCAGTAAATGCTTTTAATAATAAAAATACCTATTTAAATATATTAATTCTTGGCTGGGAGAAGTGGCTCATGACTGTAATCCCAGCTCTTTGAAAGGCTGAGGTGAGAGGATTGCTTGAAGTCAGGAGTTTGAGACCAGCCTGGGTAACAAAGTGAGACCCTGTCTCTATAAAAAAATAAAAAATTAGCCAGGGTTAGTGATGTGTGTCTGTAGTTCCAGCTACTCAGGAGGCTGAGGTGGGAGGATCACTTGAGCCTGGGAGTTCAAGGTTGAAGTGAGTCATCCTCATATCACCACACCCCAGCCTGGGCGACAGAGTGAAACCCTGTCTCCAAACAACAACAACAAAACAACAACAACAACAACAACAACAACAACAACAACAAAATTACTCTTGTGTCAGGTGCTGTGCATGCTATACATTGTTTATTTATTTCACAACTATTTATGAAGCACCTACTGTGTGCCAGGCACTGTGCTATATACCGGTGATTTGAATGTGGGATCTGGGACATCCGAAAAAATGCTGTTTAAACCAAGCTTGTAGGTTGCAGGTGGGTCATTCCAACCAAAAAACCAGGGATAGTAGAGAATCTTCCCAGCAGACAACACAGCAAGCACAAAGGTTCATTTAATCCTCACAATCGAGTGGCTGCGGGGTGCTGGAGGCTCCGCTGCACCCTGGCCTGCTGGCACGGCCACCCTGCTGATGCCTTAAATTAAAAGAAAGAAATCCTCACAATAACACAGTGGGAGGCTGATTATCCCCCCACTTTACAGAGGAGGAAACTGAGGCTCAGATGTGTTTAATGTTTGTCCAAGGCCACAAACCAACCCAAAGGTGCAGCTTTCTCCTTTTGTAGCTTCCCCAGGTCCTGTGTTCATGGATGATTGTCTTTCCTGACTGTGGTTTTAGCACTGCAAGTCCAACATCCTGGAACCAAGTTCTTCCTGGGCAAACTGGGACTGTTGATTATCTTTGGTTGAAATGTTCTGCTGAGATCAAGCCAAGGAGCGTAGGAGGTGCGGTTTGAAGCTTGCAGGAGGAGAGAAGTCAGGAGGCTGCTCCCTGTACCTCATAAAGTCCCCAGGCAGTCATTCCATGATCCAAAGCCACAGCACTCTGGCCTCTGCTAGTTGCCTTTCAGGTCCAATTGTATTTGTAGTGTCATGACACGTCCTTAAGGTCCCAGAGGCTAAAAGCAAGAGCTTCCCTAGTGTGCGTAGTCTCCACTTGTACATAACAAATAAGATAGTTTTGCCTGGAGCTTAACATACAGAAGAGAATACAAAGCCAATCCAGGTCCAGTCAGCAGAAAGGTATGTAAAAAAGTTTTTAAAAATTACATATTATGTCTCCACAATGGGCTGCCTGATGATTCAAAAATATTTCTTAAAAACCCTTCCCCAGAACCAAAGACAAAAACCACATGATTATCTCAATTGATGTAGAGAAGGCCTTTGACAAAATTCAACAGCCCTTTATGCTAAAAACCCTCAATAAACTAGGTACTGATGGAACATATTTCAAAATAATAAAAGCTATTTATGACAAACCAACAACCAATATCATACTGAATGGGCAAAAACTGGAAGCATTCCCTTTGAAATCCGGCACTAGACAAGGATGCCCTCTCTCACCACTCCTATTCAATATAGTACTGGAAGTTCTAGCCAGAGCAATCAGGCAAGAAAAAGAAATATAGGGTATTCAAATAGGAAAAGAAGGAAGTCAAATTGTCTCTATTTGCAGACAACACGATTGTATATCTACAAGACTCCATCGTCTCAGCCCAAAATCTCCTGAAACTGATAAGCAACTTCAGCAAAGTCTCAGGATACAAAATCAATGTGCAAAAATCACAAGCATTCCTATACACCAATAACAGACTTAAAGAGAGCCAAATCAAGAATGAACTGTCATTCACAATTGCTACAAAGAGAATAAAATACCTAGGAATACAACTAACAAGGAACTTTGTAAAGGACCTCTTCAAGGAGAACTACAAACCACTGTGAAATAAGAAATGACACAAACAGATGGAGAAACATTCCATGTTCATGGTTAGGAAGAATCAATTTCATAAAAATGGCCATACTGCCCAAAGTAATTTACAGATTCAACGCTATCCCCATCAAGCTACCAATGACCTTCTTCACAGAACTGGGAAAGAAAACCACCTTAAACTTCATGTGGAACCAAAAGAAAGCCCACATAGCCAAGTCAATTCTAAGCAAAAAGAACAAAGCGGGAGGCATCACACTACTGGACTTAAACTATACTACAAGGCTACAGTAATCAAAACAGCATGGTACTGGTACCAAAACAGAGATATAGACCAATGGAACAGGACAGAGGCCTCAGAGGCAACACAACATATCTACAACCATCCGATCATTGACAAAACCTGGCAAAAACAAGCAATGGGGAAAGGATTCCCTGTTTAATAAATGGTGTTGGGAAAACTGGCTAGCTATGTGTAGAAAGCAGAAACTGGACCCCTTCTTGACACCTTACACTAAAATTAACTCCAGATGGATTAAAGACTTAAACATAAGACCTAACACCATAAAAACCCTAGAAGGAAATCTAGGCAAAACCATTCAGGACATAGGAGTAGGCAAGGACTTCATGACCAAAACACCAAAAACATTGGCAACAAAAGCCAAAATAGACAAATGGGACCTAATCAAACTCCACAGCTTCTGCACGGCAAAAGACACAGTCATTAGACTGAATCGGCAACCGACAGAATGGAAAAAATTTTTTTGCAGTTTACCCATCTGACAAAGGGCTGATATCCAGAATATACGAAGAACTAAAACAGATTTACAAGAAAAAAACAAGCCCATTCAAAAGTGGGCAAAGGATATGAACAGACACTTTACAAAAGAAGACCACATGAGGCCAACAAACATATGAGAAAATGCTCATCGTCACTGGTCATCAGAGAGATGCAAATCAAAACTACATTGAGATACCATCTCATGCCAGTTAGAATGGCGATCATTAAAAAATCTGGAGACAACAGATGCTGGAGAGGATGTGGAGAAATAGGAACACTTTTACACTGTTGGTGGGAGTGTAAATTAATTCAACCATTGTGGAGGACAGTGTGGTGATTCCTCAAGGACCTAGAAATAGAAATTCCATTTGACCCAGCAATCCCATTACTGGGTATATATCCAAAGGATTGTAAATTGTTCTACTATAAGGATACATGCACACGAATGTTCACTGCAGCACAGTTTACAATAGCAAAGACCTGGAACCAACCCAAATGCCCATCAATGATAGACTGAACAGGGAAAATGTGGCACATATACACCATGGAATATTATGCAGCCATCATAAACGATGAGTTTGTGTCCTTTGTAGGGACATGCATGAACCTGGAAACCATCATTCTCAGCAAACTGACACAAGAACAGAAAATCAAACACTGCATGTTCTCACTCATAGGCGGGTGTTGAACAATGAGATCACATGGACATAGGGAGGGGAGCATCACACACTGGGGTCTGTCGGGGGAAATAGGGGAGGGATAGTGGGGGGAGGGGAGTTGGGGAGAGATAGCATGGGGAGAAATGCCAGATATAGGTGAAGGGGAGGAAGGCAGCAAATCACACTGCCATGTGTGTACCTATGCAACAATCTTGCATGTTCTTCACAAGTACCCCAAAACCTAAAATGCAAAAAAAAACCCCTTCCCTTTCTCTTCTGTTTCTGTGTATTTTTTGAATAAACTCTTTCTTTCTGCCTCTCTCTCTTCCTTTCATACATAAGTCTCTTATGTAACACAGCACCTAGCACATAGTAGGTACTTAATCAACATTTGTTGAATGAATAAGTGAATGAAACATGTCTGTAGGCACTTCTGACATGCAATAAATTAGCTGAATGCTGTCTCAAGTTTAGAATAACTCCAAGCAGGCAGCAACAACTATTCTTTCTTTGATCAAAAACAGCATTTGGGAGAATTCAGATCAATTTTAGGGTAGCCAGATCCTCCTACCATAATATTTCTCTCTTGATTATGTCTGTACATACCCTGCATCTGAATCACTCAAGGTGCTTGTTAAATACAGTTCTTAGGCTCATTCCTGGACCTATTGAGTTAGATCTGGGGCAGGGGCAGGAATTTGCATCTCTAATAAGCCCCCAGAGTGTTTCTTACGCATACCCAAATTGCCCTATATAAGCATAGTTTGTTCACTTTGATCATCTGTGCTGCAATCCTGGGGCTCCCTCCTCCTTTCTGCTGAAAGTTTGTTTGTTTCTTCCTTAAAGCCATAAGAAGAAGAAAAAATGGAGCACATCTCTTTGGGGACAACTTTTAGTTGAAAAGAATTGTGAAAAAGTTGAAATGATAGCAATGCAATATAATTTTCTCATTCTTCCTCTGTTCCTGCCGTGTGTTGCATTAATCAACATAGAATTTTTAGAGGGCGTATAAGATAACGGAATTTACTCAAGTACTTCGGAAATGAGTGGCTTGTTTCATACTTCTAATAAAGCTTTCCTTGTGGTTGTAAAGGCCAAGATTTGCCTCACTGGACTTCAGGTTTTTAATGCTACTCTAGGCATCTCATTGGGTGAGCTCTGTTATCCACCGCAGGTAGCAGGAGTGAAAACCCATGCTGCTTGCTGGGGAGAATGCTGCATCTGTCCACTTTTGTTGCAATCCCTTTTTCCCTGTTCTCTGTACATTTTAGTTCTTAGGTTAATTACGGTTCTGTCATCTGATTGCTCTATTTAATTGGAGTTAAAGAAAACACACACGCATGCATGCATGCAATCCACCCAGACCAACATTTCCTATTCTTAATTATTCATAACTAAGATTATTAGAAAGGTTGATTTGGATGAATTGATGCATTGTAGATCTAGATTCTGTTATGAACATAGGAAACTGTCCCTTTGTAGGTCAAAATATGGTCTAATATTGGAATTTCTTGTGTTTCAATCTAGTAGAAACCACATAAATTGTCCAGATGTCTATTTTTAAATTGTTATTTTAAATATACAAAATATTCAGACATAAAAGGTGTCAAGAATAATATGATGTACACCCATGTACTCATCATCCAGTAGCATCATCAGATGCCACTGAAACAATTATAGCCCTGTCCCCAATCACACGTCCCTCATGCCCCCATCAGAGATAGCCTGCATTCTGAATTTGGTGCTTATTGGTCCCATAGTTTTGTGTGTGTGTGTGTGTATATATATACACACACACACACACATACACACACACACATGCATATATATACACACACACACACACACACACACACACACACACATACATATTTTCAGGTCTGCATGTGCAAGCCTGGAGCCTGAAGTTCTGAAATCCTGCTTGCCTTGGCTGATGTCTCCCACCCCCTGCCTGTATTCTCCATTGTCCCTGATTGCTTCCCAGACAAGCCCCTCACCCAACCCTGCCATCTTAACTGAACTTGTGCTCATGTATATCCTTGCCCCTACCTCCCACCACTGTAACTGATCTTATTCTGCAACACTCCCGTCCCCCAAAAAACTACCCAAACTTATAAAACCAACTCCTATCCCACTGCTCTTTGCTAATGCCCTTTTTGGCCTTAGCCCACCTACACCCAGGTGAACAAACAGCCATGTTGCTCACACAAAGACTGTTTGGAAGGTCTCTTCATTCAAAGCACACGTTTTTCAACATATGTATGTTTTGTTTTGTTTTTGAGACAGGGTCTTGCTGTGTTGCCCAGACAGGAGTGCAGTGGTGCGATCACAGCTCACTGCAAACTCAAACTCCTGGGCTCATGTGATCCTCCATCTCAGCCTCCTCAGTTTCCCCATCTGTAAAATGAGTATAATAAGAGGGTCCCCCTCGTGGGGTAACATGAGGCCTGGGGGTAGTTGACACATGAAGTGTTTAGCAGAGGTTCTGGTCTCTAGCAAGTGCTCAGCTGGGACTGTGCACCACCATACCCAGCTCACTTTTTCTTATTTCTTTTTAGAGACAGGATCTCACCATATTGCCCAGGCTGGTCTTGAATTCCTGGGCTCAAGGGATCCTCATGCCTTGGCCTCTCAAAGTGCTGGGATTATAGGCATGAGTCACCACACCTGGCATGTATTTATATATGTGTGTGTGTGTGTGTATATGTGTGTATATATGTGTGTGTGTGATATGTGTGTATATATGTGTGTGTATATGTGTGTGTATATGTGTGTATATGTGTGTATATATATGTGTGTGTATATGTGTGTATATATGTGTGTATATATATGTGTGTGTATATGTGTGTATATATGTGTGTGTATATGTGTGTATATATATGTGTGTGTATATATATGTGTGTGTATATGTGTGTATATATATGTGTGTGTGTATGTGTGTATATATGTGTGTGTGTATATATATGTGTGTGTATATGCGTGTATATATGTGTGTATATGTGTGTATATATGTGTGTGTATATGTGTGTATATATGTGTGTATATATATGTGTGTATATATGTGTGTGTATGTGTGTATATATGTGTGTGTGTGTATATACACACACACACATAAAACCTACTGTATATACCTATTGTCTTGCATATTCCTTTATTTAAATGATGAAGTATACTTATTCTTCTTCAACTAGCTTTTTTCACTAAACATCATGGTCGAGACTCATTTATGTTGATCTGTGTCTCTCTAGTTCAATGTTATTTTCCAAAACCAAGTAGCTGAAAGGATTTGTAGTAAAATCAACAGTGCATGGAAAAGAAAGCACATTTCTCTTTTACAATCTTTTCCCCAACCATCAAGCCAAGCTTGTTTCAGTCCATATTTTTGGAAAATATTTGTATTGAGAGAGATTACACAAGATTTGCAGGGGAAAAAAAAGCAGCCTAACAATAAACAATGGAGCTGTGTTGCTGTTTTGAGACTCATGCTCTTGCCAGAGTAAGATAATTTCTTGGTACAAAGTCAGAAAAAAGTCCCACCAGCTGGCAGTGTCTGGCATATGGTGGCTGTTCAATAAATATTTGCTGCATGAATAAATTAAAGGGGGGGAGGCTCCCAATTTGAAAGCACTCAAGGGATGGTGTAAGTTAGATCTGAGCTAAGATCAGTTTTGGTCTTCGTTTCGAATTAGCTGTTGTTACAGGAGGGGCAGGAGGCTTGGATGAGAAATGAGAAAATTGAATTCCTGAGACAAGGCAGCTCGCTTCAGGGCTGAAACGTGGGTTCAGATTCTGACGTTTATTAGGTGATCATGGGCAAGTTACCTAATCTCACTGTGTGCCTCAGTTTCCCTTCTGTAAAATGGGTGTAATAAGACAGTCCCCCTCATGGGGTAACATGAGGACTATGGGTGGTTGGTATATGAAGTGTTTGACACAGGTTCTGGTCTCTAGTAAGTGCTCAGCAAATGTCATTAAGATTCTGTCCCAGTGTGTCTAGACCGTCGGGTTCGGAAGGCTGGACAGGGCACGAGCAGCATCCTAGGTATTGCAGACCCCTGGGGACAGCCATTCTTTTGGAGGGTGCCTGTATCTGGAAGCTGAATCTCATAGTCACAGCAGTGTATCTTGAGGCAGGGCTTTAAATGTCAAAGAAAGTGGTTTAGGATGTGATTCATGAGGCGAGGAGCTGATGCACACAGGAAGATGTCAGAAGACATACAGGTTACTGTGAAGGACTCGGTGCAGGAGTCAGGGTCCACTCTAATCAAACAGCATCAGCTTGCACAGTCATCAGTGTTAGTGTGCCTATGGGACCCTAACCCACAGTGTTAACCCATAGACGGGGTAAAGCGTTGCTTGCATTTTGGGTCTAGGTCTCTGGATTGTGCGGGGCTGAAGGGAGAGCTGTATTTGCATATTGCTGAATAAGAGGTGTTTGACTGAGTTGCTTGTGAGAAGGTATAAAAGTCCAATTATGTTATTTTCTCAAGTACAGGATTTTCTCTCTCCATCTTTCCTGGACAGTAAAGGGAGCCTTTAAATTAATTCAGGGTGGACTCATAGGTTTTGTCTCATAGCACACTTGGATTGATTGGAATCCATGGAGAAATGGTTGAGGATTTAAGGCCACACTCAGGCTCCGTAGGAAAAGTGCTATGGTTGATTAGCAATGTCTGCCAGAAGGAAAGGCTAGTAATGGAATGCATGCTGCATATCAACCATCCACATATCCATTTAAAGTATAGCAGGTTTATCTTTGCTTCTATACTTTGCTCATGTTTCTTTCTCTTTTTCTAAAATTACTTCCCTTTTCTTCTCTGCTGATCCAAACACTTTTCCTGCATCTCCATCCAATTTAAGTTTCACCTCCTCCAGGAAGCCCTCTCTGATATATCTAATCCACACTGATTTCTCCTTACTCACAATTCTTAGTGTTTATACTATTTAATGAATATTTATATTAACACCGTTTCTCCATCTCTCCATATGCTTTTACCACATGGACCTTCTTTCTGAATTTCAAGCATATGAGGTTTGCTCCTGCCTTAGTACCTTTGAACCAGCTCTTTGCTTTACCGAGAGCACCCTTTCTCCAGGTCTTCATTTGGCTTGCTCCTTCTCATTATTACTTCTCTACTGAAATGCCACCTCCTTGAGGAGTTCTCCCTGAAACCACTCCATATAACCCCCAGATCCTTCTCTATCCTGTCACATTGTTCTATTTTCTTCAAGGTATTTACTGCTGCTTGATAATTTCTTGTTGATTTGTTTGCTTATTTATGGACTGCCTTTTCCTCTGGCCCTCTCCACTCAAACGTAAGCACCGTAAGTGCAGGGACTGTCACTGTTTTCTTCCTTATAATATTCCTAGCACCTACAACAGTGCCTAGCATTTAGAACGTAACCAAATAATAGTTGAATTGATGAAGGTCTTAGGACATTATCTGCATTCTTTTAAGACTTAATTTGTATGTAATGATGAAACTTTTCTTGGCTGCAGATTTTTCTCTTCCCAACTACATGGTGAGCTCACAGCAGGCGGGGACCAGTCATATACCCCTTGGTATTCCAGAGCAGCTGCCATGATGTTAGCAGAAAGGGATCCCCGATCCAGACCCCAAGAGAGGGTTCTTGGATCTTTCTCAAGAAAGAATTCAGGGTGAGCCCATAGAGTAAAGTGAAAGCAAGTTTACTAAGAAAGTAATGGAAAAAAAGAATAGCCTGAGGGCTTCTGGTTGCCCATTTTTATGGTAATTTCTTGATTATATGCTAAACAAGGGGTGGATTTCATGAGTTTTTCTGGGAAAGAGGTGGGCAATTCCTAGAACTGAGGATTCCTCCCATTTTTAGACCATATAGAATAATTTCTTGACATTGCCATGGGATTTATAAACTGTCATGGTGCTGGTGGGAGTGTCTCTCAGCATGCTAATGCATTATAATTTAGCGTATAATGAGCAGTGAGGATGACTAGAGGTTACTTTTGTGGCCATCCTTGTTTTGGCTGGCTTCTTTACCTCATGCTGTTTTATCAGCAAGCTCTTTGTGACCTGTATCTTATGCCGACATCCTGTTTCATCTTATGACTTAGAATGCCTAACCTCCTGGGAAGGCAGCTCAGTAGGTCTCAGCTTTATTTTACCCAGCCTCTTCACAAGATGGAGTCAGTTGGGTTTAAATCCTCTGACAATGGGGTACTCACTAAATATTGTTGAATGACTGAATGAAGAAATAGAGTAGTATCTGCAGTGAGCATCCATTTGTATGAGTTAGGGTACTGGCTTGCCCGCTTTAACAGCGGCAGTCAGAAAGATATAAATTCATTTCTTTCTCACGTGATAGTCTTTAGATACAGGAGGATGGATGCCTCTGCTATCGTCACATATTGCTGCTGTCTCTGGGTTTAAGGCATTGGGTCTAGTTCTGGTTCTCAGGCCAGCAACAAAAACATTCTGTTAAAGACACAAGTTGGAAGGGCACACCTCTCTTTCATCCATGTCTCATTGGCCACACCAAGTCACAGGCCCACATCTAGCTGCAGTGGAGGCTGGGAAATGTAGTCTCTGGCTAGGCAGCTATGTTTCCAGCTAAAACTTTGGATTATTATTGAATAGGGGAGGAAAGATGTTAGGAAACAATTAGCACTCTCTGACATAACAGTTCAATTTGATGAAAATTTATTATATTTTCCGGTGCTAAGCATGGCACTGGACACTCTGGTGAGCATAGGTACACGTTGGGCACATCCCCTGCCCTGTAGGAGTCTGTAGCCTAGTGGCCAAGACAAGCAAGTAACTCTACTTCTTGGAGCTTTGCCTGGAGTAAGAGTTGATTAAATGAATAATACTAACGTCAGTCGTTGAGGACTTACTATGCTGCAAGGCACTTTGTGTTCTTGGTCCCGTTTAATCCTCATAACGATGTAAAATGTAGCTCCATTTTCCAGATGAGGCTCACAGAAGTGTTTTAAGGTATTTTGGATTTGTGGATGGTATAATCAATTGAAGGGCTAGTTTTAATTTGTTTTGTTTTTGTTCATTTCTAAATTTATAGATAGTAAAATTCACTCTTTACAGTACACAGTTCTATGAGTTTTGACAAATGCATGGTGATGTAATCACTACCTCGGTTGAGGTACAGAACCACCACCCCCAGCCCAAATTCTCTCATGCTGCCCATTCTGTCACCCTCAGCCTCTGGCAACCATTGACCTGCTCTTTATTCCTATAGCTTTGCCTTTTCCAGAATGTCATGCACATGGAATATTGTAATATACATTAGGTTGGCGCAAAAGTAATTGTGGTTTTACCGTTACTTTTATTTCTATATATTTTATGTGTTATATATAATATACATGTAATGTATCCCTTTGAATCTGGCTTCTTTCATTTCGTATAATACATTTGAGATACAGCAATGTTGTTGTGTATATTCGGAGTTCATTCCTTTCATTGATCGATAGTATTCCATTGTGGTTTGTTTATCCATTCTCTGGTTGAGGAACATTTTGGTTGTTTTCAGTTTGGGGAAACTATAAATAGAGCAGTTACAAACATTTGTGTACTGGTTTTATGTGAATTTAGGTTTTCATTTCTTATGGGTAATACCAATAAAGAGGATTTTGGGTTTTCATGGTAAACATATGCTTAACTTTGTCATAAATTGCCAGTTTTCCATGGTAGGTGTACCATCTGCATTTTCCCCAGCAATGCATGAGGGTTCTAGTTGCTTTGTGTCCTTGCTAGCTCTTGGTATTGTCATGGTGGTGTTGTTGATAGTCACTTTAATAGGCACATAGGGGCTGGGCACGGTGGCTCAAGCCTGTAATCCCAGCACTTTGGGAGGCTGAGGCAGGTGGATCACGAGGTCAAGAGATCGAGGCCATCCTGGTCAACATGGTGAAACCCCATCTCTACTAAAAATACAAAAAATCAACTGGACATGGTGGCGCGTGCCTGTAATCCCAGCTACTCAGGAGGCTGAGGCAGGAGAATTGCCTGAATCCAGGAGGTGGAGGTTGCGGTGAGCCGAGATCGCACCATTGCACTCCAGCCTGGTAACAAGAGCGAAACTCCATGTAAAAAAAAAAAAATAATAATAATAATAATAAAAATAGGCATATAGTACTGCTCTCAATTTAGAAAGCATTTTGACCCTGCTTTGAAGCATGGCTTTTTTTCTCCTTCTTCAGGAAACATTCATTCTACATAATTCAGCACCAGCTTAGACTCTCACTATCAACTTGAGCCCTTTCCCCTTTGCTATCCACACAGGGAAGGGGAAGGGGGAATTTATTTTTCCTATTAACTGTGCTGGCTAGTGCAGTTCTTAGCTTTCCCAAGGAAGAAACAACTTGAGAAATAAATTTATTCTAGCCCAGAGCCTGAGAAAGATCTGCCTTCAATTAGCCAGCAGTGTATGTTGACCTATTCAAACCAAACAGTTATGACTCAGATTGCATTAAGTTAAAAACATATTTAAATCCATATTTGGATTATGAGAGCAAATGGAATACATCAAGGGCTCCATGCATAAGTAATATTCTGATTTTTTTAAAGGACAAATGTAGATATGGAAAGAAAAATTTTCTTCCCAAGGAATTATGTCTAAAGTCTGTAACAATGATTCCCAAATGGGGGATGGGGGTGGGGGTGGAATGCAAATCAGAGCTGACAGAATTACTTGTGGCTGGGAGTGTTTCACTGCACATGCACACAGACGCTTTCTCCCCAGGAGGATTCTGACCCTTCCATAGGGGAGTGTGGGCCCTTACTTTCAGTTGAGAACTATTGCCATTGTGCCTTGCTGACGGGAGTAGATTGTATCTACTGGCCATGCTGGGGCAGAAAGAAGGCGGAGACTCTTCTCTAACATTGAAATTCAATGCAGGGATGGCAAAGAGAGAAACAAGATGGTAGTACCTATGATTCACTCATTTCAACTTCAGTCAGTTGGTAACATCTGCCTGTAGCTCTGCATAGAGGAAGGGAGTGGCCTCTTCAGGCTTAGAAAGAGAGCAAGAATTGATTGGTGATGTTTGCTGTGGGCACAAACCCAGTGATATGCAGATCTGTACCATGTCTTTGCTGTCCTTGAAATAAGAATCTTCCAAAGATCTTTGCTTTTTTTTTTTCTTCTCACAGAATTAATGATTCCGCCCTAATGTTGGTAAGGTTTCATCTTGGAGATGGTAATATATATGTAATGCTCTGTCTAGTGGTTCTCACCTGGAGGCAGTTTCATCCCCCAGATGTCATTTGGCAATGCCATTTTTGGTTGTCACAAATGGAGGGGTGTTACTGGCATCTGGTGGGTAGAAGCAAGCTGCTAAATATTCTACAACACACAGGGCATCCCCCAAAAGAAAAAAATTATCATCTTCAACTGCCAAGGTGCTGAGGTTAAAAAACCTTGCTCTATATCCTCTGCTGTTTCCTAGGATTATCTCCTAAATATATATCTTGAGAACTGACACTGGTAGAGAAATGAGGAAGTTAGACAGGAAAGAGAAGGCATTCAATAAAAGACCCAATATCAAGTCATCAACTAGGGATTAATCCTGCAAGAAAACTCTGAGTCAATGTAGAACACAAACTTCAGTTATTCCATCTGAGAGGTGAGGGAGCTGGGGTATTTAGGCACCAATTCCCTATAGTCATTACTTGAGGACTGTTTCCAAATGGCATTTGAGAGCATGATTTATTCCTCAACAATAGCATGCATTGTGCTATATGTAAGAGCTTGTCTAAGGTCTTCCCCAGTAGACTGAACACTCCATGAGAGCAGGGGCCGTATCATCATAGCTCCAGCAAGTAGCAGACATTCAATAAAGATTTGTGGAATGAATAAATGACCAATAGCCTCTTTGGGATAGGTTGGTCTGCATACAAGAATGGCAGGTAATAGATTAGGGCAGTTGACGGATGCATTTTGACTATGGGGTAAGAGGTTACAACAGAGAAGATGGGAGAAATTGGCCAATCTGTGGTCTAATGTTTGATTAGGGATTACCCATCTTGTCATACTGATAGAAGTCGTGATAGATACTGCTGCAGAACTTTGTATATGCTGAATCTCACCACCACCTTGTTTTTCTATCTTTATTTATTAGTCTTCCCCCTCATGTATCACCCGCTTTCTTTCCTGAGTCAGTTTAACTTTGAGCCTACAGCTTTTTTCTTCTCTTCCTTCTCCTCATTGTACCCCAAAAGAGTCTGAAGAAAAAGACAAGTCAGAATTACTGTCCCCACAACATATTTCAGGCTCATTCTGCACTTAGGTTATTTTTTGAATCTCTTTGTTATGGTAGAGAAGCAAATTGAAGTTTAGGATTGACAATTGTCTCCTCCCCATGATTGGCAGGGAGACCCTTGTGTGTGTGTGTGTGTGTGTGTGTGTGTGTGTGGTGTGGATGCGTGTATGTGTGCATGCATCCGTGCATGTATATGTGTGTCTTTGGAGATTTCAGGACAAATGTATTAAATCCTACAAAGTTCAATGTCATACTGAAAGTTTTCATGTGAACTAATCAAGCCAGGCATCTGAACATAATGATGGATGACATGGGGCCCAATACGTCTTAGACTTGCAGGTTATGGCAGGCAGATGATGCCTTCCACGTGTTCGTGGCTACTGTTTCTTTGTTCTATAAATATTGGTAGCTCATGCTAAATTAAAAGAACAAGATTTTCCTTCCAGTTTTAATGAAGATTTATGATAACCAGGAGACAGTACATTATGGTGTTTGTGTCAGTTAGCTATTGCGGTGTGACAAACAACCTCTGAATCTCAGTGACATACAACAAATGTTTGGTTTTTGCTCGTAAGTTTGCAGGTTGGCTGGAGTGGTTTTCTTCCACATATCTCTTATCCTCTTCCTGGGCCTAGCGGGCCACCCAGGGCATGTTCTTTTCTTTTTACCGGCAGAATTTAAAGAAGGCAAGCCCAACCGTGCAAGCATATTCCAATCCTATGGTTGTGTCATATACGTGGGGATCACATTGGGGAAGTCAGATCACATGGCTGAGCCTGAAGTCAAGAGGTAGGGAAGTTCCCTTGGTCTTTTATGGGAGAAACTCAAAGTTACATGGCAAAGGGCATGGTTACAGGAAAGGATGAAGAATTGGGGCAATAGTTCAGTCTATGACAGTGTGTAGAGCTTGAGTTCTGAAGTCAGACAGACCTGGATTTAAACCTTTGCTCCTCCATTTACTAACTATGACTTGAGCAAATGACACTGCCTCTTTGAACTTTGTTTTCTCATCCATCTGACAAATGGTTATAATAGCGGTATCCATACTTCAGTGTTGTTGAGGGGGTTAAACGAATTGATGCATGTAAGCCACTTAGCATAGTTTTTGGCACACAACAAGTACTCCATAAATTTCAGCTAAAAACAAAGCTCTTAATAGCAAAATGAGCTCCTCCAGGGGTGTGGATATAAACTAGACATCTACTCTTGACATTAGCCACTATGAAAATTGCTCCTTCATTGCCCTTCCTGGAATTTCAGTGACCTGAAGGAGTTTTGGTGAATCTCCAAATATGCCTAGCTTAGGTCACAAAAAGTGATCTGAAATGATCTGACCCTTGGAAAAGGAAAGACGTTAAACTTTAAATTGATCAGCAGAAAAATATATAACAGCATTTATTCAGGATAGCAATATTTCAGGGAAGCAAACAGATGGAGGGCCAGATTGTGAATATACCAGACTCCAAGGAATCTATTAGAAAACATTAATGTATTTGTTATAGTAAAATACTTTGAATTTGTTGGGCTAGCAGTTATAAGCAAAATAATGTCCCTTTATTAAAATATTAAAGTAGACTGTAGTATTATAGCACAGTAAGATTAGATAATGAATTTTTTTTCTAGTGGTGATCTACCTTCTTTAGATATTTCAACTCATTGGCAAGAGCTGCTAATCTCAGTAGTGCACACTTATTGGAACCCACTATACCAACAGTAATTGCATTCGAGATATGGCCACATTAGATGTTGTAATCCCAAATTACATATGACCCAATGAAATGAAACTGATAAGGCAGCTGGGAAGTGGAGCTTTTAATACTTCTTATCTAGAAGCTTATGTCTCCAATTTTCATGCATTTCCAAGTTTCATTAACAAAAGAAAAAAAACTCTTATTAAGTTGAAACAAAATGGATTTTGAAAGTAGCAGTGAATCTCCCTTTCCCCAAACTCTTTTGAGATAAATCTATCTGCACCTATGAGAATGGATGAATGAACTTTATAAAGGTGTATAGAATGTCAGGGCTGAAAGAGTCAGAGAAACTTCCATCCCCTTCCTCCTTATTTACAGACAAGAAGACTCTTTGCTCTGGAAGTGGATTGAAGGCTGATGGGGAGAGCTTTTGCTCATTAGGCTTGGATTTTTATGGCAAGCTCTCCTACCTCCCATCATGCCTCATTCTGAGATCACATGAGAATCGGTTATTGGAATCATTTCCTTTGGAAAGGAATGCATAGCTCTTCAGAGATGGTGTCCTGATCAGCCTCTGTAGGTAGGTTTGAGAATAAATGGGCATTAGCCAAATACAAACTTTTATTCAGGAATAAAGAATTCTGGTTGTTGGCCGGGTGTGGTGGCTCACACCTATAATCCCAGCATTTTGGGAGACCAGGGCAGGCAGATAACCTGAAGTCAGGAGCTCAAGACCAGCCTGGCCTACATGGTGGAAACCCGTCTCTACTAAAAATACAAAAATTAGCTGGATGTGGTGGCATACACCTGTAGGCCCAGTTACTCGGGAGGCTGAGGCAGGAGAATTGCTTGAACCTGGGAGGCAGAGGTTGCAGTGAGCAGAGATCACACTGCTGTACTCCAGCCTGGCAATGGAGCAAGACTCCGTCTCAAAAAAAAAAAAAGAATTCTGGCTGTCAAAAGGCTATATAAGTAGGTGGTTTAGTAATGTAAAAAATATGATTTCTGGTATCTATACATTCCAAGGAATGTTGTAGAATACTCTACTAGTTGCCTAAACTCCATATTCAGTCTTCTTCATCAGTAATAGACTCCTATATTGTTGGTAGGCATCAATACACCCCACTGAAAAATTTATTTTCCAACTTCACTTGTGGACAGGAGTGGACAGTGAGATGTAAGCAGAGGTATTGTTGGTGCTTCCAGGAAGTTTCTTTAAGAGATGCTGGGCCAACTGGGAGATAGGAACCTTTTGGCCATTTCCTTTTCTTCAGTTCTTCCTTCCTGAAATGTAGATGTTGTGGTTGGGGCTGCAGCAGCTGTTTTGTACCATGAAGCAAACTTGAAGATGAAAGCCACATGTTAAAGGTGGCAGAGAAGAAGGCCAGAAGGAGCCTGGGTTGCTGGTGACTTCGCGGGGCTGCCAGAGCAGCCTGGTACTCTCTACCTCTGCACTCATTTTACACAAGATGTGAAATAAGCTCTATCTTGTTTGAGTATTATTTTGGTACCTGTTAATGTGCTGCTAAATTGAACCTTAACTGATAACAGTGTCAAGGAGATGCATTTATTAGACACCAAGAGAAGGACTATGAGGGTCAGTAGGGAAAAGGAGGAGACAGAGGAAAAATAATTTTATAATTTGCTGAAAGTGCTCATCTGTTTCATTTATCTGATCTTGTCTGATGATGTTGGTATGCTTATATAGTGGGCTCTTGAGCAGGTTGGGGATTAGGGGAACTGACAATTCCCTCCCCCTGTATAGTCAAACATTGATGTATAACATTTGGTTCCCCTAAAACTTAACTACTAACTTAGTCTACTGTTGACTGGGAGCTTTACTGATATTATAAATAGTTAGCTAACACATATTTTGTATGTTATATGTATTATATATTGTGTTCTACAATAAAGTAAGCTAGAGAAAAGAAAATTTAATTAAGAAAACCGTAAGGAAGAGAAAATACATTTCTAGAACTATACTGTATTGATCTATACTCTTAGTTTACATAGTCTGTTTACAAGGTGAATCATCTGTCTGAAATGGGCAACTGCAGCTGCAGACCTCAATCTAAGATACGTATCCTGCAACTCAGCTTTTTCTTGTAATGCCATGACCTTTCTCTGCTTCTTGGGAGTACTTCCGACATCACTACTGACATTTTGTATGGGACCCATGGAGTTATTCAAGGTTTATGGTATTGCAGCAGACATGATGAAAAATCCACGAGAACCGCTAGAGATCACCTTTTACTATGATACACAATTTGCTGGAGAGAGAAACTGTTCACTTGGAGATGATTATTATCACATGGTGTTTTAGGTGGATACTCTCAACACTTGAGCTCACTGAAATAGCAACAGGAGGTGGCTACAAAATTACTACAGTACCACAGTATGGATGGCAGTTAATGGTGTGCAGTTTGGTTTAATATTGCATCTTTACATTTCTCTTAACTGCCAGTGGTGCCATGTATGCATTGTGAATATTTGTGTGCAGAAGTTTTGATAAGTTCTAACCAACAGATTTGTGCATATTTTATGGTAACGAATGATAAAATACTCAAGTATCTATGTATATTTTATGCAATTCATGACATACCTAACTTTTATTTTTTTAATTTTTATTTGTTTATTTTTTTTTTGAGACAGGGTCTAGCGCTGTCATCCAGGCTGTGTAGTGGTACGATCGTGGCTCACTAAAGCCTCGACCTCCTGGGCTCAAGTGATCCTCCCGCCTCAGCCTCCTGAGTAGCCGGGACCACAGTCACCTGCCTCTATGCCTGGCTGATTCTTAAAAAATATTTTCTTTGGTAGAGACAGGGTCTCACTCTGTTGCCGAGGCTGGTCTTGAACTTCTGGGCTTAAGCAGTCTTCCTGCCTCAGTCTCCCAAAGTGCTGGACTTACAGGAATGAGCCACTGTGGTTGACCAATTTTATTTTTTAATATTTTTAGTCAGTTTATCTTCAAGTTTATTCAAATGGTTGCAGGTCTCCAAAATTTTTTTCCAATATATTCATTGAAAAAAAAGCCATGTATAAATGAACCTACACAGTCCAAACCCATGTTGTCCAAGGGTCAACTGTGTATATATTGCTGTCCTACTTTACAGATGAGGAAACAGCCTCAGCGATACAAAATGCTTGTTTATAAGTTTATAGTCACCCACTAGGTTTCTGCTGTCCACCACAGTGTCCTCAGTGCCTAGCACAGTGCATGGCACATAGCAAGTAAACAATACACATGTTTTGATGAGGCCGGGCGTGGTGGCTCATGCGTGTAATCTGTAATCCCAGCACTTTGGGAGGCCATGGCGGGAGGATCACTTGAGCTCAGGAGTTCAAGACCAGCCTCACCAACATGATGAAATGCTGTCTCTACTAAAAATACAAAAATTAGCCAGGCGTGGTGGCGCACACCTGTAGTCCCAGCTACTTGTAAGGCTGAGGCAGGAGAATCGTTTGAACATGGGAGGTGGAGGTTGCAGTGAGCCAAGTTCGTGCCACTGCACTCCAGCCTGGGCAACAGAGTGAGACTCCACCTCAAAACATTTTTTTCATTAATAAATGCATTTTCTGTTTGTGAGGGGGCACTTTTCCCATGACCTCATTGTACTGCTTTCCTAACTTCTTAGGAAAGCGGTGAAGATGGGAGGAAGGAAAGGAGCTTTTGTGATGCTCAGTGGGAAAAAGGCCCCCATCAGCTTTCTCGGAGTCAGTGCCACTGTTCGTTGAGACAGTGTGAATCCTGGTAGACACCAGTTGTTTTTGCTCCTTGCATCCCTTCACTCTTGCTCTAGTAACAACTCCTTGATGAGCCACTTGGGGGTGCTTTAGATGACATCAGCTCTGTCCTCTACTCAGGAGTGGGAAATAAATTTAGTGACCAATCAGAGGTTTGTGTTCTTCCGGCAACAGTGATTCGTTTAGGGATAGACCTGTGTTCAAATCGGATCTTCTGCAATATGATAACTTTAAAATGATTTTTGTTTGAATATATTTATATATTTAGGGAAGATGAGTGTAGATTTTTTTTTGGAGATGGGGTCTCACTCTGTTGCCCAGGCTAGAGTGCAGTGGCACTGTCTTAGCCCACTGCAACCTCCACCTCCCTGGTTCAATTGGTTCTCCTGCCTCAGCCTCCTGAGTAGCTGGGATTACAGGTATGTGCCACCATGCCCGGCTAATTTTTGTATTTTTAGTAGAGACAGGATTTCGCCATGTTGGCCAGGCTGGTCTTGAATTCCTGACCTCAGGTGATTTGTCCGACCCTGCCTCCCAAAGTGCTTGAATTACAGGTGTGAAGGTGCATTTCTTACATGCATATATTACCTAGCGGTGAAGTCTGGGCTCTGAGTGTACCCAGCACCCAGTGAACACTGTATCCCATAGGTAATTTTCCAACCCTTACCCCTATCTAATTATTCTTGAAATATACCTTTATTTGTAAACCTACAAAAAGCAGAAATAATAGTACAGGGAACCCCCAAATACCCATCACCCAGATTCAACAATTACAAAAGTTTGGCCACACTTCATTTTTTCTTTATTTCTCTATTATTCCTAAGATTTCTTAAAGCAAACCCAGATATTTGCCGTTTTATCCCAAAGTATTTTAGTTTGCATCTCTAAAATGTAAAGGCATTTTCTGGCTGGGTGTGGTGGCTCACATCTGTAATCCTAGCACTTTGGGAGGCCAAGGCAGGCGGATCACCTGAGGTCAGGAGTTCGAGATCAGCCTGGCCAACATGATGAAACCCTGTCTCTATGAAAAATACAAAAATTAACCCAGCATGATGGTGCATGCCTGTAATTCCAGCTCTTTGGGAGGCTGAGGCAGGAGAATCACTTGAACCCAGGATGTGGAGGTTGCAGTGAGCCAAGACTGTGCCACTGCACTCTAGCCTGGGCACAGAGCCAGACTCTGTCTCAAAATAAATACATACATGCATACATACATAAATGAAAGTAAAAATAAAATAAATGAGAACTCCCAGATAAGGTGAAAAATCTAGAAAGAAATCAGTATTCACCCATTATCTTCACTCTTGGCTCCCTGAGCAGAATTTTAGACCCTAATATAAAATCCGACAATTTTAATATCTAAGAGACATATTGAAAAGATGTTGTGTTTTATCAATCCCACATGCTGGGATTACAGGTGGCACATGCCTGTAATCCCAGCTACCTGGGAGGTTGAAGCAGGGGAATCCTTGGAACCCAGGAGGTGGAGGCTGCAGTGAGCAGAGATTGTGCCACCGCACTGTAGCCTGGGCAACAGTGTATATATATATATATATATATATATATATATATATATATATATATACTGTCTCTTAGATATTAAAATTGTCTAATTTGATATTAGGGACTACAATTCTGCTATGTATATAAATACATATATATAAAGGCATTTTCTAACATGACCACTACCATGAAACTTTTGCTGAAACTACTGAGAGAATGATAGGTGTTTTCTTTCCAATGGGAAAGAAACTTAAACCTAAGTTTAAACTTAAAGTTGGAGGGATAGAACCCTGAAAATGCTGGAAGCATCGCCTGGGTCAAAGAATAAAGTCAAGTAGTGAAGTCAGTCCAGGAATTAGCAAGAAAAGAATCCTGATTACATAGTTTGTGTTCCTAGATTAAAGCTTGCCCGAAGACCACATTCGTACCTTAAATGAAACAGCACAGCCTCTTTTACTTAAGCCATTTTGAGTAGGGTTCTTTTGTTCACAACCAAAGAATGTCTTCACTGATTTAGAAACCAATAACTTTTCTCCTGGGATGAAGGTTTCTTCCCCTACAATAGTTTATCTTGAAGCCAGACCTCAGCCCAATAGTCCAATATATAAAAACCCATGACTATGTAAAGTAGATCTACTGAACAAGAGGAAAACCAAATTACTCTGAAGGGCACAGTTTTCTCCTTTAAACTTGATGTGGGTTTATGGTCAATTGCAAGTAAAAACCTTTTGAGGGTGGGGTGCTGTGTGTGGATTTTTACTCTATTCCAGAAGCACAATTTTCCTTCTGTGCTGGGAACAAAAGGTGGGAAGTGGCGAATCATGGAAGCATGGCAATTTATCACGTTTCCTTTTGTGTTCCCAAGCCACTAGACTTGTGGAAGACCCTGCCCCAGATGCGTGGGGCAAAGTTGTCAGACCCCAGCTTTAATTTCTCTTTCATGTTTTTATAGCATCTTGAAATCCCTTTAAGCTCCTAATTCATTCTTCGGCAGGGGGAACATAACCCTTATAATCATGGATGGGCATTAAATGAACGGACTGAACTTGCATGAAAAATGTTTTTTGTGTGTTTATATAAGCATTTTCCTGGCTGTCATAGCTCTCAATAGGAAACCAAAATGTTCTCAGATCCATAAAGACTTGAGACTAATGCCTTCTAGGTGGTTATTAAGTATTAGACTGTTCCCAGTATTTAACCTTAAAAGAATTTACCACCCGCCTTGGATGTGACAGTGTTACTGACAAAACCAGTCCCTCAAAAGATGGGGTCTTGCCTTGTTTCGTGTCGTACACCAAACAAAGCAAATGCACAAAACTGAAAGTGAGTGTCAAGCAGTGCAGACTTTATTTGGTGGCCACGGAATTGAGAAGCAGGAGCATGACTCACAAACCAACTTCTTAACAGGTGACGGGTGAGGGGTTTAAAATGTACCATTTCTGTAATGGAGAGGTTGGACACTAAATACGAGGGGAGGAATATTAATGTTTTTTTTTCTGGAAACGGGCAGGGAACTTCCTAGAACCAGAGTGCTGCCTTCCTTTTTGTCCTTTTATGGCTTCTTCTGGCATTGTCATAGTGATTGTAACTGTCATGGTGTTAGTGGGACTGTCAGCATGGAAATGAGGTGACAATGGAGTCTAAGATCTTTTTGAAGTCACTTGATCAGCAATTTTGGCTCTAACCAGTATTAGCTGGTCTGATTACAAAGGGAACTTTTTTCTTTCTCTTTTGAGACAGGGTTTTGCTCTGTCACCCAGGTTGGAATGTGGTGGCACAATCATGGCTCACTGTAGCCTTGACTTCCCAGGTTCAGGTGATCCTCCTATTTCAGGGGACTGAAGGATCACCTCCTATTTTACATCTGCAACACTATTTCCAAATAAGGTCACACTCTGAGGTACTAGAAGTTAGGACCTGAGCCTATGAATTTGGCGGGGTTGGGGGAATAATTCAACATATAACACCATTCAACATATAACAACAAATAGGAGGATCACCTCCTATTTGGTGGCACACACCTGTAGACCCAGCTAGAGGGCTGAAATCTTCCTATCTCAGTCCCTAGCTGAGTCTACATGTATGTGTCACCAAGCCTGGCTAATTTTTGCATTTTTTGTAGAGATAGGGTTTCACCATGTTGCATAGGCTGGTCTTGAACTCCTGGGTTCAAGCAATCCATCTGCCTTGGCCTCCCAAAGTGATGATATTACAGGCAGGAGCTACTGCACTTGGCATACAAAGGGATTTTTTTTTTTTTAAATCACAGGTAAAGGTAAGCAGAGTTAGGACAGGTAAAAATTCAACTATGTCACATAGGCATTACACTGGGTAACAAGAGGAACCCAGTAAAGTCATAAGTATTGACGAGTTGCTTTAATAGAGAAGGGGACTGTGAACTGCTAAACTTGAGACATAACTCATAATCCAGTTAGCTGTGGTTTTACCCATACCACTGGCTTAAAAGTCAGAGGGCCTCGCTTTCCATTGTGATTCTGCTACTGACATCCTGCATGAACATGGGCATGTTATTTCGCCTTTCGGTGTGTCATATGTTTAATTATTCCCCCAACCCTGCCGAATTCATAGGCTTAAGTCCTAACCCCTAATACCTCAGAGTGTGACCTTATTTGGAAATAGTGTTGCAGACATAATTCATTCCATTGAGGTTATAGCTGGAGTATGATGGGCTCCTAATCCAATATAACTGGTGTCCTTATAAAAAGGGGGAAAATTGGACATGTACACACACACACACACACACACACACACACACGGAGAACACCATGTGAACATGAAGGCAGAGACTGGGATGATACAGCAGAAACTGAGGAATGCCAATGGTTGCTGGCAACCACCAGAAGCTGGTGGGGAAGGATAGAACAGATCCTTTCCTTACAGCTCTCAGAAGGAAGCAACCTGGATGATGCCTTGATCTTGGACTTCTAGCTTCCGATTGTGAGACAATGCATTTCTGTTGCATAAGCCACCCAGTCTGTGGTACTGTGATCCTGCAGCCCGAGGAGACCAATGGACTGGGTGAGGTCAACATGGAGACGCACCACCAGACTTGCTGTCCAACTGCAGCGAATGCAGCCGACAGATGGTCTCTAGCTGTTAGCCCCAAAAGGTTCAGCCTCAGCTGCAGAAAGCCACCTTGACCATGGCCATGTCTTTCTCTGGGAAGTCAGTGTCTGCATCTGAGCCAGGTAGGGGTATGGTATAAAGGCTTGGCCATGTTAGCTCAAAGCAGGAAAACTTTCAGGGACTGTATTTGCTCCAGAGCTTCCCATGGGGTTGGCCGAGACTGTGCAAGGCTGGCATCTCCAGCATCTTTCTACCCAATCCTGCTTTCTTGTTCCTTTTCTAAGTGTTGATCCCTAGGAAATGTTTTGTTCCCCAAACTCTATTTCAGTGCCTGCTTTTGGAGACCCCCAACTGGTGACATGGGGTTTTAACTTTCTCATCCACAACCTGTGAAAATACCTGGCCCAGACCTTCACACTTCATGGTCAGTTAACCAATGTCAATGGAAGCAGACCCTCTGGCCATTTCCTTCCTTATGCCACTGAAGAAGGAAACAAGAGCGATTGAAAGGGCTTCTGATGCCATGGAGCAAAGAGTATCCCAGGAAATGAGGCCAGTTCTGGCCATTGTTCCAGGGCTGGCTTACTGGGCGCACTGGGGGCTTAGATCTCTGCAATTTACCAACTCTTATAGGCTCCTGCAACCTCCCCGGTGACTGGCTGAACAGAAAGGGCGACACTGCATTGCTATGAAATTCTCTGCAATTTCCTATAAGAAAATAGCTGAGCTGTGTTCCAGAGAGATCCTCTCTAGGAGCTCTGCGTTAGAGGTGGCTGTGTTTTGAGATGCTGAATATTGTGGATTGGAGGAGAATGAAGTGTTTTACACTATGAGAGGTGGGAAGTTTTAAGTTCTATAGTTCATTTCATTTTATGGTGTGTGTGTGTGTGTGTGTGAGAGAGAGAGAGAGAGAGAGAGAGAGAGAGAGAGAGAGAATATGTCAATGCATACATGTATAAGTTTCCATCTCTGTCTTTTTGAAGATTCAATATGTGGTATGTTAGCCTATCCAAAAGTGACAATCATTTTATACATCCTCCAATGCAGGCTAAAAAATGCCAATCAAGTACAAAATATATGACCTATTATGCAGCTTTTGAGCTTCAATAAACGTCCAGCTCTCTACTTCTATTAAATTTAGAGGAAATGCCTGTCTTCTAAAAGCTTAATCACCTGTGGATGCCTTTGGGAGACTTCGTAACAAATGGCAAATCAGAAGAAGCTTTCTTAATTTTCTTGATTCCAATCTGCTCTGTTAAAGAGGCCCCAGCAGCCTCCTGGGTTTTCCCGGCCTGTGCAGCTCGTGCCATCTCGTCCTTCCTCTCACTTCTAATTTAGCAGTTTCAGATACTAGTATCAAAACCATTCGGGGGATTTCTCCCTTGACGGCTTTCTAATTAAATCTTCTATAAAAACGACATTTAATTATGGAGACAGGTGTTTTGTTTTTCTTTTTTGGTCCCAAAGACAGCAACTATTTCAATCAAATTGGTACAGACTTTGTATATTTTTCTCTCCCTTTCTCTTGCCCAGTGAGATGTTCTCCCCCAAAAAATCCATGAGGGAGCTACATATTTTGTGTGTTTTCTTGATTCTTTTGACAGGCTTTCAGTGGGCTGGGAGTCTCAGTCTCATTTCTCAGGTTCCAGCTTCGATCAGATAACTATGTTTGATTAAACATCCTTTTAAACTCATGATCAGCTCAGCAATGACTTCGTCAGAAATGACCTTTCTGATGATCTAACCTCAAACAGGGGTTTCTGGAAGCATGAACTTCAGTGTTCTCTGATGGGTGTTCTTGGTTCCTGGCGGGTCCCATGGAGGCTCCTCAGAGTGATGCCCAAGGGAAAAGCTGGGCTCTGGGGTGTCAGGCAGTTCTGTATTACCTTGGCTACTTCTGGGAGCTGGGCTCAGCTTTAGAGGCTCAGTTTGGAGGTGGAGGATGGAAACAATCATTTCCAAAGACTTAGAATCTTGGGCTTTGAAGTCCAACACACTTGGGCTGGCATCCCCGCTCTGTTTGGAGCCATCTTTTGGGTCTTGTATTTCTTAACATGGGATTAATAATTCCTACCTTCTGGGGTTGTAGTGAGAATTCAATGAGTCCATGCATGTGAATGCTCTGGGCACCCTTGTTAACGCAGGCTGGGTTCCCTGAGAAATGGCTTTGTGAGGAGATGAGCCTGCAGGATGTTTAATAAGGAGAGGCCTTGGGATCCACCCCAGTGGGAAGGAGGGGAAGGGAGCAGAAGAAGGTTGTGGGAGACATTGAGCTGCAATGTGGATCCAGTCATTGCTTCAGCTGACTCCACAGGGAGCTCTGGAGCCAGAATGGCCCTGGAGAGGTGACTGAGTTAGTTCAAGATGGCTAGGCCTGTAAACTCAGCATTTGTTAATCATTGGTATGGGCTACCCTAGGAGGTGTGTGACTTTGGGTAAGGTGGCTCTACAGCTGACGCACTGCGTCCTTCCTTGAAGGTGTATCTGGAGTGTGTAACTGTATCCGTTAAGACCCTCAGTAGATGTTGGCTATTGCTGTCGTTAAGAGGATTAAAAGGAAATTGGACTTTAGAATGTTTTTCTCTTCTGTAAGATGCAGACTGCTCTCTGATTTGAACATTGCATTACAGTTATCAATTTAGTCATTCATATGACAAATATGTATCAAGCTGCTCTTGCAATGAGCTGGGCACTGTGCTAGGCTCTGGGACACCTCCCTGGCACTCATGTGTCTCACATTTGAGATGAGAACCTCATGCTCTGCAAGTTTCAAGCATGAGCCTGTGCTACAATGAAACAAGTTCCAAACACACCCACACAGGTTTGCACACATACCCATACACAAATACCTGCACACATACCTGCATATACACACACCTAAACACATACTTCCACACACCTGCACAAACACCCACACACATTCCTGTGCATATACCCCCATACTGGCGTGCACATATCTGCACACACATACCCCAGCATCACACACACATCCAGCTTAAGAGTTGGTTGTGAGGTATGTTAGGGCCTCTTGGAAGGACATACTGAGTTAGGGGTGCAAGAGGCTTATTGGGGGTTAATGCCTGTGAAAAATAAAGGGATTGAAACAGGAGTGGGCAGAGGAAGCCTTCAGCTCATGATACAGGCTTGAAGTCGGCCCACCTAACAGGGAGTGCCCATCAAAAGACAGCCCAGTGAAGTAGTCTCTAACTGGGCAGAAGTGACCAGGCCTTAGTACCCCTGCCATGCCCAGTCATTGACTGGGGCTACCTGGGAAGAAGGTGGTCTTGGCTCAAATGCTGCAGCAGATCCCGAAGGTTCTACTTGCAATGGAAGGAAATTCTTTGTTAAAGAAAAACAGAAGCAGCACTTCTCTGCAGCTGCCACATAAGGATTAATGACAAGCGGATGTGCAAACAAGAACCCAGCGCAGAGTGGGCCTGGCAGACACAGAGAAGGATCTGGATGACTTTTCCTTCCCTCCTACCTTTTCCTCATGTGGTTTCATAATTTCTAGCAAAGCAGAGCATGAAAGGTCATGCAGCTTTAGGTGGCTCTGGTAACAATTTCATCACTATATGAATCTATTGAATGTTTATTAAATGCCAAACACTGTACTAAGCAATTTACATCTGTGATCTCTACATAGCTCTTTGAATTAGTTACCTTATTATTCCCATTATACAGATGAAGAAAACGAGGTCCAAAGGGAGAAGTCATTTGCCCAAGTACAGTCAAGAGCTGCATAATGATGTTTTGTTGGTGATGGACCTCATATATGATGGTGGTCCCATAAGATTTACTACCTTATTTTTAGTATACCTTGTCTATGCTTCGATATGTTTAGATACACAAATGCTTACCATTGTGGTACAATTGCCTACAGTGTTCGGTACAGTAACATGCTGTACAGGTTTATAGCCTAAAAGCAATAGGCTACACCGTATAACCTATGTGTAGTAGGCTATCCATCTAGGTTTGTGTGAATACACTCTATGATGTTCGCACAACAACCAAATTGCCTAAGGACACATTTTTCAGAACGTATCCCCATCATTATGTGACACATGACTGCACATGGCAAACATCAGTCCAGGTGTTACCGGAAAGGGGTCCTGATCCAGACCCCAAGAGAGGGTTTTTGGATCTCACTTAAGAATAAATTCAGGGTTGAGTCCATAAAGTGAAAGCAAGTTTATTAAGAAAGTAAAGGAGTTACTCCATAGACAGAGCAGCAGCTTGGGCTGCTAGACTAAGGATACTTATTTCTTGATCACATGCTAAACAAGGGGTGGATTATTCAGGAATCTTCTGGGAAAGGGGCAAGCAATTCCCAGAACTGAGGGTTCCTCTCCTTTTAGACTATATAGAGTACCTTCCTGACGTTGCCGTGGTATCGGTAAACTGTCATGATGCTGGTGGGAGTGTCTTTCAGCATTCTAATTCATTATAATTAGTGTATAATGAACAGTGGGGACCACCAGAGGTCACTTTTGTCGCCATGTTGGTTTTGATGGGTTTTAGCTGGCTTCTTTACTGTGTGCTATTTTATCAGCAAGGACTTCGTGACCTGTATCTCGTGCTGACCTCCCATCTCATCCTGTGACTCAGAATGCCTAACCTCCTGGGAATGCAGCCCAGTGGGTCTCAGCCTTATTTTACCCAGCCCCTGTTCAAGATGAAGGCACTTTGGTTCGAACACCTCTGACACAAGCTCCCAAACTGAAAACCCTTCTCTGACTGCCATTTGCAGTCCTGGCTGTCACAGAGCAGAGAGATAAAAGCCTCAGGAAAATCGCCCAAGGACGAAAAACGATTTGAGAGCATAGTATCGATTATCTGGGCTGACAGCAAAAATGGCCAATGGCCTGATTTGCTGGGAGGTTGAACTCTGGGAAACTGTAAGTCTTGCAAATTCCACTGGGACCCTAAAGCACTTTGCAGAGAAGTCAATGGAACCAAAAGGAAAAGGCATGGAGAGATGTCAGAGACAGAACCTTAGAAATTTAATTTTGAGTGTGTGAGCCTCTAAGAACTCAAACTAGCTAGTCTTCTTACCTCTCTGGTTAAACCTAGCAGAGAAAAAAGCCTCTTCCAGATAAAAATGGCTAGAAATGCCCCAGGGAGAGATTTGGAGACCTGCTATGTTCTTGCCTGCAGGAGTTAAGATTTTGGTGGGAGGGCATGCCTTTGTCACTGCCATGTCTGTGGAAGCTAATTGCTTTTTAAATCTGTGCCTGGCAGAATCTGGGATGGAGAATGACACTTTGCACTTGGACCTGCCAGAGTTAGGCACCCAGAATTTAGGATTCACTAGAGGCTGGGACAGAGATGGTATGGAGCAGCCTGGCTTCATGGTGTCCTGACCTTGGTCTTCCCCATTTTCCCGCAAGCCTTTTTTCCAGTTCTGACCTGCTCATTGTTCACTCTGCTCAAATACTTGAAGTGACTCCTCATTGCTTAGAGGATGAAATTTAGACTGCGTCATGGGACCCATTGGAATCCATTCCTGCCCTACTTTCATTACTCATGCACACGGTTCCCATTTGAGAGAACAATGTTCCCTTTGCTCCCTGGGAGGACATCCTGAGACATGTTCCCTAAATGTACCTTGCCCTTTACTTTCTTCTTGACTTTGCATAGGCTGTTCCCTCTACCTGGAGTGCTTTCCCCTCTTCTAAACCCCTATACATCCTTAAAAGCCCAGTTCAATTTGTCTTGACTTGGACTCATTTACAATGGGGGTTCTCAACCTTCCCACGTTTTGGACACTTCTTGGTTGTGGGAGCTTTCCTGGGCACTGTAAGATACTGTGTACCATCCTTGGCCTCTATCCACTAGATTCTAGTAGCTACCCCCACCAGTTGTGACAACTGGAAGTGCCACCAGACATTTCCCGATGTCTCTGAGGGACAAAACCGCCTCTACGTGAGAACCATTGCTTAGAGTGTTTAGCAGCTTCTTCTGTTTACCTGACATCTTGTCCAGGGGATCTTGTCTCACTGTGTTGTACTTATTTGCTTTCTGACTGTCCCCTCACTGGACCAAAAGCTCCTTCAGGCTGGTTCTTTGTCTTCTTCAGCATCTCTTGCATTGGTCTGGCCCATAGTAAGTGCTGCATAAATATTTGTTGAACGCATGGAGAAATGAGGCACAGGGTGTGAGCACTGCAGCTGTCTAGAAATGGGCTACTTCATAAAGCCAAGGGCAATTAATGACCCTTGGGGTAAGGGCAGTGACCACCTCATGGGACTGTGCATATCAGATGCCTTAAAGATATAAAGCTGTCATAATAGGGCCTGACACATACTAGGTGCTTAATATATGTTAGCTATTGTTGTTATTGTTATTTTTTCTCACTCTGGGGCTCTCTCTTTCAGAAAGGCTTCCAATTTGAGGGTCACAAATGGCAGGCAGACACAGATAAGTGGACATAGTGAGGAAATCTCTCTTGAGGATCAACATACATGAATTTAGGCTACTTGAAAAGAAAGTACTCCTGGCCGGGTTCGGTGGCTCACGCCCGTAATCCCAGCACTTTGGGAGGCCAAGACGGGAGGATCACTTGAGTTGAGGAGTTTCAGACCAGCCTGGGTGACATAGTGAGACCCAGTCTATACAGAAAATTCAAAAATTAGCTGGGCATAGTGGTGCATGCTTATGATCCTAGCTACTCACAAGCATGAGGCTGTATGGTGGGAGGATGGCTTCAGCCTGAGGGGTGGAGGTGGCAGTGAGCCGAGATTGTGCCACTGCACTCCTGCCGGGGTGACAGAACAAGACCCTGTCTCAAAAAAAAAAAAAAAAAAGCTACTTCTTTATAAAGTGAGTTGTTAATAGATATTATGCTAAGGGATGAATATACAGACATAGTGATGAGGCTGAGGACTCTGGGCCAGACTGCTTGAGTTGGAATCTTGAGTCCGTGACTTACTTAGCCTCAGTTTCCTCACCTATAAAATGGTGATTATAGTAATATGTACCTCATAGGGTTATTGTGATGGTGGAATGAATCGATGTATATAAATTCATATCGTAAGATTCTCTAAGTCGATCACCATTATTATTATTAGATGTATTCTTGAATAACAGCTTCCAGATGGATCTTCCCTAAAGGAATCTGGAATATCTGAGGACTGTTTGGAGAGCATAGACATGTCATGACTTCCCACTTTAATCCCAGGCAGACAGGGCTAGTTGATTCTGCAGTTTTTTTCCCCTCTGAGCCATAGACTCCTCCTCCAGGCAGCCACTACTAATCATGATGTGAACACTGTATGCGTAATTATCCTTAGATATTGCCATTAAGTCCTGAGGGAAGGTGCATAGACCCAGAGTTAAGGATGTGAAGAGCTTCCCTGTACCTTAGGGCTGAATTTGCTACTGCCCCTCCTCCAGCTTTATACATTGTACCTGAGACACTGGCAATGAAAACCTCTCCAAAATGTCAGTGCCAGATCGGGAAGCCAACACAACAAGCTCCCTTCGGGGGTCCAACAGCTGGAGAAAGACTGAGCCTAAATCTACATAGAGAGCTACTTAAAGTGTGGTCTGTGGACCTGTGCTGGTCCGTAAACTGTTGCTGGTCTGTGAGGAGCTAAGTACCAAAATTGTTGTTAGTGTCTTAATTTCCTGGGGCTGCTTTAATAAATGACCACAAACTGGGTGGCTTAAAACAACAGAAATGTACAGTTCTGAAGTCTGAAATGGGACGGCAGTGAAGGCCATGCTCCCTCTGAGACTCTGGATGAAGTCCCTCCTGGTCTCTTCCAGCTTCTGTTGGTTCCCAGCAATCACTGGCATTGCTTGTCTTGTAACTGTGTCTCAGATCTCTGCCCCTATCATCACATGGCCTTATTCCTTGTGTATATCTCTGTGTGTCCATTCCTCTTCTATTTTAGTTAGTTAATTAATTTTTTTTTTTAGAGACAGGGTCTCGCTCTATCACCCAGGCTGGAGTACAGCGGTGTGATCTCAGCTCACTGCAGCCTCAACCTCTTAGGCTCAAGTGGTCTTCCCACCTCAGCCTCCCGAGTAGCTGGCACTATAGGCATGTACCACTCTTTCCTTTTTCATAAGGACACACATTTTTGGGTTTGTGGCCCACTCCGATCCGGTACGACTTCATCTTAACTAACAACATCTGCAGATACCTTATTTCCAAAATAAGGTCACATTCTGAAATTCCTGGCGGACATGCGTTTTGCAGGGGTACTACTTAAGCCGCTAAGGGAGTAAGCATTTTGCAGACCACACTTTGAGTGGCGTTTAGATGGTTCAGTTCTCTGCCACCTCCACTGCATGGGAGTAGAACAGGGTGGGAAGGGTCCCCTGCAAGGTGAGTTAGTGGTGTTTGTTGTTTGGGGAGCTGCACTACATCCAGCTCAATCAAAAAGAGCAGATGACTCACTGAATGGTTTTGTGCTGAGCAAATTAAACCCATCCCATCACAGCAGAGCAGTTCAGCCAACTCTATGCTGAACTTGTGCCCATATCATACCTTTCATAAACCTAATTGTAGCTTGCATTTCCCTGATGCCTTCCAAACTGAAGGCTTATAACAGATCTGCAAGCCCTGAGAGTTGTGTTTGTTTGCCTAGGTATTTGGTTTTCTCTCTTTTTTCCCCTAATGAATAATGTTCTAATGAAAGCAAAGTAGGGTCACAGTTTGAGGTAAATGCATGCACTAAGGAGAAGAGGCCAGAATAAACAGGCTTTGCAGCATCCCCAGGTATTCCTTCCCGGGAGTGGCTTCTAACTGTTAATGAACTTGGATAGGTTTGCTTGAAAGCTGAGAGGTCTCTGAGAGAATGCCCAGGACAGCTTTGAAGATGTGACTGAGGAATTCACATTTCTTCTCTGCCAACCCTGCCTCCTCCAGAGGACACCCAGCTTGTAAGTAAAGTGATAATTCTGTGAGTAAAATGAGAGACCTGTAGGTTACATAATGATGTTGACGGCGATGGTAGGAATTAGGTCTATTTTTTTTTTTAGTACCTGCATAAACCCAACTGCTCTCTAAATTTTAGATCACCTTTGTGAAGTGTTTAATTCTATCCTCCACTTTCCAGTGGAGGAAACTGAGGCTCAGAGAGGTGAAGTCATTTGCTTAAAGACACACGAGGAGCCATCACCAGAGCTGGGGTTGGAACTCATGGGTGTGGGTACTCATGCCCTTATGCCTGCCCTCAACAGGGAACATTGGCCAGAATCTGAGAAGGTCATCTGGCCTCCCCCATTTCCACATGGAATGACAGGTGTCACCTTGAAGAAATTTCGAGTTGACTATGTTCTTCCGTAAAAGGAGTTGTGGTTTATCTGGTTTTGGATTAGACCTGGGTTTAAATTCTGGCTAAGGCACTTACCAGCTGTCCTGGTCTTGGGCCTATTTATTTGTCCTCTGTTCCTTTCTGACGACAGGGGCCATGTCCCTACAGCCCGCATCTTCCACACTTCTTTGTCGGCTTGCTTCCTGCTGGGTTTGTCTAATGCGAGGCAATGGCAATACAGGAGAAGGCAGAAGGAAGGAAAAACCAAGGAATTTCTTCCCCTCCCTCTGCCTCTGGAAGGTTTGTTGACTCCTCCGTTTCCAGCTTCTACTTACTGAGTCTCACTGGCCCAGGGCTCTAGGAACCCTACCTTCTCCCTTCTTTCCCCTGCCTAGGGTAGTAACGGCTTTCTGCTGTTGCTAGTCTCTGGGTGGCCTCACTCTCCCTGGTAACCTCAGCTCCCTCCTTGCTCATGTAACCAATCCCCTGCGTTACATTCTCTCTGTCGTAAATACTTGAAACAGTTTCTGATTTCTTGATTTGATTTTGATGGAGACGCCAGCTAAGTGACTTTGCTTCTTTTAGCCTTGATTTCTCTATCTGTACAATAGGGATGATAATAGTACCTTTCACCTAAGGCATTTGTGAGGATCAAATGAGTTAATTTTCGTTAAACCCCTGGCTCAGTTTCTGGTGTATAATAAAAAGTTTTCCCAGCTTGGAGACCCTAGGCATGCATTTCCCGCAACAATTTAAGCAGCATAATGAATTCTATAGTTAGCCAGAGAGCTTTATTTTGTTTCACTTTTTTGAAAAGTGTTAGTTCTGGGTATGCATATTAATGAACATCACCAGAAAAATACACTCCAGTGACTAAGCCAGGGAGCTTAGACTAACAGCTTCTGCCCTTCTCTCTTCCTTCTCTCTTTCACCTCAAGGAGTGGGCAAGCCAGCACCTTTTCTCAGCACCATGTATAGCCAAGCAGATGCAGAGAAAATGCTGAACTTTCAGAATTTCTTGAGGCTCCTGAAAGCTTGTGTGTCATCATGAAACAGAAGCTCATCTTATAAATCTGTCTTTCATAGAGGCTTCAGTTACTGATGCCAAATGTCAACATATCAGATTGTTGGCTAATTTTAGCCTTCTCACTGTCTTGCAGACGTGTAATTAACACCACAGTTCAGATGCAATTCAGGCACTGAGTTCCATTTTGCATAGTGATTTTTGAGACCTTGACCATTAGCACTAAGGTTCAAAGTCTGAAAGTGCCAGCTACATGTGGGATGTCTCCTGTTCTTCCACACCTCCATTTGTCCCTTTAAAATCAAAATCAAAATGGTCCAAGCTCCCATTTCATGTATTGTAGGATGTCCAGTGCCTTTTTGGATATATCTGGGAATCTCAGAGGGCTTTTGCACTCCTGGTCACTTCTCGTGTGGAATTCTACATGGGTCCATTTGGTGTCTTGCCTCTTGAAGCTGTTGTCTCCTCTTTACCTTACTTTAAATATTGCCCACCCCATGCCTTAGAACATCCCCAGATAGGCAATTTGTGGGTTGCAGACTTTTACTGAAGGCTTGAAAATGGCTGAACTGGACCATGGCTCAAGACAGAACAGAAAACAAGTTAAAATGGAATAGTCAACATTGTACGTTTCCTTAGCCACTCCCACGATAGGAATTTCCTCAATTGCCTTTCCTCTTGGGCTCCCCTGTGCTGTCATATGGCTGGGGCTTTTCATTTCCTCCAGCTCTGTTATCTCAGTGTCTCATTTTGGATTGCTTCTTAATCTTGTCTAGTGACCTGTCAATCTCCAAACTCCAAATTCACACTACTTTTGTATTGAGGGTAAAAAACATTTTAGTCACCGCCGCCCCTGCCCCCACCACAAATAGAATTCCTTGTAGACACAGAGCCATCTTTGTTTAGAAGACTGCTTTGATGAGAGTTTGGGGAGAGAGTGTGCTTTCTGCCCCCCATCACAGGTCTCACTCCAAAGCTTCAAGGACAGTGGAGGGGGAGAGAGATGAGGGGTAAGAGAGACCTCAGGAAGTTGGTGAGAGACTTGTGTGAGATAAAGGAGAAAATATAAGAAGCCATGTCTGCTCATTTCTGCTTCCAGCCTAATTTCACAAGCCTCTGACTTGTGATGATGTGCAATGCTCTGGAAATGTGTTGAAGACAAAACAGGATATAGCACACAGCCCCCCATGTCTTTTGCCTGAGTCACTACATTCCTTAAAAGACAAGTGACCCTAGTCCTTGCCTTTTCCTATACTTAAGATAACATCTGATGGGGTTAGTGATTGTGCCTCTATAATCTGTAACAGATGTACTCTTATATCCAACTTGGATGTGGTTTTGCACGTATTAAACCTCTACCACCTGTATATAGGCAGTGGGCTAGAATACTGTACAAGAGTAGTCTGATAGAGCTCTCTAAAGGGCTGTTCCCAGGTTATAGGCTTCATTCAGTCCAGAGCCCTCGATAAGACTTCTGAATAAAACTAACTTTAATTCTTTAAAAGCTTGATTTTTTTTCTTTAGTTGACACATGGGAGAGTTGAAAGTCCAAGTGAAATCCCAGTAGATATTTTGGGATTGGTGAAGTTTACAGTGGCCACCAGCCATTGTTCAGGTTGCTGTGTTAGATGTCTCTTATTTGGGCCCCCTGTGTAATATTCGTTTAAAGGTGACATTATTAAGAACTTCTTGCTGTGGGTAGATTTTTTTTTGGAAATTGGAGGGGAAATGTATATGAAGTTCATGTATCTGAAGAAGCATCTACTGCAACAGGAGCCAGGGCACCAAGAGGGCCATGAGGAAATTAGCTTTTGAGACATGCGGACATCTAGGGACAAGAATGTTCTGGAATGTGCAGACCTTTACGAGTTGAGCTTTTGGACTTTGTTAGGTAGTGGGATTGATGAGAGCTAAGGTCCCAGCAGAAAACAGGTGTCATTCTCAGACTAGCTTATTTGAAGAGAATTTAACTCAGGCTATTTTCAAAACAATGAGTAGAGGCCAGGGAAACTGACAAGAAACAGTGCAGACTCCTGGGGCTGCTCCAGCGCAGGCGGAGAAAGTCAGGCCTATTGCTGGGTGAATGTTCCTGACATCCCAGGGTGGTGAGGATTGACGGAGCTTGGGGTAGTGCATGGCTTGTGTATTAGCTTCTTACGGCTGCTGTAATAAATTACTACACACTTAGTCACTTGAACTAATACATATGTGTTATCATCTTATAACTGTGAAGGTCAGCAATCTAGAATGGGCCTCACCGGGTTAAAACCAAGGTGTTGGCAGGGCTGTGTTCCTCGTGGAAGCTCTAGGGGAGGACAGTTTGCTTCCCTGCCTTTTCTGGCTTCCAGTGGCTGCACATATCCCCCAGCTCCTGGTCCCCTGGCAATCCTATCCCTCCAGCCTCTTGCTTCTGCCACCCTATGTCCGACTTCCTCTTCCGTGATCAAATCTCCCTCTGCCTCTGTCTTATTTGGTCACTTGTGATTACCCTTAAGGTTCCCTCCATATAATAGAGAATTATCTCTCCAATTTGACCTCTTGAAAATCACATCTTGCAAAGTCTCTTTGGCCAGGTGAGGTAACAGTCATGGGCTCTGGGGATTAGGACGTGGACCTCTTGGGGGGTGGGCAGGGAGAAGGAGCAGTATTCTGCCTACCACAGCGTGGAACACTCCAGGCTTCCCCTTCATTCACATGGGTTCCCGCAGGCAGACCAAACCACATCGCATTTGCTGCAGGAACCAACTCTAGACGTGCCACTGTGTGTCCTGCATCCCATCTGGAATATCAGTTTTCTATCATAGAGATGCAGGGGTTTCTCCGTAGAGACTACACTTGGAGCAACCCAGCTCCACACCATCTGGTGCTGCCCACTCTGCGAGCGTGTCTGCTCCCTGGCTACTGTGTAAGCTGCTGACAACAAATCCAACAAACTGTTCTCTGCGTCCTCCTGGCAGCCTCATGGAGACTCGCACACAGTAGGTGCTCAATAAATGTTGTGGCTCATCAATCTGCTTACAGGGCTGTTTTAAGCAGATAAGCAAGATGAAGTACGTCCTGAAGAGGAGTTTAGTGTTGTTGCCCCCAACCCTGCAAGGGCAACAGGGAGTCACTGAAGGTGTTAAGTAAGAGCATGACAAGATTTGTGGCAATTAATGGGGAAAGATTTGATGTTCCAGTAAGAGGAGGCTTTGGGCAAATATATGGAGATGGGAATTTTGAAAATGCAGGTTTGGGGACTGCTAAGATTTCATGGGGTGATGTGGGCAAGACTTTCTTCTGATTTGCCTCCATCAACACTTTATAATAACTGTGTACACACACGCTTTTGCACTCAGGCTCTGAGCCTGATTATCTTTGTAACCCCCACAGTGTAGCACTGGCCTGGCACATAGTAGGTGTTAATTAAAATTTTGGTGAGTCCAATTGAACTTGGCAAGCCACCTGACCTTGACTGTTCCAAGCTGCAGTTTTCTTCCTTTCTTTTTTTTTTTTCTTTTAAGACAGAGTCTTGCTCTGTCGCCCACGCTGGAATGCAGTGGTGCGATCTTGGATCACTGAAACCTCTATTGCCCGGGTTCAAGTGATCCTGGTGCCTCAGCTCCTGAGTAGCTGGGATTATAGGCACCTGCTACCATGCCTGGCTAATTTTTATATTTTTAGTAGAGATGAGGCTTTGCCATGTTGGCCAGGCTGATCTCAAAATCCTGACCTCAAGTTATCCACCCTCCTTGGCCTCTCAAAGTACTGGGATTACAGGCCTGAGCCACCAAACCTGGCCAGGCTTCAATGTTCTATTTGTAAAACAAAAGAGTGAGACTAGGGCCCTCACAACTCTGACTCAGTGGTATTTAAAATCCTGCTTCTTTTCATGGACAGCATTCATCTGGAGGCCCATATTTGGGAAGGGAGTTGGACTGGGAAACTGAGGATCTCCACAACTCTGGGACTTTTAGATTTATAGCTACTTCTAACATTTCTCAAGAATTCATGTGTGCCAGAAACTATTCTCAGGCCTTGCAGGGGGTGATCTCATCAAATCTTTGCAACAGTCCTACAAAGAAAGGAACTATTAGCTCCATTCTAGAGATAAGGAAACCGAGGCTCAGAGAGTCAAGGGGCTTGACCAAGGTCGCACAGTCAGGGGAGACAGAGCTGGGATTTGAACACAGTTCTCCTGACTCCAGAACCAGCCTTTACTCTGTGCTCTGATGTTTGGATTCTTCTTTCAGTTTCGTTTTGTTTTAACCTCTAAACACCTCAAGCGTGTGTATCCCGGGCAAAAAGACATTCTCCTACATTGCTACAGATCAATTTCAAAAGCTAGGAATTTACCATCTCTCCAACATTGCCATCTAATCCACAGCTTATTTTCAAAGTGTTTCAGCTGTCCCAGTAATCTTCTCTTTATTCTCTGTCCAAGATCTAACCCAGGATTGTACGTCATATTGAATTGTCATGTCTTCTTAACATTTCCTCTGGAGCAGTTCTCGGCCTTTCTTTGTTTCTTGACTTTGAGATCTTTGAAGCTTCCAGGCCCTCAATTTGAGCTTTCCTGATGCTTCCTTGTGTTTAGATTCAGGTTGTTCATTTTTGGCAGGAATAATGCAAAAGTGGTCTGAATTGCTCCCAGTGCATTGTATTTGGAGGCACCTGCTATTGGTTTGTCTTATTCCTGGGTGAAGTTGATCACTTATGGGTAACAGGTTTCTCCACTGTAAAGATACAGTTTTCCCCTTTGTAATGAATAAGTGATTTGTGGGGAGACACTTTGAGACTAGTAAATATATTGCTATTCATCACACGTTCACTCACTGTTTTTTTTCATAGTTATCTTTTTTATTTTTATTTATTTTTATTTTTATTGCATTTTAGGTTTTGAGGTACATGTGAAGAACATGCAAGATAGTTGCATAGATACACACATGGCAGTGTGATGTGCTGTCTTCCTCCCCATCACCTATATCTGGCATTTCTCCCCATGCTCTCTTTCCCCAACTCCCCACCCTCCGCTGTCCCTCCCCTATTTCCCCCTGACAGACCCCAGTGTGTGATGCTCCTCTCCCTGTGTCCATTGTGATCTCATTGTTCAACACCCACTTATGAGTGAGAACGTGTGGTGTTTGATTTTCTGTTCTTGTGTCAGTTTGCTGTCACACTGGTTTTAGCATCCTTTGAGGGTTTTCTAACTCCATCATTCCTTTTGCAGTTCTCAGTTAGTTGGCTTAGAGCTTCTCTTCTTCCCACCCCCACATTTATTCATTTTATTCACATATATATATATTAACCTGGACTCATGGAGCCATTCCAATCCATGCAGGCTGATCTCCCACTGGTTGCCTTTGCCAGGTGAGCTATTCTTCCTCATTTGTTCCCCGTGTGAATTCAGCTCATCTTATCATTTGAAAATCCAAAGGCTTCCACTACCTGGAAATCTTCAGTTTTAGCTAGAGAGGAAGAAAGTCACAAACTTCCGCCCTAAGGAGGAGAGAGAAGAGTGAACGTTTGGGCAATCCGACTGCTTGCTCAGTTCCCCTCTAGTTCATCCTTTAGCAATGGCCATTCTCCAGCAATGGGGTGCACTGCAGGGTCAGGGAGGTGGCCTCCAATTGTGTGGTTTCCTGGTGGTGGTCATTTCTATATATCAGTCTCTCTCCTTCCTCCGTTTGTGGTTGTGGAACTGTAGATGCCTCTTCAAGAGGCAGGAATGTTTATGACTTCCCCAGGGAAATCCGGGAAGGTCATTTCAGACTCATCTTGCAGCGTTCTCTTCTTAAAGAGTGAATCCAGATGAGCTTCAGTCCTCCTGCACCCTGTTCTTCCTTTCATAGTGCTCGCTATGTGTGCTTAACTTCTTTTTTCTTTTCCTCCCTCTCTCCCTCCTTTTCTCCCATTTACCTTCCTTCATCCCTCCCTCCCTCCTTTTCTCCTTTTTACCTTCCTTCATCCCTCCCTCCCTCCCTCCTTTCCTTTAACCAATTAATGCTCTTGAACACCTACTATGTGTTCATCCATGAGCAAGACCAACACAACCTGCTCTTGAGCTCTCCTGTGGCAAATATACATTAAACAATGTCACCATTAAACACATGATCACACACTTGGATAAGTGCTCTAGCTGAATGTCAGAGGAGGGATGTCCATGCTCATGTGACAAATGAAGGGGCTGAGGCACAGACTCCACAGCCACCACTGAGTCAGGCAAGGTGTAGAAGCCAGACCTCCCAATGCCCACCCTGCCCTCCATCACTCAACCCAAGCCCCAGGTGTTGAGGGAACAGACCTCACTTGATCTCAGCTGAGCCAAGCATAAGTCTGCCCTCAGGCTAATTAACGATGCCCTTCTTGTATATGAAGAATTGCCGGGAGTTGTAGGGAGCAAATATTGACCTTCTCCACCAAACAAAAAGTCAAATAAAATGTGAACATCTGTCTCTTGTGTAAAATAAGTCCTGTGTGGGTGTAGGATCAGGGGGAGGTGACTCTGCAAGACCTGTCTCCTTCTCTGCCAGGTCTTTCAGCTCTGGTTTCTGTCTCTGTCTATCTTGGGTTTGTCTCGGACAGTTTCTCTGCCTCATGCTCTCTGTGACTCTGTTTCTGCTAGTCAGCTGCCTCTGTCTCAGTCTTTCTGTGTCTCACCTCTCATCCCACCTACGTCCCTCCCCAGCCTCCCATTCTGTGTCCCAGCCAGGATCAATTCCTTGTAGTGTCCCTGGGATGCCACCTCCTTCCACCCTCCCAGCCATTGCAGGTGTTGTTCCACTTTCTGGGAGCAGTGGTGTCTGTGCCCCCTTCCCAAATTTCTGCCTATGTCTGAGTTTAAACGTTATCTTATACTTTGAGAAGCCTGAACTCCACAAGGGCAAAGCTTTTTTGTCTTTTTTTTACTTCTTGCTGTGGTCTGCAGCTTTGTGTCCTCTCCTTCCTCCCACCTACCATACCACTCCCCACCCCACATTCCTATGTTGAAATTCTAACCTTCAAGGTTATGGTATTAGGTAATGGGGCCTTTGGGAGGTGGTTAGGTCATGGGCTGAGCCTTCATGAGTGGGATTAGTCCTCTTATGAAAGAAGCCCGAGAGAGAACCCTTGCCCTTCCACCACGTGAGGACACAGTGAAAAGATGGCCATCTGTGAACCAGGGCGTGGGTCCTCATCAGATACCAAATCTGCTGATTTGATCTTGGACTTCCTAGCCTCCAGAACGATAAGAAATAAATTTCTGTTATTTTTAAGCTACTCAGTTTATGGTATTCTCTTATGGCAGCCTAAACAGACTAGACACTGCTGGATCCCTAGTGCCTTTTAATAAGATTTCTATGACTATACCTTATTTGCTGATTGAATTAATTGCATCTAGAACAGTGCCTGGCACATAGCAAGTGCTCAGTCAACATTTGTTGAATGAATGAGTAAATGAATCAATAGCAGGTCTTTTCTGATCTCCCTCGATCTGGGTCTATGCCCCCATAGCACCCTGCCCTACCACTGTCATAGTTCTTATCTCTATTGTAATTGGTTGGTTGTGGCTTAGGCTGCTGTAACAAGACCTCAACAACAATTCGAAGGTATCAGAAATATAGAAGTTTATTTCTTTTACGTGAAACAGTCCAGGGCGACTGCTCCAGGTCAACAAGTGGTCCTTGCAATTATTCATAGACCCATTGGCCTGGGCTGACGGCAGCTCTGCCATCCTCAACATGGGGCAGCCAGGAGCCCCTTCTTGCTGCAGAGGTTCAAGAGCATAGAGTTGCAGGTGGGTTTCAGGGGCTTCTGGAAGAGACACACATGCCTTCAGCTCACATTCTGATGGAGATAGGTGGCTCCATCTAACTGCAAGGAAGGCTAGGAAATACAGTCCAGTGTGTGCCCTGGAAGATAGGGAGAATAGACTTGCCGGGCAGCTGGCAGCTTCTGCCACATCTAGGTACCTGTTTGAACTGCTTACTGAGCTCTAAGTCCTATGAGGGCAGAGAACATGTCTGTGCTGTCATCCTTGTGTCTCTAGTGCTTGATGCACAGCCTGACTCATTATAGGTTAGCAGTTCCCAAACATGTATGACTGTATGTTGGAATCATGCAGGATATTTAAAACTTCCTAATGTTTGGCTTCCATCACCACCCCACCACCCCACCTTTCTTTTTTTGAGACAGCACCTCGCTCTGTTGCCCAGGTGGGAGTACAATGTTGCAGTCACAGCTCACAGCAGCCTTAAACTCATGGACTCCTGCTTCAGCCTCCTGAGTAGCTAGGGCTACTGGTATATGCCACCATACTCAGCTAATTTTTAAATTTTTTATAGAGATGGGGGCCTCATTATATTGCCTAGGCTGGTCTCGAACTCCTGGCATCAAGTGGTCCTCCCACCTTGGCATCTCAAAGTATTGGGATTACAGGTATGAGCCACCATGCCTGGCCTACTCCCACACTTGAACATTCTTGTATAATTGTTATGGTGTGGGACTTTGGCATTGGGATTTTTTTTTTTAATGTTTTTCCCTTAGAGAATGTGGGACTAAGTCATTCGGATTTTTAAGCTTCCTAGGTGGTTCTGATGTGTAGAAAGATTTAGGGACCACTGCCATTGACCCTGAATAAATGAATACATGCATGCATGAATGACCAGATCTGCCACCAGATGTTGACATACTGTGCCAGAGGCTACAAACTGATGATTTTAGGAGCTGACATGTTTTGTTTGCTTTGTATGAAGCCTATAATTTTTAATTATGCCAATTCCAAAGACTGAAAAACTGGAACATGCCATATCATACTTTGGACTTTTGGTCTGTCTTGAAAAATCAGATGATCTGGCAACACTAGGCTCCTTGCAGATGCTCTCATGTTTGCGAGTCCTCACCACTTCCTTATGTTCACTGCCCATCCCTTCACCCCATTTGTTGCCTACCTGGAAGCTGAAGGGCATTTGTATATGATTCTCTCATCTGAGTAACCTTCTGTGCATTATCTCCAACATTTCAGCTTTTTCTAGAGTCAGGCTCCTTTGAGAGAGAGAGAGAGTGATGTGTTTTCAAGGCCATTCTAGGCTGGGCACTTTTCCTGCCTCTGCCTTCAATCCATTTGATCCAACAGCCCCCAGCCCAGCCCACTGGGAGCAGAAATAGATTTTGTTGATTTCCTCAGTGCTCTGGGGATGTGGGCAGATGATGTGGTGGGATGAGCTCTGAACCAGGAGTCAGGGTGTGGGGTGCTTCCCTGGGCTTGCATTAACTCAGGAATCTCGGAGACAGGACATTTTTCCTTCCCAGCTCTCATCTGTAAAATGAGGCAATTGAGCTCAGTCATCTTTCAGTTCTCTTTCTACTCTCCGACTCTCAGAATTATGTCCCATTTTAAAGATTCAGCGTTTTCTCCTTTGAAAAGGGTCCTTTCTGAAGTAGAAGTCTTCTTGGTTTCTGATGCGTCCTGGAAATAAAGCTACTGTCACGTCTTTTCCTGATAGAGATCAGCCATTTGCCAATGCCGCATCCAGCCATGCAAAGCTATATGGCAGTTAATTAAGTCAGTAAATAAATTGTTGTCATACAAATCCCATTAACAGGTGAGAAAGGGGAGAGTACATCTTTTAGAAGAGAGCTTGCACATTAATGTCTGCCATCTTTTAAAGAAAAGTTTCTTTTTTATCTCTCAACCAGACTAATAGTTTGTTTACAGCTAATGCTCCCAGAAAGAGAGATATATTAAAAACCCTGATTCACCATGGGCCGAATTAGAGTTTTTTTCCTCTCTTTTTTAAAGAAATCTCACCAAGGAGTCCAGATGTCTGTATCTGCAGGACAGTGTCTAGAAGGGGTGCTTAATAATGCATTCCTGTCTGGTCACTGTTGAGGTAGTTGTGCATGCAAAGTGGTTTCTGAAGGAAGGGGCCTCCTTTCTCCTTCACACTGAAGGTGAAGGAGGTAGCCTGGAGGTAGATATGGCTCTGTCATCAGCAGGGAGAGCTACTGCGTGAACATCTATTATAGCCTCACAGCACCAAAATTTTGTCTTTGTAGAATGTGCCTAAACGAAACAAAGGCCGTAAGTAATAGTGTAGTGGACTTTGTAGTTGTCTCACTGTTGTAGTTTGGGTTCCTCAGAAATAGACCCCGAAGTCAGAGATCCAAATGTAAGTGGTTTATTGGGAATGTGGTCCCGGGAAACACTAGAAGGGGAGTGAGCACATGAGAAAGTAAGAGAAGGGAGACAAATAGGGTGAGTCGCCAACCCAGTTACTACTGAGGACAACTGGAGCTTAATCCCACTGGGCAAACTTGAGAGCCACTGTAGAACGTGCACCCAGTTGGTCCATCTAAGGAGTGAGGGAGCTGGGTATTTATACTCCTACCCTATCATCATTGGTTGAAGGTTGCTCCCTACGTATGTTAATTTCCTGATGCTTCTTGACATGAGTGAGGGTAGAGAGGCCAGTAGGGTGCACTGCAGTGCTAAGGCCCAAGAGATGGGTGGTACATAAGAGAGGATGCTGCTATGCCCAATATCCAACTCCCCTCTTGACACATGCCTTAACTTTCATTCCACATCTTTTCTATTTAGCTTTTGGAGGATGTTAAATCTACCTTCACTCTAGGATCCAGGTCTAAATTAATTGTTATAATTCTACCCCTTGGCCACAGTTATGGGTTCAGGGGGAGCCAATGGACAACTTAGGCCAATGAGGAGCTGGGGTTGCTGAGAAAACTTTCTCATTCTTCTAAGAGGGTATCCAAAGTCAACCTCCTCTCCCCTTGTCTGGACCTGGGGAATTAAAGCACATAGTCTTGGGAGTTGTCAGGGACCATCTTGAAACAATGAAGAGACAGATGGAAGATGAAGCCAGCACCACAGAAGGCAGGGAAAGGGAGCAAAACCTGAATGTTGGTCTCACCAGTGAGCTGCTGAGTCCAGTCATCCTTGACACTTGGCCTTCCTTAGGACTTCTGGTTATTTGAGGCAATGAATCACTTTATTATTTAACCCCATTGTTGAGTTTTCTGTTGCTTGTAATTGCATATTCCCTGTATGATTCACACACGCATGCTCAGCTTGGGCGAGGGAGGTGAAGTGAGAATGTGGGCTTCCTCGTGCACTGTTGGTGGGATAATGAAATGACGGAACTATTCTGGAAGCCACATGCATAGCAGGCAGCACAGTGCTGTGACTGTGAGTTTGCCCTTTGGAAGCAGACAGATCTGGCTTTTATTCTCGGTTCTGCCAGTTTGCAGTTGTGTGATGTTGAAAGGTTATATACCTATCTTAGCCTCAGTTTATCCATCTATAAAATGAAGGGTAATAAAAATACCAGCCTCAGAGAATTGTTCAGAGGTAAAGGAGTGCAAGGCCTGGCAGAAAGTCCATGCTCAACATATATTAATACTAATGATTATTCCCTTTATGAAGAGAAAATGTGATCACAAGGATTAGAAGCCTTAAGAATGTGCATAAGGATCAGGCAAATGTGTAAAATGTATAAGGCTGGGCATGGCGGCTCCTGCCTGTAATCCCATCACTTTGGGAAGCTGAGGCACAGGATAGCTTGAGCCCAGGAGTTTGAACCTGCCTAGGCAATATAGGGAGACCCTGTTCCTATTTTTTAAAAAAAGTTTTAAAATAAAAATATATGTATAAGAATTGTGTTTGTACCACTGTTTAAATTGGTAAAAAAAATTGAAAGCAGCACAAATCTTTAAACAATTATAATATGGCTATAGTTTAATAACTGGGGTTATTAAAATGATGATGTATATTTTAATATTACTGTCATGCAAAGATGCGCTTTATATATTGTGGGACAAAATCAGTAAGTTTAAATGTAAAGCAGTAAATAAAGATGAGTTCGTTTTTGTGAGATAGAGTATGTACCTCAGTGTTAAGATTTGCTCACCTTGGGATAGAATGTGGTATTAGGCATAAGTCTCAAGGCTTTCATGCTATTTAGGTATTCAATTATATAATGAGCACATATTACCTTTGTAATCAGAAAATGCCAATCTTTTATATTTTCAAAACACAAATAATGTCCAATTCTCCTGTCTTGCTAAATTATTAAATGTCCCTCATTTTCCTAAACATAAGATGTGTTTTCACTATTTCTCACAAATGGTATGGCTTTTTCTTTTCTTAACCTATATTTGTTTCTTATTACTAGCAATATGTGTCCCTAACAAAAAATTCAATTATAGAAATTTATTACTTAGTTCCTGCGTCTTCCACCCTCACCCTGTTACTCACTCCTAAATTCAAAATGTGTATATTTTTAGCTTTTCAATGCATAAACTTATCTCCTGTGTGTATCTTCTATGTATATGCTAATACATATCTCTTGTATGTCTTCTATTAAAAGCCACAGTCATTGGTAAGCTACTTCTTTGGCTTAACCTTTTGACAAAACATAAATGTTGCATTATATGAGCAGGCAAGTCTTTTTTTTTTTTGAGAAGCCAAGTCTTAATTTCAAAAAATAATTTTAAAAAATTGCTTCTTCAAATCAAGAACTAGAATGTATATGTACATTTTTCTATTAACATATAATTCATATGAGTAAAAAATACACAGGTCACCAAGTGCAGAGTTTGATGAGTTTTGATAAATACATATTTAAAAAAATAGGACCATTATTTATAGACTTCCTTGCAACTTGCTTTTTTCATTTTGCAATATATCTTGAGCCTCTTTCCTCATCTATTCCATTCTTTTAATAGCTGTACAGGTTCCCATCAATGAGACTGTATGATCATTTATTTCCCCAACCTCCTTTAGATGAACATTTAGGTAGTGTTCAATTTTTTTTTGCTGTTATAAACAGTGCAGTGAATATCCTTGTACATCTATCTTTGTGCCCTTGCGGGATAATTTTTCATGGTGGATTGTTATTGATGTCTAAGCGCAATCGATTCAGACTGTTTCTCGTGGAATGTTCAAGAGATGTAATCTCTGTTCTCAGAAGGGCCCCAGCTAGACAAACAAACACAATTCCACTCCTGCTTTTCCACTGTGATCCTGACTTCAGCTTTTATGTCAACCCCTCCCAAAGGTGGGGGATACTGGGCAGAGTGCACTTCGTTAATCCCAAGTTTCAAATTTTGTACCCAAGTCAAAGCCTGTCCGTTCAATCAGGGCACTTTGGAGCTTGCATTCATCAGTGGAATGCCAGCTCTGTGCTGGGCACTTTTGGGCTATGAGATACTGTGGTACACACAGGGGAGGCAACAGACAAGGAAACAAGTAATGCAGAAAACCCAAGTGAGCCACTTCCTGAAGCCCCACTTGGCTAACTGCAGAGGGTGATGGGGGGTGATCTTTAGATGTCTTGCTTTGCAGATAGCCCTACTAGCTCTAGCTGGAAATGGGGGAAATTTCACACTGATGAAAAAGAAAGTATTATTCCTGTTTCTTGCCTGATGTGCAGAAAAGTACATCTTCCTTCTCTTGTTAGACTGAGGAAGGCCCTAAGATTGACAATTTCACAGAAATAAGTCCCAGATTTTTCAGAGGCAACATTTGAATAGTGAGAAGAGCACTGGTTCAGGGGTTAGAAAGATGTAAGCTTGAATCCTAGTTATGATTGGCTGGACAATGGCCCTCCAAAGATGTCTATGCCCTAATTTCTGGAACCCGCAAATATGTTATCTTATGTGGCAGAAGGGACTATGAAGATACAATAAAGTTAAAGATTTTGAGGTGGGAAGATTATCATAGATTACAATAATCTTTATACAGGAGAGGCAGGAGGGTCAGAGTTAGTGGGAGGAGATGTGACAATGGCAAGAGAGGCCAGAGTTATGTGCCACCATGAGCCAAGGTGTGTGAAAGGACATGATGATTCTCCCCTAGAGCCTGCAGGAGGAGCACAGCCCTGACAATCCATTTGGCTTTTGACTGTCAGAACTGTAAGGTAATAAATCTGTGTTGTCTGAAGTCACCAAGTTCGTGGTAATTTGCTATAGCAGAAGTAGGAGATTAATTCAGCAGCCTGTCCACTTACTGCTGTGTGACTCTAGACATGCTCTTAACCTCTTTGAGCCTCAGTTTATCCTCTATAAAATGAACACCCTCTTCTGTGTGTTTGTGTGTTTTTAAAGAACTGAAAATAAAACATCTAAAGCACCTGCCTTCATGCCTGGAGCCTAATAGGTGCCAAGCAAATAAACAAAAGGCATTATTATTATATTATTGATAATTTAATTCCTCTACATCATAAATGGTTGAAGACGTCTTAGAACGCAAACCAAGAACCAATGACAAAATAAAACTAGAGATTCATATTCAATGAAAAAATAAGTGAGTGTAGAAATTAGGTTCAAGGAAAAGACCACATATATAGGCAATATGGATATCAGGAGTTGTTCCAGGTGAGCTTCAGATTTGGCACTGAGTTTCCTGGCTGCCAAAGTGAAAAGGGAGATATGTCAGTTTTATACTTTTCAATAACAAAGAGAGGGAAGAATCTAATTATCAGTATTTTATTTAAAAAGCTTCCCCGGTGGTTCTGGTAGCAGCCTGGGTTGAAAAAGCACTTTGCTGTACTGTTTTCTCCCTCAAGTTAACTGGGTCTGCTTATGGACAACTTTATTCCCAACACCTAGCCTAGTGCCTGGCACCTAGTAGGTACTCAATTGGTCTTTTAAATTAATTATTTTGGCACAGGTAAACCATTCCTCAGATTTTTAAAATATCAAAAGGTATACAGTGGACTGTCTTCCTGCTTACCTTTTATTCATCTATTTTTCACTTCTCCCCAGTCCCCCAGTTGAGGGGGTCATTGTTATAGTTTATTCCAGGATAACTTTATGCAAAGATAAGTAAAACTGGATATATATGTGTGTGCATACCTGGTTATATACACATATATGTGTCTGTTTAAGTCCTGTTAAGTTGAGTTATTGGCCCCAATCCTTCACTCTCTGATGGCGTATACAGGCACACCCTTCCCAGAACTCATGCTGGGTAGTGTGTTCGTTGCTCCTTGACTTTGGGCTTGGTCATGTGACTTGTTTTTGCCAATAAGATGTTAGGTAATAATGCGAGAGTCTTGAAATATTTTTGTGTGATTGGTCTTGCCCTCTTGAGCTCTATGATCCTTTGTGAGAAGAGCAAGCCCTGGCTAACTATTACCTCTTCAGCCTAGCCCTTGAATGAAAAGTGGGGAACAGAGTAAACAGTACCTGTAGCTTGCAGCTGAGAGAAGAACTGCCCTGCTGAGCCCTGCCAGGATCAGCAGAGCCCCAACTAGCTCTCAGATCTATGAGCATGAGAATAAATAATTACTTTTTAAAAAAGTTTTACAGTGATTTATTAGGCAGCATTACTGGGGGAATGCCATATCCTTTATGCCTTGTTATTTGCCAATACATCATGTAAATCTTTCTCAATAGGTAAATCGCATCCTATCATTTAAAAAAATGGTACATGGGATAGAGAACCAAAGGTCAGTTAACTGATACAAAAGTATAGCCAGATAGGAGACATAAATGCTAAGAAATATGGGGTGACTATAATTAATAACAATTTATTGTATAGTCTCAAAAAACAAAAAGCGGATTTTGAATATTCTTAACACAAAGAAATGGTAAATGTTTGAGGTGAAGAGTACACTGATTACCCCGATTTGGTCATTACACATTGCATACCTGTATTGAGATATCACAGTTTTGAAAATTAAATTTTTTTAACCTCACTTGCAAGATAAAATATCACAGTGTACCCCATAAATATGTATAATTATGACATGTCAATTAAACATAATAAATGCAAAAAACTGTACAGAATACTATTGTTTGGATATACTAGTCTCCTACTCAAAGACATCTGGATTGTTCCCAAAATCTAGCTCCTGCACTTCTTCAGTGAAGAACCCTGCATATACATCATTTTGTGCAAGTCCAAACATTTCTTTAGGATAAATTCCCAGAAGGGGAATTTCTGTGTCGAAAAATAAGTGCATTCATAATTTTCATAGCTGTTGTCAAATTACACTGCATAGGGACACTCCCACAAGTAATGTCTAAGAATACCCAGTTCCCCTCAGCCTTGCTGACAAAGTGTATTATGAACCTTTCAATTTTTTTGCCCATCTGAGGGGGAAAATAATATTTCAGTGTAGTTTTACTTCGCATTTCTCTTATTTGAGTGAGACTGAACATCTTTTCAAATGTGTACGAGCCATGTGTTTTTCTTCTCTATTCATTACCCTTTAGCCATCTTTCTTTTAGATTGTCTTTTTCTTATTGATTCCTCAATACATATTTGCTGAATAGACAAATGAATGAAATAAAATGTATTTAAATAGAGGACACTGAATACTGTGGTTTAATGTCCCAAATAAAACCAGATAGATGCAAGAATAGATTTGGCATGGCTGTGGCTTTTCCTTGTGTTTTTTGACAAAAAGCCCAAGATCTCACATTTAAATGCCTTTCCTGATGGACAGCTCTCTAAGAGGCTGAGGTAGCAAGGTCCAAGTTAGCAGCCTTCTGGGACAGAGAGCTGAAAAATTCCAGAGGCTGTTGTGGACCTCAGTATGACATTCAATGGGAATGAAGGACTATAATTAGTGGAAGACTACTATAATTAACCATTTATTATACACTCTCAAATAACTAAAAGAGAGGATTTTGAATCTTCCCAGCACAAAGAAATGATAAACCTTTGAGGTCATGAATATGCTGATTACCCTTATTTGGTCATTACACATTGTATATATGTATTGAGATATCACACGTTTTAAAATTTAAAAAAATTTTTGCTCTATTTGCAAGCTAAAATATCACACTGTATGCCATAAATGTGTACAATTATGATATGGCAATTAAAAAATAATAAAAGCAAAAAACTGTATACAACTGTCTACAGAGCTCTCTCCCAGGGCTAAGAAGGCTTCATTTTCTGAGATGGGTGTGGAGAGTGGGTCTTTAGGCTTTAGATACCAGGTGAGCCGGTGTCAGGTTGACTCTATTAGAAACATTAAGAGGTGAATCTGGGCTCTCACCTGGATGGAAGGTGTCAGACTCAGCTTGTGTACTTTTCAGGCGCCATGCACCTGCCTCACTTTCTGGCCAGAGTGGGCTAGTAACAGCTTGTGTTCTCATTGTCTTAAAGATAATGTTGCCAGCATCCTGCTGTGGCAGCTGCTCTAGTCCCCTATATCACTCATGGAAATGGCCCAGAATTACGTCCTCTCATGCTGGTGCTCTACACCTCTCCCCTCTGCCTTTGAGTTTTCCTGTTCCACCACGGCATGAAATATTGTAGAAACCAGTTGCTACTCACCCATATGAAATCCAGAAGTGTAGGGGAGCTGTGGGAGGGGGAGCTTTGACCACTGCAAGAAGAGAGCTGGTGGATAAATTATTCCTGCCTCTAAATGGGTGGTTCAAAGATGCAGCTTCTCTGAAGACATCTGCAATACCAAGCAACTGACGAGCTCCATAGTATACCTCCTTCTGTCTCCCTCTTTTTTTTCCCCTCACTCTTGCTTTCCTGGGACTGCATTCCCCAATACAGTGTCAGTCCAGAATGCTTTTGCCTGGGTTCTGTTTTTCTAGAGAACCTGTTAAGATAGAAAGTAAACTCATTTTCCACCAGAGGTGAGGGTTTCTAAACATTGCATATGTGACATCTAGATCCTAAAAGCAAAATGGCTTGTGGGATGACTGTGAGGAAGGTTTAAAAGAAAAGCCCATTATTTATTGAGCACCTACTATGCTAGAACTCTATGCTAAATGTTTCACATTGCTATTTCATGTAATTCTCACAATATCCATATGAATTATGACTACCATCATTTTACAAATAAAGGAGACTTTGGATTTTAAGTCACTTGTTTAAGCTAGTCAATGACTGAACTGGGCTTTCAACCTAGTTCTGCTGAGCTCCAAACCTGTACTCACGTGATTCATAAGTCACACAAAACACTACAATGCACCTGAAAAAATGCCTTAGCAGAGGAAGTTACCCAAGTGTATCTAGCTGTAGGCTTACTCTTCTGTTTGATAGAAGTAAGACAGTATTAATAACAATATGTGTCTTACAGATGGATGTCCCATTGTGCTTTCCAAGTTTTTCCATATTTGATCTTTTTACCAGCCCAGGAGGTCAGGAATACTGTGCTTCCTGGTCATGAATAAATCCTATTAATGAAAAGCAGAAACTAAAGCTCAGAGAGCCTAGACGGTTTTCCAAGACCCACAGAGCTTGTGGTCACTGGAAGTAGACCTGGATTTTTTGTGCCAGTTTAGCGATATTTCCATAGCCTTACCATGTTCTCAATTGAACACATGTGTGTGATTGTGGTCACTGCCTTAGAAATTGTTTTGGAAGTATGCAACAGTGAGAATTCAAACAAAACGAAACACCACAGAGTAAAAAATAAGTCTTGAGTCCTCCATTCGTGTGTGTGTATGTGTGTGTGTGTGTGTGTGTGTGTATTCTTTTGGAGTTATTCTATGAATATACTAGCTTACATGTTAAATAGGTCGCCACTGAAAACATGCAGAAGGAAGGTCATCATCCCATGTCTTGCTTGGAGAAGGCTCCATTTCGGTGCATGACAATTACCTCTCTGGTCTGAGGAGCCTTCATTCCCTGGTATAGATGAATCATAAATCATTTGGCTGATTCTCCATTGAGAACAATCAGGTTGTCTTCTGCCTCCTGTTGTGCATTTGTAATTAGAGAGTGTTGCTTGATGGATGAGAGGATAGGAAAGTGAAGGGCTTGCCCAAGGTTGCACAGCTCAAGGTGGCAAAGCTGGGATTTGAACACAGATCTCCAGATCTTGGTCCACCTTGTTTCCTGCTTACTCCACAAAACTGCAGGCGCATGGTCCCTAACTCCAAAAGGTGAGATTAAAGAATAGGTATGGACAAATGAGGAACCTTGAACCCTCAACATCAGGGGCTATAAGGGGATTGTCTAGCCCCTGCTTCTGATGTCTTCCCCAGCCTTTCAAACTCCGGCAGGGTCACAGCCACCACTAAATCTCTTCTGGTATGTATGTCCCTCTGCTCTGCTCCAGCACAGCAGCCCAGAACACCCCAGGACACCTCTCCTGGTTCCTTCCAATGACAGGTAAGTCATTGATCAGCCCTGAGAACCAGCTGAGAGCAGGATCTATTTAAAGACGCATATGTTTCCAGGTGCTGAGTCATGTCGGCTGGACCAGCCGGCCCAAGTCTGGGCAGTGCGGATATTCACAGTACAGCAGCCACTGCAGCCTGGCTTAGGCTTTGACAAACCTGAGGAAGCGCTGAGCTGAAACATCACATTTAATAAGATAAAACACAACACCTCAAGCCCCACATCAGTTTCTAGATTTTACCTGTGGGTATTCTCATTACCTCCCCAATGACTACTATTTGTTGTAATGATGATCAATTAGCCAAAATTGCATTCACAGAGACCCAGATTTTAATCCTAGCTCTGCTGCTTACTAGCTGTGTGACCTTGGGCAAGTTGAATAACTTCTCTGAGCCTCATTGTCTTCTTTGACACAATGGGGTTAACAGATGCCTTGTAGGGTGTAGAGGAGGGACAAATACAATAATATATAGGAAGTTCATGTCACAGCCCTTACTTAGCATGTGGTAAACGTTCAGAGACTGATAGCAAATTAAATTAAATTAAGTATGTGTTCGGCACTATGCTAGGCATGGTATGAGAATATCAAATACAGTGCAATATGATGCTTGCTTTCATGAAAAGTTGCTATCTAGCTGTTAAAGAAGACATACCCTTGTGAAGTTATAATGAATATATCTGAACAGTGCAACATTCAGATAGTTTTCGGGGACCTGCTTTGGTTCAGACAAGGCACTGACTGAGGCTCTGGGCATGTATAAACGGTTCCTGAGTGAATGTGTTTACTCAGTGGTATGGGAATCCAGGTCAACAAGCAACTAATTCTGCCTGAAACATTTGGGAGAAGCTTCTGAAAGGAAGAAAAGATGGCAAATCCATAGCATATGGGATATCAGTCTCCATTTTCTGTGCATGGCAGCCATTGGTAATCAGTCACAGTCCTCTGCATCCTTCTCAATGTGATGATGACCCTCTGCATCCTTCTTAACACAATGATGATCCCCCCCCACCTGCTGCATTCCTCTCAACACAATGCTCCAGACAGCCACAGCCAACCAACCAACACTGATACGATGAACACTCTTTGCCATCCTTGAGGTAAAAGGTACTTCAAGGTGTTGAAAATTATCCATTGGGGCATACAAATAATTAGAACTATGGGTCTCATGGAAGACAAATGGTCTGGAGGAAGGTATGAGGAAACTTGGAATCTAGTTGCAGCTTTGACATTTACATGCCCTGTGAACTCAGGTCATGTAATCTCTTTCAACCTGCTTTCCCTACATGATTCTGATTCATGGAGTTCAAAGATAAGGGAGTTCCAGTTTGGGTGCTCAAGAAGGCTTCTCACAAGAGATTTCAGGGGACTTTGAAGTATGGGCATAATTTGCATTAACAGAGAGCAATGTGTGCATGCCTCTGTGTGTGTGTTCATGTATATGTGCATTCTAAGAATATGAGGGAGTGTAGAGGGTAGGCAATGGATGGGTTTCAGAATCCACTCTCCTCTACCCTCTCCAAAAATATTAAGCAATCTTTCTCTTTCTGCCAGCATGCTACACTATGATGTGAGCCCTGTTCACTGGGAACTGAAGTGGGCTGTCAAGATCACAGTACCTGTCGGGAGGCAGTAAGAATCATGGAAAAAGTGGTGCTGTCCAGGAAAGACTGGGAGTGGGGAGAAGTGTTGCGAGAGGCAGAGCTTCTGGCAGCTGCCTGCTTCTCCTTCCTCTTGCATACAATTTCCCATTCCCCTGGACAGGGGGCCTATTTTTCTGACTCCTCAGCAGGGTCAGGTCACCCCTGAACCCACAAGGGTACCCGCTGATAGATGGAAGTGCTGTTTGCCACGTAGACCTGTGACTGACAGCTGGGCCTCCAGGGGCAAAACCACAGACAGTCTGGCTATAGATTCAGTGCTTGACATTTGGACTCCCTTTTCTGTTTACTTTTCTCATTCCAACTATAACTTAATGGACCACTTGGCAGAATGATTTGGACTCCACAAACTGCTTGGGTTCAAATTCTGGCTCTGTCATTTCCAAGCTGTACAACCATAGGCAAGTAACACAAACTCTCTGAGCCATAATTTCCTCATCAGTAGAATAGGGGCGATGATAATAGCACCTACTTCATAGAGAGGTGTGTGGAATCCGTGCAAAATATCTATGCAAACACAATGCAGCATCTGTCACAAATGTTCAGTAAGTATTCACTGTATTATATTATCCATGATAGTTTTCCCACTTTTACCTTGTATTTTCCCAACTAAATTATAAGCTACTTGAGGGATGGAACCATCTCTTTTGTACTCCCTAAGTCTTGGCGCAATACTGAATATGGAGGTGCCCAGACCTTTTGCCAATTATTTGATGTAAAAATAGAAAGTCGTAGAACTTTGTACTATCTGGAGGAAGTTTAACCTCCTCTATTTAAGACTCAGGGATCTTTAGGTTCACAACAACCTACCCAGACTCATTTTCTATTTCTTTTTACAGAAGCCTACCCTTCGGGGACATCAAACTATTTGTGGTTCCCTGAATATACCACCCTCTTTCCTGCTTCTCCTTGCAAACCCTATTTCCTCTACCTTCCCCCAGTCTTATCACTTGAGGCTTTTAAAAATTAGAAATGACATAAATCAAACATAAAGTGGCCAAAGCAGAAAAAAAAATGTCTATTTGTTCAAATAACTGAAGGATCTAATGTTACTGGCCTCAGGTATGGCTGGATCCAGGGACTCAAATTATACCATCAGGACTTTTTGTTTTCCTCAGATCAATTTCCCTTTGTGTTGCCTTCATTCTCAAGTACAATCATTCTTGCTAGGGGCAAGATGATCAGCTGTTCTGATATACCTCCATCCATTATAGCAACACCAGGAGAAAGAGAGTTCCTTTTCATTTAAGATTCCAGAGAGAGTCTGAGATGGCCTCTCATTGGACCAGTTTTAGCCATGTGCTCATGCTCTGTCCAATCATTGTGGCTAGGAAGTAGGAATATGCTGATTGGACAGATTTGGGTCATGTGACCATTCCCTAGACAATCAGAGGGACTGAGAGTGGGTCAAAGGTCATTCCCCAAGGAATGCTGGGTACCGGGCAGATAAAAACAGCAGGTGCTCCACACGTATGGCAAACTCTTTTCTTCCTCTAAGATGAAACTGGGATGTCATCTCAGTGAGAACTCTAAACCATATACTGTCTTGCTATTAGCCCACAATTCATAGGATTGTAAATAACTCTCCCTCAAGGAAGGAGCTGTGTATTATTAGTGTTGGGCTCTGGGCATCTAGCACAATGCCTAGAACATGGTGGGCATTCAATAAATGTTCACTGAATGAATGAATGTGTCCATGACAAGAGTCAAACTCTGAAAATACTTGAGAGATTTATTCTGAGCCAAATATGAGTGACCAGAGGCCCATGACGCAGCCCTCAGGAGATCCTGAGAGCATGTGCCCAAGGTGTTTGGGCTATGACTTGGCTTTATACATTTTAGGGAGACATAAGATATGAATCAATGCGTGTGAGATGTTCATTGGTTAGGTCAAGAAAGGTGGGAAACAACTTGAAGTGAGGGCTTCCAGGTCGTAGGTGGATTCAAAGATTTTCCAACAAGTGGTTGAGAAAGTTATTATCTAAAGACCTGGAATGAATAGAAAGAAATGTCTGGGTTAAGATAAGGGTTGTGGAGACCAAGTTTTATTATGCAGATGAAGCTTCCAGGTAGTAGGTTTCAGAGAGAATAGATTGTAAATGTTTCTTATCAGCTTTTCTGTCAGTCTTAATTTCTGGGTTGATGTTACTGCTGTTCTGCTGTGGCTGAATTCCAAAAGGGAGTAGGATATAATGAAGCATGTCCAAACTGCCCTCGCCACCATGGCCTGAACTAGTTTTTCAGGTTAACTTTGGAATGCCCTTGGCTGAGAAAAGGGTTCCTTCAAGTGCTTGAGGGGCTTGGAGTTTTACTTTTGGTTTATGAATGAATGAAGCCAGTGTGTGCTGGCTCCCTCAGGTTTCCTCAGGTCCACTGCTCTCCCTCCCCTGTCTTGTTATCATGGGGGAGGTCAAGCCCTTTAGGCTGCATTTACAGGTTGCCCATCTTCTGCCTGAGGGCAGCCAGTAAAAGACCTTGGCAGGATATTTGAGGACAAAAGGAAGAGAGAACCTGACACATTTCCACGTTCCTTACCTCTCTCTGTCTTCCCCATGTAGAACCCGGAAGGTTTGCTGAAAATCACTGGCATGAGGCGGATTGATTAACAGGAGAAAAGGCATACACATTTATTTAATTCAAGAGTCTTCAGAATGAAGACCCAGCCCCTCAATGAGGTATAGGAGCTTAAGTACCAACTTGAGGATAAGAAAGAATGCAGGCTCTGAGAATGGGCGAAAACAAGTTAAGGTAATAAGTCAGGTTTTAGTGGAAAGACAGGTTATAGGAGTGGGAGAAGAGGAGGCTTGACTAGCAAAGGTGGTCTTGTTATGTAGATAAAACCTCATAGGTAGCAACCCTCAGAAGGAATAAATGGTATATATTTCTTTCAGACCTTTGAAGGTGTAAGACTCTCAGTTAATCTTTCCTAGATCCAGACTAGGGAAGATCTGGCTGCATTAATGGATATTCTCTACAGATTTCCCCATCAAAAGACAGCTTTGCAGGGCCTTTCCAGTCTGCTAGCCCTGTGGCAGCCATTTCAAAATATGTCAAAGCAATATATTGAGGGTAAAATATTTAGATTTATTTCACCTACCTCTCTCTACCTTTCCTGCTTCTCTCTATGTGAGAGACTTTTTTTTTTTTTTTTCTGGAGTCTTGCTCTGTCACCCAGGCTGGAGTGCAGTGGCATGCTCTCGGCTCACTGCAACTTCCACATCCTGGGTTCAAGTGATTCTCCTGCCTCAGCCTCCCAAGTAGCTGCGACAACAGGTATGTGCTACCACGTTCAGCTAATTTTTGTATTCTTAGTAGAGATGGGGTTTCACCATGTTGGCCAGTCTGGTCTCGAACTCTTGACCTCATGATCCCCTCACCTCAGCCTCTCAAAGTGCTGGAATTACAGGCGTGAGTCACGGCACCTGGCCCCTGTTGTGTGTGTGTGCAATGGCTGTTTCTCTACAGTTTCCGCTTTTACCTTGTGGCCCTGGTCCCTGGGCTCTGGTATTACCTCCTCCTCCGTCTACCCAGACAATGATGGCTTCTTGCTGTAGCTAATCTCTGGGTGACTTCATCATCCCCTCTTAGCTTCTGACCTTTTCCATCTCCCCTGCAACCAATTTCCTGCCTTAACTTTCATCTGTTTGAAATACTTGGCATGATATCTATTTTCCTGATAGTAACCTGTTCCTCAAACCATTAGGAGCAAGCTGGTTCTGCATAATTGAGCCATAAAGGGACTTTGTTTTGCTTGTAAAGAAATTTCTCAGCTGCTGGTGTGAGAAAGGGATGCCACCGCTTTCTGAAGACTCTGTATTCACTACAAGTTCTCCATTCATCAAACACTCCGGCTGCATGTCTTCACGGTCCCTACTGCTCAGGGAGGAGCGTATCTGTGGGGAGTCAAGAGACATTGATCATGGGAGTGGTGGGGAGGAAGGCACAATGTTTAAGTCATGGAGCATGTGTGTGTGTGTGTGTGTGTGCGCGCGTGTGTGTGTGTGTGTGTGTGTACGGTTGCTATTTTATGCTCAAATTCCAGTTTTCCAGAAGAAAGGTCGGCTGCCTAAATTTTGGCTCTGACGAGTTACAGGAGACTTGTGAGTTATTTTTGCCCACAACAATGGTAGATTTGGGCAAATAAACACCCTGCAGTTCCCCAGTGTACCTCACAGAACAGAGCATGAACAAGCAATGCAGGAAAGCCCAAACTGTGGTCCTTCGTGCCCATCAGACCTGAGCTGAAGTCCTGGATTTGTTCCATATTACACTGTGATCTTGCATAAGGGACTTAGCTCTGAGCCTTGATTTTCTTATCTGTCAAACAGAGTGAATTATAGCATTCACTTCATGGAATTAAGTGACTCAATTCATGTAAAATATTCAATATTCAATGCACTGCTTCATGTAATCTTCCATACACACCTTCTGTAAATACTGGCTTAAGAAGAACTTAAATCTTCACACTAAGCCTGGACCGTAGGTCTTTGCAGGACTGGAACCACACCTCATTCATCTTAGTACCCATGGGGCTTGGCAACTGTGGGAACTGACTTAGCTCCAAGGAGCCGTGATCCATTCATATTAGCTCAGATAAAAATGGAGGTTGTTGCAGGAAATCAGGAAAGCCTTTTAGAACTCAATGGTGGGAACTATAACTGGGCTTCATTGCAACTCAAAAGTCATTCTGTCACCTTGGACCCTTCCCTGTACACATGCTCTCAGTGCTGCTGTGCTTCATTTTTTTTCTCTATAGATAGAAGCCATCTCTCCATGAATCTACTTGTATTTGGTCCTTCATGGCACCCCCAAATGCCAGCTCTTGTTCCCCAAGCCTACATAAGAGGCAAATCATCTAGAAGTTGAGAGCCCAGAGTTGGACTCAAATTGCCGAGGTTCAAATTTTGGCTCTGCCACTTCCTAGCTGTGTGACCTTGAACTCATTCCATACTCATGTTGTATGCATGGCGACACCGAACACCTCATTTTCTTTATCTGTGAACTGGGAACAGTAATAGCACCTGCCTCATAGGGATATTGTGAGATAAATGAGTAAATATGTGTGAGGTGGTTATAATTGCCTGGTACATAGGAAGTGCTCAGGAAAAGTTAGTGATTGTTACATAGTTCTCCAGCTCACTCAACCCCTGGTCTTAGGCTGGTTCCCAGGTGTAGACCCTGAAACACATGAGAAGGATTGATTAGGGAGTGTTCCCATGGAAGACTGGCAGGGAAATAGAGAAATGGGATCACAAGGGAAGGAAAGGAGGCCAAGCATGGGGTGGTACCAAGCCACCCTAAGGAAGGCAAGCTTGGCTTAAACCTGCAGGAGACACTAGATACTTCAGTCACGCCTGAGTGTTGTCCTCATTAATAGGTGAGGGAGCTGGAGTATTTATTCCCACACCTGTCCGTCATGGTTAAAGGGAACTCCCAGACATGTTAGGCTCTCTCAGTGTTAGGCCCTCTCCTTGAGAGGCAGCCAGTGTGTGCAGCAATGGTAAAGGGAACCGAGGGGATGAGTCTGCATGAAGCTCTGATGGCATTTGCCACTCCTCCCTATGGAGCAGCATAGCTCAGTCTTTATATACAAAATTCAAATCCCCAGCAGCAGGAATCTGATTGGACCTCGGTGAGTGGGGTGACCACTTCTTTCCCAAACATGTGTGGCTAGGGGCTCCCAGAGCACATTCAAGGCATGTTTGAAGGAGGGCTATAGGTGGAACAGGGTTAATGAGGAAGCTGAGGAGGATGGATGACATTCCAAGGATGTAGATGATCCTCCAAAATGTTTGCTGGCAGAATGCTGTGTACTCAGCACCGTGCCAGGCTCGTTGCTCATACAAAGATGGCAAAGACAGGAGATCCACAGCTTCCTCTTTGAGATGAGATCGGGACAGTGGTTTCCCCATTGGCCCTGAGAACTTTTTGAGGGCTGGTACCATGTCTTATGGATCACCGTATCTAGTCCCCAGTAGAGGCATCGTATTTGTTGAGCTGAGCTGATGTTTTTGAGGTCAGCTGTGGGGAGGGCAACACTATTGGCATCCCTTCCACCCCTATCGTCCTCCTCCTTGATATCACCCTCTGGCAGGTACACTCTCTCCCATCTTATCTGGCACTACTCAGGATGAGAAGGGCCCACTAAGGAAGCAAGGGGATGCTGGAGTGGAACCCACACTGAACAGCATGGTGTGGCATTTGGGTCTCAGACACAGCTCTGCCTGACTTTGTATGATATCGGGGCCTCTGTTTCCCCAGTCCAGTGAGGACCTAGCTAGGGGCTTTAGTGATGCCACCACTCAATAAGGCAGTTAACAAAACAGTCAAGTGGGCTGGCACTGCTGTCAGACTTCCAAGTTCAAATCCCAGCTCCTCCACTCTCTGGTTTGTCGTTGGGCAAGTGACTTGACCTCTTTGTGCTACAGTTCCCTTATCTGAAAACTGGGTATGACAATAATAGTGTCGTCCACACAGGATTTTTGTGGGAATTTAATAAGATGGGGTGTATGATTCAGCCATCAAAAGAAATGAAGCATGAACACGTGCTACATCATCATGAACCTTAAAAAAAAATCAGGCTAAGTGAAAGAAGCCTGCTGCAAAAGACCACGTGTTATATGATTTCATTTGTATAAAATGTCCAGAAGAGGCAAATCCATAGAGACAGAAAGTAGATTAGTGGTTGCCAGGGGCTGGGAGGAGAGAGAATGGGGAGTGACTGCTAATGGATATGGTGTCTTTTGGGGATGATAAAATGCTGTGGAATTAGATAGGGGTAACAGCTGTACAATCTTGTGAATATACTGAAAACAACAGAATTGTGCACTGTAAAATGGTGAATGTTATGGTATATGAATTATATGCCAATTTAAAAATAAAAATAAAAGAGATGGAAGGGAAAGCCCCTGACTCACAGTAAACGCATGATAAACCGTCTTTCCCCTGGATTACTGCGGTGACTTCACGGTTTTTTTCCACTTCTTCACTTGCTCCCCATAAGAGTATTGAGCGGTGTGTGAGTTCATGGCACCCTTGCTTTCTAAACTCTTCCACAGCTTCCATCTCGGAGTAAACACCCAAGTCATCACAGTGGCCTGTAGCACTCTACACCACCTGGCTCTTGGCTTCCTCTCTCACCTTCTGGGATTCTCCCCCGTTCTCTCTGCTCTGTCCTTGTTGGCCTCTTGCTGCTCCTCAAACCTATGCCAGGCATGTCCCTTCCTCAGAGCCTTTGCACTTACATTCCCTCCGCTTCCTTAAACACACTCCCCTTAGAGATAGGCTGGCCTTGCTCTTTTGCCTCCTTCAGGTGTTTGCTCAGACATCATCTTCTCATTGAGACTTTCCGTGACCGCTCACTATATTTAAAATAGAGGGCTGGATACAGTGACTAATGCCTTATACTCTCAGCGGTCTGGGAGGCTGAAGTGGGAGGATTGCTTGAAGCCAGGAGATGGAGTCCAGCTTTGGAAACTTAGCAAGGCTGCATCTCTAAAAAATGCAAAAGTTAGCTGTGCATGGTGGCACACACCTGTAATTCTAGCTACTCAAGGGGCTAAAGGGGGAGGGTCATTTGAGCCCAGGATCTGAGGCTGCAGTGAGCAATGATTGCTCCATTGCACTCCAGCCTGGGCAACAGAGCAAGACCCTGCCTCAAAAAAATAAAATAACATGTATCAAAAATAAAAAACCCTCCTGCTCTGGTATGCCCTGTGTACCTTCTCAGATTATTGTTTCCTGTTACTCATATGTTTAATGCCAGCTTCATGTTCTTGTTAGCCCCATGATGACAGGATTTCTGTGTCTTGTTCGTGACTGTATTCCTAGCACCTAGCACAGTGCCTGGCACAGTCAGTATTCAATATTTTTTGATGGAATAAATAAAAGTTAGCTGTTATGATAACTTAAAATAAACTTTCTGAGACTTTCAATTTTTTCATTTTCCTCTTGGATTTTAACCTGACACCCCTTTGAGGCTTCTTTCTCCCTTCTAGTTAATCCCCACTGGGTGCTGGTTTTAGAGGCAAACATTGTCCTTGTGGCATAATTATGAAGTTGCGCTAGAAAATAGTTTCATCTCACTTTAAAGTAAACTCTCCTTTTTAAGATAGTAAGACAAAAACCCACTACTGAATTCCTCCCTGTAATGAGATTAGTTTTCTAAAGCTGACGTGGCAGCTAATTTGTGTATTGCTGACAGTTGGAAGGCTTTGAAATTAATTGTCTTAGCTAATCTTGTTGAGATCTAACCATGTTACATTTAGTGCATAAAAACATTTATCTCCTGATTGGTGTCTGGTGGGACTGAAAGTCCTCCCTTATTCTCTCTTGAGTAGGAGAATGTAATTTTTGTTGATTTCAAAATTAAGATGAGGAACTAATTGGTAGTGGAAAGAACTCTTAGATCGGAAGGCAGATTCTAGAATTTAAATTCTAAAAATAGCTCTTCAGTTCACTGACCACATGGACTGGGCTAAGGCTATTCTTTCTGAACGCTTTGAGGAAGGGTACATTCTGAAATAATTTGTAATCACATAAGTAATACAGAAATACATTCTTACATAAAATGAGATTTACAAATAAGGCTAACATTGATTACAACTTCCCAGTGTCCCTGAAGTATACTGTCATATGATAGATGTATACATTTCCAGATGATTTGTATGTATTTGTATATTAACATACAGTATTGTTTTGTGAATGCGTGTCTTGAATAAACATACAGATACTATAATATAGTATTTTACCACAACTTGCCTTTTTTATCCAACATTGTGTCTTGGAGCCCTTTCCACATAAATATATATGTATTTCTGATATTTTTAAATAGCTTCATGGCATCCCATCATACAGATGATCATGACTTAGTCATTTTGTTATTATTGAATGTTTAGGCTATTTTTCAGTTTTTCCCAATTACAGACCAGATTGTAATGAACATCCTTGTTTAAGCCTCCCCTCAGGCAGACACTGAGAAATGGAGTGGCTGGCTCATAATTCTGTCATTCTTTTATTTATTTATTTTAGGTTTTCTTTTTTGAGACAGGTTTTGGCTCTGTCACTCAGGCTGGAGTGCAGTGGCAAGATCTTGGCTCACTACAACTTCTGCCTCCGCGGCTCAAGTGATCTTCCCACCTCAGCCCCCCGAGTAGCTGGGACTACAGGCGTGCACCACCATGGCTGGCTAATTTTTGTTTTTGTTGTTGGTAGAAATGGGGTTTCGCCATGTTGCCCAGGTTAGACTCGAACTCCTGGGCTCAGGTGATCCACCTGCCTTGGCCTCCCAAAGTGTTGTGATTGCTAGGCTCACGCCCAGCAATTCTGTCATTCTTAGAGTGGAGGACTTAGACAAGTTAAACTTTAAATCATTCCCAGTAACAACCCAGCTATAATTGGGGTCCCATGTGGCCCAGTCTTTGTACCGTGTTCATTCAAAGAAACAACAGTTTGGCAGAAAATGTAATTGAACACAATTGCACGTTTTACTCGAATGCCTGGGATGCTCCCAAAGGTGGTGTCGTGGTGGGGCTTGGGGCAGGGGTCAGAGTTAGAAGTACATTATTTTCAGTGAATTTGTTTGTTGCTTTCAAGTATTATTTTGATTCTGTTGATTTCAGATAAAATTGTGCTTCCCCTTGTTGAGATTGGCAAGCCAGTTTTGTGTCTACGTTATTTTAAATTACGCATATACACACAGAGAGAAAAGGTACAAGTGGTGGCAGATTAAAGGATCACCCTTCCCCCATATTTGTCCTAATTTTCTTGCCAGAGATACTGTCTACTTCCAGTCTCATATGTCCTGTTGCCTATTTAATGAATCTCCTTAAACACAGATGGTAGCATACTGAACATAAAGCTTAAACACTGTCTTTTAAATTTTTTAATTATGGAAAAATTCAAAGGTGCACAGGAATAGAAAGGATAGTATGATAAATCCCTCTCTACTTACCATTTGGTCTCAAGAATTATCAGTATATGGCTCTTGCTTTTTCAACTATATGAAAAACCGTGTATCTCATTCCAACTCCGTTCGTTTAAACTCGCCTCATTTATTTTCACGGTTGCTTAGTTATTCTGTAATAAAGATGTTCCGTAATTCATTTAGCCAGTCCTCTTTAGATGGACATTCAGATTGCTCCCCACCTTATGTCACTACAAACAATGCTGCAATAAATATACTTTTATTTTTATATTTATATACCCGTCTTTGGGCACGTGTTTGAATAAATCTGTAAGAAATTTCTGGAAATGGAATTGCTGAGTCAAAGAGATGTGCATTTAAAATATTGATGTAAGTACTGCCAAGTAGCCTATTGATGGAATTTTATTAATTTTCACTCTCACTAAGAGGTATCCAGGATGGCTCACTTCTTCCTATGCTTACCAACATAATGTGTTATCAGATTTCTAATCTTTAAAATACACTCTCCTAGCTTTGTCTTCAAATAGACATAACATCTATTTAGTAAGTTGTAAAATCCTACCTATCTAGTGGGTAGAAATCAGCATACAATAGAAAGTATCAAAGAACATCGCTTACATGGAGGGCAAGTGTAGTTTTGTGAAACTTTGGTTTCAGTCACATAAGTCACACATTTGCATACATGTGTATATAAACTGGGTTATTACATAAAAATATAATTTTTACTGTGAGTCTTGGTCTCAAGAGTTTGAAAACATTGCCCTACAATGATGACAGCTACTTTCTAGAATGTTCTTCTCTCATTTTCACCTCTCATTCTAAAATAAAAAAGAAAATCCCTTAAACCCTCTCTTACTTGCCCTTCCCTCTTTTCCTTATGCCCCTGGTCTTTTCCTGTGGGAAAAATGTTCTGATGCAAATCCACTTCAGTCCCTCTCCCAGCGAATCACCCAATCCCTCCTCACTTCCGATGGGAATGAGAGCTGGTACAGAGGGCCTCTCCTCAGAGGGCCTTGGCGGGGGATCAGTTGCTGATGACATTGTTTTACAAAGGGGGCACTATTTACATTTAGGGCAGCACCAGTCTCCAAGGCGAGGGGTTGTCTTCTACATTATAGGGCACTTAGGATCCTTGGTCCCAGACATGAAATGCCAGAAGCAACTTCCTAGTCACTGCAATTATGGAAATGCCCCATCTTTACCTTTCTAAGTGCCCCTAGGGGGCTGCATCATCCCCAGTGGAAAGCCTGGCTGCTGGTGCCTCGGGGTGGTAGAAACCAAGGCTAAGTTTGCACTCAAATGACTTTTGTCCCAATCACCTCTCTTTAAGTCTTGCTTATCCTGGGGCCTTTATATGCATTATTTCTTCTGTGTGGAATACTCTATACCCCCAACTACCTTAACCCCTGCCACACACACACACACACTGCTCGGCCATCTCCTTTACGCATCCTTCAGGTCTTGTGGTACACTGTTCTCTTCCTGTGTCACGCTTCCGACAGTCATCACACGATCCCTGTTTCTTGTTCCTTTGTTCATGACGTGCATCTCCCTCTGATGTGGGAGAACAACCTTGGCTGTTCCATCTGCAAATGTATCCCCAGTGCAGCATCCAATACCTAGAAGGCACTCAATAGATAATTAGAGGAAGAATGACTTATATATATTCTCATTTTGTATCAGGAGAGGTAGGGATGGACCAATGCCCATTTGCTAAGGGTACCAAATAGTCCAGTTTCCTTTGGTGACTGAGGCTCTTGGCTGTCTGGGAACTGATAGGACATTCTGATGAATTATCCTGGACAGGGATGTTAGCCAGGGGCCTGGCAGGAACAGAGGGACACTCAACCCCAGAAGTCTGCAGAGTATGAAAGGGCCAGTTTACAGAGGCATCAAGAAGGCGTAGGGAATCTTCAATAGGTGGTACAGCAACCTGGGGACTTGCACCAGCAGGGGGCAATTGCCATGTTGTTGTTTTGTGGGGAGGTGGTGAGGGGCAGGAGAAGTCACCTGGACCTTGAAACTGAAAGTTGTATGGAGGGGCCACCTGAGAGGAGCTGTAACATTTGGCTAAGAGGCTTGGTCAGCCCACAGTGACAACTCAGGAAGAAAGCAAAGGAAAGAATGCCCCTTGTCCCTCTTACCCTCTCATCTCCTGCCAGGGCTTGCCATTGGCTTAGCCCAGTGGACAGGGAGCTTGAAGATGCAGTCCACAGGGGCCAACCTCCTGGGGACCTGTGGACAAGGGCAAAGTAGGCTCTGGAAGATAAACAGAAGATAGCCAGGACAATGATAATCTCAGGGGACAGTAATGGGATGGGCTTGAGGACTGTGCAGTAGAGCCATTAGGACCATGGGCACCAGAGACAGAGTCCCTGCACTGAAGTCCTGCCTCTTCCACCCCCTCTCTGTGTCATCTCTATGCCATCTCTCTCTATGTTATCTCTCTCTGTGCCTGTTTTCTCTTCTGGGAAAGGGGAATAACAATGGTGCCCGTCACACGAGAGTTATGTGGATATTGAATGTGTTATATCACATGTCCAGTACTTAGCGAAGTGGTTGGGGTAAGCACTCAATAATTATTAGCGATTACTATTTATTATTAGTAGTATTGTCATTTGGGGTATCATCCTCTTAGGCTTACACAGAAATTTACTTATTTATTTGTTTTTAATTAATTAATATATATATATTTCCATAAGTTATTGGGGTACAGGTCATATTAGTCACATGAATATGTTCTTTAGTGGTGATTTGTGAGATTTTGGTGCACCCAACACCCAAGCAGTATACACTGCACCATATTTGTAGTCTTTTATCCCTCACCTCCTCCCACTCTTCCCCTCATGTCTCCAAAATCCATTGTATCATTCTTATGCCTTTGCATCCTCATAGCTTAGCTCCTACATATCAGTGGGAACATATGATTCTTGATTTTCCATTGCTGAGTTATTCTAATTAGAACAACAGTCTCCAGTCTCATCCAGGTCACTGCAAATGCTGATAATTTATTCCTTTTTATGGCTGCATAGTATTCCATCATATATATATGTATATATGTATTTATATGTCTATCTATCTCATATACTATGTGTATATATAGTATACACACACACAAATATATCAGAAAAAGAAAGAAAAGTAGTAGGAAGTGAATAGTGTGGAGAGATAGACAGATATTTTGGATTAAAATTTTAAAAATAAGAGCAAAGAGGTTGGAACGAATGGAGAATTCTCTCAGGCATCAAAGATAAGTTCCCAGATTGTCACTGACACATAATGTATTATGCTGATTAAATGTAACTAAAATATTTATGGTAAGAGAATATATATATATATATATATATGCATGTATATAAAGAAATTGATGGGCATTTGGGTTGGTTCCATAACTTCGCTATTGTGAGTTGAGCTTGCACAGAAATTTAAATGGTAGGAGAAAATGGATGACCCCATCCCTTTTGTTGAAGGATGAGGTTTTACCAAAGAAAAAAAGAAGTAAAACTTAATGACAGTAGACTTGATTCCCTGTTGGAGAAAAGACCCCCCTTCCTTTTCCATTACAAGGCCTGACCCCAGCTTTGAAATTGTGAAGTTTTGATTTCTCATACAAATTGTACTTCTTTGTTTTTTCTCACTTCCAGTGATGTCATCTTTTTAAAAAAATAAATATAGGCTGATGAAACATATTTAAATGGAGAGATTAAATTGGTTTTCGTTTGCTACTTTGAAATGTTTTAATCCCTGGAAGAGAATGATTAAAGCTCTTTGCAAAGGGTAGGGGTGTATTTTTTTTAAGTTGATGTTTATATTTAACATTCCACAGAATCTTTTTGCATTTTCTGGTGTTGGTGGATAGAATGATTTCATTGCCCACCTCACCAATAGGCCACAGTGAAAGGAGAGGTAGGGTGGGAGCAGAACTGAGGCTGCTGCTGGCAAAAAAAAAAAAAAACCAATGAACAAGAATGCTTTGTAAAGAGAGGCAGTAGGGGCCGGATGTGGTGGCTCACACCTGTAATGCCAGCACTTTGGGAGTCTGAGGCAGGTGGATCACCTGAGGTCAGGAAAGACCAGCTTGGCCAACATGGTGAGACCATGACTCTACTAAAAATACAAAAATTAGCTGGGCGTAGTGGCTCATGCTTGTGATCCCAGCTCATTAGGAGCCTGAGGCAGGAGAAGCACTTGAACCCGAGAGGTGGAGGTTAAAGTAAGCCAAGATCGCACCACTGCACACCAGCCTAGGCAACAGAGCAAAACAGCACAAAAGAACAAAAAGAAAGAAAGAAGAAAAGAAAAGAAAGCAGGAGGAAATGAAGGACGCCAAGAAGATGGACAAAGCATGTCCTGACAAAGGAACAAGCCATGCTGTGCAAAAATCATAATAATAAATATACACACACACATATATAGAGAGGTATGTCTCTATGGGTATTTTGGATTAAAAGTTTAAAAATAAGAGCAAAGAGCTTGGAACAAATGGGGAATTCTCTCAGGCATCAAGAATAAGTTCCCAGATTGTCACTGACACATAATGTATTATGCTGATTAAATGCAACTAAAATATTTAGGGAAAGAGAACATTAAACCTTACCCAGCTGCCAGTGTCCTGGATATGGATGAGAGCACTGGGTTGAGAGTCTGGAGAACTGGGTTCACTCCCTGGAGCTTCCTCTCCCTGGTTTGGACTCTCTCAGGACACCAAGTTTCTTAGCCTCATGTCCTCATTATAATAGATCCACTTTTTACTTTGAAAGATTTGGGTGGTGAGAGTGAAACTCCTTTGTAGGTAGCCCTAAAAAGGAATGAGATCATGTCCTTTGCAGGAACATGGATGAAGCTGGAAACCATTATCCTCAGCAAACTAATGCAGGAACAGAAAACCGAACACCGCATGTTCTCACTTGTAAGTGGAAGCTGAACAATGAAAACCCATGGACACAGGGAGGGAACAACACACACTGGGGCAGGTTGAGGGGTAAGGTAGCAGGAGGAGAGCATTAGGAAAAATAACCAATGCATGCTGGGCTTAATACCTAGGTGATGGGTTGATGTGTGCAGCAAACCACCATGGCACACATTTACCTATGTAACGAACCTGCACATCCTGTACATGTAACCCAGAACTTAAAAATAAAAAAGAAAATCCTTTGAAGAATATAAAATTTTCTATAAGAACACAGCATATGGAAACAACATACACTGGGGCCTGTCAGAGAGTGGGGCTCAGGGGAGGGAGAGTATTAGGAAGGATGGATAATATGTGCTGGGCTTGATACCTAGGTGATGGGTTGACAGGTGCAGTAAACCATTATGGCACTTGCTTACCTATGTAACAAAGCTGCACATCCTGCATTTGTACCCAGAACTAAAAATAATTAAAAAAAAAAACAGAAAAAGTTTGAAAAGAGAAAACCACAGGCTACTGAATAAAACAAACAAAAATACCAAAAAAGAGGAACATAACATGTTTAAGTGTAATAAGAAGCAAATGCTAAGGATCCATTCATCCACTGAGAATTTGCTGTGGACGTGCCATGTGCCAAGCACTGTGTTAGGTCCTGGGAATCCAGGGTGACTACTTGAGGGATATAGAAAGACAGTGCTAGATTGTATGTCAGCAGAGAGAAATTAGAATTAAACTATTTTAAGACCTTTATATTGTCTTGGATGAGGGTACAGATGTTGATTCATTTTAGATTAAGTCACATTAGCGTATTAAAAATGGGAGGTAACTACTGAAAGAATAGGGAAAGAATATAACTTCTAAACTAGCAGTGGGAGAAACAGAAGACAGGAAAGGTGGGGAAGGGAACCGTGGACAAAGCAGAGTAAACAGAAAATACAAAATCAGATGACAGAACGAACTTCAAATATAGCAGTAATCATAAATACTAATGGTTTAAACTCACCAGTTAAAAGATAAATGGGGCAGTGGGGGTGGGGGAAATCCAGCTATATCTAACACATAAAATACAGAGAAAGGTTGCATTGAAGCATGGCCCTTTTCTAGGGGTAGATTATAATTGTGTCAAACACATCTTTTATCTCTACTTACATTTCCCCCTTTCTCCGGGGACTTAATACTAAAGCAGGGATTATGTTAAACTGACTGAGTAGAAATCAGAGGTGAGGGAGAAATGAAAAGAAAGAGGATTTATTGAGTCAGGTACTGCGCTGGGTGGCTTTTACAAGGGAAGAAACTGGCATAGAATAGAAATGTACATTCTGGTATGGCTTATTGGCCAGATGCTCAGACAGTGATGTCAGATGGACCTGGAGTTAGTTTCCAAATTATTTAATCATTCATTTACCCATTTAACTAATATTTATTGAATACCTACTATGAGTGAAGAAGTCTGCTAAGAAGTCACTTTAATTTCTCTATGACTTAGTGTCCTCACTGTGTCAGTTATCTATTGCTACAATAGTGCTGTGTAAGAAACAACTACAAAACCCCAGTACCGCATAACAATAAACATGCTCTTACTGCTCAATAGCCTATGGGTTGGCTGGCAGTCATGGTGATCTGGGCGGGGCTTGACTAATCTTGCTCAGCTTGCTGATGGGCCTGCAATTAATTGGTGAGTCTCTGGGAACTGGCCAGTCTGAGATGGTCCTGGTTAGAAAGCCTTGGTTCTATCTTAGGTGACTCCTCATCTTCCAGCAGGCTAGCTTGGATTTATTGTCATGGTAGAGGAAGGGGAGAGAAAGACACACACAGAGAGACACACACACACACACACACACACAGAGAGAGAGAGAGAGAGAGAGAGAGAGAGAGAGAGAGAAAGTGCAAGTTCTCTTAAAGTTCAGGCTCATAGCATTCTATCAGCCAAAGGGAGTCACGGGTCAAACTCAATTCAAAGGGTGGAGAAGTTAACTCCATCTCTTGATGGGCGGAACTACAAAATTACATTACAAAACAAAGTCACGTTGCAAGGGGCATGGGTACAGGGAAAGGAAGAATTAAAGCCATTTTTGCAACCAATCTACCACACTCATCTAGTTATGCAGAGATAATATTAGCACCTACTTCTTAGAATTATTGTGAGAATTCAGTGAGCTCATGCATATAAAACAGTGATTCTGAGCCAGGCTTGCAGGAGGCACTCAGCAAATACTAGCCATTGCTGCTGCTGCTGTTGTGACCATCAGCGTTATTATTATGATCAATTTGGGTCCTCCTCATCCCTGTGCATCTGCTCAGTGCAGTCCAGAGGTTCACACTCCCTAGCAGCTTCTGCTTCTGCATGCCTGATTGCTTTTCCTCTTAATAAAAGAGCAAGTTGGTTGATGGAAAACTTCCTTGATTTTGTGAACGCAGATGCCACTGTGTGTTAGCATCCTTTGGCCATTAGCTGTCAAGGCAGCAAGGCAGCAATCTATTTAAAGAACACATAGGTGCTTCTGCTTTTTGCTGTCAAAGCTTAGCCAGGGATGGAGATACTTCTGAATTAGGGACTAAAGGGTCCTGACACGAGACAGACCCTCTGTTTGCCATCTGCATTTACTCAAGAAAGGGGAATTAATTGCCTAGTGAAGTTTGGTTTCCTTATGTTAATGAACGAAGCTGGCAGCTGAACATGAATAGGATATTGTTTATTTTTACTTCCAAAGGAGAGAGATTGAGCCTTGAGTCAGAAATGCAGCACAGGCTGCAAATTTGCTAAAGTCTATAGTCCTGCTCACAATACCACAGCAGGATGGGTGATCTTTTGGCTGAGCTGGGAGAAAAGGTATTGCTGGGCCTTGGCTTTGTTGGAGCTCCTGTTTATTGCCAAGCAAAGAATCTCCAAAATGCTTTTTGTCATGTAGGATAAACCTCAACAGTGGTGAATGCATAGGCCTGACATCAGCTTCTTTTCCATGTGGGAGGCACCAGCATTTACAGAAAGAATTCACATTTGGGGAGAAGAGCATCACAAATTTATTGATAGAAATTCCCACCAATCTTAATTTTTTTTTTTAAAGAAGGGAAACACCTTCTTTTGAGTTCCATCCCCAAACACAAGAAGAGCCAGAGATGAAATGTGTTAGTGATTCATCAAAAAACAGACAGATTTTAGCTTCCCTTATTTTTAGAAGTAGCTGTCTAGGTATTGGGTTCTGTCAAATGAGAGAGGGATTATATTTGGAAATCCTAATTATGGAGAGGCTTTCTTTAAAAAGCGGCCTAAAGCCAAACTGGCTCCCACTGATGCTTCTGTGGTTGTTTCTTTTTTCTCTTTAATCCTTCTGACACCCTGAAAGTAGTTCACACATAGAATTGAAAGAATCCATTTTGCCCATCTTGATGTTTACTTAACTTTGTAGTTCCAGAAGCCATAATCTCATTCTCTGGCCATCACTTTGAAGAACCATGTCAGGAAATATATCAATTTAATTTTTTTTAGTTGAAACACAATTTGAATAGGCTAAAGCAAAGCAAAACAACAGCAACAACAACAAAAGACAGAAGAACATAATGTCTTACATTATGGAAAAGGATGGGGGCTTCAGGCATGGCTGGATTCAGGCACTCATGTAATGACACCAGGAATCAGCTTCTTACGTTGCTCTCCCTTTTGCATAGGCATCAACTTCAGGCTGGAGGATACAGAGAAGCCCCTTGGCAGCTCCAGGCTTACACTGTAGCAGCTTAGCAACCCCAATGGAAATGATATGCCTCTTTCCTAAGAAGGCCTGCTGCAGTTTCAGATAGGAATCTCATTGGCTTGCATTGGGCCATATGCGCTTATTTGCACTAATCATAGTGGCCAGTGGATGAAATAGATGGATTAATTAGGTATGGCCTTGTGCTAACTACTGGAGTATCGGGAGCCATCAGCTCCACGCAAACCTCCACCTGAAAGGACTGACTGTGGGGAAGAGGTGGTTTACCAGGAGGACAATCAGGAACAGGGAACGTGTGCTAACCTGGCAAAGGTAGTGGAAAGTCTTTAGGATAATGTGCTAGTCTGGGTCCTCTAGGAAACAGACACCAAGACAGGAACAGATGTGCCAGGATTTAATTAGGGAAAAGGCCGATGGGAGAAAATAGGGAGGCAGCTAGAGAAGGCATAAGGAGCCACTGGACTCCCAAGTGAAGGGGAGAGGGAAAGAAGGCGGGGAGCAAGTGTCCTAGACTCTCTGCAGCCTAAAGGCGCTTCAGCAAGGCGTTGAGGAGTCTTCCAGCCAAAGTCTCTGTCAGAGTAGTCCCATGTCTCCCAAGGACAGGCTGGTTTTAGTATCCCTGCAGCGTTCTGCTATTGGCTGGGAGCTGCCCATGGGAAGCATGGCCTCATTAGCACTGATGGATTTGAGAGTGTGCAGCAGCTGGGGCCTTCAGTCAATTAAGCTTCCTGTAGCTGCAGGTCTGTGAGGCACTTTCTCATGGCCACTATGTAATAACTCATATTCATACAGCATCACATAGATTAAAAGGTGTTTTTATAGCTGTCAGCTTAGTTTATTATGAAGAGTATGATCATCACCCCCTTCCACTGTACAGGTGGAGAAGGTGAGGCAGGGCGGATTATGGTTTATCCAAGGCGGCTTTGCTAGTTAGTGAAGAGGTGGACTGATGCCCTGACCACCACCTCCCTACCCAACACACCTCCACTGTACGGGGGGGGTTGAATAATGTCCCCCTAAAATCCATGTCTACCCAGAACCTCCGAATGTGAACTGATTTAGAAATAGAGTCCTTGCTGACATAAATACTCAAGTTAAGATGAGGCCATACTGGATGAGGGTGAGCCCTAAATCCAATATGATTGGTGTTGCCATACAAAGAGAGAAATGGACACAGACATAAAAGAGACAGAGGAACAAAGGCTGTGAGGTGATGGAGGCAGAGATTGGAGTAAAGCAGCCACAAGCCAAGGAACTCTAAGGACTGTCGGCCACTGCCAGAATCCAAGAGAGAGGCCTGGAACAGATTCGTCCCCAGAGTCTTCAGAGCGAACATGGCCTTGCTGAGGTCTTCAGCAAAACTGGCAACATTTTCCTTTCTCTTTCTGTATTCCTTGTCTGTTCTCCCTTTTCTCCCCTTTATGTAACCAGCCCTCTCATAATGCCTCTCTTTGGGGCTTATGTTGGCCTCATCTTTTAAGAAAAAATTTATTGATTTGGGAGGTACATGGGCAGGTTTGTTACACAGACGTACTGCATTGTGGTTAGGTTTGGGCTTCTAGTGTAGCCATCACCCAAAGAGTAAAAATTGTACCCAATGGGGCAGTTTTCAATCCTCACCCCTCCCACCCTCCCTGCTTTTGGAGGCCCCAGTGCCCTTTTTGGGCCTCATTTTTGTGAAAACATCTCATGTCCCCTAGATTTTCTCTTCTTCCTTCAAAATATACCTATCCTGTGTCCGTTCTCAAATCTCTTTCCCCTGCTAGGGATAAGCCGATAAATGTAATCTTGCAAACTAGAAAGGAATATTTCTTCCAGGTAACATTGGCATTTTCATGATAATTTTTATTGCCTTCAGATTCATCAGGCAGTTGTTGAACACGTGTTATTTGCTGAGCTCCACATGGGCCCTTTCATGTGTTTTAATCCTGTTTTATCCTTACAAACATCTAGGGAGGTAGACATTCTTCTTCCATTTTGCTGATGAAGATGGAGTGTCTCAGAACCTCTGCTTCCTTTCCCTGCAGCGAGTGCTATGGGTATCAGGACGGTCAACAGGAGATGCGATTTTTTGTTTTGATACCCTGCAAGACTGACTTAAGAATGACATGAAACTTTGTATGAGATTATCCTCTGGTAGCCAGGCACAGTGGCTCATGCTCGTAATCCCAGCACTTTGGGAGGCTGAGGTGGGAGGTCAAGAGTTTGACACCAGCCTGGCCAACATGGTAAAACCCCATCTCTACTAAAACAAAAATTAGCCAGGCATGGTTGTGCATGCCCATAGTCCCAGCTACTGGAGAGGCTGAGGCAGGAGAATCTCTTGAATCCAGAAGGAGGAGGTTGTAGTGAGCCAAGATCGCACCACTGCACTCTAGCCCGAGCAGCAGAGTGAGACTCCATTGCAAAAAAACGAAAAAAAAAAAAAAAGTCCTCTGGAATGTACCTGAAAAACCAACAGGCATTTCCAAGTGCTGCCAGACTTGTGTCCCCCGGGATTTTCTCTCCATTCATTTCCTCTGCTGGAAAGGGCTAGCGAGAGGCTCTCGGGTTTGCCATCTGATTGAACAGGAATGTTTCACATTGCTGTGACTTTAGAACCATCAGCTCTAGGGCAGGATACTTGCAGTTGATCTCCTCCCTCCAACTGTCTCTTCCCAAGCCTCCCCTTTGCATGGTTTTTCCAAGCCTCCTATTCTGCATGGTTCTGGTTCACGACAGAGCCCTGGGTGAGTGGGGGTGGGGGTGGGGGTGCTGAATTTATCTCTGTTCCGCTTCTTTGTAGTTTCCTGGCTGTGGTTGTGTTGGTTGAAGATCAGTGAGTTATTGGCACTGGCCCAGAACCTCTCACCCTGGAAATAAATGGCTTGTAAAATGGTGCTCTTTTCATTCATCCACTCAATCATTCATTCATTCATCTACTATTTATTTGGTATTTATCCTGTGCCAGGCCATCATATTAGATACACCAGACAGACATGGTTTCTGTCCTCAAGGAACTGATACAGCCCGCAATTCTGGCATTGATCTTCTGGGATGATGATCTAGTCCAGGTCTTCTTACTTATTCAAAGAGAGAAGCATCTAGAAAACATGGAACTTCTTGCAGAATTCCTTAGTTACTGACATATTCCGTTGCTGATAACTAAACATGCAATTCAGGGTGGTCAGATGTCTCTCCCACTTCCCCACACTGGGGATCATGATGGAAGGAGACAGGCTATTATGGAAGCTGAATTATGTGCAATGGGGGCGGAGAAGAGGAAAATCCAACCATATTGGGAGCAGTTCAGGATGGCTCCAGGGGAGAGTAGACAGATACTCTGTTCCTGGCCCATGCAGGCCATTCAGTATTTGTTCAATACAACACAATGCTTAAGAGCACAGGCTCTGACATCAGACAAATGTGAGCTGAGTCCCTGCTTGATTACTTGCTAATGCATGAGCCTCAGTCTTCTCATCTGAGAAACGGGGATTAATTTTAGGATCTATTTTTCCAGGGTCACTATGAGTCTTAAACAATATCCTGAATGTAAAGAACTTAGCTGAGGTCTTGGGAATTTGCTGTCATCATCCTTCATAAACTCCGGGGAGACTACCAGGAATCAGAAAAGAGGAACTTCAGTCTGGACTGGTGTCATTAGGGAGGTCTACTTGGAGGAAGCAACATTCTGGTCTTTAAGCTTGGCAAGAACAGGGATGGTATCACTTTTCCATCTTACTGTATTCTTAGTAACTGGTATAAGTCAGCCCTCAGCATATGCTTGTTGAGTGAATAAATGAGTGACTGACCAGGGTCTTGAAGGAAGAATGGGAAGTGTACGTGGAAGGGATTTTAGGTATTTCTCTCTTTCCAGGGACCATAGTTATGAATGAAGTAATATTTTCTGTTTCTCCTTCTATTCTTTTTAATAAGGGCATTACAGGTTTTCATGGTTATACCAAGACTATTCTGGTGTGGAGCTGCTTCTCTTCCCCTGGTATGGGGTATGCCACTATTTATTTAAATGACCCCCTGTTGTCAGGCACTTAGCTTGTTTCCAAGTTGTCATTATCATAAGTGATTCTCTGATGATCATCTTTGCACATACATCTAATTATTTCCTTAGGTTAAATTCCTGGACAGAGTCTCATGGGTCACATGGTAGGTTTGTGTAATGTCTTAAGATTTTGGACACAGAGTGTTAGATCACCTTCCAGAGAGGCTGTGCCAGTTTCCCTTGCCACCTGCCCATCAGCTCATCTGCTTGCTAATCTGCTGCCTGAGAGATGGGCTCTCATCATTCCTGCAGCACTTGTCACTGCCTTCCCTGCTCGGCCAAGTGGGAATCGTGGGGTGAGCTCATCTCTCTGTTCTTCAAGCCTGCTGGATATCTGTCCTGTGATGTTAGGATTACATTAAGTGCGAGGCTGAGAAATCTCTTTGGAGGAGAGAAGCTCCCCAGATGTTGGAGTCAGTGCTGGAGTAAGAAGAAGAGGTGCTCGGGACACTGAGAATGGTTATAGGGCATCCCCTCGGCCCCTACCCTGCTTCCCTGGTCTCCCATGGAGGTAACCTTGTCTAATCTCTTCCCACCTCACAGGCATAATAGAAATAAACATTCTCTATGCTCTGCCTGTCACATCCCTTTTATGACTCCTCCCACACTTGTCACACTCCTGCCACATTTTTCTGTATCTCCATTGGCCAGTAGCTTGGAAGGATGGAGTCTTAATCATTTTACTATCTCCAGCATCTAACACAGGATACCAATAATAAACTAGTAAAACGAAGGTAATAATAATAGTAGTAGCTATTGTGTTAAGCACTTACTCTGTGCCAAGCCCTTTATATATATTTTATCTCATTGAATAATCCTAAGAAACGAATGCTGTATGTATTTTTATCAGTACCCTCATTTTACAGATGATGAGGCTAAGGCACAGAGAGGTGAAGTTACCTGCCCAAGGTCACATAGCCAGTGAATGGAAAAGGTGGGACTCGAAGCCAACTCCCTCTCAATTGTTCTGCTAGGTGCTTGGTGACTGTCCTAGCCACTAAGTGGGAAGCCAGCATTTCCTCTGCTCCCTCCTTAATACTAGCTAATTTCTAGGAGGCTCTGACAGTTATATGTCCCAAGCAGAGATGAGGAATCTGGTTTTTTCATTTCCATGGAAAAGCAAACTAGGGCTTGAGAGGATCTTCTTGGGGGAGCGCTTTGAAAGACCGACCTGGAAATAAATAGCTCTCTCTCTCCCGACCTCCCTAACTCCTATCACACTGCCTGGGGTCACTCCCTTATGAATTCATTCCTTTGCCATCAGGGCTTAATTCTCCTTTTGAAAATGTAGATTCAGTGAAGCTGGGGTGGGGGTGGGTAGAAAATGTAGAATCTTCCAGCAAATATCAGCCACTTCCATCCGTAACACCTTAGTGGGCAAAAAGACATCTGAATTATCTTCTTAAGCTGCTTTTCCTTACTCTTCTTTTCACTTGTTCAAATTCAGTCCAGCTTAGGTCCAACCTCACCCCATAGGTAGGTTTTCCAGTCTCTCCCATCTTATTTGGCCCTCTCCCTGCAGCTGCCACTCCAGTATTGCTCTTCTGAGGTGATGATCTAGCCCAGGTCTCCCTGAAATTGTTCAAAGACAGCAGCAACTCGAAGATATGGGGCTCCTTGCAGAATCCCATGAACTACAGTCACATCTCACTTATGGTAACTAAACGTGCAGTTTGGGGTGGTCAGATGACAGCAAGTTTTATGAGATTCCAGTAAGACAAAAGATGCAAGCATCAAATGTTCTAAGAATAATTCGCTAATTCAACATTGACCAGACATTGGATTTGTTCTGGGACCTGACAACTCAGAAATATACAAGACCGGGCTGTGTTCTTGGAATGTCCAGTCCAGTGGGGGAGCCAGTTATAATGTAGGGTGGGCACAGGAGTTCAGATGAGGAAAATACAGTTGGCCTTCAGGAAGTGTCAGCTATTTATTTGTTACAGGCTAGAAACAGATTCAGATTCTGGAGAGAACCTGGGAGAGGAAAGGTCCTGCATGCTTACTTTATTCTTTTAGCCAAAGATTGTGCTTTGGGACTTACTGGCTTAACTGGGAAGCTGGCCTTAAGAGATACAGCTGTATGGCAGGGGCAGAGGGTAGTTAGGCAAACCTAGCATACCCAGAGGCATGATTTCAGGACTGACTGATTTTCAGATTTCAGGGCAGATAATGCTATGGAGGTAATGGAAATGACATTATGTCACTGCTGGAAGTGGGAATATAATTTCCTAACATGCTTTAAGGTAAAAATGTAACGTCTAAACATTGAAAAGATACACATCCATAGGCCACCTAACCTCATCCCTTGGATCTCAGCATAGCATGTATCACTCTTTGGAAGATACCTCTCTTCCATAATAAATAATAATCACAATGGCAATGATAATAAATAAAGATGACAGACACGGGGCTGCCTATGTGCCGGGCTCTGCTTTAACATATATTAGCTAATGTGATCCTAGTGACAACTATGTGGTAGTGCCATCATTTGCTTTGCAGATAGAGCAACTGAGGCAAAGAAAGGTTTAGTAACTTTCTCAAGGTGACACAGTTGCATGTGGTCGAGTCGGATTTGAACACTGGCAGCCTAGCTCTAAAACCTGGCCTCTTACCCATTTTATTATGCCGTCTCTGCCATTGCTGTCCTTTTCCCCTTACTTACGGTCATTTTGGGCTGAACATTTTAATTATATTCCTTGATGATAGGAGTCTGGGTAAGCATGCAGCACACAGTAGGCACTTAATAAATGGTAGCTGTTATTCATCATTTAGAGTATACAAAACTCATTCCTTTTCCTTAGCTCAGTGAAACATTCTGGCTGCATTGGGAGATGGGTGGGGAAGGTATTGTGGTCCCATTTTACAGTTGAGGAGATTGAGGTTCGGAGCATACCAGTGACATGGCAAGGTCACAGACGGGGAAGTAGGGGAGCTGAAATCAAACTCAGAGTGTCAGAGAAGGCAAGTCCCATTTGTCTTTCCCGGAGCAGCCTTGCCTGATAATGCAGAATTGATTGATTAATAAACAAGGCTTGTTGGCTTGTCTTGAAAGCTTGCTTCGCCAAGTCCTACTGTGTCTTTTCCTAAGGAGTTTAGTGGGCTTCTCCACAATTGGCCTTTTCCTGGTGGAAGGGATTTGTGAGTACACACAGGCCAATCTCAGGGACCCAGCAATCCTTTCTCTCTCTCTCTCTCTCTCTTTCTCTCTCTCTCTCTTTCTCTTTCTCTCTCTCTCTCTCTCATTCTTTCTCTTGCGCGCCAATCTCTCTGCTTCATTTTACTTGTTCTATCTCTGACTGATTCTCTGCAATGAGTTGTGCTCCTGGAAAGCTGCCCTGTGACATTTCTTCCCTTTTGTGTCCCTGGCAGTAGCCTTTCCATGGAGGCTGATAAAGGAGAAGGAGGAGGAAGGAGTGGACGCCCTAGCAGTGTCATCCAGCAGCAAAGCCTAGTGTTTAGGCTTAAGCTTTGAGCATGTGCCCTTTTTCTCACAGGGTATGCACATGGTATTGTTCAGAACAGGTTTTAATATGATTGAAGCCTTGGGTCCCTTGTCTAAGAGGGAGCTCAGCTGTGATTCCTAAAGCCGATTTGCTATGGGTGTCTTAATGTAGGGTCCGCTGGCAGACTTGCTATTTCGGTTTCCTATGATGTTGTAACAAGTAACCACAAACTTTGTAGCTTAAGACAACACAGATTTATTATCCTACATTCCTGGAGGTGAGAAATCCTCAAACCAAGGTGTCAGTAGTGGTACTGTGTTCCTTCTGAAGGCTCTTGGGGAGAATCTTTTTCTCACCTTTTTCATTTTCTAGAGTCTGCCCACATTCCTTAGCTAGTAGCTTCTTCCACCATCTTTAAGGCCAGCAACAAAGCATCTTCATATCTCTCCCTGCCTTTTTTCTCTCTCTCCCCTATACTTCCATCATCGCCTTTCCTCTCTGACTCTGGTCCTCCAATCTTCCTCCTATAAGGACCCTTGTGATTACATTAGATTCACCCAAATAACCCGGGATAGTCTCCCCACCTCGAGACCCTTAATCACACTTGCAAAGTCCCATTTGCCACTTAAGGTAATCTATAAACCCCTTTTGGGGATGAAAATGTGGACATCTTCTGGGGCCATTATTTTGCCTACCACACTTGCTAAGTGAAATGGGAGCGTTCTCTTTTTCCTGGATATCTCAGTGCTCATTTCCTTGGGAGACAGAAAAGCCCAGAGAGCCTTGAGAAAAACTGTTCAGATTCACACCCCATTGTCCCCCTCTTTCTAATTTTGTTATCTTGGGCAAGTCACTTGAGCTCTCCATGTCTGATTTCCTCATCTTGAGAATGAGTGAATAACGTCACACAAACTCCTTTCACTGGTGTCAGTTATGAATAGTGCTGAGGAGATCAAGCATGGCACCGGGTAAATAGTAAGCACCCACCCTCTGCAACAGGAGAGAGGATTGGGAATCAGTAATGCCAGGTAGTGTAATGATTATAAATTCAGAGGGCCTTGGTTCAAATTCCAGTCTTGCAGCTTATGCACTAAATGGCCTCAGGCTAGTCGTTTTAGGAGTCTCAGTTTTTTTGTTTGTAAAATGGAAATGAAACCATTATCATCCTGAGAAGGGATTGTTGGGAGGCCCAGATGATAATGCTGCACAGATGAATTGTGCAGGATGCAGCGGGTAGCTTTGGTTGCTGCAGCTGTCACTACCATCGTTTCCCATCCTCTTTGGGGTAATGGAAAGCCTTACTGGACTGCCTCTGCTCCACAAATTGAGGGTAGCACAAGGCAGCTTGCTGAATTAGGGCCTGAGGAATCTCTTTGCAATGCTCTGTCATTGAATGAAGCCTCGAGAGCATCAGAGCCTGGCCAGGCTCAGCCTTGAGGAGTCTAAATTTTGAGGTGTCTCTCTGCTGCAGTGCCACAGGCTAGTGGAGCTGGCAGCAGCAGCTGGTTCTTTGAACAAAGGGTTCTCCAGAAGCACCCGGGACAGAAGAGGGGTTTGGCAGTGGTGACCAGGGAGGTGGGCAGGGTGGGGCAAGGTCCCCTGACAAGGCAAGGCCAGTTCCTAGATGGCATGGTAAATGGAGAGGGTGCAGAGCTCCAGTTTTAACCATATTATTATTTTTTAATTTTGCTGCAAAGTCCTTGTTTCAATAAAGGCTTGGGCAGATGCCCAGTATGCAAAACAGTTAAAAGCACCACTCACTGTTCTAGTTGAAACCAGAGTGGAGGGTCAGTTGAGGCCTCTTTTCATTTCCACAGGGGCCTCTAGGCGGCCTGGTTTGGGAAAAGCAGACAGGGTCGTGAAAACATAGGCTTTGGAGTCAGACAGACCTGAGATTTGCATCCCTGCCTCTGCTTCTCCCTGGTTGTGTGAGCTTGGGGGTTTCATATCACCTGTCTGAGCCTTCATCCTCTTGTCTGAAAATGCAGCAATAATAGCACCCACTTCATGCAGTTGTGAAGTGTGGGGATAGTCACTGTAAAGTGCTTAGTACAATGCCTGACACATGGTGGGTGTCTAGGTATACAGCAGGTGGTAGCTATTGCCATTCCCTAAGGGAGAGCTGAATTCATGAGAGGCCCTCCCAGAATACATACCTAATGGCCAGGGAAGCTGTGAGAAATTCCTTGGGATTGGAAGCCAAGAGGCCTGGGAACTACTCAGGTTCTGATTCCACCACCAGCATCCTAAATGACTTTCATTCCTCCCTGGGCTTCTTGAGTCACTCTTCAAATGTTTATTGAGGCAGCCAGGTACGGTGGCTCATGTCTGTAACCCCAGCACTTTGGGAGGCTGAGGTGGGTGGATCACTTGAGGTAAGGAGTTTGAGACCAGCCTGGCCAACATGGCAAAACCCTGTCTCTACTAAAGATACAAAAATTAGCCAGGTGTGGTGGTGTGCATCTGTAGTCCCAGCTATTTGGGTGCTGAGGCATAAGAACCGCTTGAACCCAGGAAATGGAGGTTACAGTGAGGCAAGATCTTGCTACTGCACTCCAGCCTGTGTGACAGAGCAAGACTCTGTCTCAAACAAAACAAAACAAAATATGTTTATTGAGGGTTTCCTGTGTGCCTGGGACTGCCTGAGGCAATAGGACACGGGTCCTGGCATTTGAAAAGCTTGCATTCTATACTCAACTCTGCTACTTCCTAGCTGTTTGGCTATGGACAAGCCACTTCTCCTCTCTGGTCCCCAGTTTCTCCACCTGTAAAGTGAGGACACTGAATTTATGTCACAGGATCCTTCCAGAAAATAGTTGATAAACTTTTTCCCTCAAACTTGTCGACTGCATTTTAAATGGACTCCGAGAGAGACATCCTGGAATCATACAACCCTGAGTTTGAATGCTATGTATATAACTTACAGTGAAGGCTTGAGCAAGGAATTTTATTTCTTGAGTCTCCAGTTTTCTCATTTGCAAGATGGGAATAATGCTAGTTCCCTGAAAGGGTCATGGCGAGGACTTGAGAAGATGATACATGTAAAGTTCCTAGCAAAAGGGCTGGCACATAGTAGGTTTTCAATAGCTGCCATCATTTCCACCACCATACTCATCACCATCAACACCATCACTATAATCATCGCCATGATTACTATCATGATAACAATTGCTACCACCACCACCACCACCATCACCCTCATTATCACCATCTATAAAATGAAGCTCTAGGCCAGATGCAGTGGTTCACACCTGTAATCCCAGTGTTTTGAGATACTAAGGCAGGAGGATCATTTGAGGCTAGGAGTTTAAGATCAGCTGGGGCAATATGGTGAGACCCATCTCTGCAAAAAAATTTTAAAAATTAGCAGGGTATGTTTGTGTGCATCTCTAGTCTTAGCAACTGGAGAGGTTGGGGTGGGAGAATCACTTGAGCCCAGGAGTTTAAGGTTTCAGTGAGCTATGCTTGCACCACTGTACTCCAGTTTGGGTGACAGAGAGAGACACTGTTTTTATTTTTTTTGAGATGGAGTTTCACTCTTGTTGCCAAGGCTGGAGTGCAATGGTACGAACCCAGCTCACTGCAGCCTCCACCTCCTGGGTTCAAATAAATCTTTTGCCTCAGTCTCCCAAGTAGCTGTAGGATTACAGGCATGAGCCACCACACCCAGCTAATTTTTTGTATTTTTAGTAGAGATGGGGTTTCGCCACGTTGGCCAGGCTAGTCTTGAACTCCTGACCTCAGGTGATCCACCTGCCTCAGCCTCCCAAAGTGCTGGGATTATAGGCATGAGCTACTGTGCAGGCCCGAGACACTGTCTTACTTTTTTTTTTTAAACGAAGCTCTAAATGGTCTCATTTTAAGTCCTGGCTCTCATGGAGAGAAGGAAGTGACAAATGTAGTAGTTAACCCTGGGCCATCTGAAGGGGAAGCTTTAGATGTGAGTCTCCAATAGAGGGAGTTCTCCTTCACTTTGCAGAGAAGTTCTAAGCAGATCTTGGTCTGTTTGAGATTTCCTGACCTTTTTCCAATGTGAGCCCTTTCTCAAAGCTAGCAGGAATAGAACCCTTGAAATCTTGAGCCCTGGGAGCCATGAGCATCCATTCCTCTTTATATATTTCCCGTTTTGATACTTTTATTTCCTTGTCCATACAGCGATTTCACTTCAGAAAGCCAGTCTGGATCTTTCAGGGAAGGATCTTTGGCCAAGACTCATGGTCTGATTGAGACCTAAAATTTCCCTTCATTCTACTCAAACCACGTGCTGAAGGGTACGGTTGGCACATACCATCCTAGATGGGCTGTCAATTCTTTTATCACTCTGTCTAAACATTTGCATTGTAGGACAGGTTATGGATTATGGAATCCTAGCAGCTCACAGCTTAGGTGTTCTTATTTTTGCATTTTAACCTCTTGCTTTCTGTCTTTAGGAAAAAGAAGGTTGTTATATTCTCATTTTACAGATGGGACTTGGAAACATTAAATGACTTTTCCAAGGTTGTATGGGGGCTGGATCTGGCTTCCAGAAAACTATCAAGTGCTTATTCAACTAAGCCATCCTGCCCCTTAGAAATTTCCATTTCTTAAACCTCAGCTTTTCTGTTATGAATTCTAAGGAATTCCAGGTCAGAAATCTGCAGCAATAGGGGTGAGGACAAGTCAGCTGAGTGATACTTTGAGGGGGGAAAAGCACTTAGGGAGCTTCCCACACTGGGGCCAAACTCTTGTCTGAGCACAGAGGAGCAATGCAGGACTGGGGGCGTGCAGGAGACAGGGGCTGCGAAGTTATAGCTCCTTTGCTCTGAGAGTGAGCGACAGTATTAGAACAAGTGTGTGGTAGGTAAGCTGTCACTGACTAGACTGTGTATTGTTGAGAAGTCTCGTCCCCCACTCCTCCGAACTCCCCCTTCTCTGCTCTAACCATCCAATTACTTAACTTCTCTGCCTGGGGGTTCACTTCCCGCCCATCCCCTCCTCCGCCGCATCTTAGCGCTGTCCACGGTGCTGACCGCCAATCCCCTGGTTGCCGTTCCGAACAGCTGGGATCTCTGGTGTGCCCAACCTCCCCTCCCGGCCTCCCACCTTTCTTTCTCCAGGCACCGCACACATAAATCACGGGTGGGAGGCAGGCTTGGTTCCCGTTTGGTCCCCCCTGCACTGGGAAGCTGCCGCCCCCCTTCCCTTGCTCACACAGGGCTTTGCAGTAGTGGTGGCAGCGGCGGCAGAATCCGGCTCTGGGGAAGCAATTGATTCGTCTACTGCCAGCAGCCAAGAGTTGCCTACGCGGACTGGAAAGAAAGAAGAGAAAGAGAGAGAGAGAGAGGGAGAGAGAGAGAGAGAGAGAGAGAGAGAGAGAGAGAGAGGCTCACAGAGCGAAAACCTTCATCCGTGTGGAGGACAGTCTGAGGGAGCCACTGTCCCTGTCCACTGACTCACTGGCTGGTCCGAGTTTCCTCCGCTTCTAGCAGTGGTATTTCTTTTTGTCTCAGTCCTGCATGATTTAGGGGTAGTTGATGTGTCCGTGTGTCTGTGCGTGTACATGTGTGTGCACTAGTGCTTTGATTTTATTTTGGGAAGAGTAGGAGAGTCAAATGAACAATTTTCTTTCAGGCACCTCCGCTGAGCTTTTAAACCAAGTCATTGGGACTTAGCGTCTTCCTAGCCGGCAGGGAAGGGAGGAGTTGGCAAGAATTTGGCTCACCCGTTCCCCCTGCAATCCTCCGGTACGGTAAGTGATATTCTCCTGGGTTGTGGATATGGACTAGGGGTATTGAAATCCCAATTGTGATGTGTGTGTGGTGGGATAAAGGGTAGTTGGGAGGAGAAGGGTGTCGAGGAACGACTATGCTTATTTGCCTACATTCTGCAGTGTTTTATCACCTAAGCGGCATCCCGAAGCCAAATGAGATTTTGGCTCAGTGCCCAGGGAGAGGGTAAAATGTGCTCATGTTGTAGGCAATGCGATCAAGATTGTGGCTTCTGCCCAATTTGCCCTCTCCTTTGCAGCAGAAGCTGGTGAAAGTAGCTGTCAGTTCTCTGAGTTAACCCTTCGTGGGGCTGGCTAGTCTGGCATGGAGGGACTCTGGATGTTCTGACTTAGCAAGTGAGCGCTTATTCCTGGAGGGGAGAGGGTCATCTGGAAGGGTAACTCTTGCCTGAGCACACTGGGTGAGATTTGCATAGGACAGAGCTTAGATTATACCATCTTCCAGGAGCAGCTGAGTAATTTAATTGTTGTGGTTTTCGCAAGCTTGGCTGTTCTGGCTTTCCTGAGATGGGAGACCTGGGAGCTAGGAAAGGGCCACACTTTGCTTGGGATGAGTGGTCAGGCAGGCGAGAAGGGAGCAGCCACTGCTTGCAGAGCAGATTATGTTTTATTTTCACAGGTGGTGTAACCTGTAAGTAATTGTATGGGGGAGTGCCCCGGCACTAGCTCGGGAGATTCTATCCTTGAGTTTGTCTCAGATGGAAGGAGGGGAACAGTGCTTGTTCAAATTCTGGGGAAAGATTCCAGGCTCCGACTTCAGTTTTGTTCCAGGGCAGACCATCCCCCTGCACTAGTTTCTTTTTCCAAGATCCCAATGGGCTAAGGCTGCACCAACCTGTTAGTGAGTGGGAAGTGGAAGTACCTTGAAACTGAATTCAAAAGCTCACATTTAATTTTGAAATGCCTTTGATGCTAATCTGTGACCCATCAAAAGGGGATTTCACTCTGCTTTCTGCTTTGATTACATCTACTTTTCTGGAAATGAATCCTGTTATTTTTAGCATCTTTGCTATTATCTCAGGGGCTACCTCAGTGTTCTGCACCCCCAAGGATTTCCTTTTTAGATTCTTGCTCTTGGAGGTGGGAGGAATGAAACAACAGCCACAGAGATTGGCAAGCCTGAAATATAAGCAGAGTTCACTCACTTCTTTTTTTCACTAGCCCCAAAGCCAAGAAGAGATGCTGAAATTCCAGGGCATGTACCTGCTCATGCAGGACATATGAGGCAGAAGAGGAGTGCTGTCCGGTGGTTAGTGCCAAAGATTTGGTCCTCAAAATCCTTAACTTCTCTTCCTAGCTTCCCTTGCTGGGTGACCTTGAGGAGCAAGCTGCCTTAGTTTCCTCACTGGGAAGTCTCAAGTGTGAATAATGAATGTTAGAAAATTTTGTTTGAAAAAAGAACCACAGATCTGGCTGTGGGTGATATTTAAAGTATTGAAATTTGGTACTAATTGATCAGAATGGCTAGGGTCCTGGAATAGGGGATCTTTGGAGGGCAAGCCTTTTAATTGCTGGAATATGGAGAGGTTTGGGGGGATCCTAGGGGACTATCAGAGCCACGGAGGCCTCAGGGCAGCATCACCATTTCATATTTTTATTTTAATATTTAATATTTTAATATTTTTAACAACTGGTTTGGCCATGCGGTACATGCCAGCCAAGCTGGGATCGTTAGGACTTGGCTGTCCAGATGTGGACACTTCCCAAAGATCTCCCCATTGCCTCACTTCCTTAGGGATGGCCAAGATCCAAGAGGCTGCCCTCCCTCCTCCCCCGTCACATTTGAAGTGGTGCATTGTGGTGCACCAGGGAGAGGGAAACAGAAGCTTCTGGAAAGAGCCTTGGACTTGGGTCAGGAGACCTGGGTTCCAGCCCCAGCTGTCTCCACTTTCTGGGCCTCGGTTTCCCCATCTATGCAATGGGGCAGTCTGTCCCAATGGCTCTAAGGCCCCTTCCAGTTCTGGGTTTCTGTGACTGTGGGATAGGTATGTGTGTGAGTATTTGTGAATGCACATGCCCACATTTCTAGGAAGGGTTAGCACTGTGCTCGAGAATTTTTCCTGTGTCAGGGAGTGGCCCTGTTTGGGGAGAATTGGGATAGAGGAGTCTCGTGAGAACTTTTCTAGGTTTCTAGAATCCTGAGCTCAGCTGGAAAGGGGTCTGCTTTATTTATGGCCTTAGATGCACAGAGATGCAGATTTCGCAGCACTTGAAGGCTCCATAGAGACTCTTCTCAGGAGTAGCAGCAAGGACTCTTTGGAGTGCCTCTGCTCTGAAAAGATGCATATATACACACAAACACACAACATCAGGGTGTTGGACCCTCCCTAATGCCCATCTGAAAACTGCCCCGCCCCCAAGTTCAGAACCTCTGATTTAATTTAACCCTTTCCAGGGGAGCCCAGAGAGGGAAAACAATTTGCCCAAGACCACACAGTAAGTTATGGCAGCAACATACAAACCCACTGTTGTGAAGACTAAGGCATCATCCCTTCACTCCTGGCTCCAGCATCCCCTACTCCCCCATTCAGCCTGAGGCACAGAGGTAGGACATTCAGCAGTGTCTCTCCAGCCCATGCTGGTAATCAGGAAGCTTAGCCATGGAGACAAATGTGGACATTTCCTTTCTTGCTGGCAGGAGAGAGGCAGCAGCCAGAGATTTGTGATTCCACAGGGGTAGCCTGGGAATTCAGTCCCACCAGCCCACTCTGCCTTTCTCCTTATTGCTCCATACACAAACTGGCTGCTTTGTCTGAAGATGTGCAATCGGTTGGGGTGATTGCTCTTGGGCTTTCTTTGTAGGATGGAATATTACTCTTTAACTCTTTCCCACTCTGTGAATGGGTCCTACAGATTTATGGTTTTCCAATAAAAACCACCATGACGCATGGACCTGTCTTCTGCTCTTCATCCCCTGTCAGTGGGGAGCTGATTGTAATTGCAGATAAGTTAGGAGTTGATGTGATGGCAACGAGAAGAAAACAGTGTGGTTTATTTCTGTTAAGAGCTGTGGCCATAATCTGGGATAAAAATAATTCTGGGACCCAGTCATGGTGGACTGGAGCTGATGAGTTTAAATAATTTAATTTCCACCCAGGATGGAGAGCCTTGATGTGCTGAGAGAGTAAAGGAAGCACTGCAGAAATAGCCCCCTCCTTTCTGTGCCTCACACCTGTCTGTCTCCTTAACCAGCCAGGGGCTGCAGTGTGGGCTCTGGAAGCAGTCAGATCTTAGTTCCAATTCTGACTCTGACATTTCCTTGCTGTGTGACTTCAGGCAAGGGCCTAACCTCTCTGAGCCTCAGTTTCTTAAATTGGGTGTATTAGGGTAGCATTATATAGGGATTAAGAGGATGGGCTCTGGAAACAAATTTCCTAGGCTTAGATCCTGGTCCTAAGCACTTTATGGTTGTGTCACTTCACCTCTCTGGACCTCAATTTCCCCATCTACAAAATGGGAATAAGAATGCAGTTGTGAGAATGTTAAGAGTTAATGATCACTTTATACTGAGCCTGGCAAGGAGTAAATGTCCAACAAATGTTTGCAGTGGGGGCGATGTTGGTGACGGTAACAGTGAAATCACCCTTGACCAAAACAAGAGTAGGGTGAAGTAGAGGAAGGTGAATTCTTTGGGCTGTGTAACTGTATGACCCATGAGAGAGACGACAAAGCTCGGAGATGGGAGCTGCCAGCCCCTCCTGTTCCCCACTGCGTTCCCCAGTTGCTACAGGTTCCCAGAACTCAGTTTCTTCATCTGTGAAATGGACATAATGACTCCCTCTTTGTTTGGCTTGTGAGGCTCTAAGCAACTAACAGGGGAGTCATGAACATGGTGGGTAGGCCCCAGAGAAGAGTTCTAGGAGGAGAAGCCCTGCTGACCACTCAGTCTTTTGTTCCTTCAAGTCCCTGGGAGGTTTTTGCTGAATCATCCCAGGCTATAAGCTCTGAGCCACGTATTTTCTCCAGGAAACCTGAGCTTTCCCTCCCTTCCCTGGGAAGTGCTTTTCCCACTACGGTGCTTCTGTGTAGAAGTCCTCAGGTGCTACAGGGTGAGATCCTTAAGGGCCAAGTCTGTGTGTGCTGTCTTCATTTTTTGGTGTCTGGGTCAGCATACAGCAGGTGCTCAGCAATGACTTACTGAGTGAATGAATGAATGAAGCTCAATTGACTGGCTAGTGAACATGTCAGTTTGGGGCCTGTGGTCCAGCCAGAGGCCTGCACACAGTAGGTGCTCAGTTAGTGTTTGTTGACTATGATGATTCATTGGTGAAAGGTTTGGAAGGACTTGGCTTTTGTCTCCAATTTGTTACAGGTAAAGGACAGGTTTCTCTCTCTTCCTGCCAGAGTGCCCATTGCTATTTATCATGCATTGCACATTTATTGAATACCTACAGTATGCCTGGTACTATTGTGGGCATTGGGAATAAAATGGCAATAAAGATATAATCCTGGCCAGGTGGGGTCACTCATGCCTGTAATCCCAGCAGTTTGGGAGGCCAAGGCAGGTGGCTTACTTGAGGTCAGGAGTTCAAGACCAGCCTGGTCAATGAGGTAAAACACTGTCTCTACTAAAAATACAAAAATTAGCCAGGTGTGCTGGTGTGTGCCTGTAATCCCAGCTATTTGGGTGGTTGAGGCAGGAGAATTGCTTGAACTCGGGAGACAGAGGTTGCAGTAGTCGAGATCATACCACTGCACTCCAGCCGGGGACAAGACTGTCTCAGAAAATAATAATAATAAAATAAAAGATACTATTCCTTTTGGGACTTAAAGTAGGTGGCTACCTACATCATGTGATCTTTTGGGAGTGTGGTACAAAGAGGGCGCCCTGAGTCACCCAAAGACTTTCAGTTCACTGATACCTGAAATTTTCATCATTCAAGTTTCATTCTTTTTCTTAAGGCTTTCCTCTTGGTTAAAGAACAGATGCTTTGGAGTGAGTTAATGCATCCAGCCTTATTAGTCATTTACACTGTAATGAGAAGCTGTAAGAGCCTTTTCTAAAAGTGAAGCCGGCTTGGTTTCTTGGAGCAGAGAGAGGGGGGCTATATTACTTGGCTTGCAGGCAAAAGAAGGGCAAAGGACAGAGAAATGTGGATGTTCCTGGGTTTACGTTCTGTTAGGGGGTAAAGAGCTCTTGATGGCCGGAGTAATCTGACTAGCCTGAATCAGGTGACGCATCTAACTCAGTGGTTCTCATTGTGGTTCTCCCTGCCCTGAAGCAATATCAGTATCACCCAGGAACTTGTTAGGAGGGCATGTTCTTGGGTTCCATCCAGACTTGCTGCACCAGAAACTCTGAGTGCAGAGCCCCCACTGCTGTAAGTGAAGGTATTTTTGTTTGGAAATGCAAAACACTTTTACAGGTGTTAACTATAATAGTTCTAAGTGTGTTGCAAGCCTCTGACATTTTGCCAAGGTGCCCCCTTGACCCCCCCAAGGGGCTGAGCAGGGTAAGACCAAGCCCATTGCCTCCTGCACATACCATTTCCTTTCTGCTGCTGAATCCCACAGGAGCATGACCTGGACCTAGCATGTTGTTCCCATTCCATGCTAACCTCAGATGGTTCCAAGGAGTCATTTTTTTGCTATGCAGGACCCCAGGACTCAGTTTCTCAGATAGCTTCATAGCAAGGCCTTAATACTCAGCTTTCCAGCCAGGCCTGGCTTTTGGGATTTGAGGGAACAAAGTTTTGTTTTTGTTTTTGAGATAGGATCTTGCCCTGTCACCCAGGCTGGAGTACAGTGGTATGATGATCATAGCTCACTGCAACCTTGAATTCCTGGGCTCAAGCAATCCTCTTGCCTCAGCCTCCCAAAGGGCTGGGATTCCAGCTGTGAGCCACTGCACCCAGCCAAAAGTGATTCTTCTTAGCCCAACTCTGCTCCCCATTTGGGCCAGGAAAAGAGGGGAGGCAGCAGTGCTGAGGCCCCAGGCTGCTGTATGCAATGTCACTGTGGTTTCCTCGAAGTAATTGTCTTGCTGTCATTAGTTTTAATCATATAACACATGCTTAAATCTCACTGTAATGGAGCCCTGTCAGACTCTGGTTTAGTGATGTATCCAGTGAGCACAATAACATGCCTCAGGAAGCTGGGTGTTTTACCACCCCCTGCAATTAATCAACAAGAGGAAACTCATCTGACAGCATCATAATGACGTGTGGTTCATGAAGGATTTATTTAGAGAACGAGGGGGGAAAATATCTTCTCATCTCTCAATATAATCTGAGTGAGTTCATTCAGCTGACTTTTTCTTTCGCTCTTTTCCTCTCTTACTTTTCCTTTTCTTCCTCTTTAATGCACCTACACAATGACGAGTGGTGACTTGTGAATGGAAGCAGCTTTCAGCAGAGAACATATTATGTAAGCAGGTTTTGGTGCCAGCCGTTGATGGCGGGGTGGCGTTCTGGGGCTGCAGAGAAGAGAGATGGTTTCTTGAAGTTCGTTGGGAGGCCTTTCATGCAAGATGCTGCCAGACAGCATCTGTGTGGCCCGCTTCATCGCATAGCCTTCCTGCCTGCACGCTTTCCCCTTTCCCTCTCTGCCTGCCTGTGTTTTTCCTCTGTCACTGTGGTGTTAAGTTCCTAAGGCTCTGTCTCTGTCTCTCCCTCTCTCTCTCCTTTTCCCTGCCCCTGTCTCCTTAGTTTTCCCACCTTTTAAAAAAAATTCCCTGCTTTCTCCTTGCAGTCTCTCTTTTCTCCCCCTCATTCCCTCTCTGCCTTTCTCTCTTTTCTGCCCCTGGCCTCTCCTCCTTTCCTTTTCTTGCTCTCTCTCTGTCTTCCTCATTCCATCTTTAAGACACACAGAAATTACTCGTAAAGGGAATGCATTTGTGAGTTTCTGAGACTCCTGGTGATAAAGGCTCCAAGTAGGGTCACCAATCATCCAGCTTTGCCTGGAACTGAAGGGGGTCCTGGGATGGCTCTCACTTGTAATCCCTACAGTTTGGGAGGCCAGGGCAGAAGGATCACTTGAAGCCAGGAGTTCGAGACCAGCCTGGGCAACACATGAGACTTCTGTTTCTATAAAAAAGCTGGGTGTGGTGGCACACACCTGTAGTCCCAGCTACTTGGGAGGCTTAGGCAGGAGGATCACTTGAGTCCAGGAGGTTGAGGCTGCAGCGAGCTGTAGCTGTGCCACTGTACTACAGCCTGGGTGACAGAGTAAGACCCTGTGCCTAAAACAAAACAAAACAAAAGAACAACAAAGAAGGGAGAGAGGCCTGGGCACACTGTGATGAGTTGGTCATCTTACCTCCAAGCCAAATGCTTGGAATTTTGTAGAATGTTCAAAAGGCCAAAGACTCAGCTTTCTAGGTAAGTTTTCTGCCCTCCTGCTCTGGTGGCACACAGTGGTTGTGAAGCCCTCCCAGGATTGGCATTCTTTATGTGGCTCCAGCATGGACTATCTAAACACACAAAAGCCTGTCTGTCAGAGCTCAGAGGTCAGTCAGGGGCAGGAGACTGACTCCCTTCCCCTTCCCTAACTCCTGTCTCTAACAAGACTGACCACCCAGCTAGTTATGCGCTCACTGGTCACCCGGGGGTGGGGATCGAGTAGAGACTGCAGATGGTTCAATGCCCAAGGTTCTCAAACTTAGCCTGCATCAGAACCCTCTGCAGGAGTTGTTAAAACAGAGTTTCTGATTCAGTGGGACTAGGATGGAGCCCAAGAATTTGCACACCGAATGAGTTCCCAGGCGGTGTTGATGCTGCTGGCTCAGGAGCCACACTTTGAGAACCATTGCTCCCTGCAGACTCATTCCCTGATTCCCTCCTTTCCAGACAAGTCTCGTACACTGCCATGTACTGGACACCGTTCTAGCCACTGCAGGCTCAGCAGTGAGGGAGCCAGAGCTCCCTGCACCCTGGAGCTGACAGCCCAGTGGGTGGCAAAACCAATCAAGTAAACGCATAAACAAGAAAACTCCAGAGACCAAGTGAAGTGCCATGGAGGAAGGAGATAGGAAGACGCCATGGAGAATGACAAACGACAGGTGGGGGGAGGGAGGGGTGAGACTAATTTATAAAAAGGGCCACCGGGAGGCTGAGTTTCTAGAAGGAATCATTCATGCATCGATGGTGGGGGGAGGGATGAGTCACACCTGGGAGATGGAGGCAGTAAGTGTAAAAGCAGAGACAACTGGGTGTCCACAAAGGACAGGCCGACAGCTGGTGTGAATGGGGTGAGGGTCATGTGATGGGGAAAAAGGGAGAGAGGGCCCTGGTTAGGCAGGTAGCCAAGGAGTCTGGGTTTGATTTTATTTTGCAAGGAGGGTTTTTTTACCAGAGTGTTGTGACCTAATTTACAATGTTGGTAATGATTGCTTTGGTCTCTGAGTGGAGAAGGGGGCACAGAAGGTGGGGTGGAAGGGGGACCAGTGAGAGGAGCCATGAAGAGGCAGGGACCAGGTGGTGGCAGAGAAGGTGACCACATTTGGGGTGAATTCTGCTGTAGTACAGACAGGCTTTACTGATGGATCAGTCACAAGGGGAGAAGGCCAGAGGAATCAGGGTCCTATTCCTGGCAATGGTGCAGCACTTGTGATCCTAGGGCCATGGAGAGGGGCCTTGGCTTTAACTAAGAGCTAATGGGTTATGAGGCAAGACCAGTAGTGTGTGCAAAGTAAAGGCCTTTCAGGGAGCTCCGCAAATGCTCATTCCATGCTGGCTAAAATGCACGGTTCCCTTTTCCCCAGAAGAAAAGGCAACAGCTTGGGTTTTTTTTTCCCTCTCCCATGAGTAGTGGCTGGATTAATCTATCAGCACGAAGCAGGATATTGTAACTTGGTGAAGGCTATGACACCCCATGAAGTGGCAAGCTGAGGTGTCCGGTCAAGCATTTCTCTCAAAGACTTGGAGCCCAGGGGCTGCAGGGAAGGCAGCTGGAGGTGGTGGAAGACATGTGCTTCTGGTGTCTGCAGCTTCCTCTCTGATCGTTAGAGACCTACCTGTTGTTCCTGGAGCTAGCTAGGCCCATTCAAAAGGGAACCAGCCACACTGGGCTTGCTCGTAAGTACGAAAGTGGGAGAAGCCAGCATTTGGAGCAGGAGCTGGGCCCTTGGCCGGGAAGGAGACTCAGTTCACAATGGAGCATGCAGCAGGCTTGCCTTTCAGGTGGGTCCTGTCACTGTTTCTATAGATTTTCTTTCTTCCTTTTTCTTTTTCCCTGGAAGGGTTTATCTGACTGGGCAGACATATGTAGCCAGCCTTGGTCAACTTCTGCAGAGGGGTCCAGGCAAGTCTTCTTGTCTGAACAATGGATGAGTACTTCGAGGAAAACTCCCCAGGGAGAAATAAATGCTGCTCACTCGTGTTGGTGACCCGGAGGGGACAGTGCTTTTGATTATAATGAGAGGGGAACTGGTCTCATTTGTAGCCTCTCTGTTATTCACGGAGGCCTCTTGTTATTTGCTTCGCAGATTAGAAGAATCTGTTAGTCTGTGAGACGATGAGAGTTGAGTTCTTTTTCACTTCCTGGTTCACAGCCATCAATGATCCTTGGCCTCCTCTTCCTCCGTTTTTCATTATTTATTCTCTCTTTTCCTCATATGCCATTCCCCTCCCTTCATAGACAACCCTATTGTACTGTGGTTATGCTCATTTCTTTTATTTGTATATGTCTCTTCAAAACACACATTTTTAAAGCTCTCATAGGTTCTCACTTCTTTTCCACTCAGCTCTATGCTTTCAATATCCATCCACATTACAAGGTGGGCATGTAATCTTTTGCTTCTAATTGTTCCTTTTCTCCAAGGCATAAATCCCCCGTTTTTTTCTCCATTTTTCTTATATTATATGAGTTTCCCTCCAGCAACCCAGAGTATTTCTGAAAATTTTTTCCCCTGCACTGGCCAACTGGGATTCTTTCAGGATAGGAAGACTCATTTTAATAGAGATTTAATGATTGTTTGGGCAACACAGGTAGATGCTTCATTCTTTCACTTCTGATTCTTTGCATAACAAATGCTAAATATCCTCATGATGTCAGACACCAGGCAGGCATGGAGGGATGCAGGAGAGAGCAGTGGGGTCTGGAGCTGGGTGGACCTGGGTTCGAATTCTGCCTCTGCTACCCGCTGGCTGTGTGACCTTTGCCAAAGTGACTTAGTCTCTCTGAGCCTTTGTTTCTTCTTCTGTAAGATGGGGATAATGCTAGCCTTCATTTTATAAACCTGTTTGAGAGTGAAATAAGATGATGCCTAATGGGCTTTGTGCGATGAAACTTTTTTTAAATAGTACCCTGGGGGGTTAGGTAAATAGATGTTTGTATCTTCTCCAAGTCCTGCTGGGTCTGCCTGCTATGCTGTGTGTGTATGTATGTGAGTTATGGGTATGTGGGGTATGAATGTGGGGAATATGGTGTGAGCACATGTGTGTGAGTGGTCTGTGGGAATATGTGACTGCATGTGTGTGTGTTGGGAGTGGTTCCCTGGCTCAGGCTGAGACACTGCTCCCCCACTCCTACCCCCTGAATGGCTACTTCCCACTCTGTGTGGAGAGACTCTGCTCCCATCTGGAGTGGCCACGCTGGCTCTACACCACCTCTGTCCTCCCCCCAGGGCCTCTGTCCACTCCCCAGGACCTCTGTCCTCTCCCCAGGGCCTCTGTCCACTCCCCCGGGCCTCTGTCCACTCCCCAGGGCCTCTGTCCTCTCTCCAGGGCCTCTGTCCACTCCCCAGGGCCTCTGTCCTCTCCCCAGGGCCTCTGTCCACTCCCCAGGGCGTCTGTCCACTCCCCAGGGCCTCTGTCCTCTCCCCAGGGCCTCTGTCCACTCCCCAGGGCCTCTGTCCTCTCCCCAGGGCCTCTGTCCACTCCCCAGGGCCTCTGTCCACTCCCCAGGGCCTCGGTTTCCTAATGTAACACTGATATTGCCTCTGGGAATAGTTTGGTGAAAGCAGAAAGGCTCATTTTGTCCTGAACATGCTCAGAGGGTAAAATGCTAGAGGCCAGAAGTGGGGGTCCTTGAGTGGTCAGAGAGGCCCCCAGAAGCTGTCCAAAGCCTGGGATTGAGAAGACTCCAGATCTGAAAATTCTTCCTCTGGTTGTGATGGCAGCTGGTCTGGAACAGGAGCCTTTGTCCCAATCGGTCACTATGAGATGTTCATTTCTGGTTAACACCAACTGTGAGGGCCGCCCCTGTTCTCCACAGCAGGTTGGTCTCTGACGCCCTGAGGGGCTCCTCACCTGCTTCCAGCATTACATCACCCTATTGCTAGAAACAGCACTGAGCTAAGAGTCTATCCATTTGGGTACACATTCCAGATGTGCCTGATAATTCATCCTCTCCCTCTCTCCCATATAGAGCATGAGAGGATGAATTAGAAGGGAGAGGATGAGTTATCAGGGCCATGGATGTCCATGTGCTTCTCCATGGAGTCACAGAGCACTCTGTGTGGGCTACCTTGCCCTTTGCATTACATGGCTGACCTCCTTCAATCCTCATGAAGCCTTGGGAAGGAGACATTATTATTATTATTCCCATTTTGCAGATGAGGACACAGGCTACGGAAGATAAGGAGGCCTCAGTCCCCCCAGTTTACACTGTCTACTTACTATTTGCAATTGTGAAGATAAAGCAACTTAAAGTGCTTTTTAAAAAATAAATAATAAAGTGCTACAGAAATCGATTCTCTAGTCTTTAGCTCCTTCCAGCTTGGATCCAATTCATGGCCATAATTCCAATAAAGGATTGGTTGGTTGAAACCTGGGATGTGTGTGTGCACCAGGCACGTGTGGCCCTCATGACAGCTGGCTGGCTGGTGATACAGCACAGCAGCTAGGACCTCAGCATGGAAAGCCAGGCTCTGTGGGCCCAAGTCTCCGCTTCACCCCTTGCTAGCTGTGCAGGCTTGATGATTACCACAGCCCCCTGCACTTCAGTTTCTTCCAGCTACAGAGTGGGAATGCTGTAATTAACAGCAGGTATCTCCTAGGGTTCTTGTAGAGATCAAATGGGTTCCTACAAGTGGAGCTCTTGGGACTTTATCATTATCACCATTATTTTGCAGCAGGCAATACAAACTTTTTCTTTCATCTTTGGATTTTCCTAATTCAGGAAGGCTCCTGAAGTTTTTTTTTACTTACGCTGGTGGTTTCCAAATTCAGATCTGGCCTGTGACAAAGTTTCCACTGTCCCTGATGAAAGGAGAGGAACTGGCATTTATAGGTGGGCAAAATGTTGCCAATCAAGTTTTCATAGGGCAGGGAAAAAAACACTTGGCCGGGCGCAGTGGCTCATGCCTGTAATCCCAGCACTTAGGGAGGCCAACGTGGGCAGATCATGAGGTCAGGAGTTCGAGACCAGCCTGGCCAATATGGTGAAACCCTGACTCTGCTAAAAATACAAAAAATTAGCTGGGTATGGTGATGCATGCCTGTAGTTCCAGCTACTTGGAAGACTGAGGCAGAAGTATTGCTTGAACCCAGGAAGCAAGAGGTTACAGTGAGCCAACATCACACCACTGCACTCCAGCCTGGGTGACAGGGTGAGACTTTGCCTCAAAAGCAAAAACCAACCAACCAGCCAAACAAAAAACAACAAAAAAAACCTCTATCCTGACATTATCTCTTTTCTGCTTATTTAATGTTAAAATATATTTAAAAAAAATAAAACATTGGCAATGTGTGGTAGCTTCTTTTTTAAACAAAAGATTGGTGCCCACTCTCCCCCCCTTTTTAAAAATAAAAACAACAACAGTGCAAGTGGAGAGCCCTAAATTTGGAAGGGAATTTTATTCGTCCGAGAAATTCAAATGTCTGGGTTCTAATTTTGTCCAATTGTAAACCTTAGGGGTTATAACATTTTAGTGTGTGTCTGAATCTCCTGGGGTATTTGTTTTCTAATGCAGATGCTCAAGGCCTATCCCTAGAACTTCTGATTCAGAAGGTTTAGGGTCACACCAGGAATCTGCAGTGGACAAAGTTTCCCGAGTGATTCAGGAATGGTTCATGGGTCATTCTGGGAGGAGGATGAATCCTCTTTTTCACTGCCTGGGAGATGTGCTTGAGTGTCTCCAGTGAGGGGACTCTGCACCTGCAAAGATGCCCTGTGCGTTGTTAGAAAGGGCCAGTTAGCTAAGTCATCCTTCCTGATATCGACTTAAGCCTGAGTCCCATCACTCCTGATTGTTTTGCCTTCTGGAGCCCAGCTGAAGAAATAATATTCCTAAGACGGAGTTTGCTCCTTGAGAGCCAAATGCATAATAGGGGGCAGCTGTGTGAGGTTGCAAGTACACGTTCATTTTTTAAAAAGAAGATAATTCAGAAGTGAATGTCTAGTCTCCGAATTGCCATGTGGGACTTCCGTCAGCCAACATACAATTATTCATCTATTCATTTGAAAAATATCTATTGACCATCTACTACCATGTAAATCACAGCCCCAAATATAACCTTCTATGTCCATATTTTCCCAATAAAACAGTGAATCTGCCTCTCCTTCCACAAAATGTTTTGCCCAACTTAAATAACTAACCCATTAGGGATGTAAATGGACTTGTCAAGTGTCTATTTATAATATTAACATTTGATTCATTAATTGTATTATACTCACATACTTAAAACCACGTGGTTATATAAAATAAGCAATAATCCACACAACAGTTCTTTCACCGCAAATACATATTGGAAATTATTAAACCAAGAAAGTTAGAAAGGTTGTATAACTTTAGTAAGAGTCATCTACTGCAAATACCTTTCGTTGACCAACAGGAAAGGAAGAGATTCCACCTGGAGTTTCATGATGGTTGAAAAGTTGAGAAAGAATTTGCTTAAACTCTTTTGTCATTCAAAAGAAAGCAAATTGAGAGAGAAGAGAATGCTTAACAGTGTGAAAAACATTTTAAAGAACCTGGACAGACAGCGATTTTGAGCTAGGAGCAGTGGCTCACACCTGTAATCCCAGCACTTTGGGAGGTTGAGGTGGGTGGATCACTTGAGGCCAGGAGTTCAGGACCAGCCTGACCAACATGGTGAAACCCCGTCTCTACTAAAAATACAGAAATTAGCCAGGCGTAGTGGTGGGAGCCTGTAATCCCAGCTACTCAGAAGGCGAGGCACGAGAATCACTTGAACCCAGGAGGTGGAGGTTGCAGTGAGCAGAGTTCGCATCACTGCACTCCAGCCTGGGCGACAGAGGGAGACCGTCTCAAAAAAAAAAAAAAAAAAAAGGAACCGATTTTTTGTTTTCTGAGGAATACTTGGTTGGGGAGAATCCTTATCTTCTAGTCGGTCATTTATAGTACGTGATAGGCACTGTGCTCAGTGCTGGGATGTAGCAGAAACCAATTTAGATTTGGCATCTTCCTGTGAGAAGGTAGAAAATGATTCAAATGGCTGTGTAATGATAAATGAAGGCAAAGATTCTAAAGAGAGGGGCACGGTTCACAAAGAAATTTGACCTAATCTGGGAGGGCTTCCCAGAGGAAGTGATGTTTGACCTGAGAGCTGAAAGATGAATAGGAGTTAACTGAGTAAAGAGAGGAGAGAATGGTGTTCTTGGCCGTGGGAACAACACATGCAAAGGCCCTGAGGTAGCAGTGCAGGATCTGAAAGAAGGCCAGCATGGTTGGAGTGTGAGATGTGAGGGTGAGAAGAGGCAGGTGTGAGATGAGGTGGGTGGTGCCTGCAGGGCCATGATTTGGCAGTTTGTCTTGATTCTGTGAGCAATGGGGTCTCACAAGCAGAAGGGTGACCTGATGTGATCCATATTTTGAAAAGGCCATCCCACCTGCCGTGCAGGGTTCACATGGAGGTGCAGAACTTGGGGAGGCTTGATGGAAACTTCCAACTGGCCCGGAAAGGGCTGCATTTACAGGCTGTGCCCTGCACGCCCCACTCCTCTTCACAGCACCAATTCCCTGGAAATGAAGAGGACAATAGGACTCCTCCCCACCCAGAGGGAGATTTTGTTCTGCAATCTACCACAGATGTGGGGCCCCTTCCAGAGAAGCAGGGGACTCAGAGTAGAGGGAGGGGTTAAGGATAGTTGCTAATCTCTCTGGGTTCAGATTCCAGCTCTGCTGCTCTGTGGCCTTGAATGACTTACCAAATCTTTCTGCCTCTCAGTTTCTTCATCTGGAAAATGAAGATAACAAGAACAACTACATTACTGGGTTGTTTGGGGGAATTTAGCAAGTCAATATATTGTGTTTGGTCGGACCAGGGCTTGGCACTTTGTAGGTGCTCAGCAAACATTAGTCACTATTATTTTGACAAGGATGATGCAATCTCCAAGCTTGCGGTTCTAGAAGAGGCCCTGTTAGTCCTTTCCACCTTCTGTCCGCTTCCCACCTCTTTTAGATCTTTCTTCAAGTGTCACCTTATTTAAAATTGCACCTCCCTCCCCTGGAGGGAGGCACAAATCCATACCTGCTCCCCAGACCCAGAGCTTCTGATCCAGGAGGCCTGGAACAGAGCCCAGGAATCTGCATTTCTAATGAGTTCCAGGCAATACTGGTACTGCTGGTCTGTGGCACTTGACACTGTGTATCTGCTACCTACTTTATTTTGTTCATCATCTGTTTCCCCCACTAGAGTGTCAGCACCACCAGAACAGGATACTTTGACTGTTCTGTTTACCACCATATCCCCAGTACACCATCTCCTAGTGTCTGGCATGCAGTAGGTGCTCAGTAAGTTGTTGGATACACGAACACTAACGGTGTCAACCTAATGATCCTTGCTCTTATTCAGAACCTTACCCTCTCTCCAGATAACTCTAATTAACTTAATGGGTTATTAAACAGTGACACCAGCAAAGGGGGAAAAACGTCCTCAAGCCTTGGAAGGGATGCAGGATGGACAGCGAAGGTGTGGGGAGGCTCCAGGGGGTTTTGTTGTTGGAGAAGAACATGAAGGTCTTTTATAAAACAGCTTCGCAACCTGATCTTTCTACCCTGATTAATCACATTAAGCCTTTGTCAATATCAACATTACATCAGCCCCAGCCGTGGCAGCTGGTGGAGCGGCAGGCTTATTCAATATTTAAGAAGACCTGCATTGCAGGCAAGGGTTTGGGCCGCTGGTGGAAGAGCAAGCAGTAAGTGCTCAGGGGCAGTCTCTTAAGTGGTGGATTATTTTTTAAAAGGAAAGAAACAAGAAAAGGGAAAGGCAACAAGCCCTCAGCTTCCCCTGGCTTTCCCCAGTTTCTGGTAGAGGTGGAGCAGCATGCCTGAGTTACTAGCTCTGATTCAGGACAAGGCAGCGCTGCCAGAAGAAGGGCAATCATGATCCAGAACATTTAGTCTCCTGGGTTCGATTTTCTAGCATTGCATAAAGCGGTGGTTCACAGAAGGCGATGCACAGACCAGGAATACCAGTATTGCCTGGAACTTACTAGAAATGCCAATTCTTGGGCTCTGTTCCAGACCTCTTGGATCACAAGCTCTGGGTCTGGGAAGTGGGTATGGACTTGTGCCTTAAGGAGCCCTCCAGGTGATTCTGATGTGCTTTCAAGTTTGAGGTGCACTGGCTTGAAGGAAGGGCGGGATTGCAGGCAGGTGGCTCTTAGCCCTGGCTATGCATTACAAACACCTGGGGAACTTTAGCAATGTAGCCACGCCAGGACTCGCCCCTAGAGTTTCTTCTTTAGTTGGTTTGGATGCAGTCCTTGCATTGACATTTTAACCCTGCCTCCAAGGTGATCCTAGGACAGAGCCAGGATGTGACTATTCGCCACCCGCCTGACTTTGGTGAGTTATCTTAGCTCACAGGTCCTCTGTTAGCATCTGTACAATAGACCCTAAACCTCCCAAACTAAGGATGGGATTTGCAAAGAAATCGTAAGACTTAAGACAAATGCTCTTACCTCGTGAAATATTTGAGGGGTGTTGCATGCTGTGCCAATGGGGAGCTCATGAGGGTTTCCTGGGATATGCCAGTATCTTTTGACCATTCTTGACCATTTCCTTCTGGTGGCCTCACTTGGTTCTTCTCATCGTGGGAATCTGGGGCCACAAAAACCCTCACTATATAAGCACTTTAAAAGAACACTCCGGGCTTCTCAGTGTGGAGATGACTGTAGCCGGGAGAGGAGAGGTTGACATGAAGCGCTAAAGGCAGAAAAAAACAAGGGGAAATAGGTATAAATTCAAACCTTATGGGCTGTGGTTGGCAATGAGGATTTCACGCTAGCGTATTATCGTTATTCCCCAATGAGAGTTACCAGTTTTTGAGCATTTGCTATGGACCAGCACCATGCCAGGAGCTCTGCATGCTCATTTCATCCCATTCTTCCATCAGCCCTAGGAAGAGGGTACAGTTATAACCGGCGTTTTCCAGACAAGGAAAGGGAGGAATACAGGTTACGGAACTTGCTGAGCTCCAGGTTAGCAAAGGACAGAGCCAGGATGAGCCCCTGTAACATATCTGGAGTTAACCCACTCCAAGTCAAATAGGTCCCTAGGCTTTCTAGGAAAGGTAATTACTGAGGAGATGTCTCCAGAAACATGGGGTGAAGTGGCTCAGGGCAGAGTTGAGCATCACTTTCCCACCCCACCCCACCTCCTCTTACCTCTAAATTCTGACCCTTACCACACTGCCTCCTCCTGCTGGCTTCAGTTCAACATAAGCAGCTCTCATCAAAAAAAAAAAAAAAAAGCTTGGTTTTCACTTTCACGGTTTCGATGTCCCCATGGCCCTCAGTGAACAAGAACTAAGTGAAAAATTAAGAAGGCCTTCTGGGAACATTTCAGCCTCCTTTCTTGATTTTTCAGACCCCAAACTAAGAAAAAACTCTGCAAGAGAATTGCTTGAACCTGGGAGGCGGGGGTCGCAGTGAGCCGAAATTACACCACTGCATTCCAGCCTGGGTGACAGAGTGAGACTCCATCAAGGCGGGGGGGGGGGGGGGGGGGGGGGGGATGGGAAGAAATCTGCAAAACTTCAACTCTTCTTTAAGAAAGAAATGACCTTCAAATTTTCTTTTCTTTCCTCAAGAAAGAGCTGGAAATCAGGGCCAAATGAACTTAGTCCTCCCTTGTCCGCATCTGTGAAAGATGTGAACCCTCCTAAACCCTCAAATGCAGCCCCTATCAGTGACCGATTTTACTGCAGAAACTAAATTGGCAGACTGGCTGGGAATGAACCACTTGCAGCTACCCCTCACTTGCCCTTGGCTCACTGCAGACCTTCCACTTCTGAGCATGCTCTGCAGATGTTGGAGACGGACCATACACTTACAAACCCACTTGCTGCTTTGCCCTTGTTCATTTTCTGATCAGACTCCAAAAAGGCTGTGTGCTAGATGGCCCCTGTACGTTTCTGTCCCTGGTAAATCCCCAAGCCAATGTGTTTACTCTTGGCAGGTATCCCTTCTTCCACTTTCTTTCCTTCTGCCCCCATGAAGGTGCTGGCAGAGAAACCACGTTGAAATGCACTGTTAGTTTCTTGTGGGAGAAACTAACCTTAGGGCTTGACCCCAAAACAAGCCCTAAGGATGGTGTGTTTTATGTTCCTTGCACTTTTCCTTCCAAATTGGCTATGTGCATCAATTATCTCATTATCTGCCCCTTGAGTCCACCACATCCTACAAACAAAATAGAAAACAGCCTAAATTACTAACATCTGTCCTGCTTAATATTCTTCATTGTAAGAGGAAAAGTGAAACTGTAAAAATGCCTTTTGATTAATCTAGTAGTTTATATATTTGTATACTGCATAGTATTCATTATGTATATAATACATTACACTATATTATTTTATATATAATACATATTTATTTTTGTGTATACGTGTGTGTGTGTGTGTGTGTATATATATATATATATATATATATATATATATATAGAGAGAGAGAGAGAGAGAGAGAGAGAAAGAGAGAGTCAATTCTTGTTACTCATGATAGTTATGTTCTGCAAAATTGCCACAAACACTGAACTAGTAAATACTGAACCACATTGCTCCTAGGAGAAATACAGGGTTAAGTTCCTATGAGTTTTGGTTCCAGTATTTTCAATTGATCAATACATATCCTTGTTTTATGTGTGTTTCGTTTAAAGACACCTCATTTAATATGTTATTGATTCTATTAACAGGCTTCCAGTATCTTCTACTGATCAATACATAACCTTGTTTTATGTGTGTTTCTGTGTAAAGACACCTCATTTAATATACTGCTGAAATTGTGGCCAATAGCATGAGGCCTTTGTTCAGTTTGAAAGCACTGAACGAAGTGTATCATATGCATTATTTTCTCTGTGAGGCATTTCACAGCCTTCCTGCTCCTAGGAACACTCATTGGCACTATGCTTGGGGGCCATTTTTAAACAGCAAAATTACCAACAAAAAGTGAAAAAATGCAAAAAAAAAATGTGGCACTAAATAGACGCCCTAAAAAAGAGACTTGATTACAGCATGGGAGCTGAAACAAGGTGGAGACCTGCTTTGTTTACCTTGAGCTGGGAGCATGCATGTCAGGTGTCTCAAACGCTTTGGTCACTCTGTGCATGTCTGTGGATGACCATGAAAGGGTCACAGGTATTGATTTTGGGCTTCCAAATAAACTTTAGCAAGTAGGCAAATTTGCAAACACAGAATAATGAGTTGGCTATGCATGTGTCTGCATTCATCATGACTACATTGATTGCAAACCTCAAACTAGTTCAAGTGATATAAAAAGACATTTATTTGCTAATGTAATTGAAGGGTCCTCCGCACGGCGGAGGCATGACTGGATCCAGAGGCTCAACGATAGGCCAGAACTGAATTCTCACCATCTCGTCGTTCTGCTTTCTTCTGGGTTGGCCTCCCTTTCAAGTAGACTTCTCTGCTTGGTAGAACCCCACCAATTCCAAGTTTGTCGCATCCAGCTTCAGTTTTGTAGGGGAAAAAAGAGCATCTCCTTTCTAGGATTCTAGCAAAAGTCTGAGTATTGAGTCTAATTGGCTTGGATTGCAAAACTTATCCAACTTTGAGTCAATTATATATAGTTACAAGGGGGAATATGCTGACTAGTGAGGCAAGAGTCACGTGAGAATCCCTGGAGCTGGGAATTGAGGCCAGCCCTGTCAGTACACCATGGTCTGAGACTGAGAAAGGATGGTTTCTTTAAAAACAACAAAACAAAACAAAACCAGGGTGTTGGTCCCAAAAGAAGGAGGAACTGATGTCCACTCCCCACACCGTCATGGAATTATCAGTTTTGCAGAGGATGATTTCTGTGAACTAGTGAAGGCTAAGCCCTGAGCTTTCGAATCCCAAATACAATAAAAATTCAGAGAAGAGCGGATCGAAGAAGGCATTATGGCACTGATGAGAGTTGAGCTAGAATTTTAGGGCTTACGGGGAGAAAGCAGCATTTCAAGATGAGAAAAAAGTTTTACATCATTTTTATGCCATCTTGATAGCTGCATAAATCTCAAGGAGAAGAGTAAGTCAAGTCACACATGAGAGATGGTTGGTGGATCCCAGCTTTTCAAAAGTAGAAAGTATATCAATTTCTGATTCTATCCCCCTCCTACCCCCCACACCATTTGTATATTTATTCATTCACTAAAACTAAAGAGAGGAAGAGAGGAGTAATGTGTATGTGCTACTGTCTATGGTGCTGAACTACAGCTCTGGGCTTCTGATTTCTATTTCTTTGCAAACCTTTGAGCCAATGTATACAAATTAGTTAGTGTCATCCCTGGCACACAGTAGGTGATAGCTACCTTATGGCTCTATTTGGCAGCCTTGATATCTGGAGATGACAACAAAGGTAACTTCATCCTCTTTATTTAACCATGTCCCATTGTTCTAAGCAGGTTACAAGTACTAACTCATTTAACCCTTTAACACCCCTGTAAGATAGGTACTGTCATCATTCCTGTTTTTCACAGAAGGAAATCAAGGCATAGAGAGGTTAAGTAACCATCTTAACATCACACAATTAGAGAGAGACAGAGTGGGGACTTGAACCCTGGCAGCTCAGCACCTCTCAGCCTCTGCACTCTTTTGCCTCCAGTGATTTGAGTCATAACACCCGCCTGCCTGGGCGATTGGGGAGACCAAGGGCTTTGTAAATTGTAGGGTTGTCCACCTATAGTGGTTGATGCTTTGAGGGTTGTTTTCATGGAGAGAGGAAGAAGAAGATTGTGGTCCATTCATGTTCTCCAGCCAGTACTGGCCAAGGTTTTACTTTCCGTTTCTTTCCTCCACCTGGTGCCTGGAAAGGAGAGGGGAATGGATAGAAGCAGGTCTTGAAGATCTATTATGAGAACTAAGAGAAGCTTTTCACTTTTTTCTCAAGTGGCCTCGGATTTCTTAAAATCCACACCCCAGGGAAGTCAACAGCTGGACTGTGTGAGGCAGAAAGTGTACTTCCTGTGCCTAGAGACTGTGCTAAAATGTGATTTGGGAGGTGTGGGGTTCTGGAAGAATACCTGGGCGACGCCAAGGTAGAGTTTTGCCTGGGCTGGTGCAGGACTAGATGCTCTCTGTGTTACTTTTTGCTGCAACCTCAAACAACTTCATGAAGTGGGTGCCACCACATCCCCCACATTAAAGACAAGGGAACGGAGGCTCTGGAAAGTTATGTGATTTGCTACAGCTCAGTCAGCTTAGGTGGGGGTTGAACACAGGTCTGTGTGACTCTGAAGCCTGGGCTCTCGCTCAATGCCCTTGATGGGAGATGCTGTTTTGAAATGTGTACTGTGGGTGGAAATGAGGGTGTCGTGTTTGTATGATTGTGTGTGTGTATGTGTGTGTATAGTAGAGTTGAGAGGGGTTGGAGTGCAGGTATGGTGGGTATAGAGTAAACTAGGATATGGGGGTGTTATGTGGGAGTGGGATACGTGTGTGTGTGTGGTGTATTTATGTGGGAGTGTGCACGTGTGTGTAGGGGAGGGTGTGGGGTGTGGATTGGAATGTGAGTGTGTGTGTTTGTAGCAAGGTGAGAGGACAAGAAGAGCCCTTCCCTGGCCCATCTTAGGCCAGGATACTTCAGCTTTCTGTCATGTAACCAGAAACTAATTCTTCCTGCTTAATCACAGGGTCAGGCCAAGTCAAATGCTCCCTATATGTGGGGCATTTTAACCACATGTAAGAGGGAAGAGTCTGTGAACTTGAGCCATTCCTTTTCAAACACAGAAAGGAGTAGTTTCAGGAAAGCTCATTGCCCCCTTTACAACAGCCCCAACAAGTGGTTTTGCTGTTTGTGCTTGATTACCTCCAATGACAGGGAGCCTATTATCTATCAAAGTAGCATGTCTCCACTTTGATGGCTCTGATGGTTAGAAAGCTGTTTCTTTTCTCGTGCCAGATTCTCTCTTACTGTACCTTTTACCCAGTGGTTCCAGGTCTGGCTAGGTGGCTATGCTGTAAGAGTAGTTATCTAGACTAGTGGTTAAGGCTGCTGGTGTTAAAGGGAGAACACCTGGGCTTGTAACTGGTTGGCTCTGCCATTCCTTTCTGGTGATCTTGGGCAGGTTAATTCACCCCTCCGAGTCTCAGAAATGGGAATAACTTCGGAGCCTACCTCACAGTACAGCAGTGAAGATAAAATGAGGTTGTATATAAAAATTGCTCACCTGAAGACTGGTGCTGTTCATTTCTACACTACATCCCACCTCTGCAGAACTGTGAAATGAGGACCCTCAGGGCAGGATAGTGAGCTAGCCAAGAGCCCATGTTCTGGAGCCACACTGCTGGGACTCCAAGTGTGGAGCCATCATTTATTAGCTGTGTTATCTGGGCAAGTCATTATCGTCTCTAGGCTTAGAGGGGCTGGGAGGAAACATAAGTGGGTGTAGGAGAGAAAGGGCCAGGTGGATAGTCCTCCTGATAAGAGCTATGACCTTCAGAAGAAGACCCCAGCCTGTCTCTCCTCCCTCCCTCCAGTCTCCTGCTGGCGCCTTCCATTGGACAAACCCAACCAGAAGCCAGAGGGCCACAGAGCCTGTGGGTGCTCCCACACGGGTCAGCCTCCCAGGGCACAGAGCAGGGTGGAGGATGAATGGGTCTGGAGGAGCAATATCATATATCCAGCAAAGTTACTTTATTATTAGGTTGAACCACATCATGCGGCCATTATGCAACCATTTTTGTACTATAAAAATAGCAAATTAATATGTTTAACACAACAAATAATAAAGCAGGGTGGGCAGGAGTTTCATTTATATAAGACCCATATTTGAATCACTGGATATTCCACCTGCTACCAGCATGACCTTAACAAACCTTAGCCTCAACTTCCTGGCCTATCAATTGGGAATGCTATGTCTCCTGTCTAAAATGTGTGAAAATGCCTCTCAGATGTGAGGACCAAGACTGCTACTATTTTTTTAAGGAGAAAAATGCCCCTCTCTGCTCTCAGTGTTGTGTCCCCAAGGCAGAGGAGGGAGCAGGATGCTGATTGTGGTCTTCTGTGGCATGATGAGATTTAGAGCTGCAGATAAGTCAACTCCAGCTGAGTTTTAATCAGAATGAATTTCGCTCCAGCCTGGGCCTGAGTGGCAGCCAGGGGCCATTAAGCTAAATGACTTGTTTTAATATGGAGACATGTCTAATCACATTTTCTGTATGGGGCCGGTGTGTCTGTGTGCGTATGTGTTGAGTACAGAGATAAATCCTGGGCCTTTGCCTTTTCCCTGCTTACCACAACATAGCTGGGGCAGAGATAAGCCAGGTTAACAACAGGACAAAAGCAAGTTTCCTCTTTACCGAGGAATAGGGTAATTGGCTGGACCATGCAGGGAGCCCTGAAGAGCGTTCCGCTGAACAGTGTCTGGTGTTAAGGTTTTGTAGACACAGGGCTCACAGAGACTCGCATAACCCAAGGAAGGAAGAAAAAGTTTTGGTTTCCCCTATCCAGCAGGAGACATTCTCCTCAGGAAAGACAATTCTGGATGCTCTGCCCTGCTTTCTGTGGGCTCATTTCAAATGCATGCCCTGTTGTGACCTACTGGCTGCGTGTCTTCCAGCAAATGACTTTACCCCCCTGGACTTCAGTTTCCCAATCTGTAAAATCAGGTCATGAAAGATCCTGTTTTCTACGATCGTTACTGAGATCAAATAGGATGTTGCCTGTGAAACATTTAGCGCAGCTCCTGGCCGGTAGAAAACACAGGCAGACTGGGTTAGGTGGTGCTGTGTTAACCGTTTCCGAGGTCTTGGATGTGTTTCTCACTCATGCTACTTGAATATGGTGAGGGAGCAGGAGATGTCTTCAGAGCAGGGATCTAGGCTGAAGAAGGCTCTATCTTCATATATACATGATTGTTAAGATGGGAAAAGGGTAACGTGGTGAACTTCAATGCACTGGCTTTGAAGTTTTCCCTTGGGGACCTTCTTTGGCCAAAATAAGCCATGTGGCCACTCCCAGCTTCCCCAGGGAAAGGGAGGGGCAATCTCACCACACAGTACAGAGCCAGAAACATTTAGTCACTGGCACTAAAGACAACGATTGTGCTCAACAAATGACCCATGCTTGAGAATTACTGTATTATTAGTAGTGTATTACTATCACTGTTATTTCCATAAGCCATCATTATTTTCCTCCATGTACTTACTCTGGTTTCAGAAACCCTGAGATATTTCATCCCAGTGCAGAAACTGGACTCCCATCTCTTAGGAAAGCATAATTGAGATTATTATTCATAATAAATTAAGGATAGCTTGCACTTGGCAAGGGAGTGTTTTGTGCCAGGCCTTGGTCTAAGAACTTCGGATAAGTGATCTCATGTAATCCTCACAGTTGCATTTTAAGGTGGGTTCTGTTTTTGTTCCTGCTCTACCAATGAGGAAACTGAGGTGTTGGAAGGTGAGTAAACTTGTCCAAGGTGACCTGACTCATAGATGGACTTGAACCCCAAACCCATACCCTTAGTCACCTTGCTGAGCTGTCTGCTAAGAGCAGGAATCTGAACCTCTGGATCTTCACATGCAAGTTGGAGTTGGCTGAGTGGAGATGCTACATACTATCGTTGTTGATCCACAGAAATAGGGATTCAGCACTGGCCCCACTCTCTCTTTTTAGCCCTGTTTCCCCTTCTTTCCTGCCTTCCATCTACCTAGGATCCGTGTCCATGGGTCTTTCTATTTCCTAAATGTTTCATGTCCATTGCAGCCTCTAAACTCTGTTTACTCCGTTCCCCATCCATTCCTCCATCCTTTCTTCTCACATACCTGGGCTCAGCCTTCACGGTCCAGCCCAAATGTTCCCTTCTCTGGGAGGACACCCCCATCCCCACCCCCACCCCAGGCAGAACCAATCCCACGTTTTGTCTGCTCCTAGGGCATTTTATATATTTACAAAATATAAATCTTTTCTAGAAACGCACATGCGCGTGCACGTGTGCACACCCAACTCCACACACACGCGGCCTTTTTGGAGGAGGAAAGACATTAGTCTTCGCTTTTAATTAATGCCAGCTCTCTCATCCTGACTTTTAATACTGCTACCTCATTTGTTTTATTAAGTACTTAGTTTTGCTTTTAATTAGTGTTGTTTATTGTCACTGAATTTTAATTGTCGTTGTAGGGTCTCAGCAGGCCTTGGTGAGGATGCATTAAAGCATTTTTTGTCCTCTAAGGAGCTTGGATGGCAGTGCCTCTGAGGTAGAGGAGGGAAAGATTCAAGGGGGTTGCTGAAGGCTGCTGTATTTTTCTCCAGGCCTCAGTCAATTCTGGTTGTCTTTGGAATCTCTGTTCACTGCAAGGCAGCTTGGTCTCACACAGAAGATACACAGAGAAAACTCAGGAAATGGCAGGCATTTGATTCAAATTGGACTTGAATTTGACTTCTCAATTTAAGAACCAAACAAACAAAAGAGGGTGGGGAGGGGACATATTGGCTCATGGTAGCCAAAAAGGCCACGATAGATTCAGGCATGGCTGGATCCAGTGTTCCAACAGTCTGATTCCTGGTGATGCTATCTCCCAGCTCTGCTTTTATCCTTTGCCAGGCTTTTCTTGGGTGTTGACAAAAGTGTCAATAGCAGGTACAGACTTCTGTTCTATCAGTTTAGCAGCCCCAATGGAAAGAGAATGCTTCTTTCCACATAGTTCCAGCAAAAGTCTTAGGGAAGGGCTTTATTGGGGCAGCTCGGGGCATGTACCTATCCTTGAAACAGTCACAGCAGCCTAAGGGGTGTAATACACTGATGGGCTAGGCATGGGTCCTTGGCCCACCTCCAAGGACTAGGGTTGGATAAGCCCCATCTGGACCACACAGATTGATACTGAGAGAGGATGGTTTCCCAAAAGAAAAGTGGGGTGCCCTCACCCAACCAAAGGCTATCCAGATAAATGCTAGACAGGCAAAAACAATAGATGTCTACCCTGGACATCCACTGCAGCGTCTCATTCAGGCTTAAGAAAATACCTGGGATTTAGATCTTGGTTTCTCTCCCCAGCTCTATCTTCAAATAACACTAACAGTGTTCTCCCTGCCTGGTACTTGGAAAACACTTTAGATTACAAGGCCCCTTCACATGAATTAACTTATCGGCTCTTCTCAACAACCCTGAAAGGCAGGCATAAGAAGAATACTTTTTGTTTTTCGAGATGGAGTCTCACTCTGTTGACCAGGCTAGTGTGCAGTGCCGCAATCTTGGCTCACTGCAATCTCCACCTCCTGGGTTCAAGTGATTCTCATGCCTCAGCCTCCTGAGTAGCTGGGATTATAGGCATGCACCACCATGCCCAGCTAATTTTTTTGTCTTCTTAGTAGAGACAGGGTTTCACCATGTTGGCAAGGCTGGTCTCGAACTCCTGGCCTCAAGTGATCTGCCCACCTCAGCCTCCCAAAGTCTGGGATTACAGGCATGAGCCACTGTTCCTAGTCAAGAATAAGAATTTTTACATCCTTGTTTTACAGATGCAGGCTAGAGTCATGCAGAGAATAAAAAGGGTAGATAGGATTGGATCCCAGTAGTCTGGGTCTGAAGCCAGCAATTGTCTCACTGAAAGGCTGCTGCATCAGCCAGTTTTTGCTGTTTAACAAACCACCCCACAAAATAGTGGCTTAGAACAATAATCATTTATTTACCTTATGATTCTCCGGGTTGGCAGTTGGGTTGAGTTCAGCTAGGTGGTTCTCTGGTCTAGGCCAAACTTGGATGATCTTGGCTGGGCTTGTTTGTGTGTCTGCAGTCATCCTGTATGTTGCTTGGGACTGGCTAGTGTGTGACAGGGCAGCCACAGTACCATGGACAGCTGTGGCCTCCTGCCTTGTGATTGCTCATCCTCTAGCAGGCCAGCCTGGTTTCTCCTGTGGTGATTGCCAAGTTGCTAAAAAGTAGCAAAAGAGGCCAGGCTCCAAAGGGCTAGTATTTCCAAGCCTCTGAATGTATCACATTTTCTACTGTCCCGTTGGCCACAGAAGTCTCAGAGCCAACTCAGATTCCATGGGTGGAGAAATAGATTTCACCTCCAGATGGTAGGAGCTGAAAAGGAAAAGGATACAGAAAGGAAAGACATGGAGCTACTCTTTGTGATCAACTCACCTCATCTGCAGTGAGCTTCCCTCTCTATTTCCTGAGCTGGGGGGAAGGGAATGAGATGCACCTTTAGGGAGCAATGCTGGTGGGGGAAATTTGGAGCACTGTGAAAGCTATGGAAGCATTTAGTGCCTTTCCAATCCCATCATGTAAGTTATGGTCCACTTTAGCTGTTAGAGAGAACAAACACTGACGGGTGATGATGGGGATAATGACAATAGTGACAATAATTAAAGCTTACTGAGCACATACTATGTTCCAAGTACCAGTTGACCTTCTTGCCTTCATCTTCAAACCTCATTCTTCCCCCAAATCCAGGAGACAGTGTAGTAGAGTAAGCATTCAGCCTGCCACCAGATCTTGTAGGTGCAAATCCCAGATCTTCCAGTTACTAGCTGGGTGGGTAAGTCACTTACCCTTTTAAACCTCAGTATCTACATCTGCAAAATGGAGATAACACTTGTACCTTCCTTTTTTTTTTTTTTGAGATGGAGTTTTGCTCTTGTTGCCCAGGCTGGAGTGCAATAATGCAATCTCAGCTCACTGCAACCTCCGCCTTCTGGGTTCAGGCGATTCTCCTGCCTCAGCCTTCAAGTAACTGGGGTTATCAGCATGTGCCACCATGCTCAGCTAATTTTATATTTTTAGTAGAGATGGGGTTTCTCCATATTGGTCAGACTGGTCTCGAACTCCTGACCTCAGGTGATCTGCCCACCTCGGCCTCTCAAAGTGCTAGGATTACAGGCATGAGCCACTGTGCCCAGCCAATACTTGTACCTTCCTTAATGGGTGTTTGGGAGAGTTAAATGAAGCCATCCATGGCAAACATTTAGCCCAGGGCCAGGCACATCCTAAGTAGCCATTATGATGAAGTAGGCAGTGTTGGGATGAACATACTCATTTCGCCAATGAGGAAACAGGCCCACAGGCATTATGTATCTGCCCAAGGCCGTGCAGCTCGTAAGTAGCAGAGCAGTGGAGGATGAACTCTGTGCCTACTTTAAAATCTGTAAAACGGGGACTGTCTTGTGGGGTTCTTTAAAGGCCCATGGCAGGCACCATCTTGCTATATGGCAATGGGAGAACACTATGGAGGGGACAGTGAATTTGCTTTGTTGTTTCAAGGCCAGGAACACAAAGTCACCTTTGTCTCTAGGACCTCCTAGGCCTGTTTCTGTCCTTGTCTCTAGACCAACCAGCTCGGGATGGAAGGAGCCAAGCTCTTTTCATTTCAGCCTTAGCCGGCTTCAGGGAAGGCTGGGGGTGTCCCAGCTGGCTCTAAGAACAAGGAGAAGCCAACAGCAGCCTGCGCCACCTGGATGTGACTGGATATGTAAGGGCTGCTGGGGTCCCATGAGAGAAGGCAGGAATGACCAGCCTGGCAGGCAAGTGAAGGGGCACTCGGCTCCATCAAGCACAGAGACAAAGCAGGAGATCATCGTCTTTCTCTCTGGTGTCCCAAGTGTCCTTGTCATAGTAAGGGTGTGCAGAAATCCTAACAGCCTGGAAAAGAGTCAAATCTGGATGCGTATTTGAGATGGAATAGAATATACTCAGCTTACATCACTGTTCAGAGGCTTTCTGGGCCTCCTGTATCTCTCAGGCTGGAAGTGTACGTGGTCCTCAGGATCTGACACCCTCCCCTACCACCACTCTGATCTCAGCTCCCTCTTGTTCTCTTTACTCCAGCCACTCTGTCTTCCTTGCCATTTCTCCAAGTACATGCCTGCCCCAGGGCCTTTGCTCTTACTTTTTTTCTCTGCCTGAAATGCTCTCCCCCAGATGGCCACGTGGCTCAGTTTATTACCCACTTTGGGTCTTTGCTTAAATAGCATCTCTCAGTGAGGCTCCCTCTTACCGCCTATTTAAAATCACACTCCCCCTGCCCCCTGCTCCACTGCTCTGCTACTTACCAATTCCCAATTGCCCTTCCCTGTTTTATTTTTCTCTAAAGCGCTCATCACCCCCTGACTCGTTCAATATTCAACTTGTTCGCTTATTGTCAGTCTTCCCTACTAGAAGGCATGTTCCATGAGGACAATTATTTTTGTCTTTGTTTGTTTTAATGTTGTATCCCCTGTGCCTAGAACAATGTCTGGCACATAGTAATAGATGTTCCATGAATATTTTTAAATTCTTCCAATTTCCCAAGAGAAGCTGGCAATCTGCATTTTAAATTCAATTCTGTGCTTTTAAGATAGTGATTTAATTTTACCCTTTAAAAAATCCTTTATGAGCCAAACAAAACATTTCCAGCCTGGATTCTGTTAATGGACACTCCCCTTTCCCCCAGTTTGAGGCCCTTCGTTTAAGTATGTTTCCCACCCCATCAGATAGTCAGAGTGAGTTTTTCCAGGTACCTAATTGAGCAGTGATGTACTGCACTAAGGGGAAGAGAGGAGGGGCAAGGAGGGATCGAGAGATGCAACTGTCTGGGCATTGTCCAAACTTGTGGCTGCAGGTTCTGCTGCAAAGCATCTGGTTTAATTCCAAGACTGTTGGGATAGGGAGGCCAACTGTGGCACTGAACTCCACGCAGACAGCCGCGGCTCCCGTCGGTTCCCTGCGGTGCTCTGAAGTGCTGCATAAATCCCCTGCCAGCCCTACCCTGCTGGGTCACGTTCAGACACCTGCCACAGCAGCTCAGAAACTAAACAGGCTGCACGTTGTTTTTTCCATTCAACTACAGCTAGCAGAAAACCTTGGAGATTCTGGGGGATGGAACTACCATCCCTTCGCTAAAGACAGCGAGGGGAGGAGCAGGCAGAAGCAATTTGGTGCATAATAGGTGCTCAACAAACGTAAGTCATTATTGTTGAATCAAGTATAGAAGAAACAGGAAAAGGGAATTACCACTTTGCGAGTGTTTGCTGTGTGCCAGAGAGTGTAGCTGTTGTTTAAACTTCTCAGTGAGCCAAGCTTCTGCAGTGGTCCTAGAGCTGGAAATTGGTACCATTTCTGTGACACTTATATTTATACTTTTGCTTCTGGTATCCATGGTTGGTTTCCTTCTCCTGGTCCTCCCTGGGCCTCAGGCCTCCTCCTATGATGATGATTTCTCTGTAGTGAGTGATGGGAAAGTGGGGAGTGGTTTGAGAATGTCTGAGGCTCACCACTGGACTTTCTTCATTTCTGTTGACTCACCCTCAACTCTTCACAAAGAGTTGGCCTTCATGAAATATCATCTGCAGGCCCATAGAAAAACATCTCAGGAGAACATTTTAGGATCATGCTTTATTGGATTAGAAAATGGCTAAGTGACCACCAGGGGTGATGTAATGAGCTTGTGGAGCAGAACCATGCTTCCCTGAGATTCTCCTGTCTCCTCCCACACAAGTCAAGTTCCCTAGAAGCAGAACCTCAGATGTGCATTCTTGTACTAGTGATGGACCCAGGGATTCCTCCAAGGAGGAAGCTGCTAGGGAGTGAGGCAAGCAGGACAGGGCAACAGAGGAAGCTCGGCGAGGGTGTGGCTTCACCTGCAGTCTGGCCTCAGCTCAGTCGTGGGGAGGTCTGGAGTGTGATGGCAGCACAGAGCCATCTTGCCCTGGGACAAGGGGGTTGTACTTTTCTACCCTTCTCTTATACATTAGCCATTGGTTTTGGGCTGCTCCTTGGTATCTGGGCAAGGCAGCTCCAGTTGGCTGAGGGCAATTCTCTGGAAAATGGTGCTGCTATGAGCCCTTTGCGGCTAACACTCCTAGAGGCTGGGATCGGGAGGGTGCACCAGCTGTAGGGGGATCCAGATAGGGGAATCAACAGTGACTATTATGATGCCCCCCCGCCCCCACCTCCCAGCTGCATCTCCACCTCCATCCCAGATCTGCCAGTGGACACACACCCTCCTTTCCCTGGGCCTGTTTTTCTAGTTGTTCAATTATCTTGGATTGCTTGAGCATTTTCCTCTTCTGGTCCAGGCCTGGTGGACTGGGGTAAGCACTAGATAAAGAGTCCAATGCTGGGATGTTAAGTGCATTGAGACCCTCGAGTGGCCAAGCTGAAATAACCGGGGCTGTGCAGGGTGGCTTTCAGCCTGGAGGGATGGAGCTGGGTGGTTTCCACTGGGTAGTCAGCCAGTGAGTTTGGGCTTTGCAGGTGGAGTTTTAGTGGGAAACACAACCCTGGTGTGCATGACTGAACATAAAAGAGTGTGAGCAGACCAGATTCTGCCCTGAGGATGATGGAGCTCGGAGAGTAGAATTCCTGGGAGGTGATGATGTGTCTCCCTTACCCCAGACCTACCTTCCTCCCAGGGTCTCTAAGGGCCATGCTTTCTCTCTGCTACAAAGCAGCAGATGAAACTTCCAGTTGCAGGTTCAGCTTTCTAGACCAACAGCAGCCGAGGTAGCTCATTCCTGGGACTGAGCCTCTTTGCACCCAGCAGGGGCCAGGGGTTCTCAGGTGGGGGGCTCCAGGGCAGCCTGCTCGGCTCTCAGCACAGGCAATACTGAGACATTAAAGTTCTTTTTCAGCAAATTTCTCTCACAACAGGAGCCGTCTCTCCTTTCTGTTTTTGAAGTGGAAACAATGAAATGCCATACTAATCTGGGAAGATTATGTTAACCACATGGGGGCAGATGAAATAGCTTTACTCTAAGGGACCTTCTCTGCTACGGGTCCAACCAGCACTCCCCTCTGGTTTCCCCACACACTGAGATTGAATAATTACAAAGGATACAGGACAGGAGAGGGAGGTCACTGTGTGCTCACCTCCCAAGTTCTCATCTATTCAGCGTTACAGAAAACAAGACCTACAGGGAAATCAGGACCCCCTAGACACGCCGATCTACTTTCCATTTGTTTTTAAAACAGTTACTGCCATTTCCATGTGGTCTCTTTTCTCTTACTCCTGGCTGGACCTTCGAGGGGTGGGGTTGGCGGCAGGTTTGGAGAGAAATGAAGCCTGGCTGAGTTCAGCCGGAGTGACAGTGTTGACAGCAACTCTTTCACACATTCAGCAAGTTTTCATTACGTCTCTTCTAGGTGCCAGACACTATGCTAGTGCTGGAGATCAAGCAGTGAACAAAATGGAAAAAGTTCTGTGTAGCCTACATATTGGCAGGGGGATTCAAACTCTAAGCAAAGATACAAACGTAAAAATAAACAACTCATATTAAATTGGGGTAGTGCTAAGAGCTAGGAAGAAAATTGAGAGTAAAGGAGGCCAGAATGGAGAAGAGAGAAGAAAAACTATTTTCATTTATTTATTTATTTAAAAAAAATATATATATATATTTCATCTTACGTTCTGGGGCACACGTGCAGGATGTGCAGGTTTGTTACTCAGGTAAACGTGCGCCATGGTGGTTTGCTGCACCTGTTATTAAGGTATTAAGCCCTGCATGCATTAGCTATCTATCCTGATGCTCTCCCTTCACTGACACCCCCGTAGGAGCTATTTTAAATTAGGTGGTCAGGGAGGCCTTCTTGGAGGAGGTGGCATTTAGGAGCAAATCTATACAAAGTGTGAGAGTAAGCTGAACAAGGATCTGCAGGAAGGCTTCCAGGCTGAGGGAAGAGCAAGCGGGAATGTGCTGGGGATGTTGAGGGAGCAGCAGGAAGGCCTTTGGGGCTGGGAAAGAGGGCATGAGAAGAGTGGGAGGAAGAGAAGGAGACCACAGGGAGCCAGGCTGTGCTAAGGGGTTTAGACTTTAGGAGCAATGGGGAGCCACTGAAGACTCTTGAGCAAAATAGTGACATAACTGACTTGCTTTTTGTGGGGAAAAGGGAAGGACGTGAAGCACACACATCTTAAGAGTTTAGCTTGATGGCTTCTGCAGATGTCTATGCCTGGCTAGTGGCTACCCAGATCCAGATATGAAATATCTTCACCCCGTGGAGGTCCTCTCCTGCACCTTCTGAATCAATAGCCTCCCGAAAATAAGCAACTTATTTGCCTTGATTTCTGTCACTGCCAAATAGCTTAGTCGTTTCTTAACTCTATGTCAATATCATCCAACATTGTGTTGCCTTTGGTTCCTGGCATCTTTCACCAAACATGATGTCTGTGGATTCATCCAGGGTGTTACACGTACTATATCAGAAGTGTCTCTGTCATTGCTCACCAGCATTCCGCTGTACAAATAAACCACAACGGCGGGATCTGCTCCCTGTTGGTGGGCATTTGGATGGTTTCCAGTTTTAAGCTATTATGAATGAAGCTGCTGTGAACATTCCTGTACATGTCTTAGAACCTAAGCACTTTTTCCTCGAGTATATACCTGAGTATACTTCTTGGGTACATACCTGAGTAGAATTCCCTGGCCACAGGGTAGATGGACTTTTAGCTTACTGGATACTGCCAAACAGTTTTCCAAAGTGGTGGCACCATTTTGTTTCCCAGCTTTATTGAGCTATAACTCACAGGTAATATGATCCACCCATTTAAAATGGACAATTCCGTGGCTCTGAGCATCCTCACAAGAGTTGTGCATCTATCACCATGATCAACTCTAGAATACTTACACTGTCCTTACAAAGGAACCCTGCACCCCTAGCACCTCCCAGCCTGGGCAACCACGAATCTAATTTTTATCTTTTATAGATTTTCCTATTCCGTATACCTTATATAAGTGGAATATCACAATATATGGCCTTTTCTGTCTGGCTTCTTTGACTTAGCATCATGTTTTCAAGGTTCACCTACATCACAGCCCATGTCAATACTTCATCTGTTTTTATGGCGAAATAATGCTACGTTGCATTGATACACCACATTTTGTTGATCTGCTCATCAGTTGGTGAATACTGGGCTTTTTCTATTTCGTGGTTATGAATAATGAATGAAAAGAGACAAGGGTAGATGAAGAAAAACCAAGGAGGAGTCATTTGCATTAAGTCAGGCAGAGATAGTGGCAGATTGGATCAGCGTAATAGCAATGCGGGCTGAAAGCAGTAGGCAGATCCTAAGTTTGTTTTAAAGATCAAGCCAATACCATTTTCCAATAGCTTGGATGTAGAGTATTTTTTAAAAAGACAAGGAGACATAGGCACAGGGAGGGGAATATCACATACTGGGGCCTATCAGGGGGTGGGCCCTTAGGGTTAGAGGAGGGATAGCATTAGGAGAAATATCTAATGTAGATGATGGGTGGATGGGTGCAGCAAACCACCATGGCACGTACATACCTATGTAAAAAACCTGCACATTCTGCACATGTATCCAGAACTTGAAGTATAATAAAAGAAAGAGAGAGGAAGGAAGGGAAGGGAGGGAAGGGGAGGAAAGGGAGGAAAGGAAGGAAAGGCAGGCAGGCAGGCAGGCAGGCAGGCAGGAAGGAAGGAAGGAAGGGCGGGAAGGAAGGCAGGCAGGCAGGCAGGAAGGAAGGAAGGGTGGGAAGGAAGGCAGGCAGGAAGGAAGGAAGGAAGGAAGGAAGGAAGGAAGGAAGGAAGGGCGGGAAGGGCAGGAAGGAAAGGCAGGGATGACTGTAAGACAGCAAAGTCAGATGACTTGCTCAGTAGAAAGACCCTGGATTCGAGTTAACTCTGCCCCACACACTGCTGGAAGTGTGGCAGCCTTTCCTCACCAGTGAATGAGAAGAACTTGGATTTAGGTGAGGGAGTTCTTCCCTCTGGTCCACGGGGTAGCTGTGACTTCCAGCAGGACAATTTCCCTCTTAGGGTCTCAGATTCCCCATCTGGAAAATGAAGAAACCAGATTTAGTTTTCTTTCTTCTCTGTCTCACTGGGTGCGTGGCATAAAGCAGGGACTTGAGAACTAAGGAGTGGCTGAATGACAAGGCGATGTCCTCTCTGGGTTCATGTTTTCCAGGAGCACTAGACGTCTGCCATGACTGACACCGTGTTCAGCAACAGTTCTAGCCGTTGGATGTACCCCAGTGACCGGCCCCTTCCATCAAAGTAAGTTGCTGCGTCTTCCGGGGAGTGGCTTGTTTTGAGTTGACGTTTTGACAGTTCTACATTTGAAAAAAAAAGAGAAGGAATAGCTTCCTTCCCTAAGATAGGGGAGAGGAACCTAAAGGGTTTTACCATGAAAACGTCTCCCCTAGTTCGACTATTTTGCAAGGTTGAAAGGACAAGATTAAATTCTGAGTCTCGTGCTGCATAGAATAGGTGGTCTGGTGGACTGGAGAGAGAAATGACCTGGTGGTTAGAAGGAGACTTGGGTTCTAGTTCTGGATATGGGCTAATTTACTGTGCGATGATAGGCAAAAATCTTCCCCTCTCGGGCCCTTAGTTTCCTTATCAGTCAAATAAGGAAGTTGCACTCGATCAGAGATGACAAACCGGCAGACCGCAGGCTAACTCTGACTTGCAGAAGTGTGTTTAAAACAACAATAACAACAACAAACAAACAAACAAACAAAGACTTTGGGGCCTGATGATGTAAAAGTTGGGAGACTTCACATGAAAGTCCAGATTTCTGCCATGTCTTCAAAAGATCAGACCTGAAAACACTGGACAACAATTTTGCCCACAGTTCAGCAGAAGTCACGTGGCAGCTGATAGCTTTGGACTGGCAAGAGCTCTCAGTTTTCCACAGTCCCCATCATTTCTTGTTGGTCTCTAATCCTGGCCCACTGTGGACATGTCTGTTATCCACCCATCCCATTTAGTCTCCCTGGAATAGATGGCCTCCGAGTTTCCTTAACTGTGAACTTCTGGGGATCTCATATTAGACAGTATTTTAGGGTCAGTTTAAGAGTTTAAATTCTGGGTAGGACAGTTGAGGATATGGTTATTTTTGTAAAAAGAATAGATGTGAGGGTGTAGTTGTTGTGGCCCAAAGAATATAGAAAGGATATATTTTTTATTTTTTGAGACAGGGTCTTGCTCCGTTGCCCAAGCTGAAATGTAGCAATGCAATCAGAACGCATTGCAGCCTTGACCTCCTGAGCTCAAACAATCCTCTTTTCTCAGCCTCCTGAGTAGCTTGGACTACAGGAATGCACCACCATGCCTGGCTAATTTTAAATTTTTTGTAGAGATAGGATCTTGCTATGTTGACCAGACTGGTCTCAAACTCCTGGGCTCAAGTGATCCTCCCGTCTTGGCCTCCCAAAGTGCTGGGATTACAGATGTGAGCCACTGCCCCCAGCCTGCAAAGGCTTTTCGGCAAAGATTTTTCCTTATTGGGGAGCAGTGTTTCCCTAAACTTGGTCATTTAAGCGCTACCTTTACAGTTTTTAATTTATCTATGAAATATCATTATTGTTATTATTTCTTAATTGGCTACTTATAAAAGGTAAACACTTCTATTTAACAAGAATACTTTTCATCACAAATGGATGTAAGTGGATAATTCGTTCATGCTTTCTATGAACAAAGGTAAGCATAAAGATAAATAATTAAAAGAAACAATGTTATTACAGTCTAGCTATAAACTGTAGCCTCACAGAGGCTCTGAGCCTGAGACTTGCTTTCCACTTAAAAAGGCAGCTAGCAAGTGGTAGAGAAGAGTTAAAGTCATATAAGAACCCATCTGAGACGTTCTCCTTGAAGTACATAAGGTTGGAAAGGAGATTAACATGACAATGTCCTTCTTATTAATTACTTAATATTGCCCTGTCATTTACTGTCTGGTTAATTTCTGTTCTAATTTCTATTAAATAATCCTTTCCCATTTTCTTAAGCTTATTCTATTACTCTGTAAATACTTGGGTTGTATATTTACCTTATTAATATAAAACTTCCCTCTTTTCTAATATTAGTAATTTTAAATGTGATACACAAAGTACCACGTTCAAATGATCCCACAAACTTCAACATATAGTAGTTTCATTGTTTCTCATTTCCATGTATTTTAAATATCTCTTATGATTTCTACTTTAACCCAAGAGTGATTTAGAGGTATATTTAAAAATTTCTAAATGTTTGAGGATTCTTAATTTGTTACTTTTATTAATCACGAGTTTAATGGCATTTTTGTTGGAGAAGATGATGTGTATGATGCTTAGTATTTAAAACATGTTAAGATTTGGCTTAAAGCTAGATCTTAGGATATACTCAACAAATACATAAGAAAAAATGTGTCTTCTATAATTATTGTTTGTAAGGTCACTCACATATCAAAATGAGATTGTTGATTGTGTTCATAACATTTGTTTACATTCACTACTTTTTAGTCTGCTTGTATTATGTTGAAATCTCCTTCAGTCAGCATGGATCTGCCAATTTCTCCCTGTAGTTCTATGAGATGGCTACAGATTTGCAGTTGATCTATATTACTGAAAAACTGAACCTTTTATCATTATGTGATATCTCTCTTTATCTCTAATAATGATTTTTTTGTCCCAAACTCCGTTTCATGATATTAAAAAACATCAGCTTTCTTTAGCTTGTAGTTTTTAAAATCCTTTTATTTTTAATCTTTTATTCCTGTTACATTTCAGGTAAGAGAATATAAAGGGTATTTTTAGCCAGATTTTGTTTCTTCTGTTGTTGTTTAATTCAGTGCGGTAATCTTTGTCTTTCAGGTGATGATTTTAATCCATTTACAGATAGTATAATTATCAGTAAACTCTTTCTGTAAAGGACCAAATAGTAAATGTTTCAGGCTTTTCTGGCCAGGTAGTCTCCATTGCAGCTACTCCACTTTCACTGTTCCAGTACAAGATCAGCCATAGGCAATGGGCACATGAATGGGCATGGCATTTTTTTTTTTTTTTAAATAAAAACAGGCGGCTGACTGTATTTGGCCTGTGGGCTATAGTTTGCTGATCTATTATATAGTTTAACTTTTCTACTCTCTTGTGGCTGTTGTCTCTCTTTATCTATAGTTCTTTTATTTCTTTCCTTGCCTTTTATTTTTATTAATTGGTTAATTGGGCTTCAGGCTTTACATATTCTATTTTTCTCTTTATTGGTTTTGAAGTCATATGGTTCATTCCTGTGATTTCCATGGTATCCTTAAAATGTTACCGTTCATAACTAATCATATCTGGAGCTACTCACTGTCTCAACATCTTCCTCTAGACAACACAAGGTGCTTAAAACACTCTAACAACATTTTAATTCCAACCCTCCCTACCTACATGCTACTCTTCTCTAGTATCTTTGTTTAATCCTTATTTAACTCCATATTCTGAATATGAGCTAGTTTACTGTGTGATATATTAGACATTATTATATTATACTGGCATTTAAAAAAATTGCCTGTCTTCTAGTTTCTTGGTTCAATGTTCAAATCTTCCTGCCTCTTGGTCCTTCTTGGGGCCACTTGACTTCTTCCTGAAGTGCAGCTTTTCATTTGGTAAAGTTCTGTTGGTGAGCTCTCTCAGACTGTGTGTAGTTCAAAACATCGGTTTATCTCTTGTTATTGAAGGTTACGTTGTTCTAGGTGGACTTTGAAGGAATGGTTGTGCTTTCAAGTGTCTGTTAAGAGTCTTAAGTCAACAAATCGCCTTTCCTTTGTAGATGATTTTTCCCTCCACGTAAGCCTGTCTTTTTGATGTTTTGTAGTGCGATGCGCTTAAGGGTATATTTCTTGTTGTTTTATTCTACTTGGTGCATGTTGTGCTTCCTGAAACAGTGGATTCACGTTTTTTGGCATGAAAATTCTAGAAATTTTCTAGTTCTAGAAAATTGTCAGCATTATCTCTTGAAATTTTTTTTTCTTCGGTTCTCCCTATTTTCCCTAACTGGAATTGATTAGATAAGTATTAGATCTCCATGTCACTTACTCTCTCTCTTTTTTCTTTGAGTCGGCATCTTGCTCTGTCTGTTCTCACTTTTATATTTCAAATTGCTTTACCTCTCTGCTGCATTTTGGGTAATCTCTTCACACCTTCCATCATACTCTGTCTTAGAGCATATTAATTTGCTATTAAACCACCCATTGCATTTTAGAATTTAGTAGTTACATGTTTAATTTCTAAAAATTAATTTTCATTAGTTTTAGTATCTTCCTGACCATTTTTCAGTCTTTTTCCCCTTGCTTGTTTTTTAATCCATATTTTATTTCTTTAAATATTTCACATATAGTAACTTCACATTCTGTATCCAATAATTATTATACCTGAATCAGTGGCATGCTGGGTATGTACCATAAAAGCTCATTGGAATGGATGTTAAATTTTCAAAAATTTTGTGAGTCAGATAATAAACGTGGCCATTATTAAAAATTGTTATAATTTTAAATTATAACTTAATTATAACTTATTCCTGGCCAGGAACTGTGGCTCACACCTATAATCCCAGCAACTTGGGAGGCCAAGGTGGGAGGATCAGTTGAGGCCAGGAGTTCGAGACCAGCCTGGCCAACAGGGTGAGATTCCATCTCTACCACAAATTAAAAATTAGCCAGATGCAGTGGTGCATGCCTGTGGTCTTAGCTACTCAGGATGCTAAAACAGGAGAATTGCTTAAACCCAGGAGTTCAAGGCTGCAGTGAGCTATGATTATGCCACTGCATGCCAGCTTGGGTGACAGAGAGAGACCCTTTCTCAAAAATGAATAAAGTTATATTTATAATTAAATCATATTACACACAATGGTGATAACTATTCAAAATTAATCATGTTTCAATTATTTTATTAGGTTTTATTTATTTATTTATTTATTTCTGAGATGGAGTGCTGTGGCACAGTCTCGGCTCACTGCAACTTTCACTTCCCAGGTTCAAGTGATTCTTGTGCCTCAGCCTCCCCAGTAGCTGGAATTACAGGCACGTACCACCATGCCTGGCTAATTTATATATTTTTAGTAGAGACAGGGTTTCACTACGTTGGCCAGGCTGGTCTTGAACTCCTGACCTCGGGTGATCTGCCTGCCTCAGCCTCCCAAAGTGCTGGGATTACAGGTGTGAGCCACTGCGCAGGACCTGTTTTACTACATTTTGATATTCTCTGTTATTTATATCTACTATGCCTGTAAGGTGGAAATACTATATAAAGGTATGCAACTGCATGTTTATTCCCAGCTCTTCATTTAGTCACATCATGTTGGCATTTGAAATTAGCCTCCATGGGGCTCTTTCCCCAGAGATTCAGTTGTTAAACATTTGCCAGCACACCACTGCCTGAAGCCTCTGACCATCTAAGTCTGTTGTTTGTCATTCCTGCAGATTTTCACTCATAATTACTCGCTCTTTGAATGCTCAGACTGTGAGAATCCTAGGCCCCTGCCTTGGGAGCATTTTTCTTCAGAGATATTTACACTTGCTTCTGCCAGGAGGGAGATGTTCTGCTCATCCAGAAACACTCTGGCTCCCTTCGAGGGTCTTGGCTCCATGTGGGGGTCTCCAATTCAGCTTCCCCACCCTGTTGGGAGCTTTGCATCAGCCCCTGGAGTGTAACGTTGGTATTTGCATTGGTTTATTGCTCACAGCTCCCTGTTATGGATTCAGTTTGCTGGATTTCCTTTTTTAAAAATTTCTTATAAAGGTATAATTAATGTACCTTCAATAGTATAAAAGTAGGGTAATTTAAATCACAATTTTATAATTTTATATATATCTATTTTTAGAGATAGTGTCTCACTCTGTGGTGTAGTCCAGAGTGCAATGGCACAACCATAGCTCACTGTAGTTTCAACCACCCAGGCTCAAGTGATCCTCCCATCTTGGGCTTCCTGAGAATCTAGGACTGTGGGTGCACATCACTGCACCTGAATAAGTTTGTTCTTTTTTTGTAAGTAGAGATGGGGTCTTGCTATGTTGCCTAGGCAGGTCTCAAACTCTTGGCCTTAAGTAGTCTTCCAGCCTTGGCCTCCCAAAATGCTGAAATTACTGGCATGAGCCACCATGTCCAGCCATAAGTTGATGATTGTAAACATGTATATACCCATGAAACCATCAGATTTATCAAGATAATGAACATATCTCTCCCCAAAAATTCCTTGTTACCCTTGATAGTTCCTCCTTAACCCTCCCTCTCTCTACCCATTCCCAAGTCGTCATCACTATTTAGCTATAAATTTGTTTGCATTTCCTGGAACTTCATATAAATGGAATCATCCAGTGCGTACTCTTTTTTTTTGCAATGGAGCTATCTGTCTTCTTTTCATTTATTTTGAGATCCAATCATATTGTTTTGTATATCAATAGTTTGTTCCTTTTAATATCTGAATAGTATTTCATTATGTGAATATGCCACAGCTCATTTACTCATTCATCCGTTGATGGACAGTGGGTTTGGGCTAGTACAAATAAAACTTTGTATCGACACATATTTTTATTTATTTGGGGTACTTACCTAAGAGTGGAGTGTTTCAGTCACATGGTAGATGCTGGTTTAACTTTTTAAGAAGCTGCAAACTTTTTCAAGTTGGTTGTACCATTTAAAATTCCACCAGAAGTGAATGAGAGTTCAGGCTTCTCTGCCACCTCAGCAGCACTTTGTATGAGCAGTCTTTTTAATTTTAACCTTCTTCATGTGTGTATAGTGGCATTTCATCACGGTTTTAATTTGCATTTCCCTAATGATTAATGGTGTTAGATATACTGAGACTGGGTTCCGGGGCATGCGAGAGGCTCAACTCCCCGATAAGGTTTGTTCTTCCAGGCTCTTGGTCCCTCACTCACCCAAGAATGGGGAAGAGGACTCCGCCAGGTGTGGTAGGCTCCTAAGTAAATATCGAACCCCAGAGAATTTTGCAGAAAGTGATTTATTTAGGCAGAGAGAGAGAGAAAAAGCAGAAAGAAATAGAGGGAGAGCAGCTTGCACAATGTCATGGAAGGGGATCCAGAAATGGAATCTGCACCAATGTGGGGGAAGGGGACTTTTAACCTGAGAGTAATTCCCACTCCATTCAGATTTTCTGTAAAACGAATTCCTTTAAACTTCCACTGGAGTGATCTTTGATTCCCCTTCCTCCCCCCGCATGAGAAACTTAAAGACCTCTAAGCTCCCGGATGGAGACATGGGTGGAAGTGTGGCACCGGGAATTTCTTGCCTTTGAAACTACGCCCCCTTGTGGACCCAGAAGAGAATACATTCCCTCAATTTTTTCCATTCATATAGCTTTGTTGAAGTATCTCTTCAAATCTTTTGTCCATTTTTAAAATCAGATAATTCATCTTCTTGTTATTAAGTTTTACACATTTCCTTATGTTATAGATAAAATCCCTTGTATATATACATGTTGCAAATACTCTCTCCAAGTCTATAATTTACCTTTCCTTTCCATACGGAGTCTTTTGAGGAGAAAACTTTTTTTTCCCCCTTTTCTGACATGGAGTCTCACTCTGTTGCCCAGGCTGGAGTGCAGTGGCATGATCTCAGCTCAATGCAACCTCCACCTCACTGATTCAAGCAATTCTCCTGCCTCAGCCTCCTAAGTAGCTAGGATTACAGGTGTGTGCCACCATGCCTGGCTAATTTATTTTTGTATTTTTAGTAGAGATGGGGTTTTACCATGTTGGCCAGGCCGGTCTTGAACTCTTGACATTGTGATCCACTCACTTCTGCCTCCCAAAATGGTGGGATTGCAGGCATGAGCCACCGAGCCTGCCAAGGAGAAAAAATTTTTTATTTGAGGTCTATTTGGTTGATTTGTTTTGAAAGGGAGAGAGATCTTAGAGAATTTCCTGACTTTCTAGAAATCCCAGAGATGCATGTTTAAACATTTGCTTTACTTTTTCTAGGATCTAATTATATATTGGTGAAGGGTCTTTTTGAATATTTAGTCCACCCATATCCTCCAAAGCAAATGTTTCATGTCTGTTTACTACTTCTAATACCTCCTCCAGTTCTACAAGCTTTACAGTTTTGAAGATACTATTGAACTCTGTTGCTTTCATTTTTCATAGGAAATTGCTAGTTTCCAAAGCCCTTTTCATGATGCCTTCTTGGAGCCAAACTTATTTTGTAGAGAATATTTCCTCAGCCAAAAACGTGTGTCTCTGTAAGATAAACAGTTGCCTGAAGGGTGGATGGAGTAAAATATTTATTTTATTTAAGAAATGTCAGTTAATTAAAATCCCATCCATCAGAGTTTACTTTAGTCAATATGAAGCCAAACAATTTGCCTTACAATTAAATTAAAATTATCCAAACAGTCTGGACCCCATTTCATTAAAGCGCTCCTGGGCTCCCATGAAACATCTTGGCATTCTGAATGCATTTGGCTGGCTTGATTGCTGCTGCCTTTTCTTCAGATATTAAAATTATTTTCCAATAAATGCTAGTGGGTGAATTACAGTCATCACACATCCTAGCGAGTCTGCTGCAGTGGTGGTGAACTAATGCAGACACTTATAATTTCTTTCTGCAGTAAATTAACAAATCTGGTCTTAATTAACTGCTGGCTAGCCAGATACACTTCCTGCTTTTGTTATTTTCAAATGTCTTCCTCTCTCACCCTCCTTGAATTTAATGATTACATTGGAAACCAACAACCAGGGAATTTGAGAGAAATGAATGCACCTGCTCCTTGCTTGGTTAGGGCAGTGGTTAAGTTCTTCATGTTAAGAATGCATGGGGAGGGCTGGGCCTGGTGGCTCATGCCTGTAATACCAGCACTTTGGGAGGCCAGGGTGGGTGGATCACAAGGTCAGGAGTTCAAGACCAGCCTGGCCAACATGATGAAACCCTGTCTTTATTAAAAATACAAAAAATTAGCCAGGCATGGTAGTGGGCACCTGTAATCCCAGCTACTCCAGAGGCTAAGGCAGGGGATTGCTTGAAGCCAGGAGGTGGAGGTCGCAGTGAGCAGTGAGCCGAGATTGTACCTCTGCACTCCAGCCTGGGTAACAAAGTGAGACTCTGTCAAAAAAAAAAAAAAAAAAATACATGGGGAAAAATGCTGGTCTTTCACTGTTGACACTTCTGCCTAGCATTCAAGTCTTCAAGCGAGAGAGTGCCAGACATGAGAGGTGGAAACTGAGGCACAAAGGGAAGATATGACCTGCCTTTGGTTGCATGCCTCATAAATGGAGAGGCTGGCCTTCTGTCTAGAGTGGAAGAATTTGCTTCCCTCAACCGGGGCACTACTAGGTCTACCGTTCAGGGCTCATTGCTCTACCTGGTACAGTCCTTGTCCACCAGTGTTTGAAATAACAGAAACCAAGAATAATGATGGCCCTGAGATCATTCAGTGATTTCTTTTCAGTGCCACAAAACCATTATTCAAATACCTAAATGATCAGCTCAGTTAATTAATAAGCCAAACTGGCTGTCAATTTAATCAAAGATGTGGGTTTCATAACCCTAAGTTGAAGCAGCCTTGTTTTAGAGATGCTGAAATAAGGTAATAATGGCTGAAACAAAATGGAAGTAGGTCATCGTAGCTCAAACTATGTGAGCGTTGCATCCAGTGTTGATATTTTAATGATTTCTTACCTAACTTTATTCATTTCTTTCTTTCTCTCCTTTCTCTGCCTTCCTTCAGTGATAAAGAACAGTGAGTATTTTATAATACTTCTTTCTATAAACTGCATTTTCTCTCTTTTTCTGATCAAGGTGGCTTGCCCCTGAAGAGAGATTGTTAAAAAAAGGAACTAGCAAATTTTAAATATCTTTTTAAAAAGCTAAGTTATAAAAAATCATCTTAAGAAAAAAAATTATAAAATAAAGAAAACCTCATATCAAACTTGATAAAAGGATGGAAGATGTTTCTTAGGTGAGCCCTCAATTCTTGTTAGTGATTTGTAGGATGTCAGCAAGTTTATTGACCACTCAGTGCTCTTGTTTCTGCAACATTTTGCTGGGGAACACTGTTCTGTGATAAGGAAAATGTTAACTCTAATAACTGCTATCATTAATAAAAGATGACAAGGAACAGGGCAGGGCTGTGGACTGTTACGTGCTGTACATTGGGTCTTTGTCACCTCATCAGAGGTCATCCTGGTTTCCCAGAAAGCACCTTTGACACAGAGGCCCTATCTTTTCTCACAACTTTTGTATTTCTAACTGGATTCATTTCCTAAATATGCGTGACAGATTGGATGCCAGGTCCAACAACTGGGCAGCCAGACTGAAAAGCAGCCTCATCTTCAGATGGGTGCACACATTCAGAAACGATGGAAAGTCATTTTGACCTCCCCTCCCTGCAGTCGTGGACTCTGGGACTCACGGTCTGTGTGGCTCGGGACACAGCCCTTCACCGCCTTGAGACTTGGTTATCTTGTTTGTACAATAGGCACAATAACCCTGCCCCCCCCATCCTCGCCGGCTGATGGTCAGATCAAATGAGATGTGCAGGAAAGGTTTATCAACTGTAAAGTTTAATCAAGCAAAATGAGATGAAGGTATGAATAACAACCTTGACTTACCCTTATGTTTATATAGAGGGATCTTGTACAATTTATTTTAGCTTTTTTTGGACCCAAATAACCACATTATCAGGGCTAGAATGCTCTAAAGATTTAGTTAACACAGCTAATACTGAGGAGACCCAGAAAAATTCTTCTTCCTGCCCTGTGCCTCAGTTTCTCCATCTGTCAAATGGGAGCTTTGAATAGGCTGACTTGTAAAGACTATTTGAATACAAGTTCTGTTGTTGGCTGGTAGGACCCTGGAAAGGCAAGATCTGCTTTCTGTGGAATCATGAATATATTATTCAGACATGCTGGAGAGAGATGCTGAGTCCTTGTCAGATTACAAATATGAACATCACAAGAGAGAAGTTCATGACTCCAGAGAGAGGGTCTCACAGCTCTTAGAGGCATCATGAATGCTGCAGGTGGAAAGGTAGCATGTTCATCCTCTACCCCTCTGTCCTTCATCCCCAGGCTCCTCCCTCCCCTCCTTCCCTTTCTTCCTCCCTTCCTCTATTATAAACACTTATACCAAGTACCTACTAAATACCAATAACCACACTAAGCACCAGGGATACACAGTTAGCCACATATAAAGATACTTCTTGTGGAGTCTACAAACAAATCAAGGGTCAGTCACCAACAAATGTACTCCAGTATGTACAGAGCTATAATCATAGAATCACAGTAGACTGTGGAGCACAAAGACAGCCACCTAGCTCAGACTTGAGGGTGATGACGGAGAGCTTCCTGGAAGAAGTGATGTGTAAGCTGAGACCAGGAGAGGGAGGATTGCTAGGTGGGGAAGACAGAGGAGCTCCCAGTGGGGGACACAGCATCTGCCAAGCCCAACTGTGAGAGAGAGCATGGGATTTTATAAAAACAGAATGAAATGCAGTCTGGCTAAATAGATTAGCAGGAGCCCCAGGTCCCCTTGGCATTCTGAGGATGTAGGGGACCCACAGCATCCCTTCTGCACCCCATTAGTCTGGTTGGGGTAAATTTCATCCAAATAGGCCTTTACACCAGCTGGGCACATGCAAAATGTCCCGTGGTGTGGCTGCCCCTCCTTTTCTTCAGGATTCATTAAAATCCCATTCACTGTGTTGTAAAGAGACTTCCTGCAGACACCTGCCCATGTTGGCATCCAAGGGGAAGGGAGGGGGAGAAGAAGAAAGGAAAGAAAAGGGATTAATTTTCTGCACACCTCTGCTGTTGAATGCTTCAGAGCCTTCATGCCCCGACAGCACTTCCATCATCCCACTCCTTTGGGGAGTTATAATTTATTAATAGAGACATCTGGTGGGTATTTATTACGTGACTATTGTGTGCATACAATGAAGAATCAAGGTGGGAGGCAGGAAGGATATGGGAGGCTGCCCTTTGCAGTATTTCAGGGGGAAAAAATCTATGAGGAGCTTCCACCTGGAGGCTGATTTCCTTTTGTCTCAGGGGCTGGTGATGCTGGCCTTGGTGGGTGGCTTCATTCTGATCCCCTTCTAGCGCACCTGAGCAGGTGCCTTCAGTTAGCAGATGAAGCCCATCAAGAAGGCCAGGTCCTCAAGTCCTGGACCATCCTCTCTCCACTCATGATTCTCAGCAACTCCCTTTTCCCCTTGTGAGTCTCAGGCATCTTTAGGCTTTTTCTTAGCAGGAAAACTCTTTCTTTGAATAATATTTTATTCAGAAGGTAAATATTTGAGACAGAGTAGAGCTGGATAAAGATGTTTAGTGGCTGAAAGCATTAAAAATAGCACAGTAAACATTATACAACTGCAATTTAACATCATGCTAAACTGTAAAATAAGTGTAGGAAGTCTAACAAGTTTCACTCTTTTTTTTTTTTTTGCCATGCTGAATAATGTATCAGTTAGCTTTTGCTATGTAACAAATCATCTTAAAACTCAGTGGCTTAGAACAGTTATTTGTTGTCAGGGATCTGGGCTTGGTGAGTGGCTCTGTGGACCTTGGCTAGGCTCGTTTGTGCATCAAGGGTTGGCTGATCCAGGATGGCTGTGGCTGGAACGATGCGTTTCTTTTCCACATGCTTCACCCTCCAACAGGCTATCCTGGGACTTCTCACGGCGGTGGCAGGGTATAAGAATAAACAGAAACACGCAAGGCCTTTGGAGCTCTTGCCTCTGGACTGGTGCACCATCACTCCCCTGCATTTTATTGTCCACAGCAAGTCCTAAGTTTGGGCTAGATTGAAGGAGTAGGAAAGTAGACTCTGGGGCCAGGCATGTGGCTCACGCCTGGAATCCCAGCACTTTGGGAGGCGGAGGTGGGCAGATCGCTTGAGCTCAGGAATTCAAGACCAGCCTGGCCAACAAAGTGAAACCTCATCTCTGTTAAAAATACAAAAAATTAGCTGGGTGTGGTGGCACATGCCTGTAGTCCCAGCTACTCAGGAGGCTAAGGCAGGAGAACTGCTTGAACACAGGAGGTAGAGGTTGCAGTGAGCCAAGATTGTGCCACTGCCCTCCAGCCTGGGCGACTGAGTGAGATATCATCTCAAAAAAAAAGAAAGAAAGAAAGTAGACTCTGACTCTTTGGTGATCAACTAAAACATCAAATATTAATTTATTTCCCAATGTTTGTCTCTTTTTTCTTTCTAGGATTTTTAATTGGCCTAAAATAGTTTATGTTTTTTTGGGGTACATGTGATATTTTGGTACCTATATACAATGTGAAATTATCAAATCAGGGTAATTGAAATACCCATCACCTCAAACACATATGCATGTTGGGAACATTTTAATTCTGATCTCCTAGTTATTTTGAAGTATACAATAAATTATTGTTAACTATAGTCATCCTATTTGTTGTGCTACCAAACATTAGATCTTATTCCTTCTATCTACCTGCATTTTTGGACCCATTAACCAACCCTACTTTATTCCTTCCTCCCTTGGAAATGCAAATTCTCAAGTCCCACCCCAGATCTTCAGAACCCAAATTTCTGCAAAGGGCCCAGAAATCTGTATTCTGGCTAGCTCACCAAGTGAATCTTAGTCACGCTAAAGTTTGAGAAATGATGAACTCTATCACAGGCCACCCCACTGGTTTACATCATCTTTTCCCAGTAAAAGTGTTTAGGTTCTAGAGTGGGCAAAAAAATGCCGTCTAAAATCATAAAGGGTGTATTTTGGGTAGGGACACACAACCAATTTCCTGCTTCCACCTCAAAGGCAGCTCTGAGCATTTCTTCCCACAGTTAGGACAGGGCACATTGGTCTTTGCAGATTAGCCAATAGTAGACAGTCCCTAGAGAGCCCCCAAGTTCATCATCTGGGGGAAATGTGCTTGTTTCCGTTCCCATTCAGATCACACATACCATGTGCATTTTAAGTCAGTCGTGGGCTCTTGATGTCTCTACAGTTTACATTCCCCTAATTAGACAAATCTACTGTGATCCTCGGAATGAAGCCCAGCTAAGCCTGGTGTGGTGACACACACCTGTAGTCCCAGCTACTTGGAAGGCTGAGGTGGGAGGATTGCTTGAGCCCAGGAGCTCAAATCTAGCCTGGGCAACATAGCAAGACCTTGTCTCTTTAAAAAAAAAAAAAAAGCCTAATTGAAAATGTATACAAACAAAAAAGATATTTGGAACCAACAGTCAAAAGTTCCTTAGATTAAAGCTTCCTCTAAACTAAAGAGCCACAGAAAATTAAGATGAGGGGGGTAGGGGGTCTGGAAGAGTTGACTGTGGCTTGGGAGAAAGTGAGATTGAACCATCTGGCTGCCTTTCAGAAGAGCAGGATAGCATGGTGGTTCAGAGCACAGACCTTCCCTCCTGGGATTGGCTTTGCTACAAGCTGTGTGACCTTAGGCAAGTGATTAACCCCTCTGAACCTTGGTATACTCAAGAGGAGAATAATGTTTACCTCATAAGATATTTCAAAAATTCAACAAGACAGTAAATGTAAACCTTATGGCATAAAATTATTCTTAACTCCATTTGAAAGATGAAAAAATTAGAGTCCAGAGAGACGAAATACTTTCCCCAAAGTCACACAGTGCCAGGGTTTGAATACAGATTGGTCTGAATCTAAAGCTCAAGTGTTTTTTTTTTCCCATTGTGTCCTAACATCTCAGTAGATTCTGGTATGGGATTAGTGCATCCAGATTGAGAAAGGAAATCTGGGAGCTACAGGAAGGATTGGTCTAGGAAGGATGCTTCTGAAAGTTCATTTTCTCCAGCATTCATTCCTGCCACTTAAAGTCAGCTAAGGTAGTTGGTTTCTCTCTCTTCTCTCTCTTTGTCTCTCTGTCTCTCTCTCCTGAATAGCTAAATCAACTAAGCTCATGTTTGTGCAGATGGGCAAGGAATTGATCTGGATACTCCTACCACCATGGCTTTCAGGTGTCAAAGAGATTCCTGATTTCAAATGCCAGTCAGTGATCCAGGCTGCATGTTCTGTTTCATTCCATTGGTTTCTTCCTACCTCTGGGTCAGTGATTCCAGAGCAAAACATTCTATTCATTCATTCATTCTTTCTTTCATTCAGATTCAGTGCCCACTATAGTGTTATTAGGTAATTTTTCACCAAATTCCCACTGTGGCAAGGATTTGGGACATAGTTTCATACGAAAAATATTTAATAATAATTTTTCAGTGAATTTCCACTGTGGCAAGGATTTGGGATCCAGTTTCATACCAAAAATATTTAATAATAAGAAGAAAAAGAAAACACAAGTTCACCTTTTTCGAGCATTTACCAAGTCCTAGAATCAGTGCTAAGCTCTTTATATACATGATCTAGCTAACCCTCATATGAGCTTGATGAGCTCACTGGCAAGTTTTCCCTTTAACAGATGAGGAAACTAAGTCTCAGAGATGCTATGTAACCTGTGCCTAAGGTTGCACAGCCAGGCCGGGAGGTGCCAGAAAAGGAATCAGAGCTATGTGACTCTAAAGCCTACTCCTGTACACCTCTCTTAGGTTATTGTATCTTCATAGCTCAGCACTGTCATTGTAGGTAGCCATCAGTTCTGCTTATGTCAAAGGGCTACTCTGTCAGCAGCCAGCTAATGAGTGGCTATGAAAATGCCAGCACTCACATGGAGAGGCAGTCCCACGAAACTGTGGAGCACACCGCAGTTTGCTTGCAACGTTCCTGGTGCAATTCATCCCTCACTAAAACATTAGGCATCCTGGTAGATTAAGAGGATAGTCACAATAGCAGGGCTGCTGTTACCTGGGTGCTTGGCATGCACTTTCACATTTAATCTTGTCAAGGACCTATGATGCATGCCCTATTAACATTCCCAATTAACAGACCAGGAAACTGAGGTTCAGAGCAGGGCAGAGGCCCAGCACATACTGGCAACAAGTGTCAGACTCAGGATGCCACTCATTAACTCTGCCCAGTCAACAAGGGCTCACATTGGCACACAGTAAGCCCTCTGGATATTTTCTGGATTGGATACAATCCTCTAACTTGTCCAAGGGGAGCAATACTTTGGTCTCCGGCTTTGGTCTTTAATAAGATCCCAATATTGGACTCTGGTTCTGGTCTTAAGGACACAGAGCTGCCATCCTCTGTCCAGAAGCCCTTGGCAAAGGTCTTATCCTAAGAACTGATGCTTGAGACCCTCATGCCCACCTGGTTCCCCACCTCAGGAAGACCTAGACAGACCCTTTCTGTTCCCTGAGAGCAACACTTGGTCTGAAAAACTGATCTTGTTTCTGTCTGTTTGCTTCTGAAATTAAAACATGAAAATCCACAGGAGGCTCTCAGGTTCCCACTGAGACCAATCGGCGACATTTTCAAACATGATGAGCTGTTTGTCAACTACGTGTTCTGGGGCAGAGGATGGGGGAAGGCTTTGGAAAGTGCCAGCAGCCTCCGGCAGGGCTGCTCATCTGCAGTCTGCAGATGGAGACCGTTATCCTAGGTGGGGCCTCTCAGGGTCCCCCCAGCCCTGCTTATGTCTCTGGAGCCATGTGTGTTCAGACACATGTCTTTGCTGTACGTGCTGACACTGGCAATGGTGTAGTGGTGGGGTGTGAGGCACTGACTTCAGGTCAGGCTGGCTCCTGACCAGATTGTAAATTGCAGGAATGTGTCCTTGGAGTGTCTCCACTGGGGACTAGGCCTAGAATCTCACGTGTTCAGTTTTGGTCACTGAGCTGCTTTGTAATGGCAGGAAATAAACAAAGGGGGATCAATGGAGAAATCCAGGAAGAGAGGTGGGGGCAAATAAGGGAGAATAGGGGCAGGTGAAGTGTCCATTTCCATGGAAAACTGATGAGATTTGGGAGATGGCTGAATTTCGTTATGACTGGGACTCTTTGGAAAGGGTAGGTGATCTTCATTATACAGGAGTCCACTGTATCCTTTAAAAGTATTGGAGAGACACATCAGGCTGAAGGATATTGGCATACCAAATGGAAGATCTTCCCAACAGCATGGCACAGACTCTGCATAAAGAGAGTGAGGCCTCTATCACAGGAAGCATTCAAGCAAGGAAGGAGGGACACCTGCCAGGAATGCTGCAGCAGGCAAACTTCAGAGTGATCCCCACCTCCTGGTGTTCATGCCTTTGTATAATGCCCTGCCCTTGAGTGTGGGCAGGACCTGAGCCTTGCTTCTAGCCTATAAGATATAGCGAAGAGGATGAGCTCTTGAGAATCACATTATGTTATATAAGACTCTGTCTCAGATAAAAGGAACTAGAGATTCTCCTTGTGGACTTGATGAAGGAAGTGGCCCACAGGATAGGATTAGAGATGCCACATGGTTAGGGAATGCAGGCAGCTTCTAGGACCTGGGATAGGGACTCTCAACAGCCTTCAGAAGGCCATGGCCCTCAGTCATACAGCTGCAAGCTAATTAATTCTGCCAACAATACAAATTTGCTTAGAAGCTAATTCTTCCCCTGTCAAGCTTCCAGATGAGAACATGGCCCAGCCAATACCTTGATTGCAGCCTTGTGAAATACTGAGCAGAAGACCTGGTTAAGCCAAGCCCAGACTCCTGACCCACAGAAACTATGAGAAAAATAAATGTGTGTTGGTTTAAGCCCCTACTTTGTAATAATGTATCATGCAGCAATAGAACATGAATCCAGACATGGTGGGGAGGATGCTACTAGTCTGTCTCTATTCTCCTGCTGGACTGGGTTTCCCAGTTATCTGATAACAAATCATCTCAAATAAGTGACTTAAAATTACAGAAACCATTAAGTATCCCTCACAATTTCTGTGAATAGGAATTAGAGGGTGGCCTGACTGGGCAGCCCTGGCACAAGGTCAAGCATGCAGCTGCAGACCTGTCACCTGGGGCAGCAGTTATCTGAAGGCTTGATATGGAATTGAAGAGCCACTCACATAGCTGGCAGTATGGTGCTGGCTGTTGGCAGGAGGCCTTTGTTCCTCTCCACATGGGCTTCTCCATGGGGATGTTTGAGTGTCCTCACAACATGGTGGCTGGCCAAGAGACCAAGGTGGGTGCTTCAGTGTCTTTTATGACTTGGAAGTCACACAGTGTCACTTCCACTGTGTTTAGTTGATCACACAGGACCAGCCTTTATTCAGTATGGGAAGGGACTGCACACAGGTAGGTATGAATAACAGAAGGCAGGGACTCCTGGGGACCATCTTAGAGGCTGGCCACCATGCTGGTCTTCTTTCCCTCCAACTTGCTGCCTGTTTGCTCTACCCCAGCCTTTTGCAAAGACCATTCCCTCTGCCAGGCTCAATCTCTCCCCTACCTTCCATCACCCCTTCAGCTTATCTTTGAGGTCTCAGCAGGAATCAGCCACAGCTTTGTGGGGCCCAAAGTGAATATATTTAAGGGGCCCTCTTCAAGATGGGCCCCAAAAAGACAAAACCATCTTGCTTCAGCAAATTTTCCTAATCACACGACCATTACTAGGGCCCTTTTAGGGCCTCCGGAGGTGCCTGTGTGAACAGAGGGCCCTGAAGCTTCGTCTTCACCAGGATCACAGTGAATTCTCCTCACTTCCTCAAGAAGCTCCTCCCAATTTCTAGGCTGAGTAACCTCCATTGCTCAGTCTCTCTGCATGTCACCTGTATAATTAGGCATTTAACATCTCTTTTGGCCACCAGGAACCAGGTCTTATACAAAAACTCTTTTTATGTACTTGCTGTCAGAGAATGATCTAAATGCCATGGACACAATAGAGAACCAGGGCCAGACAAGGTCCCTGCCATCCTGTAATCTATGTTCTGGTTGGGGAGAAAGGGGCAATAAATATAAAACAAGAAAAAATGTAAAAGATAAGTTCAGCTAGAGACGGGTACAATGGAGAAAGTGAAGCAGGGCAATGAGAGATCAAAGACAGCCTCTCTGAGACCAGGATGATGAGAGGGAAGATCTAGGGAGGTAAGTGTTCCTGGAAGGGGGAACAGCAAGTGCGAAGGTGCTGAGGCAAAAACAAGACTTGGGTCTTTAAGACTGAGCAGAGAGGCCAGTGTGGCTGAGCTAGTGACCAGGGGGAGCAGGGGCAATGAGGACAGAGGGGCAGGTAAAGGACAGACCAGGCAGGACTTTGCAGAATAAGCAAGAAGTCTGAATTTTATTTTTATTAAGGTAAAATTCACATACCATAAAAGTAATCGTTGTAAAACATACAAGTCAGTGGCATTTAGTATCTTCACAATGTTGGGCAACCACAACTTCTGCCTCATTCTGGATTTTATTCTAAGTCAACTGAGACACCACTGGAGAGTTCTGAGCAAGGGGTTTAGCAGTGTTAACACGTGCTCATCCCAGAGGCACCCCATCCAAGGCTACATGTGGGAAGGCGAGGTGTGTTTCCGCCAGAATTTCCCCAGGCCATATCCTCCTTCCTTTTCTGGAAACAAGACCCCAAGATATCTGATTCCCTTTTCCTCAAACTCTTTGTTCTCTGCTCTTCAGAGTAAGCTAGCTAAGGTGGGGGAATGGCAGAAGAGGGCGGGGGGGGGGGGGAGAGGGGGATGGGCTTTTAATTTCCAGCTGCCTGCTGCTGTGATTAGGCCAGCAGAAAGGACTGAGGCTGGCGGCTAATGGGGGGTTGCTCCTGAGGATTCAGAGTTCCTGATTTTTTCCCTCACAGGGACAAGAATTTCTAGTGGTGTTCAGCCCTGTCTTCCACCCCGGTGATGCACCTCAGAGCCTGGGATACCAATCTTTCATAGACCACAGCCTTAACTGCTCCCAGCAGCTCTGATTCTCTGAACCATTGCCAGGGCCACAGGTCCCATTCTTTCCATCTTGTGGAGGGTAAATGTGAACACTGCCTGGGTCTGAATCCTGCCACTGACACTTGCCAGCCACACAAGCTTGGACAAGTGCTCAAATTTCTCCACGCCTCAGCCTCCTCACCAGGAAATAGGGACACAAACAGTCCGTGCCTCTTAGGGGTGATGCGAGGGTTAAATGAGGTAATGCAGGTGCATGGGGTGCTTGTAGGAGAGATAATAAGCTGACGCGGGCATGCAGTGGGCATGTGTGAGAGATAATTAGGTAATGTGGGCACCGGTAGATGTTATGTCAGTGTTCACTTAAGAAGAAAAGAAAAGGCAAAAAGAACACAAGATAGAACTCAAAATGTTACCAGAGGCTTTGAGGCTGGAAATCTGAACATTTGTGTGAAGTCAAGAGATTTTTAGAAATGTAGTTGGCAACTAGTTTAAATTTATTCTTAAAAACCCGGTAGCCCCCAAAAGCCACCTCCCTGCCAGGCAGATGCTGTGATCAACCCGGGACCAAGGGCTTCGGGCTGCCTGTCCTGAATCATTTCCACTTCAGCTGTACAAGACTACTGTTCTATCTTTTCTGAAACATCTTTATGCTCCAGGTTTCCATGAGCTTGCTGAAAATGTTGTGGTGTGTCTACTATGTGTTAAGCGCATAAGCAAAATAAACTCATCAGAAGCCTAAGAGGGAAGTATGTGTCCCATTGCGTGGAGTAGCAGACTGAGGCTCTGAAAGATACAATTCTTTTGCCCACCATCTCCCAGGCAGTCAGTTTCCAGGAGAAATTTGAACTACTATTTTCTGTTCACCTCACACCTTCCCAAATTGCCTTTCAGGCTCCAGGCAGGCTGGTCTGTCCATCCCAGTGGTCAGTCTGACAGGCAGAGGAAGCAGGAAGAACTGACCGATGAGGAGAAAGAAATCATCAACAGGGTGATCGCTCGAGCTGAGAAAATGGAAGAGATGGAGCAGGAGCGAATCGGGTGAGGTGACGCTTCCCATCCACCTGAGAGCCGCTGAGGCCGGAGGGTGTGCTGGGCTGGAACAGGGCTGCCTCTGGGCTTTGCCATTTGTGACTTACGGAGCCACCTCCTGCCCCCTTTCCCACTGGCAGACATGGGTTCCTTATTGAACAAGGTGGGAGAATTGGGAGAACAGAAAGGGGCTAGAGGAGAGAGTGGGATGCTGGTGAGAGGTTCTTGGCTGGGGGTGCATTGAAGAAGGGGCAGGGGAGGGGTCTTGTGATACAGAAAGGGGAGATTGTCATTGGAGGCTGCAAGAAGTGGTGTGGGTGTGAGCATCAGGTGTCTCAGCTAATCACAGCTGCATAGGGATGTGCTCCAGAGATGATAGCCACGTAGGTGTCAGAAGGGACAGCCGAGGGCAAGTTAGGAGGACAGGGAGTAGGTGACAAAGAGAGTGTGTAAAAGAGAAAGCATGTTTGAAATGAGTTATATAAAGCAGTTGGAGAACCCAGTCCTGTAAGAGTCTGACAGCATGTGAGCGAGGAAGCAGAGGTTAACAGGATAGGTCAGGACTCCAGGAACCAAGGGGTCCCATGCCAGCTTCCCACTTGCCTGCCCTGGATTTTGGGCATGTTGTTGACCTCTCTGAGCCCCAATTTGCTCACTGGCAGTTTGAGGGAAATAACCATAATTATCTTATAAGACTCTTGTAAGGGCTGAGATGATGCATGCACAGATCCTGACCCAGGCTCTGGTGACACTATGCATTTAATAAATGGTAGGAAGGAGAGGAAAGTGGGGTTCAGAAGGCAGGGATAATGAAAACATGTATGTGAGAGAAGCAAGGGTATAAGAAGGATGTGTGATGAGTGAGGAGATGTGACAAAATCAATGAGCAGGGACAGTACTGGAGAGCAAGGAGTGGCATCGGTGTGGGCTGGAGCTGGGGGAGTGGGGAAAATGTGGGGCATCATCAGGGTGGGAGGGGTGACTGAGAGAAGGGAGTGAGGGTATGTGTTTGGGGGGCTCTTGGTATAAATGGAGACTTTGGCTGCTGGGATACAGAGAGGCCGTGGGAGTCGTCTTCCCAGACCTGAATATCAGGAAATGGGAAGGCAGGATGCTGGGAAATCACCTCCACTTATACCCTCCCCAAGCCCTTCTGCCAGGGGCAGCCATTGCCAACTGTTTACAACAAATTTAGGCACTGAGGTGTCCACTGATCTCCCTACCCAGGTACTCAGCTGGGGGTTAATGAAAAATGATGCTCTGGGGATGCAGGAAGTGGGTGCCTTTGACTCGAGCCTCTGAAGATAATTGCACTCAGGGCAGGCTGGGGAAATCAGAGGTGTCATTGACAAGTGACAAACACCTGCCACAGGATGTGTCAGCTTCACACTTGACCCTCTGTCAGCCTTCTTGGGTGGTTACCACAGGGATAGGTCAGAGGAGCTTGCTTATGGAGTTAGGTTTTGATTTTGCTTTGCTTTTTAGAAGATATTTCGAGTGGAAGGTTCTCCAGGCTGGCAGTGTGTATGTGTGTGCATGTGTATGCATGTGTGTGTGTGTTCGTGCATGTGCATATATGCACATGCATGTGTGTGTACATATGTGTACGTGTGTGTGTTTTCATACAATGATAGGCCTCAGCCATGAGGGAAGGAAAAATATGTATATTAAGGCTGAACAGTGAAAGCAAGAACTCTGTTCAACCTTTCTCCTGCATGGCACTGACCACCGGCTATCACATTATATATTTTACATATTTTCTTTGACTATTGTATGTCTCTCCCCCTTAGATTAAGATTCTTGAGGTAGGCTGGGCGCGGTGGCTCAAGCCTGTAATCCCAGCACTTTGGGAGGCTGAGGCGGGTGGATCATGAGGTCAAGAGATCGAGACCATCCTGGTCGACATGGTGAAACCCTGCCTCTACTAAAAATACAAAAAGTTAGCTGGGCATGGTGGTGTGTGCCTGTAATCCAAGCTACTCAGGAGGCTGAGGCAGGAGAATTATCTGAACCCAGGGGGTGGAGGTTGAGGTGAGCCGAGATCGTGCCATTGCACTCCAGCCTGGGTAACAAGAGCGAAACTCTGTCTCAGAAAAAAAAAAAAAAAAAGATTTCTGAGGTAGATATTTTTGCCAGTTTTGTTCACTGCTGTGTTCCTAAGGCCTGGTATATAATAGGTGCACAGGAAAATATTTGTTGGGTGAATGAATGAACATGGAAGATGAGGTTGTCTCCCAACTTCTTTCTACATTGCCTGTGGACAAGAGGCTTGGGGTTTACAGTCTTGTCCAGGGTCCAAACTCCCAGGGAAAGTACTCTGACTGGCTAATGTCAAGGACTGTCCCTTGCCCAATCAGCTGCAGCCAGGCGTGCCAAGCCCTATTGTATCAGCCCACTGGGCCGCCTCTGGAGGTCAGGTTACAGAGGTCCTTGTGAACTGAGCAGATCCCAGCTTAAATGATTTAGAACAGGGCAAATGGGGTCCCTGCTTTGTTTTTGATGCCCTGCTGTATTCTCCCTACCAACCTGGTGATGTGGCAGCAGAGCATTGTAGTTAAGAGCTGGGGTTGCAAAGTGAGGGAGGCCTTGGTCCAAATTTCAGTTTTGCACTTACCCCTTGTGTGCCCTTAGATAGGCCACTTTAACCTCCCTGTGCCTCAGTTTCCTCATCTGCAAAATAGGTCTAACATTGTCACATACATCTGGGTATTTAATTAGCATGCAAAGGAATATCGTGGTGCCTTATAGAAAGTATATGCTTCATAAATAGTGGCAGTTATTTAATGGTGAGGTTTTGTTTTGTTTTAATGAAAACGCTGATTTTTCATGCTCGCTGAAGCCTTTGTTCTAGAAGTCTGCCCTGAGACTCCTGTTTGGCAAGCCCTGAAATTCTAGCAGCCCCTGGCTTCCCCTAAAGGAGATTTGAGAGGCTTCCAGGGGAGCTTGGGCCAAGTCTTTGGTGACAGAATGTCCCTTTGCTGAGACAATGTGTTTTCTGCCTGGCTTCCCAGAGTGGGGAGGACAGCCCTGGAAGATTCCGGCTGTGGCTGTCCCACAGCGCCCTTCCTGCAGCCAGCCCTTGCGGGCAGCATCACCAGAGGCAAACCCAATGCTATTTGTGTCTTACAAGCTCAAACCTGCCCTGATTCCTGTTCCACCCACACTTCCCTGGGAGGGGATCAGAGAGGAGTCAGATGAAAACCGAGTGAAACAACAGACATGGAGCCAAACTGGAAATGGGGGGTGCTAACTGGGGCTCCCATTGCAGAGCGTGAGGCTCTCAGTTAGCGCTTGGGACCTCAGTTTCCTCATCCATCGGATGACTCAGTCTCATTCTCAGGATTCTTTCTGCTCAGACTCTACAGTATTTTGGGGGTGTCTGATGAGGGACCTCATACCCTATTGCTGGCTGTACCTCTCAGTAATGAGCTCCTTTTATGTTAAAATTGCCAACATAGCTGTGTCCCTAACTGGGTCCAGACATCAGCTCCATGATGCTGAATGTTTTCTATTACCTGAGTGAAAGCTATCTGGGAAAGTTATGAAATCACTGTCAATAAACATGATAAATAATCATCATGATGGGTGCCATTTACTGAGCACTTACTATGTGCCAAGCCCAGTGTCTAAAAACTTCACATAAATTAACTCATTAACTGTTCCTCTCAGCCCTGTCAAGTAAGCTATTATCCCAATTTTGCAGGTGAGGAAACTGAAGCTTAGAGAGTTTAGACCATTTGGCCAAGGTCATATGGAGGCAAGGTACACATCCCTAGTTGGCTGACTCTCAGAACTATCCGCTTAAATCTCTGAGATGTGTTTCCTGAAGATGTGTTCCCAAATTCCTAGGCTCTGCAGAGCATGGACATATTAATTACTCAGGTTTGGAGGGGACATTTTGAGGGCTGGAAGTTGAAACCCCTTCTGTGCTGACCCAATGATTCTTTCTAGCTCTTATTAACCTGTCTGTACCTTCCAAAGCTGCCAGAGCTAATCTGCCTGCTGCTTTGGTTCTGAGAGTTCCAGGAGAGAAATCCCCTCAGCCTTTGCCTCCCTGGGGCAGTTTTGCAAGAGTTAGCTGCCCCAGGGAGTCCCAGGCCATGCACAGCAACCCAGAACTGCTTCACTCCATGGAGCCCACGTGCCAGAAGGAGTCTAAACCTTCACTCACCACTCAGCTCACAGCCCAGCTCTGTTCTTTTCAGCATCCCAGGAGGGAGAGATGATGGCCAGAAGAGAAACACATTAACCAACCTCATTTTGCCCCCACATTTCTTATATAAGAGCTAAGTGGGATTTCAGAGTTCATTTTGCATGCCTGACTGCTACAGTCTTCTGTTAGGACACTTTGCTTACAAGAAAGGAAACTAATTCCAGCTAGGTTGCTTCAGTTATATATTACAATGTAACAAACCACCCAAAAGTTTGTGGCTTAGAGCAAAACAATGTATTCTTTTTCATGATTTTTGCAGGTTAAGGATTCAGACAGAGCTCTGCTGGGCAGGTTTTTTGCTCCAGGGGGCTTGGGCTGGGTTTGCTCCCTCAGCTGCATTCAGCTGGTAGTTGGGCTGGGCTGGAAGGTGCAAGAAAGCTTTACTCCCCTGTCTGTACCTTGGTGCTCTCCAGGGAGCCCTGTCTTTGCATTTATCTTTCCTTACTTATTATTCTGGCCTAAACTCCTTTACCTGGCAGTTGGGTCCGAAAGAAGCAAAGATAGGTGTTACCTGGTCTCTTAACAGGTAGGTCTGGAACTGGCAGGGTATTACTTCCACCACTTTCTATTGAGGACAGGAAATAGATCCTATCTCCTTATGGGATAAATGGCATGTTTATGCAGAGGAGGAAGGCATTGTTGGTGCCTATCTTTATCACATTCTGCAGAAAGAGAAATTTAATATAAGGGTTCAGAGGTATCTCAAGGGATCTAAGGACAAGAACACAACCTAGCCTCATGAAAAGTCTACTTCTTATCCAACATATTAGAAAATATAGGCACACTAGCTAGATATTCCCGGTTTCTATAGCTCTTCTTACTTCAAATTCCAAATTCCCAGGGAAGGACCTCTGATTGACCTAGCTCACCCTAGATGCCTGCCCCTTATCCAATCCGCTGTGGTCAGAGGTGCCAGGCTAGACACAATGGCTGCTGAGTTCTTCTCCTGAGCATAGAAGAGCCCCTTTGTGAGTTGCAAAGACACACCTAGGTTACCCACAGGACTTTTAGAATGTATTAAGTTTGGAATTAGACACTTGTCTCCAAAATTGGTTTGCATTTCCACCTCTCTCCCTGGTATGGGTAAGGCCCACTTTATCCTTATTATATTTCTTTCTGTCCAGAGCCTCTCAAAGGCATTTGCTCACATATCTTGCCTGTGAAGGGACGGGCAGCTGGGTGGCTTCCATTTGAGGTCAGCTTCCCTAAACAGATGGGCCCAAAAAAGTAATTAGGATTTGTCATTAGCCTTGGCATCCAAACACCGCAATGAAGGAGGAAGTCAGAGAGACTTGTTGACAGGATCTGTCGCACCCCTATCACCTTCCCATCTTGGTTCCACCTTCCCTTGTGTTTTTGGCACATATTTTTTCCAAAATATGGACAGAGGGAGAAGTGAGTGATAATGCCCGGAACTTGCTACATCTAATTAGGTAGACATCTGTCCTATGGCTTGACAAGCTGACCATAAGCCGGGTCATACTCTCGTCTTTCTAAAGGAGGACTCCTCTTCTGTGTTCTTAAAGTCTTAAAGATTCTGTGGATGGGAGTCAGGGACTTGGGGGCATTCTGATATTATAAACATTTGTGGATGTGTCTATGTATGTTTTTTTCCCAAAAGAAATATAGATTTCATCAGGTTTGGGGGGACTCTGATCCCCCGGTGTCAGGAATTATTGAGTTGTACCTCGGTTTCCTCAGGGATTGGACCAGTGCTTTTTCCAATGTCCAGCTAGCCCTGGTGTGTCATAGAATCTGTTTGTATAAGATGAAAATAGGGTTGGGCACAGTGGCTCATGCCTATAATCCCAGCACTTTTGAGAGGCTGAGGTGGGTGGATCACTTGAGGCCAGGAGTTTGAGACCAGCCTGGGTAACATGGTGAAACCCCATCTCTACTAAAAAGTTAGCCAGGAGCCAGGTGTGGTGGCACACACCTGTAATCCCAGCTACTTGAGAGGCTGAGGCTCGAGAATCACTTAAACTCAGGAGACAGAGTTTGCAACACTGCACTCCAGTCTGGGTGACAGAGCAAGATTTCATCTCAGAAAAAAAGAAGAAAAGATGTACAACACATTAAGGAAAGTACCTTAAGACATTTGGGTGATTTTTCTTTTTTCATACAAAAGGAAAGTTTTTCTTTTCCTTTTTTTTTTTTTTAACTCTGGAGGCTGAGACAGGAGAATTGTTTGAGCCTTCCGGCAGAGGTCACAATGAACCACCTAGATTGCACCACTGCACTCTAGCCTGGGCAACAGAGTGAAGCTTTCTGGATTCCTTAATTAGCTCGATGCCTGCAGTAAAAGAGAGAGCACATACATGTTGAGTGAACAATGCATACTGAGTGAACCATAAACCCAACTAAGGTGCTTATCCAGTCTCTTTACCTGTACAGCCTCCCTCATGCCTCCCTGACTTCATCTGTAAGTGGGAAGTGGGATGGGGTGGTCTTCAAATCCCATCTATTTATGTTTTGGGACAGATAATTCTTTGTGTGGGGGCTGTTTTCTGCATTGTAGACTGTTCAGCAGCATCTCTGGTCTCTACCCACTAAGATGCCTGATTTAACACCCCACCCAGTTGCGACAACTAAAAATATCTCCAGACACTGCTCAGCGTCCCCGAGGGGCAAAGTCACCCCCTGTCGAGAACCACTGCTCTAGCCCTTTTGTTGGTGGAGAAGGAATGGAAGACGAAATGGACTGCGATTTTTCTTGGACTCATACTCAACTTCTAGCAGAATAATCACGACAGACTACTCTCATTGGCATCATGTGCCGGCACAGTGCTCAGAGCTTTATGCAGATTCGTTTATGTAATTCTCACAGCAATCCTACCTAATACAACATACTATAATCATTCCCATTTTACAGAAAAGGAAACTGAAGAACAGAGAGGTTTAGCAACTTGCCGAGAGCCATACAGTTAATAAGTGGTGGGACTGGAATTATGAATCTGGGCCGGCTGGCTCCAGGATTAGGCTTCTATTCTGCTGTTCCTTAGAGAAACAAACATTTATCTTCAAGCCCTGTGCCAGGAACTTTCAAATTCATATATTTCCTTTAATCCTCACAAGGTCCCCACTGAGAGTCAGACCATCATCTCTGCTTTACAACTGAGTAAACTGAAGCTCAGGGAGGTTAGGACACTTGCCCAGAGACACACAGCCTTTGCGTGGCCAAAGGGAAAGGCAATTGATAAATGATTGTAGGGAATCAGAGAAGTCAGTAATTTACAGGGTGTCTCAGACATTTATTGAAGTTAATTGATTGTTTTATATGTTTCTTCTTCATATGTTTGTTCATATGCAATTGAACAGTTCATTCCTCTTTACCACAGTGACTCTTGTCCCCATTCAGGCCTCAGCACCACATTCTCCCAACTCTATTTTCCATGATAGGAAAGGGCAGCGAGAAGGGTCAGAAAGAACCGCGACCATAAACCCTGACATGAAACAAAGATTCCATTCTTCTAGCGTCTGGGAAGCTAGACCTAACTTCCGAATCCATCTCTTCCAGTCAAGCTGTGTACACTTGGGCAAGCGAGTTCCCCTCTGTGTGCCTTGGTTTCCCCATCTGTAAAATGGGATTGAATAGTAGAGCTTATCTCCCAGATTGTTGATGGCTTAAGAAAAACAATGCATGTAGAGTACTTAGCACAGCACCTGGCACAGTAAGCACTCAAACAACAATCACAATTATTGCTATTCCTGGGTTTGTCGTGACACAGCACCTTGCCCAGCATGGACTGCACTAACCCAGCTGGGCTCTCCAGTGGTCTTTCTCCCTTGGTTCCCTCATCTCCAACTCTGAATCGAGGTGACCCTCCTCCCCAAAGTGCCAGGCCCAGGCAGGAATCACATTCACCAATCCCTTATGGAGATAGACTGGGATCTAGGGCTCCCCAGGTGGTGACAGTAACAAACAACAGGAGGAATTAATGAGTCTGAAATGCACACGGCCCATATCCCAGCGTGTGGTTTCCTGATGGAGCAGCTCAGTCATTTAAGGACAGGTTCCTGAGAGACCCTGGCAGTAGAGCCTGAGGCCAGCCCCCGTCAGAACAGCCATTTCCCTATTCACAGCAGATGGTCCAATTTTGACTTCAGAAAGTGCCAACTTTAATAAACTCAACAGCAATATCCCCCTACTTGGCAATTAGGGTGAGGTGAAGAGTGAGCAGGGATTGTGGAATTGATGATGTGGTATATTGTAGGTGTGTGTGTGTGTGACAGAGAGAGACAGAGAGACACAGAGGCAAAGATGAGAGAGAGAGACACACACACACAACATGGCATCGTATCCATTCTCCCACTTTGCTGTGTTTTTCTGAATGGTGAAATTGTGGTCAACCACTGCTTCTAAAGGCAGCTGCTCTGGCTCCATCCCATTGGTTGGTGGAACCCCAGCTTTTATCCATGTCTTCTGCTGATTCGGAGATTGGCACATAAACCCATCACACTGGACAAGCAGGGTGCAGGGTGTCCTTCCCGGGCACTGCTGCACACCACATTAAGCCTACTTTCTGGTGCAATTGTACAACCATTAGCCTTTTCTTTGACATTTATCAAGACGTTGCAGCAGTATGGGTCAGAAACCTGAATGTTTCTGAGGTCAGTTTGGGCTTTTTGTGGGAGGCTGAGCATCAGAAACAAGCAGCTATTGGTCCTTCACTGTGCTTATGACTTTGCTTAAGAAGGCAGCCGATTGGATCTGATCTATCTGCAAGAGCGCAGTGTGTACAGACATGCATATAAAAGTGTATTCTTTCATGTAGGTTCTGATTATACCTGTGTCTCTGTGTGTGTGTGTGTGTGTTTCTGTGTGTGTGTCTGTGTATATGTGTCTGTGTGTGTGTGTCTGTGTGTGTGTGTCTGTGTGTGTGTGTCTGTGTGTGTGTGTGTTTAGAGATGGGTACTTGAGTCCTATAAATTTCTAATCAATGCAGCCCCTTTAAAAGCTTTGGAAAGATAGATTTCATAGGCAGATGATAGCATCCTGGTTACCCAGAAAAAATGTGAGTACAGGGAGGTATAAAGCCACAAATTTCCAGACTAAATAATTAGCAGCAACCATTACTGAATAGTTACCATGTTCTGGGTATTTTGGAAACACTATCTCATTTTACCTTTGCAACAATCCTAGGAGGTCAGGACTTCATTTTTCCTAATTTACAGATAAAGACATTGAAGCCCTGAAAGGTGAAGTAGCTTTCCTGGGGTCCCAGAGCTAGGACGTAGCAAAGTCCAGACATGGCCCCAGGCAAGCTCACTCCAGAATTGGCACCCCAACGCTGCGCTGGCAGGCCTGTGTATAGGGAGTCTACACTTTCTTAGGGCTGCATGTGAACACCTGAAGAAAGTGACTGGAACTCAGAGTCAGCAGCTTGGCTTGTCCGACATCCACAGCCAGTCTGGGCGGAATTGTTCCGCAGAGGAGAGCTAAAGTTGGATTCAGACCCAAGTCAGTTTCTGGGTGACTAATGGGGCAAACATGGGTGTGGCAGGCCAAACGATGGCCTCCCCCAAAATGTCCACATTCCAGTCCCTCAAGCCTGTGCATTTGTTACCTCCGGTGGCAAAAAGGTCCCTGCAGATGTGATAGTTACGAATCTTGAGATGGGGAGATTACCCAGGTGGACCCCATGTCATCACAAGGGTTTCCTGTGAGAGGGAACAGGAAGGTCAGAGTCACAGAGAGATTAAAAGGTGTCCTACTGCTGGTTTGAAAATGGAGGAAGGGGCCATAAGCCAAAGGATGCAGCTGACTTCTAGAAACTGGGAAAGGCGTGGGAACAGATTCTCTCCTAGAGCTTCCAGGAGGAATGAGGCCCTGTAAACGCCTTGATGTTAGCCTTGATCTCCAGAGCTGTTAAGATAAATGTATATGGTCTCAACCTCTAAGTGTGTGATACTTCGTTCCAGCAGCCACAGAAAGCTAATATAGCAAGTGACTCCTTGAAACCTGCTGGCATGCAATGGTATTGTGCGGCCCTCCTTCTGATATGCTCTTCGTGGCTCTCTTTCTGATATGCTCTTTTACCACTGCTGAGTTAGACCCATTTGGACCAACCTTGTACTTTCAAAAGGCCTGCTCAGCTGTATATATAAACACCAGAAACCTGCCTGCTTCATTCTACCTGGAACGGCTGCAGTATCTGAAACTCTCACTGCACTAAGCCTCCCAAGGGCTCCATTCATTTCTTCAAGAGTTGTCTCTAAATGGGGCTGGGCATGGTATCTCATACCTATAATTCCAGCACTTTGGGAGTCTTTGGTGGGAGGATTACTCGTTTGAGTCCAGGAATCCAAGACCAGCCTGAGCAATATAGTAAGACCTCATCTCTATAAAAAAATAATAATAGCTGGGTGTAGTGGCATTCACCTATAATCACAACTACTTGAAAGGCTGAGCTGGGAAGATTGCTTGAGCCCCGGAGTTTGAGGCTGCAGTGAGCTCTGATCATGCCACTGCACTCCAGCCAGCGTGACAGAGGCAGACCCTGTCTCAAAAAAACAGGGGAGAGGGAAGTTGAGTCTCCTCCACTGAAAGCCCTTGCGTGTTACCCCATCACCCTTCAACACAAGACCCTGCATGGAGTGCTCCCTGCCATCTCTCCAGCCTCATCTCCCACCATTCAGCCTCCCAGCCATGCTGAGCACCTCTCACTTCCGTCGCACGTGCTGTTCCCTGGTTTCCTCTGAGGACCCATCCTGACTGTTCCTGTCCTTCTTTTGTGAGTTCTCACAGCTGCTCATACTTGTCCTTCAGGGTACTTAAGATGATTATGGCAATTTGCGTGGTTTTTAAAACAATGTCTGATCTCTCACTTGAATGCCAGCTCCATAAGGGCAGGGATCTCATTGTTTGGCTACTGTTGGATCCTCACTGTCTACTCGGCACATAGTAGGTGCTCTATAAGTGTTTGTCGAGTGAATGAATAGCCCGTCTGCCTCCATTTAGATGGTAAGGTCAGACCAAGTTGGGAACTTGCTTCCCACCACCTCCAGAGGCCATCCATTGGTGCCTAGAGGAGGGGACATACTCCTTCTGGTGCCTCTGGGAGCATCCTGGGAAATGGGATGTGCCCACCTGACTTCAATGAGGAACCAACAGCTTACCTTAAGCACCCAGCCTGGTGATGGATGTTCCCAGGATGCCAGGTGTGAGTAGTCATCATAAAGTTAATCAGGCATGTAAAGACATAGTAGCGAGTGTCAGCCACTTACAGGGTTCAGCCAATTGGGCACTTAATATGGGAGAAGGGGATGGAGACATTAGGTAGGTCAACAAAGCCAGGCAGGCAAATAACACCAGGCGGCTAATGCAGAGAGGGTCTACTCCCAGCCATCACAAGTCCTTCATTTCAAAAAAAAAAACACAAGAAGGAGGAGGAGGATAAATCTCAATGTTTCAGTCTCAGGATCTGAGGATCCAGAATGCTGCTTGTGAGAGGAAACGTGAGGTGCATCTCATCTAAACCCTCTTATTAGAATTGAGTTTTTTGAGGTTATTGACTGGATAAAAGGTAGGAATCAAACCCATGTCTTTTAACTCTTGGCCACATGATCTCCATCTTCAAAAATGCACTTTCTTCTCTGATGTAGAAGTAATACATTTTCATTTTAAGAAAGTATAGAGGAGTCCAACTAGTTGGGTGCATTAAAGAGGGGAGTAAAATTACCCCTCACCCCTCACCACCTGGGGATAACCACTGTGACTATCTTGATGTGCTTCCTTCTTGATGCATATATACAGACTTGAGTGCACACAATGGAGATATTCAGGTGAGCGCGTTTTAAACCCAAACTCACACCCTGTTCACAATCCTGCACCCCAAGTTATTTTTTTTTCCTACTTAACACAGTAAGAAGAGCATATTCCCATGGGATGTGCCTCACCACCTCCTTTCCTATTTCTTAAAGTGTAGCCAGGAATTCACTAGCAGACTCAAACAGGGAGCCACTTTAAAATGCAGCCTCCTAGGCCTCCCCCAACCCTATAGAATTATTCTCTGAATATTGAACATTCTCCCCAGGTGATCTTGATGTCCCATACATTTTGGGAACATTCCCCCATGCCCTGGCTCTCAACAGGACTTCATGCTTAAATACTGATATCCAGGCTATATTAGATCCATAGCTGAGGTTTAGAGTCTTGGCCAGGTACTTGCATTTTTCTTAATGCTGGCTGCTTGACATGCAGTGAAGGTAGAGAGCATCTCCCATACACATCTAGGGCTTCTCTGCCAAGACTGGTAAAAACACATCTTTCTTCTCAGGTGAAGATGCTGAAATGTTTTATTACCAGGATAAAGACCCATTTGTGATGCATGGTCCACCATGACCCAATTTGGGCTTGACTTCTTGCAAAGTTTTATTTCCTTATGTAAAATCTTAGGCTGTTGGGGTCTTCCATGTTGTGGCTCCAGCATTTGGGGCAGCAGGGTGTCCTAACAGGCAGGCTGCAGGGAGCTCCCTGCTCATTCCCAGTCTTCTGAAGGAGAAGGAAGATCTGTGTGTCCCCATCTCATATGCATCCTTTTTATTGGTCTGTACTGAATTCATGAATAACAAGGTTCCCTGAGCTGAGACAGTTGAGTAATGATCTCAACTCTCTTGCATGTCTGTGTCATTTGCTGCTGCTGATAGGAGCTAATGAGACACTCTCTGAATAACATGTGTTTATGGGGCCTTTTGGCGTCCAGGAGTCAATGGTGAAGCAGGCATTAGGTGGGGAGGCCACAGTGTGGGTTTGCAAGTGACGGGGCAAATCCATAGCCTTCATTTTCCAGGAAGAGGCAGAAAACCCTTTTAAGTTTCCTTAAAGCACACTGTGGTTTAGAATTGGATCTGTCCCACGCCCTGTTCCTGAGCTGCTTTGGCAAAGCTCGACATGAGGCAGGAGGCTGTGGGAATTCATGGAAAGCAAAGATGATTGACTGAAGCAGAGAACTAGATTCTAGCTGTGGCTGAGTGACCCACGCAAGCGGCCCACTCTCTCTGTGCTCTGAGACCCCCAATGGTGGAGTGAGAAGGACAAAAGCTATTTTCTGACTAAGGCAGTGGATGAAGATGAAAATAGTTGGGAGCAAATGTGTATAAGAAAAATGTCCCCATGTAACTGCCATCCCCTGTCCCCATTAGCCTACCTCATTATCTCATAACATTGTATAATTTTATGGCATTGAAAGGCATCCTGAGGTTTATCAACTGTAGTCATTTTCAAACTGTTTTTTTAAAACTCTGGGACCAACTTTCTAAAGGAAATCTAATTCAACCGTCCAAACGAATGTAAGAGATAAAAGCAGACATGCTCTGTATGGAATGAGGTTTGGTAACCCCTTAAATTTTCTCCCACCATGCTGCCACAGAGGCCCCTAAACTGGCTCTATGAAATGCTTGGGGTACCATGAAGCACAGTGTGACAACCACCAATGCAACCCAATGCCTCCTATTTTCCAGATGAGGAAACTGAAGTCCAGAGAGGCAAAAGCCAGGGCTAAAATCCATATTTGTCAACTATATGTTGAAGGTTCTTTGGGGAAACACAGTGGTGAAGCATCGGGTGGGTATCTTGTCCTAACCTCAGGCAGTAAGAGTTAGATGGGCTGGAACCAGCCAGAGTGACTGCATATGTGCAGCTTGGCACTTGCTAATGATTGAGGGGCCCTTGGTGAGGAAAAGGCAGGGAAATTGAGCAGGGTGGAGGCTGCACTGTTCAAGGCGATCCCCATGGTTCTACGTGGCATGTGGCTGTATGGTATAGCAGCTGAGAATGGGGACTTGGGAGCTGGATGGCCTGGGTCTCAGTTCCAGCTTTCACTACTGCTTAGCTATGTAACTGGCATGAACCACTTAACCTTTCAGTATTTCAGTTTTCTCATGTAGTAAATGGAAACAAAAGGAGTCCTTAGCTTCTAGCCGTCTGTAATCCCAAGGCTTTGGGTGGCTATGGCAGGAAAATTATTTGAGAATGTGAGTTTGAGACCAGCCTGAGCAACATAGTGAGACCTCATCTCTACAAAAAGGAATTTTTAAAAAATTAGCCAGGCATGCAAGATCGCACCATCACACTCCAGCCTGGGCCACAGAGTGAGACGCTGTCTCAAAAAAATTAGCTGAGCATAGTGGCGCATGCCTGTGTTTCCAGCAACATGGGAGGCTGAGGCAGGAGGACCACTTGAGGTCAGGAGGTTAGTGCTGCAGTAAGCTGTGATCACACCATTGCACTCTGACCTGGGTGACAGAGCAAGGCCCCATCTCTAAAAATAATAATAGTAATACATAAATACAATAAGAAAATAAAATTAAAAAACAAATCTGTGCCTGGCACATAGTAAGTGCTCAGTAAATACTGGAGTGTGTTACTGTTATTACAGGAGTTCTGAGACCAGGGATTGGGAGCTTGTTTCTGGTTCCTGCCCACTCCCATCATCCTATAGAAATAACCTCTAGGGAGGACAGGGTGGGTGGGGGGAAGATGAGGAAGAATCGAGAAGAGCGTGCTGCCTTCAGCTCTGCACACTGTACCTCCTCAAGTGATTCTGTGCAATCTGGGTCACAGCGGAGGCTCCAGAGCGTGCAGGCTGCCTTTGACTCTTCCTGGGGTGGGGCAGCACCTCGCTTGAATGGAACACAAAAGGGAGAAGCTGCTTTTTATAGCATTGTAAGTCGGAGCACTCTGAGAGTGTGGCAGGAACGATGAGGGCCATGGGGAGAGTAAGCATTAGGTGTCTACCAGGGAAGGCTACCAGGGGCCCTCTGGGTGCTGTGATGCCCAAGTCCCCTCCCATTGGCTCTCCCCACCCATGGAGAGGTGGGTGGGGTCCAGTGCTATCTGGGTTCACTGGCTTTGTGTCTAGAAGGAGCCCTCATTTGATGGAAGGGCAAGGAGATGACTTCAAGCTGGTGGGAAGTGACAGAAAAAAAACAAAACTTGAAGTGGAAACAGGAGGCCACAGTTGTCATTCAGAGTGTGGCCTGAAACCAGTGGCATCATATGGTACCACCTGGGAACTTTTTAGAAATGTAGCACCTCAGGCCCCACCTCAGACCTGGTGTTTTGAATCTGCATTTCAACAGATCCCCGTGTCGTCTGCGTGCACATTAAACTTGAGAAGTGCTAGGGTGATGCATATGAAACGTGGGTTGTAGGATTTTGTTGTTGTTTTTTGAGATGGAGTCTGGCTCTGTCACCCAGGCTGGAGTGCAGTGGCATGATCTCAGCTCACTGCAACCTTTGCCTTCCAGATTCAAGCAATTCTCCTGCCTCAGCCTCTTGAGTAGCTGGAACTACAGAGGCATACGACCATGCCCAGCCTTTTTTTTTTTTTTTGTATTTTTAGTAGACATGGGGTTTTGCCATGTTGGCCAGGCTGGTCTCAAACTCCTGGCCTCAGGTCATCTACCCAACTTGACTGCCCAAAGTGTTAGGATTACAGGCATGAGCCGCCATGCCAAGCTATGGGTTCTAGTTTTGGCTCTGCTACTTCCTAGCTGTGTGACCTTGGGTACGTCATTTAACTTCCCCGTGCCACTTTCTTTACCTGTAAAATTGCATGATAGTAGTACCTGCCTCCTGGAAGTGGGTGTCAGTGTACCTCATGCCATGCTGAGCATATAGTGAGCACCACCAAAGTGTAAGCTGTTATTACGCATGACTTGATGCTCAATGCATCTTACTTTTGTTAGATACACGTGTAGGGAGTGAGATGCTCTCATTCATTCGTTCATTCATTGATTCAACCAGCATGTGCAAATCCCCACTACAGCCTAGGCGCTGATCCAGCACTGGGCACACAGCAGGGAATAAGACAGACAGTGTGCCTGGGACAGGGGAACTCATAGTCCTGTGACAAACTGGAGACTGTTTAACAATCAGCTGATTACTTAATACAGATAATCTCTGTGGTTAATTCCAAAGGTGACAAGCGCTATGAGGAAGTACAAGGTTGCTAGGAGAGTGAATAAAATTGGTTGTCAGAGGAGGCTCTCAAGAGGGAAGGCTATTCTAAAGCAGAGGACACCCTAGCCAGGGAAAATATGAAAGTGTGTCTGTGTTTGCAACAGAGAGAGACAGAGAAATCACAAATGTGTGTGTTTGTTCCAGGCATGAGGAACTGAATGTGCTCTGCTGCTGAGGCAGACAGAACTGAAACTGAAGGATCAGTGTAACGAGAGCACTGAGTCTCAAAGACATACTTGAGCATGCACCAAGGATACCCTGGAGGACTCGTTAAAACACAGATTGCTGGACCTCTATCCAGCCAAATTAGAATCATTTAGTTTCCAGGGCATTCGTTTCCAAACAGGGGTCTTTCTGAGCTCTGTTCACCCTCTACCCTTTCCCTAAACTGTCTGCACTTGACAATTTGGGGGCAGAATTTCTCATTCCATTGGGCTGGGTTGGGGCCCAAGAATTTGGTTGGGTCATTGAATGTCAGGAGCGGAGGGAGTCAAGGAAGACTCCCCGCCCAGGGATTCTGGTTTGAGAAAGTATGTAGAGAGAGGTGACATTTCCCAAGAGGGAAGCAGGTTTGCTGGAGCTGGGGGTGGAGAGCAGCCAAAATGAAAAGTTAAGTTTGAAAGCATAAGTTTGAGATGCCTGTGAAGGCATCCAAGTGAAGGCAGCAGGAGACAGATAAATAGATCTAGAGTTCAGAAGGCAGTTTCTGGGAGGAGGTGACAGGGGATAAAGGACTAGGTAAGGTTCTTCATCTGAAGTCAGTAGAACAGATGGGATTTTGAGGGGTGTGAGAGGGGGTCTTTGGTATTCTGAAATGTGTCAGAATTTTACATGCCTGTGCCTTTTTCTGGGGAAGAGTTCACAACTGTCGTCAGATGCACGAGAGCATATGGCTCAAAGAAGGTGAAGACCGTCATCCTGACACTGTGGGGTATGCTGGTGGCTCCCAGTCCTACAAAGTTCTTACTTACCTTGTCTCTGCTTCCAGGCGCCTGGTGGACCGCCTGGAAAACATGAGGAAGAACGTGGCTGGGGATGGGGTGAACCGCTGCATACTGTGTGGAGAACAGCTGGGGATGCTGGGCTCTGCCTGCGTAGTATGTGAGGACTGTAAAAAGGTACCATCATCCTCTTCTCCCTTCTTCTCTGTGTAGCACCTGCAGAGGGGAAAGTCCTAGGTTCCAGCTGTAGGGGTCACTAGGTCTTGGGGGTGGAGCTTGGATCCTGAAGATCATTTGCCTGTGTATGATTTTTTCTGGGATGCTTGCATGCCCTACTGCCTTCCAAGGCAATCCTGATCCTGGTTTCTCCCTGGAAGCCACTCTGATCCTTCTGTCCTTTAGAGCTGAGGTTCATCCAGGGTGAACTTGGGAGGCTGTGACAGGACATGAGCTATGATTGGGTCTGCAGGTATCCTGGTTGTACCTTAGCAAGTTATATGTGTCAGTTTAGAGAGCACGCTCAGCACATATTTATGCATGTGTTTATGTAGAATGCTTTCGGCATTCTTGTATCTTGTGTTATGATACAAGAAACTTAGAAAGCCTCTATCCAGCCAAGTTAGAATCTTTCAGCTTCCAGAGCATTTTTTCTCAAAGAACAGTCTTCCTGAACTCTGTTCAGCCTCTAACCTTTCCTTAAACTTTCTGTACTTGACAGTGTTGGAGCAGAGATACAGCAGTTCAGTTGGGATCTGCTGAACTCCAAGGGTTCAGCTGGACAACGCAGCTGGAGACATCTACAATGCCATCATCTCCAGCTTGATGTCCCATTTCACATGTAGAATGAAATATTGGCAAAGTTTATTCTGAAAAACTTGCCAGTCAACTCAATAGTGAGAATTTTGTGACCCATCGAGTTTTCCTAATTGCCTTAACTTCCAGGCAATTCAATGAAGAGCAGTGTTCCATCACACAGCCATGGCACTTGCTTAGCTATCTTCCTTCCCTTGGGGAGTTAAACTAGTCATAGTCTAGGTTGTCGCAGATCCATTTTGGAAATAAAGAGAAAATACATTAAGACACAAAATGGATATATGGCCATTCCTCTTCAGAAAAAATTATGTCAATGACTCCCCTTTGTGGATGATGAAAATTCAGATCCCACAGGGACACTTAGAGAATTCCTTCATCCAGTGCTGGGAATGACTTCAGTTCTTGTTACTGGAAATAAGACTCAAATTGGAACTTTATTCTAACTGGCCTTGCTTGTGGAAGGAAGTGTGACAAATGGAGGAAAGTTCTTCCTCTTTATATCCACCAAGAGAAAGTGGGGGGATACATTGCTGTGCCTCCCATGCACATGGCTCATCTGAGTGTGTTGGCTGTGTTTCAACCGCAGAACGTCTGCACCAAGTGTGGAGTGGAGACCAACAACCGCCTGCATTCTGTGTGGCTCTGCAAAATCTGCATCGAGCAGAGGGAGGTGAGTGCCCTGGCTCCATCTGGCTCCTAGATCACCCTCCTTTCTTGGCCAGCTTAAGAGGTGTCTTAAGAGGTTGGTAGGAAAGGACCTGGCTCAGCAGTGAATGTGGACCGAACAACCTCAGAGTATTTGGAGGAATTTCTTTTCTCCTCTGCTTCTGTGATTTTTTCTTCCTTTCCACCCTCTCTTCTTCCCTCTCTGTTCATTGCCCTCTGGCCTCTGTTCTTTCTTTGTTCCTGTTTCTTGCCTTATGGATCTTCCTCTCCTAACACTTTTTGTTTCTATTTCATTTCTTATTTCCATTTTATTCTTTCCTCACACCGTCCTCTTGTTTGAGCCCTTTTCTTCCTCTAATCCTTACTGCCCTTTTCTCCCTTTTTTCATCTTGTTGTTTCTCATATCTTCACACCTTTTTCTCTGCAATTTATCTTTACTTTGCCTCTTTTTCTTTCTCCCGTGGCATCCTTCTCTTCCCCAGTCCTGCCTCTTACTCGTCTTACTCCAATTAAGTCCTTTCTCTTTCTCCCAATTTCTTCACCCCCCAGCCACTGCTGCAGAGTTCTGCCTTTGAGACCGTGTTTAAAAAACCGTGTTCTCCTCAGTATCGGTCAGGGGCCTGGCAGGAAAGCATTGGCACACTTCAGTAGGGTAATCAAGGGTTTGATAAAGGTGATATTGACAAAGGTCCAGACAGAGCTAAGAGAAATCAGCAAGGGATGGTGAGTTACCCTAGCACCAGCAACAACAAGGTTGCTGTTTCCCCTCCTAGGACTGAAGGGATAGAGGAGGGAGTGGTTCCCAGACTGGAAGATAGGTGTAGCCTAACAGGAATGCAGTCACCGTCCTACTAGCAGGGGGCTGGGGGGAGCCAAGGAAATAAACACCATAGTCCCACCCTTCTCATTACTACAAACTCTTTATTTGCCCAGAGAACTCTTCATTAATCCAAGCTTTCAAGAGGCTTTGTTGTAATGGTTTATTTGGTGGAGTCAAGTTAGAGCCATCCATACTGGTCAGCCTCCTGGGGCACAGAGCAGGGTAGAGAATGAATCTGATGAGGCAGTGGAAGACGTTTCACACACTGCCCTGGGTGTGCTGCTCTGTCCTGACCCACGGGACCAGGAGAAAGGCCAGAGGTCTTGGGGAAGTTGTAGGTAGATCACCCTCTTTATAACAACCAGTGTAGTGAAGAGCATGCCACATTTAAGGGATGGAAGACTTGCAGGTCAGCCCTTGTTTTTCCATTCTCTGGCTGTGTACTGTTGGACCAGTCTTTAACATTTTGGATATTCTACTTTCTCCGTCTATAACATGGGTAAACTCAAGCCCTTTATACTGAGTTTTCAGGGTGGGTGGGCTGAATAAATATGAATTGTGTCGGGCTCTGTAGTAGTAAGAGAAGCATGCTGGCTATTGTGTCAGTGTACTTTGGACAAGAGGAAAGAAAAAAATGGGCACTCGTGAAGGTAAGAGCAGCAGTGCTTTTCTGCCACATCTTCAATCCCTGTCTCTCCTCCCCAGGTATGGAAGCGTTCTGGAGCATGGTTCTTCAAAGGCTTCCCCAAACAGGTCCTCCCACAGCCTATGCCTATAAAGAAGACCAAGCCCCAGGAGCCTGCCAGTGAGCCTGCTGCCCCTGAGCAGCCTGCTCCTGAGCCCAGGCACCCTGCCCGGGCTCCAACTCGAGGTAGGACAAAGCAGGTTCTTCTTTTAGGACCAAGGACAGATCTTGGCCACCTGGTCTACCCGAGGGGTGTCCTGACATCGTGTCTGTGTTTCACCCAGTTATTGGACAATCCACTTCTGGACTTGGGTCTAGGGCTCTTGTATCTCCTTCATAGTTCACCATAAATCCTTATCAAGAGGGCGGCATAGGGAACTCTCCAGCAACTCCAAGCTGCCCAGAGGCATCGTGGTCATCCCTGGTGGTATATCTAGCGTGTAAGAGGTAGAAATTAAAATTGGGAACTTAGAGTGACTTTTACCACCAAGATCACACTGGAGCCTGGGAGAATACTGGGCTTGCTGAGAAGCCTTCCTGGACCCTGATATCTCTCCTACTATCCGTAAGCAAGTCTGACTTGGACTAATTAAAAGTGAAAGATGAATAGAAGGAAAGTAGTAAAAGAAAATTACTGCTACTAAATCGCTACTGTTGACATTATCACTGTTATCCAAGTATTATGATTAATTATTAAAATGATTAAGAGGGAGAAGCAAAATGGCAAAAATTTTAAAAAGAAGCAATAGTAAAAATACATTTTAGTTGGATTAGGCCACCAGGGATGACCAGATAAAGCCCTTGCGATAATTTCGGTTGACACTAAGTGATAAAATCTGGACTAAATGACAATACCAGATTGAGTGCAGGCAGTGCTTCTGAAAGGAAGGGTATAGTTGAACATCTCAAATATTGAAGTGTCCACCTGTGTTTCTCATAAGATAACTTATCAAGGTACTTAGCACAATGCCTGCCACCTAAAAGGCATTCGGCAAATGTTTTCTTCCTGACAAGGCATGAGCAATTTCTACTCCTTGCAGAGAATCACCAAATTGTCAGCATATATTGCATCCCTGAGGAGTCCCCAGTTTTCCCCACTAAAAGATTCCTTCTTCCTGGTTCTTCTAGGCTGAGAATGCTCTATAGCATGATTGTTCTTTATAAAGCCTATGTATGCTCATATGTGTTTGTGCATGCAAAGGAAATAATGTGAAATTGTAAACAGGAGTTAGATCGGGGGAGGTTGGGAGGAAGACTTTTAATTTTTTTAAATGTTCTTGGGCAATAGTCAATGAACCCCTTTGTAGGCTTGAGTGCTGGTTTTCCAGACACCAGAAAACTGTTACTCCTCATCATTTGTGTTTTCTTTCTCCAGGTGACAGTGAGGATAGGAGGGGCCAAGGTCAGAAGACAGGTAGGTTCTGCTGACTCTGTTTTGTAACTTGAGACAGGAATTCACCTCATTCCCTTGATGCCCTTTGCCATCCAATTCATGTTCTTCTTTTCAGGCCCCGATGCAGCCTCTGCTCCAGGGCGAGGAAGCTATGGGCCTCCTGTGCGCAGGGCCTCCGAGGCACGAATGAGCACATCTAGCCGGGATTCAGAGAGCTGGGACCACAGCAGTAGTGCTGGAGACTCCAGCCGGAGCCCAGCAGGTGAGCAAGATGGTCAGATCCAGAGACAACTCGCTGGATAGGGAGACTCAGAAAGAATGAGAGGAACAATGTTTTTATTCATTTATTTAGGCAACACTTATTGAGCACCTACTATGTGCTGTGTTCTATTCCAGATACTGGTTCTAGTCTATGACAGAGGAAAGACAGGATTCAGAAACAATTCTGGCTCTAGACATCTGTAATTTTGGTTAGATCCTTTTCTTACTGTAATACCATATGTCAGAAAGCATGATTTTTTGTCTCCCCACCTCAAAAAATAAAAACCCTGGGAGAAAATGCCCCTAGGCTTTGAACAAAGTAAGGATGCTTCACTCTCAAAGATCTCTCCAAGTCTTGCCTTGGCTCTGCTGTCTGGGCATATGGCATAGGTCAGCATGGCCAGGATGTTACTGACAGGTGCTTGTATTGGGTACCTCACATTTCTGGCCTCACTCATGGTGGGTTTATTTGGCAAGAGTGCCCAATGGTAGGAGTCCTTGAGCACAGGACTTTGAAGGAGATTTCTACCATATTGGAACATCTTTCTTTCATAACCCCTTATCCAAGATCTCAGAGCAGCTTCATTTCTCATTCAGGAAGTGGCTAAGTCACATTGGCTGAATACTTGCGTCCCAGGTTGACATCTGACTTTCTCTTCCTGAATTGCGTGTGTGTAGGTTAGCACTTCACATCCTCTTTATTGGCAACAGTGCTGGGCACAAACATACCTTGTGCTTCATCATCTGCCCAGACCCCTCCCCGCAATGAACCTATGGTTCAGATGAACAGAGAAAGAGGAATTTCTCGGATCCTCAGCATCATGTAATATTTATAGGGTGTTTACTATGTGCCAAATGCCATCTCAAGCTCTTTTCCATGTATTATCTCATTTAATCCTTGCTGCAACTCCAAAAGTCACATATGAGACTTCTGTTGTTCACATTTTACAAGATAGAGAAACTGAGCCTCAGAGAGGTGAAGCCACTTGCCCTAGGTCACATAGCTGATAATTGGCTAAAATGAGAATTAATTCCATATATGTCCAACATCAAAGCCTGTACTTTTTCTATTCTCTTCCAGAGGTTAAGTTTCTATTGGCAATGCCTTTTAAAGTCATTTTTAATTGTTGTAAAATATATATAACATAAAATCTACCATTTTAACCATTTTCATGTATACAATTTAGTGGTGTAAAGCATATTCACACGGTTACACAACCATGCCACTATCCATCTGCAGAACGTTTTTGTCATTACAAACTAAAACTTTGTATCCATTAAATAATGACCCCACGCTCTTCTCTCTGCCCAGCCCCTGGTAACCAGTATTCTTGATTCTGTATCTATGGTTTTGACTACTCTAGGTACCACATATCAGGAGAATCATACAGAATTTATTCTTTCATGATTGGCTTATTTCACCTAGCATAATGTCTTCAAGGTTCATCTGCGTAGTAGTGTGTGTCAGAATTTCTTTCCTTTTTAACCCATTTATGCTGGAGGTTGCAATTTTTTGTGTGAAAAATGAGACCTTGGTGATAACTTTGAGCAGTAGGATATAAATAACTGCTACAAGCTTAGCGTTCCAATAATGGAACACTGAGCTTAAATTAAGAATACACAATATTCTATTGTGCATTTATATAGAATACATATATACACATATAATATAATGTACATATATACATAATAGACTGTATATAGTAAAATGGTATATATTGTATATTAATACATATAGTGTATATACACATAGCATACAGACTCTATATAGTGGTATATATGTATATACATGTATATATACATATATAGTGGTGTGTGTGTGTGTGTATATATATGTTATATATATATGCTACATATATATATATATATATATATATACCACATTTTATTTTATTCCACTCACCCATCAATGGGAGTTTGGGTTGTTTCAGCCTTTTGACTGTTGTAAATAATGTTGCTGTGTGCCTGACATACAAATATCTATTGCATTCCATTCTTCTCAATATATACCTAGAAGTGAAGTTGCTGAATCACATGGTAATTTTGTGTTTAATTGTTTGAGGAGCCACCATACTGTTTTTCATGGTGGCTGCGACATTTTTAGATTCCACCCAACGGTGTAGTAGGGCTTTAATTTCTCCATTTCCTCATCAATATTTGTTGTTTTCTGGGTTTGTTTGGTTTTTAATAATAGTCATCCCAATGGGTGTGAAGTGGTATCTCCTCGTGGTTTTCACTCGCATTTCCCTCATGATTAGTGATGTGGAGCACCTTTTCATGTGCTTTTGGCCATTTGTATATATTTTCCTTGGGAAGACAGCTATTCAAGTTCTTTGTACACATGTTATATTTGATAGTTTGTCTTTTGTTGTTGAGTCATAGAAGTTCTTTGTATATTCTGGTTGTTAATGTCTTGTCAGATATAGAATTTACACATTTTTCTCTCATTTCATGGGTTGTTTTTTGTCTCTTTTATAGTGTCATTTGATGCACAAAAGGTTTTTATTTTGATAAGGCCCAGTTTATCTTTTCTTTTTCTTGCCTGTGTTTTTAGTGTCATATCTAAGAAATCATTGTGTAATCTAAGGTCTTGAAGAATTTCCTTTATGTTTTCTTCTAAGAGTTTTATAGTTTTAGCCCTTATGTTTCAGTCTTTGATCCATTTTGAGTTAATTTCTACATATCAAACCCTGCTTTTAATGTCTATATTATTTTGTCTTCTGAGGACAAAGACAGTCACGGGACATTTCCGAACCGGATTTGAATCCCCTGTCCCTCAAGAGTCAATGTAAATGTTTCCCTTTCTCTAGCTTCTAGCATCCACCTGCTCCACCTTGAGCTGGGTTAGCTGCTACCTTCTCTGAGCTCCCAGAGTAGTGAGATGCAGCCCTAATGCCGGGCTTATCACTGTCTAAAGCATTATAGCCTGAATCTCTCTCCCTGGTAGTACCAGGGACGTGTCTCTCTCCATTCATTTATTATGTTTCCAAATATTTGAAGCACTTACCATAATTTTATCTCTTGCTCCTTGTTTTTTAGCCTATACTGATTCCTAGTTGATTATAGGCTCTGAAAGCCTTGCAGATCTGAATTAATAATCATAACAGCAACTTAACTTTTATTGAGCCCCTGCTCCGCCAGGTACGTGATTAAACCCTTTGATGGGTGATATCATTGATCCAAACAACAGTTCTTTTGGGGTAGGTACTATTACAGTCATCCTCACTTAACAGATGTGGCAAAGAGAGGTTTAAAAAAGCTCAAAGTCACATAAAAGTAATAGCAGGGCTGATGTTTCACCCAGGAAGCTCACATGCAGAACTGATGCTCCTAGCTGCTCTGTTATTAGTTATACTTGAGGGACTGCGAGCAGCTCAGTAAAACAAACTCTCTGTTTCAGGGCTTTATCCTGGAATCTCAGGGTCCTCCCTCATACAGTGTGGAAATCCCTTCAGAGAGTCTCTAAAAGGGGTTTTATCACCCACCTACTCTCTGTAAGGGGTGACTCCCTACCTCATGGAGCAGCTTATTCTATTGTTGCTAAGCTTCAGGTATCATTTACACATTCAACAAGATCTGAGATAGACTTGGACAGAAGTCTTTTCTTGGGGGCTTCCTGGTCATGTGACCTTGGGCATATTTAACCCCCCACTGCCTCAACTGCAAAATGGGGAACACAATACCATGCATGGCATTGAGCTGTGAAGATCCCATGAGGTGATGTTCAAGGCCCGTTGCATTTGGATAACTCAATCACTGTTGGCTATTGTGGCCTCGTAAACTCATCATTTCAGTGTCTGTCTCCTTCCTGTGACTGGGCTGTGTACTCCTGGAGGGTATAAGATGGTGTTTTGTTCATCTTAGCACAGGGCTCAGCACTTGGTGGATGCTCAATGGATGCTTGTCAGATGAATGAATGTACAAATGAACATGGCCTCAAATGAACAGACAAATGGCAGTGCCAATGTAGGAAACTGGGACAAGACTTGGTGATTTGTAAGACCCCAGACAAAGGTAGTAAAGTGTCCTCTGTCATGTGCATTCAAGCATCCATCCGGCCAAAAGTGCTGGATTCAGGAAAGATGGCATCTAGCGCAGTGAGATAAGAGAGGGCAGGACACTCTTCCCAGAACATCAAACCTTCTGGGTACCAGAAACTGCTGCATACCTCATTCAATTCAGTCCCTCTCTGGGAAGCAACAGCATGTAAGGGACACTGGCACAGTCTCCGGAGACCAACCGCCGATGTTCAAACCCGGCTCTGCCCTAACCAGCCAAGAGACATTGGATGAGCTCAGTAACTGCTCTGTGCCTGTTTCCTCATCTGTAAAATGGAGATAATAAGGCCCCACCCCATGAAGTTATTAGTGTAGAGATTGAAGAAGTTCTTACATGTAAAGTCCCTCGCACATGGTAAGCACTGAATAAATCTTAATTTATTATTATTATGAGTTAAATGGAGCTGTTGCCTCCGTGAGGCATCGAAGGTTCAGAGAGAATGAGTGACCAGCCCAAGGTCACACAGCCCACATAGGAAACAGCAGGAAAGCAAAGCCAAGTCCATATGAAGATAGAGACATATTCTTCCTTTTTCTTTTCTTTTTTTTTTTTTTGAGATGGAGTCTTACTCTGTCTCCAGGCTGGAGTGCAGTGGCGCAATCTCGGCTCACTGCAACCTCCTCCTGGGTTCAAGTGATTCTTCCACCTCAGCCTCCAGAGTAGCTGGGACCACAGGCACGTGCCACCACGCCCGGCTAATTTTTGTATTTTTAGTAGAGACGGGGTTCCACCATGGCCAGGATGGTCTCAAGCTCTTGACCTCGTGACCCGCCCGCCTCAGTCTCCCAAAGTGCTGGGATTACAGGCGTGAGCCACCACGCCCGGCCGACATATTCTTTCAATAATAATAAAATAATTTCACTACCTGATATGTGTTGGGTTTTTTGTACATGCCAAGTACTGTTCTGAGCATTGCCTGTATCATTGCATCTCCCCACAGCTGTATCAGTTGGGTGATATTATCCCCATATACCAGGTGAGGAAACTGAGGCCTAGAGAGGACAGGTCACTTGAGCAAGGTCACACAGGTGGAAGGAGGATTATAGAACCTGTGCTTTTTGACAACTGTGCTGCTGTTGTGACTTGTCAGAGTTTGAGTATCGAGAGGAAAGAACGCACTGAAGGCAGAAGAGTCAGAAAGAGCTGAGCGAGTGAGGAGCTGTCTCCAGTGGAAGTCCAAGGGGCTCACTCTACGCCGGCTGAGCGGTCCCAGGCTCCTTCCCGCTGTGTGTGTGTGTGTGTGTGTGTGTGTGTGTGTGTGTGAGAGAGAGAGAGAGAGAGAGACACACACACACACACACACACACATACACACACACACACACACACACAATGGCTGTTTTCTTTTCTTTCCTCTGCAGGTTTGAGACGGGCCAACTCAGTCCAGGCCTCCAGACCTGCCCCAGGCTCGGTGCAGAGCCCAGCGCCACTTCAGCCTGGGCAGCCAGGTACCTGTTACACGCCTGCTGGCACCTGCCTGGGCTGTCACTCAGCTGTGACCCCAATACCTCCCATCCCTGCTTGCAGAGCATGCTGGGCTTTCTGCAAAGCTGCAGCCACAACTAAATCCTAAGCTCTTCTAAGACCCTCAGAATGAATAATCCTCTGGGCTGAGAAGCTGGATGGGAATGGGAGGAGGGGGAGGGGAGCATCTTATCCACCCAGTGCAGGAAATGATGGTGCCTCATTCACCAGTGTTTCCCACCTCGAGGACCAGCACCCCCATTTCACAGAGGAGGTTCCCACAGAACTGGAGCTTGGGTCCAGGCCTTTCTAAATCCAAAAGCTCCCTTCCCAATGGGACTGTTCCTGCAACCTCTGGTACCTTTCTGCCTTTGGGCCTGTGTCCACACCTGTGAAATGAGAAGGAAAAGGTGAATGCCCAAATGATGCCACCCTCTCTGCTCCTTCTCTCTTGCTCTCTTCTCCCTGCTCAGGGACCCCAGGAGGCAGCAGACCGGGTCCTGGGCCAGCAGGACGCTTTCCAGATCAGAAGCCAGGCAAGTATCTGCTTCCTTCTGAGCTTGCCCAAGTGGCTCCCTCTCCTCTACTTCCCGAGAGAGCAGGCAGCTGCCAGATCTTGACTCAGCCTGTACCTTGAGAGCTGTCTGGTGAGATCTAAACACCACCTGAGTCTAAAACTCTAGACAATCCATACTAAGATTAGATAGATAGAAATGCCAACACATATAGTTCAGAGCATAGACTACCTGGGTTTGAATCCCTGCCCCTTCACGTCCTGGCTGTGGGACCCTGGGCAAGTTACTTAACCTCCCTGAGCCTCAGTTTCCTTATTTATTAAATGGGAATGATACCAGGACCCACCTCACAGAGTTGTCGGCAGGATTAAACAAACTAATACATAGAAAGCCTTGGTGGGCTGCGTGGGATATACTAAGCCCACACTGAGTGACAGTGATTACTACTAATATATATGATCAATATGCATCACCATCATGTGTATCGATCATAGATAGCTACAGGGTATTTTTTCCTTTCTAAGGCACTAGGCACTGTTTCAAGTGCTGCACCTATAATCATTCATTAAACAAATACGACTATTTGGGTAACTTCAGATATTATAATTCCTGTTTTACAGATAAAGAAACTGAGTCTCTGACACATTAAGTAATTTGCCCCAGGTCACACAGCCAAGATTCAAACGCAGGCTGTCTGGCTCCAGAGTCCACATCACTGATCTGTACCACAACGAGGTCTGTTTTGCTTACATCTGAATCAGCTTGAGGGGCTTATTGTCAAACACAGATTCGCAAGGCCCCGCTGCAAATCCACTGATCCTGGGCGGGGCCTGGGAATCTGCATTTTTTGAAAATGTCCCTAGATGCTGCTGTTATGAAACAGGGACTCAGCTGCATCTTTCCTGTCCTTATCTCCCTATAGAGGTGGCTCCGAGTGACCCTGGGACCACTGCCCTACCCCGAGAGGAGAGAACTGGGGGAGTTGGGGGCTACCCAGCAGTTGGAGCCAGAGAGGACCGAGGGAGCCACCCCTCCCGGCCCTATTCCCAAGCATCTGCAGCTGCCCCCCAGCCTGCTGCAGCCCGCCAGCCACCACCCCCAGAGGAGGAGGAGGAGGAAGCCAACAGCTACGATTCAGATGAAGCAAGTAGGTGGGACCTAAAGGAGAGGTATCTTGGAAAAATTGCTTCAGGAGCCAAACTGGGGGAGACAGGAATGGCTCAGGGTCAGCCTTGTCTACCCCCAGCCCCCTGTTCAGCCAGGCCTGATAACATCCACCAAGTGATAGAAGTACAGATTTGTGTTTCTAAATTCACAAAATAATATCAGCTTCCTAAAGATTAAGTGCTATGTATATTTTTTATTGTGGTAAAATACAAATAACATCAATGGTACCATTTAATCATTTTAAAGATTGCAATTCGGTGGCATTAGCTATATTCTCGATGTTCAGTCTACCAGTTCCTCAAGACGTTAAAACAGAATTATTATATGACTCAGCAATTTCACTCCTAGGTGTGAATGTGTTTTTTAACAGTTTTTAAAACTCTTTAATGTATATCTTCTATAAGTAATTTATTAATCATCATTTTAAGTTTACTGGGCATTTTCTCTTGCCTCCTTATTAAATGCCTGCAATGTATCTGCCCCACTCAGGCCCTAAGTTTCAAGGATTCACACACACACACTCACACACACACACACATGTCCCAGGGATACACACACATACACACACACACACACACACACGTCCCAGGGATATATGCACATGCACACACGCAAGTCCCAGGGACACATACACACACACACATCCCAGGGACACACACACATACACAAACGCATCCCAGGGATATACGCACATGCACACACACACAACCCCCAGGGATACACACACACACACACATACACATACACACACACACACACACATGTCCCAGGGACACACACACACACACGTCCCAGGGACACACACACACGTCCCAGGGTATATGCACATGCACACACACAAGTCCCAGGGACACATACACACACACACATCCCAGGGACACACACACATGCACAAACACATCCCAGGGATATACGCACATGCACACACACACACAAGTCCCAGGGATACACACACACACACACACACACCCCAGTGACATCTTCTCCCCCTGGTGTGCCTGGGGCAGCCTTTGTGAGCTAGATGAAGGCAGGATTGGCAAGTGTCTGCATCCAATGTGTGTTGGTGGGTAGGGGCATTTTCATTTGTTTCTAATCAGGTGGGAAAACCGGACCCACACAGAAGGAACAGATCAAAGCTGTGACCAGCAACATGGCCTTGGTGTGCCATGTCATCTCCCTCCATTGTAAAATGAAAAGTACAGCACCACCTCCCCCATAGGCTCAGGGGCAGATAAACTCAGATGCCTTCCGGGAAGGTGCTTCATAAACTGGAAACCATTATTATTACACAGTGCTAAACACACACGAGGAATTGTTATTATGCTTTATAGACATCAGAGGTCGTGAAAGTCAACACGTGTTGGGCACTTGTTTTGTGCTGGGCACTGTTCTGAGTGTATTCTGTGCATTTGCCCATTTAATCTTCCCAGCGAGCTTGGGCATGGTTGCTTTGATGACTCCCATTTTACAGGTTGAGAGATGAGGCTCCTAGAGGTTGAGGCACTTGTCCAAGCTCACCCAGTCAGTGCCAGGAGGGGCTGGCAGTCAATTGCAGTGCTATAGCAGAGCAGAGGCCAGGCCTGCATGGAAGATCAGCTGTCCCCTTTCATTCCCTGTGCTCTCCCATGGGTCATGGGTCTGCTGTCTCAGGAGAAAGGAATGAGAGGAGTCTACCTGCCTTGTCAGCCATAGAAATGCCTTGTCTATCCACCCTTCTGCCTTCCCTCATCCTGATCCTTCCCCGGAACACTGGCCACTGCTCCTTCCGTCTTCCTTAGATGTCCCCAACCCACCAAGCATAGATGAGTCATCCTAGCCTCATGTTTGTCCCTGTTATTAACTTGTCCTGGCAGTTTATTACAAGCCTGTCTCCATACTCTGCACACTAACTCATCTCTATATTTGACAAGGGTTTATTGAGCATTTACTAAGTGCTTCAAACTATTCTAGGTGCTGGGGCTATCATGGCAGGGAAAAAACAAAAAGATGGACATGCCGTCTATTCTCCTGGAGCTAACATTCTAGTGAAGAGAGACAGTTAACATACTAATGAATTCATTTCAAACGGAGACAAAACATCATAAAGGAAATAAAATATATTGAGTGATTATGAGGGTAGCTACTTTAGGGAGTGATCAAGGAGGGCTTCTCTGAGGAGGTGACATTTAAGCTGAGATATCGACAATGAGAAGGTAACAGTCATGTATGGATCTAGAGGGAGAGCATTCCAGGCAGAGGAAACAGCAAGTGCTGAGACTCATTTATTCCTTCAGCAAATAGGTGAGCACCTACAACTACCGTGCTCACTGGGGACACAGCAGTCAACAAGGTAATCCCAGCTATTGCTCTCATGGGGCTCTCAATCTACCTGACAGAAAGGCATTGCCTAGGCAAGTGCACAGATGATGAGCTGATCACAGATGTCGTGAGTGCTCTAATGTAGTAGAGGGTCTACCAAGATGAGGTGCTCACAGCAAAAGCCAAGTCTTCCTCTCTTCTGTAGTCTCAATTCCTAGCCCAGGCTGGGCACATAAGTACTCAGGAAATGTTTGCTGAGTGACTGACTGAATGTTCATTTTCTTGGTTCCTGTCGCTGCCCCCTTCAGCCACCCTGGGTACCCTGGAATTCAGCCTTCTCTACGACCAAGACAATAGTTCCCTGCAGTGCACCATCATTAAAGCCAAGGTGGGTGATGGGGGCCAAGCGGGGGACCTCTCAGGATGCTCTGGCATGGCTAGGACACTCAGATGGGGAGGGGTAACCCGGCTTGTCTCCTGTTGTTGCTTATCTATCAATGACAATGACAGTGATTAGAAGAGTCACAGTAATTAGGTGCATTCCTTTCTGGGAGGACTTCCTCCTCCAAGGATGGTCCCGGGGTTGGGGGGGGGTTCACTTATCTGCAGCCACCTCCTGGGATTGCATGTAGCCAGGCTTCAAGGACAGAGCCAGCCTCTATCTGTCTGGGCTGGCAGTGTCTCTAGAGGGGATGGTGGAGGTGCTGCCCGGGAGGTGATGACAGTCTGGCTCAACAGCTGACATGGCCGTGGAACGGCCCCATCCCTGTGTCTGCCTGAGGCTCCTTCTGCTGAAGCGGCTGTCACGCTGGAGCAACAGCCGAGACACAGGGACACTAATATCTGCTTCTGAGGGGGTGAGACAGCCTTGCTGCAGGCTCCAGGGGAGTGAGGTGACTTGATTCCAGACCCCAGGAAAAAACCTGGGTGAAGCCAGTACAAACCCCAGAAAGTAATTGCCTGGGATTGCCCTTCCCATGCAAAGCCCCAAGTCTGGTACACACACACACACACACACACACACACACACACACACACACCCAGCAAGGGCTCAGGAACCAAACTCCTTGGGTTTAGATACCAGCCCGGACTGTTCCTAGCTGTATGACCTGGGGAAAGTGACTTAACCCCTCTGTGTCTCAGTGTGCCCATTTGTAAATTGGGGGTGATAGTAGTGTCTCTTCCATAAGGATGGTCATGGGCACATGTTCCAGCTTGCCTAGGACAGTCCCCATCTGTGCCTGTTGCCTCACTATAATAATTAAGTGCTTCCTTTTCAGTCTTAAAATGTCTCGATTTGAATGATAAATGAGGTATGAAATGCTTAATATAACTCCTAGACCAACACATTCCTTTGCCCAAGTCACTTCTTTATTGAGCACTGATTACGTGTCAGCATTTATTGGACACCTAGTATGTATCAGCATTTATTGGGTACCCATACTATATCGGCATTTACTGGGCACCAAGTACGTATCAGCCTTTATTGCACACCTATTTACTGCCACTATGGCAAGCACTTAGATGCATTTAACACCCCACCGCCACCCGCCAATAACACAGTGAAGTAAGCTCATACATTATTTTGTTTCCTTTTTATAGAAACTTCTGAGGTAGAGATTCTTATTAGCCCCATTGTACAAATGAGGAAACAGGCTTAGAAAGTTAAAGTTAGTTAAAGCCTGAGGCCACACAGCTGGTAAGGGATGGAGCTGATCTTTACGGGCAAGATCTCATGTAATCCTCTAAGAGCTCCATGAAGCAGGAGTGGCTGCCAGCCCCACTGGACAGGTGGGGAAACAAGGTCCGAGGAGGTCACTGGACACAATGCAGTTGACCCTTGAGCAATGTGGGAGTTAAGTTAACCCCCTATGCAGCTGAAAATCTATGCTGTAACTTTTGATTCCCTAAAAACTTAGCTGCTACTAGCCTACTGTTGCCTGGAAGCCTTCCTGACAACATAAACCATCAATGGGCACATCTTTTATATACTTTAGGGTTATATACTGGATTCCTACAATAAAGCAAGCTAGCAGAAAGAAAAGTCAGCATTTATTGAGAATATCATAAGGAAGAGAAAATATATTTACTATTCATTAAATGAAAGTGGATCATCGTGAAGGTCTTCATCCTCATGGTCTTCATGTTGAGTAGGCTGAGGAGGAGGAAGAAGAGAAAGGGTTGGTCTTGCTGTCTCGGGGGTGGCGGAGGTGGAAGAAAATCCTCATGCAAGTGGATTCACACCGTGTTGTTCAGGGCCACCTGTGCATGGTATAAGTGCTGTGCAGTGGGATGGTAGGAGCCCAGAGGTGGGACATCTGCCTGGTCTGGGTGTAGGGGACGGACAGAGTGTGTCTAAGCTCCAGGAATTTGGGAATTGGTCATTTCAACAAATCAACTTAATTCCTACCTACCCAAACTACTTCCCTCCTCCATTGTCACTCACCCAAGCCTCATCACAGCCCTGATGGATGGAGACACTGAAGTCTCAGAAGTGAATGCAGGGGTCAGGGGCAGAATGCGGGAGTCCCCTCCTTCCCCATAGCCTCGCCCTTACTCTTCTGGAACATCTCCCCTCCTAGCAATAACAATCCAGCCTTGATCCAGTGTGTACCGTGTGCCAGCACTTTATAGGTAGAATTGCATTTAAATCTCACCACCTCATGAAGTGGGTACTGTTCTCATCCCCATTTGACAGGTGAGGAAACGGAGGCTCAGAGAGGTTAAGAAACTTGCCTAAGGTCATGTAGTCAGAAGGTGACATGGCCAGGCTTTAAACCCTGTCTTCCATCCCAGCACACTCTCCGTGATACTGCATTTCCCTTCTCTCTCTTTGGAGGAGGAAGCACACGGGGTGGACCAACAGGCAGGACAGATGCCAGGGGCTATGCCCATTGCCGATGACAGCTGGGCACTGGGCCCTCCTGAGGCCCTCACACCATTGCCTCCTTCTCTTGCAGGGCCTGAAGCCCATGGATTCAAACGGCTTGGCTGATCCCTACGTTAAGCTGCACCTCCTGCCAGGAGCCAGCAAGGTACCATATGGCCTGGGCTTCTCTGCAAACCTGGTGCATGGGCCCTGGCAGACACCCAGGGTTCTCAGCTCAGAGCCAAAAATAGCCTTATCTACCCCAAATCCCCACCCCCACCTCATCCTGTGAGTAGCAAAGTCATTGCAGAGCAAGTAAAGTATGTTCCAGGAGTCACTCTCCCTTGGGCAGCGGCTCTGAAACCTGGGATCTGCGGAGCTGCCAAAGCAGAAGAGAAGCAGATGCCCTGATGATGCCCTTCACCTGCTCAAATGCCCACAGTGGCTCTCCTAGTACTGACCCTGGCTCACCTCCCCCACACATTGTATGCCCCAACCACACACTCCTCATCTTGCAATAGAAATGAACAACTCTCTCCCAATTTCAGGACTAAACACTTTGGAGAATATTCTCTGAAGCCCCAGCCATCCCACCTTTCCCCTTCAGCTCACTGGCTGAGCATTGCTTTGCTCTGGGGTTAATTCTCCTCTCTGGGATTGGCCCACCCAGGGCACATGGCCGGAAATGGAAGTGTGCCTGCCTGGGCTTTGCTTTGTGCTTTGTGTTAATTTGACATAGACATCCTAAAGGCAAGGTAACTGTACATCTGTCAAATGATCTTCAGAAAATGCCTGTTAAATACCCCCTGCAAGCACCAAATGCTCCATGAGACAAAAGAGGACACATGTACTCACCTGCACACTGCCCCCACACTCAGCACACACACACACACACACACACACACACACACACACTTTGTCTCACTCTTTTCTTTGAATCAAGGAAAGGCAGTTCCTCACCTGGCCATGGCCAAATTATGAAGTGTTTGGCCCCTGCTCCTCCTAACTCCCCAGTGATGTTTGCTTCCCCTCTAGATGCTCTGCTTTGCCCACTCCCAATAGCCAAAACTCCTTGGCCAAAGAATCTAATATGAATCATCTGCATGTTAGCATGAATTAGATTTGTCACCAGGCCACGTTTTCTGGGCATGGTTGCATTTTTAGCCTTCTCTCTCTCAGAGTAAAATGAAAATTATTGGCCCTGATACTATTTGGGGGGAACAGAGGGAACCGTCCCAATATCCCCTGCCTAAAAGGGAATGAGTAACTTATTTCTGTCTCCCTGACCTATAAATGATTTATTCTCAAAGGAAGGTCTCTCTGCTTTCTTAAGGGAAAGTTCAAGAAGGAGGCTCAGTGCATGGAGGGAGAGGGGACCCAGTGTCACATCCATTTATCTGTGGCCATGATCTTAGAGGACATCCCCCACTCTCTGAGAACATGCCTTTGGGAATAAGTAAGCCCCTGGACACTCCTAAGGGGAAAGCCACCCGCCCACTCCACATCAGCCCAAATGATGGGGTTCCAGGACTGGCTCCCCACTGAGGAAGGTGTCTCTGTTCATCTCTCTGGGGCTCTAGTCCAACAAGCTTCGTACAAAAACTCTGCGGAATACTCGGAACCCTGTCTGGAATGAGACTCTCGTCTATCACGGCATCACCGATGAGGACATGCAGAGGAAGACCCTCAGGTACCTGCTGGGCACAGGGCAGAGAGGGAGGTGAAGGGGAGACTCAGGCTGGGTGGAGCTGGGACTTGGGGTGAGGCCCCTAGGGCTTCACTCTAAAAAGATCTCTGCATAGTTTTTCTTTTTCTTGCTTGTTTACTTTTACCAAAAAAAGATATTTTTGGTAGAAATTTTGGAAAATACAAGTAAGTTGAAACTGTTTACTGTTAACATCTTGGTGTTTGGATGTTCAGTGTGTGTGTGTGTGTGTGCGCGTGCACACGCATATGAAATTTTTTTTCTAATAAAATTGAGTGCTTATAAAAATTATTACAATGGATCATCCCATTAATATGTCTGTATCACTTAATAATACATTAATGTCATTTCATATTCTTCTACAATGTTGAATTATTAGGCTGGTGTGGAAAGTAATTGCAGCTTTTGCCATTAAAAGTAATGGCAATATATATATATATTATATGCTATATATACATATATGTATATGTATATCTAGAACTTGCCTTTTTTTCTTAACAATATATCTTGGTGTTATAGCCATGAAAAGACATTTAGATCTACCTAATTTTCAACTGACTCAGCGTATTCCACAGAATGGATTTATCACAGATTTGTAAAAATATTACTATTCTTAAATATTACAAATGAATAGAAAAGTATAGAATATACTAAAACAAACATCCATGAACCCACCCAATACTTGATCTGTTAAAAAGTCTTGCTATTTTGCTAGTTTGCTCCAGCTGTTTTTTTAAGAAAGCACTCCCAGGGCTAGCTGAAGCTCCTTTTGTACATTCCACTCTCCCATCCTGTCCTGCTCTCTTCCTTCTCTCCCAAGAGCTAAACACCATCCTGAATTCTTTGGGTTTCATTCTCAAATATGTCTTATACTTCATAATTATGTATCTGTAAACAATGTACAGGATTGTTTGGCATGTTTTAAATTTTTCTGTAAATGTTTACCAGTTGATTTAGCCAATTCCCTATGGGTGGGAATTTAAATTGTTTCCAGCTTTTCTCTATTACAAACAAAGTTGCAATGAGCATACTTCATTCTTGCTTGTGTACATATGAGTGTTTCCTTAGGATAGAAACCAAAGAGAATTGTTACTGGATCATGGGATATGTAATGTTTTTCAAAACAATTTTTACAAGACATGCAAACTGCTTTCCAAATTGGCTGCAACATTATTCTAAGTAAATATTTTTATTGCAGCTTAACATTCATTTAGAAAAATGCACATATAATAAGTGTACAGATTGATGAGTTTTCACAACAGTGAACACACTGGGCTTAAGGAAGGGAACACTTCCAGACCACAGAAGCCCCCACTGTGGCCCCTTCCTGTGAGAGCCTCCCTGGGGTATTCAATATCCTAACATCTAATGGGACAAATTAATCTTGTCTGTTTTTATACTTTACATAAATGAAATTGTATTGTGTGGCTCTTTTGTATCTACATCCTTTCATCTGACATTACGTGTGTGTATTCATCCAAATTGTGTGTAGTTGTAGGTCATTCTCATCGCTGTTTAGTATTCTATTGCATGAACACAACAGTTTTATTTACCCAGTTTACTGTTGATGTATTTGGGTGGTGTCTAGTTTGGGGCTATTACAGATAGTGCTGCTAGGAACATTCTAGTAGCTGTTTCTATGTGTACAGGTACACTAATTTCTGTTGCATATATACCTAGAAGTGTAATGATTGAGCCATAAGATGTGGGTATGTCCAGCTTTAGTAGAAACTGCCAGTTTTCCAGAGTGGCTGTGCCAGTGTGCACTCCCATCAGCCATGTATGGGAGTTCCAGTTGCTTCACAGCCTCATCAACACTTTTTCATTTTAGTCACTCTGGTAGGTGTGCACTGGTATTGCATTGTGGTTTCACATTTCTCTGATGACTAAGTACAACATTGCCTTTAATGTATATGATTACATTTTATGGTTATTTCATAATTTTCTTGAGCAGTTCCTCCATTGTGGAGTATTTGTTGTTTCTGCTTTTTTCATAGTTATAAACAATACTGTGACAAACATCTTTGTTGTGAAATATATTTTTAATTTTTTTATATTGATATTCATGAGGTGTCTAATAATTTGACACAGGCATACAGTATGTAACAATCACATCAGGATAAATGGGGTTTATCACCTCAAACATTTATACCTTGTGTTATAAACAATCAAATTATACTCTTCAATATTTTTAAATGTCTGACTAAATTACTACTAACTATAATCACCCTGTTGTGCTATCAAATACTAGATCTCATTTATTCTAACTATTTTTTGACCCGTTGTAGTTAAATATTTTTGACCTTGCCTTATAATATCTTTAAGGTAACTTCCTGCAAATGGTGTTACAGGGTCAAAAACAGTGACCCTGTAAAATTCTTTTATGTCTTTGGAGATGCATTGCCCTGCAGAAGGATGATATCGTTTACACCTCAAGCAGCTCAGTCGAGACAACTTCTTTCTCCAGTTTTGTGTAGTGCAGGACTCAGCTATGAGGGTGTCTGTGCTCTCCAGGACTTTGAACATTTGTTCAACTAGTGTTGGTGGCCAAGGAGTGCAGTACCTTACAGTCCCTTCCTGTCCCCCAAGAATGCCTTCCATGTCATGGGAAGACAATAAGTCCTTTCTGATTCCCTATGGGTGAGCATTTAAATTTTAATGCTGTTTAATAAATGGTATTGGGAAAACTGGCTAGCCATGTTCAGAAAGCAGAAACTGGACCCCTTCCTTACACCTTACACTAAAATTAACTCCAGATGGATTAAAGATTTAAACATAAGACCTAACACCATAAAAACCCTAGAAGAAAACCTAGGCAAAACCATTCAGGACATAGGCATAGGCAAGGACCTCGTGACTAAAATGCCAAAAGCATTGGTGGTAAAAGCCAAAATAGACAAATGGGACCTAATTAAACTTAAGAGCTTCTGCACGGCAAAAGAAACAGTCATTAGAGTGAACCAGCAACCAACAAAATGGGAAAAAATCTTTGCAATCTACCCATCTGACAAAGGGCTAATATCCAGAATCTGCAAAGAACTAAAGCAGATTTACAAGAAAAAACCAACCCCATTCAAAAGTGGATGAAGGATATGAACAGACACTATTCAAAAGGAGACATATGTGAGGCCAACAAACACATGAAAAAATGCTCATCATCACTGGTCATTAGAGAAATGCAAATCAAAACCACATGGAGATATCATCTCATGCCAGTTAGAATGGCGATCATTAAAAAATCTGGAGACAACAGATGCTGGAGAGGATGTGGAGAAAAAGGAACACTTTTACACTGTTGGTGGGAGTGTAAATTAGTTCAACCATTGTGGAAGACTGTGTGGCTATTCCTCAAGGACCTAGAAATAGAAATTCCATTTGACCCAGCAATCCCATTACTGGGTATATATCCAAAGGATTATAAATCGTTCTATTATAAAGACACATGCACATGAACGTTCGTCGCAGCACTGCTTACAATAGCAAAGACCTGGAACCAACCCAAATGCCCATCAATGATAGACTGGACACATATCCAGAAAGAAAATGTGGCACATATACACCATGGAATACTATGTAGCTATAAAAAGAGATCAGTTCATGTCCTTTGTAGGGACATGGATGAATCTGGTAACCATCATTTTCAGCAAACTGACACAAGAACAGAAAACCAAACACTGCATGTTCTCACTCATAGGTGGGTGCTGAACAATGAGAACACATAGGCAGAGGGAGGGGAACATCACACACTGGGGTATGTTGGTGGGTGGGGGCTAAGGGAGGGACAGCAGGGGGAGGGGAAGTAGGGAGGGATAACACTGGGAGAAATGCCTGATGCAGAAAGCAAACCACCATGGCATGTGTGTACCTATGCAACAATCCAGCAAGATCTGCACATGTATTCCAGAATTTAAAGTACAATAAAAATAATGTAATCCAACTAAAACAATAAAAATTTAAAAATAAGTCCTTTCCTCTCTTAGTATATGTCAGGATAAATTTTTGTGCCATGACTGGTCCTTTTGGTCTCCTTAGGCAGCGGTTCCCAATCTTTTTGGCACCAGAGACCAGTTTTTCCATGGACTGGGGTAGGGAGAAGGATGGTTATAGGATGAAACTGTTCCACCTCGGATCATCAGGTATTAGATTCTCATAAGGAGTTTGCAAACTAGATCCCTCACACGTGGAGTTCACAATAGGGTTCTTGATTGTATAAGAATCTAATGCTCCTGCTGATCTGACAGGAGGCGGAGCTCAAGCAGTAATGCTTGCTCACCTGCTGCTCCCCTCCTGCTGTGCAGCTGGGCTCCTAACAGGCCACAGACTGGGACTGGTCTGTGGCCTGGGGGTTGGAGACTTGTCCTAAGGAACATTTCTTATAACCTGCCCTTTTTGTGCCGCTATTATTCAATACTGTGTAGGGTAGATAACAAAAGACAGTATGTTACTGTAGGATTCAGGGAGACCTGAATTCAAACCCTTGTTCTGCCTCTTATTAGGGAAAAATTATTTAATCTTTCTGGGGCCCAGTCTCTTCTCCAAATGCTAAATGCAGAGGTTTTGGAGGAGGAAAAATTAAATGAGAAAAGCTCCTAGCCTGGCTTTGCAAAAGAGGATGCTCAATTGGCCATAAAGTATATGAAAAGGAGCTCAACGTTATCAGTTACCAGGAAAATGTAAATTAAAACTACAGCGACATACTGTGATCCATTCAGAAAGGCTAAAATTAAAGACTGATGTAATTGAAGTCAAAGGCAATGGAGAGTGACCAGACCTTTATAAACTGCTGGTGGGGGCATCATTGGTGAAACCTCCTTGGAAAAACGTTTCAAAGTTTCTATTGAAGCCCAGCTTATGCCTAGTTCATAGCCAGCAACCCTACTCTTGGGAAAATACTCAATCAAAATATGCACATGTATATACCAAAAGACATGAACGTAAATGTTCCATAGCAGCATTATTCATAACTCAAAACTAGAAGCAACTTGTGTCAACAGCAGAATTATTATGGTATATTCACACAATGGAATACTATGCAGTAATAGAAAGGGTAAGTTATACTGTGCATGGATTCATCTCACAGACATAATCTTGAGCAAAAGGAGCTAGCATAAGAGTATATACTATATGATTCCATTTATATGAAGGTCAAAAACCAGACAAATGACTTTGTGTGGCCAGAGGCAAGAGAGTGGCAATCGTTGAGACAGGCAGTGACTAGAAAGGATCTTGAGGGTCTTCCAGGCTCTAGAACGTTTTATATCTTGACCTGGGTGGAAATTACATGGGTATATACATATGTAAAAATCCATCAAACTATAAACTATGTACTTTACTGCATGTCAGTCATACTGCAATAAAGGAGAAATTAAAGATACTTGGCCCAGTGATAAAAAAAATAGGAAATCATATTTCCATGTATGTTACACATTCCTTACCAGCATCAGTTACAGCTCCTGGCACATAGCAGGGGCTCAATATTTGATCCTGTTTCTCTCTTCACCCCCTTGTTTGGTGACAGGATCTCTGTTTGTGATGAGGACAAATTTGGCCACAATGAATTTATTGGGGAGACCAGATTCTCCCTCAAGAAACTGAAGCCCAACCAGAGGAAGAATTTCAACATCTGCCTGGAGCGAGTGATTCCTGTGAGTGATTTTCCCCTGAAGATCTGATGGGAGGAGGGGAGATTGGGGGAGCTGCCTTCCTCTGGGTCTGAATTTGGGGAAATAGATCCAATTTCCCCCAATTGGGTAGCAGAGGCACTGCAGCGGTCTGCAGAGGAGAGTCAGGATTCCAGCTCAGAACCTCAGGCTGCATGCTCTCTCTGCCTTTCACAAACCCTGTGTCAGCATCACTTCAAACATGAGTTCTCCTTGGCCAAACTGGAAGGACAGCATGGGCTTCCTGGGTTCAGAGCCAGCCCTGCTACTTGCTATTCCATGGCCTTGGCCAAGGGACTGAACTACTCCGTGCCTCGGTGTTCTTGTCTGTGATGTGGGTGTTCCAACAGCACCTGCCTCTTGGGAGGGTTGTGTTTTAAAAAATAATATAATGGGTATAGAACTTAGTGCATAGTAAGCACTCATAAATGAACAGTTGTTAGTGTAGGAAATAATATTGCCTTACTCGCCTGTCAGTCAGGGAGTCAGAAAGCACCATGTAGGTTAACAGGAGGCAGCATATTCTAGAGTTTAAGAGTGTGGGCTGTGCAGCCAGACTCTCCGGGCTCTGCCACTTAACCTGAGGCAAATTATTTAATTTCTCTGGGTCTCAGGTGTCTTATTGTAAAGTGGGATACTGTAGTGCTAACCTCATGGGATCTCTTAAGGACTGAATGCGATAATACATATGAAATCTTAGAACTGTCATGGTTGTTGCCAGATTGTGACTGTTGCTCTTCGAGAAAATAACAAGGATGAAAATGAGTTTCTGCAATTGGGCTGCACCTCAGAATTTAAAACCAGAGCTTTACAAACTAAGATTTGTGGGGGTCTCCTCTGGGGACTCTGTTTTAGTGGGGTAGGGAAGGATTCAGCAATCTATATTTTTAGAGATAATGCAGGCTGCCTTGCCTTACCTGTCAGCCAACTTGGGCCCAGAGAGGGGAGCGGGTCTCCAAGGTCTTGGCACCATCCAGAGCCCAGCTCTCCTATAATACCAGCACCCCTGGTCTCTCTGGGCATCCAGCCTGCTCTCCACAGGGAAGCTATGGGGTACAGGAGGGGAAATCCTGCAGCATCCTCCAACCAGATGGCCAGCCCAAGGATGGAATATCTTCATGCCATGCCATGGTTTTATAGCGCAGGCAAAGGAACAAGGCCCAACAAGGAAAATTGTAAGGAAGAATTTCCACTAAATTCCAGGCTCAAAATAAATCCTTAAAGACAGCCCTAGGAGTGAGGCATTTCTTCTGGACTTTTGCCAGAAAGTCTTCAGGCTGGTTCTTCAGGCTTCTCTTCCTTCCCCAACTCCATGAGTTCAGTTGGCCAGGACAATGGCTAGGCCCTTGGCTGGGCCATCAGCCTTTGAGTCTGCCCATCTTGCTATGGTGAACACAGCCAGCTCTGGAGACATGGAGATGCAGGACAGCCAGAGGGCTGCAGCAGCCACAGAATGCTACTGATCATCTTTTGCTCTTTGTCATTAAACCTTACCCCTTGCACCACCAGCTTCACCCATTATGTCCCACTGAGGACAGGGGCCCCTCCCCTCTAGACCTCAGGTTTCCTCCTCTCCAAAGTGGGGAAGTTAGATTTAACCAGTGATTTTCCAACTCTGTTTCCCAGAAACTTAGAGTTCAGCAAAAGGGCCCCAGGGACCATGAAGGGAAAACGTGCCTGGTGGGTCAGACCACAAGATCCCTGAGCCATTTCAACCAGAGAAAATGAAATCTTGTCTGTTTGTGTGTGGAGTGCTCTGACATTTATTGTCTGTGTGATTTTGGGTAAGAGGGTTGGCCACTCAGACCCTCAGCATCCTCATTTGTACAATTGGAATTGTAACAGAATTTATATCACAGGTTGTTATGCACTCACATACTTTGCCATATGGCTATGTTTTATAAATTTTAGCTAAAAGGGAGAGTAGGGGGGCCGCAGTAGCTTAAGAACCCACCCTTATGGCTCTGGATGCTCATGGAAGTGTGAGCAGTTTCTGGTGCTTCTTGTGTAGGAAGATGAGCTCCATAGACAATATTATCTTTTATTTGCTTCCTTCTTTTAAGATGAAACGCGCCGGGACCACTGGATCAGCCCGAGGCATGGCCCTTTATGAGGAGGAGGTAAGCACTGAGCAGGAATTGAAGCCACAGTCGGGGTCTGTGCTAGGATAACATCTTCCTCTTCTCTCCCTCCCTGGCCCCTTTCTCACCCATTCTCTTGCAACCACCCCGCTGTTGATTTGCCTTGAGAGCGACCCTTTGCCCAAGTTGTTTGAGCATGAGACAAGGGATGTCCTCTCCATACCTGAAGCCTCTGAGGAGCAGGCAGCCCCTTCCTCTCAGACCCAGGACGCCCACCAGGTTTTTGGCCTTGTGGTCAGAAGCTCTGTTGACAATTCCACTGACTACAGCAATGGCACACTCCTTTCTTGGAGTGGATGCATTCTTTGAGCTGTGTGCCTGGCAGAAACTGAACTAAGCCTTCATGCTCTCTGCCTGGGTCCCTCATATGACCCCAGGGACTATCCTTTGAGAAGACTGGTTGCATTAAGGGAGTCTGAGATCAGAAGCAGGAATCTGGCTGGGGTCAAGGCTCAGTCCTGAGTCAGAGTCAAAGTCAATCAGTGACCAGGAGCAAGTTTAATCTGTGCTCACAGTCAGAGCTCATCCACGTCTAAGTCAAAGTAAAGCCATCGGTCCCCACTGGTCCCCTGACTTTCACCACTGGCTCCTCCTTGGAGGCGAGGCCGTCTGCTGTCCTTGGTGCTGACTCCCTAGAGCTGGCCAAGCTCCATCTGCCCTTCATAGGCTTTTCCCTAAGGCTCACCATCCACATTGCCTAGCCCCCTCCCCTCCGAGGCCCACACTGCCTTTTCCCCCAATGCAGCAGGTGGAGCGTATTGGTGACATTGAAGAGCGTGGCAAGATCCTGGTCTCCCTCATGTACAGCACACAGCAGGGAGGCCTCATTGTGGGCATCATACGCTGCGTGCACCTGGCTGCCATGGACGCCAATGGCTACTCAGACCCATTCGTCAAGCTGTAAGTCAATGCCTTGGGGTCATAGGTGGACCCAGAGGAGTCCTGGATCCTTGGAAAAGGAGAACCAGAGAGTTTCCCCAAGATCATTGTACATTGAGACCCAGAGAGGGCAAGGAACCTACCCAAGGTCACAGTGAAACAAATGCCTAGAACTGGCAAGAATGTGGGTCTGGAGTCTCAGGCAGTTAGACTGCTGTGCCACTTGCCCACATGCAAAACTTTGTGACTGTCCTCTCCAGGGGCTGGTGATGGCTCTACAACTATGCTGATTAGTTGTTGTAGCCCCATTTGTAGCTCCCAGGAGTTGGCCGCACACCCCTCAGACTGCTTAGACCTCCACCACCAAAGAGGCCATCTGGCATTTTCCAGATTCATTCTGGAAATGTTCAGAAAAAAATGCCTTAGATTTGGGGACTATTTCAGTAATCTCAATCGTGGAGAATAAAAGACACTTTGTTATCTCTGTTAGTCCAGATCCTCTGAGAAGAAGATGCCAAAATAGGATTAAGTAGACAAAGGGTTTTTCAGGGGAAATACTCATTTCAGGAGGTCTAGAGGGAGTCAGAGGAGAAAGGGAGAGATGTTAGACTACAATGTAAGTCTTACCTGAATGAGGGGAATAGACAGGGAAGTTGGAGGGAAGCATTGTAGATACAAGTTCAGTAAGCCCTCCAGGGAGTCCTCAAGCCAAAATTGGCCATCAGATGTGTCCTGTGTCTTGTAGGAGTGGGCCTACCTTAGCATCCCTGCAAGGCCCTGTCATTGGCTGGGAGCATGGCCTTGGCACAAATATGTCATGCACTTCCAAGCACTGCATCTGGGGCCTTGGTCAGTTACACTTCCTGTAGTTCGAGGTCTGCCGGGTGCAATTTCATGGCCACCACTGTGTCAGACATCAGGCCCCACTCCCGTCTCTGCCAGCTGCTAGCTGTGGACTGTAAGCAAGCTATTTAGCTTCTCACTCAGTTTCTTTATTGGTAAAATGGAAACAAGAGTTCCACTTATCTCCAAGAGCGGGCTTAGGGCTCAAATGAGATGGCACATAGAAAGCAACCAGAATCGAGCCTGGTACAAAAATGTTTAGCACCTCAGTAGAATTCTGCTGACCTTGGGGCAGCGACATGTATGTTTCTGTGGATATGGATCTCCATGGAGCATGGAGTCTCCAGTATGCTCTAGCTATGTGACCAGGGGCTTATGGCTTAACATCTCTAGTCTTCAATGTCCTCATCTGCAAAATGGAAAGAGTAATACTGTGTATGAGTTCAGGTGCTCCAAGAAGGAAACACCAAGAGAAGATAAGATGTGTGAGAGATTTGTTGGAGAAAATGCCTGTAGAGGAGGTAAGGAAGAATCCAGAGGGGACCCACAGAGACAGCAGACCTGCTAAGGTGTGATCCTGCTGGAGCAGAGAAGGAAGGACGTTTGAGTAGAAAGAATCTACACAAACACCCATCAAAGGAGTCCTGCCTCTCCCAGAAATGGGGCTGCCTAATGTTCCTGTCAGGGTTAGTTATTGGCTAAGAACAGCTTGTGGGAAGCGTGGCTTCAGCAACAACATCATGAATGCCGAGTCTAGTAGCTTGTCCGTCAGTCTCACCCCCTGAAATGGAGAATGCAGGCTGAGAGGTGCATTTCCAAGGGGTCTGGTACATAGTAAATGCTCAATAAACACATGTCATTATGGTTATAAATAACCACCATAACTGTTCTTACTCATGGCAAAGAGTCTTTACTAATATTCTCTCCAGCTGGGAGACATTCCCCCCACCTCCACTGCCTCTGATAACAGAAAACAATACTTCCCTTGAATCCACAGCCAAAGAACAGATTCATGTGGGCTGTCTGTCAGATTTCTTTTGAATGAAGATTTAGTTAACAAAAACCACACATGTCAGGAACAAGTTTGGTTTCTAAGAGTAATTTGGTTTTATTTCCTCATATGACCCAAGAGAGGGAATGAGCTCAAGGGGTGCTGTCCAGCACTCCATTAGCAGTCAGCCATGTGCAGATTGGTTTTCTTAAATAATTCTCTTTACCACTCCCTCCCCCACCCACACACCCAGTCCTTCCAGAAGAAGTAGAGTTGCCGTGGTCACCAGTGAAGCAGCTGTCCTACTGGCTGCAGTTATGGGAGAAGAAATGGGAGACCACTAAGCAGTTTCTGATCAAATAAATTTTATTTATTTGTTTTTTATTTAGACAGAGCCTTGCTCTGTTACTCAGGCTAGAGTGCAGTGGCACAATCTTGGCTCACTGCAACCTCTGCCTCCAGGGTTCAAGTGATTCTCCTGGCTCAGACTCCCAACTAGCTGGGATTACAGGCACCCACCACCGCACCGGGCTAATTTGTGTGTGTGTGTGTGTGTGTTTTTTTTAGTAGAGACGGGATTCACCATCTTGGCCAGGTATGGGTAACCCCCATATAGGCACTGAGGAAGGAGACTTAAGCAGAACCCTCGCACAGTTAGGGCTTAAAAAACATCTCAGATTATAGTGTTACTATTTAGCTATTTCCTTTTATATAATCCTTTATATAATTATATATTAGTTTGCAGAATTAGGGCTTGAAGAATTCCTTTATATAATCCTCTCTATATAATTATATAATAGTTAATAGTATAAGTGCCTAAGAAATATTTCCTTACATATATATATATATATAATTATATCTTAGTTCATAATCGGAGGAATGCCTAGAGTGGACACAGTACAAAGCATGAATTAAGAAATAAGCAGCTTATAATCAGAGGAATGCCTAGAGCAAACACAGTGCAGAGCATAATTTAAGGGAAAAACCGTTATACCAGGACAAGAATCCATGGCCCAGGCGGCAGCATTTGGTACCGTAAAGATACCCGCTGTATGTCAGGCTTGAGGCAAGAGCCACTCTTCCCAAAAAAGGAGTTGTAGGACCTTGCTCCAGTTCTTGTGGAAGGCTGCCCTTAGCCCGGCAATCTACCTTGGTGACTGTGAACTTTATCAGCTCTTGCTACTGTGCTGCTCGGAAATTATCTTCCCATAAAACTCACTGGAAGCTGCCAGCAGGTGGCAGTAACCCTAACAGCTCTGTCACTACTGTGTAACTTAAAGCATCCCCCCAAAAATCTTTTTAGAAGTAGTTTGCCCATAAATAGACGTATTGCACACTGCACCCTCTTCACTGCGCATGACCCACCTTCAAGCCTCAGTGACCTAATGGGGGTGGACCCCTTACCGCACATGGCCCTTGCCTTAATGGAAATGGGCCCCTTGCTGTGCACAATCCACCTCCTAGCCTAGGTGACCTAATGGAGGTAGACCCCTTGTTTTATTGCTCACAACCCTAGCACTATCCTTAAAGATAATTTCACTCACTGCCCTTCCCCCTAACCTATACATAATAAATACTCAGGCTTCTGAACATTCAAAGCCTCGCCTAACTCCACTCATAGATGGCGTGCCCCCCAAGCCTAGCTGCATTTTCCTTGTACTTCTGTGTCCTGTCTCTTTATTTCTCAAATCCTGTGCCTTAGCACAGCATAAGGAACACCCCACAACCCTGTTCAGCCCTACAGCCAGGCTGGTCTTGAATTCCTGACCTCATGATCCACCCACCTCGGCCTCCCAAAGTGCTGGGATTTTACAGGTGTGAGCCACCGTGCCCAGCCAAATAAAGATTTTTTAAAAGAACTAACTACCCATTACTTTTGCTTAGCTAACTTTTAATTCCTCCTTTTGTCTCTTCTTAAAAATTATCCTCAAAACCAGTTCTGTAGATGAGAGTAAAATGTTTGCCTTCTTTACAGGTCAAGAAACGGAGGCACAGCAAAGTTACGCTCTTGTTTAAAGTTGCTCAGCTGGTGACAACCTGAATCAGAATCCAAACGTCCCAACCTAAACTCCTAAAACAGGAGTTTTACTCACCCAGGACATATTTTGTTTGGTTTGGTTTGGGTTTTGTTCTCTCTCTTTTTTTTCTAAGAGACAGGGTCTCGCTCTGTTGCCCAGGCTATAGTTCAGTGGTGTGATCATAGCTCACTGCAGCCTCAAACTCCAGGGCTCAAGAGACCCTTCTACCTCATCCTCATGAGCACCTGGGACTGCAGGCATGCACCACTGTGCCAGCTTATTTTTGTTATTTTTTATAGAGACAGGCTCTCGTTATGTTGCCAAGGCTGGTCTGGAACTCCTAGGCTCAAGTAAGCCTCCCGCTTCGGCCTCCCAAAGTGCAGAGATTACAGGCATGAGCCACTACATCCAGCCTCACCCAGAAAATGAGTATCTACTATGTGCCAGACATTATGCCTCACTAGAAAAGAGCCCTATAGGCAGAAGAAACAGTTTGCTCAAAGGCCCTTGGGTGGAAAGGAGGAGCAAGGAGTGGGGTGAGGAGGATGGCATAAGGTTAGACTGGGATGGAGCAGAAACCCAACCACATAGGGTCTTAAAGCCACATGAAGGATTTTGAACTCTCCCGAGTTAAAAAAGAATCCAGTGCATAGTTTTGAGCAGTGGAGTAACAATAATCAGATTGGCATCCCCCCGCTTTCTGTGCACACACCCAGCATCTCTCCAGGGAATGGGGACAGCCTAAGGTGGGATAGATGGTAAAATGTCAGGCACCACCAGGCATGGCCATCAATTTGATTTATGAGGAGAAAGTGAGCACACTAAGAACACAGACTCCAGATGCAACATCTGGATTCGGTGCCAGCTGTGTGAGCTAGGGCACACTCAACCTCTCTGGATCTCAGTTTCTGGGTCTGTAAACTGAGTGGTTGTGGTTCTACTGCCTAGGGTCATGTGAGGATTACACATACCTAAGGTGCCCAGTCAAGTGCCTGGTACCAAGCAGATGCTCTAATGCACATTGGTCATCGTCAATGTTGATTCCCTTTCTGACGTATTCATCAATTCGTCCTGATAAAGAAGGAGGCTTTGGGGTCAAGAGGCTGTTCTTACTCATTAAACATCATCCGTAACAGCAACTTGTGTCTCCTCCCAGCTGGCTGAAACCGGACATGGGAAAGAAGGCCAAACACAAGACTCAAATTAAAAAGAAAACCTTGAATCCCGAATTTAATGAGGTAAGGCTTCCCCGTTCTTTGTCATGCGCTGGGATATTCACTGTGTTGGAGAGGCACAAATTCCTACTAGAAGGTTGTAAGTTACATAAAAAAAAAAAAACACTTTCTGTGATAGATCAGATTGAATTATCTAAAGAAGAGGGAATGAGTTCCTTGTCACTGGAAGAAATCAAGCATAAGACAAAAGCCTACAGATGAGGAATGTCATAGGGAGGAAGCAAGCAGTGTTTGGGAAGAGATTTAACTAACTTGTCTCCAACGTCTTCACCAACTCAAGTGGCCTGTAATACTGGAATTCGAGGGAATAAATAGGAACAGCAATGCTCTTTACCATCCAACCCGTTGGCACTGCCCTGTCCTTCACTCCTCATGTCCATCAGTGCATCAAGTCCTGCTGAAACTGTTCAGACACCCATCGAATATGCTCCTTCCTCTCCATTCTCACTGCTACGGTCTTGCAGAATTTCCTCCTGCAGATGTGCTTCCTCTATGTTTTCAGACTCTGTGCATCCCCCCAGCTCACACTGCCCATCTGGATTTCAATTCTCTGTGGACAAGTCTGTCAGACACTAGGAGTCCAGAAATATCTGTGAAATTAATGAAGGGTTGAATGGAGGAAAAAGTGGAAGAATAAATGCGTTCTAATATAACTCACATGTATGGTTCTGATCTAGACCTAAAAAGAGAAAGAAGTGCCATTAGATTCCAGCTCTGAGCCCAGAGCCACATCCCTTGTCCATGCCCAGAGCAGGAATAAGTCCATGTTCTACCCTCCATGTCTGCCTGGGGCAGCCCTGGGTGCTTTTCTACCCACTTAATCTCCTTTCTCTTCCCTGCTTCTGAGATCCAATGTTGGGTCGGAGCTGGCTAATGTTGATTTTCATCACATATTGCAAAGTGGGGAAGTGAAATTATAGTGCAATAGGTTTAGTATTGCTTACTTTAGAAAAAAAAAATAATAAAGAAGGTGGCCGGTCGTGGTGGCTTATGCCTGTAATCCCAGCACTTTGGGAGGCTGGGGCCAGCAGATCATGACATGAAGAGATCGAGACCATCTTAGACAACATGGCGAAACCCTGTCTTTACCAAAAATACAAAAAGTAGCTGGGTGTGGTGGTGCGCACCTATAGTCTCAGCTACTCGGGAGGCTGAGGCAGGAGAATCGCTTGAACCCCAGAGGTGGAGGTTGCAGTGAGCTGAGATCGTGCCACTGTATGCACTCCAGCCTGGTGACAGAGCAAAACTCTGTCTCAAAAAAAAAAGAAAAAGAAAAAAATGAAAAACATACACGCATATGCACCCACGTGGGGAATGTGCCATGCAAACAGAGCTCAGAGTCATCATTGACCAGTGAGTTCAGCCCTTCCTTCCCAGGCTCCTTTTTCAGCTGAACCCCTGATTTCCTAATTCATGTCATGGGTTTGGAGTAAGGAGCCATTTATAGCTGTCCTGCCCTACACTCTCCTGGAATCTGAGCGAGTCACAAAACATGAAATCCTAATAAATGCATTAGCCATAAATCAAGACCAGACACCATATCACATAACAAACGGATGCAAAAATATTTTTAAATGTTGGTCCTCAGCATCAGTGAGCATGTGGGAAAATGCACACACTACTGGAGAGAAAACAATCTCTGAAGGAAAGTTTGTCAAAACACTTTCAAAACTGTCCAATGTTAAAAGTTAAATTCTACTTATTTGGGGAACAGGTAGTGCAGTCACATATTTCAAAATTCAGAAAGCGCAAGAGGCTATCCAATTACAGCCCCCCTCCTACCCCAGCCTTCTTGGTACCTACTTCATTTCTTATGAAGCAAATATATTATCCATGTTTGAGATGTTTATACGTATGCAAAGCATATGTGTTACACATATACACAAGTATATGTGTTACACATATACACAAGTATATGTGTAACCAGCTTTCTCATGGTTCACACATGGCATCACAGTGTAGCCACTATTCACCATCTTAAAATTTTACAAACTCATTCACTTGTCAGAATTTATTCTAAGTAAATATTCATGGATGTACATAATGATTTATCTGCAAGGGTGACTTTTTAAAAATGTATGTAATGATTTAACTTCAAGGGAGATTTTTTTTTTTTTTGAGACAGGATCTTTCTCTGTTATCCAGGCTGCAGGGCAGTTGGTACAATCTCAGCCCACTGCAACCTCCACCTTCTGGGCTCAAACAATTCTCCTGCCTCAGCCTCCCAAGTAGCTGGGATTACAGGTGTCCACCACCATGCCTGGCTAACTTTTTGCATTCGCAGTAGAGACTGGGTTTCACTATGTTTGCCAGGCTGGTTTCAAACTCCAGGCCGGTCTCGAACTCCAGGACTCAAGAGATCTACCCAGCTTTGGCCTCTCAAAGTGATGGGATTTTGGCATGAGCCACCACACCTGGCTGCTACAAGGGTGACTTTTATGGTATTTTTTATGATAGTGAAAAATTGGACATAACCTGAACACCCAACTGTTAAGGATTAGATTTTGGTATAGCCACATAGCCATTAAATGCAGCCATTTTAAATGATGATGTAGAAAAAATATTTGAGAACGTGCTAAGTTGGTTATGCCCTAAGTTGTAAATGGAAAAAAGGAAGTGACAATACTGTATATTCAGCATTACTTAATTAACAAAAAAATTTATCCATCCCTGTAAACACATGCGGGGGAATGTCAATAGTGGTTATTCTTAGGTAGTTGGATTACACGTAATTTGGGGGGCTTTCTTGTTTTAACAATGAACATAAATGAATTTTATAATTAGGCAGAAAAGCTAGTTTTTAAAAAATCAGATTGTCTGGGAACATATGTACTCAGTCTGCTTCAATTATTTTATTTATTTATTTTTTATTTCTTTTTTTTATGACAGAGTCTTGCTCTGTGGCCCAGGCTGGAGTGCAGTGGCATGATCTCGGCTCGCTGTAACCTCTGCCTCCTAGGTTCAAGTGATTCTCCTTCCCCAGCTTCCCCAGTAGCTGCAATTACAGGCGCCCACCACCATGCCTGGCTAATTTTTGTATTTTTTGTAGAGATGGGGTTTCACCATGTTGATCAGGCTGGTCTCAAACTCCTGGCCTCAAATGATCTGCCCACCTCAGCCTCCTAAAGTGCTGGGATTACAGGTGTGAGCCACCGCACCCAGCCAGTTCAACTACTTTTAATTCCTAACCAATAAAAAAGGAGAAGCCCCTTAAGAAGCTGGAGGGGTAGGACTGAGTTCATGGCCATTCGCCTACAAGGAAGCTTGAGCTCTATTAGAAAAACCTCACCAGCCTTCCCAATTTCAAGTGCAAAATTCACTGAAAAGAGGATGACAGTGCTTTGTTACACAGAATGTTTGTCGGAAGGGGATCACTGAACCCGGGGCAGAGGATCACAGCCAGAAGACTTCCTTGCTCCCAGAATGCCAGCTCAAAGACTTCTCCTTGGCCCATGACCCCTAGGACTCGGCATCTTAGCTCCCAGTGCTGAGGGCTCAGAGGGCTCTTACTCATATGTCTTCCTCTGTTGTGTCCAGGAGTTTTTCTATGACATCAAACATAGTGACCTGGCAAAGAAGTCACTGGACATCTCGGTCTGGGACTATGACATCGGCAAGTCCAATGATTACATCGGTGAGTGTTCTTAACTCCAGAGAAAATGGCCTCCTCTGTCCTCCCCAGAACAGGAGAGCCTTATTCAGGGCCATGGAGAGTTTAGGTCACTCCTTTTCTTTTGGCAACCACATTGTTCAAATGCTAAATTGAGACCCACGGTCCTGACCTCGGTCCGATTTTGGGATGTCTTCACATGAAACAGCTTACAAAACTTGATTATTTGTTAAACAAATCACCTCGAGTGGAGTAATTAAATCATAGGAGAGATGTGCGTTCTCTGCAGAAAGCAAGGTGCAAAATAATTCTTCTTAATTTATTTGCATGTCCAGGATAAAGGTTTAATTTTTTAGTCCCTCTCCAAATCATGAAGAAGAAAATCAATTAAAGATGAAGTGGGTGTGAGGGGTGGGGATCCTAGGCAAGGGGCAGACCCTGAGCTAAGGGGCAAAGACAGAATTGAGCAGAATGATGAAACTGTTTGGAAATAGATGGCGAGTTCCTAGAAGTAGTGGAGATAAGTTTCAATGAGTAGAGTGGTGGATTGTAGAAATACTTCACTGTCTATTTAAAAATAGACAGTGGAGTTTTGACTCAGTGCAACAGTAGGGAACCATTGCAGGTTCTTGAAGCGGAGAAGGCCAGCAGTAGTAATAACAAAAACAACAACAGCATTATAACAACAACTCTCTATAGAGACTGGATCCCAAGTTGCTGGGAGTCACTGCATGGTGCAGTTTTTTCCCCAACTACACATTTAGGTCTAGAATGACCTCTATTCTGACCACCTGCTTCTATCTTCCCATTTATCCTCCAGGAGGCTGCCAGCTGGGGATCTCGGCCAAGGGAGAGCGCTTAAAACACTGGTACGAGTGTCTGAAAAATAAAGACAAGAAGATCGAGCGCTGGCACCAGCTACAGAATGAGAACCATGTGTCAAGCGATTAGGCTAGTGCCCAGGTCCCCAACTCCATGTCCTGCCCCATGCCCAGGTCCCCCCCCAAGTCTGCCCCAGCTGCCCACCGCACCCTGGTCTCTCTTCTCTATGCCTACCTCCCTCCATCCCCTGCTGCTCTCCCTGAGCCTGCCTTTGAGCCCCCGTCATGTTGGGCACTGCTGCCAAAGACTCCCTCCTCCCTGATGCTGGGATGCGGGCTCTGAATACAGCTCCTCTCTGGTCCCTGGGATGGAGCAGTGGGGATGGGGATGGGGAGATGTTTACAAAGAGGTTGCTCATTTAATAACCCCTTAGTTTGGGTAAATTACAAAGGTTCATCATTTAGGACTTTTTAGACCCTCCTGGCCTTGCACACGCACACGCACACACACACACACACCCTTTCATTCCCTGTGTCGTGTCTCTGTGTACCCTCAGTTGTCAGCAGACCCGGACAATGCTGTGAGGACAAGCATTGGGGCAGAAACAGAGGCTCCAGGCTCCCACTGCCCCCTGAGACACACACCCTGACTGCCGGGAAAACGGACCACTGTGTTCGGGGACACCCCCTCCCCCGGCCGGTTTCAAGTGCACCGAGACACAAAGGCGCAGAATTCACCGAGGGGCCTGAACACTCCTCTTTCCGAATGTCACCTGCGTGCTTCCTAGCAAAACAAAAACAACAGCAAAAAACCCTTCCTCTGTCGCCTTTTCTCCTCCTCCCTCTTCTTTCCCTAACTTTCATCACAGTAGATTCTCCCTTTCTCAGCCTCTCCCCTCTTCTTTCTCTCCCTGCCTCTCTCCCCTTTGCCTTTCTCTCTCTCTCTCTCTCAAGCAGTAACACAGCAAAAAAGTATATCTTAACCCAGCCTAACCTCTTCACCTCCTGCCACCAGCCTGACCAGGAAACTGAGAAACTGGCCCAAACCTGAGGTTCCATTTGGGCCCATGCTTTTTAAGTGGCCCACTTCTGTTGGCAGAGCCAAACGTTCCCAGGCCTCGGGCCAGTGGCTGGCACTGCTCTGGGTGCACGGCAGCATCCCTCGAGCTGTGTAGATGCCCATAGAGGGGCTCTCTCATCCACAGGCTCCCCAGGTGGGCACAGGAGGCATTTAGAAGACCAGGGCATATGGGTCTGAAGGAGCCTCATCCAAAACCTCCAGCCTTTCTCCTTTCTCTGCTCGTATGTAGATGACACGCTACGCCCCTCCCCCGATGCTCTTTGACCCCGTTTCATCGACTGTCTTGCATCCTGTCTCTTACTCAAAACCACCTCCCGTCTTTCTCTCTTCGTCTGTCTCTCTGTCCCCTTCACAGTCTTTCCTGAGCTTCCTGGGAGAATCAAATAACATCATGGCTATGAAACAGTAGAGTGACAGGCTCTGACGTCAGAGGCTTTGGGTTCATCATCAATCTTTTACTAACTAAAAAAAAAAATTATTTTAAAAAGGGGTAAAAGGCAATGTGGGCAAACATTACAAATTTGAGGTTGAAGTCAGGCAGTCTTCAGTGCCCCGTGAGAAAGGTTTGATTTTTCCCAATTTCGATGAAGTCTTCCCTCATGAAAACCACCCCAAGTCATCCCAACCCCCCAACATTCTCTACAGAAGCATCAGACAGATACTCATGCCAAATCACATCTCTTAACTTTTCAACGCCCTCCACCCTCAGCTCCCTGCACAATTCATGGGAGGACTCATTTCTTGCCTTGAATAACCATCTTCTAAACATCAAGCTTTTCGTCTTCCCCAAGGTGGCCAACCGCTTCCTGGCCGCCATCTTTCCTTTTGACCCTGTCTTTCCCCATTAGTCCCTGGTGGCACCTACCCTCAGCCCACCTCCCTCCCACAGTTTCCCCTTAGGAGGCAGCATGCTGGCTGTGTCGCCCAAGCCTGATGCTGGTGTAGGCGCTGAAATCAGCATGCAGCAAGCTCACGGTGCCCCTCGTCTGGGTGCACGCTCTCCCCGACAAATGTAACCGCCTCCCCTCCTAGAATACACTCACATCCTCCGGTGCATGCACGTCCACCCAGCATCTTTCTTTGTGGTGATGTAGCCAAAAATAAAGTAGAAACATCCAGGAAAATGAGTGGGCTGCATTTTTCCTTTCTGGTTTCAGCAAAGTCTTCCTCCCCACCAGGACATGTGCTACTCTGATAGTCAGTATTTAATGAGCATCTACTATGTTGCAGGCACTGGAGACAGATGTGTTCCCTGTGCACGAGGAGTTTGCTTTCTGGTGGATTTTTTCTTGGGCAGGTGGGCTTAAGGTAACATGACTGACTCCAAACCCTTTTAGAAGAATACTTTTTGCTGGTACCCACCAAACAGAAAGGCAGCATCTTCATCCTCCTCCTCCTGCTACAAGACCTGGGAAAAGTCTCAAGTTATTGCAGAATCAGACATTGTCAAAGCTAAAAAAGAACATAAAATTGAGCCAGCATCTAGTTCAATCAACTCACGTTTTAGGCAGATGAAGAAACCAAGGCCTAGAGAAGAAAATGCCATGTCCAAGCTTCAAAAAGGCAATAAAGGAAAGGAGATGGATTGTTGGACCCCCAGAGTGTGGTGTTCTTAACTGACTGATGAGCATGAGCCATCAAATGCCTCCCTTGCATTCTAGCACCTTCCAACCTATAATCAGTCTCTCATTGGAGATTCCTAATAGTTCTGAAGGTGAACTGAGTAACTAAGTTTCCAGAAGAATTTTTTTTTTTTTGAGATGGAGTCTCCCTCTGATGCTCAGGCTGGAGTGCAGTGGTTCCATCTCAGCTCACTGCAACCTCCACCTTCTGGGTTCAAGTGATTCTCCTGCCTCAGTCTCCTGAATAGCTGGGATTACAGGTGCCTGCCACCACACCTGGCTAATTTTTGTATTTTTAGTAGAGAGAAGGTTTCACCAAGTTGGCCAGGCTGGTCTCGAACTCTTGACCTCAGGTGATCCACCTGCCTTGGCCTCCCAAAGTGCTGGGATTACAGGTGTGAGTCATCACATCTGGCCTCTGGAAGAATTCTTAATCACACTATAATCCATCCCAAAAGTGCTTAAGCAATTTATCAGTAACATTGGTTACTTCCAGAAGGAGATACCAATTCTATCCCACAGAGAATTCTCTTTTGAGACTATTTCCTTTCTGTGCCCACAAAAGCAGAAGCTGGCATGTTAGTCTCACTTGAGAGATTTCTTTTCTAACTACCCATGCTCCCCACACCTCCCCACAGATTCTGCTAAACCCCAAGGACAAGGTGTATAGTTGAAAATATTTTCTGGCCAGGCACAGTGGCTCACTCCTGTAATCCCAGCACTTTGGGAGGCCGAGGTGGGTGGATCACCTGAGGTCAGGAGTTCGAGACCAGCCTGGCCAACATGGTGAAACCCCATGTCTACTAAAAATACAAAAATTCACCAGACATGGTGGTGTGCACCTGTAGTCCCAGCTACTCAGGAGGCTGAGGCAGGAGAATCACTTGAACTTGGGAGGTGGATGTTGCAGTGAGCCGAGATCATGCAAGATCTCAGCCTTAAAGAAAGAAAGAAGAAGAAAGGAAAGAAAGAGAAACAAACGGAAGAAGAAAGAAAGAAAGACTTTCCTGGTTGATACCTTGTGATTTGATACCTTGTGTTGATACCTTCTTTTCTTTTCTTTTTTTTTTTTTCTTTTGAGACAGAGTTTCGCTCTTGTTACCCAGGTTGGAGTGCAATGGCGTGATCTCGGCTCACCACAACCTCCACCTCCTGGGTTCAAGCAATTCTCCTGCCTCAGCCTCCTGAGTAGCTGGGACTACAGGCACGTGCCACCATGCCCGGCTAATTTTTTGTATTTTTTTTTAGTAGAGATGGGGGTTTCACCATGTTGACCAGGATGGTCTTGATCTCTTGACCTCGTGATCCACCCTCCTCGGCCTCCCAAAGTGCTGGGATTATAGGCTTGGATACCTTCATCATGACTTTGAAAACCACTACCCAAAAAGTTGATCAGTTTTTCCCAGTGGCAATTTAGCTAGCTGCCACTAGGTGGAGAGAGGTGCTAATTAGGTCCACACACCCTTCACAGGAACCGCTGGAGACACTCGCCATTCTCCCTGTGCTCCTGGCAGACATTACTAATCAATACGGCATCTTTCCTACACAACCTACAAGCAGCCTCTGAGTCCCTTTCAACACAGTGTTGCAGGCAGCCACCACCAGTCAGTCATGGGTGGCGGCTAAAATGAAGCCCAATTTCCATCCTTGAACTGGTTGATCTTCATTCATTGTGTGGACATGCCTAACAGACTAAGATGAATATACAGGAGGAAAATTTTCATAAATATTAGTACACCTGACCTAGCTAATTATGTGCCCTCTGCCTGACTCCTGGCTGACCCCATTGAAATAAAACTGTCTGTGAGAGGCAATATGGTGTGGTGGGAAGCATCTGCCCTGAAAAGAACACCAGCCGAAATTTTAATTAAGTCCAGCATTCAAATCTGGACTGTTACTTTCTAGCTATGGGACCTTGGCCAAGTCATCTAGCCTCACTGAGTATCAGTTTCCTCATCTGGAAAATGGGGACAGTAATAAATATTTCAGAGTTGCTGAGAGATGTCAATGGTACAGTCCATCGAGAGTCCCTGGCACATAGTAGGGACTTGACAAATGCCACCTTCACTTGCCAGCCCCTAAACTTGCTCTCCCTCACACAGCTTGCATCAGCGGAAAGTGCTTTTGAACTGGCATTGGTTGAACACAGGATATTGGAGCTGAAAGTGGGTGACGTTCAGGTGAGGCAGAAATCAGATCTCCAAGGTAGATGGGAGCACAGATGGGAGCAGACTTTCCTGCTGGTGCCCACAGAAATTCAGCCAACAACTAGAGACATTTATTCTGAGTAGGAGTCAGGGGCAAGACCAAGTTGCTGAGGTCTGGTCTCCCATCAGGTCTGACAAAGTGGAGGCAAGCAAAAGGGGTCACAGGACTGCTGGTTCCTGTTGAAGGCAGTGCAGGCCCAATCAAGGCTGGGCTTGCGGCCAGGTGGATTAAACACTCAATGCTCTGAAACCTGCCAGGCTGACCCCTGCTCAGCTCAATCAGATCTGTCAGGGATATCGGCTTGATGAGGTTAAGCAAGCCATTCGAAGTGACGGACACCCCAGTTACCCTGATGTGATCATGACACATCATATGCCTGTGTCCCAAATATTGCATGCACCCCATAAATACATACAACTATTATGTATTCATAGTTGAAAATAATTTTTAGCTGGGAGTGGGGGCTCATGCCTGTAATTCCAGCACTTTGGGAGGCCAGGCAGGTGGATCATGAGGTCAGAAGTTCAAGACTAGTCTGGCCAACATGGTGAAACCCTGTATCTACTAAAAATACAAAAAGCCAAGCGTGGTGGCAGGCACCTGTAATCCCAGCTACTTGGGAGACTGAGGCAGGAGAATAACTTGAACCTGGGAGGCAGAGGTTGCAGTGAGCTAAGATTGCACCATTGCACTCCAGTCTGGGTAACAAGAATGAAACTCCATCTCAAATAAAGAAATAATATATTTTTAACGACACCATCATGAAAGCAAAAGTGTGCATGTAGAGGTATCTTTTGACCAGGCGTAGTAGCTCACGCCTATAATCCCAGCACTTTGGGAGGCCAAGGAGGGCAGTTCATAAGGTAGGCAGTTCAAGACCAGCCTGGCCAACATGGAAAAACCTCATCTCTACTAAAAGTACAAAAAATTAGCCAGCGTGCTGGCAGATGCCTGTAATCCCAACTACTTGGAAGTCTGAGGCAGGAGAATCACTTGAATCCGGGAGGCAGAGGTTGCAGTGAGCCGAGACTGTGAAACTGCACTCCAGCCTGGGCAACAGAGCGAGACTCCACCTCAGAAAAAAAACAAAAAGAGGTATCTTATGTTTGGCTCTTGTTCATATCTGCTGTGTGACGTTGAGTAAGTCTCTTTCCCTTTTCGGTTCCCTGACTACACAGGTAGACATCAAAGCATCATGATTCTCTAGGCTGCGACACCCACAAATGCGCCTTTGTTTCCTATTCATTACTTGAAGACTGAGACCTTTTTGCTGGGGCAGGCTCCCTGACTGGAGTCCTGCACTATCTTTCTCTCAAAGCACAAGAATGAGTGGTCTATAATTTCCTGTTTCTTTTCCTTTAAAGGAAACAATAATTTAAAGCCACCTGCTTTATACATGAGGGCATAATCCGGGGCATGAGTGGATCTGTTGCAACTTATTTTCTCAATCTTTTGCAGTCACTCTTAGCTAATTCTATGCAATGCTTGCCTTTATTGCATCTTTCCAAAGAATTCGATGTTGGTTTTCTAAGGACAGCAATCTTTACACTCATTTGTTTTATACATATACATATACACATATACACATATATATATATATATATATATATATATATACATATATATATATAAACAAAGATATTTAACAACTGCAACTGCCATTTGGGAGCAAACGAAATCTTATATGTATTTATTTAGAGACAGGGTCTCACTACTGGCACAAATAAAGTCTTATTTATGTATTTAGAGACAGGGTCTCTCTGATGCCCAGGCTAGTCTCAAACTCCTGAGCTCAAGTGAGTCTCCTGCCTCTACCTTCGAAATTACAGGCATGAGTCACCGCTCCTAGCCAGAATTTTTTATTTTATTTTCTTCAGTTAGTTTAGAAAGTTTATTTTGCCAAGGTGGAGGATGCCAACCCATGACACAGCCTCAGGAGGTCCTGCCGACATGTCCCCAAGGCAGTCAGAGCACAGTTTGGTTTTATACATTTTGGGGAGACATGAGATGTCAATCAACATATGTAAGACGAACATTGGTTGGGCTGGAACGGTGAAACAACTCAAAGTGGGGAGTGGCCTTCCAAGTCACAGGCAGATTAAGAGACAAATAGTTGCATTCTTCTGAGTTTCTGATGAGCCTCTCCAAAGGAGGCAATCAGATATGCATTGATCTTAGTGAGCAGAGGGGTGACTTTGAACAGGATGGGGGCAGGTTTGCCCTGAGCAATTCCCAGCTTGATTTTTCCCTTTAGCATCATGATTTTGGGGTCCCAAGATATTTTCCTTTCCCATTTCCACCCTTTTCTTTTCTTAAATCTTTTGGAGAAAGCATTTTAGAAGAAAATGAGTCTCTGGTCTCAGGTTTCGTCTGATCTCTCATAGCTAGGATGGTTTATTACTAGAGGAGTAGCTCCGGAGTTATTAAGAAAGCTCATTTTTAGGAGGTTGTAAAGTTTCTCATCCTATTAAGAGAAAATGGGCGGGGGGGGGGGGCGGAGAGAACAACAACAACAAACCAAAGAACAATCCTGGAAAATGAAGACGTAAGCCACATCACTCACGCCAGTAGACAGGTGTGAAAGTGGCTATGTATGTAAATATGTTGTTGTTTTTCTTCTGAAGTTTAAGTTGTCTAGCTTCAGTTCTCAGGGCTTTCTCAATCAATAAAAATCAATAAAAAAAGATAGCTGGAAAATTCCGAAATATACGGAGATTAAAGAACACACCTCTAAATAACACATGGGGGAAGAAAGATGTCTCAAGAGAAAGCACAACTCGGTTTTCAGTGACTCCAAATTAGGGAAAGTGGGGAGAAAAGAAGGAAGAATGGAAAACACTATTTTGGAGACTTGTAGCCAAGAAAAATTAGAATTCGGTCCAAACTCTAGAAAATAATAAATATTGAAAAACATTAGGCAAGACTAGACTCTAACAACAGGTGCACCATGGTTTTTGAAACATAACATCTCTCCAGTCTCCCATTTTTACTAAAGATGAATCATTGCAGGACTAGTTTGCCTTGTCATACTTGGCCTAATGACTCGCATACAGAGCAGCGAGAATCCTCAACTGTAAGTAAAGTGAGTAGGGGAAAGACAGCACCCCACCCCATGGCGACATTGCGTCTTAGGCAGAAGTCAACGTCTTATACAGTAGAAATGGGGAGTGCCAGTTCATGAATAATCTGGCTAAGAGGGGTTGTAAGAGAGTTGGCATTTACAAAATATTTCATCCAACAACAACAGGAAACGCGTTCTTCTCAAACTCACATGGAACATTCACCAAGACATACCACATTCTGGGTTAGAAAACACACTAACAAATTTCAACAGAGGTATGTCATACAAAGCATGCTCTTTATTACAATGCAATTAAAAAAGAAATCAATTTTAAAAAAAGATAGCTGAAAAATTCCAAAATATATGGAGATTGGAGAACACACCTAAATAACACACGGGGTAAGGATGACGTCTCAAGAGAAATGTTAAAATATTTTGGGCCAGGCTCAGGAGCACCTGCCTATAATCCAAACACTTTGGGAGGCTAAGGCAGACGGATCGCTTGAGCCCAGGAATTCGAGACCAGATTGGGCCACGTGGTGAAACCCCGTCTCTACAAAAAATACAAAAATTAGCCAGGCATAGTGGCATGCACCTGTAGTCCCAGCTATTTGGGAGGCTGAGGTGGAAGGATCACCTGAGTCCGGGAGGTCAAGGCTGCAGTCAGCTGAGAGTGTGCCACTGCACCCCAGCCTGGGCAACAGAGTGAGACCCTGCCTCTGCAAAATAAATAAATACATTTTGAATTAAATTAAAATGAAAAAGCAGCCTATCAAAAAGTGTGAGACTAGTGAAAGTAGTGTTTAGAGGGAAATTTATAGTGTTGAACACATGTATGAGGAAAGAAGGAAGCTCGAACTCAGAAAGGGTTGAATAGATGACGCACAGGGGATTTTGTGTTGCAGGGCAGGGGAGCCCTCAAACTGGAGCACCCCCAGGAAAGCTTCTTGCCTTTGTCCAGGAAGTAAATTCAAGGGTGAACTGGAGGAGGAAGAAAAAGGTTTATTGAGGCAGGAGGGTTACAGCTCCATGACTGCCCCTGCAGAGCAGGGTCACCCATAGGCAGTGCGTGGAGAGCAGCACCTCAGGGCAGTCCTGCAGTCACATTCACACCCACTTTTCAGTACATGCAAATTAAAGCACAGGTTATTCAGAAATTTCTGGTAAAAGGATGGGAACTTCTGGGTCATTGCCAGGGAATAAGTACACTGTTCATGCTGCTGCCCTGCATGTCAGCCAGTCTTCAATCTGGTCCAGAGTCAAGCCCCACCTCTGGAGCTGAGTCGCATGTCCTACCTCAATACTATTCTGCATGATGCTGTAATGGTGGATACATGACATGTAATGTTTGGCACAACCCATAGAACTGTAGGAAACAAGAGTGAGCCTTAATTAAACCTTAATGTAAATGGACTCTTGTTAATTATGATGTATTAATATCAACTTATCAATTGTAACAAATTTATCACAGCACTGTTAATAATAGAGGAACTTATTGGCAGGAGAGACAGCTTATGGTACTCTCTGTACATTCAGCTAAATTTCTCTGTAAGCCTGAAACTGTGTAAGAAATAAAATCCAACCTGGGCAACATAGCAAGACCTTGTCTCTACAAAAAATAATGAGCAGGGCACAGTAACGTATGCCTGTAGTCCCAGGTACTCAGGACGCTGAGGCAGAATGATTGCTTGAGCCCAGGAGGTTGAGGTTGCAGTGAGCCATGATCAGGCCCCTGCACTCTAGCCTGGGTAACAAAGCAAGATCCTGTCTCCAAAAAATAATAAAATAAAATAAATATCTACTAACTGAAAGGGAAAAAAAGCATAGTATAATGCGGTTCGTAAGAAAAAGAAAAGAGACCTGTGTTTGTGTGTGTGTTCACACTAAGAAAAATAATCTGGAAAGCGCTACATCAGAATGTTGATAGTGGCACTTTTTTCGTTTTAGAATCACAGATGATCTTTCCACTTCCTGGTTTTTCTGACTTTTTCTTTTTGCAACAGGTGAGTATTGCTGGAAAAAGCCACAGATGACTCTGAAATGATTTTGTCAAAAGCAAAAAAAAAAAAGATAAGGAAACACAAAATCTGTTATGTGTGATTTATCTTGGCTGCGGGTTAAAATTCATTTCCAGAGTAGCCTTCAGAGAAAGGCTGGGCTGCTAGTTGCTGGTTAAAAGACAAAGTTCCAGAACACGGAAGAGTGAGCAGGTGAAATTCAGCACTGGGATCAGGGGAGTGTTTGATTTGCTAAAGGAGAATGCAAAGACGGCTCCTCCCCTCCGAGGAAATGAAACCTACAGAAGAGATAAAAGCTAATAGGTCCCGGAGGCAGTTCTGTTGCCACGGGCTCTCCTGTCAATGATGGAGCTCAGCAATACCCCAGCCAGAGATCTGGACAAGTTCGTCGAAGACAATCTCTTGCCAGACACGCATTTTCGCATTCAAATCAACAAAGCCATTGACATCATCTGTGGATTCCTGAAGGAAAGGTGCTTCCAAGGTAGCTCCTACCCTGTGCGGGTGTCCAAGGTGGTAAAGGTGAGTCCAGGCCTGCCTGGCGGGGAGGGGTGGCTGAATGTACAAGAGTTGAGACTGAGAATGAGAGAGACACACAGAGAGAGACACAGAGAGAGAGACACCAGAAAGAGAGAGAGAGAAGCAAAAATCTAAAACCCAGGGTGCAAATGTGAGTCCAGAGAACTGAGATCTTCTGATTTATCCACATAGCTTGTTAAAATAGAATCTGGGGTGAAAGCCTACATCCCTATTATTAACAAGTGACCCCCCCACCAAAGTTTATGAACCACTGTCCTAGTCCATGCCCATTTCAGAAATAAAGAAACTGAAGCCCAGCTCTGGTAAACAGTGGCCAGGCTAGGGCTTACCATTTCTGCAATGAAGAATAGTATGTTTTGAAAGCAAATATCACCTGCTGGCTGTGAGACCTTGAGCAAGTCATTTTACTTTGTGTCCCAATTTCTTCAGTCACAATCCCCAATACTGTTGCAGTCTCACCAATGTACCTTAATGTAGCAGCTTCTCGTTGTCTGAACTAGTACCCGAGGTTCTTTGTCCTGTGTCCAAGAAAATTAAGGAACATGGACACAGAGGTGGGCTTGGAGCAAAAGTTTAATAAGCAAAAGAAGAAAGCTCTCTCCGCTGCAGAGAGGGGAGTCTGAGTGGATTGCCAGATTACAGCTGAATGCAAAAAAACTTTTATTAGAAACTGCTCTCTTCCCTGTAACTGTTTGAGAAACTTTTTGTCAGTAAAGCTGTGCAAATCCCCTTACCTTATGCAGCTGTGAGGACGTCTCTAGGCAAGCACATAGCGCCGCTTCTCTTGTGTGTATAACTGTGGATTTGTTTTACATAAGGCCCCCTACCTGTGCCAGTTTCAGGCAGGCTGCTTCTCCAGGACCCAGCCTTCACTGTTCACCTAACTGTTTTTTCCTCTTTCCCCTCAGTACCTCATAGCGTTGTGCAGATTAAGTAAGATAGTTAAATGTGAACCACCCAGCATAAGCTAGTCAGGAAAAGAACACATATCCCAGACGGAGGCCCCCAGGTTTGAATTGTATCTGCCACCTACTATCTGGATGATGGGGCTGATATATAATCTCACTGATCATCCATTTTCGGGTCCGTAAAATAGAAGCTAATGATAATGGTACCCAAACCATAGCATCACTGCAAACATTATAGGACTTTAAGACGTGCAATGCCTTCAGAACAGCGGCTAGTGCTCTGTAATGTTAGTGATTGTTCCTGTCGTTTTATTTAGGGAGGTTTGCCTCACTAAGCGTCGGTTACTGTGCTTGTCTTTTCCAGGGTGGCTCCTCAGGCAAAGGCACCGCCCTCAGAGGCAGATCTGACGCTGACCTGGTTGTCTTCCTCAGTCCTCTCACGACTTTTCAGGATCAGTTAAAGTACCGGGGAGACTTCATCTGGGAAATTAGGAGACAGCTGAAAGCCTGTCAAAGAGAGAGAGTATTCTCCGTGAAGTTTGAGGTCCAGACTTCACACTGGGACAGCCCCCGTGCGCTGAGCTTCGTGCTGAGTTCGCCCTGTCTCAGGGAGGGAGTGGAGTTTGACGTGCTGCCTGCCTTTGATGCCCTGGGTGAGAGCTCCCAGCTTCTTTTTCTCCCTTTTCCCATTTTGGAGCAGAAATCTCCCACAGCTTGAGGCTTTTTTTTTTTTTTTTTTTTTTTTTTTTTTGCCCCAACATCCCTCTAAAGCAGGGTGGGAGGAGGAGATCTTAGGATCTCTCCCTGAGCAAGAATGACTAACATCATGATCTATTACAGAAGAGGCATTAAACAGCAAACTGGCATAATTCCAGGACAAAGACATTTCTTGCAGAACAGCTGCAAGGCTTACTGGTACTGGTTATGGCAAAACATGTGAATTTTATCTAAAATCCGACAGCAAAGATGTGGCTTAAAGTTCACGTTACTTTCATCTTTGTCCCAACATGAGGAGATCTCGTCAAATGTATGCAGCAGGTTGGGAGATAGATATTTTTAACCTGCAGGAACATTTGAACAGGAAGTGTAACCTCTCAGAGGCCCCATTTCTACATCAGGAGGATTGCTAAAACCATGCTACCATTATTTTAAGTGGTAAATGATCACTTACTTAATGCTTATTACTCATCAGACATTCAGGTCTGATGAGTAACAGGTGTTTAAAAATGTGAATTTCCAGTAGGTGTAGCGGCTTATGCTTGTAATTCCAGCACTTTGGGAGGCTGAGGCGGCGGATCGTTTGAGCCCAGGACTTCAAGACCAGCCTGGGCAACGAAGTGAAATCTTATCTCTACTAAAAATTTTTAAAAATTAGCTGGGTGTGGTGGTACATGCCTGTGGTCACAGATATTCAGGAGGCTGAGACTGAAGGATCCCGTGAGGACAGCCAGGTGTTTGAGGTTTCAGTGAGCCGTGAACATGCCGTTGCACTCCAGACTGGGGGCACAGAGCAAGAGCAAGACCCTGCTTCAGTCAATCAGTCAATCAATCAAAAATATGAATTTCCCAACTGTATATGAAGGCACCTCAGAACACCACAGTGAACTCACAGAGGGCCACGGAATAATTTAGATTTTGATTTTTGAGGGAAATGCAATGACATCTGTCAGACACAATGCAAACAGCTACTATTAAATTGTTTGAACTTAGTGATTAGTGGCTACTAATTAATAGTTGGTAATTATGTAGCAATTAGTGATTAATTAGCAAGCAATTAGTACTTAATTAAAGGAACTGTCAGGGTTTTCTTTGGGCCTAGGGCAGCCTTGAAAAAAAAATGCTGACACTCTGAAGACACCAGGGTATGAGAAAGTTTTGAATTCTCTCCTTTGTGCCATATCTTGTGTTGGGGACTGGAGTACAATGGTTATAAAAAATAAGAGGGAGAAGGCTGGTCGGGATGGCTCACGTCTGTAATCCCAGAACTTTGAGGCCAAAGTGAGCAGATCACTTGAGGTCAGGAGTTCAAGACCAGCCTGGCCAACATGGTAAAATCCCATCTCTACTAAAAATGCAAAATTTAGCTGGGCGTGGTGGTGGGTGCCTATAATCCCAGCAGCTGAGGATTGGGAGGCTGAGGCAGGAGGATCGCTTGAACCCAGGAGATGGAGGTTGCAGCGAGCCAAGATCACACCACTGCATTCCAGCCTGAGTGACAGAGCGAGACTCCATCTCAAAAAAAAAAAAAAAATAACATAAGGAGTTACTAAAAAAAAAAAAAAAAAAAAAAAACCTAAGTAGAGCAAAACAATAGACAGCCATGGGTGTTCAGGGCTGTTTTAGACAGAGTCATGAGGGAGGGCCCCTGAGCCTGAGAGGTGAGAAGGAGTGCAACATGGGAAGATCTGGGGCTTCTGGGAAGAGGAACAGTGAATGCAGAGGCCCTGAAGCGGCAATGACCGTGGCACATTTGAGGAAGACAGAAAAGGTCAGAGCAGTAGAAAGTGGGCAAAGGAAGCAAGACAGGAGGTAAGGGGGGAGAGGTTGCAGAGACCAGATCACCCCAACGTCACTAGACACCATAAAAACTTTGAGTTTTCAAATTTCAGGTGGTGTGGGATGCAGGAAGCCGCAAGATCAGATTTTAAAAGCTTTCTCTAGGTGCCGGGTAGAGAACAGGCCGTGGGGGAACCTGTAAAGGTTCCATCATTCAGGTGCATGACGCTGGTGGCTTGGATGGGGTCATGGCAGTGGAGAGGGCAGGAGGGAGGATCGAGAATGGACCTCAGGCTTTCCAGCCCTGGGTCTAATGCACTTTCCAGTCAAACCCCATGGCCAGGGAGCTTGTCCCCCAGGGTGACCGAAAGAACCTCAGAGAAGAGCTGACACCTAAGTTGTAGGTTTTGCCTCAACAGGTCAGCTGACTGGCATCTGTAAACCTAACCCCCAAATCTATGTCAAGCTCATCGAGGAGTGCATCTACCTGCAGAAAGAGGGCGAGTTCTCCACCTGCTTCACAGAACTACAGAGAAACTTCCTGAAGCAGCGCCCCCCCAAGCTCAAGAGCCTCATTCGCCTAGTCAAGCACTGGTACCAAAATGTATGGCCCTCCTGCCAGGCCACTGTGGGTTCTGTCTGGACTGGGAGCAGAGGAGTTGTGGGGGGAGCAGAGAAAGAAGAAGTGAAGGAAAGAGGAGGGAGAGTGGTGGAGAGAATAGAGGGAGGGGAAGAGGAGAGAAAGGAAAAAGAGGTGGAGAGGGAGGAGGGAGGAGGTTGCAACAAAAAAAGAAAAGAGAATGAAAGGGAGGGAAGGGAGGAAGGAAGGGATTTTGGTGTTCTGTTGACTGCTATATCCCAAGAACTTAGAACAGAGCCTGGTGCATAATAGGTGTAAATAATGGTTGAATAAATGAATCAGTGCTACACACACACACACACACACACACAGAGAGAGAGAGAGAGTCAACCACACTCTTCAGAAGGTGGATAAGATAAAACGAGCGTTTCCAACAAATATATGTTCATACACCTCTTCTACTTACTCTCTGGCTGACCTTGAGTAAGCAACTTAACCTCTCCGTTCTTTCTGTTTTCTCATTTGCAAAAAGTAGCATGCCACAGCTAGAGTAAAATGGCATATAGCTGGTGCTAACAAATATGATATCTTTTAGCCACCAAAAGAGTACATATAATAAAAGCTAACATGTATTGTGTGCTTAACTTATCAATGTTTTGTGGATGTGATATGCTTTTCTGTTCACTTTTAAATGCCCTGCATTTTAGTCAACTTTCACAGTGATTCTGTAAGTTAGTTAAGGTTAGGTATTATTATTAAACCATTTTACACTTAGGTCAACAAGAGAAACTTCTGGGTCTGGTGACTCATTCGGCCAACAACTAGCAGAAGTAAAACTCGAATTTGGCTGGGCACAGTGGCTCACACAGGTAATCCCAGCACTTTGATAGGCCAAGGCAGTGGATTGCTTGAGTTCAAGACTAACCTGAGCAACATGGCAAAACCTTGTCTCTACAAAAAACTTAAAAATTAGCCAGGTGTGGTGGTGAGCACCTGTAGCTCCAGCTACTGGGGAGCCTGAGTGGGGAGGATCACTTGAGCCTGGGAGGAGAAGGTAGCGGTGAGTCAAGATCGCACGACTGCACTCCAGCCTGGGTGACAGAGCAAGATCTTGTCTAACAAACAAAAACTTTAATTTGGGTCTACTGACTTAGGAGTTTGCCTGATAATAACAGGCATTCAATATACATTTCTTAAATAAATGGATGAAAATAATCAGGGATAAACTTCCCAATTTAAAAATAACACCTCTAGGTAAAAGAAGACAATCATTTAGTTGCTAGACTTCTAAGTGTTTGCTGTTCCACGAATTTTAATCATGGAGCCTGAGCATGGTACAATTTACAAAAGCAGTTCTTGACAAAAGCAGCACTGCCCCCAGGGACATGTTGAAAATGAGGCCAGGCACGGTGGCTCACACCTGTAATCCCAGCACTTTGGGAGGCTGAGGTGGGTGAATCACCTGAGGTCAGGAGTTCAAGACCAGCCTGACCAACATGGTGAAGCCCCATCTCTACTTAGAGAAAAAGAGAGAGAGAAAGAGAGGGAAACAGATGAAAGACAGAGTAAGGTCTAACATATTTAAAATTTTTATTTCATTCTGTGAATATGATATTTCTAGTTTTTAAAAAAATTTTATTATTTTTTAGTATTATGTTTTATTTGCACTTCTTTTCTGGGACATGAGCACACACAGATTCATGTGTGCATGCATATATAATTAGATGCCTATGATTAGCTGGGCGTGGTGGTGCATGTCTGTAATCCCAGCTACTCAGCAGGCTGAGACAGGAGAATGACTTGAAACCAGGAGGCGGAGGTTGCAGTGAGCCGAGATTGGGCCACTGCACTCCAGCCTGGGCAACAGAGCAAGACTCCATCTCAAAAAAAAGAAAAGAAAAGAAAATTAATGCGGGTGTTTTGGTAACCATGGTGATAGGAGGACATGGGTGCTCGTATGGGTGCTTATATTTAGTGGAAAGTGGCAGGAATGCTAGCTGTTGTACAATGATCAAGAGAGTCCTGTACAGCCCAGAATTGTCTTTTTCTTTCTTTCTTTATGCTGTTCTCCTTCAAAACAAGACAAGATGACAGTAATTTAACTCCACTAACCACCATTACCACCTCCAATGTATACGCTACATTTTTTGTCTATTTCAAGTTTCTCTATGTTTTCAAGTGCCTCAAAGCATTATTATTGTTTTAGAGCCAATGTTTATTTAATCTACTCAGAGATTTACTGCTTTCTTCACGTCATTCTTTCTTACACCTCTAACATTCCATGTGGGGTCATTTTCCTAAATGACTATTCATCCTTTGGGATTTCTTTTGATGATGGCCTATTGGTAGTAAACTCCCTCAGTTTTTGTTTGTCTGAAAATGTCATGTTTGTGCCTTCATTGTTGAAGCATGCTTTTGCTGGGTGGCCATTTCAGTACATTGAATATATCATTCCATCTTCCAGTGTCATCATTAAAAAGTCAGTTTCTAGTCTAACTGCAGCTCCTTTGTAAGTAACCTATTTTATTCCTCTGGCTGCATGTAAGAGTTTTTCTTTGTCTTTGATTTTGTCTAGCTTCAATCTGCTGTGTTTTAATGATGGGTTCCTATAATTTGTCCAGATTGGGATTCCTTTAATATTCCTGAATCTGTGTACTGGTATCTTCAGTTTTAAAACTTCTCAGCCATTCTTCTAAAACATGGATTCTCCCCCATTGTCTCCTCACCTCCTGGAATTCCAATTAAATGTATGTTAGACCTTACTCTGTCTTTCATAGCTCTGTACTCTTTTTTGTATTTTCTATCTTTTTGTCTATTTTTTTCATGCTCTATTCTGAATGGTTTCTTCTAATCTACCTTTGAATTAACTAATTTTCTCTTTAGCTATATCTAATTTACTGTTAAGCTCTTAATTATAGTTGCCATTTTTAATCCCAAAATTTCTATTTCATTTTTTTATATCTGCCATGTTACTTCTTATGGCTTTTAATTTCCTACTAATTTTTTTTTTTTTTTTTTGAGACAGGGTCTCCCTCAGCCACCCAGGCTGAAGTGCAGTGGTGCTATCTTGGCTCAATGCAACTGCTGTCTACTAGGTTCAAGAGATTCTCCCATCTCAACCTCCTGAGTAGCTGGGATTACAGGCACCCACCATCATGCCTGGCTAATTTTTGTAGTTTAGTAGAGACAGGGTTTCACCATGTTGGCCAGGCTGGTCTTGAACTCCTGACCTCCGGTGATCCACCCACCTCAGCCTCCCAAAGTGCTAGGATTACAGGGCTGAGCCACCACACCTGCCATAATTCCCTACTAACTATTTAAAGTTTTTATTTTAGTCTGTGAATATGATATTCCTAGTTATTTAAAAATTTTTGTTACTTTTTAGTATGATGTTTTATTTACACTTCTTTTCTGTGACATGAGCACACACTGATCCATGTGTATACATATATGGCTCTGATACCTCTCCTTGCCTGTCCTCACTCAAACCACTGATCACAGAGAGAGGACTATTTTTTTTATATTTAATTTTTCTGTTTTGTTAGGTTTTTGGGGGAACAGGTGGTGTTTAGTCCATGAATAAGTTTTTTAGTGGTGATTTCTGAGATTTTGGTGTACCCATTACCCAAGCAGTGTACATTGTACCCAAAATGTAGTCTTTTAACCCTCCCCATCCCCCATTCGTCCCCCTCAGTCCTCAAAGTCCCATGTATCATTCTTATGCCTATGCTTCCTCATAGCTTAGTTCCCACATATATGTGAGAACATACAATATTTGGTTTTCCGTTCCTGAGTTACTTACTTAAAATAATAGTATCCATTTCCATCAAGGTTGCTGTGCATGCCATTATTTTGCTCCTTTTTATGGCTGAGTAGTATTTCATGATGTGTGTGTGTGTGTGTGGCATTATCTACTCATTGATTGACAAGTATTTGGGTTGGTTCCATATTTTTGCAGTTGCAAATTGTGCTGTTATAAACATGCATGTACAGGTATCTTTTTCATAAAATGACTTCTTTTCCTCTGGGTAGATAGCTAGTAGGGGGATTGCTGGATCTAATGCAATCCCATTAGAATTTTAGTTCTATAAGGAATCTCCAAGCTGTTTTCCATAGTGGTTGTACAAGTTTACATTCCCCCCAGTAGTGTAGAAGTGTTCCCATTTTACCACATCCACACCAACATCTATTATTTTTTGATTTTTTATTATGGCCATTCTTGCAGGAGTGAAGTGGTATCGCACTGTGGTTTTGATGTGCATTTCCCTGATAATTAGTGATGTTGAACATTTTCCCACATGCTTGTTGGCTATTTATGTATCTTCTTTTGAGAGTCCTGTGTTCATGTCCATAGCCTACTTTTTGATGGGATTGTTTGTTTTTTCTTGCTGATTTGTTTGAGTTCTTTGTAGATTCGGGATATTAGTCAGATGTATAGATTGTGAAGATTTTCTACCACTCTGTGGGTTATCTGTTAACTCTGCTAATTATTATTTCTTTTGCTTTGCAGAAGCTTTTTAGTTTAATGAAGTCCCATCTATTGATCTTTGTTTTTGTTGCATTTGCTTTTGGGTTCTTGGTCATGAAGTCTTTGCCTAAGCCAATGTCTAGAAGGGTTTTTCCGATGTTATCTTCTATAATCTTTACGGTTTCTGGTCTTAGATTTAAGCGTTTGATTCATTTTGAGTTGGATTTTGTGTAAGAGGAGAGATAAGGATCCAGTTTAATTCTTCTACATGTGACTTGCCACTTATCCCAGCACCATTTCTTGAATAGGGTGTCTTTTCCCCACTTTGTGTCGTGCTTTGTCAAAGATCAGTTGGCTGTAAGTGTTTGGCTTTATTTCTGGGTCATTATTCTGTTACATTGGTCTATGTGACTATTTTTATACCAATACCATGCTGTTTTGGTGACTGTGGCCTTATAGGATAGTTTGAAGTCTGGTAATGTAATGCCTCCAGATTTGTTTTTTTTTTTTTTTTTTTTTTTTGATATGGAGTTTTGCTCTTGTTACCCAGGCTGGAGTGCAATGGTGTGATCTTGGCTCACCGCAACCTCCGCCTCCTGGGTTCAGGCAATTCACCCCCCTCAGCCTCCTGAGTAGCTGGGATTACAGGCATGGTGCCACCATGCCCAGCTAGTTTTTTTTTTTTTTTTTGTATTTTTAGTAGAGACGGGGTTTTACTATGTTGACCAGGATGGTCTCAATCTCTTGACCTTGTGATCCACCCACCTTGGCCTCCCAAAGTGTTGGGATTACAGGCGTGAGCCACTGCGCCAGGCCCCAGATTTGTTCTTTTTACCTAGTCTTGCTTTGGCTCTGTGGGCTCTTTTTTGGTTCCATATGAATTTAGGATTTTTTTTTCTAGTTCTGTGAAGAATGATGGTGATATTTTGATGGGAATTGCATTGAATTTGTACATAGTTTTTGGCAGTATGGTCATTTTCACAGTATTGATTCTACCCAAATCATGAGCATGGGATGTGTTTCCATTTGTTTATGTCATCTACGAATTCTTTCAGCAGTGTTTTGTAGTTTTCCTTGTAGAGTTCCAAGTTATTTTAAAGTCTGTGTTCAGTCCCTCAATATTTAAAGTTTTACAAGTTTATTACTATTTCTCTTTTTTTCTGTTGGTCATCACTCCTAGTGTTTTGTTTCCTTGTGTGCCTGGTTACATATGTGCTCATCATGGTATTTGAAAATTATTTGTAAAATAATTTGAGGTTTTGGATTATGTATTCTCCTCCACAAGGAATTTCGTTTGCTTCTGTGCATTTCTTAGGAACATTACAAGTACTTCTTCTTGGTTAATTTTCATAATCTCCTTCTAAGAGAGGTGCTATTATGACCACTCACTTAGCGGATGAAAATAACGAGGCTCTGAGAGTCTAAGTCATCTACTTAGAAGTGGACAATGGTGAAGCCAGGTTCGAACCTACATCAATAAGAATCCAGAACTCTTTTGTTTTTTTTTTTTTTTTTTTTTTGAGGCGAGTTTCGCTGTTGTTACCCAGACTGGAGTGCAATGGCACGATCTCGGCTCACTGCAACCTCTGCCACCTGGGTTCAAGCAATTCTCCTGCCTCAGCCTCCTGAGTAGCTGGGACTATAGGCACGCACCACCGTGCCCAGCTAATTTTTGTATTTTTAATAGAGACGGGGTTTCACCTTGTTGACCAGGATGGTCTCGATCTCTTGACCTTGTGATCCACCCACCTCAGCCTCCCAAAGTGCTGGGATTATAGGCATGAGCCACCGCGCCCGGCCAAAATCCAGAACTCTTAACAAGAGGCCAGCAAACTTTTTTTTAAATAAAGGACTAGATAAATATTTTAGACTTTGTGGACTGCACAGGGTCTGTTGCAACTGCTCAACCCTGCCTTTGTAGCATGAACACAGTCATAAACTATACAATAATGAATGAGCCTTGATTTGTTCCAAGTAAACTTTGTATCTAAAAACAGGTGGCAGGCTGGACTTGGGCCAGTAAGAAATGTAGTTTACATAAAAGTTGAGCAAACCCATTTTTTTCCTGATTGTTTTTCATCTTCTCAGTGTAAGGAAGAGCTTGGGAAGCCACTGCCACCTCAGTATGCCCTGGAGCTCCTGACGGTCTATGCTTGGGAGCAAGGGAGCATGGAAACAGATTTCAACACAGCCCAGGGATTTCGGACAGTCTTGGAATTGGTCATAAACTACCAGCAACTCTGCATCTACTGGACAGTGTATTATGACTTTAAAAACCCCAGTATTAGAGAGTACCTGAGCAGGCAGCTCAGCAAACCCAGGTATGCTATCCCCACATGGATTAGCTCCCCTATTTAAATGAACACCTGGATAAAGATACAGTGCCTTGTAAATGGAGGAGGTGGGAGGGATCCCCACTTGGTGAGAATCTCAAGTTGCCTGTCATTGTGCTGAGCATTTTACTACTGCCATTTGATTTAAATGCCTACCTCTAACCCTGCAAGGCAGGCACTATGCCCATCATTTTACAGGTGAGTAAACTGAGGTTCTGAGAGGTAAGGAGCTTGTCCAACCCTTAACGGAAAATGAGTGAAATAGGTAGAATTTGAACTGAAATAAGAACAGCAGCAACAGCAATAACAGTAATTGCTCCCAGGTATTGAAAGCTTGCTGTGAGACTAACACATGCTAATATAATAGTGAAAATTACTATCAACATGACTGACGTGTGTGTTATGTTCTAGTCACTGTGCTAAGCATTTCACATTACTTGGCTTTTTCTTTCCTCACACCATAGCCTTTGAGATAGGCCTGTGGAACTACCCGCGTTTGACAGAACAAAACCTGAGGCTTAGAGAGTTCAAGTGACCTAACCAAGGGCACATCACTGATAAAGGGCAGAGGTGGGATTCAAACCCACATCTGTCAGGCGCAAGTGCAAGGCTCCCTCTCCCCATGCTAACTGCCCGCTGGGGAATAGGCCACTGAAGACGTAACCCTGGGAGCCCTTCCTCATGCTCTGAGTCCCAGCCCATCCCAGGCTACGTTTTACTCTGCCAGGAGCATCTGGACTCCTGGGACAGAGCCCTAGTTCCTCACCTGTCCCTCTCTCAATGTTGCTCTACAGGCCTGTGATTCTGGACCCAGCTGACCCTACAGGAAACTTAGGTGGAGACCCAGAGGGTTGGCGGAAGCTGGCACGAGAGGCTGAGATCTGGCTGAATTACCCATGCTTTGAGAATTGGGATGGGTCCCCAGTGAGCTCCTGGACTCTGTCGGTGAGACCTCCTGCTTCCTCCCTGCCATTCATCCCTGCCCCTCTCCACGCAGCTTGAGATATATGGTTTAAGAACATTCTTTTCTTTTCTTTTTATACTTTAACTTCTGGGGTACATGTGCAGAATGTGCAGGTTTGTCACATAGGTATACATGTGCCATGGTGGTTTGCTGCATCCATCACTCCGTCATCTACATTTGGTATTTCTCCTAATGCTATCCTCCCATCCCCCAACCTCTTGCTATCCCTCCCTTAGCCCTCCAACCCCCAACACACCCCAGTGTGTGATGTTCCCCCCCATGTCCATGTGTTCTTGTGGTTCAATACCCACTTGTGAGTGAGAACATGCGGTGTTTGGTTTCCTATTATTGTTTCAGTTTGCTGAGAATGATGGTTTCCAGCTTTTTCCATGCCCCTGCAAAGAACATGAACTCATCCTTTTTTATGGCTACGTAGTATTCCATGGCATATATGTGCCACATTTTCTTTATCCAGTCTATCATTGATGGGCATTTGGGTTGGTTCCAAGTCTTTGCTATTGTGAATGTGCAGCCAACAAACATATGAAAAAATGCTCATCATTTTCATCATCTAATGACAGGGTCATTAGAGAAATGCAAATCAAAACTACATTGAGATACCATCTCACACCAGTTAGAATGGTAGTCATTAAAAAAATCAGGAGACAACAGATGCTGGAGAGGATGTGGAGAAATTAGGAATGCTTTTACACTGTTGGTGGGAGTGCAAATTAGTTCAACCATTGTGGAAAACAGTGTGGCGATTCCTCAAGGACCTAGAACTGGAGATCATTTTTCCAACATACTTACCGCTTGCCAAAGGCCATTTATATTCATATAGTTACAGGCTGTGCTCCATATTTTACAGTCGTTTTGGTCACAAACAGAGAGTTTCTAGGATTTTCACATCCCTTGTCCAGAGTTCATTCCCCTAAGAGTAATAATAAATAACCTCTAACACTACTTATTGATTACCTGCTTTGGGCTCAGGTTCTGTCCTAAGCCCTTTAATACACACTATTTCATTAAATATTCACAACAATCCCATAATGCTTTCTTTTTAAAAATTTTTATTATTTTAGATTTAGAGGGCACATGTGCCACATGTTACCCAGCTATATTGTGCAACGGTGGGGTTTGGGCCTCTACTGACCCTGTCACCCAGACAGTGAACATAGTACCTAATAGGAATGTTTTCAGCCCTTGCCCTTCTCCCTTTCTCCTCCCTTCTGGAGTCCCTCGTGTCTATTGTACCCATCTTTAGCAGATGTTAAGTATTTGTTTTTCTGTTTCTGGTTAAATTCTGAAGGCCTTAAGATAACAGGCTTCAGCTGCATCCATGATTTCATTCTTTCTTATGGCTGCATAATATTCCATAGTGTAGATAGACCACATTTTCTTTATCCAATCCACCACTGATGCGCACCGAGGTTGACTTCATGACTTCGCTATTGTGAATAATACTGTGATAAACATGAGTGCAGGTGTCTTTTGACAAAATGGTTTATTTTCCTTTGGGTAGATACCCAGTAGTGGGATTGCTGGGTTGAATGGACATTCTATTTTTAGTTATTTGAGAAGTCCCAAGAGGTGTGTTTTCTATCATTCCCAACTTACAGATGAGACAAAGTCTCAGGGAAGTGAGGTCACATGCTCAAGGACATCAGCTAAAGAGGGGTGGAAGTAGGATGCAAACTCAGTGGACTCTAAAGCCAGCGCTCATGTCACTGTGCTGAACAACTTACCGTGTCTCATCCACGCCTCTCATCTGGCCAATGGGAGACTCTGGGCAGGACTTGGCTGTCACATGGCTAAGCAGGGGCAAAGGACTCACTCCCGGATCCTTCCAACCGCAAACAGGAATCTGATTCCAAAGGATTGATGATGGTGTAGGTGGCTCCCTAGGAAGCAGACTCTGGATGGAATTTAGTGTGCAGGATGTTCTGGGGAAGCGCCACTGGAACCAGCATTCACGGAAAGGAGGAGAAGAAAGGAGAGGAAGCAGGAGAGAGTATAGGGAGAAGTGAATGGGAATGCAGAGCAGATGTGAGCTTCAGCCAACTCCAAGGACAGACCTGGAGCTGGAATGGCCTTTAGAGGTGCCCCACAGTGACAGAGCTGCCCAGGCCTCTATACCCCTACATGGATCACCCACTATGCTTGGGCACCTTGAGAAAGGGCATAGCCTTGAGCAAAAGACTTTCTGCAGCTGAGGCAACCTCTAAGTGGGCTGACAGCTGAAGTCTGTCTGCTGACCACTGTCCCAGCAGCTGGTGTTTGTTAGTCCTTCCTCAAAGGGGGATCCAGCTGGCTTGTCATACTGTCCACCATAAAAGCTCAGTGAGCTCCAGCTGCAAGGTAGGAAGACTCCCTTATGTGATCCTGTGTCTCACCCTTTCAGACTGAAAGCAACAGTGGGGACGATGAGACCTACGATCCCAGGATGTATCAGAAACGTGCTTACATCAGAACATATGAGCGCTCTTATTTCCCTCAAGGCTCCAGCACATTCCAGGAAGCATCTACCCCACAGGCAGAAGAGAACTGGACATGCACCATCCTCTGAATGCCAGGGCATCTTAGGGGAAAGGGTTCCAGTGTTATATGCACCAGACCCTTCATTTCCAGGTGGGACACTTGATCCAGAGAGGACAAAGGTCCTCAGTGAGCTGGTGCACAATCTAAGACAGTATCCAGGTCTCCTGACCCCTGGCCTTCTATGCCCTCTCTCCTATGATGGATAACATTCCCCACAGCCTTGCCTCACTCCACCTATTCTCTGAAAATATTCCCTGAGAGGGAACAGAGAGATTTAGGTAAGAGAATGAAATTCCAGCCCTGACTTTATTCTGTGCACCTGGTGGGAGGGTTATATCTAATGTATTATCAATAACAATAAAAATAAAGCAAATACCATTTATTGGGTGTTTATTAACTTCAAGGCACAGATCCAAGAAGTACAGATGCATATCTAGGGGAGTGTGTGTGTGTGTGTGTGTGTGTGTGTGTGTTGATTTAACAAGATGTATTTATTGAGAATTTACTATGTGCCAAGCATAGCTCTGGGCACTGGGAACATAGCAGTGCACAAAACAAGGCAGAAATCCCTGTCCTCATGACCCTGCAAGAGCCAAGACTTCCAGAATGAATTTTTTAAGTAAAAAAGTCCCTGTCCTCATGGAGTTGACATTTGTGCAAAACATCTTATATTAGAGGGTTTTCCTATTACTAATAATCCTGAAATAAGTGTCTTTGAGTCATCCTTTCTCCATATCTCTGAGAAAAATTTTAGAACTTCCCAGTGTGACACAGCGGCCACTAGCCACCTGTATCTATTCAATGCTTGAAATGTAGCTAGTCTATCTACATGTGTTATGAGTGCAAAATGTATACTTGGTTTCAAAGACTGAGTACAAAGAAAAAGAATGTCAAGTTCTTGCCAACTGATAATTTTTTAAATTGTGTGCTGAAATGATAATTTTTGATATATTTTTGAGTAAAATCAAAATGAACTTCATTTTCTTTTCCCTTTTTAATTGTGGCTACTAAAAAATGTGAAATCACACATGTGGCTTGCATTACACGACATACTTGTATTGGGCAGTTCTGCCCTCCTAGGTAAATCACTGGATTAAAGAATCAACTATACTGATTTACACTGCCACATCGTCACACTGTTCTTGGGACCAAGAACCAGCATATCATTCATAAGACTCCAAAATATAGAACTCTCATAAATACTCACAAAAGAAACAAGCAAGCTCTTATCACCTGACTTGCTGGTCACTTGGGCAGTTGCCAAGCAGTGTTTAGTCTATCCAGATTGTATTCTTCCATTTAGCCTTTCAGCATCCCTGTGAGATGGGTTTTGTTGTTATTCTCATAATAATAAGTGGACGAACTTGAAGTTCTCAGAGGTTACAGTGCTTGCCCAGGGTCACCCAGCTGGTCAGGGGCAGAATCTGAACTTGAACACTAATCCTTCTCTCGGTAAAGCTCATGTTCTTAATCACCATGGTGTGGTCTTCATGTGTCCTCATTCATTGAATTCTTATGTTTTCCTACTCTGGCACCATGAGAACCAGAAGCACCAATGTCCAAGGCAGGGGAAGATGAATGTCCCAGCTCAACCTGAGTGCAGATTCACACTTCCTCCATCTTTGTGTCCTATTTGTAGGCTGAATTAGATAATGCCAGTCTGCTGATTCTGAAATATCTTTCAGAAACACCCTCTCAGATACACCCAGAAATGTTTTACCAGCTATCTGGGCACCCTTAGTCCAGTCAAATTATCACATAAAATTAATCATTGCACACTCCATTCTGATAGGCAAGTGTGGACATCCCAATGTAATGGCTTCATTGTATTTTACGATGTGGAAAATGCACTTATGTTGCCTTTTGAGAGTGTTTCATGTTATAACAACACCAAAACCAACAGCAGATTAATGGAATCAGTAATTAGTTGCTCGATTGAAGAGCCGAATGGCCACATGATCAGCCTTCCATCTACAACAGGGCCTGGTAGTGCACCATGATTGTTTTCCAAAGGGCATATGCGTTTTTGTGGCAAATGACATGGGCTTGCTCCAGAGTCCTGGGGGATCTGTGTAATAATTCTCTAATTAGATATTGCCATAATCTCTGAATGACATCTTTTCCCATGACTGACAGTTGGAACACCATGGGGTCTGCCATGGTGGTATGGCTCAAGTAGAGGGGCACCTTGCACTGCAGCCTCTACCAGCTGCAGAGTCCTTTACGCCTTCATAAGAGGGTATGAATTTCTGTACGTCCCTCACTCTGAGATGTAATAGTGGTTTTGATTTACTATCCTGGCCAGGAAAGTGGCAGTTTCGAAGGCATCCCCGTGACCTTCCTCACTGTGATAGCTCTCACTTAACCTCAGGCTAATGTGGGGTAGTGTCTTTTACCAAGCACGTCCTTTTGAACATACACTTGGGGGACAGGGAAATGATCACCAGGTAGGTCCACAGACACAGCGGGCAAATTACAAGCCTGACCTGACCGGGGCTCCATTTTCCACTCTTGGCTCCTACATGCCCCTACTCTGATGGAGACAGAATCTGGTGACACTTTGGATTTTCCTGCATCATTATCAATGTTGATCCTCTGCCCAACAGTCTTTGAAATGTTGAGTGTTTCCACTTTTTCAGTGTATCATCCTCTGAATAAAGGCCATAGATCCCTTGGGGGAAACCATTACTATATATAGTGTTGCAGGGTCCTTTCCCAAGGGAACTCTGCCTCCTCCTTGTTATTGGGGTCTAGTCTGAGAACTGGGTCAGGTCCAATAATCAGGAGAGAATGATGACTTTTTATTGGAACGACTGCCCTTAACCCCCTAGTCATCCAGCTTTGATTTCTTCTAATGGCATAAATTGAGTAGTGCCCTTTCAAGAGACTCATCCATTAAGTCGCCAGGAGGCCACATTGTATTCATCAGGTCCCTGACTCTCTGTGGGTCATGACCCCTGGCTGCCCCTCCAACCTCACCACTAATTATAATCACTGCACCCACTTGGCTTCTATTGCTCTGGGAGTCCTGCCTGCCCTATTGTCCTTATCAATCCAAGCTCTGTAACAGCCCCTTTTCCCAGGAGGCCACCATCAAAACACCTGGTGATGCAGGTGCCTTTCTCTCGAGCACATTCCTTATGGCCTTGGGGAATGTTTTGTTCCCTGGGACTCTATTTCCAGACTTACATAGCAAACATATCCACTCCTGTTCACTGTGCCCACTTCCCTTGGCCTTTTAACTCATTCCACCAGCTCCGCAGTAATTCTGGAATGTCACACTTTTCTGCATTTCTAGGAGCCATCCTAGGAGTCAGGGAAAACCTTGGCCTCACAAACAAATGGGACTACAGTTGTGTGCCAACATGCCTGGCTAATTTTTTTAATCTTTTGTAGAGATGGGGTCTTGCTGTGTTATCCAGGCTTGTCTTGAACTCCTGGCCTCAAAATCTTGCCTCCTTGACCATTCAAAGTGCTGGGATCACAGCTACCATACCCAGACAAATTTTCTTATTTTTGAAGGCTGAATAATGTTCCATTGTGTGCACCGCATACCTTGATTTTCTTTAACACATTTACCCACTCACAGTTGCTCAGGTTGCTCCCACTTCTTGGTTACTGTGAATAGTGCTGCAGTGAACATGGGAATGCAGTTATCTCTTCGATACCCTGATTTCAATTCTTTTGGATAAATACTCAGAAGTGGTACTGCTGTAAGACATGGTAGTTCTATTTCTAACTTTTTGAGGAACCTCCATACTGTTTTTCATAGTGGCTTCCCAACAAGTACAAGAGTTCCCGTCTCTCTACATCCTCACACTTGTTATCTTTTGTTGATTTTTTTTTAAAAAATGATCACCACCCTACCGGGGATGAGGTGATATTGTATTGTGATTTTGATTTGCATTTCTCTGATAATTAGTGACACTGAGTATCTTTTCATACACCTGTTATCCATTTGTATGTCTTCTTTGGAGAAAGATCTATTCCAATCCTTAGCCCATTTTTAAATCAAGCTATTAGTTTTGTGCTATTGCACTGTAGGAGTTCCTCACATATTGTGGAGATTAACCCTTAGTAGACAGATGGTTTGCAAATGTTGTCTTCATCCCGTAGATTGCCTTTTCAGCTCGTTGATTGTTTCCTTTGCTGTGCAGAAGCTTTTTGGTCTGATGCAGTCCCAGTTGCCTATTTTTGCTTTTGTTGCCTGTGCTTTACCTACATGGTCAACGGATCTTTGACAAGATTGCCAAAAATACACAGTGGGGAAAGGACAATGTCTTCGACAAATGGTGTTTGGAAAGCTGAATGCCCACATGCAAAGTAATAAAATTGGACCCTTACCTTACACCACACACAAAATCATCTCAAAGTGAATTAAAGGCTTGAACATCAGACCTGAAACTGAAACTACTAGAAGGAAACATAGGGGAAAACTTCATGACATGGGTGTTTCCAGTGATTTCTTGGCTGTGACACCAAAACCACAGACAAGAGAAGGCGTTTATTGTCATATGGCATGTGAGGAAGGGGTTCAGTTCCAGCTCTTCCAATGTGGATGCTCAATTACCCCAGCAGCATTTGTTGAAGGGACCATGCTCTCTCCACGTGTTTGCAAAGCCGCCTCTTGAATATTCCCAGAGCCCATCTATGTGGGCGTGTGTCTGGACTCTGCTCTTTTCCGTTGGTCTGTTTTTTGTATCTTGAGTTAATACTGCCTCGTCTTCGTTACTATAGCCTTATAAATCTTCCTATCTCTGGGAGAATTCTGCTTTCTTTTTATCAAGTCATGGGTTCCTCTTAGCCCTTTCTATTCCTACATTAGTTTTATACTCAATTTGTGACACTCCTCCCAAAACATGGGGAGGCTTTGGATTGGAATCACACAACTTAGTTTGAGAAGATTACGTCTATATTTCATACATATCTGTGTAGAATGTGATAATGCTGATCAGGAACTTGGGGTTTCTTTTCATTCATTTTAGTCCTCTTTAGCGGCTGTAGGAACGTTGTATCATTTTCCCTGCAGAGATCAGGCATTTGTTTCAGCACTATTCTACTCGGCGTGCTTTCTTTCATTTCATTTCGTAATGGTTGGGTCGTGGGAGACCTGAACGTTTTCAGTGGTGATGTTTGGCTATAACGTTATAGGTGATCTTTGTATTTTTCTAAGTTTTCTGATTTTATGGACTTTTTGCACTAAACTTGTATTATTTGTGTGGCCATGAGAAATAATAAACATATTTTTCTTGAAAAAAAAAAAAAAAAGCTTTTGAGAAGTATTTCTCTGATCATTTACGCAAAGTTGGCAGGCACGGGCTACAGAAAGCTCTGGGGTGCTGTTGTTTGGAGCTGCTGGTCCAAGGAGAAATTCACAAGATTTGGAAACAGAGGAGCGAGTGTGTAAGAACAAGGGAAACTATGGTATAAAATTGAAGCATCTGAGCCGGAAATTTCTGAGTGTCCAGAGATAAATTTCCTCAGCTCCTCCCTACTGACAACACCAAACTAAGAGTTAATGTTTAGCCAACAGAAATGAGAGTGAAGTTCACGGAAGAAACTAGGACACAGCTGGAAGTGTTCAAAAAGAGGAAACGATCAATGTCAAGTTTGAGGTCCAGGGTTGATAGGCTCAGCTTCATGTTCTGTCTCCCAGTTCGACGACGGGGTGAAATTCTATGTCCTGCTGTCATTGAGGCCCTGCGTGAACTCTCCCAGACCACCCTTCCTTTTCCTCACACAAATCTCCTCCTTGCACACCCCTCACGCCTGTTAGGGCCCCCCTCCCAGCCAACTGCAGGTAGTATTGCTCCTCCCCAAACTTCCCTTCAGGCAGATCAAACCCAGGGCTCTGGAGTCAGACTGCCTGGGCTCAAATCCTGCTTCTGAATCTTATGAGACGTCAAGATACTTGCCTAACTCCTTCGTGAAAGCGGCTCTCCTCTGACAAATGGGTGTGCATGCTTTGGGAGGCTAAAGCAAGAGGATTGCTTGAGCCCGGGAGTTCAAGACCAGCCTGCATAACATAGTGAGACCCTGTCTCTATAAAAATAAAATAATTAGCTATGTGTGGTGGCCCGTGCCTGTGGTCCTAGCTACTCAGGAGGCTGATCTGGGAAAATGGCTTGAGCCCACAAGGTGGAGGCTGCAGTGAGCCATGGTGAAGCCACTGCACTCCAGCCTGGGCAACAGAATGAGACCCTGTCTCAGAAATAAGTAAATACATAAATAAATTTGGGTGCAATTGTGGCTTTTAGTGCTGTAGAGAGGATGAGCTAATGGATGACAGATTTATACCAGTACCTCACATATAGCTTATTTTAAAGGAAGGTAGACTTATTATCATGATTATTCAAAAAATATTTATTGAAGGGCTGCCCTTGGCCGTGCTCTGAGCTCAGTGCTGGGAATGCAAAGATGAACAAGAGACTCTTCAGGGACAATTGTCTGATGAGGTAACAGGCACTATTTATGAGAGGTCTAATCAATAGAGTTCTATTTCTCTTATAATTATCGAATAAATGATCTAATAATTTATTAGAGTGCTAATAAATCTGATGGCAGGAGTCTGTTGGGGGCAATGGCCAGGTCTCCCTATGTTGCCCAGGCTGGTCTTGAACTCCTGGGCTCAAGCAATCCTTCCGCCTCCATCTCCCAGCATGCTGTAATTACAGAGGCATGAACCACTGCACCCGGCCTAAAATTTTATGTTAATAAAAAAAAAATGCATGTATTTGAGTACAACTTGATGCTTAACTATCATACTGTATACCCGAAATTAGCATTAATTCCAATTCTCTGGTCACATGTCATTTGGAGCATAGGGTTTTTGGTGGATTTAAGAGGTGCCTCCCTCCCTACTCTTAGCCATGTGACACCCGGAATCCTATGAAATTAAAGATTTTGTGTTTGGCCACAGGAGACTTCTATTCACCATCTTTTTTCTCTCCCACAAATGGCCAGGCCTCCATAGTCTCCCACAGTACAGCCTTGTCCTAAAATCAACCTTACTCTATGGAGCACGCATGATTGCAGAACGTGCAGGACTACTATGATCTTGGTACCTCACATGCTCCAAGTCTGATGTATTCGTTAGGATAACACCAGCTGCTTTAAGTCCCCCAAGCTGCGGTATGGCTCAGATGCAATTTAAGTGCCTTTTTCATTTAAGCAATCGTCATATTGCATGTTCTGGTTGGCAGGTGACTTTTTTCCATGCAGCAATTCAGGGACACTGGTTCCCGTCATCTGTAACTCTGGCTACAGGCAGGACAAGAGCAAAAGGGAGGGGCCACATTCCCTTGGTAAAGTTCTTGATCTGGCTCACGCCTGTAATCCCAGCACGTTGGGAGGCTGAGGCAGGAGGATCACTTGAGCCTAGGTGTTTAATACCTATGTTGCCTGGGCAACATAGTGAGACCCTGTCTCTATTTAAAAAAAAAAAAACAATAAATATTTAAAATAAAACTACAAACTCTTGGTCGGGAAACAGCACCCATTATGGTCACTCACATGCCATCGTTTGGACTCAGTCATGTGACCACACCTACTCACAAGGGAGGCTTGAAAATGCTGTGTGGGTGTGTGTTAAGGAGAAGAAAATAGAAGATTTTGGTGAACTGGTACAGTCTCTGCTCCACGCAGGCTTTAGCTTCAGGGAAATCAGTTTTAAGCCCAGATCTTCCACTTGCTAACCACGTGGACTCAAGCAAGTCATTTCACCTCTTAAGACTTAGTTTCCTCATCTGTAAAATGCATGGAGCAGCACAGTCTTCAGCTCGGGCTGTTGGCGGATGGATTAAATGAGATAATACAAGCAAAGTGCTGAACACAATACCAGACACTTGTTCTCCATAGATGTCAGCTCAACACAGAGTCAGTGGACTAAATTGCTAACCTATGTTACATATTCCACCCTATGCTCTGTGCTTTGCACAAAAGCAAGAATTATCAGAGATTCTGATTTTTTTTTCCACTGTGCTAATGTAAGAAGTTGTAGAGATCACGTCACAGTTCACAGCAACCGTCTGTTTGGGAGCAAGGATGCTGGAAGCAGAATCCAGCATAGCTGTAGCTTGCCCAAAATTACAAACACCTTTACATCTACTGAACTGAATCCTTTGACTTGAAGACCAAAGACTGTAGCATGCCTGAAGGGACAGCCTCAGGACTGTGGATGCTTGTCCCTCCCCTGGCTTGGATTTTTGCTGACCATTGGCAAACCCACTGAACTCAGAATCACTGTATAAAGTGACGCATTGAACCTAGTGCCAGGATGTTTAGCATTTGCATGAAGGTCTCATGATTTTTCTGCCAAGTCAGCTAATAGGTAGTCCTCTGTCCCTTCAAGTTACAAACACACTCTTCATTCAGGAATTTGAATGTCCAATCCTTGATATTTTATCAACCCTTTATTCTGTGATCAAAAGGCAGACTTCTCTCCCAGTTGAGACTGGAAGTTAGCAGCCTGCCTTCAGGGATGGGTTGTGGTTGCCTTCTGCTCTGTTTCCCTGAGAAGCTGCAAAGTCATTCCAGGGAGGGCTAGAGCAGTTCTTTCTTGAGAGAAGACATTTACTCCTTCCAAGTGTATTGGTTAGTGATCGCTACATAACAAACTACCCCAAAACTCAGTTGGTTAAAACAACTGTAAAGTGATTGATGCTCACGTGAGCATGGTTGATCCAGGCTGGGCTCAGCTGGGTGCCTCTGTACACGCTGTGGGTTCTCCTGAGCTCGACTCTTTGCTATTGCATTAAAGGCTGTTCTGTGTGTGTCTTCTGGGGCCCAGGCTGATAGGTTTTGGACATGGCAGAAGCATAAGGGGGTAAACAGAGACACATGAATCCACTTAAGGCCTCAGCCCAGCACTGATGTGCCATCATTTCTGCTCACATTCCACTGGCCATGCAAGTCACATGGCTGAGCAAACTTGAGGATTTGGGAAGTAACAATAGTCGTTAGTGGAGGAAACTACAATATCCCATGGCAAATCATGGATCCAAGGGAGGAGTGACGTAGAGGCCAGTGACTCAGTTTACCACACTGAGATCTGGCAGATGGCTAGAATTGGCACTTTCTCTCAAGGGTTGGGGGAGAAGGTGTGTTTATGGATTCAACAGTGATCCCAGGCCTGGGAACCTCTGTAAGTCTCTTTCCCAGGGCCTCTCCATCTCTTCTCTACATGGTCCGTTCTAACTCCTGCCTCATCTAGATTTCTGTACCACACTCAGCTTCTTGTAAGCATCTCTCTGCTGCCAGAGGGCCCTGTTAGACAAGCCGCTAACACGACCCCATGCCAGCATTGTCATCTATGTGTTCACATCTGAATCAGAGGAAATGCCTCCCAAATGAAGCCCATCCAAGTGGAACCCCGCTACCCCCATCATGCAACCACAGGCCTCTTCAGCTTTCTTGGGTGTGAGGCAGACCTCAGAACCTCTGTGTCTCCCAGCTAGATGGAAACCTCTCCAAAGGGTCCTTGGGAAGCCAGCTGGATCGAGGCAAGGAACATCACACCTCTATCCACCTCCAAAAGGGAGGGGAGACACCACCTGACAACAGTTCTCTCCAGTGCAATCACCTTGCCAATCATTGCTCTTCTCCACACTCCAACCCCTTTATATATTCTTGACATGGTTGAGGAGTCCCTTGTAAATTCTGCATTTGGGAGTTTGTCGCATACTTACTTTGGCTTCTGGAGTAATCTATATAAGAGTCTCGGGCAATGGGACCTTATTTATCAAACCATTACTGGATGCCAGGTGCTGTTCCAAACACTTTGTAAATATTAACTCATTTAATCCTCATATAAATCCTACAAGGTAGGTGCGATTAAGATCTTTATTTTAGAGATAGAAAAGTTGAGGCACAGAGAGGTTAAGTAGCCCAAAGTCACACAGAAGGCAACTATCTTCTCACCAAGGCAAGAGGAGTCCCTTTTTATGATAATAAGGTGGAAGAAAGGGAGGGGGAGATGAACAAGAAGATGATAATGATAATGATGGCCTTTTCTGAGTCACTGTGCCCAGCACTCCATGTGCATTCCCTTGCCTTTCCTGTCCTTTCAGACAGGTGTGTCAGACTTTCCCCGTTTCACAGATGAATAAACTGAGGCTGATATCGTTTGAATGTCTCTACCCAAATCTCATGTTGAAGCGTAATCCCCAGTGTTGGAGGCGGGGCCTCGTGGGAGGTGATTGGATCATGGGGGTGGATTTCTCATGAGTAGTTTAACTCCGTCTCCTTGGTGCTATCTATCCTCGTATGATAGTGAGTACATTCTCATGAGATCTGGTTGTTTGAAACTGTGTGGCACCTCCTCCCCACATTCTCTTACTCCTGCTTTTGCGATATGATGTGCCTGCTCCCCTTTGTGTTACATCTTGATTGTAAGCCTCCTGAGGCCTCCCCAGAAGCCAAGCAGACATCAGCACCATGCTTCCTATAAAGACTGCAGAACCATGAGACAATTAAACCTTTTTTTCTTTATAAATTATCCAGTAACAGCTATTCCTTTATGTCAATGCAAGAATGACCTGATACAGATGCTTAGAGAGGTCAAGTGACCTGCCCAAGGGCACACCACTGATAAAGGACAGAGGTGGGATTTGAACCCACCTCTGTCAGGCCCATGTACAAGGCCCCTAGTCCTCATGCTCACTGCCCACTGTGGAGCAGAGCACTTGGAACACACCCCAGGGACCTGTACCTGCTAGGGGCCCTCCTCTGCCCTAAGTCCCTGCCTGCCCCAGGCTGGTGCTCTGAGTCTCCTACAGTCCACTCCTCAGCCTCAGTGGCCTCAGTCCCCTTCGGGGAAGGACTAAGGTCTCCTTTGGTCCCTACCAATCTGAACCCTACCCCAGCGTGACCCTCAGGATCCTGACTCTGGCCTCTTACAAAATAAATCTGAACAAAATCAGGGTTCATTTTAATAGCAACAGGCTGCTGATGCAGACATGATCAACTCCATCAAACCGTGTTCCTTCAAATGTTATGCTTCCCATGCCCTGACGTAACACATTCACTCAGCGAAACCCATTATTCATTTGGGGCACTCTTTCTCTCTTCTCTAACATACACACACTCCTTGGTTAGCTGGCTGCTGATCGCATTTCATGATATACTGGTTTATAGGAAAATATTATGGTTGGCTTCCAATCCCAGATTTTTCACTGATGGGTTCCATATTTACACCATCTTGGCCAAAGTCTCTGGGTCACCATTTCCACATATACCCACACATCATAAAGAGATACATTTTCTTAGTCTTCTGCTCATGCAGTCTGGAATTGTACTTGCTGTTGTTTTGGGCTATCCTGAGTTGCTCATTCCACTAAGAGGCATAACCATAACCATTGCAGCCTCCATTTATTGACATTTACAATTTTCCAGGCACATGCTAGGGACCTTACATTCGTTCTTTCATTCTATCCTCACATCACAACCTTGTGAGGTGGAAGAGCATGATGGAAGGAGAAAGGGGCTAAAAGCAAGGAATCTGGAGCCTGACTGCCTGGGTTCAAATCCTGGCTCTACCAATTACCAGCTCTGTGACATTGGGCTGATTTCCTAACCTCTCTATGCCACTTCCCTGTCTCTTAAAGGAAGCTGACGATAGCATCTACCTCACTGAATTCATATGAGGATTAAATGAGTTAATATTAATAAAGTGTTTGGAATGATACCTGACATCTGGTAATGGTTTGATAAATAAAATCCATTTTAATGATGAGGAAACAGGCTCAGAAGAGGGCACTCACTTGCTCATGTTGTGCAGATAGATTCCAGACTCAGACTCAGGACCATCTGACTCAAAAACATCTAAAACTGTTGCCCTGTGTTCTCTTCATTTGACAGATAATAAAACTGAAGCTCAGAGAAGCTAAGTGACTTGCCTGGGACTGCACAGCAAAACAAGACAAGCAAGATCTAGGGTCTCTGGACTGCCAGAGTGGAGATGCTTCCACAGGCTTTTCTCACTGATGCCCTCTGGGCAGACGGGCTCCTTAATATGAGAGTGAACACACACTCCATTTTCAGGTGAACCTGACACCGGTTGGCAGAAGGCACTCTGCCAATAATTAGTGAACATGTGGTGAATTTGCAACAGACAAGAGGAGCCTTATTATCCTATAGTTCCCAGGTTACTTAGGGAGGCAGAAATCACAGCAAGGAAAACCTTCAATAATAAACAGACATCTTGTAAAATTAATTGCAACCAACCTCTCTCCCTACTTAAAATTAGCATCTATTTCCAGCTCTGCTTTCAATGCCCCCATATGCACACAAGTGAACTCCCTCCATCTCTTCCTCCCTCTCTCTCTGTCTCTCTATCCCTCTCTGTCTCCGTCTGTCTGTCTCTCCCTCTCTGTGTCTCTCTCTCTCTCTGTGTCTCTCTCTGTCATTAAACAATAAAATTTAAGAAAAAATACAAGGTAGATTTACACAAATAGTGGGACCTCAGTCTTAGCTGTGTATGACTGAAAGGGATGCTGTGGTTTAATCTTAACAATAATCATAAAAACAAGAACATAAAAGTAAACAAACAACGTGACTGCTATTCATCAGTGCTTACCTGATGCCAGCCACTTTGCCAAGCCTATGAACGCATTACTTCCCATTGCCACAGATGAGAGAATTGAGGTTCAGACAGGTTAAAGTCATTGTGCTCAAAGTCTTGCAGCTGGTGAGTGGCAGAGCTGGGATTCAAACCCTAAACTGCCAGCCTTCAAAGCCTGTGCTCTTCATCTCTACCCCGATGCCTCAGTGCTTCCTTGTCCATTTCATTAAGCTCCATGGGCGCACATTCCCTGTCCTGTCTTGCTGTACAGTCCCAGGCAAGTCACTTAGCTTCTCTGAGCCTCAGTTTCACAATCTGTCATATGAAGGTAACGCAAGTGATTCCTTGTTGTGATGCAGGATCATCATAGAAAGCTGCCATTTCCAGCCTATTATGCAGTCCCTCAAGCACTGTGACTCCAAGTGGCATCAGCTCCTGGAAGAACACACTGTCTTACTGTCATTCCTTCCATTGTCAACTGATCCCTCCTTGAACCTCACTCTTCCCCTACTCTTAGTCCCCCACGTACTGCCAGCTGATTAAATAAAATCATTTTTGAAAATCCTAAGTGTCGGCCGGGCATGGTGGCTCACTCCCATAATCCCAGCACTTTGGGAGACCAAGGAAGGCAGATCACGAGGTCAGGAGGTCGAGACCATTCTGGGTAACACGGTGAAATCCTGCCTCTACTAAAAATACAAAAATTAGTCAGGCACAGTGATGGATGTCTGTAGTCCCAGCTACTCAGGAGGCTGAGGTAGGAGAATCACTTGAACCCAGGAGGCAGAGGTTGCAGTGAGCCGAGATCATGCCATTACACTCCAGCCTGGGCAACAAAGTGAGACTCTGACTCAAAAAAAAAAAAAAAAAAAAAGGAAAAAGAAAATCATAGGTGTCATGAGTAAGGTTTCTTAGTGTTGATGTAGAAGAACAAAACAGAATTGTGAAATAGAATCACTGCGGCTGTCGTTAAGTGCCGCCTATGTGCCCAGCAGCTGCTAGATCGGCCAAGTTTTTCTGAAGGGCCGGGTAGTAAATATTAAATAGTAAAATGTAAATATTTTGGACCATCCAGCCTTGGTTGGACTCTTCATCTCTGCTGTTGCCACATGTAAGCAGCCATAGACAATACATAAATAAATGGATGTAGCTGCATTTCAATAAAACTTTATTTATGAACACTGAATTTCATAATTTTCACATCACAAAATAGTCTTCTTTTTTTAATTGTTCTTCTATTGATTTTTTTCCTTAACCATTTAAACACGTTAAAAAGTACAAAAACAGCTGGGTGCAGTGGCGCACATGTGTAATCTCAACACTTTGGGAAGCCAAGACAGGTGGATTACTTGAGGTCAGGAGTTCGAGATCAGCCTGGCCAACATGTTGAAACCCCATCTCTATGAAAAATACAAAAATTAGCCTAGTGTGGTGGTGAGCGCATGTAATCCCAACTACTAGGGAGGCTGAGGCAGGAGAATCGCTTGAACCGGGGAGGTGGAGGTTGCAGTGAGGCAAGATCATGACACTATACTCCAGTCTGGGCTACAGAGCAAGACTCTGTCTGAAAAAAAAAAAAGTACAAAAACAAGCAGAGGCTGGACCAGATGCAGCTTGTGTGCCATAGTGTACCAGTTTCTTCCAACATTTTATTAAGAAAAATTTCCAAGCAGACACATTGAAAGAATTTCGCAGTGAACATCACCCATATACTCACCACGTGGATTCTACAGTTAACATTTTGCTGCACTTGCTTCATTATACACCTTCAACTTCTGCATCCTCCTATCCATCCACGCATCCTTCTTATTCTTTTGATGCAACCTAAGATTCTTTTTCTGCCAGGTGCAATGGCTCACACCTGTAATCCCAGCACTTTGGGAGGCCAAGATCGGTGGATCACCTGAGTTCAGGAGTTCGAGACCAGCCTGACCAACATGGTGAAACTCCGTCTCTACTAAAAATACAAAAATTAGCCAGACATGTGGCACACACGCCTGTAATGCCAGCTCCTCGGGAGGCTGAGGCAGGAGAATCACTTAAACCCGGGAGGCAGAGGTTGTAGTGAGCCGAGAATCATTGTGCTGTTGCACTCCAGCCTGGGTGACAGAGCGAGACTCTGTCTAAAAAAGAAAAAAAAAAAAGATTATTTTTCAAAAAGAAACCAGCAGCAATTTCTTCCGAGTGATAAGTGAGTCAGCCTAAGCAGACAGGCAAGAGGGAGTATAGGTGGGTACTGTCACTTTTTATATATAGGCAACAAACAATAGTTTTCCAAGGAGAACAGCAAATGATTTGCTGCTGTATCAACCAAGAATATGTTTGACAGTAGTAACGGAATGTGGAACAGATATTCTAAGACATTTTGTTACACCCACAACTGGGGGTGACCTATTCAGATATGCCTTCTCATTGCAAACACCCTCCAAAAAACTCCTCTAAAATTTTATCTAGCCATAAATCTGACATTTTCTCATTTATTTGCTTATTAATTTGTTGTCCATCTTCTCTTGTTAGAATATAAATTCCATGAGAACAGGGGTCTTTCACTTATTCACCACACGTATTCTGTGCTAGACAGGTGTCTACTATACACTCAATAAATAAATAAATATTTATTTTTGAGCCGGAATTTCACTTTTGTCACCCAGCCTGGAGTGCAATGATGTGAACTGGCTTACTGCAACCTCTGCCCCCTGGGTTCAAGGGATTCTCCTGCCTCAGACTCCTGAGTAGCTGGGATTACAAGCACCTGCCACCACACTCCGCTAATTTTTGTATTTTTAGTAGAGATGGGGTTTCACCATGTTGGCCAGGCTGGTCTCGAACTGCTGACCTCAAGTGAGCCACCTGCCTCGGCCTCCCAAAGTGCTGGGATTACAGGCATGAGCCACTGCACTCGGCCTCAATAAATATTTGTAAGAATAAGGAATGGCTCTGTCTTCCACAGCTCATAAGTGGTCTTTTATACCTTTTTTCTCTATGTCCTGTTTCCCATCTTCCAGTTTACCAGTTTTATCTTCTGATGTATTTATTCAGCCTATCTATGGAGAAGATTTGGTTTTTCTGTTCTTCTTTGGTTTTATTTTGCATTATTTTTTCACTTCCAATGTGATGGTGGTTATTGATTTTCATAACTGTTCTTATTTCATGGATATGATGAATAATTAGGAATATAATGAAGAATTATAGTGAATATAATATCCAATCCCTCTGAGGATGTTACTTATATATTTCTAAGACTGTCTTAGTCCAATTCGTACTTCTAAAACAGAAAGCCTCAGACTGGGTAATTTATAAGGAACAGAAATGTATTGGTCATAGTTCTGGAGACTGAGAAGTGCAAGATCAAGGCTTCAGCAGGTTGAGGCCTGGTCTCTATGCTTCCAAGATGGCACGCTGAAGAATGCTGTGGCTTGTGGAGGGAGGAACGCCATGTCCTCACATGGCAGAAAAGCAGAACAGAATGAACTTATCCCTGCAAGCTCTTTTCATAGAGGCCGTAATCCATTCACGTGGGCAGAGCCCCCATGACACAAACAGCTCCTGCTAGAGCCCATTTCCCAGATGCCGCACTGGGGATTAAGTTTCTAACACATAGATGTGGGGGGACAAATTCAGACCATAGAAAACTCCTTCTCTTTTATTGATCATTTCAATGTCCTTACATGTGAGTTTTAATGTTCATAGTGTTCAATCTCCTAAAATAATTTGGCAACTTTGGATGTGTGCGTTTTGCTCACTGGGGATGTTCTGCTTGTCTCCCTGTGAAGTCAGTACCTTCTTACTGCTGCTGGAGTCAGAGGTGAGGAAGGAGGAAGTGCCAGGAACAGGTATTTTGCACACAGGGCTTCCTGTTCTTTCCAGATGTGGTCAGTTGTGCTGGGCACTTCCCTGCCTCTCTGCCCCATCCCCACTGCTCCCTCCCAGGACAGGCACTTCCGCTTCCTATTACTCAACACAGAAAGGTTGGGGCGGGAGATCACATGTCCTTAGCGGCTGCCATTACTATGCCAGCACAACTGACAATCAGGACAGTTAACCTAGGGTCTCTTCTCCTCCTTCAATCTGTTGTGAATATCAGGAGACCGGAGAGATCCATGGGTGAAACAGGAGGATCTTATTTAGGTGCACCGGCTCAGTGGATTTGCATCTGAAAACTGAGCAAAGGACAAAGAAAATGGGGTACCTTTTATACATTCAGGATGATGCAGTAGTTAACAGGTTTACAGAAGCCAGAACAAAGAACAGTTAATTAATGTGTAACGTCTTGTGACGTACTTTACATTGAAAAGTAACATTCTTGAGAAACACATTCTGCAGTTTCTATCTGTTTTGTGATCTTGTAGCTAGCCAGAGTAAGAAAAGCAGGAACTTTGTTAAGAACGCGGGCAGGATAGATAAGGGTTACATGGTTTGCAGGAAAGCAGTTTAATATTTTTGCATAAGCAGAGCTGAGGAGGAGATATTATATTAAACACTGTACAACACAGTAAACTTTATTTTATCATGCAGCAATAACAGACCATTGTTATTATTTAATTTCTCTCTTCAGATCCACTCCCTGGAGCCTGCAGCTCCTCAGAGCCCTTTCCGCTCTGCACGGGCCCCCCTTCTTTATGTGTTTTGGCTGCAATGTCCTTCATCCAATCCCGTATCTCTTTCAGGGATCTCAGTTTCCAGTTCACCCAGGGCACCTCTGTTTAGAACCCAGCAACCTTATTAAAGTTTTTCCATCTCTTTCCTGCCATTCTAGAGGCTTGGGATGGACATCGAAGACTTGTGCATGTGTTCAGTCCACTTTCCTGACCCAATCTTGACACTTCTGCGTTTCATCTTCTGAAACTGCCTCAAACGTCCTGGTCCCTTGACTGCGCTCTTACTCAGTTTCCAACCCTGTTGATTTCCATTATACTTTTAACATGTCTTTGCTGCTATTTTAATAGGATCTTGAGTGTGTATGCAATCACCATCTTGAATGAAAAGTTTCTAAAGTGGCCTGTGACTCAGGAAGGAGATCATGATTAATGGGCAAGCATGGAAATCATTGCTGAATCCCTTGACTTAAATCCCCGCCCCAACACCTGGCCTACAAAATGGTCTCCTGCCCATACTTGAATAGTCCAAGTGATGCAGCATTCACTCCTCAAAATATTACCTGTGTTTACATACTACAGACCCAGCATCTCTCCCTCTCATTGACCATGACCTCTGAAATTCACTCTCTGATCCTATTTCCTTTCAGTGAAGGTGCAGAAATTGGGAAGCACTAGCTAAGACTGTTACCTGAAATGTATTCAGAGCTAGAGTGAACGTTGGGTCCTGGAGCAGACAGGACAGAGGACTAGTGAGATTTTTAATAAAATGGGGAGGAAGGAGATAGGCTATGGCTTGGGCCAGACCTGGAAGGGAGCCCAGGTGTGCAGTCTCTGGGAACCTGGGTGGAGAAGCAGCAGGAAATAAGCAGAAAAAGGAGGAGTTAGTCCATAAAGATAGAAGCGCAATGGCCCTGGATTCTCATCTCCACTCTGCAGTTTATAGCTTACAGTTGCTTAGCTTTGTGCCCCTTCCAAGAGGATTTTCCTGTCGTAGCTTTTTAATGTTTCAATATGCAGTATTGTTTTGCAAGGTACCATTCTAAACTGACTGACTTTCCTTCCTCCCTTCTCCGAAATAATTTTTAATTCTTGCAGACGGACTTTAGAATCATGTGTTTGAAGTTTTCAAAAATGGAATTTTTATTGGAACTGCATTACATGTATAAATTATTTAGGAAGAGCTGGCTTCTGAAGAGGGCAGTGCTGTGGACTTGGGCTGGGTTTGAATCCGGCCAATTTTCCAGCTGTGCTACCGTGAACAGGTACCTAGTTCCTCTGCACCTTGACTTCTCCATCTGTCAAATGGGTGATGATAGTAGCACCTACACCATGGTTGTTGGGTGGAGTAAGTGAGATTCTCCAGGTGTACCTTATTGTCACTGGTGGTGGTAGCAGTGTTTAGAACGCATCCCTCAGCCAGAGAGCAGGTAGGAGTTCTCCGTTTATTAAATCCTGACTTTGTTTTTTCATGTAAAACTTGCACGTTTCTGAAATACTCAGAGTACATTACTCAATATATACCCATATGTTTTGTGGACTTGATGCTGTCAGGACATTTCGTTCGGTTGTGATTAGTTCGTTGGAGCTGGTGGGGGCAGGGACAGCTGATCAGGGACGGCCGGAAGCAGGGAGATGAAGGAGAAGAAGTCATAGCTAGAAAGGGGACTAGGAAATGGGAGCCAGGTCCCAGAGCTGCTAGAAAGAAACGAAACTGAAAGCGGGGAATTTCCGCAAGTTTCGGGGAGGAGGAGAGGAAGCTAGGGAAGGCAGGGTGTCCAGCGTCCGTCCCCCTTTCACGCCCCGCGCGGGCGGGACGGAGGAACTAGGACCCGGCGCAGCACCCGCCCCGGGGGACAGCGAGCTGGGCGTGGTGGGGAGAGCCGCGCAAGGAAACGAAACTCGAAACCCAGAGGCCGCGGCGGGACCTTGCTTTCTCTGGCACCTGAGCCGGGCTGCCATGGACGTGTACGGCACGCAGGCCACCGCGCTGGACCGGTTCGTGGCCAGCAGGTTGCAGCCGCGGAAGGAGTTCGTGGAGAAGACGCGGCGCGCCCTGGGCTCCCTGGCCGCTGCCCTGAGGGAGCGCGGAGGCCGTCCTGGCGCCGCTGCCCCGCGAGTGCTGAAAATCGTCAAGGTGAGGTCCCACCTCAGGCTCTTTATGTGTCCAAAGGGGACAGTCCTAGGAGGACGCTTAAGCCTTACAATGCCTTACCGTGGGAGTGGCTTTATCCGCATGTGCGCTTCTCATTCATTTCTTTACCAGATACTTCCAATGTGCCAGCCCTGTGCTAAGTGCCCTGAACATACCATCCAGGTAGGTACTCTTAACCCCTGCTTGACAGATGGAGAAACTGAGGCACAGAGAGAGGCACAGTGAGGCACAGTGACGTGTCCAGTTCTGTAAGAGGCCCAGCCAGGATTCAAACCCAAGTAGGCTGATTCCTGCATCTGGGCTCTCAGAGGCTGCCTCTCATCCGTTCGTTCACCCACTCACTCACTCATTCACCCAGGCATTCAAACAGACCATGGGCCTCAGGCTATGCCAGACCCTAAGGACACAGAAGTAATAATACTCCATAATAGCCAGAATAGCCCAATTTATTCAGACATTACCAAATACCAATGAAAATTATCTCATTAAATGAGTATTATCTCACTTAATCCCCACATTCATTGAGGTAGGTATTATTGTACCTGTTTTGTGGATAGGAAAACTGAGGCTAGATGCTAAACTACTGCTCCGAGCCACTTTTCTTTTCCTTTTTTTTGACAGGGTATTTCTCTGTCACCCAGGCTGGAGTGCAGTGGTGCAATCTCGGCTCACTGCAACCTCCACCTCATGGGCTCAAGTGATCCTCCCACCTCAGCCTCCCAAGTAGCTGGGACTATAGGTGCACACTACCATGCCCGGCTAATTTTTTGCATTTTTTGTAGAGATAGAGTTTTGTCATGTTGCCTAGGCTGGTCTGGAACTCCTGTGCTCAAGTGATCCAAAGTGCCTCGGTCTCTCAAAGTGCTAGGATTACAAGTGTGAGCCACCACACCCAGGTAATTTTTGCATTTTTTGTAGAGATGGCATTTCACCATGTTGCCCAGACTCCAAGTCACTTTTTGTCACTTAAATACAGCCACAATGCCACTGTTACCCCAGGACACACACAGATTCAGGGAGGAGGCAAGTCATGAACTATCTTATCCTCAGGGTAAATTTGGGGGTGCCAGGAGTGGTCGAGGGAACCTGGGTGTGACAGAGCAGATTTGCAGGTTGTCAGGGGAGGAGTGAAAACAGAGTAGAGATGGCCTCAGAGCACCTGGTGGTTTGCTGGGGCTGACTTTCAGCTTGGGAGGTAGGGAAGGAGGAGGAGAGACTTGTAGCCTCAGAGATGGACAGGAGGGATTTTTGTGCAGCAAGAGAAAGCCCTGGCATCCTTAGCTTCCCTGGAAAGGGGTGCAGAGGAGGGGTCTCTGGCACAATCTCCCTGTACTTTCATTCCCTCCTCTGTAAAGTGAGCACATAATTGCCCATATCTGCAACCACATGTAACTACATCACAGTTGTTTCGTGTTGGAAGTGAGATTAGAGATGGCAGATCTCAGATGCAGAGCGGTGGCTCCTACAATGTTTAGGAGTTTCCTTTCCAAATCCTCAGGCTGGAAGCTTTGCCAAAAGAAACACTGACCAGACAGGTCTCGGAAATTCAGTCATACTGCAGTTCTGTGCCCGTTCTGAGCAAAGATTGCGAGCATGTGTTCTGCAAAGCAGAATCTGTTTTACCTGTGGTCGTGGGTTTTTCAAAAGTTAGTTGCCAACATTTAAAAATCATGGATTTAGGCCTGCTGCGGTGGCTAATGCCTGTAATCCCAGCACTTTGGGAGGCTCAGGAGAGCAGATCGCCTGAGGTCAGGAATTCCAGACCAGCCTAGCCAACATGGTGAAACCCTATCTCTACTAAAAATACAAAAATTACCTGGGCGTGAGTGGTGACGCACACGTGCAGTCCCAGCTACTTGGGAGGTTGCGGTGGGAGAATCACTTGAACTCATGAGGTGGAGGTTGCAATGAGCTGAGATCGTGCCACTCACTCCAGCCTGGGTGACAGAGCAAGACTCTGTCTCAAAAATAAAAATAAAAATTATGGATTTAGCCTGGCATGGTGGCGCATGCCTGTAGCCTCAGATACTTGGGAGGCTGAGGTGGGAAGATCACTGGAGCCCAGGAGTTCCAAGCTGCAGTGAGCTACTATCATATCTGTGAATAGCCACTGTACTCCAGCCTGGGCAACATAGGAAGATCCCATCTCTTAAAAAAAAATGTAGACTGGGCGTGGTGGCCATGCCTGTAATCCCAGCATTTTGGGAGGCCAAGGCAGGCAGATCACATGAGGTCAGGAGTTTGAGACCAGCCTGACCAACATAGTGAAACCCTGTCTCTACTAAAAATACAAAAATTAGCTGGGCATAGTGGCAAGCACCTGTAATCCCAGCTACTTGGGAGGCTGAGGCAGGAGAATTGCTTGAACCCGGGAGCTTGAGGTTACAGTGAGCCGAGATTGTGCCATTGCACTCCAGCCTGGGTGACAGAGTAAGACTCTGTCTCAAAAAAAAAAAAAAAAAAAAAATGTAAAACCTAGCCAGGCATGGTGGCATGTGCCAGTAGTCTCAACTACTTGAGAGGCTGAGGCAGGAGGATCGCTTAAGCCCAGGAGTTCAAGGCCACAGTGAGCTATGATTATGGCACTGCATTCCAGACTGGGTGACAGAACAAAACCCTGTTTCTATGGAAAAAACAAAAACGAAAAACTATGGATTTACATATTAAAATGGCTTCTCTTGAAATCTCAGACCTGGCTACCGTGGACCCACATTCCCACATGGCTTGGATGCCTACAGCCTTATGGCCACAGTTTCTCACCAGCACGCTCACCTCGCTCAAGTTGCCTGCCAGGCTGCAAGGGCACTAGAATTGTACCGTATGGAATTCTGAGTTACCTTTCTTTGCCTAGGGAGGCTCCTCTGGCAGGGGCACAGCTCTCAAGGGTGGCTGCGATTCTGAACTTGTCATCTTCCTCGACTGCTTCAAGAGCTATGAGGACCAGAGGGCCCTTCGTGCAGACATCCTCAGTGAAATGCGGACATTGCTGGAATCCTGGTGGCAGAACCCAGTCGCTGGTCTGAGCCTCCAGTTTCCTGAGCAGCATATGCCTGGGGCCCTGCAGTTCCGCCTGACATCCAGAGATCCTGAGGACTGGATGGATGTTAGCCTGGTGCCTGCCTTCGATATCCTGGGTGAGGGGTTCCTGGATGATTCCAGGATTGGGGGCAAGATCATTGGGAATAGCAGAGGACTTCCAATTCTAGCCCAGCCACCGTTGCTGTGTGACCTAGGCCAGCCTCTACCCCTCTCTCAGCCTCACTCTGTGTCCTAAACATATTAGATTTGTGCTAGACAAAGGCAGAGAAAGCCCAGATCATCCTGGATCTGTGGTCCAGCTATCAAGACACTTGGTCCTCCCACAGGCATCTTAGAGTTTCCTTCAGCTACCGCCTGGAGCGGTTACTGCTCACCCCTTCCACAAATACTCCCAAAAGCTAAGCCAAGTAGGCATGTGGCTAGCAGTTGGGGTCTGGGGACAAAACCAGAATTCTGCAAAATCTTGTCTTATATCTTGAAAACATTAATGTGATTTTTGCATTCGTCTCCGTAATATACCTATCTATGCTCAGGTTAAGACTAAAAATGTGCCTCTGTGTCCTCATCTGTAAAATAAGGATGATGACAGTGGGGATAATGGTAATGTTATAGAGCTGTCAGAAAAATTAAATGCATTAATATATGTAACAAACTTGGAAGTGTGCCTCGTGGCCAGGCGCAGTGGCTCATGCCTATAATCTTAGCACTTTGGGAGGCCAAGGTGAGAGGATGGCTTGAGCCCAGGAGTTCAAGACCAGCCTTGGCAAAATAGCAAGACCTAATCTCTACACATAATTTTAAAAAACAGCCAGGTGTAGCAGTGCATGCCTCCCTGTGGTCCCATTACTGGGGAGGCTGAGGTGGGAGAATTGCTGGAGCCCAGGCAGTGGAGGCTACAGCGAGCTGTGATTTGGCCACTGCAATCTATCTGCCTGAGCAACAGAGTAAGACTCTTCTTAAAAAAAAAAAAGGCAGGAAGGTCTAGCATGTGATAAGGGCTGTAGAGTGTTCGCAATTATTATTTCTATTGTTCTTTCTATTATTGTTATGATTATTATTTGCCTTGATGATCTGGGGATAGCTTTATCCTCTGAGCAGATAGCCGCATTCCCCTATGCCTGGTATCCCATGCCAAGTGTACCCACTTACTGGGTACACATACACACTTTTTCTTTTCTTTTTTTTTTTTGTGATGGAGAGCAGTGGTGTGATCTCAGCTCACTGCAACCTCTACCTCCTGGGTTCAAGCAATTCTCCTGCCTCAGCCCCCCAAGTAGCTGGGGCTACAGGTGCCACCATACCTGGCTAATTTTTGTATATTTAGTAAAGACAGGGTTTCACTGTGTTGGCCAGGATGGTCTCAATCTCCTGACCTCATAATCCACTGGCCTCGGCCTCCCAAGGTGCTGGGATTATAGGCGTGAGCCACTGCACACAGACACATTTTTAAGAAAGGGTCTCACTCTGTCACCCAGGCTAGAGTGTAGTTGTGTGATCTTGGCTCACAGCAGCCTCCATCCTGGGCTCAAGCAATCCTCCCATCTCAGCCTTCCAAGTAGCTGGGACTACAGGCACGCACCACGTTTGGCTAAGTTTTGTATTTTTTGTAGCGATAGGGTTTCACCATGTTACCTAGGCTCATCTTGAATTTCTGGGCTCAAATGATCCACCCGCCTCAGCCTTCCAAAGCGCTGGGATTACAGACATGAACCTCTACACCCAGCCTAGGTACACATATATGAATCCTACTAGTTACTACCTGTTAAATGCTTAACTATTCCAAGAACTTGACATGTTTTATCTCATTGATTATTCACAACAAACCTGTGAGGTCTGTACTGTTTTAGCTTTAATTTCACTAATGGGGAAACAGACTCAGAAACATACATTGACCCACCCAAAGCCACACAGCAGGGAAGCGATAGCAGCAACCTCAGGGAATTATGGAGAGTGTTTAGTTCCCCCAAGCCATGCCTGTGGGAGTGGTGGAGGAAAAGGCGCATAATGTCAAGTCCACTGGCTCTGAGCTCAAATCCCGACTGCATGGCGTGCTGGCTGTATAACCTTGGGCAAAGCGTGGAATTTCTCTGTGCCTCAGCTTCCTCAGCTATCAAATGGGATGAAGAATTATACTTGCTTCATAGGGTTGTGGTGGAGATACATGTAAAAACCTTCCACCCGGTACCCAGTAGGCAGTAAGTGTGTGTGTGTGTGTGTGTGTGTGTGTGTGTGTGTGTGTATTTTCAGATATATGTGTATATTTTCAGAGAGAGAGTCTCGCTGTGTCCTCTAGGCTGGAGGCTTCGGCCTCCAGAGTAGCTGGGATTACAGGCGAGTGCCACCATGACTGGCTAATTTTTGTATATTTTTAGTAGAGTCAGAGTTTCACGATGTTGGCCAGGCTGGTCTTGAACTCCTGACCTCAGATGAACTGCCCACCTTGGCCTCCCAAAGCGTTGGGATTACAGGTGAAAGCCATCACAACCACTGCTAAAGGATCAGGACTTTTTGTCTTTTATTTCTTGGGCATCATTTTCCTCTCCATAGCACCCTTTAATTAAGGGTATGTAGAGTGGTGTTTTGAGGAGAGCTCAGGGAGGAGAGAATTGCCAGACGGCAGGTACTGCTGACTCAGCTGGAAGCATGTTTCCTGTTTTACTATCTTGGAAGGCATCTGCTCCTCTTCGAGCTAGTGCTCTAGGTACTGCCTGGCCATTTGGGATGGAGGAACTCTCCCACTGCATTCTGGAGTACTGCTCTTCTTCCCTGCTTCCTGAAAAGCTCCAGGCTCTCTTCCCTGTCCCCCAACTCCTATGTTTCCAGATTTCTTCCCCTCCAAATTCTTCCTGTTCTCTCTCAGCGTCCCAGGCTGAGCTCGGCACCAACACCACCCTCCATCCTGTGTCCTTAGCACCATTCCTAACTCGCAGTGCTTCATATCAACAGGTCAGGTCACCTCTGGCATCAAACCCGAGCCACGAGTCTACTCCGCCCTCCTCGACAGTGGCTGCCAAGCGGGCGAGCATGCAGCCTGCTTCACAGAGCTGCGGAGGAACTTTGTGAACATTCGCCCAGCCAAGTTGAAGAACCTGATCTTGCTGGTGAAGCACTGGTACCGCCAGGTGAAGCCACTTGGAAGGGCTGCTCCAGACATGTGACTATTTGCTTTGTACTGTCATAGTCGTGAAACTATTATCTTACATTTAGTGGCCATTCATGTTCTCTTTCTGGGAATTGTCTGTTTATGTCCCTTGTGCATTATTTTCTCTTGGGTTACCTGTCTTGTTATTGATTTGTTGAAGCTCTTTATATGTTGTGGATACTGATCCTTATTTAGTTAATATAATGCATTCTTCCAGCATTCTTCCAGTCTGTGTCTTGGACTTTTGCTTTGTTTAAAAGTTATTTGTCAGATAAAATATTTAAATTTTAATGTACTTAGATATATCCTTTTAAAAATGATTTATTCTTTGTGTGTCTTAAGAAGTCTTTTCCCATCCTGCCAGGTATAGTGGCTCATACCTGTAATCCCAGCACTTTGGGAGGCCAAGGCAGGTGGATTACTTGAGGTCAGGAGTTTAAGACCAGTCTGGCCAACTGTCTCTACTAAAAATGCAAAAAAGTAACCAGGCATGGTAGTGCATGTCTGTAATCCCAATTACTTGAGAGGCTGAGGCAGGAGAATCGCTTGAAAACCAGGTGGCAGAGGTTGCAGTGAGCCAAGATTGCACCACTGTCGCCTGGGCCACAGAGCCAGACTCCATCTTAAGAAAAAAAAAAAGTCTTTCCCTGTCCTGACTTTGTAAAATGATTCTTTCCTATTTCCTGCCATCAGATTGCTTCCCATTGTAGTTCTTTTCATATTCAGGGCTTTGACCTATCTGGTATGGCATGAGGTAATATGTAGTCAGCATATCTTGATCCCCAGCCTCAGGGATGCTCCCTTGCTCTGTTCATACAAGCCAACCACTTTGCTGAAACCACCAGTGAGGGCTGGTGAGAAATGCCACTTGTGATTGAAACAGGGTTGGAACACAGCATCTTGCCCCCGGCTCAGCCTGGAAGGTCCCAGTCTGGTTCTGCAGAGAGCTGGCTCTCTTTCCTCCCCTTCAGCCTTCTAAGCCCCCTGCCATGCCCTCTCACAGGCGCTCCCACAGGGGTTGCAGAAGGAGACGCTGCCCCCGGTCTATGCCCTGGAACTGCTGACTATCTTCGCCTGGGAGCAGGGCTGTAAGAAGGATGCTTTCAGCCTGGCCCAAGGCCTCCGGACTGTCCTGCACCTGATCCAACAGCATCAGCACCTGTGTGTTTTCTGGACCATCAACTATGGCTTCGAGGACCCTGCAGTCGGGTGGTTCTTGCAGCAGCAGCTTGAGAGACCCAGGTACCTCCTAATATCCCACCACCTGCTCTCCTGTCCTGGGGCCAGGGTGAGATAATTAACAAGGATAAAAGCGGTCACATCTACTGAGGGCTTGAGTGTAGGCCAAAGCAAAATACTGTGTGTACGCATTTTAATTCACTGGATTCAGCCCAGCTGCACATTAGAATTACCTGGGGGAGTTTTAAAAAATATACCAGTGCCTGACCCCACATGTTGTATGTGTGAATGTTTTGCTGATGCATAGTAGAAAGTGAACACTCTGATGACTGTGTGAAGACTGCATGCTTAGAAATCACCACCCAGAATATTTCCAGCACCCCACACAGCCCCTCTCAGTCAGTAACCTTCCAAACATAACCCCACTTACATGTTTATAATTATTACAGTTGTGCTTTTTCTTAAATCTTATTTAAATGGATTCATGCCACATGTACTTTTGTGTCTGACTTCTCTTCCTCAAGATTGAATCTTTGAGATTTAGCTGTATAGTTATGGGTCATTCTTTTTTGTTGCTGTATAGTATTCCATTGTGTGAATTTATCAAAATATGTTGTCCATTCTATGATGATGGACACTTGCGTTCTTTCTGCTTGGAGCTATTACAAATCAGGCTGTTATAAACATTCTTGGACATGTTTTTCAGTGCAGATGCACATCTGCTGGAAATATTCCTAGGAATGAAGTTGCTGAATTGTAGTGTGTAATGCAGAGTCCTTGAGAGTGGATCTTGTTATCTTGTGATTCCATTGTGCAGTCAGAGTTGAGAACCATTGCTCCAAGTTAATCTCTACGACGGCTCATCAAGGCAGGCATTGTTGTTACCTTCATTGTGCAGATGAGGAAATTGAAGCTCAGAGAAGGTAAATCACCTGTCCCAGGTCACACAGCTGGAAAGTAGCAGCGATGCACTTGGAACCAGGTCTGTTTCACTCCAGAGCCCCTGATCCTGACTTTCTTGCTAACCAGAACCTTCTTGTCTCTCTGAAATTGCAGGCCTGTGATCCTGGACCCAGCTGACCCCACATGGGATGTGGGGAATGGGGCAACCTGGCACTGGGATTTGCTAGCCCAGGAGGCAGCATCCTGCTATGACCAGCCATGCTTTCTACAGGGGATGGGGGGCCCAGTGCAGCCCTGGGAAGGGCCGGTGAGTGAGGGGATCCCAGGACCCTTCGGTTTTGCACTATGTTTATGTGTCCAGTGTTTTCTGAGAATCTACTATGTGCCATATGGTGTTGAACAGGCTTTAAAAAGCAAGGGCGGCCAGGCACGGTGGCTCATGCCTGTAATCCCAGCACTTTGGGAGGCTGAGGTGGGTGGATTACCTGAGGTCAGGAGTTTCAAGACCAGCCTGGCCAATATGGTGAAACCACATCTCTACTAAAAATACAAAATATGATGGTGGGCACCTGTAATCCCAGCTACTCAGGAAGCTGAGGCAAATTTGCTTAAACCCGGGAGGTGGAGGTTGCAGTGAGCAGAGATCTCGCCACCATTGCACTCCAGCCTGGGTGACAGAGGGAGACTCCATCTCAAACAAACAAACAAACAAAAAGCAGAGGCAGCTGGCATGTAAAACAGTCCAGTCACCAAGCTGAAACTGCTGGGGAAGGAGCCCTTTGTTTTTCTGCAGTTATTGTCTGCCCGCTAGGCCTTTCTGCTCATCACAAGGGGCCCCATTTTGCAGTTTATCCCTTCAGAAATGCACCTTTTTCAAATCTGCCCAAAGATGCCATGTGGGTTAGCTGTGGCCCTCCCAATTCCCCTCTCTGAGCCTCAGTCACCCTGACCGTACAAAGGGTGGGAGCTGGGGAGAGAAAGTCTCAGGTTGATGCAGAAACCTCTGCACCTGAGTGAGGCAGCTCCTTCAACGACCTTCCAGGGCCTTCCATGTGCCGGGCGCTCAGCTTTGGGCCACCCCATCCAGCTAGACCCTAACCAGAAGACCCCTAAAAGCAGCAAGAGCCTCAATGCTGTGAACCCAAGAGCAGGGAGCAAGCCACCTTCATGCCCAGCTCCCAGTCCTGCTGGGGCAACCAGTGTCGCCCCCTCTGTGCCAGGAATGGCCTTAGATCTGCCTCAGATCCCCACCAAGGAGCTGGACCGCTTCATCCAGGACCACCTGAAGCCAAGCCCCCAATTCCAGGAGCAGGTGAAAAGGGCCATTGATGTCATCTTGCGCTGCCTCCGTGAGAAGTGTGTTCACAAAGCCTCAAGAGTCAGCAAAGTGAGTTGGGCCACTGGAGACACAGGGGGACGTTATCGAGGGATCGCCGTGGGGAGGGGAAGGAGTTACAGCAATGGAGCTGAGGCTGGGCTGGGGAACTGGATGGCCCAGGAAGGATGGTTTGCTGGTTTAAATAAATATATTTAAGTGCCAGCTTAGTTTTTCTTTTTTTTAGTGATACCGTTTTTAAAACACTATTAGAAGAATCAGATTGCATCTGTCCTCTGCTCAAAATCCTCCATGGTTTCACAGGGTGCAGAGGAGGCCTTCTTGGAAATAGATGCGCAGTGTTGCAGAGAAAAATTAGCACTAAGACAAAGGGTCTTTCAGCAACGCAATTTTTACTTCCTGGACTGTAGGAAGGGTACCTTCGCTAGCCCTTATGCCACGAGAGTACAATGAACAAAGGAAAACACACACATTTATCCCTTACGCATTTGGGGTGGTCCTTACTGCTGTGACTGATCTCTGTTGGCTGGAGCCAGACCTCAAATCTAAACTAAAACCCAGTTGGCCAAAAACTTAAAAACTTTTCTAAACAGGTAAAAGCAATGGAGAGCTGGGACATGCCTGTGAGCACGTCCAGCACAGATATCTTGGTTAAATACAAGGACGTAGAATGTACCTCGTGCCTGTAAGCACGGCATGTCTAACAGCTACGTAGGATAGAGCTTAACAAAGTTATTAGCACACTTATTCTTTAACAAGAAAGGAAGCTTTAAAAAGGAACTTTTCTGCTTCCCACAGGCTTCAAGTCCTGCAGGATGAGCCCTGGTCTCCCTCTGTCCCCTTCCACTGAGGCCTGACCACACAATTTAAAATTGCAGTCTTGCACTCGTGGTCTCCCTTCTTCTCTGCACAATGCTTAGTGTTTTCTCTGGACCTAATGTTTACTGATGGTCCCTTCCTCCCCTCCCCCAGCCAGGATGTAAGTTCCAGGAGAATAGAAATTTTTTGTCCTCTTTTCTTCTTTCCTTCCTGCAACAAACATTTAGTGAGCACTTACCTGTACCGGCATATGTGTGCTACCCCGTGTGATATCCCATCACATGTAAGTGCTCACTAAATGTCTGTTGCAGGAAGGAAAGAAGAAGAGAGGGAAGGGATTGATGGAAAGAGGGCAACAGAGCACAGGCGCAGGCCCTATTTGGCCTTGGGACCTCAATTTGCAGATGTGCAGTCAGTAGGCACTGTGGAGAGTAGGATAAAATGTTTGGTCGCCGCCCCCATTATCTGTTGCTGCAGATTGGTCTGGCTTTGCTCAGGCTTCATGGATCGGAGGACAGGTGCAGGCAGATACAACTTGACTCTCTGCCATGATTCTCAGAGGCCGCAGGACGCATGCAGTCGGCCTCTGTCATAGTGCCCAGACCTGATATCAGTGGGAGGGCAGTTTCCAGGATGTAGATGGGGTGCAGGTGATGGGATCGCAGTCTGAGTCCCAAGCTCCTAGAGGGTCCCCGGTCAGAGCTGTTCTTCTCTCCACAGGGGGGCTCATTCGGCCGGGGCACGGACCTAAGGGATAACTGTGATGTTGAACTCATCATCTTCCTCAACTGCTTCACGGACTACAAGGACCAGGGAGCCCGCCGCACAGAGATCCTTGATGAGATGCGAGCGCAGCTAGAAGCCTGGAGGCAGGACCAGGTCCCAGGCCTGAGCCTTCAGTTTCCTGAGCAGAATGTGCCTGAGGCTCTGCAGTTCCGGCTAGTGTCCACCGCCCTGAAGAGCTGGGTGGATGTTAGCCTGCTGCCTGCCTTTGATGCTGTGGGTGAGCCTGTGCCTTGGAGAGTGATAGGGACCTCAGGGGCCTAACAGGGGTGCCTGTCCTCTTCTTTGTGATCCTAATTCTCCTGCTTGACCAAGCATTGAAAACTGCTTTGAGATATTGAAAGTAATCACCATCAGATCTTATAACTAGTGCTTTAACTTTGCAAAGATTTTAATTATGAATTGTCTCAAGCATACAGAAAACTAGACATCACACACCCATGTACCCCAATTCAGATTTAACAAATGTTAACAGTAGACATATCTGATTGGTATTTTTTTAAAAGAAATGTCTCATAATTTTCTTCCTTATTTTAGAGGGTTTTCTTAATGGTTCATTTTTTTTTTTTTTAACTTTTGGAGGTGAATCTTAGCTTAGTAACTGTTGGTTTTAGTCAATGCAATTAAAGCTACCCGTTTCCCTTCAGTACCACGTTAGCTATAGGGCACAACTTTTGTTACACATGTATAACGTATAATTTACTATCTTTCCAGACTCAATACTTTGTACTTTTAACTATGGCATTATTGTTTGTTCTTTTATCCGTGAATAGTTGGAAGTAGCTTTCCAAATGGATATTTTGGGATTTTGTTTGCTTTTGGCATTTACTTATTATCTTTTTTTAGATTGTAGTCAGAAAACATACTCTATGTGATATCAATTCTTTAGAACTTATTGGCATTTTCTGGGTTGCCCATGGTTGAAAAGAATGCATGCTTTCCAGCCAGGCATGGTAGATCATGCCTGTAATCTCAGCACTTTGGAAGGCTGAGGCAGGCAGGCCGCTTGAGGTCAGGAGTTTACGACCAGCCTGGCATAGTGAAACCCTGTCTCCACTAAAAATCCAAAAAAAATAAAAAAGCCTGGCCTGGTGGCGTGCAGCTGTAATCCCAACCACTTGGGAGACTGAGGCAGGAAAATTGCTTGAACCTGGGAGGCAGTGGTTACAGTGAACTGAGATTACACCACTGCACTCCAGCCTGGGAGACAGAGTGAGACTCCATCTCAAAAAAAAAAAAAAAAAAAAAGCGCATGCTTTCCATTGGTGAATGTAGACTTCTATACAGGTCCTTTAGATCCAGCTTATGATTTTTTGCTCAGATCATTTTTTGTTTGGTCTCTCAATTTCTGAGTGAGATATCTTAAAATCTCCTGCTCTGAATGGAGATTTATCCATTTTTCCTTGCAATTCATATATAAAGTTTTGCTTTTAATCTTTGGAAGCTATGTTACTGAGGACATATAAGCATATAATTGTTATGTTTTATTGGATTGTTCTTTTTATTATTAAGTATTAATCTTCATTATTCCGAAAGTCTCTTGTCTCATATTAGTTTAGGGCAGTCCTCTTTTGTCAGCATTTTCCTGGTGTGCCCTCTCCACTCTTTATTTTCAAGCATGTGTTATTGAATTGTACCTGCTATAGGCATCACAAAGCTAAAAGATAAAAATAATGCTTTTCAAAGGTTTACGAATATCTTAGAACTAAACTGCCAGACACTAATAATAGGGGAGATGATTCCTTTGTGTTTGTTTCTACAGTCTATGCAAATTAAAACCTATTAATATAATTAACAAATTTTTTACCATTGCTACTTGATGCCGGTTCTTGCTTCTGTATTCATTTTCCTTCTTCCAGAAAGATATCTTTTAGTACTTTTTCAGAAAGGATTTATGAGTGACAGATTTTTCTCAGGCTTTGTCTAAAACACTGTCTGTTTCACCTCCATGCTTGCATTGATGTTTGACACTTGTTTTCCCTCAGGTCTGCTGTCTTCTTACCTGTTGTTGCCTATGAGAAGTCTTCTGTCCATTGTTGATTTTTTGTTGTAATGATCTATTTTTTGTTTGTGCATGTGGTCTTTTTTTGTTTCTTCATTTTGTTTTGATTTCCCTAAGACTTTCTCTTGGTTCATAGTATTCTTCAGTTTCTCTTTGATAGATCTGTGCATGGACTTATTTTTTTTTAATTTATTGCATTTTAGGTTTTGGGGTACATGTGAAGAACATGCAAGATAGTTGCATAGGTACACACGTGGCAGTGTGATTTGCTGCCTTCCTCCCCTTCACTATATCTTGCATTTCTCCCCATGCTCTCTCTCCCCAACTCCCCACCCCCTGCTGTCCCTCCCCTATTCCCCCCATCAGACCCCAGTATGTAGTGCTCCCCTCCCTGTGTCCGTGTGTTCTCATTGTTCAACACCCGCCTATGAGTGAAAACATGCGGTATTTCACTTTCTGTTCTTGTGTCAGTTTGCTGAGAATGATGGTCTCCAGGTTCATCCATGTCCCTACAAAGGACACGAACTCATCGTTTTTGATGGCTGCATAATATTCCATGGTGTATATGTGCCACATTTTCCCTGTCCAGTCTATCATTGATGGGCATTTGGGTTGGTTCCAGGTCTTTGCTATTGTAAACAGTGCTGCAGTGAACGTTCGTGTACATGTATCCTTATAGTAGAATGATTTATAGTCCTTTGGATATATACCCAGTAATGGGATTGCTGGGTCAAATGGAATTTCTATTTCTAGGTCTTTGAGGAATCGCCATACTGTCTTCCACAATGGTTGAACTAATTTACACTCCCACCAACAGTGTAAAAGTGTTCCTATTTCTCCACATCCTCTCCAGCATCTGTTGTCTCCAGATTTTTTAATGATCGCCATTCTAACTGGCGTGAGATGGTATCTCAATGTAGTTTTGATTTGCATTTCTCTAATGACCAGTGATGATGAGCATTTTTTCATGGTTGTTGGTCTCTAATGTGTCCTCTTTGAAATGTGCTTTCCCTCCTGAATCTGAGAGTTCAATTCTTCCTTTAGTTTTAGGGAGATGTCTTCCAATAGCTCTTTGAATACTGCCTCTCCTCTATCTCCTTTGTTCTCTTCTTCTGGAACTCCTGTTAGATGGTTTCTTAGCTCATCCTCCATGGCTTTTCATCTCTCTCATTGTTCCCATCTCTTTGTCTGTCAGGGCAGCCTGATTTTCAGTGGCTCAGACCTGTCTTCTGGCTTATAAACTGTCTTCAAATAATGTCTACTCTGCTGCCTATCCTTAATTTTTTTTTAATTTCAATTACTTTTCACCTCTAGAAGTTCTGTTTCTCTCTTTCTTAATCAATCTGTTATTTGTTCATAGACTTCAATTCTTTCATTGTGGTTTCAGTTTCTTTGATGTCTTTAATAATTGCCAACACGCTTATTTTAGTGTCTCAGATTGTCCTATTACCCTCAAATTCTTGAGGTGCTAATTTTCCTATTTTTTTGTGTCACCTGACTCTCCCTCATGGTCATCATGTCCTCATGTGGTTTGTAATTTTTTAATGTGAACTCATCTTTGGGGTCTGTGGAGCTTTGGTTGTACTTGCTTTTCCAGCGGAAGTTCCTTGTGCTCTGGGTTGGAGAAACATTCCTTGGGGGACCAACTTTCATTTTGCTTCTACCTGGACTCCAAGAGTTTCACTAATTCCCAGGCTAGATTATGCATTTATTTAATAGTCTGGGATTTCCTCACCATGCAGATACTGTAAATTTGGACTTCAAATCCACATCTAGCACAGGATCGGGGTCCCAGTTTCTCGCGGGGGATTTTCCTTTCCCCCGACCCAGAGCCCTAGCAGCAAGCTTCCTTGAAGCCCTGTTCTGCCAGTGGGTAACTTCTGCAGTCACCTTTCATGAAGAAGGCATTTATTTATTACAGAGGCCAGTCTTATGAAAGTGGGCGACGAGACTCAATTCTAGCCTTCTCTCCGGGTCTTGTTTTTCTTCTTCTGGAGGATAATGTTAATAATAACAATAATGACTGCTTACTGAGCATGTGATGTATTCTATGCACTGTTGTAAGCACTTCACATGCAGATTTCAATTGATTACTACAATAGCCTTAGAAGGATAGGTGCTATTTTTGATCCCCTTTTACAGATGAGGAAACTAGACCGGAAGAGGCAAAAATTACATGGCGTGGATTTGAACCCAGGCTTATTGGCCTCTAAACCTCACTTCTTTAACCATTATGTGACACAGCTTTTCTGGGTCAAGATTATCCATCTTTCAGCTTTTGGGGAAAATTTAAAAAACAAAAAATAAATAGAAGATCATCCACCTTGCAGAGTTACTAGATGGATTAGCAAAAATTATTGAAAAGCATCCAGTACAGAATTGATGCTGAAAAAATGAAAGCTCTGATTGTCATTCAGCGTTATAGTATATTGTTGATTACAGTGTTAGGTGACTAATGTTAGAATATTCATAAAGGCTGGTGAATGGATAGGCTAGTAAATGCTGCTGTCATCAATTGGAGTTGCATACTCAGGGTGTTTCAAACTTCCACAGGGCAGCTCAGTTCTGGCGCCAAACCAAATCCCCAAGTCTACTCGAGGCTGCTCCTCAGTGGCTGCCAGGAGGGCGAGCATAAGGCCTGCTTTGCAGAGCTGCGGAGGAACTTCGTGAACATTCGCCCCGTCAAGCTGAAGAACCTGATTCTACTGGTAAAGCACTGGTACCGCCAGGTGAGTAGCCGTTGGCTCCTCCTAGGAAGCCGCCACTACCGTGGCAACTACGCCAGGCAATCAGCTCCTCCCTGACACCCACATCTCCCCCCTTTTGCTTCTTATTGGTTCTTATTTGCCTCTTATATCTTACTGCTTCTTATTTGCTTCTTATATCCAAAATAGAAGAAGCTGCCTCCTCCATCCTCCATTTCCTGCCCAGATCTGTAAGCCACTATTAGAAAAAATCTTTTCTCCATCAAGTCTGAAGTTCTAATTTCTTGTGCCTGGAATTCACTGTCTCTCTTTAGCCCATCCACTTCTCTCTTTTGACACTGCAAATGTTTTCTGTTTTTCCTTCACTTCCAAGCCTTTGCTTATGATGTTACCACCACCTATTTCAATGTTTAGAAAATTTAAATTACACATCTCTATTTAAACTTTTAGAAAAGAAAACTCTTCTTTCTGGAAGCGTAAGAGCCGGCAATGACCACCATATAGTAAGGGCCTGTCCAAGGTATAAAAACCAGAACATCAGAACAGAAAAGATCTGAACAGAAAAGCTGATGACTTTTTATGGGCTCCTGGATCAAGCTGTGCCAGAGAACAGATCTATTCCAGGGCTTTTGGGTTACATCAGCCAATACATTCTTTCTAGCCTTTTTTGGGGGGTTACATCAGCCAATACATTTTTTCTAGCCTTTTTTTTTCTTCACTTTGTCACCCAGGCTGGAGTGCAGTGGCAAGATTACAGCTCACTGCAGCCTCAACCTTCTGGGCTCAAGCAATCCTCCTGCCTCAGCCCCCCAAGTAGCTGGGACTACAGGCATGCACTACCTACCACTCCTGGCTAATTTTTGTGCTTTTTGTAGAGATAGGAGTCTCACCATGTTGTCCAGGTTAGTCTTGAACTTCTGAGCTCAAGTGATCCACCCACCTTGCCTCCCAAAGTGCTAGGATTACAGGCGTGAGCCACCGCACCTCCGCCTTGTTTCCTCTTTTGAGTGGCAGCGAACTCCAAGCATCCCTCAGAGCTCCCTTACTAAATACCTCTCTGAAAGCTGACTTGCATTCATGCGTCCCTGTATTCAACAGACACCTGTCGAGCACCCACTATTTCTAATTATAGTGATGGGTGCTGGGATACCAAGATGAATATGTTGCAGCCTTTATTCCTGTACAACCACCCCCTGCTATGCGATTAATGTTAAATATTCCTAAAGGCTGGTGATGGATGGGTAGGTCAATTCCTCTTCAATTAGAGTTACACACTCAGGATCTTCCAAATTTCCAAATTCCTTGAGGGGAGACACTAGGCAAAAGCCACAGCTGAGCTCGTAGTCTCACTGTGTGATCTTGGACAAGTCACTACCCTTCTCTGAACCTCAGTTTACCCACCTGTAAAATGAGAAGCGTCAGCCAGTTTCTGTCCTTTCTGGGCTTCTGTTTTCTATTTTCCCTTCCTGCCCCCAGTGCTATGGCCACACTCAGCTCACCTCCACTGATCACTTATCTTTGGTTGGCCTTGGGTGACACAGGTTGCGGCCCAGAATGAAGGAAAACGACCAGCCCCTGCCTCTCTGCCCCCAGCCTACGCCCTGGAGCTCCTTACCATCTTTGCCTGGGAGCAGGGCTGCAGGAAGGACTGTTTCAACATGGCTCAAGGTTTCCGGACAGTGCTGGGGCTCGTGCAGCAGCATCAGCAGCTCTGTGTCTACTGGACGGTCAACTATAGCACCGAGGACCCAGCTCTGATAATGCACCTTCTTGGCCAGTTTCGAAAACCCAGGTGAAGACCTGCTTCCTTTTACCTGGCTTTCTGATCTTTCTCCTCCCCACTGTCACCCTGGAGTCAGTCATCCAGGAGGGGTCCAAGGTCGGGTCTGGTGTGGCAGTCCCTCTCCTCACTCTGCTTCCCTCTGGACTGTTTGCTGAGAAAGTGTGGACATAAGGAGTCCCCAAAGAAACCAGGGCCCATTTTATTAACATGATACAATAGTATTTCCCAACTGAACAGGTCACCCAATAGCTCTCCAAGCAGGGCAGCCAACTGAGACCACTTCTGCACCCGAGCAAGGCTGGGCCAACCCGAGGTCCTGACACGCTTTTCAGCCCTCCCACCCACCTCCTCTTTCACTGACTCCCACCTTCCCCACCCACCCACCTGCTGTGCCCCCAGACCCCTGGTCCTGGACCCCGCCGATCCCACCTGGAACGTGGGCCAGGGTAGCTGGGAGCTGTTGGCCCAGGATGCGGCAGTGCTGGGGATGCAGGCCTGCTTTCTTAATAGAGACGGGACACCTATACAGCCCTGGGATGTGATGGTAAGATGGAGGACCCTGCTCCCTGCCCCCCAGTCAGGTTCCCTTAACCTGCCAGTGCACCCATCCCAGCTGCTAGGGGGGTTGGTTGCTGACAACTCATAGCCACCCCTTCTCTGGAGACTTGCCTTCCATGAGATGCACAGGTTGCTACGTCCCAGCCAGGGCTTGGGTGACACCGGGGTACAAAAGGCCCAACTTGGTCTCCAGGCAGAACAGACTCTGTGATGCAATTCATGCTCCAGCGATCCCTGTGGGATCAGGCAAATGCTTGTCTCGAGTTGAGCCCCCAGCTTTGCTGAGCTACTTCTCTGCCCCTGCTGCTGTCCGCGTTCCACTTCTCCTGCAAGCACTGCCCCAATTAATCACATGCACAAGAATTCCCACCATTGGTTCGGCTTCTAGGAAAACTGAGATGTAAGCCACTTGCAGCTCCCGAAAGGATATGATCTTATCACATTTACTATTTTGCAGCAGGCTCTCTTTTTTTTTTTTTTTGAGACGGAGTTTCGCTCTCATTACCCAGGCTGGAGTGCAATGGTGCGATCTCGGCTCACCACAACCTCCGCCTCCTGGGTTCAGGCAATTCTCCTGCCTCAGCCTCCTGAGTAGCTGGGATTACAGGCACGCGCCACCGTGCCCAGCTAATTTTTTGTATTTTTAGTAGAGACGGGATTTCACCATGTTGACCAGGATGGTCTCAATCTCTTGACCTCGTGATCCACCCACCTCGGCCTCCCAAAGTGCTGCGATTACAGGCGTGAGGCACCGCGCCTGGCCCACAGCAGGGTCTCTTAACCAGTGTTTAATACTCAAGACAATCCATTGAGACATGGGCTCATTATGGCACTCATATAAGATGGGGAAACTGAGGCTGTGTATTGGTGCTGGAACCAAAACTCAATCTCAGGTCCTTCTGATGCTACCTCAGAACCTAACAACCAGCTCAGAAGGCAAGAGGGATATAGGAGGCAGTGAGCATCTTGTCCTTAGAGGACATCAAGGGGCAGGGCTTGGGTGAGCACTGGGAGTTCCGTCTCGAGCTGGCCCCACCTGGATTCTCTCTGCAGCCCGCCCTCCTTTACCAAACCCCAGCTGGGGACCTTGACAAGTTCATCAGTGAATTTCTCCAGCCCAACCGCCAGTTCCTGGCCCAGGTGAACAAGGCCGTTGATACCATCTGTTCATTTCTGAGGGAAAACTGCTTCCGGAATTCTCCCATCAAAGTGATCAAGGTGGTCAAGGTGAGTCCTCAGGGAGCTGTAGGCAAGCAATGTCCTGCAAGCTGCTGATCTCTCCCAGGCCGGGGCCAGGCCAGACCCACTTCTGTGGCCCTCGTAGCAACCAGCACAAAGCCAGGCATCACGAAAGAGCCTGAAAGTGGTCATGGGAGGATGGCAGAGAGAGGTTCAGATATGCCCAAAATGTCTCTTTTAGTTGCTAGTGACACCCAACTCAAAACAGGCAACAAAGGAATGTATTGGCTGATGTAACTGGAAAGTCCTGGGGTAGGGCTGCTTTCAGGCATAGCTAGATCCAGGAGCCCAGGCAGCATCATCAGGACTCAGTTTTTCTCTCCAGTTCTTGGTTCTTCTTTCTCATGTCTTGGATAGGCCTTTAACATATGGTGGTATTTAGAAACTCTAAGCTTCCAGAAAGGGGAGTTTTTTCCTTAAAATTCAAATAAAAGTCTTGGAATTGAGTCTCATTGGCCTGGCTTGGGTAACCTACCGACCCCCAAACCAGTTGTGGTGCTAGTGAGATACTATGCTCTGAGTGGCCAAGACTGGGTCACATGGTGGAGCGGTCCCTGCCTAGACCTCAGGGGCTGAGTGTGGGGTAGGGGTGGTCCCTCCAAAGAACACCAGGACGCTGATCCCAGGTGGAAGGACGCTGGGGGTATAAAAAAAGTCACACCGTCCATGGCACTGGATACATCTTCAGTCCACAGTTGGAGAGACAAGTGAGACCCAGATCAGCTCCAGAAAGTGTGAGCATAGAGCTAACCAAGGAGGAGTGCCAGGGATGCTGGTTTGCTGTGTGACCGTAGGCATATACACTCCCTCTCTGATCCTCACTTTCCTGATTCCTAACACTTGAGGTGAGTGGCTAGGCTCACTGGTTCTCAACCCTGGCTTCCCAGGCTTGACCTTGGAATCACAGTTTTTAAAAAAAATATGCTGATGCCCAAGCCCTAACCCAGGAAAAATTAAATCACAGTCTTGGGGGGATGGGAGCCAGCCATTAATCATTTGTAAAAGCCTTCCAGGTGCCTACAGGCTTGGGAGCTGCAGGTCCCAAAAACCAACCAACAAACAAAACACTTCTCAAATCCTCTCCAGTCACAAAACATGATGGATTAAGAAATGTTTGCGTTTGTTGAAAGGTTTAAACTTATCTCTTGCATGCTTCTTTTTCTGACAATCTTACCATATTAAAGATATAACACAGAGAAGTTAGTGACTTACTTGTCCAGGGTCACACAGCAGGTTTTCTAACTCATAGTTCAGAACCCACAGGCAAGAGGATACCAAGCCATGCTTCAAGGGTTGAGCCACCTGCCATGTCCTCTCCAGGGCGGCTCTTCAGCCAAAGGCACAGCTCTGCGAGGCCGCTCAGACGCCGACCTCGTGGTGTTCCTCAGCTGCTTCAGTCAGTTCGCTGAGCAGGGGAACAAGCGGGCCGAGATCATCTCTGAGATCCGAGCCCAGCTGGAGGCTTGTCAACGGGAGCAGCAGTTCGAGGTCAAGTTTGAGGTCTCTAAATGGGAGAATCCCCGCGTGCTGAGCTTCTCACTGACATCCCAGACGATGCTGGACCAGAGTGTGGACTTTGACGTGCTTCCAGCCTTTGACGCCCTAGGTGAGGTGCCCTGGCATAGGTCTGAGAGGGGGAAATACAGAGGCAGGGCTGCCATGGCAGTTGCAGAGGTTGCACAGTGCACAACCAGGCCACACCTGTTCGTGTCACTGCAGATGTTGTAGTCACATATGTTCATCACAACTATCCCGCCAAGTATTTAAAGAAGAGGTCACCTTTTTCTAATTTACATAAGCATTCTGTGGGCCGACAGCGGCCTCAAGCTGGGTTCTAGTCCCAGCTATTCCACCAACGTGCTGGGTGACCTTGAACAAGGGACGTCCTGTCCTGAGTCCCGGTGACAGTAAGGACATGGACATTTCTTGCACATTCCCAGCTTTGCATGTGTGTGTGCCTCCTGTCTCCTCCTGCTGCACATCCATTTTTTCAGTTCATCCAGTACCTGCGTCTACTCTGTGCCTAAAGTCACACCGTCCATGGCACTGGATACAACCTCAGTCCACAGCTGGAGAGGCAAGTGAGACCCAGATCAGCTCCAGAAAGAGTGTGAGCATAGAGCCAACCAAGGAAAGGTGCCAGGGGTGCTGGTTTGCTGTGTGACCGTAGGCATATACACTCCCTTCTCTGATCCTCACTTTCCTGATTTCTTTCTTTTCTTTTTTATTTTGAGATGGAGTTTTGCTTTTGTTGCCCAGGCTGGAGTGCAGTGGCACAATCTCGGCTCACCGAAACCTTTGCCTCCTAGTTTCAAGCGATTATCCTGTCTCAGCCTCCTGAGTAGTTGAGATTATAGGCATGCACCCTCACATCTGGCTAATTTTTTGTATTTTTAGTAAAGACGGAGTTTCTCCATGTTGGTCAGGCTGGTCTCGAACTCCCGACCTCAGGTGATCCACGCGCCTCAGCCTCCTAAAGTGCTGGGATTACAGGTGTGAGCCACCACGCCCGACCCACACTTTCCTGGTCTCTAACGCTTGAGGAGAATGGCTTGGCTCACTGGTTCTCAGCCCTGACTAGTGCTCTACCAGGCACCAAAAATAAAGCCTTGAACAAAATAGACACAACTCTCTTCAATCTCTTCAACTCTCAGTTTGGTTAGTAGAGTTTGCAGAGTGAGAAAATCCCTCGCATCTGAATTTATTTGGTTTCTCAGTTTGAGGGAGCAGGTGACCAAGGGAGGGAATCACATGAATTTTTTTTTTTTTAAGAGGCAGGGTCTTACTTTATCACCCAGGCTGGAGTGCAGTGGTGTGATCATGACTCACTGCAGCCTCAAATTCCTGGGCTCAAGTGATCCTCCTGCCCCAGCCTCCTGAGAAGCTGAGACTACATACAGGTACACACCACCATGCCTGGCTAATTTATAGAATTTTTGTAGAGATGGGGATCTCACTATGTTGCCCAGCCTGTATGGAACTCCTGGCCTCATATGATCCCCCTGCAGTGGCTTCCCAAAGTGCTGGAAATACAGACCTGAGCCACTGCACCCTGCCTAGAAATTTATCTGAATCTGTTCAGTTCCTCAGTTCAGCAAGCAAGAATTGGATGTTAAGGAATGCCTTTAAGTGCAATGTAACCAGAATGGTGATGTCAACTCCATATACAGCTCTATTACCTGGAGGAGGCTGTAACACTGAGGCCTGCCCTCCCTTGGTTAGAGAGAAAGATAAGCAAGTATTAAAGAGGTCTTAAAGATAGGTTAGTTCCCAGCTGAGACTTTTTCCAAGATGAGTATGCAGATGGTTTGAAAGGAGGCAGAAAAGGGAGTATGACTGTCATCAGGGATTTCATGTGGGTCATGCCACATCTGTGTCCACCTAAATACACCCTGTGGCCTCCCAGTGGATCCCAAACCACCCTTTGGAAAACACCCAAGAAGTAGGGGATCTCAGAAGTCCTTTCTAATTTGGCCCCACTGGGACACTGTGGGAACCGGAGTGATGGTAACAATCTCCCCGTCTCCAGGCCAGCTGGTCTCTGGCTCCAGGCCCAGCTCTCAGGTCTACGTTGACCTCATCCACAGCTACAGCAATGCGGGCGAGTACTCCACCTGCTTCACAGAGCTGCAGAGGGACTTCATCATCTCTCGCCCCACCAAGCTGAAGAGCCTGATCCGGCTGGTGAAGCACTGGTACCAACAGGTTCGGCACAGGGATGGGCCACCTTCCCCAGCACCTGTCCTCTGTCTCTGGAGCACTTTCCCGGGAGGAGGTAGGGCCCAGCCCTGGCCAGGATCCTGGTTAGTAAGAGCAGAAAGAGTGCTATATCCTAGCTGTGGGACTGTAGTTTTCTTATCCATAAAATGGGGCTGATAAAACTATGGCCCAGGATGTGATGGGATAAGGCATGGCAAGGCATCTGGCACATATAGATGCTCAATAAAAGTTTGGGGGTTGCTCTGCCAAGTCCAGAAGGATCCCTTCTGTACCTCATCAGTGCCAGTATGGACCAACACATCTTCTTTCTCCTTGTTCTCCAGTGCAACAAGATGCCCAAGGGGAGAGGCTCCCTACCCCCACAGCATGGGCTGGAACTCCTGACTGTGTATGCCTGGGAGCAGGGCGGGAAGGACCCCCAGTTCAACATGGCTGAGGGCTTCCGCACAGTCCTGGAGCTGGTCACCCAGTACCGCCAGCTCTGTGTCTACTGGACCATTAACTACAATACTGAGGACAAGACTGTTGGAGACTTCCTGAAACAGCAGCTTCAGAAGCCCAGGTTCAGGTCTACCCCCAATGTTCCCCAATAACCTGGGATCATTCACTCTCCCCACTTTCTAGATTGCAGAGCAGAGATAGGAAAATGCTCTTCCTAGAACTGAGTTCCTTTCTAGAAGTTATATTCTTAGCAACTGGGGGACAAGCAGTCAATTTTCTGATCACCCCAGAATAGGATTACCAGATAGACTGCAAGACCCCAAGTTAAATTTGAGTTTCAGATAAACAATGAATAACTTTTTAGTACAAGTATGCTCCATGCCATATTTGAGACATAATTATGCTTAAAAACTTATTCACTGTTTATCTGAAAGTCAAATTTAACAGGACATCCTGTTTATTTGTGGGGTTTTTTTTTTCTGTTTTGTTTTGTTGCCTGGAGTGCAGTGGGGCGATCTTGGCTCACTGCAACCTCTGCCTCCCAGGTTCAAGGGATTCTCCTGCCTCAGTCTCCAGAGTAGCTGGGACCACAAGCACACCCCACCACATCCGGCTAATTTTTGTATTTTTTGTAGAGACGGGGTTTTCACTATGTTGGCCAGGCTGGATCCGCCTGCCGAGGCCTCCCAAAGTGCTGGGATTATAGGTGTGAGCCACTGTGCCTAGCCTTGCATTTGTATTGTTAAATCTGGCCACCCTACCCGTGAACCCACCCAGATGCCATAAGCACTTTCATTCTTTGGGATTTTGCCTACCTCTGAAATGGGTACAGAAATAACAGAGATGCTCTTGCAGACTTAGGATGATCTCCAGTCAGTGGGTAGTGGCTACTCAGAATGATGTGTTGACAAGGCTGTACCCTAACCCTAGTGGTGTCCGAAGGTTGAGCATCCTGAATGCAAAAATTCAATATCTGAAAGTGGCCCAGAATTTGAAGCTTTTTGACCATCAACAAAATGCTCGTTTTCGGATTTTCAAATTAGGGATTCTTAACTGGTAAGGCAAAGAGTCCAAAATCTGAAAACATGCGAAATCCAAAACACTTCCGGTCCCAAGCATTTTAGACAAGAGATACTCAACCTGTGTCATGCATGAAGGAAGGGAGAGTTGTGGAACTAGTGCTGTGATTGATTAACAATGCCTTCCCTGAAGAAGGAAGGGGTAAGTGATAGCACTGTGATTGATTAGTAATGTTTGCCTGAACGCAGAATGGAAAAGTGGCCGTGTGTGTCCTATTTTCTATACCTACCCTGCAGTGTGTGCCTGGAGTACTGAGGAATCTCTGAGCCCTGGCCCTAGCCCCTGCAAAGTGTTAGGTGAAAAGGGAAAATAGCCCAACCAGAGTCACAGGTGGACACCTAGATGTTGCCAGGAATAAGACTAACCCTGGTTGGGAATTACAGGCCTATCATCCTGGATCCGGCTGACCCAACAGGAAACCTGGGCCACAGTGCCCGCTGGGACCTGCTGGCCAAGGAAGCTGCAGCCTGCATGTCTGCCCTGTGCTGCATGGGACGGAATGGCATTCCTATCCAGCCATGGCCAGTGAAGGTGAGAGAGCTAAGGTGCCAAAGGAAGTACCCTTTGGGGGTAAGGGAGGAGCATGGTCAGGGGACGGGCAGGGCCCAGTGATGGCACCAGGTGTGCCCCTGTGCTTCCATTTTCCCATCTGGCTGTGTGGTCTCAGCTTCTGCAGAAAGGATAGGTTTACCAACATCTCCTGTACCTCCCCAGGCTGCTGTGTGAAGTGGAGAAAAGCAGCGGTCCTACTGGATGAAGAGAAGATGGACACCAGCCCTCAGCATGAGGAAATTCAGGGTCCCCTGCCAGATGAGAGAGACTGTGCGTGTGTGTGTGTGTGTGTGTGTGTGTGTGTGCACATGTGCATGTGGGTGTTTTAGTGAATCTGTTCTCGCACTCCCCTGCCTCCCATGGCTTACACACTAGGATCCAGACTCCATGGTTGGACACCAGCCTGCATTTGCAGCTTCTCTATCACCACCATGACTCTATTCTCGTAGCACCAGGGCTGCAACCTACCCAGCTGAGAATACCCCCTCCTCCCTGACTCCTCTCCAGATTAATTCATATCCTTCCTCCTGCTGCAATGCATCCCTTCCTCCCACTGGCCTCTCCTTCCCAACTCTAAATACTTTATATAGGGATGGCAGAGAGTTTCCATCTCATTTGTCAACTACAGTCATCTGGCTGTCTGGATCCTTATCTTCTGAAGGATTTTAAAGAATGGACAAATAGCTGAAAAGAATGACCTAATCAATTAGTGATGTCTCCCATGGATGCGGTAGAGGGCAGTGATGGTATTCCTGCCATGATTGATTAGCAATGTCTGCACTGGATGCAGAAAAGAGAAGGTACTCACAGGTTTACCGTGTTTGGGGCTATTGAGGAGCTCTCTGAGCTCAATTGCTAGCAGGAAAGCATGCCCATATTGGCTTACTTTGTCTGCCACAGACACAGACAAAGGGAGTTGGGAGATGCATGTTACAGGGATCCTCTTATTAGACACCTAATGGGATGCCTCTTCATGGGACGCCTCCTTTTCTTCACCTTTCATGCTGCATTCCTCCCCTAGTTTACATATCTTGATGCCGTGGCTCAGTTTTCCTTCTTGAATTTTATTGGGTTCCTGTTTTCTCTCCTAACATGCTGAGATTCTGCATCCCCAGAGCCTAAACCTGAGCCAGTGCCCAAACTACTGTGCTCAGCCTGTTTCTCTCTGCTCTCCAGAGCAAGGCCCACCAAGTCCATGCAGGAGGCACTCCTGACCTCAAGTCCAACAACAGTGTCCACACTAGTCAATGTTCGGCCCAGAAAACAGAAAGCACTCCAGGAATCTTAAGCAGAAAGGGATTTTATCTAAATCACTGCAACGGCTGGAGGAGTAGAAGGCAGAGGCCACCACTGGACTATTGGTTTCAAGATTAGACCACTGTAGCCAAATCAGTGATCAGAGAGCTGCCACTGCTGCTACAATGCCACCACTGCCCCTGCCATCACTACCTCATGGACAAAGCTGGAGTCGAGACCTGGGGAGTCAGATTCCTTCAGCCACAAACATCCATCAGGGATGGCCAGCCGCTAGAGCTGCTGGAAGATGGCTCCTACTTCCCTTTCTTACCAGAATCTAAATTACAGCCAGAACTCTTGCTACAGAGGAGTCTGAGACATATATGACTTGTCTCACACCCACTGCAACATGGAGAGGAATGGGTGCTGAGTGCTGAGGGGCGGAGTCCCCAGCAGATACATCCTGGCCTTCTGTTAGGTGGATGAGGCAGTGGGTCTGTCCCAGACGGAGGAACAGGAAACAGAGAAAGGAAGCCACTGAAACTTACCTGCTAGGAATGTTAGACTGAGTGGCATGAGAAGAGCCTTCCCTAGTTAGCATCATTCTTGGAGAGAGGAGAGCAACCAAAGGCAGCTTCTCTGATTGACCTGGAGCCTGTTCTCTGCCCTCTTTGGCTTGGCCTACAGGGACTAGAGTAGGTGAAGGGACAGTGGACAGGGCTAATACCTGTTTGGCCATACTGATGGCCTCCATCCCTGTCCCCCCCATCTTGGCACTGAACCAATGTCACAGACACCTTCTTAGACTCACCTGGTCAATACTGGATGGTAATCCAAGGTTAGAACTCTCAGAACCCTCTTGGATCAGCCCTGGCTGCTACCACATGCATATCTAAGAGCTCAGAGCCAGCTCTGGGGGGCAGCAGAGACCTGCTCTGTATAGCAGCAGAGTGGCCCTGGCATGGGCATCACAAGTCGGTGATGCTCCTCCTGGCTAGACCAGGTGGCAGGTCCCAGTTGGGTACCTCCCATTCCCACCACACAGACTCTGGGCTTCCCTCCAAAATGGCTCCAGAATTAGGGTAGTTATGAGATGGTGGGAACCAGGGCAGCTCAGGTATGTGATACAAGGAATGGTTGTCATCTGGGCAGGGCAGAGAGGCAGTCCTGCTGATCTGAACACGGTGTATTTCATTCCAGGCCCTCAGTCTTTGGCAGTGGCTACCCTGGTCTTGGCATATTGGCCCACTGTACCTTTTGGGGGCTTCCTGGTCTAGCCACCCCTTGGATAGAAAGATGACCGCATAAAGATGTCGATTCTCCCTGAGTTGAAAAATACCCACATGTGCTTTTCTATGGAACCAGATAAGTTGGTACTAATGTTCTTATGGAAAAATACACACACAATAGTCAGGAAAACAGGAAAAGAAAAGTTCTAGGCAAGGCCTAGCCTTGGCCAATATTAAAACATGCTATGAAGCCTCTGATATTTACACAGCACGGTGCTGGTACATAAAAAAACAAACCAGTGCAATTGGATGGCTCTTTCCAAGACTCTGGGGATAAAAGTAACAAAAAGCTAAATGCAATCAATCATCAGTTGAAAGCTGAGTGAGAGAGCCAGAGGGCCTCCTTGGTGGTGTAAAAAGAGGCTTGTATTTCTTGCAGCCAGAAGACAGAGAAAGTGAAGACCAAGTCCAGAACTGAGTCCTAAGAAATGCAGGACTCCAAAGAAATTGGTGTGTGTGTGTGTGTGTGTGTGTGTGTTTAATTTTTAAATTTTAAATTTTTACCAAGTTTTTTATTGAGATATAAGTCACATACCATAAATCTCTCACCCTTTTAAAGTGTACAATTCAGTGTTGTGAGTATATTCATAAGATTTATACTTGGTGTCTATTCATAAGACTTATATTCAGTATATTCACAAGGAGAGCTGTATCACAGATGCATTCATCATCATAATTCCAGGCATTTTTCATCAACCTAAAAGGAAACCCTGAAACTCATTAGCAGTCGTTCCCCATTCCTCCAACCCATTCTCTCCCTAATCCCTAGAATCCGCCAATCTACTGTTGTTTCATCTATTGCAAACGTTTTCTATAAATGGCATCATACAATATGTGGCCTTTTGTGTCTGGCTCCTTTCACTTAACATGCTTTCAGGATTCATTCATGTTATAGCATGTGTCAGTGCTTCATTCCTTTTTATTACTGAAGGACATTCCACTGCATGGATGGACCACATTTCGTTTACCCATTCTTCCATTGACAGGCATTTGAATAGTCTCCACTTTTTTTGCTATTTTGCTCCATTTTTTTTTTTTGCTATTATGACTAATAGCTGCTATGGATATTCTTGTATGAGATTTTGTGTGGACATATATTTTCATTTTTTTAAGTATATAAAGGTGATCCCCAATTGATGACCCTATCATAAGTCAGGGAGCACCTGTGTGCTGCATTGATCAGAGTTCTCCAAAGAAACAGAACCATTAGAATAGAGAGATATATATATAGAAAGAGATTTATTATGAGGGTTTGACTTGTGTGATTCTGGAGTCTGAGAAGTTCTGTGATCCACCATCTGCAAGCCGGAGACTCAGGAAAGCCAGTAGTTGTAGTTTCAGACCAATTCAGATGCCTGAGAACCAGAAGATGGGTGGACTAAGTCCCAATCCAAGCCTGAAAGCCCAAGAACCAGGACCATTGATATCTGAGGACAGGATAAGACAGATGCCTCAGCTCACCCAGGGAGAGAAAACTTGCTGTTCCTCTTTTTGTTCTATTCAGGCCTCCAGTGGATTGGAAGATGCGCACTCCCCTGGTGAGGGCTGTCTTCTCTACTCAGTCTACAGATTTGAATACTAATCTCTTCCAGGAACATGCTCACAGACACATCCAGAAACAACTGGGCATCCCATAGCCCAGTCCAGTAGACAACATAAAATTAACCCTCATGTATACCTAGGAGTGGAATTGCTGAATCACATGGTAACTCTGTTTAGCCATTTGAGAACTGCTAGACTGTTTTCCACAGTGGCTGCACCATTTGCACCCACCCACCCCTGGCAGCGAATGCAAGTTCCGGTTTCTCCGTATCCTTGCCAACACTCACAGTCCATCATGTTGATTATAGCCATCCTAGCGGGTAGATAAGAAAGTGATGATAGGCCGTCAGAATTATCAGATCTGCTCAATGTGGTCAGGACCCTACATGGTAAAGAAGAATAGGACCCCGACACATAGAATGGGGACATACAGGTTTATGCCACTGAGAATCTTCTTTTTTTTTTTGAGACAGAGTCTTGCTCTGTTGCCCAGGCCGGAGTACAGAAGCACAATCTTGGCTCACTGACACCTCCACTTCCTGCATTCAAGCGATTCTTCTGCCTCTGCCTCCCGGGTAGCTGGAACTACAGGCACATGCCACCCCGCCTGGCTGATTTTTGCATTTTTAGTGGAGGTGGGGTTTCACCATGTTGGCCAGGCTGGTCTTGAACTCCTGAACTTAACTGATCTGCCCATCTCAGTCTCCCAAAGTGCTGGGATTATAGGCAAGAGCTACCACCCTGATCCCACTGAAAATCTTGAATCAAGATTCCCCTGACCCCAAAGAGCTGTAAAAGTGACCCATCCATCCCTCCCTGTTAATAGCTAGCACCTCGTCCCTTGCTTGGAAACCCTGCAGAGTCCTCTCATCCACAAGACATTTGTCCCTGTGCCCGCCTCCTCTCCTGCCCACAAGGGCTATGACTAGGCTTAAGTTCCAGCATAAAGCAGCCTGGGATGTGACAAGCCTCGTAGGGGAGGAAAGGGCCTATCTCCCAAAGTAGCTGGAGGGCCAAGCCAGTGTGACCAGCAGAAGTTGGATGAGTACGTGCAGGAGCAGACCTTGAGGGTGCTCCATCAAGGGGCTGCAGTGTGAGGTCAGATAAGAAAGGGTTTATTGATTTGGAAGTCCTCTGGGAGTGCAGGGCTGCACAACCCGGCAAGGACTCCAGGAGAAGGTGTAAACTTGCGCAGGAGGGCTCCTAGAAGAGTGGAAAAAGTAGTAGGCCCTGCTAAGTGAGATCCAAATGCCAGAATTGCCAAGGGAGATGGTGGTAAATGGGATGAAAGGTCAGGGAAGAGGGAATGCTTGGGCAGAGACAATGATTTTGGGAGCCAGGGGCAATGCTTTTCCATGGAAAGGCCAAGTTTCCCCTTTACCAAGGCCACGAGGAATGGACCAGGAACAGGACACCAGCTAGCATCACAGAGAAGCTCAGAGAGCCTCCTGTGCGGGAGATGCCATCACAGGATGATGGGCGAGGACCTTTGGGAGCTAGGCTCACAGATAGCAAAGGGGATGGTTTAACCGTGGAGTAAGAGAGGCCAGGAGACAGCTCCCATCAGGGGACGCAGTGCTCACCATGAGCAGTAGTGCCCAGGATTGGCCAGGAGGGTCTGGGCTGCAGAACATGGAGATGACCCTTAAATCTTGGCTTTCATAGGGACAGACTAGATGGACCACAACCAGGGAACTATGCAACCTGTACCATCAAAATACCTCAAGAATGAACTCTAAGGGAACCTTCCCGAGTAAAAACAGCACCATTGCTTCCCAGGAAACGTGTGAATGATCAGAGCTCGGGGCCTTCACTGTCTCCTCCAGTAATGAGTGATGGCCCCTGTCCCACTTTCTCTCTTAATCTGTCTTTTTCTCATTCCTTTGTGACCACCGAAATCAGGGTACCCATGGGTGTGATGTGGGGCTGGTTCCCTACATGTCACATATGTCAGCTAAATGTCACGTTTGAGCCTAGATATTGTGTGTGTGTGGGGGGGGGGGAGTGCTATAAAGAAGAGTATTGGAATAATTGGCAAAAATTTTCAGTAGAAGAATATATTTATGGTGGGGCTCGGTGGCTTATGCCTGTAATCCTACCACTTTGGGAGGCCGAGGCAGTCAAATTGCTTGAGGTCAGGAGTTCGAGACCAGCCTGGGCAACATGGCAACACCATACCTGTACAAAACATACAAAAATTAGCCAGACATAGTGGTGTGTGCCTGTAGTCCCAGCTACTCAGGAGGCCGAGGCAGGAGGAGGATCACTTGAGCCTGAGAGGCCGAGGCTACAGTGAGCTGAGATTGTGCCACTATATTTTAGCTGGGGTGACAGTGAGACCCTGTTGCAAAATATATATTTATATAATAAATATATACGCTTATTGTATATGTTAGATACATTATATAAATTTATATGTTATATAATAAATATACATTTATTATATCTGTTATAAGATGATGGCATTGTATCAATGCTAAAATTCTGAATTGGACCATTGTTCTGTGCTTCTGTAACACAATATTCTTATTCTTAGGAGATACAGGTTGAAACATTTAGGAGTAAAGGGATATAAAACATGCAACATGCACTGAAATGGTTCAGAAATAAAGATACGCCTATAATCCCAGCACTTTGAGTGGCTGAGGTAGGAGGATCGCTTGAGGCCAGGAGTTCAAGACCAGCCTGGGCAACATGGTGACATAGTAACCCCTGTTTCTACCAAAAATTTTTTAAATGTAGCCAGGCATCGTGGTGTATGCCTATAGTCTCAGCTACTCGGGATTGCTTGAGCTTGGGAGGGTAAGGCTGCAGTGAGCCATGACCATTCCAGTCTACTCCAGGGTGCTTTTTGTCAGCAATCTTGCCACGAGAACACACTGAACAAAGGAACAGGCAGGAATATTTATTATTTACACACTGGGTCTTCACTGCGGTGTCTGGTCTCTGCTGGTTGGAGCCAGACCTCGTAATCTAAACTAAAACTCGATTGGCTAACAACTTAAAACTTTCTTAAATGGATAAAAGCAATGGAGAACAAAAGGAAAAAAGGAAGTCCAAATCAGGAAGGGAGAGGAAGTTGCTTGCAAAAGGACTGAGAAAAGTAATAACATGAATATCTTGGTTAAAGTACAAGGACATAGAATGTACTTATTTCTTTATAGCTAACAGCTGCATGGGATAGGGCTTAACAAAGAGTTACTAGCAAAAAGCAAAAAGGCTTTGAAGAAAGTTAGTCTTTAAAAGAGACTATTATTCCTAACATTTATTATTATTATTCTTTAACAAGAAGGGAAACTTTGAAGAGGAACTTTTTACTTTCTACATAGTGTTAGAACCTGGCCTGACACTGTACCAGCTGTGTGATTGTGGGCAAATGTTTCCACCTCTCTGAGCCTCCATGTTCTCATCTGAAAAAGGAGCCTTAAGACTACTCCTGCCCAGTCTACCTACCTCTCTGTGTTGCAGTAAAAGTGAGTAAGGGCAGAGGAGGACCTTAATGAGGATGTGCATTAATAAAGGTTTTCCAGAGCCAACAGGGTATGGATATTTATTTTGAGATATTTATTTTAATGAATTGGCTCACATGATTGTGGAGGTTGGCAAATCCAAATTGGCGGGGTGGACTGGCAGGCGGGAGAGCCAGGGCGGAGTTGCTGCTGCGAGGAGAGGCCGAGGAGTCTGCAGCAGAACCCCCTCTTCCTTGGGGGAGCTCAGTCTTTATTCTTTTAAGGCCTTCAACTGTTGGAATGAGGCCCACAACTTACAGATGATAATCTGCTTTACTCAAAAAAAAATCTACCAATGTAAATGTTAATCTCATTTTAAAAAGTACCTTCACAGGGCCAGGCACGGTGGCTTATGCCTGTAATCCCAGCACTTTGGGAGGCCAAGGCAGGTGGATCAAGAGGTCAGGAGTTCAAGACCAGCCTGGCCAACATGGTGAAATCCCATCTCTACTAAAAATACAAAAATTCGCCAGGCGTGGTGGTGGGTGCCTGTAATCCCAGCTATTCAGGAGGCTGAGGCAGAGAATTGCTTGAACCTGGGAGGCAGAGGTTGCAGTGAGCCAAGATTGCGCCACTGCACTCCAGCCTGAAGGACAGAGCAAGACTCCATCTCAAAAAAAAAAAGAAAGAAAAACCTTCACAAAAAGATCTAGGATAATGTTTGACCATATATCTGGGTTCCTGGGCTCAGCCAAATTGACACATAAAATTAACCATCCCAGCATGGAAGGGCCCTGGTTCCCCTTACATCTTAGGGAATCTTGCCTTCTCTGTGAATTATTACAGCTGGGACAAGGCAGCTGAAAGTCCTCTGTGTGTTTTGTTTTCAAAGCTCTGGGTGTAGGAATCGCATGTCTGTCTCCTTTCTGGCTCATGCAGTTGGGGCGTGTTTTCTTGCGCTTGTGGAGCCGGCCAAGTGTCTCATACGGTCCTGCAGCTGTCCACAAGTGTGCTGAGAAACTGGACACACAGAGGCTCCCATCTGCTGACCACCCTGGGGCCTGTATTTACCCGGAAGCAGACCAAAACCTGAGTCCAGCGAGGTCCCTGCTTTGCTGTGTGTCCCTTAGCAAGTCAATTTCCTCTCTTGGGGGTCTCTTTCTCCTCTCTGCTGCTCTCCCTGAATCGGAGTTCCCTGGCCCCTGAGAACAGAGAGAAAGGGACAGAGCCACAAAAGATGACCTCTGCCTCTTGCTTCTGAGCACTTTGCAGGTATTCTTTAATCATCAAGCTAATCCTATGGGAGAGCTGCAATTTTTCTCCAGCTTACAGATGGGGAAATTGAGGCACAAAGAAGGAAAGATGGTGCTCAAGGACAGATGTCTAGCAGGTATGAAGCCCTCACAATGGGGTTCTAGAGTCCGTTTGGTTAACCTCAAGTTTTGGGGAGCCCCTGAAGGGCTGATCCCCACGCTGCAGGGGACAGGGAAGGCCTCTGAGCTTGAGTTAGTTTTGGTTTCCCTTTTGCGGGGCAGGTGTCGGTAAATCTCGCTGCAGTGAGTGGGGCAGAGGCTCTGGGCTTGGGTTGGTTTTGGTTTCCCTGTTGCGGGGCAGGTGTCGGTAAATCTCGCTGCAGTGAGTGGGGCAGAGGCTCTGGGCTTGGGTTGGTTTTGGTTTCCCTGTTGCGGGGCAGGTGTCGGTAAATCTCGCTGCAGTGGGTGGGGCAGAGGCTCTGGGCTTGGGTTAGTTTTGGTTTCCCTGTTGCGGGGCAGGTGTCGGTAAATCTCGCTGCAGTGGGTGGGGCAGAGGCTCTGGGCTTGGGTTAGTTTTGGTTTCCCTGTTGCGGGGCAGGTGTCGGTAAATCCCGCTGCAGTGGGTGGGGCAGAGGCTCTGAGCTTGAGTTAGTTTTGGTTTCCCTGCTCCGGATGCTGGAGTTGATAGGCTCACTGAAGGGGGTGGGGAGAGGCCTCTAGAAGCCAGTTTCAGTTTCCTGGCTCTGGGCAGCAGCAAGAAGTCTTCTGCCTCTCATCCTGCCATTCACCGTCTCGGCAGCCATCTGGGAGCCATGGGAAATGGGGAGTCCCAGCTGCCTTCGGTGCCTGCTCAGAAGCTGGATTGGTTTATCCAGAAACGCCTGAAGCCCTATGAAGAGTGTCAGAGGCGAATCGACGGGATAGTGACTACCATCTGTGAAGCCCTGCAGGATCCCGAGCAGTTCCCCCTGGTACAGGGATTGGCCATCGTGAGTCCAGGGCTGAGGCTGGGGCTCTGGGAGGCAGGAGATTCCACAACCACAGCAAGGCCGAGCCACTGGGTGCTGAGTGCCTATTATGTGCGAGGTCCACACATGGGTGGGATGTGGTGTGGGAGTCCCAGGCTCTGGAGCAGACTCTTGCTACAGAGCTCTGTGACATTGGGCAGGCTACTTAACCTTTCTGTGCCTTAGTCTCTGAATCTGTAAAATGGGGAGAGGCACAGTACGCACTTCAGAGTATTGTCAGGCTTGAGTACCTCAAGTTCTTAGCCAAGACTGGTGCATAGTGCCCAGTGAATTCACTGTGATCACTCACTGCGATTTTCTTCTATCCTCTCCACGGTACAGAGGAGTAAACTTAGGGAGGCTAGAGAACTCTGCTCAAATTACCCAGGTTGCCCTGTGGTTTCTCTGTAGCAAGAAGTGGCTTTCATCAGTTAGAAATATTTGGTTTTGTGGGCACAAATCTCAGGACTGAGGCTGAAAATTCTGGACTTCTGGGGAGGAAGGGGGATTGGGGAGGTGCCAGGACCCTAGAATTGGGGCATGGGGGTCCTGATCCCCCAATACCACCCTCTTACCCCCCAGTGCAGCTGGTGTCCCTTCTCTGCAGCTGCGATGCTTTTGGTCTCTACCCTTTGCAGGCACCCACTAGTGCCACATTAAGGAAATCTGGACACATGGTGTCCCCAGCCCTGGCCCAGGTCAGGAGGCTAAGGCGAGTTTGGCTAATAGCTGTTGTCAGAGCTGGGATTTTAAGCCTCGTTAACTGGTTCGAGGGCATGCAGGTTTAACCACTACACCAACCTGCCTCTCAATAGTGTTAACATTTTTCCTCACTGAAGTAAAACACAGAAAAAGTGCCCAGATCAAAGTGTCCAGCTTGATAGGTAGCCACAAACAAGGTAACTGTGTAACCCCCACCCAGATCCAGAAACAAAACATTCTCAGCACCTGCAAGAGGCCTGGGCCCCCCATCCAATCAGTACCTCCAAACCCAGCCAAGCAGTCTCCTGATTTCTAAGACACGTTTTGCCTGTTTTTAAACTTTTTACAAATATAGGGTGACCAGCAATCCAGTTTGTCCAGGATTGAGGTGTTTCCTGGGATGTGGGACTTTTGGAACAAAATCTGGGAATGTAAACCAGCATGCATGGGGGACCCTGTATAAACGGCATCCCTGCTCTGTGTGCTTTACCCCATGGTTTCTCTGACCCATAATGTTTATGAAATTTATGTGGTGGAGTGCCGTTGTTTATCGTTTCCATTATTGTGTGAATTCCATGGTGTGAATATACCACATTTGTTCATTCTACTGTTTTGTGTTTTTTTACACACTTGTACAGATGTATATGGGGTACATGTGGTATTTGGGCACATGGATACAATGTGAAATGATCAAGTCGGGGTGTTTAGGATATCCATCACCTCAAACATTTATCATTTCTTTGTGCCGAGAACAGTTCAGATTTTCTCTTCTAGCTATTTACAAATATACAATAAATTACTGTTAACTGTAGTCACCCCATTTGTGCTATTGAACGCTAGAATTGATCTCTTCTATCTAACTGTATGTTTGTATCTGTTAAAAAACTTCTCTTCATTCCCCCCTCCACTTCCCAGCCTCTGGTAACTATGGTTCTACTCTACCTCCATGAGATCAACTTTCTTTAACTTTCACTTATGATTAAGCACATGCAGTATCTGCCTTTCTATGCCTGACTTAGTTCATGTAACATAATAACCTGTAGTTCCATCCACGATGCTGCAAATGCAGCCTTCCATTCTTTTTGTGTCTGAATAGTATTCCATTGTGTATCTGTATCACATTTTCTTATTCATCTGCTGATGGATCCTTTGGCTGATTCCCTATCTTGGCTTTTATGAATAGTGCTGTGATAAACATGGGGGTACAGTTATCCCTTTTTTGGATAAATACCTAGTAGTGGGATTGCTGGATCTAATGATAGCGTCGTTTTTAGTTTTTTGAGAAATTTCCATGCTGTTTCCATATATGGCCATGCTAGTTTACATCCCCACCAACAGTGTACGAGATTCCCTTCACTCCAGATCCTTGCTGGCACTTGCTATTTTTTTGTCTTTTTGATAATAGCTATTCTAACTGCAGTGAGATGATATCTCATTGTGGTTTTGATTTGCATTTCCCTGATGATTGGTGATGTCGAGCGTTTTTTCATACACCCATTGGCCATTTTGCATGTCTGCTTTTGAGAAATGTCTGTTTAGATCCTTTGCCTACTTTTTAATGAGATGGGTTGTTTTTTTAGATGTTGAGTTGTTCAAGCTCCTTGTATATTGTGGATATTAAACCCTTGTTGGAAAAATAGTTTGCAAATATTTTCTCCCACTCTGCAGCTTGTCTTTTCACTCTTGTTTCCTTTAATGTGCAGAAGCTTGTTCTTTTAATATAATCCCAAATATCTATTTTTGTTTTTGTTGCCTGTGCTTATGAAGTCTTGGCCACAGAATCTGTGCATAGACCAATATCCTGAAGCATTACCCTTCTGCTTGATTCATTAATTATGTCATTGCAGGTCTTACATTTAATTCTTTAATCTGTTTTGAGTTAATTTTTAATAAGAGGAGAGATGGGGGCCTAGTTTCCTTCTTCTGCATATGGATATCCAATTTTCCAACACCATTTATTGAAGAGAGTATCCTTTCCCCAATATGTGTTCTTGATGCTTTCTCAGTCACTTGGCTGTAAATATGTGGATTTGTTTTTGGGTTCTCTACTCTGTTCCTTTGGTCTGTATGTCTCCTTTTATACCAATCCCATGCTGCTTTGGTTACTATAGCTTTGTAGTATATTTTAAAGTCATGTAGTGTGATGCCTCTAGCTTTGTTCTTTTTCCTCAGTATTCTTTTGGCTATTTGAGATCTTTTGTGGTTCCATACAAATTTTAGGATTTTTTGTTTCTGTGAAAAATGTCATTGGTATTTATAGGGATTGCATTGATTCTGTAGATTGCTTTGGGTAGTATGGTTTTTTTTAACAATATTAATTCTTCCAATCCATGAGCATGGGATGTCTTTCCACTGGCTTATGTCATCTTCAGTTTCTTTTATAAGTGTTTTGTGATTTTCATTGTAGAGATTGTTCACTTCCTTGGTTAAATTTATTCCTAGGTATTTTTTGTTAAATATTATAAAAAAGATTGCTCTCTTAATTTCTTTTTCAGCTAGTTCATTATTGATTTGTAGAATATGTTGGTATTTTGGTATGGTATGTTGATTTTGGTATTTTTATTTTGTATCCTGCAACTTTACAAAATTTATCAGTTCTAAGAGGTTTTCTTTGTGGAGTCTCTAGGTTTTTCTGTATAGAAGGTCATGTGGTCTGCAAAGAGGGACAATTTGACTTTTTCTTTTCCTGTTTGGATGCCTTTTATTTCTTTACCTTGTGTGATTGCTCGAGGTAGAACTTTCAGAATAAGGGAAAGATTTTGAGCCTTTCCCCATTTAGTATGATGTTCTTTACATGCCTAATTTGTTGAGGGTTTTTAGCATAAAGGGATATTGGATTTTACCAAATGTTCTTCTACATCTGCCAGGATAATCATAGGATTTGTCCTTCATTCTGCTGATGCGATGTGCAACAGATGTTCAACATTTGTTGATTTGCACATGTTGAACCAACCTTGCATCCCTGGGATAAATCCCACTTGATCATGTGTTACCTTTTGATGTGTTATTGGATTTGGTTTGCTAGTATATTGTTGAAGGATTTTGTATCTATGTTCATCAGAGACGTTGGCCTGTTGTTTTCTTTTCTGCCTTTGGTCTGATTTTGGTATCAGGGTAATGCTAACTTCATAGAAGGGGTTAGGATAATTCCCTCCTCTTCAATCTTTTTGGAATAATTTAAGAAGAATTTGTTTTAATTCTTCTTTATAAGTTTGGTAGAATTCAGCAGTAAAGCCATCTGGTCATGGGCTATTCTTTGTTGAGAAACTTTTTATTAATGATTCAATCTCCTCACTCATTATTGGTCTGTTCAGGTTTTCTGTTTCTTCCTGGAACAATCTTAGTAGGTTTTATGTGTTCAGAAATTTATCCATTTCCTCTGGGCTTTCCAATTTGTTTGCATATAGTTGTTCATAATAGTCTCTAAAGATCCCTTGTATTTCTGTGGTATCAATTTTAATGTTTCCTTTTTTATTCCTGATTTTATTTACTTGGGTGTTCTCTCTTTTTTCAGTCTACTTAGTCTAAGTAGTGGTTTATCCATTTTGTTTTTCTTTTTAAGAAACCAAGATTTTATTTTGTTAATTGTTTATAATTTTTAGCTTCTATTTTGTTTAGTTCTGTTCTGATCTTTATTATTTTTTTCCTTCTACTAATTCTAGGTTTGGTTTGTTCTTGCTTTTCTTTTTTGTTTTTGTTTTTGAGACATATCTTCACTTTTGTTGCCAAGGCTGGAGTGCAGTAATGCAATATCAGCTCACTGCAACCTCTACCTCCTGGGTTCAATGATTCTCCTGCCTCAGCCTCCTGAGTAGTTGGGATTACAGGCATGCACCACCACACTCGGCTAATTTTGTATTTTTAGTAAAGACAGGATTTCACAATGTTGGTCAGGCTGGTCTCAAACTCCTGACCTCAGGTGATCACCCACCTTGACCTCCCAAAGTGCTGAGATTACAGGCATAAGCCACCATGCTCTGCCTTGTTGTTGCTTTTCTAATTCCTTCAGGTGAACTGTTAGGCTATTTGAAATTATTCTACTTTTTTGATGTAAGCATTTATTGCTTCAAGCTTTGCTGTAGCCCTTAGGTTTTGGTATGTTATATTTCCATTTTCATTGTTTCCAGAAATTTTGATTTCCTTTTTAATTTCTTCATCAGCCCAATGGTTGTCCAGGAGCGTGTTGTTTAATTTTCATGTATTTGTACAATTTCCAAGGTTCCTCTTCTTTCATTGTGTTCTGAGAAGATACTTAACAGTATTTCAAATTTTTAAAAATTTGTTGAGCCCTATTTTATGGCCTAAGATAGCGTCTGTCCTGGAGAACATTCCCTGTGCTGATAAGAATGTGTATTCTTTAGCTGATGAAATAATCTGCAAATATTCATTAGGTTCATTTGGACTATTATGCAGACTAAGTTCAGTATTTCTTTGTTGATTTTCTGTCAACATGATCTGCCCTATACCAAAAGGGAGATGAAGTTCCCAACTATTATTGTACTGGAAGTCTGTCTCTCTGTTTAGCTCTAATATTTGCTTTACGTATCTCAGTGCTCCACTGTTGGGTGTTCATACCTATGTATATACATAGGCATATATATGTATATGTGTATATATATGTATGTGTATATATATATACTTATATACATATATACACACAGTTATATCCTCTGGCTGAATTGATCTCTTTATCATTAATTATAAAATGACCTTCTTTGTCTCTTTTTATGTTTGTGTCTTAAAGTTTATTTTGTCTGATACAAGTGTAGCTATTCCTGCACACTTTTGGTTTCCATTTGTGTGGAATATTTTTTCCATTCCTTCACATTCCGTCTATACGTACCTTCACAGATGCAGTGAGTTTCTTGGAGGCAGGACATAGTTGGACCTTATTTTTTAGCCATTCAGCTAGTCTATATCTTTTAACTGGAGAATTTAAAGTGTTGTTTAATTCAGGGTCGTTATTGATAGGTAAGAACTTACTCCTGTCATTTTGTTATTTGTTTTGATTTTTTGAACATCCTTTGTTCTTTTCTTTCTCTTTATTGCTTACCTTTACAGTTTGGTGAGGGTTTTGTAATGATAACATTTGACTCCTTTCTCTTTGTCATTTGTGTGTCTGCTCTACCAGTGAGTTTTATACATGTGTGTTTTCATAATGGTAGACATCATCCTTTTGCTTCCAGATGTAATACTCCCTTAAGCATTTTTTTTTAGAACTAGTCTAGTGGTGATAAATTCCCTCTGTTTTTGCTTGTCTGGGAAAGATTTTATTTCTTCTTCATTTCTGAAGGATAGCTTTGCTGGGTATAGAATTTTGTCTGAAAGAGTGTTGTTGTTTGAACTTTGAGTATATCATCCTATTCTCTCTTGACCTGTAAGGTTTCTGCTCAGAAATCTGCTATTAATCTGAGAGAGATTCCTTTATATATGTGACTTTATACTTTTCTCTTGCTATTTTCAGAATTTTGTCTTTCTCTTTGACTTTTGACAGTTTGACTATTATATGCCTTGAGGAAGTCCTTTTTCAGTTGAATTTATTTGAGAATCTTTGAGCTTCCTGTATCTGGGTGTCTAAATCTCTTGCAAGACATGGGAATTTTTCAGTTATTACTTCATTAAATTGATTTCCTATGCTTTTACCCATCTTTTCTAGATCTTTCCAAATTTAAATATTTGGTTGCTTTATGATGACCAATATGGCACATAGATTTTATTCACTCATTTTTATTTCTTTTTCTCTCCTTTTGTCTGGCTGGGTTATTTCAAAAGACCTGTCTTAGAGTTCAGAAATTACTCTTCTTGATCTGGTCTATTGTTAGAGCACTGAGCTGTCTTTTTATTTTATTCATTGATTTCTTCAGTTTCAAGAATTCTGTTTGGTTCTTTTTAATAATATCTATTTTTTGTTGAGTTTCTCATTCAGAGCATAAATTATTTTTCCATATTTCTTATGGAAATTGTTTATCTATGTTTTCATGTGTCTTACTGAATTTCTTTAATATCATTTTGAATTTTTCTTAGCCATTGCATAGATATCATTTTCTTTAGGATTTACACTAAAGAATTATTGTGTTTCTTTGGAGGTACCATGTTGCCTTGCTTTTTCAAGTTTCTGTGTCTTTATATTGATATCAGCACAGCTAATGTAACAGTCTCCAATTTTATTTATTGACTTTCATAGGGAAAGACATTTTCCTCTGCTGGTCATGGTGGCTTATGCCTATAATCCCAGTGACTCAGGAGGCTAAGGTAGGGAGATTGCTTGTAAGGAGTTTGAGGTTACAGTGAGATATGATTGTGCCACTACACTCCAGCCTAGGTGACAGAGCAAGACCCTGTCTCTAAAAAAATAAATAAAAAGCCAGGTGCAGTGGCGCATGCCTGTAGTCCCAGCTACTCAGGAGGCTGAGGTGGGAGGATCACTTGAGCCCAGGAGTTCTGGGCTGTAGTGTGCTATGCTGATCAGGTGTCCACACTAAGTTCAGCATCAATATGGTGACCTCCGGGGATCACCAAGTTACCTAAGGAGGGGTGAACCGGCCCAGGTTGGAAATGGAGCAGGTCAAAACTCCCATGCTGATCAGTAGTGGGATCGCACCTGTGAATAGCCACTGCACACCAGCCTGGGCAACATAGCGAAACCCTGTCTCTAAAAAAAAAGAAAAAAGAAAAAATTAAAATAATAAATAAATAAAGATAAAAAGATGTTTTCCTGTAGATGTGTTTATAGTGTTGTTTGAGTGGAGTGCTTTATCTTTGATTCTGTGTGGGCACAGTAATGGAGTCTCCATATGTTTTCATTTGCATCAGTGTTATCTGTGAGTTCCTCAGTGGCTGACATTGTAGTGGTTAATGGAGTCTGTGGAAAGGCTGTACTGGGGACAGGGACATCAGGCAGGCTGGTCTTTGAGCACCAGTGGTGGCAACAGTGTGCCAGGCATGCTGGTCCTCAGGTCCCAGGCAGTGTATATGGGTGCTGATGCTGGTGAGTCCAGGTGAGTCAGGTTTCAGACTTCAAGATGACATGCTCAGGTGCCAGTGGTAGCAGCAGTGGAATGAACAGGCAGGTCCTTGGTCCCCAGGTGGGACTGTGTGGAAGTGCAGCAGCAGGTCAACCCTCAAGCCCTCCAGTGTTGTACACAGACATCAGTGATGGCAAGCTGGGTAAACTGGTCCCGAGACCCTTGGGAGACACATGTGGTCACCACATGTGGCAGGCAGAGTGAGCCCATTCTTAGGCCTCTGGATGATGTGTACCTGTGCTGCTGAAAACTCCCCATGTTGTACAAGGGATTTAGACACTCAGATACAGGAAGCTCAAAGATTCTCGAATAGATTTAACCCAAAAAGGCCTTCTTCAAGGCATATTATAGTCAAACTGTCAAAAGTCAAAAAGCAAGATAGAATTCTGAAAATAGCAAGAGAAAAGTATAAAGTCACATATATAAGGGATTAATAGTAGATTTCTGAGCAGAAACCTTACAGGTCAGCAGAGAATAGGATGATATACTCAGAGTGGGGAAAAAAACCCTTTCAGACAAGAATACTATACCCATCAAAGCTATCATTCAGAAATAAAGAAGACCCAGGATGGGTCAATCTTCTGGACCCGGGCAGCACATGTGGATGCTGGTGGCAGGTGGGGTGAGCCTGTCATCAGGTTCCTTGATGATGCCTATAGGTACTGGCAGCAGGTGGGACAGTTTGATCCCCAGATCCCCAGATGAGGCACACAGGCACCAGCAACAATGGCAGGTGGGGCAATCCTATCCTCAGGCTCTGAGCCAGTAAGCACAGGTGCCAGTGGTGGCAGGTGGGGGCAGTTCAATCCCTTTCTATTGTCAATGGCCATTTGAGTCACCTCCAGCTTGGGGCTAGTATGAAAAGTATTACTATGAGCATCCCAATCAGGTCTTTGTGGGACAAATGGATACCTGCCACTCAATTTTAAGACCATGAGCCGGGTACAGTGGCTCATGCCTGTAATCCCAGCACTTTGGGAGGCTGAGGCAGGCAGTTCATGAGGTCAGGAGTTCGAGACCAGCCTGACCAACATGGTGAAACCCCATCTCTACTAAAAATACAAAAATTAGCCAGGTGTGGTGGTGCATACCTGTAACCAAGAACCTGAGGCAGGAGAATTGCTTGAACCTGGGAGGTGGAGGTTGCAGTGACCTGAGATTGTGCCATTGCAGCACTCCAGCCTGGGCAACAGAGTGAGACTCAAAAAAAAAAAAAATACAATACAGTGGTGACATTTTTAGCTTTTACTTGAGATGATAAATACCATTGCCTGCTAGAGATCCCTGTGACCCCAGTCTAGAGACTCACATCTGCTTCTTTGTCACTGGCAGGGTGGCTCCTATGGCCGGGAAACATTCTTAAGAGGCAACTGTGATGGTACCCTCGTCCTCTTCTTCGGTGACTTAAAACAATTCCAGGATCAGAAGGGAAGTCAACGTGATAAGCTTGTCAAAACTGGACATAAGCTGAACTCATGTCAGTTTGTAGAGTGGATAAAAGACAATTTTGAGATCCAGATGTCCTGTGATGGGTTCACCATCCAAGTGTTCACAAAAGATCAGAGAATCTCTTTTGAGGTGCTGGCTGCCTTCAATGCTCTGGGTAAGCATTCCTGGGTGTTGGGGGAGAAAAGCAAAAAAGGGGGTGCCAGACTGCCCTGTGCATCCTCTAGGCTGTGGGTGGGATAGATAACACTGCTGCTTTCAAAAACAGGAGACCATAGACCCTCAGGAGAGAAGAATCCCTTCTACCCTGGACTCACTCTCTCTTCTCTGGAACTAACTTCTCCCCCATATCCTGATTGTCTTTGGAGAAACTGTTTTGGATTCTAGAATCTAAAGCAGAGCCTTTTAAGCCATCCTGTATAATAAATCACCTGGAGCCTTGTTAGATAGCAGATCTGGACTCAGGAGGTCTGAGTCAGGGCCCAGGATTTCATGTTTCTAGCCAGCTCCATGATGGTGATGATGCTGGTCCACAGATCACACTTGTGGATTTTGACCAGAGTCAGTGTCGGTTACAGTGAGAGGAGGAGGCAAACATCTGGAAAAAGTCCAGCCGGGAAGTGTCTGAAGTTTGCCTTCCTCCCAGCTCAAAATCAAGGCAACAACCTTCCACAGATAACTACCAAAGCTTGAGGGGTGCCTTGAACCCAGCTCCTAAATCCCCAAGAACTGACCATGTCTTGTGTCTCCTGCCTCAGCAAACATTCCCACACTCTTGCTTACTGCTAAAGTAACCTCTGCTTACCAGGCTTCTGGTTTAATAAAAGATGGCTAGAGTGATTCCATCTTAAAGCAAGTAGCTAGGCACTCACAAGGAACCTACAGCCTTAATACTTGGGTCTGAAAACAGCCACAGTCTAAGCTGACCACCAGTTATAATTGCAGAATATTTATGGCCATACAAAACATCTGCCACTAAGCCTACAGAATGTCCAGATGTTCTGAAAGTACAGCCCACTTAAAGGCAACAGGTTGCATTTAATGAGCAGGCTTAGGTTGAAGGAGTAATGGTCATTGATGTTACTGTTAAGAAAATTCTTGGCCGGGCATGGTGGCTCAAGCCTGTAATCCCAGCACTTTGGGAGGCTGAGGCAGGTGGATCACGAGGTCAAGAGATCGAGACCATCCTGGTCAACATGGTGAAACCCCGTCTCTACTAAAAATACAAAAAATTAGCTGGGCATGGTGGCACGTGCCGGTAATCCCAGCTACTCAGGAGGCTGAGGCAGGAGAATTGCCTGAACCCAGGAGGCAGAGGTTGCAATGCAGTGTTCACGCCAAGGGCTTGAGACAGTTAGTGTGACTCACCCCATCTTGGCTGCTGGACCTATCTGCTCTCCCCCTGCTCTCGAGGGCTGTCGAGTCGAGGTAAAAATGGCTAAGCCAATGAGGCAAAAACAGAATGCAGAGTAAGGGCCTGCGGTTTATGAGGACATCGTGCTGACTGCTTCATATCCCCTTTAGTCTCTGTGTAAGCAGTAGGCTTGCTGCAATTGAGGTGCCTGAGAGGGGCAAAGACCCCTGCCCATATTTTCTCAGGAGCTGAGCCTTTGCTCTACCTCCTGATGGAAAACATAGTTAACAAGCCACCTTTAAGGAACCATTGTTTGCTTGCACTGTGTATCTTTGAAAAACATATATTAACTCTTGAACTGCTTTGTAAGCTATTATCACAGGCCCCTGATAACTATTTTTACGTGATTTCTGTTCCCTTTTCTGTTTGCCCCCTTTTCTGCTGAGCTAAAGTAAATGTAACAAGAAAAGTATAAAAGCTGTCACCTACAAAAATAAAGTTGCTGTTTGACTGCAAGTCACTCAGACCTCCAGACTCCACTTTTCTTTCTTCTTTCACTTCCGCGCACTCTCTCCCTCAGGTTGAAAGCGACATCTACATTGGTGGTCTCAGGGACTCCCGCAGGTCAGTAGCCCCCCGGCAGATGTGCCGGACCCCAACATTGCAGTGAGCCGAGATCGCACCATTGCACTCCAGCCTGGGTAACAAGAGCAAAACTCGGTCTCAAAAAAAAAAAAAAAGAAAAAGAAAAAAGAAAATTCTTGGGCTGGGTGCACTGGCTCATGCCCGTAATCCTAACACTTTGGGAGGCTGAGGCAGGTGGATGACCTGAGGTCAGGAGTTCGAAACCTGCCTGACCAACATGGAGAATCCCCGTCTCTACTAAAAATATAAAATTAGCCAGGTATGGTGGTGCAGTCATGTAATCCCAGCAACTGACTCAGGAGGCTGAGGCAGGAGAATTGCTTGAACCCAGGAGGCAGAGGTTGCAGTGAGCTGAGATCGCACCACAGCACTCCAGCATGGGCAATGTGAGTGAAACTCCATCTCAACAAAAGAAAGGAAGAAGAAGGAGGAGGAGGAGGAGGAGGAAGAGGAGGAGGAGGAGGAGGAGGAGGAGGAGGAGGAGGAGGAGGAGGAAAGAAAGAAGAAAATTCTTAGCCAAATTCAATTTAATGGTGTTTAACTGAGCAGATAATTCACGAATCTAGACGCCTACCGAGCCAGAGTAGGTTCAGAAAGTCTCGACCACAGCCACATGGTGGAAGAGGATTTATGGACAGGAAGAGGAAAGTGACGTACTGAAAGTGAAAATGAGGTGGAGAAACAGCCAGGCTGGTTATCGTTCAGCATTGGCCTTATTTCAATAAGATTTGAACAGCTGGTCACCTTTAATTGACCAAAACTCAGTGACTGGCACAAGAGTAGGTTGCAGTCTGTTTACACATCCATTTAGGTTATAGTTCACCACGTGCAGGGAAATTTCAGGCCCACCTTAAAATCTGTAAGAAGGCAGCTTTAGGCTAAACTTGATTTAACAACACCAATAGCCCCTACCTTTAGTGAGTGCATCTGCACATTCCAATTTTAATTACAGCCCCTTATAATTTCTGATAAACAAATACACTAACAAAGAATGGCACATTCCTCCTTTCCGAGGATGCCCTACTCTGTAACAAAATCGTTTCTAACAAATTTGCTTCTTTCACCATACTTTGTACTTGCCTTGAATTTCTTCCTGCATGAGATCCAAGAACCCTCCCTTGGGGTCTGAATCAGGACGCTCTTTTCCAGCAACACTATCACTTGTAAACCAAAAGTGTCTGAGACAGTGCTCAATTTATTTAGAAAGTATATTTTGCCAAGGTTAAGGATGTGCCCATGACATCCTTAACCTTAGCCTCGGGAAGTTCTGATGACATGTGCCAAGGTGGTCAGGGTACAGCTTGGATTTATACATAATATGGTTTGACTGTGTCCCCACCCAATCTCATCTTGAATTGTAGCTCCCATAATTCCCACGTGTCATTGGAGGGACCCAATGGGAGGTAACTGAATCATAGGGGTGGGTCTTTCCCAGCTGTTCTCCTGATAAAGAATAAGTCTCTCAAGATCTGATGGTTTCATTAAGGGGAGCTCCCCTGCACAAGCTCTCTCTTGCCTGCCACCATGTAAGATGTCCCCTGCTCTTCTACCATGATTGTGAGGTCTCTCCAGCCATGTGGAATTGTGAGTCAATCAAACCTCTTTCCTTTTATAAACTATCTAGTCTCAGGTATGTCTTTATTAACAGCATGAGAACAGACTAATACAATACATTTTAGGGAGACATGGGACATCAATCAATGCATGTAAGATGTACGTTGGTTTGGTTTGGAAAGGCAGGACAACTCAAAGTGGGGCCTCCAAGTCATTGGTAGATTTAAAGATTTTCTGATTGGCAATTGATTGAAAGTGTTATCATCAATAGAAAGGAACCTCTGGGTTATGATGATAAGGGGTTGTGGAGACCAAAGTTTTATCATGCAGATGAAGCCTCCAGGTCACAGGCTTCAGAGGGAATAGATTGTAAATATTTCTTATCAGGCAAGAGTCTGTTCTATCACTAATTCCAAAAGGGAGGAAGGTATCATGGGACATGTCCAGTTCCTCCTTCCCATCATGTCCTGAACTGGGTTTTCAGGTTAACTTTGGAATGCCCTTGCTGAGAGGAGGGGTCCATTCAGATGATTGGGGGGCTTCAAATTTTATTTTTTGTTTATACACCTAAGCCAGGATTGTATCTCCAACTCCCCCCACCCCCCCACTCACAGCCCATCGCTAAGTCCTGCCAGTTCTGCCTAACTTTCCTAAATCTGCTTTACTTCTCTCCTGTCCCACTGCCACCTCCCTAGTCAATGTCACTGCCAGGGATGTGGCAATGGCTTCCTAACTGTCTCCCTGCCTCCTCTCTCACTCCATGCTGCAGCTGATGCTCTCTTTCCATGCACAGATATCATTGTGTCACACACTCTGCCACTAATGGCTTTTCATTGCATTTTTAAAACGTTTTATCGGAGCCAACTATGAGGACCATGACCTGTGACACACCCTCAGGAGTTCCTGAGAACGTGTGCCCAAGGTTACAGCTTGTTTTATACAGTCTAGGGGGACAGAATTTACAGGGAGAAACATAAAGCATACATGTAAGGTATGCATTGGTTCAGCCTGTAAAGGCAAGCTGCCTCAAAGCAGGGGCCTCCAGGTCATAGGTGGTTATAAAGATTTCCTAGCTGGGCACAGTGGCTCATGCCTGAAATCCTAGGATTTTGGGAGGCCGAACCGAGCAGATTACGAGGTCAGGAGTTTGAGACCAGCCTGGCCAATATGGTGAAACCCCATCTACTACAAAATAGAAAAATTAGTCAGGCATGGTAGCATGCGCCTGTAGTCCCAACTACTCGGGAGGCTGAGACAGGAGAATCAGTGGAATCTGGGAGGTGGAGGTTGCAGTGAGTTGAGATCATGCCACTGCACTCCAGCCTGGGCAACACAGCAAGACTCCTGTCTCAAAAAAAAAAAAAAAAAGATTTAGATTTCCTGATTAGCACTTGGTGGCAGGAGTTCAGGTTAAGATAAGGGGAGTTGTGGAAACCAAGGTTTTTATGATATAGATGAAGCCTCCAGGTAGCGGGTTTCAGGGAGAATAGGTGGCAAATGTCTCTTATCAGAACTTAAAGGTGTTAGACTGTTAGTTAAAATCTCTTCTGAATCAGAAGAAGACCTGGAAGGGGAAGGGGCTTTACCACAGAATATGAATTTTCCCAGACGACACAGCTTTGCAAGAGCATTCCAAAACATGTTAAAGAAATATATTTTGGGGTAAAATACTTTTGATTTCCTTTAGGGCCTGTTATGTCATGCGATGCTATACCAGAGTTAGGTTGCTACAGAGAGACCTGTTCTTGGGATCTCTATTTTAATGCGAATGTTTGTCATTTGTGCCTGAATTCCAAATGGAGGAGAGTATAATGAGGTATGTCCGAGCTCCTCCTTCCCATCAGGACCTGATCTAGTTTTTCAGGTTTCTTTGGGGGTTCCCCTTGACCAAGAGAGGGGTTCATTCAGTCGGTTGGGAAAGCTTAGAATTTTATTTTTGGTTTACAAGGTTGAGGATCAAACTCCTCAGCAGGATGGGACTTTTATGACCTGGCAGCCCCTACTTACTTACCTCTCCAGCTGTACCACCCACCACCAACTAACTCCCTATGCTCCTGCCACTCTGGCCTTCCCTGAGCTCCTCAAACCCACATGGTGCTCGCTCAACTTCAGACTCTGGCCCATATTGTTCCTTTGCCTGGAACATATTTCCCCCAGCCTTTATTTTTGGATAATTCCAGCTCATCCTTTAAGTCCTCTGGTTCTGTATGTTTGGGTTAGATCCACTTCCCACATGCTCCAGCAGCAATTTGTGCTTTCTGAATCATGAGATTTATCACTTTGCAAACCCCAAATATCTGAGACAGGTCTCAGTTAGTTTAGAAAGTTTATTTTGCCAAGGTTGAGGACGTGTGCCCATAACACAGCCTCAGGAGGTCCTGAAGACATGTCCTCAAGTCAGTCAGAGCACAATTTGGTTTTATGCATTTTAGGGAAACATGAGACATCAGTCAACATATATAAGATGACAATGGTTCCCTCTGGAAAGACGGGACAACTCAAGGCAAAGTGGGACAACTCAAAGTGGGGAGTGGGCTTCCAGATCATAGGTAAATAAGAGACCAATAGTTGCATGCCTTAGAGTTTCTGATTAACCTCTCCAAAAGAGGCAATCAGATATGCATTTATCTTAGTGAGCAGAGGGGTGAATGAATAGAATGGGAGGCAGGTTTGTCCTGGCAGTTCTCAGCCTGACTTTTCCCTTTACCTGAGTGATTTTGGGGCCCCAAGACTTACTATCCTTTCACTACTTATATGGAAATAATTTCTTTAGTTTTCTCCTCTCCTAGACTAGAAGCTCCATGAGGACGGGTATCATGAGTATCTTGTTCTTCTATGGTCTCTAGTACAGTGTTCACTACTAATAATATTTGTTGGATGAATGGATAGATGGATCATGATGGATAAATGGATGGAAGGAAAATGGATGGACAAATGAATATAGATGGATGGACAGATAGATAGTAAATGTATGTATATATTCATGGATGAGATGGATAGTCTCAAGACAGGTGCACATATAATCACAAACTTAAACAATTCCAGGCTGGGTGTGGTGGCTCATGCCTATAATCCCAGCACTTTGGAAGGCTGAGGCAGGAGGATTGCTTTAGGCCAGGAGTTTAAGACCAGCCTGGGCAACATAGTGAAACCCATCTCTACAAAAGAATTGAAAATTAGTCAGATGGAGTAGCATGCACCTGTAGTCCTAGCTACTGGGGAGGCTGAGGCAGAAGGATCGCTTGAGCATAGGAGTTCAAGGTTGCAGTGAGCTATTATCACACCACTATATTCCAGCCCAGGCAACAGAGCAAGACCTGATCAAAAGAAAAAGAAAAGGAAAGGAAAGAAAAAGAAAAAGGGAGGGAGGAGGGAGAGGGGGAAGGGGAGGGGGGAGGGGAAGAGGAAGGGGAGGAGGAAGTGGAGTGGTAAGAGAAGGGGAAGAAACTTCCCAAGCTGAAACTTAAGCCATCATTAATCAAGTGGGGAAACCGAAAAGCCCAGGTCTTCTAAGCCCAAGTACCTTCCATCATCTGTAGTTTTAAGGAATTTCTGGGTTACCAGGAACCTAGAAGAACAATCAGCCCAGCCATCACTGATAAGGTGGAGACATACACACATCCTGATAACTCACATTCACAGAAAGGAGGCCTGGCTCGGGGAAACATGCGCCAGTTTGGGAGGTTATCCTGGTCCTACTACTCACCTACACCTGCCAGCTGTACAATCAGACTGGAAACTAGCTTCCAGGGCCATTAGGATGCTCAGGGTTGGGGGTGGGGACCTGCTTCAAACAAGGGCTGGAGTCAAGGTGGGAGACAGGTGCACTCATAATTCTTATAGGAAAGTCTTCTCTTCCTGTTCCAAGAGCCATGCTGGGAGACCTGGCCAGAGCGCCCTCTGCTGGGTCCACACCACCATGCAAGGGTGGTGTGAAAATGAGAAATAAGCTGTTCCCGGCATGTTCTACCCAGAAGGCGCCACTAGATGGTGGTAAAGCTGCACATTCCAAACTATTACAGGCTTCCTTTTGTGAAGGAAACACGGGGTCACTTTATGAGAAAAGCAACCTACAGGGGAATTGATAACTTGCTTTTTTTTTTTTTTTTTTTTTTTTTAATAAATATTAGCCTAACTAATCTGGCCTATTTTTTCACCAGGTCCTGGCAGGCTGTCTCCAATTCTGCATTTCTTTCCACCACTGGGTGCCACCACAACTCTCCCCTAGTGACTTTGACCCAAAAGTGAGAAGTTTTTACTTCTCGCTTTACTTGCTTTACTTGCTGGTATTTCTTGATACCAGCTGGTATTTGACTTGCTGGCATTTCCATTATCCTCATCTGTAAATTAGTAATTGCAATTGCACTTGCCAGCTAAGAGTTTTGTGAGGCTTATATGTTACACTGTTCATAAAAGGCTTAGGGTAAGCACACAATAAATGTTAGCTATTTATTATCATTATGGAGGAAGATAGGATGCTCTTTCCCTCAACCTCCCTGCATGCCAAGTGCCCAGAACCACGTCTAGGGAGTCAGTAAATATCCACTGGGGTGTATGAAAGGAACAAGCTGGCTGTTTTCTCCTGGTTATTTATCTAAATGTCTCTATGGGCCAGGGTGGTGGCTCACATCTGTAATCTCAACACTTTGGAAGGCCAAGGTGGGAAGATCACTTGAGGCCAGGAGTTCAAGACCATCCTGGGCAACATAGCAAGATGCCATCTCAAAAAAAAAAAAAAGCCAAGCATGGTGGCACATGCCTGTGGTCCCAGCTACTCAGAAGGCTGAGGCAGGAAAATCACTTGAGCTTTGAAATATATTTGATGGTTCAGTGAGCTATGATTGCACCACTGCAGTCCAGCCTGAGTGATAGAGAAGACTCTATCTCTAAAAATAAGAATAATGATGAACCAAACCCAGTAGTCCCATAGACCATTTTGTTTTCGGTTTTGGTTTTGTTTGTTTGTTTGGGGGGTTTTGTTGTTGTTGTTATGAACATAGAAATTGACTCTTCTCATCTTAAAGCTTGAAACTTACGTTTGTTTAACTTGAGCTCCTTCATCAGAAAAGGACCCTCAAACCTCTCAAAAAGTATCAAAGAACTGAAAATCATCAGTCACTGCATCCAGACAATGCAATATCAGATCCCTTATTCCTCATGATTGCCTCCTTACCCCTCCCTAATTCCTGTTTCCCCACACATAGTTACATTTCTTCTCTGCTATACAGAACCCTAACTTTAGTCTGTCAGAGAAAAGGATTTGAGACTGACTCTCATCGCCTTGGCTGTGGCACCTGATTAAAGCCTTCTTCTTGGCCACACTTGTTGTTTCAGTCATTGGCTTTCTGTGCGGGACCTAGACTGAACCCCTGGTGTTTCAGTAACAGTAATCAATCAATAAATGTGTTTATTTTATTTTTATTTTGAGACAGAGTCTCACTCTGTCATCCAGGCTGGATGGAGTTCAGTGGCACAATTATGGCTCACTGCAACCTCTGCCTCTAGGGTCCAAGCTATTCACTTGCCTCAACCTCCTGAGTAGCTGGAATTACAGGTGCCTGCCACCTGCCCAACTAATTTTTATATTTTTAGTAGGGATGGGGTTTCACCATATTGGCCAGGCTGATCTCAAACTCCCAGCTTCAAGTGATCCACCTGCCTCAGACTCCCAAAGTGCTGGAATTACAGGCATGAGCCACCATGCCAAGCTAAATAAATGTATTTATAAGCAGTGGAGCTTAGCTAGCAAGAATGGAAACACATTGATTAAACCAGCCTCTGTCCCCAGGCTTCCAAGGCCCTGCTGCCACCTTGCCTGCCTCCTCAAAGTCCCTATACCCTGACACTCTGAAATAGGATATTTACTGGATAGACTCAATAACAGAATACATTGCATGTAAAACATAAACTTTCCTAACCTTCCTTTCTTCCAGATGTATACCAATTATGCCAACACCAACAATTTTTTAAAGAACCCACTTGTTCCCTACTAATTTGGAGTATTCCCTTTCTCATTTAGAATTGCATCTCTTGTCCCTTCATTCGGTTCTGCTGATCTTGACTTGGGTTAACACCATACCGTTTTCATTATAGTCACTTTAGACTACACTTTATTATCTAATGGGCCAAATCATCCTTCCCTATTATGCTTTATGTAAAGGTACCAGTCCTTTGGCCGATTAAGCAGGGGTTGTGTGCTATCAAACTACAATTGACCCTCATGGTAGAGCAGCCCTGTCTCTCTGAGACCAGGTTACGTAAATACTAAAGTTCCAATTTCTCTTTCACTTCAGGCTTAAATGACAGTCCCAGCCCCTGGATCTATCGAGAGCTCAAAAGATCCTTGGATAAGACAAATGCCCGCCCTGGTGAGTTTGCAGTCTGCTTCACCGAACTTCAGCAGAAGTTTTTCAACAACTGTCCCAGAAAACTAAAGGATTTGATCCTCTTGATAAAGCACTGGCATCAACAGGTAATTTCCAACAGTCTATATGCAGTTATCACTTATTTCCTTTTTATCAAGATAATTGACATCCAGTAAAGTGCAACCGTCTTAGGTATACAGCTCCAGGTATTGTTATAATCTAACCAGCAACACCCAAATCAACAGAAGGAACATTTCCTGCACCCCAGAAGGTGCCTCAAGCCCACTGCCCCCTCCAGTAATCCTCCCAAACAAACTCCTGTTTCAACATCTGTCACCACCACAGATTAGTTTTGCTTGATTTTAAACCACATAAGTGGGATCATACTGTACATGCTTTATGTCTGCTTTCTTTTGCTCAACATTATGTCTGAGAGACTCATTCATGTGGTTGCAGGGTCTTGCTCTGTTGCCCAGGCTGGAGTGCAGTGATGGGATCTCGGCTCACTGCAACCTCCATATCCCGGGTTCAAGTAATTCTCTTGCCTCAGCCTCCTGAGTAGCTGGGACTACAGGCATGCACCACCACACCCGGCTAATTTTTGTATTTTTAGTAGAGACAGGGTTTCACCATGTTGGCCAGGCTGGTCTCAAACTCCTGACCTCAGGAGATCCACCCACCACATCTGGCTAATTTTTGTATTTTTAGTAGAGACAGGGTTTCCACCATGTTAGCCAGGATGGTCTCGATCTCCTGACCTCAGGAGATCCACCCACCACATCTGGCTAATTTTTGTATTTTTAGTAGAGACAGGGTTTCCACCATGTTAGCCAGGATGGTCTCGATCTCCTGACCTCAGGAGATCCACCCACCACATCTGGCTAATTTTTGTATTTTTAGTAGAGACAGGGTTTCACCATGTTGGCCAGGCTGGTCTCGATCTCCTGACCTCATGATCTGTCCGCCTCTATTGTTTTGCCGTATTCCATTGTATTAACATAACATACATGTATCCATTCTGCTACTGATAGATGATTGGGTCATTTTCAAACTGGGGCAATGATGAATTAGGTTACCATGGATATTCTCCTACATGTCTTTCTGTGAATGTAAGCACTCATTTCTCTTGGGTAAATATGTAGCAGTAGAATTGCTGGGCTATCTAGTACACATATACAAATGCTGTGTACGTATCTGTGTAAATATATAAAATACATGTGGTTTATTTGATTCTTTTTTGTTTAACTATAGCAAATCTTGCCAAACCATTTCCAAAATCTTACCAAATTACCCTCTCATGAGCAACGTATGAGTTTCAGGCATGTTAATAAACCCAAGGATCTGCTCACCTAGCACAGCAAAGCCAAACAGTGACTTTGGGATTGCAGAGAAAGAGTGAGGCATTTATTGCAGGGAGCCAAGCGGGGAGAACTGGGCAGCTCATGTTTACGAGCTGAACTCCCCAGTGGCTTATAGGTAAGGGTTTTAAAGGTGAGGAGACAGAGGTTACAGGCAAAGCCATAAGTCAACACATGGAGGCTGTACATTGGTTTGACCTAAAAAGGTGGGACACGTCCAAGCAGGAGGGAGGAGGAGGATGGGTGGCACAGGTCACAGGATTCAAAGATCTTCCGATTTTTGATTGGTGAAGTAGGTGAAGCTTTGTCTAAAAATTTCAGATCTGCAGAAAGGAATGTTAGCTCTGGCTCATAGGTGTGACCTCCTCCAGGACCCTCAGGAAGAAATTTAGAACAAAGAAGGAGCCAGGGTTCAATGCTCAGCTTCCTCTTATCTGAGGTCTGCCTGCCAGTGGATTCACTTGGTGGGAGTCTGAGTTTCTGAAAATCAACTCAGGGACATATGTTAAGATGTTATCTTTAGTTTCTACAGGGAACAAAACATCTTCTGACTCTGACTTCCTTGGCTATTGTTTTAAGTGACTATTACCTTCTTTTGTTGTTTTTATTTTATTGGGTTTTTTTTTCACTGCTCCTGTAGACCCTGAACTACTATATTTTTGCTTATCAAATGGCTCATTGACTTTTCAAAGCTAGTGAGGGGCCTGGAATTTCCCTTGAAAGAACTCAAGATTTTCCTTTCTTTTCCTGCTTGTGGGATGGGGGCAGTGGTGGCCTGCAGGCCCCTAAGAGAGGTCCCTGCTCCATCCCAGTTGCTTTACATCTTTGTCAAGACTTGGTATTGTGAGTCCACTGAATTGTAGGCATTCTGGCGAGGGAGAATGACTTCCTGTAGGCTTCTAGCTTCTTGATTTCAGATTGCCGACATAGGAAGAACTCGATCCCCAAATAAGCCACCACCCTTTTCTTCTCCCATAGTGCCAGGAAAAAATGAATGGTTTACCCTTGCTGTCTCCGTACGCCCTGGAGCTGCTTACTGTGTATGCCTGGGAACAGGGGTGCAGACAAGATGACTTCGACATTGCTGAAGGCGTCAGAACCGTTCTGGGGCTGATCAAATGCCAGGAGCAGCTGTGTATCTATTGGATGGTCAACTACAACTTTGAAGATGAGACCGTCAGGAACGTCTTGCTGCACCAGTTCCAATCAGAGAGGTGCCAAGCTTCTCATGCCCTAGCCCTGTACCTCATCATCTGCGTGCTAGGTGTACCTCTTTGGAATGAGATCTCAGCCTTGCCCTGTCCAGTCAGTGATGTACCAGAAGAATGGCAGCCGCCATGGGTGGGGAGGCAGAGGGGTCTGTCTGAAAGAGGGGAGGTCCAACCATTGCTTTTCACGTTCCAAACCATAATCACATTTTGTCCCCTAAACAAACACATGAAGCGACACTTCCCCTTATAGAAAGAAGGGGCTAAGAGAGAAGGGGGAGTGGCAGGAAGAGAAGACCAGTTTGTTGTTTCATTAATAGAATGTCTCTGCAAAGCAGCAAACGCAGGGCCAGAGGAGCTTGATGTCCTAGACAAAACCCTTCAGCAGCTTGGAGGAGCCATGGGAATCCAAATTCAGGTCACCAGATTCCCACTCAAGGCCTCTTTCCCCAATACAGATTTTGCCCCTCACAAGAAGCTCAACTGATTTTTTTTAATCTAATGGAATACACAGGCCAGTAATCTTGGATCCAACCGACCCGACCAATAACGTGAGTGGAGATTACAGATGCTGGCAAAGGCTGAAACAAGAGGCTCAGACCTGGTTGACTTCTCCCAACCTGGATAATGAGTTACCTGCACCATCTTGGAATGTCCTGGTAAGAGGGTTTTCCAAATACACGGTATTGCATGCTGCAGGAAAGTCTTCCTGCCACCCAGGCTAAGTATTATCTGAGAGTTCCCTGTATTAATTTCCTGTGCTGCTGTTACAAAATTCCGCAAAACAGGTGGCTTAAAACCACAGAAATTTATTCTCTCACCATTCTGGATATTGCTGGTTCAAACTCAGGGTGTTGACAGGGCTACACTCTCTCTGCAGGCCTTAAGGAAGAATTATTCCAGGCTTCCTCCAGCTTACAGTAGTTGCCAGCAGTCCTTGGCTTGTGGCTGCATCACTCCAGCCTCTACCCCTGTGGTCACATGCCCTTCTCCCTATGTGTCTTCACATCAGCTTCCCTCTGTGCATATCTGTCTTATTGTCTCCTCTTCTTCTAAGAGCAACAGTCTTACTGAATTAGGGTCCACCCCAATGACCTAATTTTCACTAGATCCCATCTGAAAAGACACTATTTCCAAGTAAAGCACATTCGCCAATACTGTACGTTGGAACCCCAGCATCTTTTAGGGGGACACAGTTCAACCCTCAGCACACCAACAGGGGCAATGACTGTAAAGTCCAAAATGGAACAAAGAGAAACGGGGTACCCACAGATGCAAGATCTCAATTAATTTCTTTAAGAGAGACAGCCAGGCATGCGGAGACATGAAACAGAGCATTGTTCAGAGAAGGGGCGGCAGTCAGGCCTGTCGCTGCCAGGACAGGCTCTGAGCTCCATTCAGGCAGGTGCCGGGGGCAAAAGCCAGAAGTGGGGCCAAAACAGGAGAACCAATTAAGGCACCAGCTGTGAAACAGGTGCACTGGACTTCCCCCTCCCATCCCCAAAAGGAGAAGTAAATCCACCAACACGAACTCCCCTGCATGCTCAGCTCTTATTAGAGAAAAGCCATCCAAGAAGAAACTTCCCAGGTTAGACCACTGAGCCCTCTCAGCTTTCCTGGGAACCTCACTGGGGACAACTTTATTAATTGAGGCCAAAGGGGCCAACCAAATTCCACACTTCACAGGCAGGAGATTAATTTATATCCAAGTTATGGGAGACAGAATCCACATCACATTTGCACAGAAATTTGAAGGCTAACTGAGCACCAATCTGGCATGTAAATGAAGACGTAAATGAGTTTAGCAAAATTCACAGAAGCGGGGGAGTCTATGAATGGGGAACTTCCATAACTGGACCCAGCAGGATCAGGATGCTCTGAGCAGTCACCCCAACCCCTACTTTCACTGGACCCCTGGTCTTTGCTCCCTGACCCCAATTTTCCTGGCTTCTTCAGGCAGATTTTTTTCAAAAAAATTACCCCCTCTTCCCTGACATTTTATTCTGAAGCTTTGAAACATTTAAAAAGTTAAAAAAAATGGTTCAATAAACTGCTAGGAGCCCCTCATGCAGATGCATCCTGTGTGACATTTGCTATGTTAGTTTGTAGTACACGTTATTATTATTGTTGTTATAGTTGTTTTTAATCTATTTTTAAAGGTGGGATCTCACTACATTGGCCAGGCTAATCTCAAACTCCTGGGCTCAAGTGATCCTCCCACCTTGGCCTCCCAAAGTCCTGGAATTACAAGCGTGAGCGACCTCACCTGCCCATCATTATAGCTGTTGTTTATACTGAGCCCTTTGAGAGTGGACTGCCAGACATCTTTTTACCCTTAAATGCTATCATAGGGATCTCTGAGAACAAGAATATCCTCTTAATAACCTCCATGCCATATCAAGTTCAGGAGGTGAGGAGTTATATATTATTGTCCCAATACAGCCCATTGGGATGATTTTGACAATCATCCCAAGAATGTCCTTTATAGGACACTCTCTTCCAACCCAGAAGCACACATCATTTAGTTCCACATATCTCCTAAACCATCTTTTGATGCTCACTTTGGCTGTTTTTGCTTTGCTACCCTATCAACTTCTATTTTGAGAGCTATGAGACCATCCCCATCCCTCTCTCTACATCTGTTGACGACAATTTAGGCCCAGGAACCGCTGCATAAAGAGGTACAAACGTTGGAGGGCTCATGTACACATGCACTCGCACCACACATGCATTCATGAACATACATGCACTCACACCACACACACACACTCACATGCACACACATGCACTCACGCACATGCACACACATGCTCTCACACCATGCACACACATGCATTCATGCACTTGCACTCAAACCACACACATGCACTCATGTACATGCACATGCATGCACTCACACCGCACATGCATATATTCATACACATGCATACACATGCACTCATACTATGCATACACATGCACACATATGCAGTCATGCACACGCTCTCACATGCACTCATACCACACACATATGCATAAACACATGCACACATGTGTACTCACACCATGCACACACATGCACTCATGTACATATGTACATGCACACACAGGTACTCATACCATGCATACGCCCTTCCTGACTCCCAGGTGAGCTAGCCCATCTTGTCTGTGTTGCCAGCAAAAGTACAACATGTGTATAGAACAGTGAATTAGTTTCCTCTTACTGCTTTTTTTTTTTTTAAATGCCCTAATCTTAGTGACTTAAAATACATGAATTTGAGCCAGGCATGGTGGCTCACACCTGTAATCCCAATATTTTGGGGCTGAGGCAGGAGGATCACTTGAGACCAAGAGTTCCTGAGCAACATAACAATACCCCGTCTCTACAAAATAGTAATAGTAACAAATTAGCCAGTGCAGGGTGTATGCCTGTAGTCCCAGCTGGTCAGGAGGCTGAGGCAGAAGGACCACTTGAGAAAGGAAGGTTGAGGTTACAGTGAACCATGATTGTGCCACTGCATTCAACCTGGGAGACAGAGCAAGACCCTGTCTCAAAATTACTTTTGCACCAACCAAATAAAAATACGTGTTTCCTCACCTTTCCAAGCTCCTTGTGGCTGTCCAAATTTCTTGGCACATGGCCCCTTCCTCCCTCTTCAAAGCCGACAGCCGAGCATCTTCCAGCTCCTCTCTCTGCTTCCATCATCACATCACCTCCTCCAACTCTGACTCTCCTGCCTGACTCTCATAAGTACCTGTGTCCTTACAAGCACAGTGGCTCATGCCTGTAATCCCAGCATTTTGGGAGGCTGAGGTGGGAGGATTGCTTGAAACCAGGAATTTGAGACCAGCCTGAGGAACCCAGTGAGACCCCATCTCTAAAATAAATAAATAACTAGGCATGGTGGCACAAGCCTGTGGAGACGGAGGCTGGAAGATCTCTTGAGCCTACGGATTGGAGACTGCAGTGAGCTACAATGGCACCACTGCTGCGCTCCAGCTTGGGTGACAGAGCGAGACACTGATTCTGAAAAAACACGGTTTAGGAGCACGGATTGGAAGGCTGCCTATTGGGTTCCATGCTCACTACCTAGGTGATGGGATCATTCACACACCAAGCCTCAATGACATGCAATTTACCCATGTAACAAACCTGCACATGTATCTCCTGGAACCTAAAATAAAATTGGAGAAAAATTAATTAATTCAATTAAAAATTAAAATTAAGAGGAAAAAGACCCTGGTGATGACATCAAGCCAATCCAGGTAATGCAGAATAATCCTCCCATCTCTAGAGCCTTAGCCACGTGTGCTTCAGAGGGAGTTCAGCTGTGCCAAAATCTGGAGTTTGAACTCTTGGCCTCCAGAACCGGGAGACAATAAACTTCTCTTGTTTGAAGCCACCTAGTTGTGGTCACTTGTCATGGCAGCCCTTGGAAGCCAACACACCCATACATGGTGTGTTTAACCTTAAGGAAAGGTGATACAGCCTTAAGAAAGAAATGGATGTGGTCATCAGCCATCTCCGATACCTACAGCAAACGGAAAAACAGGGAAGGACCAGATGTGTGGGTAAAGCAAGAAGGCGCAGGTCATTAGGAGGTGATGCTCCAGCCAGGCGTGGAAGAGGAGTCTGGAGTCAGGAACACCACAGACCTGTCTGCACAAGGATCCGGATCTCTCCTGGGGGGAATGAGGGGCAACTAGGACAGTTTTTGTTTCTGGGGGTTCTTGCATCCCACCCCAAACTCTCAGGTGTGTTCTGGGATGTATTCATACAAGGACAAAAGATGGAAAAGCTGTCAGCCTGCGAGCTGGAGGCAGGGTAGGGGGCCCAGGACAGGCAGGAATGGAAGCCTTGGGTGGGCTCACAGGGGCCACTCACACTTGGGGTCTTCCTTCTTTCCCCAGCCTGCGCCACTCTTCACGACCCTGGGCCACCATCTGGATAAGTTCATCAAGGATTTTCTCCAGCCTGACAAATACTTCCTAGAGCAGGTCGACAGTGCTGTTAACATCATCTGTAAATTCCTTGAAGAAAATTGCTTCCGACGATCGACCGCCAAGATCCAGACTGTCCAGGTGAGCACTGGCCTTTCTCTTATGTCTTGTTGGGGTGATTTAATATTGGCATTCCTGGAAGGGAGCTAAGTGGGCATTGTAGCTCTCTAGGATTCATCTACCTTCAGAAACTGGAGGAAGGGAAGCCGGGAGGGAGTTAGGAGAACTAGGACACTGGTTTTCAGTGGGGGCTGTGGATAGACCGCCTAGGTCGTTAACAACACAACTTGGATTCTGTATTGTTTTTCTTGGAGCTGCTGGCCATCCTTGGGGCCAGGAGATACATCACTCCCCTCTCTGCCTCTGTCATCATCTTTTCTTCTGTGTCCTCCCCGCTTCTCTTCTCTTCTAAGAACACTCATTATTGGATTTAGGGCCCAGCCTGACCCAGAAACTAGGACAGGTTTCGTTTCTGGATCTAGGATATTTTGTTCACACTGATATCCCTGGGGCAATGAGTGAACTGTCTCGTTGAAGGTCACTCGAGTGAAAACAGGACTGAGTTTCTGATCAGGGTTAGAGCTGTGAAAGCATGTGCTTTCTCCTCTCCTTCCTGATCTCATCTCCAGGTCCTTAACCCAGTTACATCTGCAAAGATCCTTTGTCCACATAAGGGCACCTCCACAGGACCCCAGAGGATATGTCATTAGGGGGTCTGCCATTGAACCCACTGCAGATTCTAAGGAGCTTAGAATATCCATCTCCTTTCAGTGACTGGAACCCAGCTTGCCACACCAGCTGAGCTAGAGACTCAGAGGCTTCGGTCATTCTTGTCCATGGCTCAAAGGCCACAGGCTGACATGTATCCCTCTATTTACTGGTCACACGACCAGATAAACGTGTCCCCATGGTCACAAGAAGGGAGGGAGGAAAATGTTATTATGTACACGTAAATGTCTGTGGTAATGCGAGAACGAATCTGTGCATCTAGAGAGAGGGGCCTAGGAAATGGCATCAGTATCCCGGGGTGATGGGTAAACTGCGTCATTGAAGGTCATTGGAGTGAAAACAGGACCAAGTTTCTGATCAGTGTTAGAATTGTCAAAGCATGTGCTTTCTCCTCTCTTTCCTGAGACCCCATTCACATGATAGTCGGTGAAAAACAAAAGGTATATGACAATCAGGGAAGAAGAGAGAGCCATCGGCAGATGAGACGTTGCTTTCTATCTTGCTGGAGTTGGTTGAAGGTTTCTCTGCTGAGGCTAGAGGAAGGTGACACCTAGAGATTGTGGGGGGGGGGCGGCTACAGTCTGGGAGGAGCCACCGAAGTCCAGCTCTTAAAGACAAAGGTGGGCTGCATGAATGAAAGGGGCAGGAACAGAGAAGAATGGAGGGTCTGCATACAGGAAATAGAACACACCCCTTCCTCACCTCCCTAACCCATGTAACCAGGCATTTACTACCCATGGATAAAAGAAAACACTTTTCTCTACAGAAACTAAATGGAGGAGAAGGAGGAGAAAGAGGAAGGAGGGAAGGGAGAAGCCTTAATGGCAGAGACATGAGTAGCCCACAAAGCCCAAAATATCTACTATCTGGCCCTTTGCAGAAAGGTTAATGACTCTGTACCTCAACTGTGGGTATTCACCCGATGGTCCCCAGATCGCAGGAGAAAACACACGTCAAAGGAAAGATGAGCTCTTTCTTTTTTTTATTATTACTATACTTTAAGCTCTGGGACACATGTGCAGAACGGGCAGGTTTGTTACATAGGTATACACGTGCCATAGTGGTTTGCTGCACCCATCAACCCGTCAGCTACATTTGTTATTTCTCCTAATGCTCTCCCTCCCCAACCCCCCACTCCCCGACAGGCCCGGGTGTGTGATCCCCTCCCTGTGTCCATGTGTTCTCATTGTTCAGCTCCCACTTATGAGTGAGAACATGCAGTGTTTGGTTTTCTGTTCTCATGTTAGTTTTCTGAGAAAGATGGTTTCCAGCTTCATCCATGTCCCTGCAAAGAATATGAACTCCAGAAGAGCACTTTCACCCTAATGATTGCATTCAGCTCGATTTATTTGGTCACGGGAATCTAAATAAAGCCAAATATGTCTTCAGGCAAAATCTTTAGGAAATTGACTTGAGAAGAAGTTTACTTGTAACTAGGCTGTCAGTTGTTTGTGTGTAAAGGCAGGAGAATAATTGCCTTTGGAACTGTATTGTTCAATAACTGTATTATCTATTAGTTTGTAAAAGAAAACCCTCTGCTTTGGACTCAGCCCTCACTGGACCCTAACGCAGAACTTGGCCTTGGAAACCGTGTTAGTTAGCCCAATTGGCGCCAGCCCACAGGGGCACAGGAATCCTCGGTCAAGGAAATTCTGGATCTCAGTCTTCCTTTTTCCCTTAGGGAGGATCAACCGCCAAAGGCACAGCTCTGAAAACTGGCTCTGATTCCGACCTCGTCGTGTTCCATAACTCGCTTAAAAGCTACACCTTCCAAAAAAACGAGCAGCACAAAATCATCAAGGAAATCCATCAACAGCTAGAAGCCTTTCAGCAGGAGAAGAAGGAGGAGCTTGAAGTCCGCTTCGAGATTTCCAGGTGGAAGGCTCCCAGGGTGCTGAGCTTCTCTCTGAAATCCAAAGTCCTCAATGAAAGTGTCAACTTTGATGTGCTTCCTGCCTTTAACGCACTGGGTAAGGTTCCCCAGACCTTAGCTTCTGGAGGAAGAAGATTCTGGATCCTGGAAGTGAGGGTGGACAGAGGGTAGAGGGAAAGCCACGTGACTTGATTACAGGCTGTGAAAACATGTGCCACTCCGGGTCCATGGTCCCAGCAAGTGGCATTAATCATGGCAGTAATACTTTACACTTGAATACGATTTTGGTCCCATTTCTCATTTCCAGGCATAGTGGCGCGTGCCTATAATCCCAGCTACTCAGAGAGGCTGAGTCAGGAGAATTGCTTGAAACCAGGAGATGGAGGCCACAGTGAGCCAAGATGGTGCCACTGCACTCCAGCCTGGGTGACAGTGAGACTTTCTCTAAAAAAAAACAAACAAACAGACAGACAAACAGACAAAACTAGCAGTTGGACTGGGCTGAGAGGCTCGCACCTGTAATGCCAGTACCGTGGGAGGCTGAGGCAGGAAGATTGATCCAGGAGCTCGAGACCAGCCTGGGCAACATAGTGAGATTTCATTTCTAAAATCATCATCATAATAATAAACAAAATTAGCCAGGCATGGTGACACATGCCTATAGTCCCAGGTACCCAGGAGGCTGAGGTGGGATGATGACTTGAGCCTGGGAGATCGAGGCTGCAGTGAGCTGTGATCACGCCACTGCACTCCAGTCTGGGCAACAGAGCAAAACCCTGTCTCAAAAAAGCAAAACAAAAAACAAAACAAAACAAGCCGAGAAGCAGTATGCCAGATTGGTTGGCAAACTCCAGATCAGCATTATCCCAAAGATCTTTCTGTGATAATGAAAACGTTCTCTGTCTGGGTTCTACAACTACGGAGAGCTTGACATGCGGCTACAGCAACTGAGGAACTAAATTTCCAATGTTAATTCCCTTTAATGAAGACCACATCGTTTCTTATGTATCTCATTATTCTGGAGATGCTCCCTATGTCTTAGACATCGGTCATTCAAAGATGCTAATACTATTCAGATTAATTTCCCAGAATTAAACATTTGCCAAAAATGTTTTGGAATCTGTTACTTACGATGCATATTAAAGCAGGATGTCACTCTCTTCCTCCTGCTAGGTCAGCTGAGTTCTGGCTCCACATCCAGCCCTGAGGTTTATGCAGGGCTCATTGATCTGTATAAATCCTCGGACCTCCCGGGAGGAGAGTTTTCTACCTGTTTCACCGCGCTGCAGCGAAACTTCATTAGCTCCCAGCACACCAAACTGAAAGATTTAATTCGCCTGGTGAAGCACTGGTACAAAGAGGTAATGAGTCCTTGTCCTGTCCATGGGTTATTATTTTTACCAGTCCTTGTCCTGTCCACGGGTTATTATTTTTACCAGTCCTCGTCCTGTCCATGGGTTATTATTTTTACCAGTCCTTGTCCTGACCATGGGTTATTATTTTTACCAGTCCTTGTCCTATCCATGGGTTATTTTTACCAGTCCTTGTCCTGACCATGGGTTATTATTTTTACCAGTCCTTGTCCTGTCCATGGGTTATTATTTTTACCAGTCCTTGTCCTGTCCATGGGTTATTATTTTTACCAGCCCTTGTCCTGTCCATGGGTTATTATTTTTACCAGCCCTTGTCCTGTCCATGGGTTATTATTTTACAAGTCCTTGTCCTGACCATGGGTTATTATTTTTACCAGCCCTTGTCCTGTCCACGGGTTATTATTTTTACCAGTCCTTGTCCTGACCATGGGTTATTATTTTTACCAGTCCTCGTCCTGTCCACGGGTTATTATTTTTACCAGTCCTCGTCCTGACCATGGGTTATTATTTTTACCAGCCCTTGTCCTGTCCATGGGTTATTATTTTTACCAGTCCTTGTCCTGACCATGGGTTATTATTTTTACCAGCCCTTGTCCTGTCCATGGGTTATTATTTTTACCAGTCCTCGTCCTGACCATGGGTTATTATTTTTACCAGTCCTTGTCCTGTCCATGGGTTATTATTTTTACCAGTCCTCGTCCTGACCATGGGTTATTATTTTTACCAGTCCTTGTCCTGTCCATGGGTTATTATTTTTACCAGTCCTTGTCCTGTCCATGGGTTATTATTTTTACCAGCCCTTGTCCTGTCCATGGGTTATTTTTACCAGTCCTCGTCCTGACCATGGGTTATTATTTTTACCAGTCCTTGTCCTGTCCATGGGTTATTATTTTTACCAGTCCTTGTCCTGTCCATGGGTTATTATTTTTACCAGCCCTCGTCCTGTCCATGGGTTATTATTTTTACCAGTCCTCGTCCTGACCATGGGTTATTATTTTTACCAGCCCTTGTCCTGACCATGGGTTATTATTTTTACCAGTCCTCGTCCTGTCCATGGGTTATTATTTTTACCAGTCCTCGTCCTGACCATGGGTTATTATTTTTACCAGTCCTCGTCCTGACCATGGGTTATTATTTTTACCAGTCATCGTCCTGACCATGGGTTATTATATTTACCAGTCCTCGTCCTGACCATGGGTTATTATTTTTACCAGTCCTCATCCTGACCATGGGTTATTATTTTTACCAGCCCTTGTCCTGACCATGGGTTATTATTTTTACCAGTCCTTGTCCTGTCCATGGGTTATTATTTTTACCAGTCATCGTCCTGACCATGGGTTATTATTTTTACCAGTCATCGTCCTGACCATGGGTTATTATTTTTTTCTTTTTCAGAAGGAAATATTAAGGGAAGTAGAATAAGTAGAGTTTGCCTAAATCATAAATGAGATGAAAAATATTTGCAACCCATAGGAGATCTTCAGATATTTCCCAATGGGAACAAAATGGGCTTATAGTGTGGATAGCAAGTATGGTTACAGCCTGCTTTTGTACCCTTTGGAAAGCACAATGAGGGGAAAGCAATAATTTGGGTTAGAGGAAGTGGATGTCTATCTCTTTCTGAAAGTGCATAAAGGAGGTTGAGGACTGATTCTTTTTTCTTTTTCTTTTTTTTTGTAGGAAGGGAGGAAAGAAGGGAGGAAGGAAGGAAGGGAGGAAGGGAGAAAAGGAGGAAGGGAGGAAGGAAGGAAAGGAGGAAGGGAGGGAGGGAGGGAGGAAAGGAGGAAGGGAGAGAGGAAGGAAGAGAGGGAGGGAGGGAGGGAGGGAGAGAGAAGGGAAGGAAGGAAATCAGGCAGTGAGAGAGACATTGCCGACCTGGATCTAGAGGTCTACAAGTTGATTTTTTTTTTTTTTTTTTTGAGAGAAGGAAAGAAAAAAAAAGGCGTGAAGGAGAGGAAGAAAAAGAGGGAGAGGGAATGAAAATGTTGCTTTATTCTAAAAAAATGGGTATTAATAATGGCCAATCAATATTTCATTTAAACCTATGAGTAGGTGTGATGTGGTATTGACAAGAATGTATGTTTTGTGTATATAAAGTGGAGAGCTCTATAAATATTTATTAAGTTTACTTGTTCCGGATCTGAGTTCGAGTCCTTGATATCCTTATTAATTTTCTGTCTCATTGAGTCTAAGTCTCTATGTATCTGGGCGTTAGGATTGTTAGCTCTTATTGTTGCATTGATCCTTTTACCACTATATCTTTGTTGCTTTAAAATCTATTTTATCAGAGGCGAGAATTGCAACTCCCACTTTTTATTTATTTATTCATTTTTGCTCTTTATTTGGTTGGTAAATCTTTCTCCATCCCTTTGTTTTGAGTCTTTGTGTATCCTTGCATGTGAAATAGGTCTGGATGTAGCATACCATTGGGTTTTGGCTGTATCTTTTGATTGGGGGATTTAGTCAATTTAAATTTAGGATTACTGCCATTTGATGTTAACTGGCTGTTTTATCCATTCGTTGATGTAAATTCTTCTTTATGCTGATGTTCTTTACTTTTTGGTATATTTTTAGAAAGGCTAATACTGGTTGTTTCTTTCTATGTGTAATGCTTCTTTCAGAAGCTCTTGTAAAGCAGGCTTGGTGGTAATAAAATCTCTGAGTACTTGCTTGTTCATAAAAGATTTTATTTTTCCTTCAGTTGTGAAGCTTAGTTTGGCTGGATATGAAATTCTGGGCTGAAAGTTCTGTTCTTTAAGGATGTTGAATATTGGCCCCCACTCTCTTCTGGCTTGTAGAGTTTCTGCTGAGAGATCTGCTGTAAGTCTGATAGGCTTCCCTTTGTGGGTAACCTGACCTTTCTCTCTGGCTGCCCTTAGTATTTTCTCCTTCATTTCAACCCTGGTGAATCTAACGATTATGTGCCTTGGGGTTGCTCTTCTTGAGGAATATCTTTGTGGTGTTCTTTGTATTACCTGGGGTTGAATATTGTCCTGCTTTGCTAGGTTAGGAAAATTTTCCTGAATAATATCCTGAAGAATATTTTCCAGCTTGGATTCATTCTCTCCGTCGCATTCAGGTACACCTATCAAATGTAAATTTGGTCTTTTCACATAGTCCCACATTTCTTGGAGACTTTGCTCATTCCTTTTTATCCTTTTTTCTCTAATCTTGTCTTCTCGTTTTATTTCATTAAGTTGGACTTTGACCTCTGATATCCCTTCTTCTGCTTGATCAATTCGAGTGTTTAAACCTGTGCATACTTCTCGGAGTTCCCGTATTGTATTCTTCAGTTCCATTAATTCACTTATATTCCTCTCTAAATTGTCTATTCTCATTAGGATTTCGTCGAGCCTTTTTTCAAAGTTCTTAGTTTCTTTACATTGGGCTACAACATGTTCTTTTAACTCACAGAAGTTTCTTATTATCCATCTTCTGAAGCCTGATTCTGTTAATGGGATGCACTCGTTCTCCATCAAGCCTTGTTCCCTTGTTGATGAGGAACCGTGATCCTCTTTAGAGGGAGAGGCACTCTGATTTTGAGTATTCTCAGCCTTTTCACGCTGGTTTCTTCCCATCATTGTAAATTTATCCACCTGTCTTCTTTGTAATTACCAACTTTCAAATTAGGTCTCTGAGTGGATGTCCAAGTTGTTAATTCCCAGGGCCGAAATATGAGCAACCCACTGTGCCAGCCAAAACAGCGGCATTAAGACTGATGGTGCTTTTCTGCCCGGGAATCTCCAGTCTGGCTTCCTTCTTGAGTCTGTAATAGGCGACTCTGCCTTCCTGGAGCTCCAAACGTCGGTCAGAAGGGGAACCAGTCCCGTTTACTCTGCACCAAGAGCTGCTGCGCCGAGGAGCTGGCAAAACGGCTGTGCCGGCCACAAGAGTCACGCTGGCGACCCATGGGGCTCCTCCACTGGGAATCTTCTGCTCCGTGAGCAACAAAAATTTGTCTGAAAGTGTGGTGTCCTCTCATTCTCTGTGCTTTCACTGGGAGCTGCAATCCCGAGATGTTAGCGATCAGCCATCTTGGATCGTTCTCCGGGTTATTATGTTTAACCTGACCATGGTTTATTATTTTTACCAGTCCTCATCCTGACCACGGGTTATTATTTTCACCAGTCCTTGTCCTGACCACGGGTTATTATTTTCACCAGTCCTTGTCCTGACCACGGGTTATTATTTTCACCAGTCCTTGTCCTGACCACGGGTTATTATTTTTACCAGTAAGCCATGACCATTGCGCCCTGTTGCCCACACTCTCCCATGCTGAGGGCTGAGCCACTTTAGGGAATCTGCCCACTGGGTGTCTTGATGACATTCCCTTCACTAACCCTATTCATTTGGGTCAGGCGCTGAGCACCTCCAGCCATCAAAGCTGCTATGTGTGGTTGACTTTGCCCTCACACTGGCCAAAGCATTCTGCAGGAATCCCAGTTACCTTGCACACAGAGGGTGGGTAGAAGTTGGAATTTACATGCCTACACATTGCCAGTGGGGCTTTTCTGCTTCCCAATGCACATGCTGTCTCTCGAAAGGCAGGTTGAAGCTGTAGGTGGAACCAAGGCTGCATTTTCTCTTTTTTTCTTTCTTTCTTTTTTTTGAGATGGAGTGTTGCTCTTGTCCCCCAGGCTGGAGTGTGATGATGCAGTATCGGCTCACCCCAACCTCTGCTTCCTGGGTTCAAGCAATTCTCCTGCCTCAGCCTCCCAAACAGCTGGGATTACAGGCATGTGACACCATGACTGGCTAATTTTTGTATTTTAGTAGAGATGGGGCTTCTCCATGTTGGTCAGGCTGGTCTCAAACTCCTGACTTCAGGTGATCTGCCCACCTCGGTCTCCCAAAGTGCTGGGATTACAGGCGTGAGCCACTGTGCCCAGCCTGGGGCTGCATTTTCTATATTGTTCAGCCTCTGTGCACTTGTGCACAAGGTAGCTTCTGAATATCCTCATGACAGCAAACATCAACCATGATAACAGCTCTTCCTGAGATGCCTCCTTTCTGTGTCCAGTTGCCTGAAACATGAAACTAAGACCAAACTCTGTGGTTCCCATCTCGGAAAATCAGAGAGTTGGCGTGGTGCATCAGAAGATGCAGGGCTGTGGTGTGAGCTTGAGTGAATCACTCCACTTCCCGCAGCCTCAGAGTCTTCAACTAAAGTGGAGGTCATGATGCCTGCATTGTGGGGAGGTTTGGAAATTATATGGGTTAAATGCCTGGACCCATACTTAGCATGCAGTGGGTTTCTAGAAAACTGTAGATATACTGTTGTCCTAGGAAGCCATATATGGTCAAAAGCACGATAAAGAAACTCATGTGTGCTGCCTGCAAGCTGCTAGGTGGACTCCTGTAAGGCTGAATAGTTTAGACATCCAAGTGCAGAGCGTGAGCACACCAGCATGACATCGTGACTCAATTGCCCTGCTGTGGCCCCTGCGTGGCTCTCACTGAGCTCCTAGCCTAACCAGTTCATCCGATGTTCCCACTCTTCCCTAGTGTGAAAGGAAACTGAAGCCAAAGGGATCTCTGCCCCCAAAGTATGCCTTGGAGCTGCTCACGGTTTATGCCTGGGAGCAGGGGAGTGGCCAGCCGGATTTTGACACTGCAGAGGGTTTCCGGACAGTCCTGGAGCTGGTCACACAATACCAGCAGCTCTGTATCTTCTGGAAGGTCAACTACAACTTTGAAGATGAGACTGTGAGGAAATTTCTACTGAGCCAGCTGCAGAAAACCAGGTGCCCTCACTCTGGCCCCATCCTTTTCTTAATCCAATTCCCTTTAACACTGTCTCAGCGACCTGGATTTTCCTCTTCTGGGGTCACGATTTATTCATTGCATGAAAGGGAGAAAGTGCTAGCCAACAGAACCTCTCACAGTCTCCAGGGATAAAACCTAGGGAGGCAGGAGAAGATACTGCTCAGAAAAAGCAGGGAAGGGTCCCTGAGTTGCTTTCATCTAAGAGGTGTTAGAGTTGGAAGTGTGTCCCTGAGAACTAACGCTGTCATTCACAGGCTGCTTTATCCTGCAGGGTTTTTATTAGATTAGTGTTTATCTACTCTTTTGGACCTTCAAGAATAGCAAGAAATATTATCCATCTGCTTAGGGCCACTGGCAAGGGACAAAAATGATGGACACCTTCATTTTTGAAAGGAAAGGGAAGAGAGAAAATAAAAGAACACTGAAAAAGCACAGAGGAGAAGTAAGAGAGAAGGAGACCCCTGGTGGGTTGCCTACCCTGCGTTCTTGGCAACATTGTATTTGATTAAGTAATGTATCATATTTTAGTTGACATAGCATAAAGGAGATATTTTGATTACACCTTCATTATGGCTTCATGAGTATAGCAATTAACAGCTTTCAAAACACTTTCAGAAAATACAATTTAATTCTAGGAAGTTATTTGGTTTTTTTTGGAGACAGAGTCTCACTCTGTCACCCAGGCTGGAGGGCAGTAGCACCATCTCAGCTCACTGCAACCTCCGCCTCCAAGGTCCAAGCTGATTCTCCTGCCTCAGCCTCCCAAGTAACTGGGACTACAGGTGTGCACCACCACACCCAGCTAATTTTTAAATTTTTAGTAGAAACGGGGTTTCATCATGTTGGCCAGGCTGGTCTCGGACTCCTGCCCTCAAGTGATTCTCCTACTTCAGCTCCCAAAGTGCTAGGATTGCAGCCATGAGCCACTGCATGCGGCCTCTAGGAAGTTACTTTGAACCCTATTAGTATATTTGAGTTGCCGACATCAAAGCTGTGAGGACAGACCGTCTTATTGCTGACAGTATCATGGACCCCATGTTCTGAGGTCACTGGTTTTTAGAATCTCCTAATGCCTTCTACCCTCTCATTCAGGCCTGTGATCTTGGACCCAGCCGAACCCACTGGTGATGTGGGTGGAGGGGACCGTTGGTGTTGGCATCTTCTGGCAAAAGAAGCAAAGGAATGGTTTTGCTCTCTCTGCTTCAAGGATGGGTCTGGAAACCCAATACCGCCATGGAAAGTGCCAGTAAAAGTCATCTAAACGAGGCATTGTCTGGAGATAGCCCTGTAACAAGCCTGAATCAAAGAACTTTTCCTGCTGTAGCAACTTGAAATTAATTCAGCCACAAATAACAGGAAACCCAGCTCACAGGAGCTTAAACAACTGTTCACCCCACTAAGCCCCTACTACAAGTGATCCTCAGACAGGCAACCACGGATTCATGCACTGTAGGGTACAGAGCAGCATCCCTGGTCTCTACCCAGTAAGTGCCACTAGCCCTCCTCTCCCAGGGACAACCATAAGTCTTCAGACATTGTCAAACGTTCCCCTGGGTTTACAGATCATTCTGGCTTTGGCTTTTGACTCCACCCTCTTTGGCTGTTGATTTGAGTGCTCATGGCCCTGAAGGCAGCCACTGTACCTCCAGATGGCTGGTTCACGATCCAGGCAGGAAGAACAGAAAGGGAAAAGATACAGAGGTTCAAAGGTCAAGAACACAGTGATTTTATTAGAAGCTGCATCCTGCAAATTCTCTTCCATTTTATTGCTCAGAAATGTCACATGGTTACCTATAACTTGAAGGTGGCTACAAAGATGACTATGGACGTGAGTTGCAATGGTCACCCAAGGGTGTCTGCCACACCACTCCAAAGCCCTCCTCACCCACCAAGATATACCTGGTGTATTCCACCAGGATATCCTCCCTCCAGGTGTGCTTGGTTCTCTCCACCGGGTTCTTTCTTTAAAGCAGGATTTCTCAACCTAGATACTTACTCACATTTGGGGGCAGACGGTTCTTTATTTGGAGACTGTCCTGTATCTCTAAACAAAGGAGTGTGTTGAGCAGCATCTCTGGCCTCTACTCACTAGACACTACCCAGTTGTGACAATTAAGTGTCTTGAGACCTTGTCATATGTCTTCTGCTCCTAGGTGAGACCCTTGCTGTAGAGGAACCCTACACCCCCAATCCTGGGTGGCATGTAGGGAAGAGATGGCCAAGCCAACCCTGGGGTTAGCTCCAGTTATAAAGATCTGCATTATCAACCAGAAAATTGTCTCTGGCAATAGTTACCTTCCCAGAGGCAGGTCTCCCAAATTCTTTTAACCAGTGGTTGTAACTATTAGGAGACATTGCTCTCCCCCATATATGTTTTCTTTTTAGGCAGTGCAGACACTGGGAAGCTGTGACGCTAGGATGGATTATATTGCCAATGAGATGTTCTCATTCAGGAGCCACAGAGCCCTGAATAATAATTCTAGAAGAAACTTTTAGAAGTCATCTGGCAATTGCTTTTAAAGACTCAGCTCACCATGAGGAAGAGTCACTCAGATCCGTTCTTCCCTTGATGGTCCCTACGCCTCCATCCCTTGCTTCTTGGACTCATTGAAATCAGTCAAGACTGCAAACTCTTCCATAAAGTCTTGACTTGCTGAACTCCCTCTCTGCAGGCAGGCTGCCTTTAGAAATAGTTGCTCTCCATCATACACTGAGGTCTGTGGGGGGACTAGGGGAGGGACAGTGGAGGGTAGGGAGTTGGGGAGGGATAACGTGGGGAGAAATGCCAGATATAGGCGATGGGGATGGAGGCAGCAAATCACATTGTCATGTACGTACCTATGCAACAATCCTGCATGTTCTTTACATGCACCCCAGAACCTAAAATGCTATATATATATATATATATATATATATATATATATATATATGCATGCAAAATAGTTGCTCTCATCCACTTTATGTGCATCATATTCTGTCAACTTGTATTTTTTAGCTGTATTTTTCCAATTAGCTCCTCCTTATCCCTTCCAGTCTGAAAAAGGAATCCTCTGTGTCTCCAAAGCAAGGCCCTTTACTTGCTCCTTGGTTCTCATAACTCTGTGATCTTGGTCTCGGACTCTTCCAACTCATCCACCTTCTGTCTGTTTCCTCTGTATACAAAACCCTTCCTGCCCCTGCCGGCACAGAGGTCTGCTATACCAGCAGCCAGCCAACCCTTTCATTAGATCTTCAAGCTCTCCAAAGGCTCTGATTAAAACCATTGCCATATCTAAATGAGGCTGTTGTCCTTTCCTTCTGAGCCTGCCTTTCTCCCCCAGCCTGGGAGCATCCTCTTGCCAAATCAAAAGACTTTTTCCTTGTGCTTCAGCTTTAAAGATACTTGAAGGTCTGAGTGCTTTAACCTCACATACCCTCACTTAAAGTTGTATCACTGCTGCATAGACCAATTGTGATACAATAAAGAATGTATCTGGCCTTTGTGCCTAGTTCCTAACAAACAATTTCAAAAACTCTGGAGTTTCCTGATAGGAGTGCCTTTTGTATTCATAACAAGCCACTTTCACCCATCCCTGGTTTATGCTAACAAGGTTACCCACAGTGGGCCCTTAGAGAGTTTCAAGGGAGGAGTTGTCCAAGCCGGAAAGACTAAGCATGTCATTAGAACATTGGAATTTTTAGCCCCATCCCACTCCAATCTCCAAGGAGGCAACAGGGCTGGAGATTGAGTTCAATTTTGACATGGCCAATGATGTAAGCAATGATGCCCACGTTAAGAAAGCCCAGTAAAAACTCTGGATGGTGATGGTTGGGGAGCGTCCCAGTTGGTGAACATTCCAATGTACTAGAAAGGTGGAGCATCCTGATTCCACAGGGACAAAGGTTCCTGAGCTCTGGGCTCTTCCAGAGCTTGCCACCCTACGTATCTCTTTACCTGGCTCTTCATTTGTATTCTTTATAATAAAATGGTGATTGTAAGTAGAACATTTTCCTGAGTTCTGTGAGTCATTCTGCAAATTATTGAAACTGAAGGAAAGTCATGGAAACTCCCAAATTTGTAACCAAGTTGGACAGAGGTGTGGGTAGCCTGGGGACTCCATGAATGGCTGGAGTCTGAAAGAAGGATGGACTTGCTGAGGACCTTGCTCTTTAACTTGTGGGATCTACACAAATTCCAAGTAGTCAGTGCCAGATGACTTACACTGCAGGACAGTCAGCTAGTGTCACAGAATAGGTGTTGGAAGGCACCACTACTCTTGTCCAGGATGAAGGCCAAAGAAATAGATACGAAGGTGTTGAAAAATGGAAGAATGTAGAAAATGAGCATGAGAAGAAAAAGCAAAAATAATTAAAAATAATTTTTTTAAATAATACAAACACATTTAATGAAAGAATGACCACTTTAAGTACACATCTACTCAGTCTACAACTAGTTACCAGGGCCTTCTGGATGCCCAAATTTGCACTAGATACGTAGGCAGGTAACAAGGAAAAGGAAACTATAAAACACTGCCGGCATCCTCATGGCACTTGGCTGGAGGAATTGGAACACATAGCCCTAAATCCTTAAAGACAAATGAAAGGCCAGGCATGGTGGCTCATGCCGATAATCCCAGCACTTTGGGAGGCCAAGGCAGGTGGATCACTTGGGGTCAGGAGTTCGAGACCAGCCTGGCTAACATGGTGAAACCCCATCTCTACTAAAAATACCAAAAATTAGCTGGATGTGATGGCGGGCACCTGTAATTCCAGCTACCCAGGGGGCTGATGGAGCAGAATTACTTGAGCCCAGGAGGTAGAGGTTACAGTGAACTGAGATTGCGCCACTGTATTCCAGCCTGGGCAACAAAGCAAGACTCTGTCTTGAAGGAAGGAAGGAAGGAAGGAAGGAAGGAAGGAAGGAAGGAAGGAAGGAAGGAAGGAAGGAAGGAGGGAAGGAAGGGAGGGAGGGAGGGAGGGAGGGAGGGAGGGAGGGAGGGAGGGGGGAGGGAGCGAGGGGGGAGAAGGAAGGAAGGAAGGAAGGAGAATGAAGGGCAGTTGACAACATATGCCAAGTGAGATGTGTATGATGAGCAAGACCATAAAGAACAAGGTGAGCCACTCAAAGTCACACAAAGACAGAACAGGACCATTTCAGTCTTTCTCATCAATGTCTTCTCAGCACTCAGCAGACATTTAAATTCATTAAGAGCAAAGAGAATCAAAGTTCACAGTAATCAAGAAACATGTAGTCATGGGTCACTATTGGAACTAGGACACCAACCCTTTCTCGGAAAACTGGCAACAAATGGCCCTGAACAGGCCATAAGTAAACCTGGCCTTTCTTATACAAACTGTATTTCAGGATTAAAAGAGCAGCCATAACTGATGAGGAAACCTTATTCTTTTTTTTAATGGAAGAATTCCATTTAATACATGTTTAAAAGATGACAAATTAGGAACATCATCATTTCGTAACCATAATAGGTTTGTTGCCCAATGCACACAGCAAGTCAATAGGCTGAGGCACCAGGTTTCGGCAGACAAAGAGATTTAAGTATAGGGCTGCCAGATGGGGAGATGGGAGAAACCTCAAATCTGCCTCCCGAAGAGTTGGGGGCTAGGGTTTTTAAGGGCTTGGGAATGTACCAAAGAGTGGAGATCGTTGATGGGTTGAAGAGTGCAGTGCGAAGTCATGGGACAGAGAGATGAACAGTGTATTCTGAAGTACTACTGACTCTGCCTCTGTTGAGGTCGTCACACTGGTTGGCATCAGCTATTCTGATGGAACTCAGGATCAGAAGAGCATCTTAAGCAATTCTTAAACGGAAGCCTTATAATTTTTTCTTCTTCTTCTTCTTTTTTTTTTTTTTTGAGGCAGGGTCTAGCTGTGCCACCCAGGTTGGAGTGCAGTGGTGTGATCTCAGCTCACTGCAACCTCCATCTCCCAGGCTCAGGCAATCCTCCTGCCTCAGCCTCCTGAGTTGGGACTACAGGCACACACCACCACACCCAGCTGATTTTTGTATTTTATGAGGTCCATGGGTTTCACCATGTTACCCAGGCTGCTCTTAAACTCCTGAGCTCAGGTGATCCACCCGCCTCAGCTTCCCAAAGTGTTGGGATTACAGGCATGAGCCACTGTGCCCGGCCAGAAGCCTTATGATTCTAATGTCAGAGATCCTATCTACAGGAACAATGGGATGTAAATGGTCGGTATCTAATGCTCCTGACTTTCAGTTACAAGGAAGTGGACCAAAGTGCATCATGAATAATGCTTAATTACAACAATATTTCTGTCCAGAATTCACATTAACCCTATGAGGATAGCTTCAATTTTGCAACCTATGATGAAATAAATGATTTAGGCAGAGATTATCAATGGGTGAAACCATTAGATGAAATGATGGGGATATGACCAGTGAAATAATGGGGTGGAGGAATGTCACCTCCCAAACCCTCAGCGTTTTTTTATTTTTATTTTTGAGACAAGTTCTCACTCTGTTACCCAGGCTGGTGTATAGTAGCACAACCACAGCTCACTGCAGCCTCAATCTCCCAGACTCAAATAATCCTCCCACCTCAGCCTCCTGTGTAGCTGGGACCACAGGTACACACCACAACACCTGGCTAATTTTTAAAATTTGTTTGTAGAGGTGGGATTTCACTATGTTGCCCAAGCTGGTCTCAAACTCCTGATCTCAAGCAATCCTCTCACCTCAGACTCTCGAAGTGCTGGGATTACAGGCATGAGCCACCATTCCTAGCACCAAATCTACAATTTAATCTCAGTGTTAGCAGGAGAGAAACAGACAACTATGGGCTGCCTCCAGGCATGAAACAGTACAAAGCATGCAGCACAATCCATTATGTGTTCTTGCCAAATTGATTTTTTTTTTAATTTGGCACCAACATTGGCTATAAGAAACAAAAGCAATTGAGTTAGCAAATTCCAGAGAAAATGTATAGGCCAGACAGACTTCAAAAAAGGAGAGCAACAAAATATGAAGATACCAGGATAAAAATGTGGAGGGATGTGCATTCTCCCAACCACAAAAGGGAAATGAGCCAAGAACCTAACAAGAATCCAATTAAGCAGAGTTCAAGGTCAAGACCCCAGACCTGTATTTCTACCCCGGTTACCCTAGCAACCAGCTCCCCACTTACATTAAAGGAAGGAAGCAATGATTAGAGGCAGGACCATGCACAGAGAGTGGCCAATGGCCCAGGGGGGAGTTTGAGAAGAGTTTGAGCAACAGACCACGAATGAGGTCCCCAGTGGGGCAAGGTGGTGGGTAAAAGGAGCCTGCATGCTGGAGGGCTTCGACTGCTCTGACCCGAGGCTCCTCCTTCCAGCTCAGCTTGGTTAGAACTGAGGAGGTAAGACACTATCAATCCTTGGTTCCATTCACTGGCACCAGTGCCTGGGAGAAACCTCAGACAAGGGAAAGGTGAGGAAGGAAGCTCTCCCTTGCCTGGCACTCCCCTATGTGAGTTGGGCTGGGTACCCTGGAGTGCTGTGTAGAGCTGGAGGGAAGAATCTGGCAAGGAGAGCAGGAAGTGAGGATCCCAGCAACTCAGCCCAATTGAGACGGTCCCATCCAAGCAACGGTGTCCGGCACGCTCATCTCAGATGGAGTTCTTCAAAGAGGTGCCATATCCAAGCCACTGTCCCTTGGTTGTAGGGTCAGGCTGGGAATTGCAGAGGGGAACTCGTCATGTTCCTGAGGGAATGAGGATGTGGGGCTCCAGTTGGTGGGGCAGGGAGTTATCAGCAGGAAACGGGGAAAAGCTCAGTTTGGGGGCAGGAGTGGTTACAAAATGAGATCCTTTGCCAAGGCTCTGCCAGGAGAAACAGGCTAACAAAGGGCTGGCTTAACTGAAGTCCTGGCCAGAAGGGAAAAGATCCCAAAGTTGAAAGAGCAAGGTAAAAAGGCCTTTGGCCAGGTGCAGTGGCTCACACCTGTAATCCCAGCACTTTGGGAGGCCGAGGAGGGTGGATCACGAGGTCAAGAGATCGAGACCATCCTGGTCAATATTGTGAAACCCCGTCTCTACTAAAAATACAAAAAAATTAGCTGGGCATGCTGGCAGGTGCCTGTAATCCCAGCTACTCAGGAGGCCGAGGCAGGAGAATTGCCTGAACCCAGGAGGCGGAGGTTGCGGTGAGCCGAGATCGCACCATTGCACTCCAGCTTGGGTAACAAGAGCGAAACTCTTGTCTCGGAAAAAAAAAAAAATAGCCAGGTATAGTGGCATGCCAGTAATCCTAGCTACTTGGGAGGGTGAGGCACGATAATTACTTGAACCCAGGAGACAGAGGTTGCAGCGAGCCAAGATGGTGCCACTGCACTCCAGCCTGGGGTGACAGAGTGAGAGTCCATCTCAAAGGAGGTTTTGGCCAGGATGATGGCTAGGCTAATAGAAGACTGGGGTGGCCAGGAGGTGACCACTATGAGCTTGAAGTTCAATTCCTTCTGATGGCAGGAGAGAAAATGCCACTATATCCATGGGAGGCAAGAAGGGGTACAGGAGAGCAGAGGAATAGCCCCCCAAAGATGTCCATATGCTAATCCCCAGCACTTGTGAGTATGTTACCTTACAGCAAAGAGGATTTGCAGATGTGACTAAGGTCCCATGGATCTGGAGATGGGGAGATGCTCCTGGATTATGCAGGTGGGCCCAATCTATTATATTGGTGCAGAAGTCATTTTGGGTCATGTTCTCACTCATAAGTGGGTGTTGAACAATGAGAACACATGGACATAGGGAGGGGAACATCACTGGGGCCTGTTGGAGCATGGAGGGCTAGGGGAGGGATAGCGGGGGGCGGTGATTGGGGAGGGATAGCATTAGGAGAAATACCTAATGTAGATGACAGGGTGATGGATGCAGCAAACCACCATGGCACACATATACCTATGTAACAAACCTACATGTTCTGCACATGTACCCCAGAACTTAAAGTATAATAAATAATTTTTAGAAAAGAAAAAGTAATTACAGGGTTTGCCATTACTTTCAATGGCAAAAACCACAATTACTTTTGCACCAACCTACTAATCACATGAGTCCTTAGAAGCAGAGACCTTTCCCAGCTGAAGATAGAGAGATTCACTGGAGAAGAGGCAGGAGAGAGACCTGAGCTGCTGTCACTGGCTTGAAGATGAAGGGAGCCATGAATCTGGAAACATGGCACCCTCCAGAAGCTAAGAACAGCCCCAGCCAATATCCAGTGTGGAGACAGGGTCGTCTGCCCTACAACCACGTAGAACAGAATTCTGCCCACAAGAGTGAGTCTGGAAGTGGATTCTCCCCAGAGCCTCCAGAATTTCAGCCTGGCGGGGCTCAAAGCAATCACCTGCATTCCTTGATTTACAGCCCCTTCCTGGCATCACCCCAGCTTCTTGATTTCCTCATCACATCTGCTACTGATGCTTATATCTTATCTCCCTCTTATAAGGACCCTCGGGATTACATCAAACCCACCAACATGGTCTGTCCCTGCAAAATTCTTAATCATATCTGCAGAGTCCTTTATGCCATATAAGCTAACATATTCACAGGTTCTGGGGATTAGGACATGGACATTTTGGGGGAGGTAATTATTCAGTCTACCACACTGAGTGTATTAGTCTGTTCTCATGCTGATAATAAAAACACACCTGAGACTGGGTAATTTATAAAGAAAAGCAGTTTAATTGACTCACAGTTCTGCACAGCTGGGGAGGCCTCAGGAAACTTACAATCATGGCAGAAGGCACCTCTTCACAGGGCGTCAGAGAATGAGTGCCAAGCAGAGGAGGAAGCCCCTTATAAAATCATCTGGTCTCGTGAGAACTCACTCAGGATCACGAGAACAGCATAAGAAGAACTGCCCCCATGGTTCCATTATCTCCACCTCGTCCAGTCTTTGACATATGCGGATTATTACAGTGCAAGCTGAGATTTGGATGGGGACACAGAGCCAAACCATATGACTGGGCATTGGTGAGCAGCTGGTATTTAAACCATGACACTGGAGAGAACCCGGAAAGTGAGCGTAAACAGAGAACAGGCCTGGGCCGGGCAGTGGCTTACACCTATAATCCCAGTGCTTTGGGAGGCTGAGGCAGGAGGATGGCTTGAGGTCAGGAGCTCAAGGCTGCAGTGAGCTCTGATCAACCCACTGCACTCCAGCCTGGCCGACAGAGCAGGACTCTGTCTCTAAGAAAGAAAGAAAGGAAAAGAGCAGATCCAATGACTGACACCTGGGGTTTCAATTGCCCCAACCTGTGTCACACTCTCCAAAGATCTCCTAAATCCCTTCTCTTTCTCCTCTCCCCTCTCTTCCTCCCCCATCCAGGCAGTCTGTGTGCCCTGGAGAGGAAGAGGAGGAAAACGGTAGCCCACTCCACAATCCCAGTGCCAGGAGGCCTGAAACTATAATATGCTACAATAAAAGTACCTTAGAAAAAAATTTACAAAAAATTAGCCGGGCGTTGTGGCTCACGCTTATAATCCCAGCACTTTGAGAGGCCAAGGTGGGCAGATCACCTGAGGTCAGGAGTTTGAGACCAGCCTGGCCAACATGGTGAAACCCATCTCTACTAAAAATACAAAAATTAGATAGGCCTTATGGCAGGTGCCTGTATCCCAGCTACTCTGGAGGCTGAGCCAGGAGAATCACTTGAACCCAGGAGATGGAGTTGTAGTGAACCCAGATCATACCATTGCACTCCAGCCTCCAGCCTAGACAACAGACCATGACTCCATCAAAAAAAAGTCGGGCTTGGTGGCTTAGGCCTGTAATCCCAGCACTTTGGGAGGCCAAGGCAAGCAGATCACCTGAGGCTGGGAGTTCTAGACCAGCCTGACCAAGATGGAGAAACCCCATCTCTACTAAAAACCAAAAATTAGCCAGGCATGCTGGCACATGCCTGTAATATCAGCTACTCTGCAAGCTGAGACAGGAGAATCACTTGAACCCAGGAGGCAGAGGTTGCTGAGATCACGCCAGTGGACTGCAGCCTGGGCAACGAGAGGGAAACTCCTTCTTGAAAAAAAAAAAAAAGAAAGAAAGAAAGAAAAAAACTACAAAAACTAAAAATATAAATAAAACCTCAAAGCCACAATATACCTGGAGCTCTGGGGATGTGGGGCTCCCGGGACATGGTTGCCACCACAGCTCCCTGGGCAGGAACAGTCACACCCAATTGCTGGCCTAGCAGCCTGCTGGTGAATTAGGAATGAGGACCCACCTTCATCTCTGTTTCTCAAAATTCCTCCAGGAAATGAGTAAGATAAAATTCATCCCATTCTTCTTCCTCCGTGCCCTGCCTCTTCCTTCACTGAGCAGTTTTTCTCCTGCAAACACAATGCTCATGTCAGAAAAAAAAGAACAACATCTTTCAACACCTACTGATTAAATGCCAACTTCTAAACACTGACATTTGATGCTTCTAACATACTCTTAATGGATTCACATTTTGCAGAGCGAGAAAGGGTCTTGGCAGTTGCAGAACTGATTCAAGGCTGCAGCGCTTATAGGAGCCTGGAGTTTGATCCAAGCTGGAATTTGATTCTTTCCTACAGCTGCTGTAACAAATTACCAGAAAGTCAGTGGCTTAAAACAAAAATATATGTATTCTATTATAGTTCTGGAGATCAGAAGTCTGAAATGGGCCTCCTTGGCGTTCATTACCTCTGAGATCTGTGTCTAGCATGCTCTTTGGAGATCCACTGCCTGTTTGCAGTGAAACCAAGGTGTCAGTAGAGCTGCTTCCTGCTAGAAGTTCTAGGAGAGATCCATTCTTTGCCTGTTACACCTTCTTGAGGTCACCTGCATTCCTCAGCTTACAGCTGCAATTGCTAGTCTCTGCCTCCACGGTCTCATTGCTTTCTCTTCCTTATATCTCTGGCTTTGACAATCCCCTTCCCAGCCCCACTGCCTTCCTCATAAGGACCTGTTCCTAAGGTATATACCCAGTGAGAATATATATCCGATATGGTTTGGATCTGTGTCCCCATCCAAATCTCATGTCGAATTGTAATCCCCAGTGATGGAGGTGGGGCCTGCTGGGAGGTGATTAGATCATGGAGGTGTTTCTCATGTATGGTTTAGCACCATTCCCTTGGTGCTGTTCTCATGAGAGTGAGTGAGTTCTTGAAAGATCTGGTTATTTAAACGCATTTAGCACCTCCACTGTCTTGCTCCCGCTCCCACCATGTGAGACGCCTCACTCCCCTTTGCCTTCCACCATGATTGGAATCTTCCTGGGGCCTCCCCAGAAGCAAAAGCTACTAAGTTTCCTGTACAGCCTGCAGAACTGTGAGCCAATTAAACGTCTTTTCTTTATAAATTACCCAGTCTCAGGTATTCCTTTAGAGCAATACAAGAGCGGATCAATACAATATATTTTTTTAATTTGCACTCACATGTTCTTAGGAACTCTTATTTATAAGGGTCAAAAACTAAAAATGACCCAAATGTTTCAACAACAGAGGAACACAGAAATAAATTGTGGCAAATACATGCAATGGAATACTACCTAGCAAAACAAGAGGAACAAATATCAAGAATATGGAACAGCATGAATGAACTTTGCAGGCTTAACATTGAGTACAAGCAGCCAGACACAAATGAGTACAGGCAGCAGAATTGCATTTATGGAAAGTTCAAGAATAAGAAAACTACTTTCTGGTGATAGAAATCAGATGCTTATTACTGGGCAGTGGTCACTGAGTAGGTGGGGAGTAAAGTGGTTCTTTTAAGCACGTTATTAGCATTTGCTAATCTGTCCATTTGTGTTCCTGTATTTTTATGTATGTTTGCCATATTTCACACAAGAAAAGTCAGAATGTTACAGTTTCTTCATTGCCTCTAAGATCTGTGTCCAGCATGCTTTTCAGAGTCACCGCCTATTTGCATTACAGTCTCTTCATTGCCTCTAAGATCTGTGTCCAGCATGCTTTTCAGTCACCGCCTATTTGCATTACCTTTCTAATAACCACCTGCCCGTGTCCTTTGTCCACTTCTCTAGGTTGGTCTTCTGTTACCTAGATTTGTACAAACGCTTCCAAATTAAATAATTCAGCCTTTTTAACTAGTGCTGCAGACATTTCCCTGCCTCCCCCCCAACCGCCCCGTGCTCTTCAGGGGTGAGTAGCACCTCCCAGGAAATCAAGCTTTAGAAGAACTCAATTCAGCAGGACAGCCAGTAAGGTCGATGGAGTTGAAGAAGTTTTCATCTGCTGGGCCTCAGTAACCAAGGGAATGGTTGGGTGCAGACAGGAGTTCCCATTCTGCCATAAAGAATCTTGGCCTCCATTTTTTTAACTGACAAAGACGAACTGTGTATATTTATGATGTACACCATGATGTTTTCAAATATGTATACATTGTGGAATCCTAAATCGAACTATTGAACACAAGCATTTCCTCACATACTGATATGGTTTGGCTCTGTGTCCTCACTCAAATCTCATGTCAAATTATAATTCCCATGTCAGAGAAGAGGCCTGGTGGAAGGCGATTGGGTCATGGGGGAGGATTTCCCCCTTGCTGTTGTCGAGACAGTGAGTGAGTTCTCATGAGATCTGGTTGGTTGAAAGTGCGTAGCGCCTCCCACTTCGCGCTCTGTCTCTGCTCCACCATGGAAAGATGTGCTTGCTTCCCCTTCCCCTTCTGCCATGATTGTAGGTTTCCCAAGGCCTCCCAGCCGTGCTTCCTGTACAGCCTGTAGAACTGTGAGACAAACTCCTTTTCTTCGTAAATTATCCAATCTCAAGTAGTTCTTTATAGCAGTGTAAGAACAGACTAATACACATATTTATTCTTTTTGTGGTGAGAACACTTAAAATCTACTCTGAGCAATTTTCAAGTATACAATACATTGTTATTCAGTATGGTCACCGTGTTGTACAATAGATCTCTTGAACTTATACCCTCTTGGCCTCCATGATCTAGTTTCTAAAATGAGAGTGTTATATTACAGGATACCTAAGTTCCCTCCTAGTGCTAAAATGTTAAGTGCAGAAGAAGAGAACTGGATAGTAATCTGTAAAAGTGTTTTAAACCACTATTAAAATTTCATTTTATACAATAATGATGCAATAGGAAAATGAGCTTAATTTTGTCTTTCATTGTAATAGCCTAATCAGAAAGAAAACAGCACTGAATGTAACAAGATTGTTAACTGCTCTGGGCCAGCTGGGCAGGATGAGCAAACACAGTGAGAAGGGGTGAAGCGGAAAGGTGCCCTCTTTGATCACAATGAGAAGACAATGGTGCCTCCATCTATCATCACGCCGGAGCTCAGAGATGTCAGAGGAGCCCCAGGGCCAAGGGCTTAAACTTTCTGAGCTTTGAACCACTTGGGCAAACCACTCAGCCTCCTTGCCTCCCAAAAACTACTTCACTAAAACCATGAAAACTTTGATGCTACTATGGATTAAAAAAAAAAAAAAAATAGGAGGCCAGGCACAGTGGCTCCCACCTGTAGCGTGGGAGGAAGAGAGAGAAGTTCTTTGCTTTCCCTAATTTCCCCTTTCTTCCTCTATTCTCACTACTAAAGGAAAATACTGGTTTTCAAACAGTTTTGTGTGTCATCTTACTTCAAGCGTGTCAATCTACTTGCAAAGAGCGGTTTCACACCCGTGCTCAGTATCCCAGGCCCGCCAAGTATGCAAGTCCGCAGGGTGGCCGTCTGTCCTGCTCACACCTCATCCTCCTCTCTCTCTCCATCTCCTACCCCCATCTCCCTCCTTTTCTCTCTTTGTGCCTGATTGTTTCTTCTACACCTGCACTCTCGGCTCAGGGTGGCTCTGCTCTTGCTGCCATCTTGTAGTATTTGAGAGAATTAAATTAGGCTGAGCAGGAAGCAGAAAAATCCTAGAATATGGTTAAGTACAGTTAAAGCCACAGTAATGTGATTAGGGAAGGGAGGTCTGTTCTGAGTTTTGATCCATGTAACCAGGGCATCTGTAAGCACTTGAGTGTTTCCACATACTGTGCATTCACTACTCACTAGGAGTAGAGAAGGATAAGCTAACCAAAGGCTCAGAAACAACATTTATTCTTCTAATTTGGCTTCCTACAAATTCAGGGACATGGGACAGGCTCTACCAAATTAACCCACTGTGATATTTCTGCGATCATTCTGTGCTATGTATTCGAAAAACAGGTCTTCCTTGTGAACCTCAAATTTGACCATTATGGATTCACATCTTGGGGTTCTGAAGGCAGTCCCATCTTCAAGAATTGCCTCCTAAGATGTTAATAAGGTCCTTAAAAATAAATGGAGCGATGTTATTCACAGATTGGAAGACTCACTGTTGTTAAGATAGCAATACTACCCAAAGCAACACAGAGTCAATGCAATCCCTATCAAAATCCCAATCGTAGGCCGGGCGCGGTGGCTCAAGCCTGTAATCCCAGCACTTTGGGAGGCCGAGGCGGGTGGATCACGAGGTCGAGAGATCGAGACCATCCTGGTCAACGTGGTGAAACCCCGTCTCTACTAAAAATACAAAAAATTAGCTGGGCATGGTGGCGCGTGCCTGTAATCCCAGCTACTGGGGAGGCTGAGGCAGGAGAATTGCCTGAACCCAGGAGGCGGAGGTTGCAGTGAGCCGAGATTGCGCCATTGCACTCCAGCCTGGGTAACAAGAGCGAAACTCCGTCTCAAAAAAAAAAAAAAAAAAAAAAAAAAAATCCCAATCGTAGTTTTTGCCAAAATGGAAAAACTCATCCTAAAATACAGAATATAGAGGAACCAGAATAGCCAAAACAGTCTTTTTGTAAAAACGTTGCCTGTTCTGATTCCTAAAAATTCTGTGTCAAGACTTGATACACAGCTACAGTATAGTAATCAAGAACAACATGGCACTCACACAAGACAGATAGAGAACAGAGAACCCAGAAATAAGCCCTCACATCTATGGTCAGTTGATTTTCAGTAAGGGTGCCAAGACCATTCAATGGGAAAAGAATGCTCTCTTCAACAAATAATACTGGGAAAACTGAATATCCATACCCAGAAGAATGAATTTGGATCCTTACCATACACTATAATCAAAAATTAATTCAAAATAAATCAAATACCTAAATTTTAAAAGCTAAAACTATGAAATTCTTAGGAGAATACATAGAGGAAATTCTACATGACCTGGGATTTCTTTAAATGATATTAAAAGCACAGGCAATAACAAAAAAATTAGAATTTACGAAGATTACAAACTTTTGTACATTAAAGGATACTAGCAAGGTAGGGGATGGGTCTTGACTCTGGAAGCAGGGCTCAGACACTGTACCAAATTGAGGAATAGCTATAACAGGTCTGGGGCAGAAGCAGCTTTCTATAAGACACACCCACTAGTGTGCCATGTCAGTTTACCATTACCATGGCAACACTCCAGTGTTACTGTCCCGTCTCATGGCAATGGCCTGGCAACCCAGAAGTTACCACCCTCATCCTAGAAATGACTCCATAAACAACCCCTTAATTTTCATATAATTAGACGTGGGTATAAGTTTAACTGAAGAACTGTCTCTGAGCTGCCACTCTGGGCACACTGACTATGGGGTAGCCCTACTCTGCGAGGAGCAGCACTCTGCTGCTACTGTACACCACTGCCTCAATAACAGTTGAAGTTTAACACCACTAGCTCTCCCTTGAATTCTTTCCTGGGTGATATGGTTTGGTTGTGTCCCCACCCAAATCTCATCTTAAATTGTAACTCCCACAATCTCATATGTCATGGCAGGGATCCAGTGGGATGTAATTGAATCATGGGGGCGGGTCTTTCTTGTGCTGTTCTCATGATAGTGAATAAATCTCACAAGATCTAACCATTTTAAAACGAGGAATTCCCCTGCACGAGCTCTCTCTTTGCCTGCTGCCATCCATGTAAGATGTGACTTGCTCCTCCTTGCCTTCCACCATGATTGTGAGGCCTCCCCAGCCACGTGGAACTGTGAATGCTCCATTAACCTCTTTCTTTTGTAAATTGCCCGGTCTTGGGTATGTCTTCATCAGCAGTGTGAAAATGGACAAACAAACTGGACAAAGCCAAGAACCCTCCAGGGCTAAGTCCTAGTTTTGGGGCTTGCCTGTCCTGCATCACTATTAAAAGCATTGAAAAGACAACCCACAGAATGGAATAAAAATATCTGCAAATTAAAGATTTAATATCCAGAATTTATAAAGGAGTATAACTTAGCAATAACAGACAAAACTGCAATTCAAAAATGAGCAAAGGACCTGGATAGACACTTCTCTAAAGAAAATATGCAAATGGCTAATAGGTTTAGGAAAAGATGCCCAATGTCATTAGTCATTAGAGAAATACGAATCAGAACCATAATGAGATACCACTTCATATCCATTAGGATGACTGTAAATTTTTTTTTTTTTTGAGATGGAGTCTTGCTCTGTCACCCAGGCTGAAATGCAGTGGTGTGATCTCAGCTCACTGCAACCTCTGCCTCCCAGGTTCAAGTCATTCTCATACCTCAGCCTCCCATGTAGCTGGGATTACAGGTGTGTGCCACTACACCTGGCTAATGCCATCACACCTGGCTAATTTTTGTAGTTTTAGTAGAGACAGGGTTTCACCACATTGGCCAGGCTGGTCTCAAACTCCTGACCTCAGGTGATCTGCCTACCTCACCCTCCCGAAGTGCTGGAGTTACAGGTGTGAGCCACTGTGCCCAGCTGGATATAATTTTTAAAATGAAAAATAACAGTTGTTGGAGAAGATGTGAAGAAATTGGAACTACTGTACATTGTTGGTGAGAAGTGAAAATGGTGCAGCCAATGTAGAAACACATTAGTCATTCCTCAAAAAGTTAAACATAGAATTTCCATGTGATCCAGCAAATTCATGACTGTAGACCCCAAAAAGTTAAAAACAAGGACTTAAACAGATGTTTGTGTGCAAATGCTCATAGCGTGCTCTTCACAATAGCCTAAAGGTAGAAGTGTCCATTCACAGATGAATGGCTAAACACAATGTGGTACATAACACAATGGAGTATGATTCAGCTGTAAAAATAATGATGTTCTGATACAGGCTGCAACATGGACCTCAAAAACATGGTGCTAAGACTGAGTGTGGTGGCTCACACTTGTAATCCCAGCACTTTGGGAGGCCAAGGCAAGAGGTTTGCTTGATCCCAGGAGTTCAAGACCAGCCTCACAACATGGCAAGACCATATATCTCCAAAAATAAAAATAAAAAAATAAGCCAGACATGGTGGCAAGCACCTGCAGTCCCAGCTACGCAGGAGGCTGAGGCAGGAGGATGCCTTGAGCTCAGAAAGTCAAGACTGGAGTGAGCTGTGATCGCACCACTGCACTCCAGCCTGGGCAACAGAGCGAGACCCTGTCTCAAAAAAAAACCAATAGTACTAATTTAAAGAAGCCAGACATGAAAAAATACTGCATAATTTCAAATTCAGAAATCATGCAGACAAATAGTAGATTAGGGGTTACCAGGGTCAGGGGGAAGGAATAATGAGGCATTACTGCATAACGGGTATGATGTTTATGTTTGAGATAATGGAAAAGTTTTCTAAATAGGTAGAAGCAGTGGTTACATGGCATTGTGAACATGGATTCATTCCATTGAATTATATGTTTAAAAAATTAAAATCACAAATCTTATGTTATATATATTTTACCACCATAAAAACAATTTAAAAAATAGAAATGGGAAAGACCACTTAAAGAACCCACAAAAATGAAAATGTCATAATAAATGGGAGTAAGAGAACAGGATTGATTGTGGAGCTATCTTGAAAAATAACGGGCTGGGCATGGTGGCTCATGCCTGTAATCCCAGCATTTTGGGAGGTAGAGGCAGGAGAATAGCTTGAGCCCAGAGTTCAAGACCAGCCTGGGCAACATGGCAAAACCCTATCTCTACAAAACAAAACAAAAACCTATAAAAATTAGCTAAACATGATGGGCCACACCTGTAGTTGCAACTACTCAGAAGGCTGAGGTGGAAGCATTGCTTGAGCACAGGAGGTCAAGGCTGCAGTGAGCCACAGTCATGTCACTGCCACTCCAGCCTGGGTGACAGAGTGAGACCTTGTCTCACAAAACAAAGAAAATAAGCATATTTTTATGACATTTAACATATTTTACATTATGTTCCAATTAATTACTAACTCTTAAAACAGAAATAAAATCGAGTCTTCATTTTCTTCTTCCCCCCAAAAAATCATATCCTTCACTTAGAAACACCCAAACTAGATCAGGCAAGGTGGCTCGTGCCTGTAATCCCAGCACTTTCGGAGCCCAAGGCAGGCAGATCACCTGAGGCTGGGAATTCGAGAACAGCCTGACCAACATGGAGAAACCTCATCTCTATTAAAAATACAAAAATTCACCAGGCATGGTGGCGCGCACCTGTAATCCAAACTATTCGGGAGACTGAGGCAGGAGAATTCCTTGAACCTGGAAGCGGAGGTTGTGGTGAACCAATATCATGTCATTGCTCTCAGCCTGGGCAACAAGAGTGAAACTCTGTCAAAAAAGAAAGAAAAAAGGAAAGCAAAGAAATAAGAAAGAGAAAGAAAGAAAGAAGGAAAGAAGGAAGGGAGGAAGGAAAGGAAGGCAGGGAGGAAAGGAGGAAGGGAAGGGAAGGGAAGGGAAGGGAAGGGAAGGGAAGGGAAGGGAAGGGAAGGGAAGGGAGGGGAGGGGAAGGGAAGGGAGGGGGAGGGGAAGGGAAGGGAGGGGGAGGGGAGGGGAGGGGAGGGGAGGGGAGGGGAGGGGAGGGGGCGAGGGGAGGGGAAAGGAAAAAAAAGAAAGACCCAAGCTGAGCACACACATACATACCTCTACTGAGTCAGGAGGAATGTTGAATGCAGTCTAATCCCATGATGGTCTGCTCCCTGGTGAATGATTTTGCATCTTGAGGTCTTTTGTTTCCCTAAGATCATAAACATATGGGAAACCAAGAGCCTCTGGCCTTGTAGGAAAAGTTGCTATAGCACCATGAGCAGTAGACAAGGCCAACTCCATGATTTGTGAGGCCAAATAAGAATGCAGGACCCCTTGTTGAAAAAGTCTTAAGAATTTCAAGACTGGTCAGGCTCACACTTATAATCCCAGCACTTTGAGAGGCCAAGGTGGGAGGATCACTTGAGGAGATCAGCCTGGGCAACATAGTGAGACCCCATCTCTACAAACAATTTAACAATTTAGGTGGCTGTGGTGGCATGAGTCTGTAGTCCCAGCTAAGTAGGAGGTGTAGGAGGGAGGATCACTTGAGCCCAGGAGATTGAGGCTGCAGTGAGCCATGACTGTACAGCTGCACTCCAGCCTGGGTGATAGAGCAAGACTGTCTCAAGAGAAAAAAAAGTGTTGAGGCTATACCACCAGAGCATTTAACTAAGTGCACTTCTGAGTGAAGGGATCTGTGCGACACACCTAGGAGGATGTTCCTGGTAAGCTAAAAACTAGAGTGTTCATGGAGAAATTCAGAAGAGAGAAGAGGTGGGCGGCCCTCAGGTCCCAAAGGGGTTCACATAGCTGAGGAGGACACAATCAACTGATGGGCCCCACAACAATTCCCACGCCCTTCTCCCTGCTGCTTCTCACAGCAGGGGCTGAAAACTTGATGCTCTTCCCAGAGTCCTTCATAGCTGACGGGGCCTTGCGCTGGATCCCGATGCTGACGGATGGGGCTGAGGGGGAAATCTGTTAGGAGGCTAGTGGCGAGTTTTTGCTTTCCGGATAAAAGGAACACCCCAGCCGCCATCACCCCAGTTCCCCTTACTTGCCCTTAAATACAATATCAAGTCTTTAGCTGCAACAGCCATTTAACAAGGACAAGGTGATGTGCGTGCAACCCCACATGCTAAGTGTGGCGGTGCAGAGGCACCGGCGTATGTCCTCCATCACTCAGTGAGCAGCCCATACAAAGCCAGCACCCGCCCACATCCAGGCCTGCCTCCTGCTGCCACCAAACCCACCTGTCCTCACCCTAATACCAGCATCCTTTGGGGCACACACTCCGTGCTTCTCCCCAGCCTGCACCCCCACCCAACCAAATTTCTCAGGCCCAGGTCAAACCAAATGTTAGCTCATAACTTTTTTTTTTTTTGAGACAGAGTCTCGCTCTGTTGCCCAGGCTGGAGTACAATGGTGAGTTCTCAGCTCACCGCAACCTCCGCCTCCTGGGTTCAAGCAATTCTCCTGCCTCAGCCTCCCCAGTAGCTGGGATTACAGGTGCCCACCATCACACCAGGATAATTTTTTGTTTTTATTAGAGACAGTTTTCGCCATGGTGGCCAGGCTGGTCTCTAACTCCTGACCTCAGGTGATCCACCTGCCGCGGCCTCCCAAAGTGCTGGGATTTTAGGCGTGAGCCACCACGCCCAACCCATAACTCTTTTTAAGGGCTCTTGGGAAATCCTGTTGGACTAAATATACTGGGTTGCATCCCCATCTTTCTCTTCACTCATCTGAGGTCAAGCTAGGCTCAGCCCTGGGCATCCTGTCCAACCAAGGCAGAGAGAACAAAAGTAGCTCACACACAGTTTTCTGTGTGCTCAGCCCCAAGTTTTCATTCATCCTCATTGGATCCTTGCCTATGAGGTAGATATTTTCATCTTCATCTGACTGAGGCTCAGAGCAGCTCTCTTACCCAAGGTCACTGCCCAGGTCTTGATCCGAAAGTATTCCCATGCCTATGCCCTGGAACACTCACTGTATGAGATTTGGGATCTCGACTCACCTGGGCGCTGGGAGCCTCACTGTCTTCTACCTGCCTCCTCCTGCATGTGACTAAAGGCTCACAGTCCTTCTTCTCCCTCCTCCCATCTCCACGTCCTCCAATTCTGCAGTCAACAGTTCAGACAGGCCCAGAGCCAAGGCAGAAACTTCATTAGCAAACCTCATTCCAGGGGCACTGCCTGGCCCTGCTATTTCAAAGCTGCTCTGAGTCCTGATGTCCCCACTGACAGGCAAAGCACACCTCACTGTCCAGCTTAATTTGGAAGACTGAGACAGCTTCCCCTGGAAGCCGGCACTACTGCTCACTGCAGGCTGAGTGAAGAGGGATGGCCAGGGGGAAGAAGGAACCCACTGCGGGCCCTGATCTGGCCCAGGTGAAGGTGACAAGAGCAGCCACTATTTACCGGACACTCACTTCCCGTGGGCCAAGACCTGAGTTAAGTGTCTCATAGGCCTGAACACCTCCAAACTGACCTCAAAGTTGAATACCATTATTCACATTTTATAAATAGGGAAACTGAGGCCCTCGCCCAAACAGCCTGCACAAGCGAGCAGCCTGGCAGAATTCTACCCTGAGCCCCCTCAGCCCCCAGATCCTACGCTTTTAATTATGTAACTCTATGGACTCCTAGAAACCTGGTTTTGGGTAGGACACCCCCAGCTAAGATGTCACTTTGCACAGAGATCAGGTTATAATGGCCATGGATAATCAAAAACAAAAGTGTTGACCCAGCGTGGGGGCTTGCACCTGTAATCCCAGTACTTTAGGAGGTGGAGGCAGGCGGATCACTTGAGGCCAGGAATTCGAGACCAACATAGCTAACATGGTGAAACCCCATCTCTACTAAAAATACACAAATTAGCTGCCCGTGGTGGTGCATGTTTGTAGTCCCAGCTACTCAGGAGGCTGAGGTAGGAGAATCACTTGAACTTGGGAGGCGGAGGTTGCGGTGAGCTGAGATCACACCACTGCATTCCAGCCTGGGTGATAGAGTGACTGTCAAAAAGAAAAGAAAAGAAAGAAGGAAAGAAAGAAAGAGAAAGAAGGAAGGAAGGAAGGAAGGAAGGAAGGAAGGAAGGAAGGAAGGAAGGAAGGAAGGGAGGGAGGGAGGGAGGGAGGGAGGGAGGGAGGGAGGGAGGGAGGGAGGGAGGGAAAGAGAGAGAGAGAGAAAGAAAGAAAGAAAGAAAGAAAGAAAGAAAGAAAGAGAGAGAGAGAGAGAGAGAGAGAGAGAAAGAAAGAAAGAAAGAAAGAAAGAAAGAAAGAAAGAAAGAAAGAAAGAAAGAAAGAAGAAAGAGGGAGGGAGAGAGGGAAGGAAGGAAGGAGAGAAGAAAGAAGAAAAAGCTGTTATCCCTTGAATGTTGAAAAGCCCCAAAAGTCTTCCCACTGAACCCTGAAGCTGGGGTGCAGCCTCCCCACCCGGGCTGGGTGCCTCCCATTGCAGTCATGCTGATTTAAGACCTGGATAAAGACCCTCACCCACAGGGTAACTTTCAGGACTGCCATACAAAATACATAGACTGGGTGGCTTAGAAACCACAGAAAGTTATTGCTGATAGCTCTGGAGGCTGGCAAGTACAGGATCAAGGCGTCTGCAGGTTTGGTGTCTGACGAAAGCCTTCTTCCTGGTTCATAGGCAGCTGTCTTCTCTCTGGGTCTTCACATGGCTGAAGGGGCAAGGAAGCTTTCCACGGTTCCTTTGATAACAGCACTAATCCCATTCATAAGGGCCCCACCCACATGGCTTAATCATCTCCCAAAGGCCCCACCTCCTCACACCATCGCATTGTGTGTTAGGAGTTCAACATATAAATTCAGGGGTCGGGGAGACACAGACATGAAGTCCACTGCACCAGGGCTGCCCAAAGCCTGGTGGATCCCATAGAGACTCCTCAGTTACAGGTTCTTGGGGGCATTCTTCTCTAGCTACAATTAACTCAGGCTGTGTTAAAATAGGCTGGGTGAGGTGGCTCACCTCTGTTAATCCCAGCATTTTGGGAGGCCAAGGCTGGTGGATCACCTGAGGTCAGGAGTTCGAGACTAGCCTGACCAACATAGTGAAACCCCATCTCTACTAAAAATACAAAAATTAGCCAAGTTTGCAGGCGCATGCCTGTAATCCCAGCTACTGGGGAGGCTGAGGCAGGAGAATGGCTTGGACCCAAGAGGCGGAGGTTGCAGTGAGCCAAGATCGTGCCACTGCACTCTGGCCTGGGCAACAGAGTGAGACTCCATCTCAAAAAACAGTAAAATAAAATGAAGATCCCAGCCTAATTACTGTCATGATTTCAAAGCAGTGCTGAGTAAAAGCAATATATTTTGAGACAGCACCAACAGGTGAAATGTGATCGGAAACTATAGGATTCTCTCCATGACACAGTCAGACACTACTCACACCCCTGTGGTTTGTTGCCTATGTTCATAGTAGAAGGAGATGCTGTCTTTCAGTTCATGGTTAATGAACTTCCCCATCCAAGTTCAAAGGAGTCTGTGGCCCCCAGGTTGAGAACCCCAGCCAAGAGGTTCTTCGCTGTCTTCTAGGCTAGTACCTTGGGATCTGAACGTGTCAGGGTAAAGTCTCCTGGGTCCGCCAAATCCTCAATGAATCACCCAGCTCTGCCGCATCCTTCTTTCTCCAGATCATTTCCCATCTCAAGATAATCCAGATACTGCCCTTTCACTCTCTGCATCTATGAATTTGAGTCTTTTAGATTTCACTTACGAGTGAAAGCCTGCAGTGTTTTTCTTGTCATGTTTGGTTTATTTCACTTAGCATCATGTCCTCCAAGTTCATCAAGGTCGTTGTAAATGGCAGAATGTCCCTTTGTGTAAGGCTGAATCATCTGTGTATATATACCACAGTTTCATTATCCATCATCTGCCATGAACACAGGTTGTTTCAATATCTTGGCTATTGTGAAGTGATGGAATGGGCGTTGGAGTGCAGCTGTCTCTAGATATCCAGATTTTGTTTCTTTCCCTGAATATTGAAATCTTAGCCTCCTGCAGGGTTTATCCCAGGGCCAGACCCAGGATCGTCCTAGGCAAGTTCCTGTTTAAGCTTCGAGTTGGTCATCACCTCCCCGCTGAAGCCTCCCTGACTCCAGGGGTTGCATTAGTGATTCCTCTGTCCCAGCCTCCACGCTCCCCACCCAGCACTGACCACCGCATCCCTGCCTCCACTGACCTAGTTCCTGGGCTGGAACTGGAGCGAGAGTGACATGTGACTTTGGGAGGTAAGGCAATGGAGAGCTGGTGTTGAGAAATGGAGCAGCCCCGCCGCTCCCCTGCCCTGCCACAGTGACCCTGAGGCCACGTGTTCTCTCTGGGGAAGGGCTGCCCTCCTCCTTAGAAGAGTGAAAAGCAAGCCTCGATTGTGTTTCACCACTGCAAGTCCAGGGTTTGTCTATGGTGGCATTAAATGTCCTGGCACACTCAGACCTCAAAGTCCAAGCCTAGAAGACAGTGAGACAACCTGGTAGATGGTAAATGACAAAATATTCTGCTTTTAATAATTTTTTTTTTTTTTTTTGCTTAGAGTCTGGTTCGGTCACCTGGCTAGAGTGCAGTGGCAGGATCTCGGCTCACTGCAACCTCCACCTCCCTGGTTCAGGAGATTCTCCCACCTCAGCCTCCTGTAGCTGAGACTACAGATGTGCACCACCACATCTGGCTAATTTTTGTATTTTTTAGTAGAGACGGGGTTTCACCATGTTTCCCAGGCTGGTCTCGAACTCCTGACCTCAAGTGATCCACTCACCTTGGCCCCCCAAAGTGTTGGGATTACAGGTGTGAGCCAGCACCTGGCCAATAATCGATTTTGTTTGTTTGTTTGTGTTAAGCTAGCTAATATTAACTGAGCTCATTATGAATTAGGCATTGTTCTAAGAACTCAACAGTCATAATGTCACTTAATCCGCACACCCCATGCCTATAAGACTGGTATCTGTTATCTCACTCCCATTTACAGATGAGAAAACAAAGGCACTGAGAGGTACAGTAACTTATCCAAGGTCACACAGCCACAAAGCATTGAAGCCAGGATCTCAACTCAGACAGCCAGACTCTGGGGCCCAGAGGCTCACTTCTTAACTAAGAATGGTAAGTGCAGGATTCACTAAAATGCTGCCAGGGAGGCATGCAATCTCAGACAGAGTTGTTCAGAGACTGCAGCCCTGGTGAGGCAGGTGAGGGGTTTGGGAGCAGAGGAGCAATAAAGAGGTTTGGAAGGTCTCAGCCAGTCCATAGCCAGGTAGCCACGATAGGCTGAATAAGGGCCCCCAAAGATGTGCACGTCCTCACCCCCACACCTGCACATACGGCAGAGGGGTCCTGCAGATGTGAGTTAAGGGTCTTGAGAAGGGAGATGATCCTGGATTATCCGAGTGAGCCCAATGTCATCACAAAGGTCTTTGTAAGAGGGAAGGTCCTTATAAGAGGAGGCAGAAGGTCAGAGTGATGAAAACGGTGACAGCGGAAGCCAAGAAAGGGACTGGAGGAGGCTGCCATCTGCGAAGATGAAGGAGGGTTCCTGGCGCCAAAGAGTGAGGGAACTGGAGCAGCCCCTAGGAGCTGGAAAAAGGCAAGGAAACAGATCCCCCCTGCACCCTCCAGAGGGAACCCAGTCCTGTTGGCACCTTGACTTTGGGGCTCCAGAAATGTGAGATAAGACACCTGCGCTGTTTTAAGCTGCGAGATTTGGTCATTTGTTCTACCTGCAAGAAGAGAATCACGTGATGACCTTGGGCAAGGCCTTTGACTTTCTCATCTCCGCTGCCTCCCTATAAAATGAGGAGAGTTGGCCAGGCACGGTGGCTCAAACCTGTAATCCCAGCACTTTGGGAGGCTGAGGCGGGCAGATCACTTGAGACCAGGAGTTCAAGACCAGCCTGGCCAACATGGTGAAAACCTGTTTCTACTAAAAATACAAAAGTTAGCCAGGTGTGGTGGTACGTGCCTGTAAGGCCAGCTACTCAGGAGGCTGAGGCAGGAGAATTGCTTGAACCCAGGAGAAGAGGTTGCAGTGAGCCGAGATCATGCCACTGCATTCCAGCCTGGGTGACAGAGCAAGACTCTATCTCAAAAAAAAAAAAAAAAAAAAAAAGAGAGAGAGCGGGCTCTGCCTCCCTTGCCTGTACAGAGACTTAAACAAATGAATGACTGTGTAAAGGTTTGGAAAGCGTGCTCTAAATGAGAATTAAATGTTTTAGTCCATTTCTGCATTTCCTTGACCTCTTTCTAAGTGTTAGCTTTGGGATAAAGAGCCCTCCCCGCTTTCTCTCTCCTGCACCCATGCTCTGCTGGGGAAGTTTCCTGGTGTGTCCTCTGTGGTGTCCCCCTGCAGACTCAGCTTCTGGGTTGATGACAGATGGCTGGCCAGGTGTCAGCCACTTGGCTGGAGCCCAGGCTGGGAGGCCGTGAGACAGGATCAGATCGTCACGCCCCAGAGGACAGCAGCTGGTGACGGCTACTTCCTCTGCTCCACTGGGTCACCCCATCTACCTAACAAGGTGAAGTGCTCCAGACAGCCTGTTCATCTTCAAGGGCACTGGGCAAGCCAGCCATTAGCCCAATGCTAAGAAGGCCCAAGCCAACCCTTCACGTGTGCCTTCCTCTATGGGACCTTCCTCTCTACCAAGGTTCAGTCTTCCATTTGCTCCCTCCTCAAACATTTAACCAGCATTCACTATGCACCAATACTGTTGGTTGCCTGCCCAGCAGTCATTCCCGCTTTTTACCTCGCTCCCCAAATTCCGCCCAGTCCCAGAGGATGAGTCTTGCTTGGTCTAAGCCATTCCTGGCATCCTGTGCCCTCTTGCCAGTACATGGTCAGGAGGTGGACATATGACCCAGTCTGGCCAATTAAACATAAGGGGAATTCTACCAAGGGATTTTAGGAAGACTGTCTTTTCATTAAGAGAGAGACACAGCCAGGCTCATGTCTGTAATCCCAGTGCTTTGGGAAGCCGAGGCAGGACGATTGCTTGAGGCCAGGAATTCCAGACCAGCCTGAGCAACACCACATCTCTACAAAAAAAAAAAAAAAATTAATTAGCTGCAAGTGATAGTGCATGCTATAGGTCCCAGCTGCTTGGGAGGCTGAGGCAGGAGGATCACTTGAACCCAGGACCTGGAGGCTGCAGTGAGCTATAATCATACCACTGTACTCCAGCATGGACAGCAGAATAAGGCCGTGTCTCTAAAGAGAAAGTGGGGAGTGGGCAGGAAGGGAAAAGACCTTTTAAATCATCTTTCTTCCCATCTGCTCTAAACCCTGCTGTTTGAGGTTGTGATTTCTGGAGCTTCAGCAGCCATCTTGTGACCTTGAGGTGACAATGCTAAGGCTGAAATACCAACATGTCAGGGATAGAAAGCAGAAGAACCTTGATGGCTGGGATGGTTAGTTTTAAGAGTCAACTTGGATAGGCTATGGTGCCTAGATGTTTGGTAATCACCAGTCTAGACATTGACGTGAAGGTATTTTTAGATGTGAAACAGTAGAGTTTGAGTGAAGCAGATTACCCTCCATAGCATGGGTGGGCCTCAGCCAATGAGTTACAGCCTTAGGAAAAAAGACGAAGGTCCACCCAGGAAGAAGAAATTCTCTCTCCAGACTGCCTACGACTCAAGCTGGAGTGTCTGCTCTTCCCTGGGTCTCCAGTCTGTCCTGCAGATTTGGACTTGCCACCCTCTGAAATCACGTACGTAATTCAATTCCGACGGAGGAGGGAGGGAGGGAGGGAGGGAGAGAGGAGGAAGGGAGGGAGGGAGGGAGGAGGAAGGGAGGGAGGGAAGGAAGGAGGAAGGGAGGGAGGGAGGAGGAAGGGAGGGAAGGAGGGAGGAGGGAGGGAAAAAGAAAGAAGGAAAGAAGAAAGGAGGGAAGAAGGGAGGAAGGAAGGAATGGAGGGAGGGAGGGAAGGAGGGAGGGAAAAAGAAAGAAGGAAAGAAAGGAGGGAGGGAAAAAGAAAGAAGGAAAGAAGAAAGAAGGGAAGAAGGGAGGAAGGAAGGGAGGGAGGGAAGGAGGGAAAGAGAGAAGGAGGGAGGGAGGGAAGGAAGGAAGGAGGAAGGGAGGGAGGGAGGAAGGAGGGGAAGGAAAAAGAAAGGAAGGAAGAGGGAGGGAGTGGGGGAAGGAGGGAAGAAGGAAAGAAGGAAAGAGGAAGAAGGAAGAAAGGAAAGAAGGGAGGGAGCAGGGGAAAAATGAAAGAAGAAAAGAGGAACAAAGATAAGAGAAAGAAAGAGGAAGGTAGGAAAGAAAAAGGAAAGAGGGAGAGAGAGAAAGAAAAAGAGAGAAAGAAAGAATCTATATATATATATATATAGAGAGAGAGAGAGAGATACACATCCTATTGGTTCTGATTCTCTGGAAAACCCTGAGCCCTACAATTGCTTTGGGATGGGATGGCCGGGGGCTGCTGTGACCTCAGGACTCCTTATGAAGGATGCCTGTCCTCATGGTCTAGGCCTCTCTTCGTTGGATTTCCTGTTATTTGCAGTCCAACTGTCCTGGTTAGCGCACCTGCTCTATCATTTCCATTGCTGCTAGAAAAGCTGCCCCAAAACTAAGTGTCTTAAGGCAACAACCATGTGTTATCTCTCATAAATCTACAGGTCAGCCCAGCAGGTGTGCAGTCTTAGATGGGCTCAATTATACCCCTGCCCCAGCAGGCGGGGCTGAGATGGACAGTCTAGCACCGCCTAAATGCTACACCCAATCCTGGAGTTTTTATTTACTTTTTTAAATTGTATTTAGTTATTTATTATTTATTTTGCTATCAATAAAGGACACTATTGGGACAACTGGCAAAATACAAATAAGGGCTATAGATTAGGTAATTGTATTACCTGATTGTGATCGTTGTACTGTGGTCAGGTAAAAGAATTTCCTTATACTAGGAAATACATATATTGAGCTGAGATTGCAGCACTGCACTCCAGCCTGGGCGACAGAGCAAGACCCTGTCTAAAAAGAAGAGGAAGAAGGAGGAGGAGGAGGAGGAGGAGGAGGAGGAGGAGGAGGAGGAGGAGGAGGGGGAGGAGGAGGAGGGGGAGGAGGAAGAGAAGGAGGAGGAGGAAGAGAAGGAGGAGGAATGGGGGAGGAGGAAGAGAAGGAGGAAAAAATATCATAGATCGGGTGGCTTGAACAGCAGAAATTTACTTCCGACAGTTCTAGAGGCTGGAAGTTTGGGATCAGGGTGCCGCCGTGGTCTGGTTCTGGTAAGAGCCCCATCACTGGCTTACAGGCACCTGTCTTCTTGATACGCCCTCACATGGCCTTTCCCCACTGCCTGTGTGCACAGGGAAGGAGAGAGCAAACCCTGTCTCTCCTCTTCTTAATAAGTCCACCCATTTTATCAGATTACAACTTCATCCTTACGAACCCTGTCACCCAAGCTGGAGTGTGGTGGCACAATCTTGGCTCACTGCAACCTCTGCCTCCAGGGTTCAAGGGATTCTCTTGCTTCAGCCTCCCGACAAGCTGGGACTACAGGACTGTGCCACCTCACTGGGATAATTTTTGTATTTTTAGTAGAGATGAAGTTTCACCATATTGGTCCAGCCTGGTCCCGAACTCCTAACCTCAAGTGATCCGCCCACCTCAGCCTCCCAAAGTGGTGGGACTACAGGCCTGAGCCACCTCACCTGGCCTCTTTTGATCTTAATTACCTCCTGAAATCCCTATCTCCAAGTCACATTGCAGGTGAGGGCTTCACCTTATGAACTGCGGAGGGGGGAGTTCAGTCCATAGCACATATAATCCTGCAATGCCACTCCTGGGGATACAGCCAAAAGAAGTGACAACAAAGTCTGGAGGAGATATTTCTACACCCATACTCATAACAGCACTATTCACAAGGACCAACAGGTAGAAGCAACTCAAGTGTCCATTGACAGATGAACAGATAACAAAATGTGGAATATCCGTACGGTGGAAGTATGACACAGCCACGACATGGGGAAACCTTGAGGATGTTATGCTCGGTGAAATAAGCCAGGCACCAAACGGCAAACACCGCATGCTCCCACTTATAGGAGGAGGCTCACGGTAATCCTAGCACTTTGGGAGGTCGAGGTGTGTGGATCACTTAAGGCCAGGAGTTCGAGACCAGCCTGGCCAACATGGTGAAACCCCGTCTCTACTAAACATACAAAAATTAGCCAGGTGTGGTGGCTCACACCTGTAGACCCAGCTACTCAGGAAGCTGAGGCAAGAGAATCACTTGAACCTGGGCGGAGGAGGTTCAGCCCTAAATAGGAAGAGAATCCTGACACAGTCACAACATGGGGAAACCTTGAGGAAGTTATACTCAGTGAAATAAGCTAGGCACAAAAAGGCAAACGCGGCATGCTTCCGCTTATAGGAGGAACTGGGCTAGTCAGGTTCTTAGAGACAGAAAGTAGGACGGTGTGTGCTACCAGCAGGAGGGAGGGAAAACAGAAACGTTCTTGATTGAAGGATACAGTTTCAGTTTCGCAAGATGAAAAAGTACTGAAGATTGGTTGTAAAACAATGTGTATATACTTAACACTTAGCTTAGATAGAATGGAGATGGTAAATTTTATGGTATGCATTTTTACTGCAATAAAAAAACGTTAACAATAAATAAAAATAAATTATCTGGAAATGTCTCCAGCATTAGAACCAGGGACCAAAATAACCACTAGGGGGCGTTCTACACACACGCTCCCATTTCATTTCTCACACCTGCCTGCTGTACTCAGGCAGTGGATCTGTCGAGGTGGGAAAAGGACTACGGTTCCTTTCTCATTTCTGGCGCCACTCCCCCAGATGGACCAGCTCTGCATAAGCAACACACACACACACACCCCTCCCCCCACTCCCTCTCCAAACTTCCACCACATCCCAGGCCACACTAACTCTAAGCCCCGTTCTTTCTCTGGATTCCTTCCCTCGGTGCTGGAGACACAGTGAGTCCCAGATCAAGTGCTCCCACCTGGCCTGGCTGCCCACAGGCCTTCTGGGTGGCCCAGGGGCTGGGGAAGAGGAGAGCGGAGGCAAGGACCCACCCACTCACACTATAGAGGAGAGAAGCTGTGGTCCCCAAACACAAAAGGACACCACAATGGAAATAGATCAGATACCTCATATTCCCGGTGCAAGAACTCCGAGGTCAGCCAGACCTGGGGTTTTCAGGCTCAGCTGCTCACTGTGTATGCCATAACCTCTGCTGCCTCAGTTTCCCCACCTGTAAAAACTGTAGTAACGCCTGTCAGGGTTGGGAGGATTGAAAGACCATAATAAGGCCAGGCAGGGTGGCTCACACCTGTAATCCCAGCACTTTGGGAGGTGGACCACTTAAGGTCAGGAGTTTGAGACCAGCCTGGCCAACATGGGGAAACCCCGTCTCTACTAAACAAACAAAAATTAGCCGGGCATGGTGGCTTACACCTGTAGTCCCAACTACTCGGGAAGCTGAGGCAAGAGAATCACTTGAACCTGGGCAGAGGAGGTTGCAGTGAGCTGAGATCGTGCCACTGCACTCCAGCCTAAGTGACAGAACGAGACTCTGTCTCAAAAAAAAAAAAAAAGAAATAAAAAAAGAGGAAAAAGCATAATAAAATCCCTGATACCTAGAAATCACTCCATGAATGGGCTAATTACTATTCCATGCCCTTGTCTGATGCCGGCCTGGGTCGCCTTCCATCTCCTGGGCTTCCTACTGCAAGCACACCCACCCTTCAGTTTGCACTTTCTCTTGAGAAATCTTTCTTGAAGAAACTCACACCTTGATCTTCTGGTCACAGGGTCAGTGATTTGGCCAGATAGGACTCACCGGCTTACACGTAATAGAAACCCAATTAAATCACCTCAAGGAAACTGGGGGGGCCTCATGCTGCCCAAGGAAAAGTTGAATAGCCAGTTTCTGGGAAGAGCAGATTCGGGATTCAAACCCCTTGGGGAAAGCAGGAAACATCCTCTCTCTTTTCTCTCCTGCTTTTCCATCTCAGTGCCTATGCCTGCTTCTCACGTGGCTGCATTCACTTCCTCCAGCCAGCTGACCTCCCTGTCATCCCTACAGCACGTCAAAGATGCTCCTACCTAGCAGCCTTTGCATCTGCTGTGCCCTCTACCCGGTGCCCTCTTCTTCAGATCTCCCCTTATTCCTTACTCTCTCCTTCAAGTCATGGCTCAGATGTCACCTGGGTAGTACCTTCCCTGACCAGCTGATTAAAGTTGCAACCCAGTCTGGACAACATGGCCAAACCCATCTCTACAAAATATACAAAAATTAGCCAGGTGTGGTAGTGCACACCAGGAGGCTGAGATGGGAAGGTCAGTTGAGCAAGTGAGGTCGAGGCTGCAGTGGGTTGTGATGGTGGCTCTGTACTCCAGCCTGGGCAACAGAGCAAGACCTTGTCTTAAAAAAAGAAAAACTGGCAGCCATGTCCCCACCCCCTGCGTGATCTGGATGATCTAGCCCCTCCCTGCTTACTCGCTTATTTCTTTAATCTTGGTCCACAAAAATGTCGGGGGGGGGGTGTTTAATTGGGGTGTGGTTAATAATACTCTCTTCAGCTTTTAATTAATTAGTTGATTCTAAGAATGGCTGGGCACAGTGCTCACACCGTAATCCCAGCACTTTGGGAGGCCAAGGCAGGAGGACCACTTGAGCCCAGGAGTACAATACCAGCCTGGGAACAAAGTAAGACCCCGTCTCTACACAAATGAAATAAAATAAGTAGGTATGGTGGTGCACGTCCGTAGCCCCAGCAGAGGCGGGAGAACTGCTAGAGCCCAGGAGTTGGAGGCTACACCTGTAGTCCCAGCGACTCAGGAAGCTGAGACAAGAAAATCACTTGAACCTGGGCGGAGGAGGTAGCAGTGAGCTGAGATCGTGCCACTGCATCACACCACACACTGAAGCCTGAACAATAGAGCAAGACCCTGTCTCTTAAAAAAGAAGAATGTAATAGACACCTGTGTAACCACTACCCAGAACAAAAGCTAGGATCTTGACAGTGACTTACATCTTATGGCACGGTCCACCAACCCCCGGTGCCACATTCCCCTCTTCATCCTCATCCTAAATCCAGTATTTATTTTTCCTGTTTCCCTTTCATAGGTTATTATCGCATATGTGTGCCTATAATTTTAGTTGACTTTGACTTTATAAAAAGGGAATCATGTTTATGTAACAGGATACTTGTCATTGGATGTTCTATTTCAAAGACCCATCCCTACTTCAGCGTGTGGTTGCATAGTTCCCTCATACTGCATGCTGTGTAATATTTCATCATGGGAATTAACCACAGCTTATTCATTTGGCTGTCTCACAGATGGGCACTTGGGTTATTTCCCAGCTTGCCACTGTGAACAGAGCTGCTATAAACATCCTTCTATGGGACTCGTGCTGTGAATGGGCAAGAATTTCTCCAAGGTGCAAAGTCCAGAGCGGAATTGGCGGACCATCATGGGGTGTGTATGTGCTTACCTGTCCGAGATAAAGCCGGGCTATTTTCCAACATGATTGCACCAAGTCATGTCCCCACCAGTAATGTCTAAGAGGGCTTAATTTTTCTCCACTGTACTTACATTACATGATGCACTCTATATGTATGTATTTACTTACTTTCTCTCTCCTCCCACCTAGAATGTCAGCTCTAGGAGAGCAAGCATTTTGTGTGTTTTATTCATCATTGTATCATTAGTGTCTAGAATGGTGTCTGGCACATAGCAGGTGCTCAGTAAACACTGTCCGATTAGATGAATAATTGGATGACTCTAAATGGTCCCTAAGAGTTCACAATATCACATATGATTATCCCAACTACCTAGAGATGGGTCGACTCAACCATCTCTCAGTTTTAATCCCTTAAATCCAGGGAAAGAATCATTGGCCAAAACCTACAGATACCTGGACCCCCCCGCCCCCAGCCAACTACATCAGTTTCTGAGGGTGGGACTTGGACCTGGGTAACTTTAAAGCACTCTGCAGGAGAGTCTCATGTGAAGCCAGAGTGGGACCCAGTGCTCTGGGGTAGGGAGGGCGTTCATCTCACCATCTTGCCCATAGATGCTCAAGCCGCTTTCAACTCCATCTGTATGTGAATTTCGGAGCAAGACCCTGGAATGAATCTGTGCTCGCCTGGAACCAGCCTCTGCCTGGTGATGGGGAGATGCTGCTCCCAGGAGCTATCACCTGGACAAGGCCACCCTAACCTTGTGCCTGCAGACCCTCCTCGCTGAACAGGGCCGGCTGTGGATGCCACCCCTCTGAGGCTTCTCCAATTCCACCACCCATTCTCAGCAGGCAGCAAAAGACCTTTCACCACTCCTACCCCCCCACCCCAGTGTCCTGCAGGAAACACTCTGACTTCCAGGGTGTTCAGTCCCATTTCAGTCCCCAGAGACACCAAACAGTCCTTCTTACTCTGTTTCCTGTTTTCCACTTAAACTTTTTCTCAACTGCCGAAGGGAGGGTCACAGCTGCTCTGCACAGAAGAACGTAGAGGGCTGGAGAGAAGGGTTCAGAAAAGCCCAGCTCACTTGGCTCCACGGGCTGGGGACAGGGGTGGCGCATGTCTCCCAGGGCTCATACCCTAAATGCACATGACCTTAATATAGTCTTCAGTGTCCCCTTCCAGACTCTCCTGTACCTAGACCAGGGCTGTACATACAGTAGGCACTCAATAAAGTCTAATTAATTCCAGGCTCTTTCCAACACAAATCAAATCACATCAAATCTTCGGTAACTCCCCATGACTCTTAGGATAAAATCGCAAACCCATACTGGGTCTTCCAAGTCCCTGCATGGTATCTCTGCCTCATCTGGCCCCAGGCTCACCCCTCTCCTATCTCAGTGGTTACTCAGACTCCTTTCTGTGGCTGTAACACACCAAGCGCTTTCCTGCCTCTGGGCCTTTGCATCCCTGTTCCTTCTGATTTAATCATTCCCCCTCCTACCCCATTCAGTCACATTAAGACCGATGGATCTTTCAGGGAGTAGCTGAAACATCACCTCCTCTGAGAAGCCCTCCCTGATTTTTTAGACCTGATAGGACTCCTGTTAGATGTCCTCATGATATCCTACACTTTTCCTTCATGGTCTTTGAAAAAGTTTGGAATTACACTTTGTGTGATTCTTTGATTCATGTATGACTTTCTCACTAGACTCTGAGACCCAGGAGGGCAGGGACCATGCTGCTTGGGTTATCTCTGTATCTCAGCACATAGCCCAGTGCCTGGCACATAGGAGGGCATCTGACACTTTCTGAATGATGGATGGATGCATGGGTGAATAAATAAATAAGTGAATAGAGGGAGTAAGGAGGGAGAAAGGGAGGAAGGTGAGAGATTTCATCCTTGAATGTAAGGATGAATGGATGAATAAATGGATGGATGGATGATGGGAAGGTGGGTGGATGGGTGAATTAATAGATGGGTGGGTGGGTGGGTGGGTGGGTGGATGAGTGGGATGTTGGATGGATAGATGGGGGGTGGATGGGTGGATAGATGGGTGGGTGGGTGGGATGGATAGATGGATGGGTGGGTGGGTGGGATGGATAGATGGGTGGGTGAGTGGATAGTGATGGTAGAACAAAGAAAATGAGTTCATCTCCTGCCATCCTTCTGAGCTGCTATAATGGTGGATATGACCGTCCTGGCCAATGCTCTCCATAGCATCGACATGCCGAGAAGAGAAGAAAACACCAGGTTGTTTCAGGTTGTGCTCCAAAATCGTCGTCTACTTTCTAAGTGTGATGATGAAGCTTAGTTATACCAGTGAATTTGGAATCGTCAGTGATCACAGAGCTAGAAAAGTCACTGTGGACCTCACAGGGAGGTTAAACGCTGTAAGTGACAAGTCCCAGTTTGATGTGCAGCTCAAAGATCTAGAAAACTGGTGCCCCATCCCCTTTGGTTTCTTCGTCCTGACAACCTCAGCTGGTATCAGGGACCATAAAGAAATGAGACAAAAATACATACGAGGGAAAATCTTGGGATTGTTTTGCTAGGGATGTAATAAATTCATATAAATAAAATGCCTCAATGGACCGAAAAGAAAGAGTTCACGATTGATTGCATTTGTTCTATTGACTTCCCCACTGGCATCTGAGCCATCCCTCCGGTGAAGTGTGAAGAGTAGTAAATATTATATAAGTGCCTGGCACAAAATAGGCACTCAGTAAATAGCCCCCTTATGTAATGGGCACCAGCCACACCACGCCAGAGTGAATATGATGGATATCTCACTTTCACAGGGACAGATTTTGTTTAAGAGGCTAATTGTGATACAAGGTATAATGTCAAGGTATGGGCAAAGGAACGCAGAGGAAGATGGGGTGAATTCAGGAAAGGCTTCCCGGAGGAGGTGACATTTAGTCAGACCTTAAATAGAATTCAACAAGAAGTCGAGAGACTTGAGTTCATCTTTCTAATTTGCTGCTAAATCACCATGTGATCTTGGGCCAATCTCTTCTCCACTGTGGAGTCCCCAGATCCTTCTATAACATAAGGTAGTTGAGCATCTCTTCTGAACCTGTGAAGTCACAGTCTCCTGTGAGAAGAATCTGCTGACAGCCAGAGCCCTTTTCCCAGACACACAAGACACACAATGCCTAGACACTCAAGTTTACCTATAATGGGAGAGGGGGGACTTCATGGACCCTAGAAGGCCATCCATGGTTCCTAGGCTAAAATCCCAGAAGTCAGTGATCCTGTGGGAGTACAGTCACTGCAGAAGTGGCCCTGCCCTATGCAGAGCTTCTCTCCTTACTCTGCAGCAGATGAAAGCAAGCACAATCATTGACCCAATCTGAACAAGCGCATCCAACACTGGGCTGCAGGTCAGAGCAAGGGCCTGGGGAGGGGAGGTCCCTCTAGCTGGCCAGAGAACCAGAGCTGGGTTCTGGGAAAGCACCCCTGAGCAGCCTGCCTCTGACCCTGCCTAGTGTATCCTCATCTGCCCGGGTAGGCAGGGCGTGGGCTGCTCTGGACAGGCACCCAAACAGGCCACTGACCCCCGTCCGCCACCCAGGCCTGAGTTCCTGGACACATCCTTCATCTTCCCCAATCTAAACACCCACAGGCCCAGGGTGGTCCACCTCCCTCCCAGCCGATGTGTGTCTCAGCTTGCCTAGGAGGGAGGGACTGACCCTCCCGTTAACACTTGAGCTGCTGTCGTTTCCAGCCTTCCCTTCCATCCAACCAATGCTCACCCATTTATTGAGCACCAGCTGTTTGCAGGTGGCTGTGAATGACATGGCAGAGGGCCTGCCCTTGTCTTCCTCCAGGGTCATCACCTGCTGGGCAGGATCCCCTCCCCTGGTCCCACCCCTCTCACCTGTAGCAGGTGGGTGCTTTGAGGAAACTGGTACTGGCAGGAGATTCAGATCGAGGTTGGTGTGTGGGCACTGCTCTAAGCCTCTGTGATCCTGGGCCTGGGTCTTACTCTCTCTGGTCTCAGTCTCCTCATCTGTACTTCAGATTCCACGGTTCCATCTGAGTCTGAATCAGGCCTTCTCAGCACCCTCCCGCCCCCAGGAATAGTCAGAGGAGGAAAGGAGGCTAGCTCTGAATGCTTCAAGATCTTTCTTTAGACATTCTCTGGATCTTTTTCATTCATTCAGGCATTTACTGAGCACCTAGTCAGTGCCAGGCCCTGGACTGGGCAACTGGAAATAAAGATGACAAAGATTCAAGCCGGCAACTCCTAAGCACGCCACTCCCTGCCTCCCTGGTTGAGATCAGAAGGCCCCTTGGGGACTCGGGAGGGCCTGGCCGAGGATTTGGGGCGCCCCGGGACTCGCGTGTCAACGCCGGTGGCGCTCAGGGCCGCGATCTGTCTCCTCCCCTTCCTCCTCCTCCGCCCCCTCCCCTCTCCCTCCCGGAGCACCGCCGAGGCCGCCTCCCACCCGCGGGATCCCAGCGGCCGCCAGCCGGCTCCTGCGTCCGTCCATCGGCCGGGCAGTCTGTCCACGCGCGGAAAGCTCGGCGAGGCGGCCAAGGGGCTTGGGAGGGAACGGGCGCGGAGGCGGGACCGCGGCTCCCTCCCACTCCGGGGGGAGCCCAGGAGGCGGCGGTGCTGGAGCGCAAGCCGGAGCCGGAGCCGAGTAGAGGCGGTGAGAGCTCGGGTGCTTAGGGACCCCACCCCCGGCTCCCGCCGGGGACCCGCGCGCCGCTCGGGAATGTCTGGGCTGGGGAAGAGGGGCTGCTACCCCCAGGGCGGGAGGCAGCGACAATCCATCTCCTGGCTTCGCCCCCTAAGCGACACGACCCCCGAGGGGCCCTGGGCCGCGCCTGCAGCGCCGCGCATCCCCGAGCTTCCCCGCGCATCCCCGTGCACCCGGCATCCCCCCCGGCACGGCGCGGGCCCCCGGGGAAGGGAAGGCTCGGGGAGCCAAGGGGGGCGCCCCCCAGTCTGAGAGTCTCAGAAAACCGCGCCCCCCGCCCCAGCCCTCCCTCCAGGCCTGCCCCAAGGGAACCCTGGAGGGGCGACCCCGTACGCCCCTCTTGCTGTCCCCCTTCGGTTCCCCATTGTTCTCAGCCGAATGCTCTCCTGGGAAGGGGGGAGGGGTGCTGCTCTCTCCTCTTAAAGGGCCCTCTCCCCTCTTGTCTCCTGGCAGGTCGCGAGCACGAGTGGGGTGGGGCGTGCCCACGGGCCCCCGCCCCCCTCGTCCCCCTCGTGCCCCCGCCCAGCCCCGGAGCCGCAGTCCAGGCGCGCCGCCCAGGGGTCCGCATCGCACTCCTCCCCGTGCGTTCTGCGGCCACCCAGGCCTTCCAGGACACCGTGGAGAGGGAACAAGGGGGCAGGGACGCCCCCTTCTACAGGAGCCGTCGGAGAAGGGGGCCGGGACCCGAGGGAGGCCAGCAGCCCCACTGAAGCCAGGCGCAGGGTCTGGGACGCAGTTGGGAGTGCAGAGGGCTGGCTGAGAGCCGCAGGAGCAGCAGGCTGGGGCCCAGGCCTCCTGGGTGACAGGCCCTGTCTGGCGGGGAAGAAGGACCAGAGACAGGGAAGAAGAGGCTGAACCTAGAACAGGGGCCTCTGCCTCACTCCCTACCCGAGCCAGCCGATGGGCCGAGGACTTTAGAGCTGTTTCCTCCGACACTTGCTTTCCAGGGCAGCAGCCTTTATCTGAAAAGGCTCTGCAGGGAAGGGGTCTTTGCAGCCTGGATGGCCCCCCCACATTCCTTTAACGGGGGCCTCTAGGCCTCAGAGACAACCCAAAGTTAGAAAGAGGCCAGACGGTCCTTGCTGTCCCCTGGGGAGAAAGGAAGTTGCCGCCTGCTCCCAGGCCCAGGAGGAGCTGGGCCTGCAATCGTGGGGGACCTGGCCCCTGAGGCATTGGCGGCCATGTCACGGCCAGGCCATGGTGGACTGATGCCTGTGAATGGCCTGGGCTTCCCACCACAGAACGTGGCCCGGGTGGTGGTGTGGGAGTGGTTGAGTGAGCACAGCCGCTGGCGGCCCTACACGGCCACCGTGTGCCACCACATCGAGAACGTGCTGAAGGAGGACGCTCGCGGTTCCGTGGTCCTGGGGCAGGTGGACGCCCAGCTTGTGCCCTACATCATCGACCTGCAGTCCATGCACCAGTTTCGCCAGGATACAGGTGAGCAGACTCCCCACCCACCCCAAGCCACCCACCCTGCTGTGCCACTGCCACCACCACCACCACCGCCACCACCACTGCCACCACTACCTTGCAGCATGGGATGCTGAAAATCCCAGTAAATCTGCTGATCCCAAATCCCTTCCCCATCCCCCTGCCCCACCTCCAGAAAAACAGGGCCGTCTACTGGTCCAGTTTAAGACTTGGATTCCAATACAGGCTCTGAGTATGTTGCAGGGCCTTGGGAGAGTTGCAGCATGTCTCTGAACCTCAGTTTCCTCGTCTGCAAAATGGGTAGATCAATATCTCTCACAGCTGAGTGAGGATTAAATAAAATTGTGCTCACTAAATACAGAACCTAGAAGAGCACCGGCACATGATTGTAGAATAAGGGCTTTACATGCACTTCCTCGTGTGATTTTTTCCAAGAATCACAGGCAGTAAGTCTTATTACTGTTGTATTGTTATTAGTCCCATTTTATAGATGAAGAAACTGAGTGTCCAAGAAGCTGAGTGATTTAAACTCAAAGTTGGGATTTAAATCCAGGTGGTTGAATTCCAGAGCCAAAGCTCTTAACTGGTATACTATACTGGCTCCAAGTGTCAGTTTTGGGGGTAGGGTCGTGCTGGTGGTAATTAATTGGGGGTGGGGGCGTTTGTGGTGTCGATGGTGGGGTGGGGTGGCAATGATGGAGGGGACAGTGTTAGCAGTTGTGCTGGGGGTGACTCAGTGATAGTGTTCATGGTGGTGGGGTCTGGGTGGTAATGGAGGGATGATGGTGATATGGCAGTGTTGGTGGCGATGTCAGTGATAGCGTTAATCATGGAATTCGTTGGTGTTGGTGACATTGATAGTTGTGTTGGTGGTGGTGCTGGAAGTGATGTGATGGGTGGTGATGATGGAGAAAATGATGTTGGTGGCAGACTTGGTGGCCAGGTGGTGTGGCTGGTAGCCCTGTGCGTGGATGTTGCTTAGTGGTATTGGTGATCCTATTGGGTTGAAACGATGGTGATGTTGATGGTTGTGTTGGTGGTGATGTGATAAGTGACGATGGTGATAAAAGCGTGGAGGTCCCACTCTCAAGCCTACTCTCTTTTGGCAAATGGAGATTTGCCATTGTTGGGGATCTCTCCCTGAGTCATTACCTGGTGGCATCTGTGACAAGCTCAGTGGGCAGTGGGGAGTGGTGGGGTCCTACCTTGTAGAAGCAGACTAGAAATCCTTGGCATGTTTGACCCCCAAGGACCAGCTGATGGGGTTTGGGGAAGTTCCAGCGCATCCCTGGATGACAGAACCACACGTAATAACCTCAGGGTAGTAGGGTGCTCTCCTCTCTAGAGCTGGCTAAGCAATATGGTAGCCACCAACCACATGTGGCTACTTAAATTGACATTAATTAAAACTAAGTAAAATGTAAAATCCAGGTCCTCAGTTGCACTAGCCACACTTCAAGCACTCATGGCCACATGTGTCTCGTGGCACCTTGTGGGCCAATGTAGATCCAGAAGATTGGATCATGCAGAAACTTCCACTGGACTGTTTTACTTAGAAAGGCTGGTCTCTTTTCTAACAAGCACAGTCCAGTAGAAGTTTCTGCATGGATTGAACTTTCTAATAGTCCAGAACATTGCTTGGTACCCACAGAGTGCTTACCAAGTCTAGAAACACGGGCGAGTTCATAACAAATGGCTTATTGATGGCACAGATTAGCACATCTGTGCTTCCACAACCCCAGACACTGACCGCTATCACTGGCGGTGCCAATCGTTCATGCATTCCATCATGTGATTATTTATTGATCTCTGCTGTGTGTCAGTTTCTGTGCTAAGCACTGGGGTACAGAAGGAAGCAAGACGGGGCATCAGTCTTCTGCTGGAGGACCTACACTGAAGGTCCCCGTGTGGTCAGGGAGCAAGCAACCATATCACCACACAGGTAATCAGTTGCAGGTGTGACGGCATGAACTAAGCCTGGCCCAGAAGTACTCAGGGAAGGCTAGCCTGAGAAAGTGATGTTTGAACAGGGACCTGAAGAATGAATGAGGGTGCCAGTGCAAAGGCCCTGGGGTCGGAAGCAGCAGAGGACATTTAAGTCCCTTCTGTTTGGAATGCATGCCTCACCAAGGGGAAGATGGTACAAGATGCAGCTGGACAAGGACTAGATGTACAGACCCGGACAGCCATGAAAAGATCTTGAATTTGATCCAGAGAGTAGAAGTCATCATTAGTTCCATGTGCCCATTCTTCCAGAGGGGCACCAAGGCAGTCCCTGACAGAGGAATGGGAAGCATGGCACATCGCCCGCCCCTTTTTGCTTTCTCCTAGGGGTAGAGAGCAGGGCTGTGAGAGCAGAAGTGGGTGGGGTCACTCCTTGCTAGGAGCTCTGGTGTTCTGCAGGTTCGGAGCTAATGCTGGGTGTAGATCTTCCAGGACCTAGCTGGGTTGGGGATGGGTGGTGGGGTCCTTAGAAGAAGGGACAGACTCCACCCAAGGCTGCCAAGCTGGCAACTTTGATTTGATCCTCTTATCTTTGGGGGACCCCCATTTCTATTCCCAGCATCCTCTTATGTTCCCGAGTCCCCAGACTTTCATGCTCCCTGTTCTCTCAATAACACCCCTTTTATGGTTCAGCCTCACCGGATACCCAGAAGCTCAGCTCCAGCCACTTCCCCTCTTCCCCTCCCCAGAGCGGTTCACTCCACACCTGCCCCCTGTTTGCCGGAAAATGGGAAAAAAAAAACACTCATTCCTCAACGGACTCCTGGGAGCCTGCCAGGAACCTTCTCCCACCCCCACTAGAGAGGGAGGGAGGCCTGGAAACCTACTGTGGTTGGCAGGAGACCTTAGCTGCCTGGGAATCTGCTGGAGAGTGGGGCAAGAGGCCTCCTCACCAGACGTGAGGGTTTCCCCCACACTTTACCCAGGAGCAAAACATTGTCAAGAAAGGACATCTTGTCCTCACGGGTAATGGACCAGTGAAGAGCCTCGACTGGCCGGGAGCAGACCTGAGGGCCAACAGTGTGATCTCAGGCCTCTCCAGGTCTCGGTTTTCAAATCCATGAACTGGGTGAGAGCATCACATCTCCAGCAGGGTTGTTAGATTGACAAAGAGAATTCGGCTGATTTTATCCCACAAACATCAGCTAATTCTCTACTGTGCACCTAGCACGTGCTCACCACTGTGGGTACAAAAGAGACAAAAACGAGATCTTAAATCTTTGGGGTTTTTTGTTGTTGTTTTTTTGAGACAGTGTCTCACTCTGTCTCCCGGGCCGGAGTGCAGTGGCGCAATCTCAGCTCACTGCAACCTCTGCCTCCCGGGTTTCAGTGATTCTTGTGCCTCAGCCACTCGAGTAGCTGGGATTACAGGCACGATACCACATACCACGCCTGGCTAATTTTTGTACTTTTAGCAAAGACAGGGTTTTATCATGTTGGCCAGGCTGGTGTTGAACTCCTAGCCTCAAGTGATCCACCCGCCTCAGCCTACCAAAGTGCCGGGATTACAAGCATGAGCCACTATGCCTAGCCGTAAATCTTGAAAAGATTATATTCCATACACACACACACACACACACACACACACACACACACACCCAATAATGCAGTAAAACCCAAAACTCACGTGTATGTGCTGAAATGAACACAAGCTTCTATCTAGATTTTCTAATTGCCCAATTCTTGACATGTTCATTGAAGCTGAGCTTGATTTTGGGGGGAGACTGACCTGCCTTTGCTGTTTTCCTAATGCAGGAGCTGGCTGAGCTCTTTTCTGATAGAGTCAGATAATAAATCTTTTAAGCTTTGTGGGACTCGCAGTCTCTGCTGTAACTATCCAACTCTATCGTAGCAGGAAAGCAGCACCGGCAATCTGTAAGCGAAAGAGTGTGGCTGCGTTCTAATCAGACTAGTGTGGACACAGAAATTTGAATTTCATATCTTTTTCACAGGTCATGAAATATCTTTTTTTTTCCCCACAACCGTTTACAAATGTAGAAGCCATTCTCGGTTCCTGAGCTGCACAGTGGCAGATGGCCAGTGGATTCGGCCTGCGTGCTGCGGGTCACTACCCTCACACGTTCTTCACTTGAGCATGAGATAAGACCCTGCTGGTGCCACAGAACACCCCACATGGCTCCTACACACCTCGTGGTGTGTACTGTGGTACACATGCGTGTGCACACACACACACAGTGCCGGCCTGCTCACACAATGCTGATACACAAATGCCCGGTCTATGTGCCTCTCATGCAGTGCAGCTGGCGGAAGAACGCCCAGGTGTCAGGCCGGGGCCACAGGAGAGAGGCCAGGCTCTGGCCCCGGGGGGCTGCTGTTTGTTCAGCCGTTGCCCTCTCACCTCTCCCCTGCTGGGCTGTTTTCTCTGCTCCCTGCAGGGGGTGAGGTTCCCTTTGAAGCCCTCCAGGTCCAGAGCCTGGAAACTGGAGCCTAGAAACTGGAGCCCCTCCATGGGGAAGCTTGAGGCTGTGACCCTGAGCTGGATGACGTTAGATCCACAAAGGTGGTGTCCCGGGCAGAGGGCTGGAGGGAGAGTCAGCTGGGCGCAGGATGGGTGGCTTGCTTGTTTCTCAGTACTGAACCAAGTGCTCGGTTTCCCTCAAAACTTTCTTTCTTCATTTCCCTCTGTCCCCAACCGTCCCTCCCACAGACAAAGAGTGCCACGTATGGGAAGCGCAAGGCAGAGGGGTGTGCTCAGCTGGTGGCAGGGCTGGGCTCAGGAGCCATCAGGATCTTGGGGTGAGGGTTTTGGCTGCCACCAGCAGTGGGGGAAAGATTTGAGAATGGCTTTCTGCTACCAGAGAAGAGGCCACAACCTCCCTGGGGTTCACTGACATCCCCTGCCATTGGGACAGCCGCCTCTGAGGGCCTCCCCAAGACCCTGACTTTCCCACCTCGTCCACACATCTAGACAGAGGTGTGACTCAGCCACTTCTGCAGTGGCTCCCAGCTCAATCCCTGGCCTCAGATGGCAGGAGCTGGGGAGGGGCACCCAACTGCCTGGAACCTCCCATGTCTCTCTCCACGTGCTGCTGGAGGAATGCATGGCAACCTTCTGCCCATTCTGCAGAGGGGACGCTGAGGTCTGGGGAGGCCAGCTGGGAGCAGCCACAGATGCCATACCCGAGGCTGCAAGCATGGCCTTGTCTGGTGCCCCCAAGCTGGCCGTCAGGCTGGAGTGGCAGGTTGTGGCTGGTTCCGGGATCTTCCAGCCTGTCTCCTTCTCTGGAAACCTTGGGCTTTACTCAGCCCTGGTCCCTGCCCTGAAGGGAAGCTACTATCTGAGCACACTTATGCTGGAGACCGTTAGACTGTTACTACCCAGATGGGAGGAGCTTTTCCCATCACCAGGGAAAGTACCTCCAGAATTTAGACTCCAGCTGGGGACACTGAGGTCCAGAGAAGGTGAGTGACTTGCCCAAGGTCACACAGCCTAGTCCTCAGTTTCCCTCAAACTGAGGGAAGCCTAGTCTTCAGCTAGAGCCGAGGCCTCCCAGACAGGCCTTAAGGATAGAAATCAAGATGACATGTAATGCCAGGGCTGAGAGAGCCCCTCCCTCTTCTCCCTTGAGAGCCCTGTTGGAGCTTGTTTTCAGAGTCTAGTCCAAGGCAGGGACAGCCTGCGCTACTCCGGAGGCCTCCGGAGCTTGGCTACTGGTTACGGGACACTTTGGGATCCTCCTCCAGCCTCCCCTCTGGAGACTGGGGCTGGGCCTTGATGCCAGGGGCAAGAAAGACTCAGTGTGTGATGTGTGGGGGCAGTGAGTGGTCCATCTCTGGTGGCAGCATGTAGGTGTCTCCCCAGCCTCCAGTCGCACCGTCTATTTTCCACCATTGCAGACCCATGGTCTCTGGCTGCTCGGCTAGCTCCAAAAGCCTGTTGTGAAACTGTAAATTCATCATCTGTATTTGGTAGTCATTGGTGGCTTCTGAGTACCAGGTCCTGGACTGGGTCTTGAGGACTCAGAGAGAAGGACCAAATCCATTTCAGAATCTAAGCAATCCATTTCAGATCAATTTCAGAGTCTAGTGAAGGTAAAGGCAAATCTGTATCATGGGAATAGCCTTTGAGCCCTCTGACTTGTAAGGCCAACAGATACAGACCTAAAATCAGGCTTGGCCCCTTGCCGGCTGCATGACGTGGGACATTCCTTAACCTCTCTGAGTTTCAGTTTCCTCCTCTGTACAATGGGGATAAGAACAGTCCCTAGCTGGGAGGGTTGTCATGAGGATTAAATGAGATATGTAGGTAAAATGGAGAATACTACTTTGCACATAGTAACCACTCATGCTCAAGGTAGAAAAAGATTTAAATGCCTCTCTAGGGAGATGCAGGGTGCTTTCAGCCACGGCATATGCATGGTGTATGCCTGGCGCCTCTGAGAGGAGGACTTCCTGGAGAAGGAGCCCTCTGAGAGTGTGTGGTTTGGGCAAACAGAATGACAGGAGGAACACTTCCAAATGGAGGAAGCAGCACGGGTCCTTCAGCAGGGTCCTGGAGGAGGGTGGCAGAGGGAGGCTGTGATGGGAAATAGGGGACGAGTAGAGGAGGGCCTCTTGGGGCCCACTGGGGCCTGGCAGGCTGGGCTGCCAGCTGCTGCCCTTTAGCAACCAGGCCCTAGGGGACTCAGAGCCACACTGCAGGACCAGCCTCATTAATCACGGGCCTTCAGAGCTGGAGCAGGTTGGGTAGGGGCAGTCCCAGGCACTTCCTACAGTCTCCCTGGGCTCCCTTCACCCAGCCAGTGGGCATCACCACATTTTACACACAGTAAAGCTGAAGCTCAGAGGGTGGGGAGCCACCTGCCCACACTGGGAAGAGATGGGTCTGAGATCAGATCCAGGTCTGCAGCTGGGTGGGCAGGGCCCTTCCCAGGCTCTCCCAGAGTACCTTGGACAGCACCATCAGCGACCTGCCCTCACCTTCGGGGCTGCGGGTGGGAATGCCTGGAACAGACACCCCTCGCAGCCCTCTCCCTCTCCCTCTCCTCCCCAGTCCCCATTCTTCTCCTTCTCCCCTCCCTCCACCTTCTCCGGCTTCCTCCCATCCCCCACCTCATCTTTCCAAAGGAGCTGTGGAGTCTGACCTGGAGAGGAAGGAGAAGGAAGCTGTGATGGGAAGTGTGGGGGCTAGAGTGGGGGAGGTGATGCGGAAGTGACAGGTGGCGGGGCTGTGGAGGGGGTGGTGAAGAAGGTGGTAAAGAGTGAAGGGTGAGAGGATGGGAGAGGAGATGATAGAGGGTGATGGAGGGTGTGATGAGAGGGTGACCAGGAAGGGCCACAAGGGGAGGCCAAGGGGTGGGGCAGAACTGTTCACAGGGGCTCCAAGTGCCCATTCAGGCAGTAGGCAATGGGGCTGGGTTCCCTGACTCCCTCCCCAATGTGGTGTTCTTGGGCATGGGGGACCCTGGGGTGCTGCCAGGCCTCCACCCACCACCTCTGTCTGTCCCTGGGCTTCCTTCCTTCCACTCGGCTCTGGACTCACAACCAGTGGTAGCCAGTTCCCAGGAAAGCTCCAGACCCTTAGACAGTCACCCCCCAAGAGCCCAGCCAGCCTCCGAATTTACATAGACACCCCCACCAGCTCCTAGCTGCCACTGGCTGACATCAACTGAGGACATGGGGCCTGGAACCTGAAACCAGCTGCCTTGGGTAATGCTGTTGGTGAGGGCTGGGCTCTGGGTTCCCATCACAGCTGCTTGCTAAGAATCATGGGGGTTGTAGGCCAGGCACAGTGGCTCATACCTGTAATCCCAGCACTTTGGGAGGCTGAGGCGGGTGAGTCACCTGAGGTCAGGAGTTCGAGACCAGCCTGGCCAACCTGGTGAGATACCATCTCTACTAAAAATACAAAAATTAGCTGGGTGTGGTGGTGGGTGCCTGAAATCCCAGCTACTCTGGAGGCTGAGGCAGGAAAATCACTTGAATTCAGGAAGTGGAGGTAGCGGTGAGCTGAGGTCATGCCACTGCACTCCAGCCTGGGTGACAGAGAGAGACTTCGTTGCCAAAAAAAAAAAAAAAAAATTGTAAGGGTGGGGAGACTTGTGACCTTAAGTAAACCACACTCCCTCCCTGAGCCTCTGTTTCCTCACCTGTAATGTGGACCTGATGATAGTACCGAGCTCGGGTTGCCATTCATTCATTAGGAATTTTATGAGCACCTACTGTGTGCTAGACACTGTCCCAGGCACTAGGAATGCCATAGTCAACAGGACAGATACAAATCCCTGACCTCAAGATGCTTCTGTTCTGGGAGTGAGGGGTGGGGTGATGATGGGTGTGATACAGGAAGCCAAGTGCCGAGGAAGGTCCCAGCATATGGGACTGTCCCCCACCGTGGGACCCAGGAGCTGCTGGGCTAAGAGTTGAGTCTCCTCCAGGTCCCGCATGGTTGTGTCCTTGCTCTGTCACCCTGGCCAAGCACTTCTCCCTCTCTGGGCTCCTTCCATCATCCCTCTGGAGCTGTTCCAGGCTGCTACTGCTTCCTGCACTGACAGCAGTGGCAGGCCAGTGACGGGGTGCATGAGGGAGTCTGGCACTGGGCCCTGGGGCTGAGCACCCTGAGATGCAGAACAAAGGACGAGGCAATCAAAGGAAGCTGCTGCCAGGACGGTCCTGCCAGCAGCCGCAGCACAGCCATCTCTTGTCCCGATGACCCACTGCCTTGGTCCCCTCCCCCTCCAACTGCAAGCAGAACATGGCAGGGGGAAGCACAGAGTCTACCTGGAATTACACCCTCCCAGGACCCTCCTCCTGGTTGGGGTAAGCATTGCCCTCCCCAGCTTCATCTGTTCTAGGGAACGAAGTCTCATTCATTCCAAGGTGTTACTGTGGAAATGACAGTCAGGGAACCTGGGTCCAAGACCTGTCTCTAATTTGCCAGGTGATCATGCCCAAGTTTTTCTCTGCAGCTCAGCTTCCCCAGTACGCAAAGCCTGCAAATTCAGATGCTTACAGGGCCTGGGCAACTAATAGAAGTGTGTGCAGTGTCTGGGAAGGCAGAGGGTTTTTAACTGTCTTGCTCTCCGGTGCCTGGTATGCAGCAGGTGCTTGGTAAATACTTGAGGGCATGAATGGGGCCAGCATAACTCAGCTTCTGCTCACAGTTGCCAAGGAGGCCAATCATGGTGGCCTCGCCCTTGGATATCTGGGGATTTTTGAAATCTGGACTGGTGAGAGTCTGCCCCAATTTTTCAATGTGGAGGCCGACTGAGGTGGCTCATGCTTGGAATCCTGGCACTTTGGGAGGCTGAGGCAGGAGAATCATTTGAGCACAGGAGTTTAAGACCAGCCTGAGCAATGTAATGAGATTGTATCTCTACCAAATAAAAATGAAAAAAGTTAGCTGGGCATGATGGCACACACCTGTGATCCCAGCTACTCGGGAGGCTAAGGCTGGAGGGTTGCTTGAGACCAGGAGGTGCAGGCTGCAGGGAGCTATGATGGCACCACTGTACTCCAGCCTGGGCGACACAATGAGAGCCTGTCTCAAAAATAAGTAAATAAATAAATATTGTTCACATTTGCATTTTTAAAATGTAAATAGCATGTGAACCAGAACAAAGCCATATCCACCTAGCTTGCAGTCTTCAGCCTAGTCATGTGAGGCATTCAGTTAGGTTTATTCAGATGTATTTGGTTATTCATTCATTCATTCATCCATCTAACATTTTGCAAGTACCTACCTCCCTGCACTTCTGACCATAGCAGGAGGCCAAGGTGGCTATAAACCAGCCCAGCCTGGGAGGGGCTGCCGGGCTGGAAGAAACACAGACACCTCCACACTAGTGAGCTATGTGCTTGATGGGAACCTTGCAGGTGCAGGGTGCTATGGTGGCCCCAAGGAGCGAGGGATTTGCCCTCAGGATGGCAGAGAATCCTAAAAAGACAAAGTGTTTGTGCTGAGCCAGAAGATGGAGAAAGAACTCAGCAGGGAGGCCAATGGGGCGGGGTGGGCAGAAGGGCACTCTGGAGAGATGGAACAGCATATCCAAATACAGAAGCATATGGCCGGAATTTTGGTATGGTTAGAGTGTGAGGCTGGCTGTGCAGAAAGCTTGTGATGGGCTTCAGAGGCTACCCTCAGGAGCTTAGACTGATTCCTAAGGGCCCTAGGGAGCTATTGATAGCTGTTGAGCAGAGGAGTGACACAGACTTGAGTCTGTGAAAAATCCCTCTGGTTGTCACAAGAGAATGCACTGCACATTGCAAAGGATGGACACTGGGACACAGGGAGGAGGCCCCTGCAGTAGTCCAGGCTAGCGTGGGCCAGAGGGGTGGCAGTGGAAGTTCAAATCCTGGCTAGGTTCAGTCTTCGCTTAGTAGCCCAGTAGCTGTGCGACTTTGGACTTTGGGTACATTGCTTCACCTCTCTGTGCCTCACTCAGCGTTTGTACAAGACGGTGATAATAATAGTTTTCCTTATTATCACATGTTTATTCTCGTTATTATCTTAACAACCTGCCCCAGTCATTTTGTGGCTGAAGAGTTGACTTACATGAAGCATTTAGAACAGTGCCTCGCACACAGTAGGCTCTCTGGGAATGTTTCTTATTATTATTAATTATCATTATCATTATTATTACAATTACGCTGTTTCGCAGATGAGGAAGGAGCGGCTCGAAGGGTTCTGGTGGTAGAGGACTGTCCAGACTTTCTGTCCCCTCCCCCTCCGCTTCCTGCTTTGCTGACGATCTGAGTCCCCTGCTGGGGCGTGAGAAGCCAGGTGACCAGGAAGCCCCCCATACAGCCCATGGTGTGTGCAGTGCCAGCCCCCGCCTGCCAGCAGCCTCCAAGGTGGTAGCCTCTCTGAGTGCCACACACCCCCTCAGCCTTCTCTAGGCAGCGCTGCAAACCCCCCCTCCTCCCCTTGTCTCCCCACTACCCTGGCCCAGCTTTCCAGCAGACTCTGGAGAACCTGGGCCAGCCTCAACCACGAGGAAACCACTAATGCACCACAGCTTAGCCTGATGAGTCCCAGAGGAGAGTTTGGAAGGAAACAGAACACCATGAGATTATTGATTACGGAGCACGAGCCGGGAGGCAGCCTGGATCTACAGGCTGCTGCTCGAATCCCACCCAGCCGGTGCCCCCAGCCAGATTTCTACATCTTCTCAGGGAGCCTCAGTCTCCCCATCTGCCTGATGGGGCTAATGATAGCACATACCCCTGGGGCTGCTGTGAGGACTGGGAGATGGCGTGTGCGAGCCCCGAGCACTGCTGCACTTGCTGTGGGTGCCGCTGATGTCCTTGTTATAGGAAAGAGGTGAGCAGCCACGTAGACACCAGCCAAGGGACTATTCCAGAAGGTCACGTAGCAGTCTGGGGTTAGAAACTCAGCCATGTCACTTACTTGCCATGCAACTGCTATGCCTCAGTTTTCTCCCCCAGAACATGGGCACATGAGACTAAGTCAGAGGGAACAGCAAACCAAGCGAGGCGGCTTTGCGTGGGATCCGGCTGGACCGCTCACAGGTCACATCCAGTGTGCTCCCAGCTGCTCTGCGCCTCTCTTTTCTGCCCTCTAAAATGGGGCAGTAAGACCCCTGACTCCCAGGGCTGCAATGAGGATTAAATGAGCTAAGCTGGTGGACAGTGGCGTTAGTATCGTGACTTCTGGGCTGGTAGAGGATGCAGTGAAGTCTTGCTGGGAGTCAGCCACTGCCCAACCCCCGGCCCCAGGCCTCAGCCTGTGGTGGGACTCCCCCAACCCGGTAGGATGTCCCATGACTGCCTCCCACGTGCCTCCTTCCCGTCAGGACCTGGGTGCCCCAAACTGAGATCACTTCCCTCCAGGAAGCCACCCCCAAAGGGAGGGGTTCCCTGCTGGGCCTTGAAGCTGGCCCAGCCCAGAAAGGAATGGTTCAGAGGTTGAGAGGCAGCAGGAGGAAGGCTCTGGGCCTCAGAACCCTCCCCCTTCTCCACGGAATCAGCTGATTCTTAAGGCCAAGAGGTGGGGCTGAGGTACCCACATACCCACGTCTAGGCGGTGGGCTCAGATTGGGACCATGCTCTAGGGCAGAAACCTCACATGGCTAAATAACAGAAGGCAAAGCTGAAGTAGTGAGCTCTCCATCGCTGGAAGTATCCTAGGCTGTGCTACCGCTTGGTGAGGTTGAACCCCTGGGAACCAGTCCAACTTGGGCCTGCCTTTACTCCACGAGTGTGGCATCATTCCCAGCCCTCCGCTTTCGCTCTCCCAAGAGTTCACCTCTCCGGACCTCAGTTTCCTCATCTATAAAATGGAAATAGTCCTGGTCCCTCCCTGGAAGCAACGGTGTGAGGATGAAATGGAATGAGTGAATGCAAGGAGAGTGCTGAGCGCAGCATGTGGCATACAGTAGGTGCTCAATAAATGCTAGCCTGAGTTTCCCAGACTCTCCATGATGGTCTCGGCCTCTAGGTTTCCGGCTTCCCTTTCTTTTCACTTCTCAAGCTCGTTTTGTCTCTGACCCCAGCTCTTTTTGTATCTGCCTCAGTTGCCCATGTTGGTTTTGGCCTGTCTCTGACAGTCCCTTCGATCGTGTGTGTGTCTCTCTCTGTCTCTCTCCATCCCGCTCTCTCCCAGTCTCTACCCCAGGCATGAAGCAGTCACTGGCTGCTGTGGCTGTGGCTGCCCCCACACCTGGTCTCAGGGAACCCAGCTTGTGCAGTCCTGCAGCTGACTCTGACCCTTTCCCCGGTTCAGCTGGAAGAAGCCTGGAATTTTTCAGCCAAGCATTTTTAAGCAACTGGGGAGGAGAGGGAAGGGGAAGACAACAAAGGCAGCGACACAGAAACAGGCCCAGGCACGGAGCCCGAGTTTGACACAGGCCCTGTAACTGCCTGGGGGACGCAGACCCCGTGGCAGGCACAGCGCGGTACCCTGGAGGCCAGAGTGGGGTGTGGTCAACTCCGGGCCACCAGCCTGAAGCCCAGCCTCTCTCCCAGGCTGAAGAAACTGCAGCCCCTTCTTAGACCCATTGTTCTGGCTGAAAATCTAGGCCATGGCCACTGCGGAGGAGAAGGAGCATTTCCACCACTGCTCCCTTGGAAATCTTGAGATCGAAGTCCAGGCAGGTCGCCACGGAACCAGCTGCCCACCCCCTCAGCCTGGGCAGGCAGGCAGAGGCAGGCACTGCGGGGTGCAGGGCCCAGCGGGGAGGACAGCAGCTGCCCTAATTACTCCCGCTCTCCAGGTTCCAATCTTGTTTCAAAAGGACTCCAGGGACACAGCCTTTAATAACTACCAGTAAACAGGCAGGAAAATCGATACCTGGTAAACAGAGCCCTGGAGAGAAGGAGGCCTGGGCTGGCTGGCCCTGACAAGCTCCCAGAGTCCTTTGCTGCAGAGCTGGCCAATGCTGACTTTGGGAACCCTCCGCCCAGCCTGAGGGTCCTCCCCAGGGACCCCTCAAAGCTTGGCCTCCACCCTGGGGCCGCTCGCGCTCCAGTCTCCACTCCCTCTCCAGTCTCCACTCCCTCTCCATCAAGCCCAGATCTTCCTCTTTCCCACTCCTCCGAGTGCCAAATAGGTTGCCCGTCTCGGTTGCAGATGCCTTCTTTTCGCCAGGCTTTGTGCCTGGTGCTCAAGTCATAGTTGAGTACCTGACCTAGTGTTTGTCCTCCCGAAAGTCATCTACCAATGAGAGTGACTAAGAGCAAAAACAAATAATGACAGTGTGAGGACAGACAGGCAACAAAAAACTGCTGCATGTGCCAACTACAGCAACAGAACAGAGAAGGCGAGCACATGGAGGGCTTTGTTGTATGAATAGGAGTTCACCAAGTGAACTCGGGCTGGGGAGGATGAATGTGGGTCACCTATGTAATATCAGCCTTTGTAGTTTTATTCATTGAGTGCTGAGTGCTAAGTGTTCTGCTAAGCACCTTTGCCATGCATTATCTCATTTTGTTCCCCCAGTAATTCTTTGGGGAAGGTATTAATACCCCCATTTTATAGATAAGGGCACTGAGGCTATGTGTGGAGCCAGGCTTTCACAAGACCTCTCGACTTTTTATTTTTATTTATTTATTTATTGAGACAGAGGGTACACTGCCCAGGCAGGAGTGCAATGGCGTGATCTCGGCTCACTGCAACTTCTGCCTCCTGGGTTGAAACCATTCTTATGCCTCATGTACCACCATGCCTGATTAATGTTTGTGTTTTAGTAGAGACAGGGGTTTCACCATAATGGCCAGACTGGTCTCGAACTCCTGACCTCAGATAATCCACCTGCCTCAGCTTCTCAAAGTGTTGGGATTACAGGTGTGAGCCACCACACCTGGCTCAAACTGAGAGACTTCTGAGTCGTTTGAATCACTGCTTCACTCCGGCCAACGTTGACTTGGGAACCCTCCGCTCCCCTGCAGAGCTCAGGCCTTGGCACACAGAGGAAGTTAACTAAGGCAGGTTCCCATTGCTTCCCTTCCTATCCTGCACATTTGCTAGGTAACACGGTGCCTTCCCCCACCCCCAGGAGATGAACGGTGAAGAACAGTCATCACGACTCCTCCTTTTGCAGGTGGGGAAACTGAAGCCCTGAGAGGGGAAGACCAGCCCACTGGAGCGGGTGGGAGCAGGATTCAGGGTTTTCTCTCTAGCTCATCCCCTTCCGGGCCTGCAGTGGAGGAAGCCCCATTGCCAGGAAAGAAATCAATCTGCACACACTCAATTAAAATGATAAATAGGCATCAGAATGAGGGTGTCCCAGAGATGCAGAGGAAGTTTTTGTCTGATTGGCTGGAACATGATAAGTGCCCAGGGACCTTATTTCCTGGGGCTGGGCTGCCAGTCCAACCTCTCCACCTCTTCCATGGCGCCCCTCTCATATCAACAGCCATAGCTTTGTGCCTCAATTTCCCCAGCTTTCAGGGCCTCTCCAGTTGGCCGGGCACAGGGCTAGTCTGTAGCTCTTGTGATTCTAACAGAGGAGAGGGCAGAGGACAAGCTCTTTCAGCCCTGAGCAGGGACGCCAGTGCGGAACAGTCTGAGTTCCCCTATCTGGATGCAGATCCCTGGGCCAGGCATCCGGGGAAGATGCCGTTTAACAATGGAAATGCCTTCCAGGTATTGAGGGCCTACTGTGTGCAGGCACTGTCCCAGGTGCTGGGACTACAGCAGTGAGCAAAGCAGACAAGATCCCTGACTTCTCAGCTGACAGCCTAGAGCAAGGAGAAGCAAGGAGAAGCAGCATAAAGAATGACTGCAGATTAATAAATCATGTCATTGCCGGGTGCGGTGGCTCTCGCCTGTAATCCCAACACTGGGAGGCTTAGATGGGTGGATCACCTGAGGTCAGGAGTTCGAGACCAGCCTGGCCAATATGATGAAACCCCATCTTTACTAAAAATACAAAAAATTAGCTGGATGGGGTGGTGCGTACCTGTAATCTCAGCTGCTCGGGAATCTGAGGCAGGAGAATTGTTTGAACCTGGGAGGCATGATGAGATCACATCACTGCACTCCAGCCTGGGTGACAGCAAAAGACTCTGTCTCAAAAGTATGTGTGTGTGTGTGTGTGTGTGTGTGTGTGTGTGTGTGTGTGTATACATGTATATAAAATGTCAGTCAGCTAATGCCAAGTGCCAGGGAGGAAAATACATTTAGCTAAGAGGGAGGCAATAGGAGGGCTGCAGTTTCAGATGTTTGAACACACACCTGTAAGAAAGAAAGGAGGAAAGAATGAGAACATCTGGGAATGGCGAGGTCATATTCCAGGCGGAGGGAACGGCCTGTGCAAAGGCCCTGAGGCTGGACAGTGCCTGGTATATTTGAGGAACAGCAAGGAGGCCAGAGTGGCTGGAATGGAGTGAGCGACAAGGGCGAGGTAGGCAACGTCAGAGGAGGACAGGGCCCCACAGTGTGGGGTTTCATTGTAGGTCATGGCAAGGACTTTGGTGTTTACTCCAAGTGAGTGGAAGCCAGGGAGGATTTTGAGCAGAGGAAGGATGTGATATGACTTGTGTTGAGAGGCTCCCTCTGGCTGCAGTGAGGGAAACATTACAGGAGGGGAGGGCAGTATCAGAGACCAGTCGTGAGTCTACTGCAATAGTCCAGGCGAGAGAGAGACATGGTGTCGACTGGGTGGTGTGAGTGCAGGGGGTAGAGGTGGTCAGATGTGGATTATTTGAAGGTGGAGATGGCTGATTTAATGACAGATTGGAGGTGACATATGAGGTAGGAAGTCAAGGATTAGACCAAGGTTTTGGGGGTCCAAGGAAAAGCATCCAGAAGGGTGGGAGCTGCCAGGAATTGTGATGTGAAGTCCTCGGGAGAAGCAGGTTTGAGGCAGGGGAGAGCAGAGCTGAGTTCAAAGTGCCTGTTAGACCCCTCCAGGGAAGGATCATGAACCTGGCTCCCAGGGGAGAAGATGGGGCTGAAGATGGCGGATTTTGGAATCATCAGAGTAGACACAATATTTATCTCAATTGATCCTCTTAGCAATTCCACAGGGAAGTCTGCTTATGCCCATTTTAAAAGGAGAAAACTGGGGCCCAAAGATGTTGAGTCGCAGTCACAGAGCTGGAAAGTCAAAAAGTCAGGACTTGACGTGAGGGCTGCCTGCCTCTCAGCGCTGGGGTCTCACTCAGACCTGCTGTGACTGTTTTCACTCACTCCTACCCTAAACCCTGTGTGAGAGGAAAGTGGGGGGTCATGGATTAACACCCTTCTTTTTGAGATGGGGCCGCTGAGGGCCTGGGGAGGTTTAAGGAACTTTCCGAGGTTGAGGAGCAATTGAGTGTGCAGCCTTTCTGCAGGTGTGCCAAATGAACGCAGCAAAAGACTCCCACTGCATCAGCCCCAAGACACAGAGCAGGCTAAAGGCTCTGAGAAGTCCTGCAGCCTGTACCTCTTGGGTTATCTCTGGTTAACTCAGAGTTTCCTGCGGAGCCTTGCTGTCAGAGAAGCACATAGAGCTTTGGCAAACACGAAGCTGTGGTTGGGAGTAAAGCCCCAATGCCCTCCTTTATGAAAGGGGGTCCACCTGGCAGTCAGCAGGTGGTTGTCCACGGCAGTAACAAATGAAACAAACAGATCGATAAAAATAACAAATAAGCAAATGACGGACTGGACCAGTGCAGGGGTGAGCACTAAGTGTGAATGAATTTTTTTTAAATGGATCCACGTGGGAGCTAATGAATTCATTCATTCATTCAGAAAATATCACTTGAGCACTCACTGTGTGCAGATGCTGGGGATATAGAAGCAAATAAAACAAAATCCCTCACCCTGTGGCTATTACATTCTATCGAGGGGGAGACAGACAGAAACCAAGATAAATGGGTCGAATGTGAAGTATATCTGGTGGAGAAAATGGAGCGGGGAAGGAGAGAGGGGAAAGTGTGTGGGGTGCACATTTTAAATAGGGTGATGGTAAATGAAGGAATGGCTGAATGCCTAATACAGGAGTGAGCTGAAGATGGAGAATACATAGAGCTATCAATTTAAAAAAGCGTAAGGGGGCGAGGTGCAGTGGCTCACACCTGTAAATCCAGCACTTTGGGAGGCTGAGGTGGGTGGGTCACCTGACGTCAGGAGTTCGAGACCAGCCAGCCTGGCCAACATGGCGAAACGGCATCTCTACTAAAAATACAAAAATTAGCCCAGTGAGGTGGTGCATGCCTGTAGTCCCAGCTACTCGGGAGGCTGAGGCAGGAGAATCGTTTGAACCTGGGAGGTGGAGCTTGCATTGAGCCTATATTGTGCCGCTGTGTTCCAGCCTGGGTGACAGAGCAAGACTGTGGCTCACACCTGTCATCCCAGCACTTTGGGAGGCCAAGCCAGGTGGATCGCTTGAGCCCAGGAATTTGAGACTTAGCCTGTGCAACACAGGGGGACCTCCATCTCTAAATAAAATAAAATAAATAATAAACAATGGATGACTGCAGGCAGGAAGGAATGACCTAATGAAAGAATCATTAAATGAATGAAGTAAAAAGTACATAAATATGTGAACTCAGGCATGGAAAAATGAATGAAATAATGCAAGAAGTGTTGAATGACTAAATGAACTAGTACTTGAGTTAATGAACTAAGGCATGAACAGATTGGTGAATGAATCATTGAATGGGTGAGGTAGCTATATTGAAGGAGAGGACTGCAAGGGGGCCTCTGCACCTGGCCTGGTCTCTCTGTGCCTGCCCCAACTTATCTGACTTTGGTCTGAAGAGACCCCAGTCCCCCTTTGCCCTCCCCGCCACCCTCCAGGGCCTGTGATAACACCACTTCAGTGCCTGTCTTGGCCCTGGAGAGGTGGGGGTGGGGGAGCCCTCCACACCTTGCTAGTTTTCCTACCCCAGGCTGTCTTGACACACACCCGGTGTCCAGTTTGCTGGCTCTCCCGCACCTATCCCCAATCTATTGACTAGGAGCCCCTGCCCACCTCGCCCCACCACTCTGTGCTGAACCTTTAGCCCAGGCCCCCCTCGCCCTGGCCCCCACCTGTCCTGACCCTCCAGCCTGTGCTGAACCCCATGCCTGGGCCTTGACCCCATTTCTCCCCATGCATGTGTTGACTCCCTCCCCAAGTCTGGATTCCCCCCTTGGAGGCCTGTGCTGACCCTCCAACCTCCAGCCCGCCCCTCCACCTGCGCAGACCAGCGTTCGGTGTCCCCACCCCGGGCCGGGCCGCGCCGCCCACGCCCACTGTGCTGACGCCCCCTCCCCGTTTCGAGCACAGGCACCATGCGGCCCGTGCGGCGCAACTTCTACGACCCATCGTCGGCGCCTGGCAAGGGCATCGTGTGGGAGTGGGAGAACGACGGCGGAGCGTGGACGGCCTACGACATGGACATCTGCATCACCATCCAGAACGCCTACGAGAAGCAGCACCCGTGGCTCGACCTCTCGTCGCTGGGCTTCTGCTACCTCATCTACTTCAACAGCATGTCGCAGATGAACCGCCAGACGCGCCGCCGCCGCCGCCTGCGCCGCCGCCTGGACCTCGCCTACCCGCTCACCGTGGGCTCCATCCCCAAGTCGCAGTCGTGGCCTGTGGGCGCCAGTTCGGGCCACCCCTGCTCGTGCCAGCAGTGCCTGCTGGTCAACAGCACGCGTGCCGCCTCCAACGCCATCCTGGCCTCGCAGCGCCGCAAGACACCCCCCGCACCCCCTCTGCCGCCGCCGCCGCCACCTGGAGGACCTCAGGGCGCCCTCGCTGTGCGCCCCAGCGCCACCTTCGCAGGCGCGGCGCTCTGGGCCGCGCCCGCCACTGGCCCCGCCGAGCCCGCGCCGGCCCCCGGGGCGCCCCAGCGGAGCCCTAGCGCCCCCGGCGGCGCGCCCACCCCGGGGCAGAACAACCTCAACCGGCCCGGGCCCCAGCGCGCCACCAGCGTGAGCGCACGCGCCTCCATTCCGCCCGGGTAAGACGGGGCCCAGTGGGAGGGGGCCTCTGTGTGGTCGTTCGCAGGCAAGGACCAAGCCCGGGGTGGTTGCCCACTAGGGCCAGGAGCAAAGATTACAATGATAACAATGACGATACGTAATATCGAGCATCCACTAAGTGTTCGTTTTGTGCCAAGCATCAACTAAGCCCCTTAACAAGTTCCCACGCATTTAGCTCCACGTATAAGGACCCTATGAAGTAGGTACCATCATCACCTCCAGTTCACAGACAGGGAACTGACTCCGCGGAGATCACACAATTCCCAAGTGGGGGCGGGGCGTAACAGCAACATCAGCAGTGCTGCGTGTTCCATGTTTATTATTCGCTAAACCCTCTGTGTGTATCACCGCGCAGATTCCACCAAACAGCTGTAACACTTGCACATTACAGATGGGGAAGCCGAGGCTGGGAGAGCTATGGTGCCTTCTCAGGGTTACCCAGGGAAGAGTAGACATTGGCGTCCAGACCTGTCGGATTCCAAAGTCTGTGCTGTGTTGTCTTAGGATTTTTAGAGGGCTTCAGAATCCATCAGTCCTTGTCCCAGTCCATGCCCACCTGATACGGTGGCTCGAGCAAGCATCAGCTGCCCGTCCAAAGTATTTCCCCATAGGCTGCACCTGAAATATCACCATTACTCTGGGTTAATACTATGGTTTAACACTGGGCTCCAGGGACTTCTGGGGTGACCTGGAATCACGGAGAGGGGGAGTGGAAAGCCAGGCAAACAACAGTCTGTCTCTCTGCTCTTGTTTTAACCAGAGCAGCCCTTCTTGGAAACACTTTTTTGTGAACTGGCTTTCCCAGTAGGATTTTATTATTTTATCCCAGCTCATATCAAGTTTGGAGATTCTTGGGTTAAGATGTCCCAGACCCCAGGATAGCGACCCAGTGAGTTGCTGTTGGGTGCCCACGCCAGACCCCAGGTTCAGTCCGTCTGAGCAGAGGACCAAGCCCTGTGGGTGGCAATGAGAAGAAAGATCAAAGACCTTGAACTTGGCACAGACCAGAAGAGAAAAGACCAGGGGGATGTGGACTGTGGCCCACCAGAGGAAGAGAGGCCCCCCAAACCAACTGTGCTTCGATTACCATGGCATGGCCAGGGAATTGATAATAATGGCCAGAGATCACCAAAGCTCAGATCTGGATGACCTTTGGGGTCACTGCATCCAGGTCACCCCTTTTATTATGGGCAACCAAGGCCTGGGAAAAGGAAAGGTCAGGACCCTGAACTAGGCAGCCCTATTCATCTTTTGTCACTTTGAGGGTCTGACTTCCTGGGTTCAAATCCCCTCTTGGCCACTTTTTTTTTTTTTTTTTTTGAGACACAGTTTCACTCTGTCGCCCAGGCTAGAGTGCAATAGCACGATCTTGGCTCACTGCACTCCACCTCCCGGGTTCAAGCAATTCTCCTGCCTCAGCCTCCTGAGTAACTGGGACCACAGGTGCACACCACCATGCCTGGCTACTTTTGTGTGTGTGTGTGTGTGTGTGTGTGTGTTTTTAGTGGAGACAGGGTTTCATTATGTTGCCCAGGCTTGTCTTGAACTCCTGACCTCAAGTGATCCACCTGCCTCGACCTCCCAAAGTGCTGGGATTACAGGCATAAACCACCATGCTCATCCTGCTCTTGGCCATTTCTGAGCTGGGAAATCTGGGATGAGTCCCTCTCCTTCCTTGAGCCTCAGTTTCATCATCTGTCAAATGGGGGCAGATCTTGGGGTCTGGGACATCTTAACCCAAGATCTTCCCATTGTGTGAAAACGCTGTGAACCTGAACACAGCATCTACACCGGCAGTAGCTCAGCCATGGCCATTAGGACAATTTTTGCTCTCTAGGAGGAGGGTTGGCATAGAGGGCAGGGAGCTGTCATTTTCCAGGGACGCTTCACGGCCACCACCACCTGCCTGCCTCACCCTTCCCTTCTCTTTTTCCACCTTTTCATTCCTCTCGGAGGAGAGGGCCATGGGGACACACAGAGGTGTGTCCCGTGTGACCATAGCCTAGGGCAGGCCCAGTGCCAACAGAGAGGAGACTTGAGGGGGTCGAAGAAAAACCCTAGAATGACAGTAGAGTGGGTCCTAGAATGACAAGCCAGAGGGGGTGTAGAAGGGGACAGAACCAGGAGAATTCCAGGGACCTCTGCAGTAAGAATTTGAGAACCCTCTCTCTGGGTCAGTGTTCTTGTAACCTGCAAGTTGACTAGAAATCAGAAGATTGTAGCCAGAATTGTCAGAATAGAATAGAATAGAATAGAATAGAATAGAATAGAATAGAATAGGCATGTGTAATGAAGAGTAAAAGTAAGAATTGTTACGTGAAGGCTGGGCACAGCGGCTCATGCCTGTAATCCCAGCACTTTGGGAGACTGAAGTGAGCAGATCACTTGAGTCCAGGAGTTCAAGAACAGCCTGGGCAACACAGCAAGACTCCATCTCTACAACAATAACAGAAAATTAGCCAGGCAGGGTGGTGTGTGCTTGTGGTTCCAGTTACTCAGAAGGCTGAAGCAACAGGATCACTTGAGCCCAATAGGTCAAGGCTGTGGTGACTTATGCTCATACCACTGCACTGTAGCCTGAGATAGAGCAAGACGCTATCTCAAAAAAAAAAAAATCACTCCATGAATGTTTTGCGTCATTTCTGCATGGGTTTAATAGGTTGCCAGGTGAAATGAATTTCTTACTCAATGATGAAATAGTTAAGTCAAGGCATAGTGGCTCACTTGGGAGGCCGTGGTGGGCAGATCACTTGAGGCCAGGAGTTCCAGACCAGCCTGGCCAACATGGTGAAACCCCATCTCTCCTAAAAATACTAAAATTAGCTGGGTACAGTGGTACATGCCTGTAGTCCCAGCTACTTGGGAGGCTGAGGTGGGAGGATTGCTTGAACCTGGGAGGTGGAGGTTGCAGTGAGCTGAGATCACACCACTGCCCTCTAACCTGAGCAACAGTGAGACTGTGTCTCAATAAATTAAAAAATAAAAGAGAGAGGAGAGATTTGAAAGCTACGGTTCTAGAGCAGGCTGAAAATTACTCAGCTTTCATGGCCCAGTGTTAATTCTCTACATGTACTGGAGAGCTGAACAAGACAGACAAGGCCGGTGTCCTCCCAGGGCACGCAGACAGATGGGGAGACAGCAAGGAAAGAGGAAACGGACACGATCTCTGGAGCAAGCCAGAAGTGCTGGGGAACTAGTGGGGCAGGCTGGTGTGGGAGTCCAGGGAGGATCCCTCTGAGGAGGTGGCCAGATGTGGAGGACGGCTGTTCCAGGCCGAGGGAACAGCATGAGCAACTTCACGGAGGCTCAGAGGGCATGGTGTGTTTGGGGAAGGGCTAGAGGTGTGGGAAGGGCTGGAGTGAGAAGCGCCAGCCAAAAGAAGGGCACCCCAGGCAGGGCACTGCCAGTGCACAGGGGCAGAGGTAGGAATGAATCCAGAAGGATCTGGAGACCACCAGAGACGGAAGCACCCTTCGGGAGCAATGGGGGCTGAAACTTTTTCCCAAGTGGGGGTACAGGGCTAGGTTGGGCAACCTCAGGGAAGCCTGGGCTTGATGCTGCCATCAGTGGGGAGCTATAGGCTGTGCTTGAGCTCTAGAGGGCTATAGTGAAAAGGAAGGTTTCTCTGCGGGGGTTCGGATCGTTAAACAACTGCCAGAGCTCTGTTGTCTCCAGCCACATGCCCCTTCCCCACAGCCAACATCATTTCTCCTGCCCCTCCCCCTGGGGACTGTTTCTGACGCTCCCTGAGCCCCGACACTGGTCTAGAAAACAGGAGATGTGTGGTGGGGAACTTCCCCAGAGCTCCCTCATCCCTCCCCACCTGCACAGGTTCTGCCCAGCCTCACTCCAGCCCCTTTAACTGACCCTCCCCAGCCAGACAAGCCCAGCTTAAAGTCCCCAACTCCAAGAAACCCCCTGGGAAAAATCCCCCTGGCTCACAAGACCCTTGGAGCCTGTTGCTGGGGAAGGGGAGTAGGAGGAAGGAAGATGGGGGGTGGCAGACCCTGGCTTCTCCTGCCTAAAGCTTCCCATTGCTGAGACAGCTGAGGCCCACATGCAGCCTATAAAGGGAAAGGGATGGAGGTGGGGGGTCTCTGTGGAGCCAGGCAGACAGGCCCACCCACGGTCACCCTGGTCCCCAACCCCCTCCCAGACCTCCCCACCCTGGTCTCTTTGTTTCTATGCCTTTGTTTTTTTGTTTGTTTGTTTGTTTTTAGAGGCAGGGCCTCGCTTTGTTGCTGAGGCTAGAGTGCAATGATGCAGTCCTAGCTCCCAGCAGCCTCAAACTTCTGGCCTCAAGCAGTCCTCCCAATTCAGTCTCCCAAGTAGCTGGAACTACAGGCACACACCACCACACCTAGCTAACTTTGTAAAATTTTTTGTAGAGACAGGATCTCACTATGTTGCCCAGGCTGGTCTCGAACTTCTGGCCTCAAGCATCCGCCTGCCTCAGCCTCCAAAAGTGCTGGGATTATAGGTGTAAGCCATAGCGCCTGGCCTGTCTCTCTGACTTTAAGTCTATTAATTTGCTAGGGCAGCCAAAACAAAGTACCACAGACTGGGCGGCTGAAACCACAGAAATGTATTCTCTCTCTCTCACCTTCTTGAGACTAGAAGTCTAAGATCCAGATGTTGCACGTTGGTCCTTTCTGAGGCCTCTCTCCTCGACTTGTAGATGGCATCTTCTCCCTGTGGCCTCATGTGGTCTTCCCTCTGTACCTGTCTGCGTTATAAAGGCCTCTTCTTAGAAGGGCGCCAGTCCTATCGGATTAGAGCCATCCTACTGACTTTTTAACTTACTTACCTATTTAAAAACGCTATCTGTAAATACAGTAGCAACCTGAGGTCCTGGGGGTTAAGATTTCAACACATGACTTCTGTGGGGCATAGCTCAGCCTTTAACAATGTATCTGTGTACCTCTCCTTTTGTAATTTGCCAATACTCTTTTTTTTTGAAACAGAGTCTTGCTCTGTCACCCAGGCTGGAGTGCAGTGGTGCAATCTCAGCTCACTGCAACATTCACCTCCCAGGTTCAAGTGGTTCTCCTGCCTCAGACTCCTGAGTAGCTGGGATTATGGGCACCTGCCACCACACCTGGCTAATTTTTGTATTTTTAGTAGAGATGGAGTTTTGCCATGTTGGCCAGGCTGGTCTCGAATGCCTGACCTCAAGTGATCCACCCACCTTAGCCTCCCAAAATGCTAGGATTACAGGCATGAACTACCATGCCTGGCCAAATGCCAATACTTTTAATGGCAAAAAACACAATATTTTTGCACCAAATGATACCTCTGTGTGTCTTGGTCTCTTCAGTCTTCCCATGTCTCTTCATCACTCTGCATCCCTCTCTCTCTGTCTGTCTCTGTCTTCTGTTTCTTCCTCTCAGTCACTCTCTTCCCTTCCCTGGCTTCCTCCTCGCCACCGTCCTTCTCTCCCTTGCTGGACTCAGACAGATCCCCAGCCCTTTACAGGTCGAGTGGCCTTGGACCCACTTGGGGCTTGGCCTCTCCAGCCTCAGTTTCTCCATCTGTCAGGCAGAGCTAAAACTACCACCTCTCACATGGGCAGACTCAACAAGGATCAGCATGCAACGGGGGTGTGGCCTCTGCAGAGATCACCAATGTCATTCTCACCTCCATCCTCATCTCACCCCTGGATGGACAACAGGGAAGGAGGCCCAGAGAGGGGGATTGGCTCATCTAGGGTCACACAGCCAGTGGGGGCAGAGCATCCACCTGGCCAGGGTTTTTTCCACTTGCCCCTGTAACAGGGCAGGGAGCCAGCTGGCAGCCTAGCCCTGGGGGACATGCGGGGGTGGGGAAGATCCACCCTGTCCCCTGAGGGGTAAGTGTCCAGTGCTTTGGAACACAGCTGTGGGGCACAGGAACCACACTCAGAGTTTCCACCCCACGTGGTGGGAGGGAGGACAGGGAGAGCTGCAGGCCAGTTTCCATCTATTGAGCGCACCCTATGTCCCTGGCTCTCCATTTCATAGTGTGTGTGTGTGTGTGTGTGTGTGTGTATGACAGGGTCTCACTCTGTCACCCAGGCTGGAGTGCACTGGCACAATTATAGCTCACTGCAACTTAGGCCTCCTGGGCTCAAGCAATCCTCCCACCTGAGCCTCTTAAGTAGCTGAAACTAAAGGCGTGCACCACCCTGCCTAGCTAATTTTTTGTTTTCGTAGTGATGGTCTCACAATGCTCCTCAGGTTGGTCTCAAATTCCCAGCTCAAGTGATCCTCCTGCCTTGGCCTCCCAATGCCCTGGGATTACTGGCATGAGCCACCGTGTCTGGACATTTACATGCATGTCTCTCTTAATTCTCACAGATACTCAACGTTGGCAGGTCCTATAATCCTCATTTTTCAAGTGAGGAAACTGAGGCTCCAAAAGACTAAGACATTTGCACAAGGTAACACAATTAGGACTCAGATTCAAAAACCCAAGCTGACCAGGGTATCAGGGATGCCCCATCTCCAGCCAACCTGTTCTGTTTCGGGTCATGGTCCCAGAAGCCCCACCCTGACTCCTGTGTGACCCTGGCTGAGCTCATCTCCCTCTCTGGTATTCAGTTTTTGCATCTGTGAAATGGGACTGGAAACACAGGCCCACATAGTCCATCATGAAGCCACATGTCAAAGCACTTGGATTTATCAGGCCTGTACCTTTTGGGGGGAGGGTGGGATGGAGTCTTGCTCTGTTGTCCAGGTTGGAATGCAGTGGCAAGATCTCTGCTCTCTGCAACCTGTGCCTCCCAGGCTCAAGCAATACTCGTGCCTCGTGCCTCAGCCTCCCAAGTAGCTGGGGTTACAGGCATGTGCCATCAACCGGGCTAATTTTTTATATTTTTTGTAGAGACAGGGTTTCACCATGTTTGCCACATTGGTCCCGAACTCCTGACCTCAAACAATCTACCTGCCTCGGCCTCCCAAAGTGCTGGGATTATGAACTTGAGCCACAGTGCCCAGCCAGGCCTGCACCCATGTAAATCCACCCTCGTCCCTCCCATCTCTATCAGACTTGCACGACATTGCCAAGCTGATCATTGCTAAAGAGATGTCATTACGTTTCCAAACCCTTGGCTCTTAGTTGAGCCTGGGAACTTCTTCCTGTTTACTGGTCATGAGCGGTTCCTTCTTTTGCCAGTTACTTATGTATTTCTTTGGCTTATCCTTCTCTGGAGCTGTTTATTGCTGCTTTATTAATTTACAAGTGCTCTTCCTGCATTAAGGGCGTTAACCCTTTGTCATCTTTTTTGTAGTTTGCTGTTTCTTTTTCCTTTCTTTATAGCATATGCTCATCGATTTTTTTAAATTAATTAATCCATATTTATTGAGCAACTTCTATGTGCCAGGCACTGTTTGGGGCTCTAGGGACACCACAGTGAACTAAACAGACAATCCTTGCTCTCTTGGAGCTCACAATCTAGTGGGAGACAAATTAATTCTAGAATATGGTAGAAAGTAGTAACTGCTACAGAGGAAAAATACAGAAGAGAAGGTGTGGGGAGTGATGAGAAGGAAAGGCCTCATAGAGAAGGTGATATTTGAGCAAAGATGGAAGGAGGTTAAAAAGCAAGGCATGGCCAGGCACAGTGGCTCACACTGGGATTATAAAGTACTGTAATCCCAGCACTTTGGGAGGCTAAGGCAGAAGGATCACTTGAGCCCAGGAATTTGAGACCAGCTTAAACAACATAGTGAGACTCCATCTTTACAAAAAAAATTAGAATTAGTTGGGTGTGGTGGTGCACGCCTGTAATCACAGCTACAATAGGAGGCTGAGGTGGGAGGACTACTTGAGTCCAGGAGGCAAAGGTTGCAGTGAGCCAAGATAGCACCACTGCACTCCCGACAGAGCAAAACCTTGTCTCAAAAAAAAAAGAAAGGCCTGGCATGGTGGTTTACACCTGTAATCCCAGCATGGCCGAGGTGGGCAGATCACCTGAGGTCGGGAGTTCAAGACCAGCCTGGCCAACATGGAAAAACCCCATCTCTATTTAAAAATACAAAATTGGGCGCAGTGGCTCATGCCTGTAATCCCAGCACTTTGGGAGGCCAAGGCGGGTGGATCACCTGAGGTCAGGAGTTTGAGACCAGCCTGGCCAACATAGTGAAACCCCTAAAAATACAAAAAAGTAGCCAGATGTGGTGGCAGGCACCTGTAATCCCAGCTACTCGGGAGGCTGAGGCAGGAGAATCCCTTGAACCTGGGAGGTAGAGGTTACGGTGAGCAGAGTTGCCCTTGCACTCCAGCCTGGGCAACAAGAGTGAAACTCCATCTCAAAAGAAAAAAGAAAAGCAAGGCAGGCAGGGAACTGGGGCCTGAGCATCCCAGACAGCAGAACAGCATGTGCAAAGGCCCTCAGGCAGCTCGGGCCGGGTGTGGTTGGAGAGGCTCAGGGTGGTCAGTGGGACAGAAGTCAGAAGAAGAAGGTGCCAGAGCACACAGGGCCTGGAAGGTCGCAGTGAGGACTGGCTTTTGCTCTGCCTGAGAAGCGAACCCGTAGGGCTGTGCATGGTGAGAGACGGGTGTGACTGTTTTAACAGGCTCACTCTGAATACCGAGAAGAGACCGCAGCAGGGCTGAAGCAGGAGGCAGAGGGCAAAGGGACTTTGTTGTGGTGGGTGTGCTTTGGTGTTTTCCTTCCTTTTTTTTCCTTTAAATTTCTTGCAGTGATTTTATGCTTTTATTAAAAGAATCCACTTTTTCTTTCTCCAGATCTTCCCTAAGTTTTACATTTCAGGGGTTTGAAAATGTTAAAGTACTGACAGGTATACTGTGAAGTCAAGGGCCCTACCAGGCCCCTGGCTGCCCACCCTCCCCCACTTTCCTGCCCCGCTAGCCATGGTGTGCAGTGGCTGTCACCCCACCTCACCGCTGCTGCCGCTGCCACAAGGTCAAACCAAACACTCCCCCCACCCCGCCCCCCACCTGAAGCACTTCCTGCCCTGCTCCCTGGGAGAACAAACCACACACACTCCTGTCTGCACGTGGCTGCCCCAGGCCGTGGGAACAGCTGGTCCTGCTCTCCCCTCCCCTACCTGACCCGTCCTCCCTGCCCCCCACCATCTCTTCCCGTTCCATCCCCCACAGGGAGCTGGGCAGGCTGAAGGACCAGGAGGGTGGAAAGCAGTGACCACCCCCCAGCCCCCAGACCTCTAGATAAATCTGAGCCTCCAACACCATTCACCGCTCAAAATGTTTCTCTAGAGGACTTTTACACCCTTTTATCTCTAGAAGATGAATGTCCCCATCCATCTTCTAGAGATTAAAGGGTGTAAAAGTCCCATTTCACAGAGGGGAAACTGTAGCCCGGAGAAGCTCAGAGGTTTGTCTAGGCAGACAGAGGTGCCGGGGTAAGGAAAGGGGAAGTAAAGGCCCCAGACACTGGCTGAGGAGGGTCCCACGGGCACCTGGTACCCTTGGGCTTTCGATGACATCCTTCAAGTCTCTGCAGTGGGGGTGGCAGTGGGGACTTGGGCCCAGGTTGGGTTCCCCAGGACTGTGGGGGGAAGAGGGGAGAAGGTAGCTACAAGGCAGAGACAGCCCTGAAAGTGGGGAAAGGTGACAGGTTCACAGCCCTAGAAAGGAGAGACAGGTGGCCAAAGCAAGCCAGCGGATCCACCTAGCCAGCCCTGACCCACCCTGCCCCAGCCCGAGCCTGCTCTAAGATCAGGTCTGAGTTCATTCCACCTCTAGAGCACAGGGGGCTCTCAAGGCTGGCTTAACTCCAGATGGTTCCACAGACCAACCTGGTGGGGTCAGCCCTGGCCCCTGACTCGGAAACTCCAGGACCCAGTGCCAGCTGCACCACCGACCAGCTGGGTGACCTTAGTGAAGTCATTTCCTCTCTCTGGGCTTTAGTCCCATCATCTGCAAATTAAATGACAAATAGAGTTCATCTCATGTGCCATCTCTGCTCCGAGTCACTGTGGCAGTGACTTCCTGGAGCACTGTGTTGAAGAGGATTCTGAAGTTGCATCTTTGCTTAGTGGTAAGGTATGCTGGAATTGATTAGTAATGACTGCTGAGGGTGCCAGGTGGACGGTAGTGGTATGCATTCATATATTTGAAATTTCTGCTCCAACTCTGTCTGGCAGAAGAGGCAGGGGTGGGCCAGATCACACAGGGCCTGGTCATGCTTAAAGACCTTATAATGTCAGGTTGTGATTAGTACTATGAAAAAAAAAAAATAAGTAAGGTAAGGACAAAGATGGGCTTCTCTAAAATAAAGTGATTGGGGCAGGTGCAGTGGCTTATGCCTGTAAACCCAGCACTTTGGAAGGTTGAGGAGGGAGAGCTACTTGAGGCCAGGAGTTCAAGACCAGACCAGCCTGGGCAACACAGCAACATCCTGTATCCACCAAAGTTTTTGTTAAGTTTGTTTGGCTGGCTGGGTGTGGTGGTGTGTGCCAGCATCCCACCTACTCGACTACTCAAGAGGCTGAGGTGGGGGGATTGCTTGAGCCCAGAAGTTCAAAGCTGCAGTGAGCAATGGTTAAGCCACTACACTCTAGCCAGGGCAACAGAGCAAGATCCTGTCTATAAACAAATAAGTAAATAAACTGGTTGAGAAGGTGTCTCAGATAAGCTGATATTTGAGCAGAGACCTGTGCTAAGTGAAGGAGTGAGCCATGAGGATATCTGGGAAGAGCACCCTGGGAAAGTTTCAGCAAGTGCAAAGGCCCGAGGGTGGGAATGTGCCTGGCGTGCTTGAGAAAGAGCAGAAAGACCAGGGTGGCAGAGTGGGGTAGGCGAGGGGTGAACATGCAGGAAATGAATGAGGTTCAGAGGGTAGATGGGGCCAGATCAGGAGGCCAGGTGTTACTGGGAGCAAGGTGGGGGCTGCAGGGGGAGAGAGAGCAGAAGACAGACAGGATCTGATCTGGGCTGAGAAAGGCAGAGAGGCTTGCGGGCAGTAGGGCCCAGGCTTGCCTTCCGGTCAGAGCAGATTTCGGGAGCGCCTGAGGGACTCCTCAGGTCCTGTGCCAAGGTGGGCCCCCAAGAAGGCAGAGCTGGGGGTGAAGGCCGGCTCCCCTTCCGGGAGGCCTGCAGGCAGCAGTCGCTTGTCCAGGCAGGAGGATGTTCTCACTGACTCGGAGGAAACAGCGTCCCACATCAAAAGAGGACCGGGCGGCTCCCACGCTCAGGCTTCGTGGGAACTCTGCTACCCGGCTTCTCGCAGGAGGCCTGTAGATCGAGAGATGCTGGAGGCCACCTTGGGACTGTCCCCCAAGCTCACTGATGGGTAAATTAAAAAACAGCCCCACGATGACACCCCGCTCACAGTGCTCTTCCCAGGAGCAAAACTGACTTTTGTAATCTAGGGCTATGTGGTACTTAAGGGGCTCCAGAAGTTTTAGGGCAACTGAGATCTAAATCCTTCCTTTCCTGGGGTACTCTCTGTCTAACTCCCAGGCCGAACACTCAGCAAGAGCAGGGTCGCCACTGGGCCAGACTTTGGACATTATATATACCAGGGGTAGCAAACTGGCTTTACTGATTGATAGAAGCTGCCTGGAGAGCTGTGCTGAGGACTCAGCTAAGCTTGAGGAGTGCTGTGATGGATTAGTGATGTCTGCTACAGATAGGAGAACAGACAGTGGTGGTATGCAGGCTAAATATTTTTCTTTACACCCATTTTACACGTAGCCCTGGAGAAAAAAGATATTTTCTTCTTGTGAGACAGAAAGGAAGAAAAAGGGGTTGGGGGAGACCTAGACTTAACCCATGTGGCTGCACTAGAGGTGCTTGAAGAATGAGCAGGGAAGAGGAGAAGCTTGGGGGAAATGCCTGTATGGGTTCCTATAAAAGTGTGGGGAGGGAGGAAGTTAGAGTGGTGAGAGCTGCCCCCTCAGGAAGGCCCTGGAGGGTTATGATAGACCCTGAGAAGGGTCAAATGAATACTCAGCACCTGCAGGGTGCCAGACAAGAAAATCAAGACACCCCAGTTCTCACCCCTGCGCCAAACGATGGGCTTTACATGTTTAACACATTTAACCTTCGAAGTACTCTATCCCCATTACCGTTGGGGAAACTGAGACACAGTGCCTTCTTTCCACTTCTCCACTGACCAGGTTCTGGGGGGCCCAGGGTACCTGCTATCCTATCCCACCTCCCTCGGGAGCTGTGTTCAGTGACTTTAGTCATGCAGCACCTCCTCAAAGGGCTCAACCCAGATGTCTGCTCCAGACCTCTCCACAGCCATCAGAGGGATCTGGGATGGGAGTCCTAGCCAAGTGACACCAGCCTGTGTAGCTGAGCACCCACCAAGTGGGGGTATGTGCGCTGTACCTGTGTGCGTGCGTGATTATGCCTCTGCATGTGTGCAGGTGTGGGCCTCCCAGGCTGAGCGTCTGTGTGTCAGTGTCGGGAGGTGTGGGTCAGAGCATGCGCGCATGTGTCCTCGAGTACAGTGAGTCAGCGCGTCCTCCCGTGCCCCCATGCATGGTGTGAATCAGTGCGCATGAGTGCTTCCCCACCGGCAGTGTGGAATCTCGTGTCCGTGTGTGGATGGCAGGCCGTTCTGCATTGCACCGTGTGCCTGTGAGGGCTGAGTGCACGCTCCTCTGAGTTTGCCACACACTTTACCCAGCTCTGTGCATCTGGGGAGGGGGACAGAGGGGCAGGTGTGGTACTGGTCTACATGAGCCAGCGTCTCTTGTCCAATGGAGTGTCCTCCCAGGGGAGACCTGTGTGTGCCTCTGTGTGTCTGTGTGTGTCCCTGTGTATGCACAAGTCTCTATGTAGGTGTGGGGAGACGTTCCCTGAAATATGTGAGTGTGTGTGCGTGTGTGTGTCTGAATCCATGTATGTTCGTGGGGGTGTGCCCTGAAGTGTGCCTGTGTGCATCTGTGTATGAGTGCAGGGTGTGCCACCTTCCTGGTGTGTGCGTGTGTGTTCCCCAAGTAGACAGATGGGGAAGGAGGCTCCTGGTATGTATGTGTCTGTGTGTGCACGTATCTGTGGTGTGCTCCCTGGGCTGTGTGTGTTTGTGTGTCTGTGTACTTAAACATGTGAGCATAGTATGTCCCAGGGGGCTATTATAAGCCTATGTGGTTGTCTCCATGTGTGTGTGTATATCTGGATCTGAGTATCTGTGTAGATGGTGTGTGCCCTGGGTGTGTATGTCTGTGTGTCTGCACCCATTGCAGCAGTGCCCAAGCCTGCTGAGGGTACCATTTGCTTGAAGATACTTCCTGGTGCCAACTGTGCCTGCCAAGGACAGGTGACCAGACAGCTTGGACAGGCTGTAACCTGAAAAGGCATGGCTAGAGCCAAGGGGGCTGCTGCAGCTCCTTCCCAGCTGTCAGTGCTTCCAGCCCTTCCTGCCCCCTCTCCTGGCACATCCCCCAAGGCCTTCAGGCTGCCCCCTGGATTTCAGAACACCCCCCCTTCATCAGAACGTATCCAGCCAGGGTTCCATGCCCATCAACAGCAGGGTATCCTCCAGTTCCCCTGCATAAACAAGGCTGAAGTCAGGAGGACTCAGCAGACACTGCACACATCACCATGAGCTCCCCTTCAGTCCTCCCAACCACTCTGTAAGGGAGGTGTTATTCTGCGTTTTACACAGAAGGTAGCTGAGGACCGAGAAGTTAAGTGACTTGTTCAAGGTTGTCACTGCAGCCGTTTTGTGGTTTACTCTCTAAGGTGGAGAGAAGTTACACCAGGACTTAGTGCCTGAGATGCAGAGAGGTGAAATCAGCCAGGATTGCACAGCCAACAGTGATGATACCGATGGCTGTGCTTTTACTATCTGTTAGGAACTAGGAACTGTGCTTGGCCCTTAACATGTAAAATTTCACGGAATCCTCACAGCAAACAAAGTAACATATTATCCCCATTTTACAGACCACCCCTTACGAAAGGTGAGCTGATGTGCTGTGTGTCTTCCAGCTCATTAGTGGTTGAACTGAGATATGAAAGCAGCTGGCTGGCTCCAAAAACCAAAGCTCTTTTGGGGGCCAAGGGAAGAGGGGACTCAAGAAACCTTTTCCCAGGGGCTCTTCATGTGAAGAGAGAATAGTGCCTTGTCACAGAAATTGACATCAGTAAATATTCCAGAAGGGAAAAAAATTCATAACCAAATTCTTTTGAAAACCTGGACTTATCATTGTTAACAATATGTTCTTATGCAGGACTTATCAGAACCTTTAGTGTGCTCAGATATGCTGTGAATTTCAGAGAGGGAGACAGCAATATGTTTTCTAACATACTTGAGTGCTGAATCCTTCTTTCCTGGAACGTTTTATGGGATTAATAATGCTTTATCCAACCAGCTTTTAGAGATGCTAGAACAGCTACACCACTAGTAGTTGGGTTTCAGGCACAGCGGCCGATGAAAGGAGCCCTCAGAGCCAAAGCGCTCTCCCGAGGGAGGAGCCAGCTGTGGGGTGAGGAAGAGTCTGCACTAAGTCTAAGGGTGTATCCCACTGGAACCTGGGCGGAGGTCCTAGCCTTACCCCGCCCCATAATAGGATATCAGAATAGAAAGGGAGTTTCCTGGCGGTCACTGTAGATGGCAGAGGGAGGTACAAAGAGGCCAGGGTGTGTGTGCCCAGGAGCCAGAGACAGAAGGCAAGCCGGGACTCCTGACGTTGTGTCGGGGGCTGGAGTCCAGCTGCGGCCTCTTCTCTTCTCCTCGCAGGGTCCCCGCGCTCCCGGTGAAGAACTTGAATGGTACTGGGCCTGTCCATCCGGCCCTGGCAGGTGAGGTCTGGCCCACGGCGCGAAAGAAGGACAGGGCCCACTGGGAGGCAGCCCCTGCTGTCAACTCCGTGTCCCCGCCCCCTAGATGGGCTGGTGGGCGGGGCCCGGATGAAACGCCCCCTACCACTGGGCCCAGGACAGGGGGTGGGCGTGGCCCGCAGAAGACCCTTCACGCGGGCTGGGGTTGAGTGGGTGGGGCCCAAGAGCGCATTCCTCCCACCAACCGGAGAACTCCAGGATTCCCTCGCCCCGTGGTAGCGGGTCTGGGCGGGGAAGGCGCCCCGCCCTCTGACTGACCCCCGCACCCCCAGGGATGACCGGAATCCTGCTGTGCGCCGCCGGGCTGCCCGTGTGCCTGACGCGGGCCCCCAAGCCCATCCTGCACCCTCCGCCCGTGAGCAAGAGCGACGTGAAGCCCGTGCCCGGAGTGCCCGGGGTGTGCCGCAAGACCAAGAAGAAGCACCTCAAAAAGAGTACGCCCTCCGCGCCCTGCCTGACCCGAGAGGAACCCCACTAAGCCTTGCCCACAGCCCTGATCCCTGGTCTCCAACTTATTCTTAGCACTTACGACCTCACTTCCATTACCTGATCTCAGCTCCCCTGGCCCTGGTCCTGGCCCCATCTTTCACCAGCTCCTGTTGCATCTAACCTCCAGCAACCCTTGACCAACTTTTGTCACCCTGACCCATGCTCTCTGACCCCTGACCCAGTCCTGAGCCAAGGCTTCAGGAATAGACTCTGGGTACCTTCAAACCCACCCCGCTGTGTCCCTGCAGGTAAGAATCCCGAGGATGTGGTTCGAAGATACATGCAGAAGGTGAAAAACCCACCTGATGAGGTGAGCGAGGCAGAGGGGGATGGGGACAGGCTTGGAGCGGGAGGAACCCTCGCCCCTCCTCCTGGGTTCTGGGTGATACAGAGCTCTTCTAGTCTGTTCCTTTCTTCACTTTCTTTATGAGGTCTTTGATGAACAGAAATGCTTACGTTTAATAGAATCACATTTATCCATCTTTTGATGATTGAATTTTTGTGTCATTTTAACCCATATTTTCCACTAAATGTTTTTAAGTTTTGCTTTTGATAGTTAAGCCCTTAATTCACCTGGGAGGTGGTGAGGGAGCCATCTTCCTCTGTGATATATCTGAATTCAATATATGGGAAAGGGCTGGGTGCAGTGGCTCATGCCTATAGTCCCTGCTACTCAGGAGGCTGAGGCAGGAGGATCTCTTGAGCCCAGGAGTTCAAGTCAGCAGTGAGCTATGATTGCACTGTTGCACTCCAGCCTGGGCAACAGAGCCTGTCTCTAAAAAAACAGGGTAAACAATGTATGGGGCAGAGGGTGTGTCCTGTCTCCCTTTGCCAAATGGGTGCCAGAGAGAGTGAGGTCTGCTGCCTATGGTGACCAGCTGAGGGGCGGTACTGACCTAGTAGGTGCCCTGCTCTCCCCAGTCCTCAGTCTCCCCTCCGCCCACCCACAGGACTGCACCATCTGCATGGAGAGGCTGGTCACAGCGTCTGGCTACGAGGGTGTGCTTCGGCACAAGGGTGTTCGGCCTGAGCTCGTGGGCCGCCTGGGCCGCTGCGGCCACATGTACCACCTGCTGTGCCTCGTGGCCATGTACTCCAATGGCAACAAGGTGGGTTGTGCAGGACAGTGGCTGGGGAGTGGGCAAGGGACAGAGCGGGATTGGGGGAGGGCCCTGGGAACTCACTGCCAGCCTCCCCTGCCCAGGATGGCAGTCTGCAGTGCCCCACCTGCAAGGCCATCTACGGGGAGAAGACGGGTACACAGCCGCCTGGGAAGATGGAGTTCCACCTCATCCCCCACTCGCTGCCCGGCTTCCCTGACACCCAGACCATCCGCATCGTCTACGACATCCCCACAGGCATCCAGGTGGGCTCCCCCCTCACCTGGCCTCTCTGGCCCCCAGCCCTCACTCCCCTCTGACTCCTCCAGACTCTCCCCCGCCCTGCCACCACCGGTTTGTGGTCTAAATCCCTGCTCCTGTCCCTCCCTGCAGGGCCCTGAGCACCCCAACCCGGGGAAGAAGTTCACTGCAAGAGGCTTCCCTCGCCACTGCTATCTGCCCAACAACGAGAAGGGCCGGAAGGTGGGTGCCCAGCCGTGAAGGCATGGGAGATGGGCGCAGGCAGGGGACCCAGCCACCACTGGCCTGGGCCCATGGTCCCCTTCATTCCGAATCCCTGCTCTCATCTTCCTCCTGAATCCAGCACCCCAACAGCAATGACCACGGCCACCTCTTTCTCATACCTTATCTCCTTTCCCGAGACACTGAAGTCAAGGTCCTGACCCCATTTCATAGACAAAGATGCAAGGCATCAGAGGGGGCAAGTCACTTGCCCAAGGTCACACAGAAACTAAGTGACGGAGCTGGGACTTGAGCCCAGGCAGTTCAAGCTCTCACCACCACACTACAAGTCATCTGATTTGAGTGTCTGCTTTTCAAGAGCAGCCAGAAAGCCAGATTTTCATGGGAAATCTGCAGGCTTTTGAATGTTAGTAACTAATTTACAACTGGCTCTTTAATACAGTGTTCAGTTCAGACTAAATAGGGCAGAGAGCTGCCAGATGCTTTCTTCACCCCAGAAGAAAACCAGTCAGGGCGGAGTGCAGTGGCTCACGCCTGTAATCCCAGCACTTTGGAAGGCTGAGGCAGGTGGATCACGAGGTCAGGAGTTCAAGACCAGCCTGGCCAACATGGCGAAACCTCATCTCTACAAAAACTACAAAAAATTAGTCGGGCATGGTGGCGTGTGCCAATAGTCCCAGCTACTTGGGAGGCTGAGGCAGGAGAATTGCTTGAACCCACGAGGCAGAGGTTGCAGTGAGCTGAGATTGTGCCACTGCACTCCATCCTGGGTGACAGAGCAAGAATCTGTCTTGGAAAAATAAAAATGAAAAAAGAAAGAAACAGGCAAGCCAAGTGCAATGGCATACAACTGTAATCCCAGCACTTGGGGAGGCTGAGGTGGGAGGATCACTTGAGGCCAGGAATTTGAGACCAACCTGGGCAACACAGTGAGACCCTTTCTCTCTCAAAACTTTATAATTTTAGCTGGGCTTGATGGTGCCCGCCTGTACTCGCAGCTACAGGGGAGGCTGATGTGGGAGGATTGCTGGAGCCCAGGAGTTCAAGGCTGCAGTGAGCTCTGGTCGTGCTGCTGCACTCCAGCCTAGGCAACACAGCCAGACCTTGCCTCAAAAAAAAAAAAAAGAAAAGAAAGAAAGAAAAAAAAAACCATAAATAACTTGAAAATAGCTTTTACTGGCAGTTCAGGAAATACAAATGTAAAGGAAATGGCCAAGCCGCCATGACATAGCTGGTTCCAATGGACGGAGCCATAAGGCAGTCATAGCCATGATGTGGCAGGGGAGGGAGGGAGGGAGGCTGAGTCTGGTGGTCTGGAAGCTACCTGTGACCTGCACCCGGCCCCACCATCTCCCTACCCCCCAGGTGCTGCGGCTGCTCATCACGGCCTGGGAGAGAAGACTCATCTTCACCATCGGCACGTCCAATACCACGGGCGAGTCAGACACCGTGGTGTGGAACGAGATCCACCACAAGACCGAGTTTGGATCCAACCTCACGGGCCACGGCTATCCGGACGCTAGCTACCTAGACAACGTGCTGGCCGAGCTCACAGCCCAGGGTGTATCCGAGGCTGTGGCCAAGGCCTGAGGCCCCAGGCTGCCCATCTTCTCTGCTGCTTTGCCCCTGGTCCGGCAAATGCCTCCTCCACCAGGTGTGTCCTGGTGGCCCATGTTCAGGGTTGGGGAGGAGCCTGCGGAAGGAGCCCCAGCCATTCAGGGGACCTGCCTGGTGGCAGCTGGGATCAAGAGAGATGGCTCCGAATCATAGCTCCCGGAGAGGGCCGAGCAGAGAGTACCGGAAGCCTCCCTACTGAAAAGACAGAGACCTGCCCCCTCACACACAAACACACGTGTCCTGTTGAACTCATGCACGCACACCCACGTGCCTCTACTTGCCCCCAGGCTGGAAGAGAAGAGACAGAAGGACCCCTGTGACGCCCCTGTGTGGATCCCCATCTGTGTCTCAGTTGCATCTGTACACGTTTGTCCTCGAACTGGAGGATGCAGGGCAAGCCCTTAGGGGCCTACCAGGCTTCTAGGGGCAAAGAATGACTTGGGAAATGCAGTGTACCCCCCACGCCTCACCCATTCCATGTCATCACTTGTCTCTGCCACCCACTGATTGGGCAATTGTGGGCCCTTGAAGTGGAAGCCCCAGACGACTGAGCAGTTCTACAAAAAGATGGCCAGCGAAGGTGGGGACTAGAGGGACCTGGTTTTGTGTTTGTGCCTCTTCATCTCTCTGGACTCTGATCTCCTCCCTTCCTATCTCCAGGCCTTCTGTCTGTCCCAGGTAAAGGCACTGTTCTCCTGTCCTCCCTACCCCATCCTCTCCACCAAATCGCTCCCAATTTTGAAAGCCAAAGGCTGGTGCTTCTGGCTTCAGGAGTGAGAGAAGGAGGCCTAGTTTGGCCCAGTGCATTTTAAAGCAGAGTGGACAGCAGAGAGTCAATTTCCCTTTCATTAGGAATGGGCAGTGGGGTGGCTAATCGTCTCCGGCCAACCAGGGGCCCGTTGCCCAGGCAACTCACCAGCTCCGCCTCTGGTGATTGGCTGCCACGGTGGGAGTCAGCCAAGATTTAAAGGGATGCCAGAGATTGCTCTTTTCAAAACCTACCAGTCCCACTGTGGGTGGAGAAATAAATGGTCTTTCTCCTCCTCGCCTGGTCTTTTCCTGCCAAGAGGGGTGGGTGGCTCTGTTCCTGGGGGCTACAGTCAGCCCTGTTGGGAGTGATGGCTTGCAAGAGAATGGCAACTTCAGGGCCATTGCCGAAGGCTGGAAGGGGTGGGGGCGGTGGAGCAGTGGCAGACCTCCTAGTCCTAGTCTCCAAGAATGCAGAGGTGAAAGTAGCTTTCTCTTTCACAAGAGCACAAGGCAATGCACACATCTGCTCCCTGGCACAATGACAAGAAACAAGGAACTCAGGGTGAGAGCTGGGAGCCTTGGGGAAATACAGAGGAGCTGGGAGACACTGTGATGAGCCCATTGGGATCTCAGAGCTCGTAAGCGGAGGAGGGTCCGGTTCTAGCTAGGGAAAGACAGGGATGGACCCCAGGATGCACAAGCCGTAAATCAGCCTCTGCAAACTGCCAGGTCGCCCGGGCAGCTCTGGTGGACGCCAAGGCTTCGGGCGACCCCTGCTGGCCACTCTCGGGATAGCGCCCTGTCTTTCCTGGTCCGCTTGATCCCCTGCCAGGAAGGCTTTGGTTTCTGTCCCACCCTCTAGTGACACAACACCGGAAATGAGTCCTTGGAGGCCCTTCCAGTTCTGCCAGTCACGTGTTCCCAAACATTTGTACTCCGTCGTTCATTCTCAGACAAAACCTCAACCCAAACCCTGGCATATAAAATTGCAAGCCTGGCACCGTGGCTCACACCTGTAATCCCAGCAACTAAGAAGGCCAAGGCAGGAGGCCCATTTGACTCCAGGAGTTTGAGACCAGCCAGGGCAACATAGTGAGACCCTCCCATCTCTACAGAAATTTAAAAGTTAGCCGGGTATGGTGGCTTGCACCTTTAGTTGTAGCTGCTCTGGAGGCTGACGTGGGAGGATCATTGAGGTGCATGATCTGCGATCATGCCACTGTACTGCAGCCCGAGGCACAGAGTGAGGCCCCCGACTCTCAAAATAAAATTAAATTACATTGCCCACTCCCCAGGCCTGTGGTCCTCAAAGCTGTTGTACATTCATATGACCAAAGGAATCTGTTAAATAACACTGATTCTTGCCTGCAGGCAATCTGAGAGTCAAAGAGAGACAAAGAGCCTGGCCCAAGGTTTCCCAGGTTCCCAGGGTCTGAGTGTGGCACACTGGATCCCCACCCAGCCTTGGTTCTTCCTGAGGGTACCTGATTCTAGAAGCTCGTGGTTGGGGTCCCAGGCCTAGGACAGGGTACAGAAGAATCAGTGAGGTTATAGAGATTAACAAACACAAAAACAGGAAGGGGTGAGCCCATTTAGTGCCTATCTGGGGCAATAACATCACATGGGCATCAGGAATTCAGGTCCAGCTGTATCCAGCAGCTCAGGGCCAGGCTGGCCTCCTTGGTATGGATAGAGGCCAGTCTGGTGAAGCAGAGACCCCAGTCTCAGTCAAATAAGTCAGGTTCCTTATCCTATCCACTCCAGTCTGAATCAACCCAGAGAACAAGGTTCACTCAGCGCAAGGCTGGCCCCTGGCAAAGGGCTTCTATGCCCTGAGTTCTGGACTCTAGGCACACAGGACTAGGCATGTCTCTGGGAGCCTCCAAACCACACAGGATCAAAGACATACGAGGAGACTTCTGGGGCAGGATGCACTGAGGAGGGCCGTCGGGGCTCCTTGCTCCTCCTTCCAGGCTGGCTCTGGCATTTCCTCAGGGGCCAAGGGGGCCCAGGGCTGCCTTCACTCTCTCTTGCTGCTGGAACTCCTCGTGGGCGTGATCCAGGTCTTCAAGCACCTCCAGCAGGCGGGCAGCTGCTGCTCTCTGCCGGGCCAGGACCTCAGGACAGGCCCCTGGGGGGAGAAAAGAGGCCACAGGGGCTCAGCCAGTCCAGGGAAGGCTGCTGTAACCCCGACCCTATGGCTTCTCACGCTGCAGATGTGCCTTGTGTCCTGAGAACCCTAAACTCCTTGAGTGCCCCCACACAGCCCCATGGCCTGATGATAGACTGGAAACAGGAGGACATAGGGGTGTGCTTGGCAGACAGTGGGGAAGTGCCTGCGAGTCCAAAGGGACCTCCTTGACCCCTCAGCTTCTTCTTTTTTGAGACAGAGTCTCACTGTGTCGCCTAGCCTGGAGTGCGATGGCATGATCTCGGCTCATTGCAACTTCTGCCTTCCAGGTTCAAGCAATTCTCCTGCCTCAGCCTCCAGAGTAGCTGGGATTACAGGTATGCACCAACACGCCTGGCTAATTTTTACATTTTTAGTAGAGACAAGGTTTCACCATGTTGGCCAGGCTGGTCTCCAGCTCCCAACCTCAAGTGATCCACCCACCTCGGCCTCCCAAAGTGCTGGGATTACATGTGTGAGCCACTGTGCCTGGTCTTTACCTTCTATGGTTCAGGAGCCCTTACCTGTGTCTGCCTCCAGAGTTGTATCCATGTTGGAATCCTCCAGGAATTTCAGCCTGGAAGGTGAGAAGGAGAAAGACGAGTCTTGTCCCTGATTCCCGATCCTGCTTCCTACCCCAGAGATTCTCTGAGAAATTAGTTTTGTTGAATCATCACCATCACCATCTGCCATCATCATCATCATCTATACAGCAAACATTTCTAGAGTGCCGGATGCTATTCTAAACCTTTTACATGTATTAACTCATTTAATTATCATGACAAACTTATATGAGGTAGGTATTTACTATTAGCTCCATTATACAGATGATTACTGAGACACAGAGAGGTTAAGTAATTTGCCTAAGGTCACACAGCATCATCGTCATCATCATTACTATTTATTGAAAGCTATTTGCCCAGACGCCTACAAAGTGCTCTAACTGTAGTAGCTCTTTTGATCCTCAGGACAACCCACAAGGTCCCTACCATTATTATCCCCCTTTTCCAAATGAGGAAACTGATGTACAGAAAAGTGAAGCAACTTGTTTAAGATCACATAGCCTGGCCAGGTGCAGTGGCTCATGCCTGTAATCCCCATACTTTGGGAGGGCGAGGGTGAGGCTGGTGGATCACTTGAGGTCAGGAGTGTGAGACTAGCCTGGCCAACATGGTGAAACCCTGTCTTTATTAAAAATACAAAAACTAGCCAAGGGTGGTGGCGCGCACCTGTAATCCCAGCTACTCGGGAGGCTGAACCAGGAGAATCGCTTGAATCCAGGAGAAGGAGTTTGCAGTGAGCTGAGATCATGCCACTGCACTCCAGCCTGGGCAACAGAGTGAGACTCTATCTAAATTAATAAATAATTTAATTAATTAATAAATAATTATTTTAAAAAAGATCACACAGCTGGTAAGTGTCTAGGTCAGGATTTGAACCCAGGCAGGTCAGCTTCAGAACCCACTCTATAATCAGTTGGGCCAAATTTCCGTCACCAAGTAACAGTGACAGTGATCCTCATACCAGCAAGGGAAAGAGATCTACCCAAGGTCATTTAGCAAGCACAGGGGCCAAGATTTTACAGGAATTGTGCCAGGGTCTCTGCGGCCCCAGGTATTAAAAGATCCCAAGACCCAGTTCTGCATGAGAAACCCCTCCCACTGAGGATGCTTCCCAAGCCCCGACAGTGTAGACACCCAGTCCCCACCCTGGGCCTGGGCCAGGGCCCCGGGGAAGATTCCCCCAAACACACATGTAAAGAATGACTAAATGAACACAGCAAGGCCATGGTGGGGGGCTGGGCCGGCTGGTCACAGGTGAAATGGGATGGGTGGGGGCACCCACCTGAGCTGGTCCCGCCCGAGGAGCAGCTGCCGATACACCGTCTGGGCCTCAGCATCAGGGTTCAGGGGGTCACTCCAGTCCCCTAGGGTGACGGCCGAGTGTGTACGGCTGCAGCCAGCGGCTGAGGGGACATAGCTTCATTCATCAGTAATGCCCTCTCCCCTTCCAGAAGCCCCCACAGCCAGGCAGTCGCCAAGCCCTGCCCCTTCTGCCTCTAAAATCCCTCCTCAAACCTACTACTTCTAGGCCATGCATAGTGGCTCAGGCCTGAAATCCCAGCACTTTTGGAAGCTGGGATTTCAAGCCCAAGAGTTCGAGACCTCATCTCTACACATAACTTAAAAATTAGTCTTGGACCTGGAGTGGTGGCTCACACCTGTGATCCCAGCAGTTTGGGAGGCCAAGGCAGGTGGATCACTGAGGTCAGGAGTTTGAGATTAGCCTAGCCAAAATGGTGAACCCCATCTCTACTAAAAACACAAAAATTAGCTGGGCTTGGTGGCACAGGTCTGTAATCTCAGCTACTTGGGAGGCTGAGGCAGGAGAATTGTTAGAACCTGGGAGGCACAGGTTGCAGTGAGCTAAGATTGTGCCACTGCACTCCAGCCTGGGCAACAGAGCAAGACTCTGTCTCAAAAAAAAAAAAAAAAAAAATAGCCTTGCATGGTGGCACATGTCTGTGGTCCCAGCTACTTGGGAGGCTGAGGTGAGAGGACTGTTTGAGCCCAGGAGTTCAAGGCTGCAGTGAGCCATGAATGTACCACTGCACTCCTGCCCAGGCAACAGAGAGAGACTCTGTCTCAAAAACACAAACAGAAAAACCCACGACTTCCTTTAAATCTTATGTCCTCCACTCCCATCCAGCCCCACGGCTGCTCCCAGACTCCAGCAGTAGCCTCGTCTCTCCCAGTACTCCTCCCTCACTCCAGGCTCCAGCCACACAGACCCTTTTCCATCCGTCAGCCTGCCTCGTCCCACCTCCAGGCCTTTGCTCATGACGCCTGCAACCCTTCCTTACCCCCAGTTCCCAGTTCTGTCTCCAATATCGCTGCTTAACTTCTCCTCTACTCAGGTCATATTTGAGCAGCATCTCCTCCAGGAAGCCCTCCTTGAGCCCCCATCCTAAGGTTGGGTCAGAGACATCCTTTGGAGTTCTCAAAAGCCTCATCTTGGCACTTATAATATTGTGTTAACAGAAGGCCAGGGGCAGTGGCTCACACCTGTAATCCCAGCACTTTGGGAGGCTGAGGCGGGTGGATCACCTGAGGTCAGGAGTCTGAGACCAGCCTGACCAACATGGTGAAACCCCATCTCTACTAAATATAAAAAAATTAGCTGGGTGCAGTGGCACACACCTGTAATCCCAGCAACTCAGGAGGCTGTGAGGCAGGAGAATCGCTTGAAGCCTGGAGGCTGAGGTTTCAGTGAGCCAAGATCGTGCCACTGCACTCCAGCCTGGAAGACAGAGTGAGCCTCTGTCTCAAAAAAAAAAAAAAAAAAAAAAAATGGGGTTATGCATCCATCTTCCTGAGAACAAGCTCCTTGATGTCTGGGCACCACCGGATGCTGGCACCTAGTGAGTACTTTAAAAATGCGCCGAATGGGCCAAGCAGCGTCCTATGCGCTTTGTGTAAACCTAGTCATTTACTCCTCACAACTCCACGAGGTAGGCACTGTCATCAACCCCATTTCACAGCTGAGGAGACTGAGGCATAGAGAGGTTGAGTAACTTGCCCAAAGTTGCACAGCCAGCCCGGGCAGAGGTGGGACACCCGCTGATTGACGGGTGGGAAGGGCGGAGCCTACAGTCCGCCCTGTCCCCTCACCTGAGCGCTCAGCCTGGAGGCAGCAGGTCCAGCGCGCGCTGCGGAAGGCACCGGGATGGCAGGCGGCCAGCTTGTCCGGGTTAGGGGCGCTGGCCTTGCGCAAGGCCGAGAGCCACTGGTTGAGGTCGTTCACATTCTGCAGCGAGTGGGAGGCGATTAGGGGGCGGGGTGGGAACCGAGGGACGCCCCAGCTCCCCATCCCTGCGGTGCCTTACCTTGCACTGGAGGTAGGTGGTGTGCAGCGCCCCCGCGCCGTCCTGCGTCACCACCTGCATCACGTGGGGCAGTTGGAAGGCGCCCTCGTCCACGCGCTCCACGGCGCGGATGTGCGACACTGGGATGGAGTGGCGCGTCTAGGGAAGAGGATTGTAGCTGCGGGATGGGCTGGGGGCTAGGGCCAGGGTGGGGACAGCTTCCGTCTGGTTGTGTGCGGCAGGTGAAGTCAGTTCCCAGAGCGGGGACATTCCACCCGTAAGTCTGTGCTCTGTGTGCCCCTCCATCCATCCATGTGGGCTGTTCACGAGTCCTGCCCTATCCATTTTTTTTTTTTTTAATTGACTGAGTCTCTCTCTCTGCCGCCGAGGCTGGAATGCAGTGGCACGATCTTGGCTCACTGCTACCTCCACCTCCCAGGTTCAAGCGATTCTCCTGCCTCAGCATCCCAAGTAGCTGGGATTACAAGCATGCACCACCACGCCCAGCTAATTTTTGTATTTTTAGTAGAGACAAGGTTTCACCATGTAGGCCAGACTGGCCTCACACTCTTGGCCCCAGGTGATCCGCCCACCTCAGCCTCCCAAAGTGCTGGGATTACAGGCGTGAGCCACCTCGCCGCCAGCTCTCTAAGTGACTTCTCTCGGCATCCGCATCGGTTTCCTTCCTAATAGTAGCTACCACTTCTGTGGTGCTTGGGACGAAGTTCTAAGCACTTTACATTGATCAACTTATTTAATGGTCACAGCAAACTTCTGGGGTTGGTTCGATTATTCTCCCCATCCTGCAGATGAGAAAACTGAGGCACAGGAAGATAGATGACCCTTCCAAGGTCACTCATCGGGTGGACCCAAAATCAGAACCCAGAGAGTGGACCCCTAGAATATCCGCTGTTCTGATACAATGGAAAGAGTCAACATGGGCTCCCTTCCCGGTGTTAGCTGTGACCCTCTACTGCTGTGCACAAAGCTCCGCATTCGGGAGATTCCAGCACAGGTCTCGGGGCATTCTAGTGATGAACGCCGGCCCCACGAGGACAGGGTTTCCACCTGTCTTGTTCACTCCTCTATCTCCAGTGCCTAGGACACTGGCACATAGTAGGCACTCAATAAATATGTGCTGAATGAATGCTTGGATGGATGTGCCTGAATGTCTGTGCATATTCCAAGTGAACACATCCAAACTTTAGTCTGTCTAGCATGTGCCCTAGATCCTGGTGGGTACAAAGAGGCAGCACCCTGAAAAAGGCCACCCCTAAAAGCCCCTCCATAGTGGACTAGAGCCCCACCTGCCACTCAGGACTCTTGGAGAAGGAGAGGGTCTCCCCACTGAGCCAGACGTAGCGCTTCTTGAAGGCGAAGCGTGTGGCCAGGCTGGCGGGCTCATCCTTTCGCTTCAGCAGATAGCCTTCTCGAACAATCGCTGAGGGTGGTACCAGGGCCCTGGCTGGGACAGCAGCCCCTGGGAAATGAGAGAAGAGATGGTGGACAGTGAGCCTGCCCTCTCCAGGCTCACCCTGCTCCACTAGCATGCCCAGGGAGGGCCTCAATGGATGGGCATGGTTCTCTGCTCCCTTAGAGGCAGGATGACTTCAGACTCCACTCCCTCAATTGGGAATGCAATCATGGAAGCCTGGAGGAGAAGGTGGTCAGAGTAGCCCCTGAAGACCTCTCCAACCAGAGAAATCTGCAGAAGTGTGCAGACGGAGTTTCACCATGTTGGCCATGCTGCTCTCGCACTCCTGCAGGAGCAGCCATACCCTACAGGGTCGCATCCAGGCAGTGCCCTACATCTAACCATGCCCAGGGAGCCAGGACACAGCCCCACCACCCCACCCCAGCATCACAGGGACCCCACTGTGCCACAATCAGGCTCTACATTCTTACAGGTTGCTCCCGTGGGACTGGGACCCAACTAGGTGATGACCTGGCCCCCACATTTGGCATGGACTCAACCACAACTTTTCTGCTACGAATCATCCTGTGGTTCTGCTTCACTGCAAGTCGAAGCTAAAATTCTTCCCGAGGCCTATGAGGCCCCCTCACCTCTCTGGCCTCACCTCTTTGCCTCCTCTCTGCTTCAATTCACTCTTCTTCACAAGTGTCCTCACTGCTGCTCTCTGTCCTACCTCAGGGACCTTGCACATGCTGCACCCTGCCTGGCACACTCTTCCCAGGATCCTCACGGCTCTCTACCTGTTCCCTTTCAGGTCCCGTCTTTCCTCCTTGATTTTCCCTCCTCAGCACTTACAGCTCTCTAACATCCCACATAAGTTGCTTATTTATCTTGCTGACAGCCTGTAGTCTCCAATAAAATAAAACCTCTATGAGATGAGATTTTCTCTGTCTTGTTCACTGCGACATCCTCAGCACACCTAGAAATGTGCCTGTTACATAGTAAGCGCTTAATAGATGTTAATAGATCGATGCACACCATGCCACGATCCCACCCGCAACCACATCCCCATATTGGCTGGGGTGGCTTGGAGGACAGCACCTGGGCTCTGGGCTCTGTTCATCTCTGGGACCTAGCACAGTAGGTGTCAGGAAATGTTAGTTGACTGACTGACCCACAGATTCACATTTTCAGTGCTGAGGAGCTGGTGGAGAGAAAGGGGCATCCCTGAGTGGTGTCCCAATTGGGTTGAGAAGCCAGGTGTGGCAGGACCAGAGGAACTCACCCTCATCCCCATCCACATCCACCAGCCGGTCCAGGAAGTCTCTGACCCGTGAGACGCTCTGCAGCAGGAAGGGGTGCAGGGGGGCCATCCACAGTTCCTTGCCCTGGCCCAGCTGCTGGCCCAGGTTTCCGATGCTCTGCACAGCCTGGAGCAAAGAATCGGGGGATGCCAGGGCCAAGGTCACAGCAGAGGGGGCGCCCTCTGTGGACTTCTGGCTCCCAAATTAGTGCTCAGTGAAAGGAAGACTTATATTGACAAGCATGGTGGCTCACACCTGTAATCCCAGCACTTTGGGAGGCTGTGATAAGCGGATCACTTGAGGTCAGGAGTTTGAGACCAGCCTGGCCAACATGGTGTTACCCCATTCCTACTAAAAATGCAAAAATTAGCCAGTCATAGTGGTGCACGCCTATAAATCCAGCTACTCCAGAAGCTGAGGTGGGAGGATCACTTCTACCCGGGAGGCGGAGGCTGCAGTGAGCCAAGATCACGCCACTGCACTCCAGCCTGGGTGACAGAGCAAGACTTGTCTCAAAGAAATAAATAAATAAGAAGATTCATATCAATGACTGCCTTGGGTGATACCTGTTTCCCCTTCTTCTTGGAATCTGCACCCTCCGGTGACCTTATTCTGTTCCCTCCCAAGCCCAGACCCTCCCCAGCCAGGACTGCTCAGTCCTACCATGCACACTCAGGAGCCCAGCAGAATCTCAAGCTGTTGCCCCTTTGCAAAAGATGATCTAACTCATACCAAGGTGTGAATGACTGCTAGCCTGCTTTCTACTCTCCTCCTGGAAGGGTTGGGCTTTCATTTCCAAAGAGGAAACTGGAGTCATAATGACTGCCTTTACCCTTGGAATGGAATGCTAGTGGTGGTGTTTCAGACATGGGTTTCTTTGGGTCTTAAGAGGCTCTGGCCTCCCAGCTCTGTTCCTACCATGCTTTATCCCTAGCTAAGAGTATGGGGGATGGGGGAACCTCACGGCTGGCACCTTGGCAAGCAGCAGCAGTGAGCGGCTCGTTTGGGGGTCTGCGTGTTGGTCCCGCAGGTCAAACAGCTTCGGGGTAAGGATGGCGGGTGCAAAGAATCGCAAGAAGAGAAAACCACTGATGGCCAGGTACTTCACGTCCTGCTGGGGGGAGCAACAGGTGAGAGGAGCCCCCCAAACCCACTTCCCAGCCAGGTAAACTGAGGCAGCAAGAACTAGAAATTCGTGGTGCAAAGAGAAACGGGATAGGAAATTGACCAGGAAGCCCCACTGGCCGGCCAAGGAAGTTTTTCCTCTCTGGGTCTCAATTTTCCCACCTGGAAAATGGAATAACAAAACCAATTCTACGAAAGCAAATTTGGCCAAATGTCCTCAGAATTGCCTTTGCGCCAAGCACTATGCCAAGAGCACAGCCCTGTGAGGGAGGCACCATCGTGACTACCATTTTACAGATGAGGAAGCAGAAGCTCAGAGACATCAAGCGATTTGCTCAGGGTCACACAGCTAATGAGTGGCAAAGTCAAGATTCAAACCCAGATCTGTGATTTATGATAACAGCAGCAGGACAGATACCTCTCAATACATTTGTTTATTTAATACTCATCCCAGGAAGCATTACATCTCCATTTTACAGCACAGGCAACTGAGGCCCAGAGAGGGAAGCTTCCTCGCCTAAGGCCACACAGCCATAAGTGGCAGAGCCTGGAGTTGGACTTGGATTTTTTATTCTTTTTTTTTTTTTTTTTTTGAGGCAGAGTCATGCTCTGTATCTCAGGCTGGAGTTCAGTGGCACGATCTCTGCTTACTGCAACCTCCATCTCCCAGGTTCAAGTGATTTTCACGCCTCAGCCTCCTGAGTAGCTGGGATTACAGGTGTCCCCACACCCAGCTAATTTCTAATTTGTGTGTGTGTGTGGGTGTATACATATATATATGTATATGTGTGTGTGTATATATATAATGTGTGTGTATATATATGTGTGTGTGTGTGTGTGTATATATATATATATATATATATATTTTTTTTTTTTTTTTTTTTTAGTAGAGACAAGGTTTCACCTGCTGGCCAGGCTGGTCTTGAACTCCTGACCTCAAGTGATCCACCCGCCTTGGCCTCCTAGTGCCAGGATTACAGGCATGAGGCACCGTGCCCAGCCAAGGATTTGAACTCTCCGTTCCTCACCACACTCTCCTGCCATTCAACACCAGCTGCCAAGGAGCCCTCACCAAGTGTTAGAAACCAAGTCTCAACTACCACATTTAGTCCTCAAATAACCCTGTGGGGGTAGGTAGGCGCTATTATCCCATTTTTTCAGATGAGGAAACTGAGGCTCAGTACTGAACCCAGTCTGATGGGCTTGGGTCCATCCTATGTGCACCTCCCCACCCCCAACCTATGCCCTCTACAAACTGTAGAGTATGGTGCCTCTCCATGTGAGTCCCGGGCCTGGCCCATCTAAAGGTAAGGCTGGTTCCCCAGCGCCAGTAGAGGTGACTCAGGGAAGGGTGTCCCTCCATCCTAGGTGCATCTTGCTCCCCACAAACCAGCTCCCCACTCACCTCTCACACTTGTCCCACTATATTTAGCCCGAGAGTCTGCGCCTGTGTTTATTTAGAGGTTGCAGTCACACATGAAACAATGCCCTCCCTGGGTGTCAACTTGGCCTTGACAGTGAGCCCTGCAGGAGCTGGGTACCTGGAACTGCCCAGAGGAAGCGTCTTCCCCTCCACCTGAAGCCCTGCACTGTCCCCAAAGCGACCGCTACCACACCACATCTGTAGTCCATAGTAATATTAGTCTGCACATCAGCTCCTTAGCTTCCTCCTTTTTGAGGGCGAGGAACCGCTATTAGCACAGCAGAGAAGGAGGCTTCCCTGGGTTCCCCAGGCCTGAGAAAGTCCCTGCTCTCAGCCCACCTTGGGGGCTGAGAACTAGGGGACACTTGGGTGTCACCAATATTGGCTCCTCCTACAAGGTCTAGGCTGTCTGGTAGCTGGCCTCCTTTTCCTCCCTGTTCCCTGCCACTGCTGTGCCCGACTTAACACCTCTGCTGGCAGCCCGGGTGAGAGCCCAGCCAGGTGAGGTGTAAGCCAAGCTACATTCCAGTGTCAAGGCCCAGAGCTCACTCCTCAGCCCGGGAGGAGGGGGAGGACCGTTGGCCAAGGTGTTTTGCCTCTCTGGGCCTCAGTTTCCCTGTCTGTAAACAGGAAGTGGAGAGAGATATGGCATAACTCAAATGCTCTCCAATGATACTCTAGGAAGTGGGCTATGACAGTGACATCCTGTAGCAGGTCTCAGATCTTCCTTGCAAAGTGACCCCTGGATCTGATACATCAGCACTACGGAAGAGTCTCCCCGGATGTTATCTGCAAGTGAGGACAATGACAGCCACCTCGGGAAGCGTGCTGAGCATTCGACCACGGGGTCTCAAACTGGTGGCCCATAGGCCAGTGCAACCACAAGTCTTTTGAAATGACCCAAAATGTTTTGTGTGTTTGGTTTTCAGGTGAATTCATGCTGACATCTCAAAAATAAGAGGCCAGGCTGGGCGCGGCAGTTCATGCCTGTAGTTCCAGCACTTTGGGAGGTGGAGGCAGGGGGATTGCTTGAGGCCATGAATTCGAGACCCTCTCAGGCAACACAGTGAGACCCTGTCTCTACAAAACTAGATGAATAATTAGCTGGGTGTGGTGGTGCGGCCAAGTAGTCCCAGAAACTCGGGAGGCTGAGGTGGGAAGATCACTTGAGCCTGGAAGATAGAGGTTGCAGTGAGCTGTGATCATGCCACTGCACTCCAGCCTGGGCAACAGAGCAAGACCCCATCTCAAAAGTAATAAATAAATGAGTAAATAAATAAGACACCTCACATAAAATCCAGAATCTCTAAAGATCTGGCAGTACTCGGCTCCCATTTCCATATGGCAGTGATCCCCTGGAGCTGTCCGCTTTAGGCAAGCTCTGGGGGCTCCAGCTGGCCGCAGTCTCCACAACTCACTACCACCCCACGCCTGCCTGCTTGCTTCCTGTGCCTCATCTGCCTGCAACTCACCGCGTCTGAGTTTTCAACTTTTCTATCCTTTTCAGTATAGACTACACCTGCAGGGAGTTATTTCTGGACTTTATTCTGGGCGTTTCTGAGCACTCGCTGTATGCCAGATCTGCATTCTTCTCTCCTGCTTCCTCTCTCTGTCATACAGCTGGAATTTTAAGAAGCACTGTCTTCGTGCCAGACTATTCATTGCTGGTTATGAGCGACAGACTCAGGAGCCAGCCTGCCTGGGTGAGTGCCAGTCCCAACGTCACCCCTTTCTAGCTGTGTGACTTAAGCTCTCTGGGCCTTGGTTTCCTCCTCTGTAAAATGGGGATAATGCTGGTATCCACCTCACCAGGTGCACGTGATGACTAGATAGAGTAATAAATGCATAGATCACCTAAAATGAGATCTGGCCCATGGTCAGGCTATATAGTGTTAGCTGCTACTATTTTATTTGTTTATTTATTTTTATTTATTTATTTATTTTGAGGCAGAGTCTATCTCCGTCACCCAGTCTGGAGTGTAGTGGTGCAACCTCTGCCTCCTGGGTTCAAGCCATTCTCCTGACTCAGCCTCCTGAGTAGCTGGAATTACAGGCGTGCGCCACCATGCCCAGCTAATTTTTGTATTTTTAGTAGAGAAAGGGTTTCACTATGTTAGCCAGGTTGGTCTCGAACTCCTGACCTCAAGCGATCCACCCTCCTCAGCCTCCCAAAGTGTTGGGATTACTGGCATGAGGCACCGCGCCTCGCCTATTTTTATGATTATTATCATTCTTGGGACTGGGACCCTGCCAGTAACGCTGTCCCCACTTCAACCAGAAAAGAGTGCTCTAATGCCGGCAGCCTAGGTTCAGGTCCCAGCCCTGCTCTGACTCCTCAGAGTGACCCTGGACAAGCTCTGGCCTGTCCCTAGCCTCAGCCTCCCAGCCCAGCGCACCTGGTGCTCCGCCTGGGGGAAGCGCTCCTCCACGCGCCGGTGCAGTTGCTTGAAGGCGAGGCGCATGGCAGGCGGGCAGCGCCCCACCGAGCCCATGATGGCGTCCACGATGGGCCCCAGGTAGCCCGTCAGCAGCCCCAGGCTGGTCTCCCGCATCTGCTCCTCCGAGGGTGCGCCTTTGAAGGAGATCCTCCTGGAGGGGCGGGCGGAGCAGCTCAGCCTCGGGGCTCAGCATCTGCCTGCCCCAAACCCTCCACCAGCCCAAGCTCAGAGAGGACCCATCTTTCCCACACCTCCGCAGCCTCCCTCCTGCCCCTTCCTATTGGGTTTCTTGCTGTTGCTCAAACAGGATGAGCTCATTCCCACCTCACAGCCTTTGCATTGGGCTCATCTCCCTCCCCAGAATGCTCTCCCATTAAATCTCCACAAGACCCCCTTTCTCACTGCCTGTAAGTCTTTGCTTCGATGTCCCCTTTCCTGTGAGGTTGCCCCTGTCCCCGCCCTAGGAATATGGCAGGCCTCTCCCCTGCCTCGTTTCCTTACATTCCTTAGTTCCCTTCAATAACCTTTTCCCGACCGGGCACAGTGGCTCATGCCTGTAATCTCAGCACTCTGGGAGGCCAAGGCGGCGGGTCACTTGAGATCAGGAATTCAACACCAGCCTGGCCAACATGGTGAAACTTCATCTCCACCAACAAATACAAAAATTAGCCCAGTGTGGTGGTGCACAGCTGTAATCCTAGTTACTCAGGAGGCTGAGGCAGGAGAATCACTTCAACTTGGGAGGTGGAGGTTGCAGTGAGCCAAGATTGTGCCACTGCATTCCAGCCTGTGTGACAGAGAGAGACTCCCTCTCAAAAAAAAAAACCAGAAAACAATAAGCCTTCTTCTTCCAGTTGCTCATTATCTGTCCCCCCCCAGAATAGGGACTTGGGACTGTTTGTTCCCTCCTGTATCCTCAGTGTTCAGCCCAGAGCCTGGCACTCAATTGTTTTGTTTGGTGGATGATAGAACAGCAGTTTCCATCTGCAATCACCGTGTTCCTTTCTTTCCCCACAGATTGAGGGTCTGTCTTGCCCACACCCAGCCCCACTGTGTCCTGGACCCAATCTGCAGAGCCCTGGATTCATTGTCTCTGGCAGGGTCTCATTTAATCCTAACAGCAACTTGATTACTGCTCCCATTTAACAGAGAAGAAAACTGAGGCTCAGAGAGATTACTGGGGAGATGGCACAGCTGAGATTAGAACTCAGGCCTGCCAACTCCAGAGCCTGCCTGCTATCCTGCCCTGCCCAGGTCTCTTGATGCCCTTTCCCCATGGGTGCCCACTGAGTCTCCTCCATTCTTGTCAAGTGTGCTGGAAAAGCCCTCGACTTGGAGTCTCACAGATGGACTGGGCCCTTCTGCTCAGGGCCTGGGACAAAATCCCTGCTTTGTAACTTCCTGGCTATGTGACCTCAGGCAGGTGACCTTCCCTCTCTGAGGCTCAGTTGCATCATCAGTAAGAGGGGGTCCTGATGTCTGCCTCTAAGGTAGTCAGAAGGTGTGGACAGCACAAGGAAAGACACTCTCCTGTCTCTGCCACAGTCCCCAATGGATACCCCAGCAATCGTTTTCCACAGCCCCAGGCTTCCGGGCCAGATAGGAGAAGGTTCTGGAGAGAAAGGAGGAGGAGCCCATGGAGGGGCGGAATGAGCTCCAGCCACTGCTGTGCTTCCTTGCAATCTCACTGAGCACTCCACCATCTCCCTTGTAGGCAGGCCCACTCAGGGACTGCCAGCAGCATGGTGATAAAGATCACCAATGTCAGCGAACCACAGCACCACAGTAAGAAAGATCACTAATGTCAGGGACCCCCAGCACCACAGTAATAAAGATCACTGGCCGGGCGCAATGGCTCACACCTGTAATCCCAGCACTTTGGGAGGCCTAGGCAGGTGGGTCACGAGGTCAAGAGATCGAGACCATCCTGGCCAACATGGTGATACCCCATCTCCACTAAAAATACAAAAATTAACTGGACGTGGTGGCGCACGCCTGTAGTCCCAGCTACTCAGGAGGCTGAGGCGGGGGAGAATCTCTTGAACCAGGGAGGCGGAGGTTGCAGTGAGCCAAGATCGTGCCACTGCACTCCAGCCTGGCGACAGAGTGAGACTGTCTCTCAAAAAAAAAAGTCACGAATGCTTGTGGAGCACATGCATAACTCAGTTAAGTCCCACACACCATGGAGCAGCGGTCATGAGTCCACGCTTCAGGCCACAATATTCTCACAAGCTGGATAAGGGATATTTTAGAAGTAATATGTGCATTAAGTAGAAGAACATTAGATCAATATTTTAGGTTTTTTAATCTTAAAAAATTTGATTATGCCAGGCGAAGTGGTTCACACCTGTAATCCCAGCACTTTGAGAGACCAAGACAGGAGAATTGCTTGAGCCCAGGAGTTCAAGAGCAGCCTGGGCAATGTGACGAAATCCCATCTCTGCTAAAAATGCAAAAACTTAGCTGGTCATGGTGATGTGTGCCTGTAGTCTCAGCTACTCCGAAGGCTGAAGTGGGAGAATTACCTGAGCCCAGGAAGTTGAGGCTGCAGTGATCCATGGTCACACTACTGCACCCCAGCCTGGGTGACAGAGTAAAACCCTGTCTCAAAGCACACACACACACACACACACACACACGTGCACGAAAACAACTTAACAACTAAGGTATAGAAGTTTTGGCAATTTTGTCCACCAGTATTGGCAGAGCTGGGATTACAAACCTAGGGAGCTTAGTATCAGAGTCCCAAACATAACCCCTATACTATACAGCCTGAGGATCTAAGGGCTCATGTGTAAGGCTTTGAGCTCAGCCACTGAGCTCCTGAGCAGCCGTACCCCCAGGGTGGGTGGCAGTCAGCATCGACCCAGTCCCCAGACAGGGCTCCAGGTAGCCAAGGGAGGCCATCTGAGGGTCAGGGTTTTGCTCACCGGGTGCGGCCCAGGTCCATCTTGGAGGGATCCAGCTCCATGTACTTCTTCTCCTCAAAGACACGGCTAATCACAGGCTTCAGGACCTCATGCAGATAGGGCATGCCCACGAGCTGGGGGTAGGGGGCACCACACGAGGCGGGGCTGAGGGCAAGGCCGGTACATGCCCATGAGCTGGACACAGGGGGGACCATGCAGGGAGAGGTTCAGAGAAAGGCCAGGGCTGGGGTGGGGGACACACCCAGGTGCAACTCAGGGCGAGGCCTGGCACCAGCCACCAGCACTGCAGCTCAGCCACCCAGTGCTGTCTGAAGCCAGCCGAGTGCGGGATCCAGGCAGGCACTGGGAAGGACATACTCGAGGAAGCCGCGCCTGGCGCCCCCCCACCCCACCCCCTGCCAGGCCTTCACCTACTCACCTTCATAAACTGTTCCATCGACTTGGATGCCAGGGAGTTAGAACGGAAGAGGGTGTTGGGATCCACTGGGAGGGCAAAAGGAAGTGTTTTCTGGGATTTCAGGAGCTGCACCCAGCTCACCCCACTTACCCAAGGTGGGGGTCATGATTCTTCCAGCCCCAAGAATCAGAAAGACCCAAAACATCAACCCGATTCACAGTACAGAGGCCCAGAGTGGTTAAGTGAACTGCCTGAGGTCACAGCTCATGAGTGGCAAAACCAGGGCCTGAGCGGGCAATTGGGCTCCCAGTTGTCTGGGGGTGCACAGTACAGGGACCCACAGAAAAAAAAGCCCTTTCCCCCTGCCTGATACCTCCCCATTCCTCCCCCAGGGACCCTCCTGCAGGCCCATCACTGGGGAGGGGGGATGATGGCGGGGGGTCGTGCGGGCAACTCACTGGTCCGAGCCACCTCACGCCGGGTGAGATAGTCCAGAAAGCGTCCAGCCAGTCCCCGGCCAAGAAAGAGTTTCACCAGCTTGGTGGCAAGGTCCTGGCGGCAGTCCCCGAAGGTCAGCTCTTCCAGCAAAGCCAGGGGGCTAGCAGTGTCCTCCTAGATGGGGATGTGAGGCAGAGGTGACCTCGGCCCCTGGGACCCCCAAAGCTGATGGGCCTAGATAGGGCTCCATGAGGCAGGGGAGTCCAGGATCCAGACCCCCCCTCACCCCCTGGTAGCATTGCTTGCCTGCCACACCCACCTCTGCTGGCCCCAGCACAGACTCCATGAGCAGCTCCACGAGAGGCTGGTAACACTGGGAGGGCAGGACGCAGTCCTCGATCAGGCGCACCTTCAGGCGCAGGGCACCCAGGCTCCCCCTGTCCAGGATCAGATCATAAGAAAATGAAAGATCCGACTGGGTGCGGTGGCTCATGCCGGTAATCCCAGCACTTTGGGAGGCCGAGGTGGGTAGATCACTTGAGGTCAGGAGTTTGTGACCAGCCTGACCAACATGGCGAAACCCCATCTCTACTAAAAATACAAAAAGTAGCCAGCGTGGTGGCACACACCTGTAGTCCCAGCTACTCAGGAGGCTGAGGCAGGAGAATCACTTGAACCTGGGAGGCAGAGGTTGAGATTGTGCCGCTGCACTCCAGACTGGGTGACAGAATGAGACTCCATCTCAAATAAAAAGAAAAAGAAAATAAAATACACAATGCTTTTACGGAAGAGCACAAGTGCGCATGGGCAGGCGTGAAGAGCCACGAGAGGCCAATGGGCACACATGGGAAGAGGGTGGATGTTCGCAAAACAAGCCAGGTGTGGGCAGGTATAGACACGTGTGGACAGGTGTGAACAGGGGTAGGCAGGTGCAAACAGGTAAAAATAGGAATGTACAGCCTGAGCATTGTGGCTCACACCTGTAATCCCAGCACTTTGGGAGGCCGAGGCAGACGGAGGTCAGGAGAGGTCAGGAGATTAAGACCATCCTGGCTAACACGGTGAAACTCTGTCTCTACTAAAAATACAAAAAAATTAGCTGGGCATGGTGTCACACACCTGTAATCCCAGCTACTTGGGAGGCTGAGGCAGGAGAATCACTTAAACCCTGAATACGGAGGTTTCAGTGAGCTGAGATCGCACCACTGCACTCCAGCCTGGGCGACAGAGCAAGATTCCATCTCAAAAATAAAAAAGGAATGTACACAAGCAATGTAAACAGCTGTGGCCAGAGTGGATAGATGTGGCCGGTGTACACAAATTATGTACAGGATGTGTGGACAAGATGAGTGTCAGCGGTGTGGCCAGTACAAACAGGTGTGAACTGATCTTGATGGGTATAAACAAGACAGGACAAGCAGAGATGGTTTAACCAAGTGTGCTCAAGAATGAACAGTATGGACACGTGTGGAAGGACCCAAAGTTCTGAATATACATCAAGTGTGAACCAACATGTTTGCACATGAATAGGTGAATGGGTATAAAGCAAACTCATGTGAACTTATGTAAACACATTGAGAGACCGTCTGTAGACAGTTGTCAAACGGATGAATGCATGAATGAAGTGGCATAGTTATAGTGCATGGAATGGCATGGGCTCTGCCCACAAGCTGTGGATGCTGCCTGACGTGGCTCCAGCCTGGCCATCTCCCTCTGCACCCACATTTACCCAGAATCCTCCTCTGCTCTGGGAAAGGGCAGGAGGCGGAACCAGCCATTGGGCGGCTTCTGCTGGAGGGTCTTCGGAGAGAACTCCACCTTTAGGGAGAGACACACAGACCCTCAGCCGGGCCCTGCCCTGCTCAGGTCTCACCCAGTCCTGGAAGAGCAGACTGCCCACCCACAGAGGGACAGAATGACCTGCCAGGGCCCCCTCCTTCTCTCCGGCAAGTCCCAAATTATCAGCTCCTGCCAGGACACTGAGGGCATCCCAGGTACACTTAATTTACAGTTGAGGAAACTGCGGCTCAGAGACGTGGAGTGACTTGCCCAAGGTCACACAGCTGCTAGAGATAGCATGTCTGAACTGAGTGTATTTTCAGCTCTGTTTAGGGACATAAATTTCATCTATCAAAAGGAATGAGGACAGCTCTGAAGCCCCCACCTTCCTCTCTTTTAAAAGGACTTTATAGAGATGGAACTCACATCCCAAACAATTCACCTTTTTAAAGTGTACTATTCTATGATCTTTAGTGTATTCACAGAGTTGCTGCAATTACTTGTGCTGCTGATTCCAGAACATTGTCTACGAGCCCTAAAAAAGCCTGTACTCATGACCAGTCACTTCCTGCTCCCCAGCCCCTGGCAACCACCGAACAGCTTTCTGTGTCCATAGATTTGCCTATTCCAGACATTTCGTATAAACGGAATCATACGTGTTTTGCGGGGCGAGGGGGGCTGGCTTTTTCCGCTTAGCATAATGGTTCATCCATGTTGTAGCATGTGTCGGTACAGTAAGTCCTGACTCACAACGTGTAAGGAAATCAAATATACCATGGCTAATTACTATAAGCAAGAATTTAGGTCAGGCGGGTGGCTCATGCCTGATATCCCAGCATTTTGGGAGGCTGAGGTAGGCAGATCACTTGAGGTCAGGAGTTCGAGGCCAGGCTGACCAAACATGGTGAAACCCTGTCTCTATTAAAAATAAAAAAAAAATTAGCCAGATACGGTGGTGTGTTGTAATCCCAGCTGCTTGGGAGGCTGAGGCAAAATAATTGCTTAAACTCGGGAGGTGGAGGTTGCAGTGAGTTGAGTTCATGCCACTGCACTCCAGCCTGGGCAACAGAGCAAGATTCCTTCTCAAAAAAAAAAAATTAAAAATTAAAAGATAAGCAAGAGTTAAGTTCCTACAGTATACAGTACGTCATTTTTCTTAAGGATACAGTTTCCAAGAACCTGTGGATGATATTAATTGAGGACTTACTGTACCGAATTCCTTTTTATGGCTGAATAATATTCCATTGTATCAAGAGACCACATTTTGTTTATGTATGGTGGACACTTGAGTTTTCTCCATTTTGGGCTGTTATGACCCATGCTGAACAGTAATGTCAGAGTTTTGTGTGTGAACATAGGTTTTCATTTCTTTGGGGTATATACCTAAGAGAGGAATTGCTAGGTCACAGAGTAACTCTATCTTTATTTGAGAAACTACCAGTCTGTTTCCAAAGATGGGAAAACCAAGAGAAAAACTGTGAGCCTAGGACTTCCAGGAGTAGGAGTTAAGGGCGTGGGTCTGGAGTCAGAGAGATCCGAACTCAAATCCTGGCTCTGCTCTTTCTCAGCCATATGACCTGGAAAAAGCCACTTAGCCTCTCTGAGCCTCAGTGTTCCCATCTGTAAAATGGGGATAGCAATAGACCCAGCCTCAAAGAGTGGCCATGAAGGTTAAGCAGCGAGGCTCTGTGGGAGGGACACTCAGTACAGGCCAGCACATAGTCATCTGTCATGCTCTCATCCCAGAATAAGAATCTGGGCCCACCCTGTGATCTTGGGTAGGTTCCTGTACCTTTAACAGCCTCAGTTTCCTCACCTGTACAATAGAGCAATGGAACTGCATCACCCAGGCCTAACCAGGAGAACCTGATGAGCCAGCTGCACATCCACCCTTCTGGGAGCCAGGACTCAGCCCATCTCATCTTCCCCCTTGGAGGCACTGAGGAGCCATGGAGGGTGTTGCAGGGAGTGAGGCTCACCATGCCCAAGAAGTCGTTCTTGCCCACCATGTCCCAGTCCCAGAGCTCCACCCGAAGTGGGGACGGGGCACCTGGCATCTCCCGCAGCTCCAGCACTTCATCCCAGTGCGGGAAGCGAGTTTTCTTGATGGTCTGAGGACGAAGGAAGTGGCCTGTGAGTGGGAGAGCTGATGGGGACCCCCACCCCACCACCAGATGCCCCACTCCTTCCCAGTTTCATTCCCCACCACTCACTGAGGTCTCCAAGCTCTGGCTGCCCCAAAACACACGTGCAAATGGGTCAGATGTGCCAGAGATGTCTCTGGGAGCCAGGTCCCTGGGAACAGATGGGGAAAGGAGTGAGGGAACACAGCACTCAACACAGCCTTGGAAAGGTTGGTTAGAGTAGATCATTCCAATGTCCCTGGTTTCCAGGGCAACGAACTATTCCACTGTAAGCGTCCAGCTAGGGATACTCTTCACCTTGCCCATCAAGACCCAGTGTCTTCCTGTCATCACCCTGTGGGTAGGCACTCGTATGTCCCTATTTTCCAGATAAGGAAATGAGGCACCAAAAAGTCCTGTCCTGCATCACAAAGCCCAGCAAGTAGAAGTGCAGTGGGGGTGGCGGGGAGAGCCTTAGGTTCCCTGGAGGCTGCAGATGGGAAACTTGATGCAAAGGTTCAAAGCCTGGCTCTGCACTCATTGGCTAGGGGACACTAGGAAAAGTCACTTCCCCGCTGTAAGCCTTCATTTCCTCACCTGGAAAATGGGAGTAATAACAGACCAACCTCATAGAGCCGAGGATGAGATCGGATGATGTGTGTGAAGGGCCTAGCATAGCACCTGGCAGGCGGTGGCTGCTCAGTTCATTTATTCATTCAACAAACACCCATGCCCACACCTTGTCTAGGACCCAAGAGAAGGCACGAGGCAGGGACGCCTTGCCGTTGGTTGCCATGACAACCCAAAAGTCTTACTCCAGGCAGCTTCCCCATCCCTCCTTCTTGAGGTTTCCCAAACCCAGGAACACACCACCACCCCACCCCCACACCGGGGGCTGCTTCCTTCTTCCTCTTGCTCCCTTCCCACCCTGCTCAGCATCCAAAGCCTTCTTTGGTTTCCTAGGAACTGGCCCGGTTGCTAAGCGACAGCAATCAGTCCCTCTCATGCCTGCAAGGATCCTGCACAGCCCTGTGGCTGGGGAAGGGGCCATGGACACAAAAAAGACAAGGAGCCCCTGCCCCCTGCTGAGTCCTTCAGCCTGTCCCCTGCCTCCCTGGTTCTCCCTCAACCAGACTCTAGGGAGACCCAGCTGGGGCCAAGGCTGGAAGCAAAAGTCTGGAGGTGGTGGGAGAGGCCCAGAGAGGGCAAGAAAGGGTTTTATGGTCACACAGCAAGCTAGAAATAGGAGGCCCTTCCCAATCTGGGCAGGGATTTGCCTAAAAGTGAGAGCTGGGGAGGTGAAAAACAGGCAGCAAGACAGAATGAGAGAGAAAGGGGAAGGGTGGAGGCATTTGGGGGAGCAAGATGACAGAGAGCTGAGGAAGGGAGAAGGGGATGGCCATGATGAGTCGGCAAGAGGGAGGATGTGCGTCCCATGAGCTGCTGCCCCTGGAGGGCCACCTGTGGGTTTTACTGGTCTTGCACCCATCTTCTGTCTGATTTTTCTTTGGGACAGAACCTGTCTTTCTCACTACCCCTCTCACATGACTTAGTGGGGGCCAATCCCTCCCTCTGCCCCAGGAATGGGCTTGTGACTCAGGTCTGACCCATTATTCAATGTAATTGGTTCAGAGATAGGCATGTGCCCCAACCTGAGCCAGTCAAAATTAATCCCAGGACAGTGATTAGAAATGGTAGGAAATAGAAGTGTTTTGTTGTTGTTGTTGGAGTGGCTAAGCTGGCAGGGGGCCAGCCTGGAGCTGCTAGGGCCATCTCTCACCTGGGGAGAGGCTGCCTAGGAACAAAGCTAACACAGAGATCAGCAGAGCTAAAAGACAGATTCCTAATGGCATCGTTTAAGCACCTGGATCCAGCCATGCCTGAAGCTATATGTCAGTCATATGAGCCAATAAAGTACTTCTTTTGCTTAAGCCAGTATGAATTGGGTATTTGTCAGTTACAATTTGATGACTACACCTCCACACTCACCTGTCACCTGTCATCCTGAGTGTCTGGTCTGTTGCTGCCAGTCCCTGGGGACTCAATAGGATTTTGCCCCAGGAACTTACAACCTGGTGATCTTGGACTATTCGTCCATACATGGAACCTGACTGTCAGCCCAGAAGTGCCCCAAGAGTGAGGAGGTCCCAAAGGCAAGGCAGCAGGGGAGACCCAGGGGACTCCTGCTCATTCTCAGACTACCCTCCACACCACCTCCACCTTGAGCATACCTGGCCTGAAGCACATGGCAGCGAAGGCAGCGGCCCCGCCCATCCTCCAGTATCTGTACCGACAGGCAAATCTCACCCTGCACTTCTGCATCTGGATCCACTCGGCTCAGGTTGATCCAGCTGTCAATCCCTGGAGGTCATAGGCACCAGCATGTATGAAGTGTCTACCATATACTGGACATTGTGTTAACTTAAAAATCCAATTAGCATTATTTTCATTATTATTATTATTATTATTTGAGACAGGGTCTGGTTCTGTTGCCCAGGACAGAGTGCAGTGGCACGATCTTGGCTCACTGTAACCTCTGCCTCCTGGGCTCAAGCGATTCTCCTGCCTCAGCCTCCTGACTAACGGGGACTTCAGGTATGCACCACCATGCCTGGATAATTTTTGTATTGTTTTGTAAAGGTGGGGTTTCACGATGTTGACCAGGCTGATCTTGAACTCCTGAGATCAAGTGATCCACCCACCTCAGCCTCCCAAAGTGCTGAGATTATAGGCATGAGCCACTACGCCCTGCCTCAATTAAAATTTAAAATGTGTTAAGACCCTGGCTTCTGATACAGGTGCTGCAATTATCCCCATTTTCAGATGAGGAAAATGAGGCACAGGGAGGAAGAGCTTTGTCCACGGTCCCACAGCTAGCAAATGGCAGAGCTAGAATTTGAACGCAGGCGGTGTAGTTAGTTTTAGGGCCAATGCTAGGAGCCATGTGCTGTCACACACTTCACCCTGATATAAAAAGAACTCCATCATGTCATCCCAACATACTCTCCCCTCAAAACAAAAAAAAATCTTGGGCATTTCTCCCTATTTCGCTCAACACTTTGAAAGATATTGTTCCAGTGACTTCTGGCTTTCCATCACCAGGCTGGAGTGCGGTGGCGTGGCACAATCTCGGCTCACTGCAGCTTCAGTCTCCCAAGCTCAAGCAATCTTCCTGCCTCAGCCTCCCCAGTAACTGGAACTACAGATGTGCACCACCACAGCCAGCTAATTTTGTGTGGTTGTTGTAAAGATGAGGTTTTGCCATGTTGCGCAGGCTGGTCTTGAACTCCTGAATCCAGGCCATCTGCCTGCCTCGGCCTCCCAAAGCTCTGGGATTACAGGCGGAAGCCACCGTGCCCAGCCTTTTCTACCTAATACAATTCTAAGGACTGTGTCTTTGATGCATTGCAGTTTCATCCCAATGCGTCTAGATACAGATTTTTAAAATCTTGCTTAAAATTTAAAATTGTGCTTCTTCTATTTATGGAATCATATCCCTCCTTTAGTTCTGTAAAATTCTAGATCAATTTTTAAAAATTATTTCCTCTTCCCAATTTTTGTTATGACTTTTGCCTGTCTCTAATTTTTCAAATTCTACCCTTCTGGAACTCTAGTTAAATAAATGTTAAACCTCCACAGTTATTTTCCATGTCTCTGAACTTCTATTTTTTTTTCCTTCTTTTCCTCTAAGATGAATTCTGAATAATTTCTCTAGACTTTTCTTCCAGTTCACTAAATCTCCCTTTAACTGTGAATAATCTGATGTTTCACTCAGCCATTTAAATTTTTTATTTCAACACTTATACTTACCTCTAAAAGTGTTACTTGGTTCTTTTTAAAAATCTGCCTACATAATTATTTGTAATTTATTGCTGTTGTTGCTGGCCTTTCTTGTGATCATATATTTTATTTCTTTAAATCTGATTTTTTAAAAAATCCTGCATATTATAATTACAGAATCTAAAGTCTTTTTGGGTCTAAATCAGATGATTATTGTTTCTGCTGACTATTGCCTATGGTATCTCATTTCCTTGTGTGTTTGCTGATCTTTGATTGTGAAATCATGTTTGTTTGATCTTACTCTGTGGAAAACCTAAGTGAAGATGCTTATCTCTGGAGAGGAGCATAAGCATGAGACCCTTGAGGGTCTCAGCCTAATGGCGAATCCTCATGTCGAGTAACATCCACCTTTCCCCAGTACAAGTTTTAGTCTCTTTGTTGACTGTAGAATTGATATTGATGTTTGCTTTCGGGGAAATCCTTCGTGATCTCCTTGCTTTTTGTTTATCATTCCCTGTTAGGTTTTAGCTAATGGTGTTTGTTTTTGTTTTCATTTTTGTTTGAGATGGAGTCTCACTCTGTTACCCAGGCTGGAATGAAGTGGCATGATCTCAGCTCACTGTAACCTCTGCCTCCCAGGTTCAAGCGATTCTCCTGTTTCAGCCTCCCAAGTAGCTAGGGTTACAGGTGCCTGCAATCATGCCCAGCTTATTTTTGTATTTTCAGTAGAGACAGTTTTCACCACGTTGACCAGGCTGGTCTTGAACTCCTGACCTCAAGCGATCCAGACAGTTTTCACATGTTGACCAGACTGGTCTTGAACTCCTGACCTCAAGCGATCCGCCAGCCTCAGCCTCCTAAAGTGCTAGGATTACACATGTGAGTCATCCCACCCAGCCTCATAATTTGAGATAAAAAAAATACTGAGGGATTTCCTGTTCTGTAAAGAAGTTTGGCCTGGCGTGGCAGCTCATGCCTGTAATCCCAGCATTTTGGGAGGTCAAGGCGAGCTGATCACCTGAGGTCAGGAGTTCAAGATTAGCCTGGCCAACATGGCAAAAGCCTGTCTCAAAGAAAATACAAAAAGAAAATTAGCCAGACATGGTGGTGCACACCTGTAATCCCAGCTACTCCAGAGGCTAAGGCAGGAGAATCGCTTGAACCTGAAAGGCAGAGGTTGCAGTGAGCCAAGATCATGCTACTGCACGCCAGACTGGGTGACAGAGCAAGACTCTGTCACACACACAAAAAAAAGTTCCAGAAGTCCAACAATGTATTAGGAATCCTATTTAATCCAGGATCTTACTGTTGTGTAGCAGGAGAGCGCTTTTGAAGTCCCATCTCTCGTCTCTCTATCCCACTGCTGCCTCCACATTTCTGTCCTGCTTAAATAAATAAAAACCCCCACACGCATGCAGACACATGGACATCTTCCTTCGTTTCTTGCTCCCTGTTCTGTGGGAACGTGGTCTTTCTTCCCAAGTCCACAAGTTCCTGCAAGCCAGGCCTCGTACTTCATTCATTTAATTCCACTTCCCTGGGAGGATGTTTGAGGCACACCGGGTACAGCTCAGTGGGCAGATTAAGAGGACAGATTTTGGAGGCAGACACAACTTGGGTTTGACTTCGATTTCTGCACCTTCTGGAAGGGCAAGTCACCTCCCCTCTCCACGCCACTGTAAACTGGAGATCATTCTGGAAGGGCAAGTCACCTCCCCTCTCCACACCACTGTAAACTGGAGACCATTCTGGCGCAGACTTCACTGGCATGTTGAGAATTAAAGGTAACGGGCTGAGCATCATGCCCGGCAGATATAAGCCATTGTGAAATAGGAGCAATGATTATAATGAAGATCAGCACGTAGTAGGTTTTCAACTAATTCCCACTGAGGGAAATAATGCATTATTCAAGAAATGGTATTGAGACAGTTAATAGTCATGTAGACAAAAAGTAATGAAGTTTAATCCTTACTACATACCTTATATCTAGGCAAATTCCAAATAGATCAAAGACTTAATTTTTTTATTCATGCAATAAATAGCCAGGCATGGTGACTCACACCTGTAATCTCAGCACCTTGTAAGGCTGAGGCAGGAAGATTGCTTGAGGCCAGGAGTTCAAGATCACCCTGGCCAGCAGAGTGAGACCTTATCTCTACAAAACAAACAAACAAATATATATGCAATACACTAATGTTAGAAGAAATTATGTTTTAAAATGTTTCTCTTAATCTTAGAGTTGGGAAGGTCTTTTTAGGTCTAACAGAAAGTTCAGAGCCAAAAGAAAAATATGAGATTGAAAATAGAAAAAGAAATTGTATACATGAAAAAATTATAGTCAAAGTCAAAACATAAGAGAAAATGGAGAAAAAATATTGCAGCTAATATGACAAAGAATTAACTCCCCCAATATGTAAAGAGCTCCTACAAATCAATAAGAAAAGGCAAACAACATAGTGTGGGGCAAAATTCATGAATAATATGAATAGACAATAAATGGAAGAGGAAATAAAGTGATTCTTCAAAACTGTATATAAAAAAGGTTTTCGATTTGACTCATGGAGAAGTACAAAGCAAACCTATGCTGAGGCAATATTTCACCCATCAGATACACAACCAAACGTTTTGAGAACTGTTTGCGAGAGAGCGTGGGGTGAGTCAATGGTTACATCCTCCATGGAGGGTGATTTAGCAACAACTATCAAGTATACAAATGCATGTGCTCTTCAATTCACCTCTAGGAATTTATCTGACTGATGGATAGAACTTACATATGTGTGAAATTATATTTGTACAGGCCAGTTATTGTAGCATTGCTTGAGCCAGGGAAAGACTGCGAACTCCCTAGATGCCACCAATAGGGAACTAGCTAAATAAACAGTGGTATAGCCACACAATGGAGCACCACGAAGCCATAGGAAACGAAGAACACAGAAACTCTTGAGAGCACTGTCATAGAAAGATCTCAGAGATACTTAGTGAAGTAAAAAGGCAAGATATAGGCTGGGCATGGTGGCTCATGCCTGTAATCTCAGCACTTTGAGAGGCTGAGGCAGGTGGATCACCTGAGGTCAGGAGTTCAAGACCAGTCCAGCCAACATGGTGAAACCCTGTCTCTACTGAAAACACAAAAATTCGCCAGGTGTGGTGGCAGGTGCCTTTTATCCCAGTTAGGAGGCTGAGGTAGGAGAATTGCCTCAGCCTGGGAGGCAAAAATTGCAGTGAACCGAGATTGTGCCATTGCACTCCAGCCTGGGAGAGAGAGCAAGACTCCATCTCAAAAATTAATTAATTAATAAAAAATTTTTTTAAGGCAAGATACAGAGCAGAGTGTAAAAGGCTGCAATTTGCATAAGCACAGAAGAAACACAGATAGTGCAGTATTAAGAGCACAGACTCAGCTGAGTGCAATGGCTCACACCTGTTACCACAGCACGGGGAGGCTGAGGCAGGTGAATCACTTGAGACCAAGAATTTAAGACCAGCCTGGTTTCACATGGTGAAACCCTACCTCTACAAAAACAAAAATTATCCAGGCGTGGTAGTGCATGCCTGTAGTCCCAGCTGCTTGGGAGGTTGAGGCCACAGTGAGCTGAGATTGCAGCACTGTGTCACAGCCTGCATGACAGAATGAGACCCTGTCTCTCACGCACACACAAAAGCACAGACTCTGGAACTAGACAACTTTGGTTCAAATCCTGGCTGCCTCACTTATTAATGTGATCTTGACTTCATTTAAATGTTAAATGACTTCATTTAACCCTCTGTGCCTCAGTTTATTCACCTGTAAAGTGGGCATTAATAATTAAAGCACCTACCTCTCAGGGTTATGATGAACCTACTTCACAGGGTTACGATGGTAACTGAGACTGTACATGTAAAGAACTTAGTGGTCAGCGTATTTATTTATTTATTATACATAAATATATATGTTTATACGTGTAATAAATATATATGTTTATACGTGTAATAATAAATATATATGTTTATACGTGTAATAATAAATATATGTTTATACGTGTAATAATAAATATATGTTTATACGTATAATAATAAATATATGTTTATACGTATAATAAATATATATGTTTATACGTATAATAATAAATATATATGTTTATACGTATAATAATAAATATATGTTTATACGTATAATAATAAATATATGTTTATACGTATAATAATAAATATATGTTTATACGTATAATAATAAATATGTTTATATGTATAATAATAAATATATGTTTATATGTATAATATATGTTTATACGTATAATAATAAATATATGTTTATACGTATAATAATAAATATATATGTTTATACGTATAATAATAAATATATGTTTATACGTATAATAATAAATATATATGTTTATACGTATAATAATAAATATATGTTTATACGTATAATAATAAATATATGTTTATACGTATAATAAATATATGTTTATACGTATAATAATAAATATATGTTTATATGTATAATATATATGTTTATACGTATAATAATAAATATATATGTTTATACGTATAATAATAAATATATATTTATACGTATAATAATAAATATATGTTTATATATAATAATAAATATATGTTTATACGTATAATAATAAATATATGTTTATACGTATAATAATAAATATATATGTTTATACGTATAATAATAAATATATGTTTATACGTATAATAATAAATACATGTTTATACGTATAATAATAAATATATATGTTTATACGTATAATAATAAATACATGTTTATACGTATAATAATAAATATATGTTTATACGTATAATAATAAATACATGTTTATACGTATAATAATAAATATATGTTTATACGTATAATAATAAATACATGTTTATACGTATAATAATAAATATATATGTTTATACGTATAATAATAAATACATGTTTATACGTATAATAATAAATATATGTTTATACGTATAATAATAAATATATATGTTTATACGTATAATAAATATATGTTTATACTATAATAATAAATATATGTTTATACGTATATTAATAAATATATGTTTATACGTATAATAATAAATATATGTTTATATGTATAATATATATGTTTATACGTATAATAATAAATATATATGTTTATATGTATAATAATAAATATATGTTTATACGTATAATAATAAATATATATGTTTATACGTATAATAAATATATGTTTATACGTATAATAATAAATATATCTTTATACGTATAATAATAAATATATATGTTTATACGTATAATAATAAATATATGTTTATACGTATAATAATAAATACATGTTTATACGTATAATAATAAATATATATGTTTATACGTATAATAATAAATATATGTTTATACGTATAATAATAAATATATGTTTATATGTATAATATATATGTTTATACGTATAATAATATATATGTTTATACGTATAATAATAAATATATGTTTATACGTATAATAATAAATATATGTTTATATATATAATAATAAATATATGTTTGTACGTATAATAATAAATATATATGTTTATATGTATAATAATAAATATATATGTTTATACGTATAATAAATATATGTTTATATGTATAATAATAAATATATATGTTTATATTTATGGTATATAAATGTTTGCTGCTATTACTATTTTTAAATAATCTGCAGTGGTGATGGAGTCTCCCTATGTTATCTAGGCTGCTCTCGGACTTCTGGGCTCAAGTGATCCCCCTGCCTCTGCCTCTGCCTCCCAGGGTGCTGGGATTACAGGGGAGAGCCACCATGCCCAGCCTGCTATTACCACTGTTACTTGCTTATATATGTTTAAAATATTTCTAGAAGGACATACAAGAAGCTGACGATGTCAGGAAGGGAGCAGAGTAGCCGGGTGCTTATTGTCAAATCTGAATAATGAACCAGACAAACAACTGCTCAAAAAGTAAAGACCAGGCTGGGCACAGTGGCTCACATCTGTACTCCCAACGCTTTGGGAGGTCAAGGTGGGAGGATTGCTTGAGCCCAGGAGTTCAAGACCAGCTTGGGCAACATAGCAAGACTCCGTCTCTACAAGATATTTCTGAAAAATTTAGCTGGGTGTGGTGGCGTGCACCTGTAATCCCAGCTACGCCGGAGGCTGAGATGGGAGGATCAATTGAGCCAGCAGTACAGGATTGCAGTGAGCTATGGTAGCACCACCGCACTCCAGCCTGGGGGACAGAGCAAGACCTCGTGTCTAACAACAATTAAAAACAAACAAAAATTAAAGACAAAAGCAACAAGAGAAATAAGTTTCCACTGAAGGCTCTGTGCTTCCTGGTGCCACGTGCTATGCCCCTGAAAATGCCCAGCCTGAGCATGGCCCCCTCCTCCCTCTGCCCCTGCCCCTCGCCCACCTCGGGGGTCTGCTGTAATGGCCTCCTTGCTCAGCAAGATCTTGCCGATGATGTCGTCATGCCTGCAGAAGGGTGGGCACGTGAGGGTCCGAGTCAGGGACTCCCTTGCCCCGCCCAGAGAGAAGTGGGGGCAGGCATCAAGGTCTGGGTGGGAGGGCATGCCCTTGTGGGGTGTGGACCCACATCCCCTCTCCCCTCATGTGCCCAGGCTTGGGTCCCCAACCCACGCATCCCATTTTCCCCAGCCACACACCCAACGGTGTCCTCATCCAGTACATAGAAGGCCAGCTGGTGGAAATCCAGAGGCAGGTGCACAGTGTACTCCTCCCCCCAGAAGGGGCCCAGGCTCTTCCAGACAGTCGCTGTCCTGTGAAAGGAGGTGCAGGGGGCTGGAGGTCCTCGGGCCACACAGGAGGCAGACACCTGGAGACCCAGACACACACACACACGCGCGCACACACACACACACACTGCCCTCTTCCTCCAGCCCAGAGGCACCAACCTCAGATGGACCCCCAGTGCTTCCTCTCAAACACCCTCTCCCCAAAACCTGACCTTTTCCCAGCCAAAGGTCCTCTGAAGGTTCCCCAGCTCCTGAGCCAAAAGGCTCCTCACAGGCCCAGAGAGGGAGAGACAGCAGCAAGGGGCCAGCATGATAACAAGGAGGACAGTGGAGGGGGGAGCTGCAGCTGACCCTCCCCCAGGTGGCTCCCCACCCCCAGCTTCAAGCCCATCTGGACCAGAGCAGGAGCATCCTCAATCCTGCCGTCTCCATAGAAACCAAGGCCTCAGCCACCCACCAGCCCACCCACCCGCATCAGGCCTGCGGGGGCTGAGAAGTGTCCCTCGGCCTGCGGGGGTGGGAGCCAAGCAGGTCTCATTCCGATGTCCCCCTGCAAGACTCACAGACACCCCAAACATCCTCACACCCTCACATGTGTCCACACTGGCGCCTGTATGCCCAAATCAGCAGGCATTGGTGTTCACATGCGTGTCCAGGGCAGCCATGCACACGTGCATGTACACACACACTACATTGGTACACACACGTGAGCCTGTGCCCTGCACACCCCGGAGGACATACGCACGTGGTCACAGGCACTCACACTAGCCCTGCAACATCCCCACCCCCTGCAACTCACAATCAGGCCCAGCTGGGTGGGCACACACACAGATACACACGCATGCACCCTCACATACACACACCCCTAGTGCCCGCAGCACCCGGCAGGCCCGGAACCAGCCAGTCCAGTCAAGCGTGAGATGTCCGCCCCCAGGGAGGCCACTGTGGGAGGCACAGGCTGGCAGCGCTGAGTCAGCCCCAGGGAGCCAGCAGGGGCAGCATCAGGTCCAGAGTGGGAGGGCATCGAGCCAGCTGCTGGGGCAGGTCGGGGAGACGAGCTGGCAATCCCAGCTGTGCACAAAGCACCCACCACCAGGCCCGAGAGTCCCCCTAAGCACTCCTTTTTTGGTTTTTAGACAGTTTTGCTCTTGTTGCCCAGGCTGGAGTGCAGTGGTGCGATCTCCACTCACCACAACCTCCCCATCCCAGGTTTGATTCTCCTGCCTCAGCCTCCCGAGTAGCTGGGATTACAGGCACATGCCACCATGCCCGGATAAATTTGTATTTTTAGTAGAGACGGGGTTTCACTATGTTGGTCAGGCTGGTCTCAAACTCCGGACCTCAAGTGATCCTCCCACCTCAGCCTCCCAAAGTGCTGGAATGACAGGCTGAGCCACCGTGCCCAGCCAGCACTCCTTTAAATGTGAATTCTTGGTCCCAGATTCCCCAGGTCTAGAAAGAGACCCCTCCCTTCCTCCTCTCACCCCAGGCCTGGTATCACCACCCTTTACCTGGCCACCACCTCATCGTCCACTTTCACCAGGCAGTAGGGGTCGCTGCTCCCAGACCTGCAGAATGAGGGGATTTGGGAGGAAGCAGGTTGGGAGGGCAGCCATGAGTGGGGGTTACCAGTCATTACACAGGCAGGGGATATGGAGGCACAGACAGAGAAGGGGACTTGCCCAGGGTCACACAGCAAGTCCAGCTAAGTGGCAGAACCTCAGGGAACCAGCAGATGTCACAGCTGCCCAGGCCACCACCTCTGTGCACTCTGGGCTTCCACTCATAGAAATAAAACAGGGAGGCCTAGGGCCAGGAGGTTCAGAGTCCTAGCCCCAAAAAGCCCCATGCAGAGGCCCGGAGCGTGTGCCAGGGGGTCTTGAACATGTAGCTTCACCACTCTCTGGCGGTGCCATCCGGCGAGTCCCCTTCCCTCTCTGGGCCTCAGTTTCTCTGCTCTAAAAATCAGGCGAGATGTTCACACACACCTCCTGGGGGCTGGAAAAACTCAAATGCTGGGCCAGATCACGGGCCAGCCCCCAGCTCTCCTCTGCCCGGGCCTTAATGCTGTTTCCCCAGCTTTTCCTTTCAATGGGAGCTTCCCTGGGGAGGGGACTTCCCATTCCTCAGCCCTCCATGGGGACAGACTCAGCACTCTCCCTACAGGCACAGACCAGGAGACCCACACCTCAAAATCAACTCTCAAAATCTCTTAAGATGTGCTGCACCCCCTTGAGTAGCTATGAGTCATCGACTCATCCATGCCAGCCCCACTTCATAATAACAATCAAATCCTAAGCTGTCTAGCAGCCCTCACTTCCTCCTCCATCCCATCACACAGGACTCCTTTGTCTTTCTTCAGGCCCCGGGGCAGCCTCAGGGCCTTTGCACCTGCTATTCCCTCTGCCTAAGACACTTTGGTCCTGATACTGCCATGGATGATTCCTTTCTGCCATGTCTCAGTCCAAAGTCACTTCCTGCCAAGTCTCAGTCCAAAGTCACCTCCTCGAGAGCCTGTCCCTGGCCACCACTGTCCTGTCTAAAACAACCTCCACCTAAAATCATCTTCTTTCTTCTTTTATCTTTCTTTCTTTTTTTTTATTTTGAGACAGTCTCACTCTCTGTCACCCAGCCTGGAGTGCAGTGGCACCATCTTGGTTGACACCAACCTCCGCCTCCCAAGTTCAAGCGATTCTTATGCCTCAGCCTCCCAAGTAGCTGTGATTACAGGCACGAACAAGCACGCCTGGCTAATTTTTTGTATTTTTAGTAGAGGCGAGGTTTCACCATGCTGGACAGGCTGGGTCTCGAACTCCTGGCCTCCAGTAATCCACCCACCTTGGCCTCCCAAAGTGCTGGGATTACAGGCATGAACCACCATGCCCAGCCTCCCTTATTTCTCCATATATTTAGTGTCTGTCTCGCCACCTCCCTGACACTTCCAAACTGTGAACTCCCTGAGGAAAGTCTGTGTCCCCCCTTTCCTACCCCCCAACCCCACATCTGGCATGCATTGGGCCCTCCAGAGCTATTTCTGAAGGACTGGATTTGTGGAGAGCCTTCTCTGGAGGCAGAGAGTAACAGCGGAGATAGGTTTGGAACCCAGGTTTGTGGGCTCACACCTGCATTCTTAACCAAGGACGCCTCTACCCCTCAAAATGGCCCTCTCCCTCCAAGCCCCAGCACCACTCCCTTCATCTCTGTCACCTTCTCTGTGTCCAGTTTGTCACAGATCCACAAATGCCTCAGGGATTCCAGGAAAGAGGGACGTTGGCACTAAGAGTTGGTTCCAGCCTGAGCCTGTCTTGCTGGATGACCCTTTCCTGTGCCTTGGTTTCCCTCTCTGGGGTCCTTCCCTTAGCCCCCTCTGGCTGGACACTCCAATACCTCCACTTCCCTACCTGGCTTCTATCCCTGAACACTTTACATGGGTGATGGCCAGTGTCCTCATGATCCTCTGTGGGTCCTACCTCTGAATCCCCTTCTGCGGAGTGTCCCAGGCCTCAATTTCCCCTTCTGGCTCCATCCCAAATCCACTGGATTCAGTAACCCCAGGAGCCTCAGTTTCCCCATCTTGGCTTTACCTTTAGACATCTGCAGTTGGGTAATGCCTTGTGTCTCAGTTTCCCTCCCTGGGTTCCACTCCTAAGCTCTCTTTATGCAGGCTCCTATTCCTCAGTTTCCCCAGCTACAGATGTGGGGTCAGATGGGTTGGATCCCATTAGCAGAAGGCTGGGAGACACGCCCCCTCCTGCAGACCTAGCCTGACCTGCAGGCCCTCCTGGGAGCCAAGCTCAGCACTAGTCAGCTGCAGGGCTCTGACGCACGAAGGCCTTATCAGGCTCCTATCAGGGAGGGCAACGGTGGTGGGAGCGAGTGGGCCCTTCCAAACCCCTGATCTCTCCAGACTCATGGCCTCTCCCACGGCCCCTGCTTCAGCTGAAGCTTGGGAAAGCAGTCCTCTCAGCCATCGCCTGCCCAGTCTGGTTTGGGCATGGAGTAGTCAGAGTTTAAATCCCAGCTGGGTGACCTTAGGCAAGTGGCTTTGCCTCTCTGGTCCTCAGTTTCCCCATTGGTAAAATAAGAGACGCCAATAGGGCCATATGAAGTGTTAAGCACAGGACTCCGTCCACACTAGGCCCTCAGTGACTGGAGGCTATTATTTATAATAGTAATAACTCTAAAATCACCTGCAGAGGCCTCCTCTCAGACCCCCTCAAACCTGACAATGCTTCAGGCAGTCTGGGCCCTTTCCCTTAGAAGAGGGAGAAACACATCTCACCTAAGAGCCGCCACAGCATGGGCTCCCAGCAGGCTCCAGGAAGAGCCCCTTTGAAGAAGAGTGCTCACAGCTAGGGAAACTGAGGCAGGGTGGCTGGACCACCCCCCAGCCAGGGCTTAGTGATTCCTCCCCACACTTGCTCTAGGGCATGACCTATTTCACAGCTAACTAGCCCAGGAACTGGGGGCAGGAGAGGCGGCCAGGAGCCACAGGAACCAGGCATGACGCAAGTTTCTCCTCCAGAGAAGCAGCAGGTTACTGTGAGCAGGGTCCAGGTGCAGGGGTGACTCGCATCGCCCCCTCATGACCTCCCACCCAGGACTGGTGGAGGGGCCAGAGCTCAGTGAGTGAGAACCCGGTTTCTGGAAAGGACTCCTTCCACTGCCCAGCAGCTGCCAGGCCCCCAGCCCGGCTTTAATGCCCTGACTGTGTAGGCTGTCTATTCCCAGGGGCTCTGAGGGGACAGCTCAGAAAGATGCTGGCCGGGGGCTCGTCCAGTCACTGAGCCGGCACAGTACACCCTCTGCTTCTCGTTCAGGGCATGTTTATTTGGTGTACCTGATGAGGATGAAGGGTGGCAAGAACTGCTCTCAACAGCTGCCCCCTGGACAAAGCGGCAGTGCTGGGAGGCTGGGAGTGTCATGAAATCAGGCAGGAGAGTCCTCTCTGGGAGCCCACAGCTTGGAGAATCGCACAGAGCTAAGACCAAACCTCGACACAGGCGAAGGCTCGAAATCCATGTTCCTGCTCACCTGGGCCACATGGGAACTCCTAACAGGTCCTCCACCCTCCCAGCTGGATGGGAGACCCCAGGCATCCAGACAGGGACTCCGGTCCAGAGATCCCATTGCCCAAATGGGAAACCAAGGCCCAGAGAGAAGCAGGTTCAAGGTCACACAGCAAATGTCCTCCCGAGGATCCTACACCTGTCACAGGTGCTGAGGCCCTCAGAGCCCCTTCTGGGCACTAGGCCAAGCAGGAGAGGGAACTCCCCCCCATTCTGCTGATTCAGCAGGTGCTGACTCAACCTTGGAGGAAGAAGCATAGCTTGGGACTGGTAGTGAGGGGAGCAGTAGGGTCCCCCAGTCCCATCGCACCAAACTGGGGAGGGGGCTGCAGTGGGGAATTGGCCTCTTCAAGCAGCTCAGCACCCAGGAAAGCCCACACAAGGCTGGGAGCCACAAGACTGGAGAGCTCTGGGCTCGCGGTCAAGAGGACCCTGGAGGGCCACCTGGTGACACGTTGCAAACCTAAACACCAGATGCACACATGGTGTGGGGCTCATCTGATCCCAGGCCCTCCAAGGGTCCTCCCCAGGGTTCCCTTGCTAGGCCCCCACCCAGGCCTGGAGGAACCACCTCAACGCCTGCCTGTACTAAGGAAGAGACCCCCCCCCCTCGTTGTCCCCTCCCAGATCTGACAGAATCTGGCCCTCTAAGCCCCTCTTCAGCTCTGGAAGAGCCCCTCAACCTACATCCCGGGAACAAAGACACCTCCTCCTCTGCCCGGGGATGGGGAGGGGCAGGGCATCTGCTAAGTCTGGGCACCCCCTCCCACCGGGACAGCCATGGGCATGGGCTTCTCGCCCCTTTAAAGCAGACTTGCCCCAATACCAGTCTTAGACAAGAACCCCTCACCGTCCTGCCAACCCGCCCTGGCACGCGGAAAGGGCGACCCCAGCCCCACCTCAGGCCTGGCGCGCCCCTTAACCCAAAGCGCCCTAGGAGTACTCACACGTCCTTGGCGGGCAGCGCCCGGCCCTCCACTACGCGGACATTCAGGGAGCTGGTCTTGGCCATGGCGCCTAGCCTCAAACTTTCCGGGCAGAAGGGGCGCTCGGGTTCCGAGGCTGGACCAGGGGACGTCTACATGTCACCTGCTTCAAGCTTGGCGCCCTGCCTTGGGGTCCCGGCGCCGCCTGTCCGAGACCGGGGTAGCTGGGGCGGGAGGTTTCCGAAGGAGGAGACGGTGTAGGTGCCCTGGGAAGGAGCGCCCGTCGGGACTCTACAGGTAGGAGCGGTGCTCCGAGCAGAAAGCGCGCAGGGGAGTAGCGGGCTCTTGCCTAGGTGTCTGGAGCTCCAGGAAAGCCGTCTGGGCGGGCAGGGGGCGGGAGGGGCGATCCAGGGACCTCCCCCCAAGCCCGCCTCCCGTGGGGTCCCCCGCCTGACCCCGGGCCCCCTCGCGCGCCCTCTGTCGGCACCCCAGTAAGACGCGCCAGAGAGCCCGGGCGGCTGAGGCCAGCGTGCACCTAGGCTGGCACCGCAGGTGGGGAGGAGCCCCCGTCCTGATGGGCGTGGCCGCTGTCTCCTGGTGAGTTGGCAATAGGCTCAAAAGACGCTGTCAGTTCCTCTCCTGTCCCTCATCCGACACAATTCACACCTCTCCGCCCCCGCCCCTCCTTGCCTACCATGCAGACACCGGCCTCCTGTCTCCAACCTCCACGCCCCATGTTCAGGAGCAAGTATTAGCGGTGGGCGGGAGACGTCGCCAGAGAGAGGGTCGCACATTCCTTGGGGGTCCGTTCAGAGTCAAGGGAGGGGCCTCGAACATCCCCTTCCATCTCGTTTTAGCTTCCAGTTAAACACAGAAGCCAGACTCTGCTCTAACGTCACGGGCTGGCACTGCGGGGGAGGAAGCCGCGGCCGGATGGGGGAGGGGAAGGCTTGAAGATAATCACTACAGCGATGATAAAAAGTCCTCCACAGTTGTTTGAACACTTCATGGGTGCCAGGCACTGTTCTAAGCGCTTTACTGGGATTAGCTCATTTTTGACTTCACAGCTGTGCACTACAACACTGCTGCACTATTGCCCCATTACCTGCAGCTTATGGATAAAGAAACTGAGGTTCAGAGGGGTTAGATAACTTGGCGGAGGTCTCACAGTCAGTAACTGATTTGGCTTTCCCGGTTCGAATCCTGGCTCTGACATTTGGTAGTTGTGTGGACTTGGGTAAGTCACTCAACCTGTCTGTGCTTTGGTTTGGTCTTATCTGTTGAGCGAGGATGACATCACATTTCAGTCACAGGATTTTAAGAGAATTAAATGAGTTAACGAAGACAAAAGTCTCGGGACAGTGACAGGCACCTAACACACATCCAGAAAGTGATATTCTGATTGTTGTGTTTCCAGGCGTGGCCCGCGCGTCACCTCTGCTGGGAAGGCTTCCAGGATGCTCTTTCACTCCAGGCAGAGATTTTCTTTCCTCTTTCTCTGCTCTGGCGGCTCCAGGTTTGTACATTTTCTGATTTTAGATGAGATAGTGTGACAGGCAGGGAGGGCCAGTCCCCAGGCAGACCCACAAGCACACTTATTTCTCCCTTTGAGTTCATTGTTGACCTGCCCAAAAGCTCTTAGAAAGGCCGGGCACCAAAGGGAGTGCCCTGCAGATTGAGTGCAGGCACCAACACCCAGACCGGCGGGACCAGGAGTGCCCTGCCCAGCTCTGCCAGCAGCCCAATGGTCTGCTTCCCAGTCTCCCTCCTTGACTCCCACACAGGCTGATGAGGAACTCAGAGCCCTGGAATTCCTTCCTGAGATGGTAGCTGCCTAGTGAGTCTCTGACCCACGAGAGACTGGGCCTCAGTTTACCCCATCTGGGAAATGGATTTAGCAGAACAGGCTCTACGGCTTAAAAGTATTGCAACCTCCTCAGAAGGATATGAGGCATGACCCAGGGTTAGATCCAGAACAGTCGTAGCCCCAAAGAAGTCGTTAAAACCCCACTCCCACTGTGATCTTGCTTTTTTTTTTTTTGAGCCTGGCTGGAGTACAATGGCTCAATCTCAGCTCACTGCAGCCTCTGCCTCCTGGGTTCAAGTGATTCTCCTGCTTCAGTCTCTCGAGTAGCTGGGATTACGTGCCCACCACCAAGCCTGGCTAATTTTTGTATTTTAAGTAGAGACAGGGTTTCAGCATATTAGTCAGGCTGGTCTTGAACTCCTGACCTCAAGCGATCCACCTACCTGAGCCTCCCAAAGTGCTGGGATGACAGGTGTGAGCCACAGCGCCCCACCCACTGTCATCTTTATCAGTTACCTCAGATCCTCCCCAAAGAAAATATACCACCTAAGGTAGTGGGTGGAATGGTACTTAGGGTATTTGCTATGTAACTGCAGCTTTAAGACAGGAATCTTCCCCTTCCCCCTCCATGCCCCCCACACACAGTAGGTGGAAACTACTGGTTGAAGGGCCTTTTCCTTCTGTGAGCCTGCAGAGACCTCAGACAGGCCTCCAGATCCCCAGGACCCCTGTGGGAACCCCCGATGATGGAACCTGAGGGGCCTGGTCCTAGAGCCCCCATGGGACGCCCGCTAAATTACCACGAAGCCATCTTGGCCCATCTTCCAGAGCTAAGCAGGAAGTCATATACCCAAACACCCCTCCCCAGCCCCCCAGGGGAAAATACCAAGGATACAGACTGTGCCAGCTGGGCCTCCAACAAGCCAGCTCTGTCTCCTGTCCAATATCTGGAGTGTGACCCCACAATTTGCCTGGGGCAATGGCCACACTCCCCAAACTTTCCACATGGCCGGGCCATTTCCTGTTGTGCTGAAAAGCTGTGACCTGAAACTAGCAGGGGGTTGGAGGTTGCCTAGGGCAGCCCCTGTCAAGGGACCGAGGGGGGAAAGGCAGACCAGAGAGAGTGTGTGACCTCCAGGGAACCATCCAGGTAGGTGAGGGAGAGGGCAGGCTCATGGGTCTCCCAGGGCTTTATGAGAGTTCATCTCCAGGGCAGTGTAAGGGACTTAGCATCATTCCATCGTTCCTAGCACATTGTAGGTGCTCAAGAAATGGCCAAATCCCAACCTCAAGTTTCTTTAAGCCAAATTTATAATCATCTTCTTGCCATCTCCCTCCATAGTCTAACACCCATGGGATATACACAGCAGGTGCTTCATAAAGACTTCAGTGGGAAGAAATGCTAAGCCCAGGATTTAACAGAAGAGGGTTTAGCATCAGGCTGACCTGGGATCAAACCCTGGCACCTGCACTTCCAAGCCAAGTGTTCTTGGGCAGGTGAGTTACTCTCTCAGTGCCTCAGTTTCCTCATCTGTAAAGTAGGGATAATAATAGCACCCACCTCTAGGATAAGCATGAGACTGGAAAATAAATACATGCCAGGTGTTTAGTGCAGCCTGGCATGCTACAAGCACTCAATAAATTTCAGTGGCCATTGTGGAACGTCCTGTGCCTCATACTGAGCCACATTTGGTAGCTTAGCTCTGAGGGTGGGTCCTGGAGACATGGCCCAGGTGGAATGCAGGCCCAGCCCCAGACTCCAGGCACGGGCAAAGACCCACACTTCAATGGCCAGGGCAGTTCCAGATCGCTGAGCTGGGGGAATCTGAGGGTTTTCATCTTGGCTGAGAAATCTGATAGAGAGATTTCAAGATCAGGACTCCAGCCTCCCCGATAAGCCCTCTGTCCAGGACTGGCTGAGTCTCCAGTTGATCTGAGATTCTGGGCCTGGGACCCAGGGAGAGCTCACAGGCATGAAGGAGAGAGGACTCCTCATCCCAGAAGGAGGATCAGGCCTGGGCATGGGTGGGGTGTCCTGGAACCTGCTCCTATTGGCACAGGAGAGCCGACTGTGCACGTAACTTTCCCAGGTCACACTGGGAACTTGAAATTGACTAGGGTAGGATTTACAGTATGGAAATTGGCAAATGCTACATTTGTTTTTGAGAGTCGGTTTACCAACACACTACTGGGTACAGGAATCCCCAGTCACTCAGCTCTCTAGACACCGTTCCCGAATTCAACACCCTTAAGACTTTTCTCACATCCTCCCGATCTGCTCCCCCAACACACACTGCCTTTGCTTGATCAGTCATTTCCCTCAAGAAAGCCTTTCCAGGGCCAGGCATAGTGACTCACCCCTGTAATCCTGACACTTTGGGAGGCCAAGGTGGAAGGATTGCTGAAGCCAGCAGTTTGAGACCAGCCTGAGCAACATAGCAGGACTTCACTGCTCCAGAAAATTTTAAAATTAGCCAGGTATAACGGCTTGCACCTGTAGTCTCAGCTACTCAGGAGGCTGAGGCAGGAGGATGGCTTGAGCCCAGGAGTTCAAGGCTGCAGTGAGCTATGATAGTGTCACTGCACTCCAGCCTGGCAACATGGTGAGACCTTGTCTCTTAAATAAATAGGCCAGGCATGGTGGCTCACACATGTATTGCTAGCATTTTGAGAGGCTGAGGCAGGAGGATCACTTGAGCTCAGAAGTTTGAGACAAGCCTAGGCAGCATAGTGAGACCCCAGCTCTATTATAGAACACTTTTTAATTAACTAAGTAAATAAGACTGGGCATGGTGGCTCACACCTGTAATCCCAGCATTTTGGGAGTCTGAGAGGGGCAGATCACTTGAGCCCAGGAGTTAAAGACCAGCCTGGGCAACATGGAGCAAACCTCATCTCTACCAAAAATATAAAAATTAACCAGGCATGGTAGCGTGCACCTGTAATCCCAGGTACTTGGAAGGCTGAGGCACAAGAATTACTTGAACCTGGGAGGCGGAGGTTGTAGTGAGTGGAGATCGTGCCAGTGCACTCCAGCCTGGGCAACAGCGAGATTCTTGTCTCAAAAACAAATAAATAAATAAGTAAAAATCCTCCCCATGGTTTAATAAAGATGATAAGAGATGAGGATGGCGGGAAGTAAATCACAGACATAAGTGTAAATGAATACTATATGGCTCTTTCAAAAATGTTCTCAAAGATTTAATGACAGGGACATACGAGAAAAGCATAAATGGTGGTGGAAAGGTTTATACAACCATGTACACAATATGAGTCTGAGGCCATAAAATATTCTATGTGTGTATACATAAGATCTTTTGTTGAACAAACGTGTATTGAGTGCCTACTATGTACTAGGTGGTGGGGATACAGTGAGGTTCACATGAGGGATAAGAGAGCCCCGCGCTGCTCTCCTGGGACTCTCTCTCAGTGGAATAGGAACTCATAACACAGCTCAATAATAAACTCACAGGGAGTGAAGAACGATGCAAAGATGAGGGAGCAGGTGTGGGGGCTACAGCTGCAGCTGGAGGGATTCCTCACACACAAGGACATGTACTTTTGTTTTCTTTTGAGATGGAGTCTTGCTCTGTCGCCCAGGCTGAGTACAGTAGTAGCACGATCTCGGCTCGCTCTGTTGCAGCCTGGGTGGCTGGAGTGATCTTGGATCACTGGGAGGCAGAGTGGCACCTCTGCCTTCCAAGTTCAAGTGATCCTCCCATGTCAGCCTTCCAAGTAGCTGGGATTACAGGCATGTGCCACCACACCCAGCTAATTTCTTGTATTTTTTTTCTTTCGTTGAGACCTACTTTTGCTCTGTCGCCCAGGCCAGAGTACAGTGGGGCACTCTTGGCTCACTGCAACCTCTACCTCCTGGGTTCAAGCAATTCTCCTGCCTCAGCCTCCCGAGTAGCTGAGATTACAGGCATTTGCCACCACGCCTGGCTAATTTTTGTATTTTTGGTAGAGACAGGGTTTTACCATGCTGGCCAGGCTGGTCTTGAACTCCTGACCTCAGGTGATTCTCCTGTCTCGGCCTCCCAAAGTGCTGGGGTTATAGGCATGAGCCACTGCACCCGACCCCATGTGCTTCTTTTATCACCAGAAAAGGATTTGTGCTCCCTCTTGTTTCTAAAAGAACCACCGTCCCAAGCCATATGTGGTGTCTCTCATATCCCAGCCCTTTGGGAGGCCAAGACAGAAGGATTGCTTAAGCCCAGGAGTTCAAGACCAGCTTGGGAAACATAGCAAGACCCTATCTCTACAAATATTTGAAAATTGGCCTGGTGCGACGGCTCACATCTGTAATCTCAGCACTTTGGGAGGCCTAGGAGGGCAGATCACCTGAGATTGGTAGTTCAAGACCAGCCTGACCAACACGGAGAAACCCCATCTTTACTAAAAATACAAAATTAGCCAGGTGTGATGGCACACACCTGCGATCCCAACTACTCAGGAGGCTGAGGCAGGAGAATTGCTTGAACCCAGGAGGCAGAGATTGTGGGGAGCCAAGATCATGCCACTGCAGTCCAGCCTAGGGAACAAGATCCAAATTCTGTCTCAAAAAAAAAAATTAAAAATTAGCTAGGTGTGGTAGTGCACGTCTGTAGCCTCTGCTACTCCAGAGGCTAGGGCAGGAGGATCTCTTGAGCCCAGGAGTTTGAGACCAGCCTGGGCAATGTAGTGAGACCCCGTCTCCATAAATAAAGAAATAGAATAGTTGTCTTTCATTTGTATTTCCACTCACAGCCTCTGAGACGCCCTTGCAGAGGAGCGGGGAGGCTGCAATGCTCCCCCAACCCCACGGCCCAGTGTCACCGCTTGTCACCTTGGCCTCTTGTTCCCTTGTTTCGTGGTAATTTACATGCTCCTCTTACCTCCGAAATGTCAGGGACAGTGTCTGATTCACGTTGAGCCTCCCACACAGCTTGGCACATAAGAAAGACTCACAGCGCATACGCCGAATTCAGTTCCCCTGGAGGGCCAGAACCCGGCCTCTCTTCATATGATAACAGCCACGTTATTTTTTACTTCCTCCTCCCCGTGGTGCCCAGGAGTGCGGCTCATCATTGCCAATTTACCACCTGCAGTACGCCTACACCCCCAAACCAGGAGGCCTGCATCCCCTCCTGGGAAGCGGCACCTTCCCTTCTGAGGCCAAGACCAGGGCAAAGCCCGGCCTAGGCTGGGGTGAGAAGTTGTTCTTTGTCTCAGGAACACAAAGCCCCATTTGTGATTGCTGGGCACGATTCTGGGCAGGGAGCCACTGGGACAGGAGGCAGAAGTGGGAGGAGTGGGCAGGAATTCCCAAACCCCCTCCTTCAGGCTGGCTGCCGAGGAAGCAGGGCCCCATGGGTTCCCTCCTCCCAGGGCCTGAAAACAAGGTGTCTGTCTTTCACTCTGCACCCCCACTTCTCCTGCCTCAGCCCCACTCCCCACATTTCTCACCACACCCCACCTTGGAATGGAGAAGTAGGAAGGGGGAAGGCACGGAAGCATGAGATGGGCGGGTTGGGGGATATTTCCAGAGCTTGTGGGTTTTCAGCCAAGGGCAAGGCTGGCTGAGCTGTGTCCTGCTGTCACTCAACATCCCCACCCTCCAGGAGGTAGGGGCAGAGGCAGGAAGGAGGCTGAGCTGACAAGAAACTCCCACGCTGAAGCGTGGCAGGAGGGCTTGGGAACACTACCCCATTGAACAGAGAGGAATGCTGAGGCCTGGGGAGGCGGGTGGATTGGCTGGCTGCAGAGCTGGAGCCACACCTCCAGCCTTCTAAGAGAAGTGGTTTGTACAGGGACTTTCTCCCCTCCCTTAAGCCATGAGCAGCTCCAGGGCAGGGAAGTTGAGTGATTATTTTTTGGCAGGTTGTGGGGGCAGAATCTCTCTCTGTCACCTAGCCTGGAGTGCAGTGGCTCCATCTCGGCTCACCGCAACCTCCTGGGCTCATTCCTTCCTCAAGGAGGCCTCCCTGCCCCTGTGTGTGTGCTCTAGGCCTCTCCTAACACAATCACACATCTGCAGGTCCATTTGATTCCTCTGACTTCCCCACTGGCCTGTAAGCCCGGGAAGTCAGGTTTTGTCTTGTTCCCTGCAGTATCTATCCTCAGCATCGAGCACAGTGTCTGGCATAGGGTAAGATACTCAATAAATATTTGCAAAACCACTTCTAAAATAATAGAAATTGCTGGCATGGTGGCACACACTTGTAATCTCAACACTTTGGGACTCTGAGGTAGGAGAATCATTTGAGCCCAGGAGTTTGAGACCAGCCTGAGCAACATAGCAAGACCCCATCTCTACAAGAAATTTTAATAATTACAGTTGAGCGCAGTGGCTCATGCCTGTAATTCCAGCACTTTGGAAGGCTGAGGCAGGCATATCACTTGAGGCCAGGAGTTCGAAACCAGCCTGGCCAACAGGATGAAACCCCATCTCTACTAAAAGTAAAAATAAAATTAGCCGGGCATGGTGGCGCATGCCTGTAATCCCAGATGCTTGGGAAGATGAGGCAGGATAATCGCTGGAACCTCAGAGGCAGAGGTTGCAGTGAGCCTAGATTGTTCCACTGCACCCTAGACTGGGTGACAGAGTGAGACCCTGTCTCAAAAGAAAGAAAGGAAGGAAGGAGAGAGGGAGGGAGGGAGGGAGGGAAGGAAGGAAGGAAGGAAGGAAGGAAGGAAGGAAGGAAGGAAGGAAGGAAGGAAGGTAGGTAGGTTAGTTAAGAGGGCAATGATACACACCAGCTTTAAATAATAGCATCTTTTGGGGGTAGGGGAGGAAAGAAATGGGCAAGGTCCATGAAAGGCTTGACTCTATCTGGATTGTTTTGGTTAAGAGGGTGAACTCAGGCTGGGTGCAGTGGTTCACACCTGTAATTCCAGCACTCTGGGAGGCCAAGGTGGGTGGATCACCTGAAGACAAGAGTTTGAGACCAGCCTGGCCAACATGGTGAAAACCCCTCTCTACTAAAAATACAAAACATTGCTAGGCGTGGTGGTGGACGCCTGTAATTCCTGCTACTCAGGAGGCTGAGGCAGGAGAATCTCTTGAACCTGGGAGGTGGAGGTGGCGGTGAGCTGAGATCACTCCATTGCACTCCAGCCTGGGTGACAAGAGTGAAACTCTGTCTCAAAAAAAAAAAAAAAAAAAGAAAAGAAAGAAAGAAAAAGAAAAAAAGAAGAGGGTGAACTCCTCACCCAGATGGCCTGAGTTAAAATCCCACCATACACTTGACATCAAAAGCACAAACTCCACAAGGAAAATGCAAAAAATTGAACCTCATCAAAATGGAAAATTTTGCTTTGCAAAAAACGAGGTGAAAAGGATATAAAGACAAGCTACAGACTGGGATAAAATACCCAACTAAGAACTACCTACAATATCCAGATACATATCTAGAATATATGAAGAATTCTTGGCCAGGCACAGCGGCTAATGCCTGTAATCCAAACACTTTGGGAGACGGAAGTAGAAGGGGGCCAAGGTAGGAGGCTCTCCTAAGGCCAGGAGATCAGGACCAGCCTGGAAATGTAGTAAGACTCCATCTCTAAAACAAAAGTTTAAAAACTAGCCTAGTATGTTGGTACAAGTGTGTAGTCGCAGCTACGCAGGAGGCTGACGTGGGAGGACTGCTGGAGCCCTTTACCCTTGGCAACCGAGTGAGACTCTGGCTCTGAAAAAACATTTTTTTTACTCAACAGTTAAAAACAATCCAGTTAAGACATAGGCAAGAGGCATTCACTGAACTGAACAGATATTTTACTGAGGAGGATATACAGATGGCAAACAAGCACATGAAGAGATGTTCAACTTCATTAGCCTTTAACGAAATGCAAAATAAAACCACAATGTGCTATCACTACACAGCTATCAGAATGGCTAAAAAAAAAAAAAAAAAAAAACGTGGACTGGGCACAGTGGCTCTCACCTGTAATCCTAGCACTTTAGGAAGCCAAGGTGTGCAGATCACAAGGTCAAGAGATCAAGATCACCCTGGCCAACATAACGAAACCTCATCTCTACTAAAAAAAATACAAAAATTAGCTGGGCATGGTGGCACATGCTGTAGTCCCAGCTACTCAGGAGGCTGAGGCAGGAGGATCTCTTGAACCTGGGAGGTGGAGGTTACAGTGAGCTGAGATCTCACCAGAGTGAGACTCTGTCCCAAATAAAATAAAATTTAATTTAGTTTAAAAAAACAGTGATGAGAGCTAAGATGCAGAAACCCTGGAGCGTTCATTTATTGCTGGTAGAGATGTAAAATGTGCAGCCTCTAGGCCAAAGAATATGACACTTCTTATTTTTTTATTTAATTTTTTTTCTTTTGTTTTTTGAGACTGAGTCTCTCTCTGTCACTCAGGCTGGAGTGCAGCTCACTGCAACCTCTGCCTCCTGGGTTCAAGCAATTCTCCTGCCTCTGTCTCCCAAGTAGAGTAGCTGGGACTACAGATGTGCACCACCACACCAGGCTAATTTTTGTATTTTTAGTAGAGATGGAGTTTCACCATGTTAGCCAGGCTGGTCTCGAACTCCTGACCTCAGGTGATCTGCCCGCCTCCACCTCCCCAAGTGCTGGGATTACTGGCATAAGCCACTGTGCCCAGCTGACAGTTTCTATAAAGAAATGTCACTTACCATAAAGTCCAACAATTGCACTCTTGGCCATTTATCCCAAAGAAATGAAGGTGTAGGTTCCCACAGAAAATAGCACATGAATCTTTGTGGCATCATTATATATATAATTTATTTATATTGATATACTGTTATATATGTATGCATATATTTTAAAGGCAGGGTCTCGCTCTGTCGCCTAGGCTGCAGTGCAGCGATATGATCACAGCTTCCTGCAGCCTTGACCTCACGGGCTCCAGCCTCAGCCTCCCAAGCAGCTAGGACCACAGGCCTCTGCCACCAAACCCAGCTGTGTGTGTGTGTGTGTGGAGACAGGGTCTCTCTATGTTGTCCAGGCTGGACTTGAACTCTTGGGTTCAAGAGGTCCTCCTGCTTCAGCCTCCCAAAGTGCTGAGATTACAGGCATGAGCTACTGCACCTAACCCAGCTTTACTCTTAATAGCTTTATTCTTAAAAACTGGAAACAACCCAAATGTCCTTCAGCCTGAATGGTGAAACAAGCTGCAGTACACCTGTACCATGGCATGCTACTCCACAATCCAAAGGAACTATCTATAGACGCACCAACCAGGATGGATCTCAAGAGAATCATGGGGCGTGAAAAAAGCCAATCTCAGAAGGTTACATACTGAATGATTCCCTTTCTCTCTCCTTTTCTTCCTTTCCTGCCTTTCCCTTACCTTCCCTCCCCTCCCCTCCACTTCCTTGCTTTTGAGGCAGGGTCTTGCTCTGTCACTGAGGCTGGAGTGCAGTGACGCTATCATGGCTCACTGCAGCCTCTGCCTCCCAGGATCAAGTGATCCTCCTGCTTCAGCCTCCCAAGTAGCTGAGACTACAGGCACATGCCACACCTGGATAATTTTTGTATTTTTTGTAGACACAGGGTTTCATCATGTTGCCCAGGCTGGTGAAACTCCTGGACTCAAGCGATCTTCCCACCTCCACCCCTCAAAGTGTTGGAATTACAGGCGTGGCCACAGTGGCTGGCCAATTCTATTTCTCTGACATCCTTGACATGCCAAGATTAGACAGATGGAGAACAGAGGAATGGTTGCCAGGGCTTAGGAAGGGGAGAAGGCACGAAACAGGGACACCTCTAGTGATCTTTGTGATGAACTGTTCTGTATTTTGACTATAGTGGTGGTCACATAAATATACCTGTGGCAAGGTTGCATAGAACTAAATATACACACACATGCCCATGAATGCATGTGAGAATGGTGAAATCTGAATGAGGTCAGTGGGTTGTATCAATGCCAACTTTCTGATTGTGATATCGTACTGTAGTTACACAAGATCTTACCACTGGGGGAAACTGGGTGGAAGGGATACGGGATCTCTCTGTACCGGTCCTTAAACTACATGTAAATCTACAGTTATCTCAAAAATTAAAATGTAACCTAGGCCGGGTGTGGTGGCTAATGCCTGTAATCTCAGCACGTTGGGAGGCAGAAGCAGGCAGATCACTTGAGCACACAAGTTCAAGACCAGCCTGGGCAACATGGTGAAACCCCACCTACAAAATATACAAAAATTAGCTGGTCACAGTGGCACGTGCCAGAGGTCCCAGCTTCTTGGGAGGCTGAGGTGGGAGGATGGCTTGAGTCTGGAAGGTAGAGGTTGCAGTGAGCCAAGATCGTGCCACTGCACTCCAGCCTTGTGGTAGAGCCAGACCTTGTCTCAAAAAAAAAGAAATTTTTTTTAAACCATAACCTATACTACAATGCAACTATTAAAATGATTTTTTTCTTTTTTTGGAGACAAAGTCTCACTCATCAGGCAGGCTGGACTGCAGTGGCTCGATCTTGGCTCACTGCAACATCTGCCTTCCAGATTCAAGTGATTCTCCTGCCTCAGCTTACTGAGTAGTTGGGATTATAGGTGCATGCCCCCACACCCAGCTAATTTTTGTACTTTTAGTAGAGATGGGGTTTTACCATGCTGCCCAGGCTGGTCTTGAACTCCTGACCTCAGGTGATCCACCTGCCTCAGCCTCCCAAAGTGCTGGGATTCTAGCATGAGCCACCACACCCAACCATAAAATGACTTTTTAAAAAACCGACAATACCAGCTGCTGGTGAGGATATGGAGCAACTAGAACTCTTTTACATTGCTAGTGTGAATATAAAAATAGTACAGCCACCTTGAAAACCAGTCTGCAGTTTGTTATACAGTTAAATACACACTTACCATATGACACAGCAATACCACTCACACATATTAAGACAAGTAAAATAAAAACTTATGTTGGCATAAAAACCTGTACATGAATACAGCCTGTATTTGCAAGTGCCCAAAACTGGAAGCAACCTGCCTGCTTTTCATCTGGAGAATGAATCAGCAAACTATAATATTCATAATATAATGTACCCACGAATGAAAAAGAATGAGCTACTGATACACATATTAATATGAATAAATGTCAATGGCTCTTACTAAGTGAAAGAAGGTAGACTCAAAGGGCTACAAAGGATATACCGTAATTACATGTACAATATCCTGCAAAAGGTAAACCTCGAAGGATAGAGAACATGTGGAAGTTGCCAGAGGCTGAGGTGCTGGTAAGGGTTGACTATAAAGGAGCACAAGGGCTTTTTAGGGTGATGGAAATGTTCTGTATATTGATTGTGGTGGTGATTACATGACTTTATGCATTTGCCAAAACCCATAGGACTGTATATGGAAAAAGCGATTTTACTTTTTGTAAAAGATACCTTTATATTTTTAATTTTTTTTTTTTAAAGGAGGCCAGGAGCGGTGGCTCATACCTGTAATCCCTGCACTTTGGGAGGCCGAGGAGGCCAGGTCTCCTGAAGCCAGGAGTTCGAGAACAGCCTGGCCAAGATGGTGAAACCCCGTATCTACTAGAAATACAAAAATCTAGCCAGGTGTGGTGGCAAATGCCTGTAATCCCAGCTATTCTGGAGGCTGAGGCAGGAGACTCTCTTGAACCCGGGAAGCGGAGGTTGTAGTGACCCGAGATTGAGCCACTGCACTCCAGCCTGAGTGACAGAGTGAGACTCTGTCTCAAAAAAAAAAAAGAAAGAAAGAAAGAAAAAATGAGATCCTACAACTTATCGTAACTTCACATCTATTTGTGCAGAAAGATAGCATGTGCAATTTAATTTAAAAAATGCTCAAAGATAAAATGTGCATTATTTTCATTCTTTTAAATTTCTTAAATATTTATTTATTGAGACAGACTCTTGCTCTGTTGCCCAGGCTGGGGTGCAGTGGAGTGATCATAGCTCACTGCAACCTCAACCTCCTGGGCTCTAGCAATCCTCCTGCCTCAGCTTCCCGAGTAGCTGGAACTATAGACACATGTCACTACCCCTGGCTAATCTTATTATTTTTTGTAGAGCTGGGGTTTCTCTATGTCACCCAGGCTGGGCTGGAACTCCTGGGCACAAGCAATCCTCCCACCAATGGCCAATGGCCATTTCCAGTCCTCCTGGAGTGCTGAGATTACAGGCATCAGCCACCACACCCCGCCCTCACTCAGTTTTTAAAACATGCTCTAACAAAATCCTTAGGAGCATTTTAAGCAATGGGCATTACAAGGGACTACAGGTTTCGAAACAGCATTGCTCTACATTAAGAAAATACATTTCTTTGAATGGAAAATAAATTATTTAAAATGGAAAAGAAAATGACCAGAACCAGGGAGGACAAGACGCCAGTGTTTGCTGCTTCCAGTTGAAGAACCCAAGGGTACTTTTTATACTACTCTGAGTACTTTTCTGTAGTACCACCCTCCCCCCACAGGGCTGTCTTAGGGATTAATTTAGATACTATAGAGTGCTGCGCATAGCATCCAACTCACAGGAAAGCCCAGACTACTGGCCGGACGCAGTGGCTCGCGCCTGTAATGCCAGCACTTTGGGAGGCCAAGGCAGGTGGATCACTTGAAGTCAGGAATTTGAGACCAGCGTGGCCAACACGGCAAAACCCTGTCTCTACTAAAAATACAAAAATTAGCTCGGCATGGTGGCTAATTTTTGTATTTTTAGTAGAGACAGGGTTTCTCAGCTACTCAGGAGGCTGAGGCATGAGAATTGCTTGAACCTGGGAGGTAGAGGTTGCAGTAAGCCGAGATTGAGCCACTGCACTCCAGCCTGGGTGGCAGAGCAAGACTCCATGTGAAATAAATAAATAAATGCCCAAACTATCTCAGCTTCTCCCCTACCCTGTGCCCCCATTCCCCAAGTCTAGACCATCCCTTCCAAGCTGATTTCCACTGGGAGGTCCTGATGGTCTCCCTTTGTCTCCCTAACCAGGCTGGGGGGCTCCCTGAGAAATAGCCAGAGGAGCCCCATCACCAGGACAGGGAGTGGTGCTTCAAAGAGCTGCGGTGAATGACTCCACCTAGGGTCTGGCTAGCAGTGTGTGCCCAGTAATTATTCTTTGGAGCCATAGCCTGAGTACACACAACTGTGGCCCGGTTAGTGAGGCCATATCCCAGCCAACTAGGAAGAGGCTTGGCCAAACGTGGGACACTAAGAAAGGCAATTTCTTGGCCAAAGGACCCCCATTCTCTCCACTGCACCCCCATTTGATGGGGTGTTACAGGCCTCTCCAGGAGGGGCAGAGGCTGCTCCTCTCCTTGCAGCCCCTTCCCTCTCCCACCCAGGGTGGATTCCGAGGCTGCAGCCACGCAGTGGAATGTTGTGTTCTTGGTTGCCGGGCAACCAGAGCCTGCTGGGCGGCTGCCTTCTGGGAGAGCAAAGCGGGCTTCCACACCACGCTCCACAGAACCCCCAGGCTCTCTTAGACTTGTGCAAAACTCCAGCTGGTGGAAAGAAAGCTGGGGCAACTGCCAGGAGGATGGCGGTACCCTGGGAGGAATATTTCCGACTGGCCTTGCAAGAGAACCTGTCTACGTGAGTGGGACTTAGAGGCGGGGAGGGCTAGAAGGAGGGCAGGAACGGGTGGGCGGCCCCACCTCTTCTTCCTCACCTCCGGGGTCTGCCTTCCTTGGGCAGATGATACCGGAGGTTATTGTCCACACTTCACAGAAGAGTAAACTGAGGCTCAGGGAGAAACTGAGACATCACCATGGTCTCAGGGTTTGTTCCTGATCCCTCATGCAAGCTGACATCTGGCTGAGATTAAATCATTCAAACCGAGGTGGGAAGGAGTTATTCTATGAAATCCTGCTCCCCAATCCACCCCCGAACCTGCATTTTAAGGAGGAACAGAGGAAGCTTGTTCTGTGTCTCCTTTGCTTTCAGCAGCGTGGCCTCAAGTCCCAACCCCATCTCAGCAGCTATAAAATGGGGAGGGGAGGTTCTCCTGGCCTATGGCCAGGAAAGCCTTGCAAATTACACGTTAGTCATTCCTTCTGCTCTCCCTTTCTCCCCGTGGCGCTGGACTCCAGAACCCCACCACCTCCTGGGCCTCTCCCTGCAGAGACCTCGGGCATCTCGGGCTTGGCCATAGCAGGGAGCTGGTCTCCCTGACCTGACCTGCCCTCCCAGTAACATCCTTCCGGCTGCTGGGATCACCTCTGACCCCTTTCTCACCCCCATCCCCACTCCATCAGCTCTGCTTTCGCCTCCCTCCACTACTGTCATGCTCAGAAGAACTGCACTACCTCCGGAATATCCCTGGCCCCACCACGGGTCTCCTGCAGCCAGAAGGACCCCTCCTCTGCCCAAAACCCTCCTCCACTCCCACTTTACTCAGAGTCAAGGCCAAAGTCCCTCCTCACCATGGCCCACCTCAGTTGGATTCTCAGCACCTCCCTGCTCCCAATTCCCATCTCTTTCCTCCTCCCTCCCTCCTCTCCAGCCACCCTGGCCACACAAGGATCCTAGAATCTGTTTTCTGGAGATGTCCACGTGGCTTCATCCCTCTTCTCCTCCAGGTCCTGCTCAGATGCCACCTCCTTCCTGTTGAAAGATTCCGTTAGTCTGTTGAATTTTTCATCTCAGTGGCTACTATGTCCTGGCATTCTTTATTATTATTTATTAGGTTGATTTTCTGTGGCTCCCAGCAGAATGCCAGCTTATGAGAGAACAGGGATTTTTATCTGTCCTGTTCCCAGCTGCACCCCTAGTGCCTAGAAGGGTGCCTGGCCCAGAGTAGGTGCTCAGGACAATTTGCTGAATGAATAAAGAATTCAGCCGGGTGTGGTGGCTCACACCTGTACTCCTAGCACTTTGGGAGGCCAAGGTGGGAGGATCACTTGAGGTCAGGAGTTCAAGACAAGCCTGGACAACATCGTGAAAACCCGTCTCTACTAAAAATACAAAAATTAGCCAGGCATGGTGGCGCACACCTGTAATCCCAGCTACTTGGAAGTCTGAGGCAGGATAATCACTTGAACCTGGAAGGTGGAGGTTGCAGTGAGCCAAGATCACACCATTGCACTCCAGCCTGGATGACAGAGTGAGACTCCATCTCAAAAAAAAATAATAATAAATAATAAATAATAATAATTTAACCAGATGTGGTGGCTTACACCTGTAATCCCAATACTGGGAGGCTGAGGCAGGAGGATTGCTTGAGTCCACAAGTTCAAGACCAGCCTGGGCAATAAATCAAGACCTCATCTTTACAAAATAAAAATTAGCCGGGTGTGGTGGCACACGCCTGCAGTCCTAGCTACTCAGGAGACAAGATGGGAGGATTGCTTGAACCCAGGAGGGAGCTATCACACCACTGCACTCCAGCCTGGGTGACAAAGCAAGACCCAAAAAACAAATCTAAACAACAACAACAACAAAATTAACCAGCCAGTGGGTGGCTAATGGGCACTCCAGACACCGTGCTGAGATGTGGGGCCCCAGCACGTGCTTCCTTCACCCTCACCTCCTCCTTGAATCTCTTCAGAAAGCTTCCAGAGCAGGCTGAGCATTACTTCCCACCAGTGCTACGTCTCCTGGAGAAGAGGCAAGAGCTGGCAGATGCAGACCAGGCCCTGCAGGCCCAGAAGCAGGTGAGCCCCACTACTGTAACCAGGTGGTGAGCCAGCGGATGGGAAGTGATGTAGCCAAGTTATTAGTTACAGGGTCTGAGACAAGTCGTTTCACCACTCCAAGCCTTGGTTTCCTCATCTGTCAAATGGGGACCAAATGAGACCAGTTGTTGGTGCAGATAAATTTGTGTGCATTGAGCACCGACTATGTGCTGGGCACTACGTTGAGACCTGCAGGTCTCACCATGGTTCCTGCCCTTGTGGGGCTCACAGTCTAGAGAGGAAAGCAGATGAGTGTTTGGGTGGTGACTGCTACAGGGGAGAAACACTGGGCAGGAGCTGTGGGAGCCCATAAGAAGCCCCTGCCTCCCCATGGAGGTGGTCATGGAGGGCTTCCTGGAGGAAGTCATGTCTTGGAGATTGCTGAAGGGCAAGTTGGCTTATCCAGCAAAGAGGAATGGGATGAGGAAGGAAAAACAGCCAGAGGAAAACCATACACAAAGACTGGAAGGCAAGAACCAAACAGGTAGTTGAGTGGCTGGAAGACAGAGTACGGGAGGAGAGAGGGTACCATGAGGCCTGAGGGAAGAGCAGGGACATGCATTCGGGGGCTGGAGCAGGGTGTCTGGGCTTCACCTCTGGGTGATGGGAGCCGCGGATGGGCTGAGCAGGGAGCGGATGGGCTGAGCAGGGAGGACCCGGACCCCAAACCCACACAGACACCCCACTCCTCACCCCCAGGTGTACCACACCAAGATGGCAGCCCTGAAACAGCGCTGGGAACAGCTGGAACAGAAGGAGCGGGAGCTAAAGGGATCGTTCTTCAGCTTTGACAAGTTTTTCCAGGTATGTGGAGACTGCTGGGGGCGGGGAGGCGGGGCCTATGGGTCGCAGCTCACTCCCACATAGGGGCCCCGCAGGTAACAAAAAGAAAAGAAGTGGGTTTAGTCATGCAAAAGGGAACAGCGGGAAACACACACGCACTGCCTGAAGCTGCCAAGTTAAAACAAAAAAAAAAATGCAGGGGCGTGGGGGTGAAGAGCCGACTTCTTTGCCGGGCCTGCTGGCCGCCCAGGTTTTGCGTGCGAAAGTCGGGGCAGGGCGGAGGTGGCGAACTCCCCGCCAGCTCCCGAGACCTGAATGAAGGTCGCCTGCTCCCCACCTTACTCCCCAGGACTCCGAGGCCCGGCGCAATCGCGCGCTGCTGAGGGCGGCGGAGGAGCTAAACCAGGCGGGCCGCCGGGAGGCGGAGGCGCTACGGCTGCGGGCCCAGCTCGAGGAGCTACGGCGGGAGCACGAGCGGCTGCAGCGCAGACTGCAGCGCCTGGAGCCCTGCGCGCGCCTGCTGGAGCAAGCGCTGGAGCTGCTGCCCGGGGTGAGCGCGGGGCAGGAGGCTGGGAGCTCCGCGCCACCGCGCAGCGCTGCGTGGCTCAGGGACGGCTTCGGACCGGTGAACTACTGGAGCGCTAACTGCATGCCAGGAACTATCACTTATGGAGCGTTCACTGTGCGCCAGGGATACGCTTTGGTTTTTGTTGCTGTTAGATTTTTTGGGGAGTGGGTTGAGACTGTGTCTTGCTCTGTTATTGGCGCGATCGTGGCTCACTGCAGCCTTGACTTCCTGGGCTCAAGGGATCCTCCTGGCTCTGCCTCCCAAGTAACTGGGACCGCAGGCGCATGCCACCACGCCTGGCTATTTTTTAAATTACTGTTTTTAACAGAGAAGGGGTCTCACTATGTTGCCCAGGCTGGTTTCGAACTCCCCGGCTCAAGCAATCCTCCCGCCTGGACTTCCAAAGTGCTGCGATTACGTGCGTGAGTCACCGCCCACGTTTTGTTCTTGAATCCTCCCCAAAGTCCAGTGAAGGGAGTCCTGTTATTGTCAACTGTCAATCCCATTTTACAGATAGGAAAACTGAAGATTCAGAAAGCTAACCCTGGCCGGGCACAGTGGCTCACGCCTGTAATCCCAACACTTTGGGAGGCCAAGGCGGGAGGATTTCTTGAGGCCAGGAGTTTGAGACCAGCCTGGAAAACGTAGAGAGACCCCCCGCTCCCTGCTCCCGCCACATCTCTACAAAAAATTAACCGGGTTTGGTGGCCTGCGGCTATAATCCCAGCTACTCTGGAGTGGAAGTGGGAAGGTAGCTTGAGTCCAGGAGTTGGAGATGACAGCGAGCTATGTTCGCGCCACTGCACTCCAGCCCAAGTGACAGCGCCGGACCTTGTCTCTCACAAGTGGAGGTTGACATTTACCAACTGCCAAGTCACTTTCCAGAAAGATTATTCCAATAATAACAAGCGCCAGCGGCCAGGTGGGATGGAGAGGGTAAGGGACCGCAGGCCCATGTGAGTCCCTTCCCCGCCCCCACTCTAGTTCCAAGATGTCCCGGAGCTGGTGGCGCGTTTCGACTGCCTGGTCGAGACACAGGCAGCGCTGAGGCTCAGGGAGCGCAAGCGGCTCGCCCAGCAGGAGGCGGTGCGGGCGCGGCTGCAGCGGCTGCGGGACACCTGGCCGGAGGAGCTGCTCGCACAGGGCCAGCGGCGGAAGCAGCTGCAGGAGCGCCTGGAGGCTGCCCGGGAGCGCACGCTGCAGTGGGTACGGCCGACCCCAGGCTTCTTCCACTGCCGGGCGGGGAGGAGCGCCAGGGCTGATGAGGATCGACGGGGCAATACTTACCTAGAGGCCCGCTGCGCTAAGGAGGGGATCTCAGGCATCGTTTTTTGGGCATGAGGCCCCGCCCTATCTGTTGGCACCAGGCTCCGGCACCCCTCTCCCGAGAGCATCTGACTGTGCCTGACTGGTTAAGGTGGATGGGAAGAATGCTGGGCGTGGTGGCTCACGCCTGTCATCCCAGCACTTTGGAGGTGGCTCACGCCTGTCATCCCAGCACAAAGGTGGGCAGATCACCTCAGGTCAGGAGTTTGAGACCAGCCTGGCCAACATGGTGAAACCTCCTCTCTACCAAAAATTAGCCAGGCGTGGTGGCGTGAATCTGTAGTCCCATCTACTCGGGAGACTGAGGCAGGAGAATAGCTAGGTCCCAGGAGGCAGATGTTGCAGTGAACTGATATCACACCACTGGACTTCAATCTGGGCAACAGAGGGAGACTCTGTCAAAAAAAAAAAATGGATAGGATGAGGGGGCAGCCTGCCTCGGGCCGGCCAGATGTCTTAATTGGGATCCGGGTGGGTGTTCTCCAGGAATCCAAGTGGATTCAGATTCAGAACACAGCAGCGGAGAAGACTCTGCTCCTGGGGCGCAGCAGGATGGCCGTGCTCAACCTGTTCCAGCTAGTGTGCCAGCATCAGGGGCAGCCGCCTGCACTGGACACTGAGGACACAGAGGGGCAGTTAGAGCAGGTAAGGCCCCCTCTTTATGGCACCTCCAGCCCTCAAGCTATCCCTTTTTGGAAAAATCAGGTACCTAAAACCCCACAGTTAGTGACACCTTTTCTGGGTTAAGCATGGCCCTCTAAGAGGTCAGAGTCCTTGCCCCAGCCGTGGGCTGGATGGCTGCACAGGCACCCAGCCTAGGATGGATTCCTGGGTGCATCTTTGCTCTGACAGTGATTGGCTGTGTGGCCAGAAGAAAGCCACGCCCTTCCCTGCGTCTCAGTGTGCTTCCTCTACCAGGGTTTGTACCGACTCCCTCTTTTCTCCCAGGATCCAACAGCCCGCACATGTAGCAACACCTGAAAAAACCAGGAGGTCCAGACTCACTCATTAATCTCTGGCCTTCTGGCTCCCTCCTCCCTGTGCAGAGAAGCCTCAGCTTCCCCAGGGAGGGTGAGGGTGGGTGAGGCTGATTTGTGCAGTACAGAATATGACATAGAGTTGTTTTTGAGACGGAGTCTAGCTCTGTCACCCAGGATGGAGTGCAGTGACACAATCTCCGCTCACTGCAACCTCTGCCTCCCAGGTTCAAGTGATTCTCCTGCCTCAGCCTCTTGAGTAGTTGGGATTACAGGCACACACCACCTTTGCAGTGAACTGACATCACACTACTGGACTCCAGTCTGGGCAACAGAGTGAGACTCCATCTCAAAAAAAAAAAAAAAAAAGGATAGGATGAGGGGGCAGCCTGTCTCGGGCTGGCCAGATTACTTTATTATTACATTTATTACCTGGCTAATTTTGTATTTTTAGTAGAGATGGGGTTTCACCATGTTGGCCAGGCTGGTCTTGAACTCCCGACCTCAAGTGATCCTCCCACCTCAGCTTTTCCAAAGTGCTAGGATTACAGGCATGAGCCATCGCACCTGGCGTGACATAGGTTTACAAAAGAGAGAGATTTCAGACTTCAAACACTTCTGTTATGTTTCTAGTGAGTATACCCAGAGCATGGCCCAGGCGCTTTGAGAAGTGGAGGCAAAGTAAAGGGAGGCACCCTGCCTTTTCCCCCACATCCCCACTCCTGTCCTGCCCAATGGCCGGGATTCCAGCCAAATGCCAAGACCTGGGTCCTTGGGAATCTTCTTCGCCCCTCCCAGCTGGTTGGATACATTGATGCCACTGTTTTTCCCAGCCTGGCTGGTTATCTGGCTACCTTCTGGCACAAGAGACTAGCAAAAACACAGGCTCCATGTAATCAGGCAAGTCAGTCCCTTTTCTTTCTTTCTTTTTTTTTTTTGAGATGGACTCTCGCTCTGTCACCCAGGCTGGAGTGCAGTGGCACCATTTCGGCTTACAGCAACCTCTACCTCCCAGGTTCAAGTGTTCTCCTGCCTCAGCCTCCTGAGTAGCTGGGACTTTACAGGTGCACGCCTCCACACACATCTAATTTTTTTGTATTTTTAGTAGAGACAGAGTTTCACTGTGTTAGCCAGGATGGACGCTATCTCCTGACCTCGTGATCTGTTCGCCTCAGCCTCCCAAAATGCTGGGATTACAGGTGTGAGCCACTGCGCCTGGCCAGTCCCTTTTCTTTTAGTACAACTGAAGTAACTGGACATTAAGAAGGAACACAATCAGTAACTGGTTGTAATTAATTAGTGGTAAACACCACTGCACTAGGACCAGAGCATCTTTTCAAAATCAACTCTGCCCGTCAAGGAGAAAGGCTCCCTGAGGGACGCTGTGCTTTTTCCCACCTCCCTGACACTCCCCGGCCTCCAGGCTGGGACTCACACTGTTCTGCCGGAATTCAGTAACAGCTTCATTTGTCCATTGCATTTTCATTATTTTTCGAGTACCCCCTAGTTATGACGAGGGGTAACTATTTCTTTCCATTTTTGGTGGAGAAAGTTTCCTTCTGTTGATAGGGTGATGAATATGAGGGGGAGCCCACAGACAGCTGTACGTTCAACCTCAAGTTCTAGTTTTCACAGTGGATCAGTGGCATTTATTAAGTGGATATCCATAAAGAATTAAAACAAAATAAAGGAGGGCCACCCATGGAGATGAGAGTAAGTCACAGACCAATGAATAAGACTGATGCAGTTAAAATAAGATAAAGCTGACTGATGTAAATAAAAACACTAATTGGATGGTGCAGGTGACAGCAGCTAGGAAGCTGAGGTGTCTGCTCATGTGGCAATTGGGAAGGCTGGCCTGAAGCTTTTAAAACTCAGGACGGTTTCGGATCTGTCACTGCCTCTGGGAACCACCATCATTACTGTTCTTTCAGTGAGGGGGACTCCAGTCCCCACCCTGCCTTTCGGCCTCCCCACATGTTGAGGGTTAGGGGCTGGACATGTTTCAGCCTCCCCATATGTTGAGGGTTAGGGCTCTTGGGCTGGAATGTGACTCCATGTTGGGGTCCCCCAGGTGAAGCTGTTCATGCAAGACCTCTCCGCCATGCTGGCAGGCCTGTGTCAGACTGAGCCTGCAGCCCCTGCCTCCTAGCCCTGACCCAGGTGAGCAGTGGGAGAGGGGAGCCCCAAGAGACCCCAGGATAGGAGGACCCCGCATTTCCGAAGGAGTGGCTCTTCCTGAATCAGTTTCCTCATTGGGAAGATGGGAGTGCTGTGGGCCTGCCATGAGAGGCACATAACAAGCACTCAATAAATGCAGGTCCACACAGCAAGCACTCAATAAATGCAGGCCCTGATGAGGAGGTGATGGGACGGTCAAGGGGCTATGTGTGGGGCAATTGCCTCTAAAATGAGACCAGACCAGGCCCTCCCTCCCAGGGTGGTTGGGGCATGAAAAAATCTCTGTCAGGTATCAGAACAGGGTCCATGCTAGATAAGAGCTCACCAAGGCCTCTCCATTGTGGACTCTGCCAGCTGAGGGGCCCAGCCTGAGAATCCAGCAGCTGGGGCCGCCCTTGACCTTCTCAGAACCTTGAATGGGGTGGGAGGTGAGAGGGCAGGCCAGGTTCTGACCTCCAGGTGTGGAGGGCCTACGTTAACCTCTTCATAGCCAGAGGAGAGCAGCATGCCCTTGCCCCCAGGCTGTGCATCCTGTTCCCCTCCCTCAGCCCACTCCAGCTGCAAGGAAGCAGGTGGGAGGAAGGGGGACCAACTCCCACCTCTGGCACCTGGCTTGTGCTCTGAGCCTCACTTTCCTCATTGCTAAATGGACATAGCTACAGAACCCCGCCTTGGGAGACCCTGGATATGCTCTCAACTCCTCTGCCACGTTAGTTGGGATTTTAGTACCCGGGTCTTTCCATTCCAACTCCCCAAGTAGACCACACTCTGGCCCACCAGCAGTGCTCAATAAAGATTTATTATACTAAAAATGCCATCACCAAACCCTGAGGCACTCAGGGCTCTGACCGGTGCAGCCATGACCTCTGAAGCCAGAACACATGGAAGCAGCAGCAGCTGAGCTGCCAACTCAGGTCCTGGCATGCCTGGTTTTGCTGGCGAACTCCTACACACCCTTCAAGGCCCTGCTCAAATGTCTCTGTCTTAGGCTGACGCAGCTGCTGCCCTTCTGTGGCCATACAGCGCTCCTTTTCACGGATGATGGCTCCTGCAGGGAGTGTCCCCAGTGCCCGGCACAAGGCCAGGCACACAATGGTGCACAGGAACGTCTGCTGACGTCCACTCTAAGGCCGACCAAGGAACCACGGGGCTTGGTCCTGGTCCTTACATCCTCTTCCGCATCTTGCCCTTCTTGGAGCGGGCACCCCGGCCAAAGGCACCCTGCTGCAGCTCCTGGGCACGACGGCGGTTTCGAGCAGAGAGCTGCTTGAGGCCACCTCGCTGCAGGAAGCGCAGCTTCTGGGCCCGACGCCGCTGCTTCAGGATCTGCTGCTTGTTCTTGAGTTCCGGGCGGACGCGGCCTGCAGGGGTGCCTGGGGCCCGGGGCTGGGATGCACCTGCCGGGACAGGGATTCAGGGAGCTCAGGTGGTGGGATCACTCCCAAGATCCCCTCCTCCCAGAAGCTCGCAGACTCCTCCCCTGGCCCCACTCCTGTTCTGTGCTTATTGCTATGGCCCAGTAGGTGGCTAATAAAGCTTTAGGGAGCCCCATGGAGTGGTCAATAGCACGGGGCCAGAACCGCGGGGTTCAAATCCCAGCTGTAACCTCTTAGACCTTGGGCAAGTCAGTTAACGGCTCCATGCCTCAGTTTCCCCATCTGTGAATGATAAATTACAGCATCTCCCTCATGGGTGAAGAGTAAACGGTATAAAGTGCTCAGAACAAGGCCTGGCCCACAATGAGAGGCTTCTGGGCATGACTGTTACTACTGAGAATTCTCCAATCCAGGTGTGTCTGTTTCCACAGCACACCTACTACACACACTGGGCTCTGAGGCCCCCATAGTAACCAAGACAGACCTCAGCCTCTGTCTCCATGGACAGCATGCTCTAGGCTTGTTAGATAAAAAAAGGGTGTAGATGAACCTTCCTTAAGGCAGGAGAGGAATCAGAGGCGGCCAGAGAGGGAAAGGGACTTGTCTGAGGTCACACAGCAAAAGCAGCAGCAATGGTCAGCAGCCCTGCCCCAGCCCGATAGTTGGGCCCCAGGTAGTCCATTCTTCTAGTTCTCCAGGAGGCAAGCACCACCCTCCCTGGCTCCCACTAAGCCCTGTGTCCTCCTCTTCCTCCTCATTCATAATAGCAGCCTCTCCAGGGCTCCTGGAGGGATGACCACTGGGGTGGTCCCAGCTGTCTCCATTGGAGCCAGGGTGCTTCACAGGACCTATCACCTCCAATGAGGACACAGCACAGGGAAGAACAGCTGCTTTCTCCCAAAGCCCACAGGTCGCCCCCTGCCTCCCCAGGCCCTGCCCGCCTACTGCGTGGCACTGCTTGCAGCAGAAGCTGCTGTTTCACCCAGGTAAAAACAGGCTGAGAAGTGAGGTGTGGGTGAGCCCCACCCAGCCACGCTGACAAGGAGACATTCCCACAGATGGGAGAGCTGGAGGGGGAGGAGCCACAGAGAAGAGGCCCAGGCGAATGCATACAGGTTCAGAGACACCCAGAGGAGGCAGTGACCAGCCCCAGGGAGTGGAGCGACACAAGCAGGAGCTAAGGCAATCTGAGAGACCCAGGACATGGTCCCAAACTCCCCTCTCCCCAGGGAAGGCTGCAGGTGGGAGCCTTGGGCAGCTGGGTGACCTGGGTTCAGTCACAGCCCCCATAAAGCACCTGTTTCCTGGCCTGTAAAGTGGGTATTTGCAGTGACCTTTCCTCCCAGGTCATGTGTGGCCTGTCCACACCCAGCAAGTGGGAGCCCCTCCCTGACAGCAGCCCTTAAGCAAAGGCTCTGGCAGACAGAGCTGGCTTCAAATCCACCTTAGCCTGTTACTGGCTGAGGGACCCAGGCCAGATCAAAGAGGTCCAAGTCCTCAGATGACCAAACGTACCACTTGCCAACCCACATTTCAAAAAAGCACCTTCCTCAACATCCTCTGTCATCGCCCCCTCCCGGAAACAAAGCTGCCTCTGACTGCATCTTTGGTGACATGAACTTCTCCACAACACTGCTAAAAAGAACGTCACTCCCGAGGATGCCACAGGGAATCAATTCATGCTCACTTTGTCAGGTCGAACCACATGCAAATGCTATTTTTGCAGGTGCAAAAGGCCCACATAGCAGCATTCGCACAGGTTCCACCTCCTGAGTCCTCCAGGTTTCTAGACAATGGGGCGAATTAGGTGAACAGGGCATCTAACAGAAATTACCCCCATGGCTTCATCTGCGAGGTGGAAGGGGTTGGGGACAATGTGCCTGAGGGACATGGTGCTTTCCAGCACCTGCGAGGTGGCGCTTGTGACCATCAGAGGCCGGGACAGCAGAATGGGGGAATCTGTGGGGGTGGCGTGGAGGATCATGGAGGGAACCCAGGATTTTGGCAGCATACCCCAACATACCCAGCTCTGGTGCTCTGCAGTAACCCCTGCACCTGTGCCTCAGCATTACCCTAATCCGACCACACCTGCCCTGCCTACCTGTGCACCCACACTCCCCACGTTGGCTCTCTCACCTTGGCCACGGCCTCGTTTCCCACCTCTTCGCTCTGGGCCTCCCCGGTCAGATGTCCCTTCCTCGTCCGAGTCACGATCATCAATTTTCTGTTTCTGCTTCCACTTCTGATAGCTGGAAAGCCTCGTTAAGGAAGCTGCGTGAAGCCCCTGGGATGGGAGCAGGCTCCACCCCACACTGCCTCAGCAGACACAGGTCCGTTATCCCAGCGGCCGCTGAAGCTACTCGGCCCCGCCCCCAGCACACAGGTCCCACTTATTGGAGATGCTGCTGCTGAAGCTGCTCGGCCCCGCCCCCAGCACACAGGTCCCATTTATTGGAGATGCTGCTGCTGAAGCTGCTCAGCCCCTTACCCTCCTCTTCACCGACCCCGCCCCCAGGTCCCACTTAACTGGAGCAGCTGCTGCTGAAGCGGCTCGGCCCCGCCCCATCCATGGCCACGCCCCTCAGGATACAGGTCTCTCTTGTAGGAGCTGCTGATGTAGCGGCCGCTCTCTGTCTTAATCTTCTTCTTGTCTTCCTGTCCTGATTGTCCCACAAATCGCTTCTTCTTACGGTCCCTGCAGGAGAGGGAGTTGGGAGGGCTGCCGTGGAGGGAGACACCTGGAGTGCCAGCGCATGCTCCCCGACCTTCTCATCGGGTTGTTGCAGCATTAAAGGAAAGCAATGCAGCCATGTCTGGCATGCAGTTGATGCTCAATAAAGGCTCCTTCCCTATCCCTCCTCACCTCGCCCTGGCAGTCCAGGTCTCAAAAGGGAGTGTGGCGGTCAGAGGATTGGTACCAGCACTTGGGCCTGGCTCAGGGACAAGAGCCCCCTGGAGGATTTAATCACCTGCCCCTTCCCAGCTGTGACCCTGGGTTGAGACGCGTCCATTCTCTAGACACTAGAGTCCTCCTGAACAAATGGGTCCTGAGCCCTGTCTAGAAAGACTTGCCAGCAAAAAGGACAGACGGGATATTCAAGATCTCTGTGGTGTGCAATCAAATCAAGGGGACAGGACAGCCAGAGACCATCACACCTGCTGTGAGTGGTCACAAGGGGGACAGCCAGGTCATAATCCCAGCTGTGCAAGATTAGATGGGAGTGAGGACATCAGGGAGCTCACCCTGCCTGGCGGCATGGAGGTGGGGCTCACTCCTCACTCACCCCGGGCACGGGCACGGCGGGAGGGGCACGGAGGGAGGGGAAGCAGCTCACTCGCTCACTCACCCTGGGCAAAGACGGAGGGGAGGCTCACTCAATCACTCACCTGGGGCATGGAGGGGCAGCTCACCCGCTCACTCACCCTGGGCATGGAGGGGTGCTCACTCCATCACTCACCACTTGAGCTGTTGGCGGCCCCTTGTGAGATTCTGGGCTTCATCCCCCATCAGATCCAGGACAGCACCAGCTGCCTGCTGCTCGAAGGCTCCCCCTTCCCCGCCGACGCTCAGGCTGCAGAGGCAGAGTGGGAGACAGGATCGATGGATCAGGGTGATAGGACCCAGCGGACCTGCCTGCCCCACCCAGGACCCAGCCAGCCACTCACCCCCGCTCACTGTCGAAGTCCTTGGGCCGGTAGGGGATGTAGAATTCCTGGTCCCGCTGCCAGGCCGCTTCCCTCTGCCTCTTGGCTCCCCTGTCCGGTCCTGACTTCGGCCGCTTCCGGCCCAAGACCTCTGAGAAGACATCCTGGCAGAGTGTGGACTGAGTCACGCCTGCAGCCCCTTGGGGAGCCCCCCAGCCTCCCCACCCACCAGCCTGGCCACAGTGAGGGGCCAGTGGTTTCCCAGGGACTTGAAAAGCTTCACTTTGCCATTTCTTAGCTGGGTGACAGTGTCTCCTATGGGACCCTCAGTTTCCTCATCTGCACACAGAGTGCAACCCCTGCCCTCCCCTCAGGGACCGGCAGGGGCAGGACAGCTGCATGAGGAGAAGAGTGCCGGTGGGGGAAACCCAGCTCCCCATTCCCACTCTGCACCCCAAGCTATGCGACAGCCGGCCCTGCCCCTCTCTGCACCTGGCCTGCTCTGAACAACATGGACCCAACCGCTCTTCTTGGCTACCGAACCCTCTGTCCAAACAAAACATGAGAGAGGGACATCCTGGGGGACATGCAGGCCCAGGACCCACCCACCAGGTAAACGGGACACATTATGGTCCTCCCTCTGAGTGGAAATCCGAAGTCTCGCTGCAGAAGCCCTGATGTATTTGGTGGCTGGTGACACCGCAGACCCCAATGAGAGTGTCACGTTGTACACAGCTCCTCAGGCCAAAGATCTGGCCCCAGAGCTTTAAACGAGGGATGCTGGACAAGAACCATGCCCTGACCCTGCAGGTGCGCAGCTGACAGCCTCCACCCTCCCTCCACGGCTCAAAGCCGCGAGGACAGCCCCATGAGCTGCTGGGACTTAGCCACCCCTATCCTGTACCCCAGGCCCAGGGTCCCCAGGGTGGGGCCTGTACCTCCACATTCTCTCCCGTTTTCTCCTCCTCAGGCTGCTTCTCCTGCAGTGCTGGGTGGCTCAGGGCTGGGCCTACAGGGCCCTCCTGATGCTCCCGCCGCCCCTGCCGCCCCTGCTGGAAGCAGGCGATGGCTTTGCGGTCCTTCTGCCGCTTGGCGCGCATCACCTGGCTGCACAGGTCTCGGCTGGAGGCGTTGATCTCAAAGATGGTCTGTGGAGGGGATACCCAGTCCTTTGCCTACCAGCCTCCCACCTCTAACCCCACACTTACCACTTGGTGGGCTCCCTATGGGCGTTCTTCCCCACTGTCCAAGGTGGGCACTCTTAATTATCCACACTTTATAATTAGACAGACAGACCCAGGCCAGGCACAGTGGATCACTTGAGCTCAGGAGTTTGAGACCAGCCTGGCCAACATGGTGAAATCCCATCTCTACCCAAAATACAAAAATTAGCCATGTGTGGTGATGGTGGCCTGTAGTCCCAGCTACTCAGGAGGCTAAGGCAGGAGAATCACTTGAACCCAGGAGGCAGAGGTTGCAGTGATCCAAGATTGCACCACTGCACTCCAGCCTGGGCAGCAGAACAAGACTCTATCTCAAAAACGAAACAAAGCAAAAGCAAAAACAAAAGCACAAAGAGAGGTCCAGGCAAGGCACGTGGCTCACACTTAGATCCCAGCACTTTGGGAGGCTAAGGCAGGAGGATTGCCTGAGCCCAGGAGTTACAGACCAGCCTAAGCAACATGGCATGACCTCATCTCTACAAAAAATACAAAAATTAGCCAGGTGTGGTAGCATGCCCTGGTAGTCCCAGCTACTTAGGAGGCTGAAGCAGGAGGATCACTTGAGCCCAGCAGGTCAAGGCTTCAGTGAGCCATGATTGCACCACTGCACTCCAGCCTGGGTGACAGCAAGACCCTGTTTCAAAAACAAAAAAAGACCTAGAGAGGGTGAGTAACCAGCCCACGGTCACATGCTAGGAAAAACCAGAGCTTGTCAACCAAGGTCCATTTGACTTCAAGGCCAATGCTCTTAACCACGACAGTCTCTCCAGCGCCTCTTCTGATGCTAGCTAGCTGGCAGGCTTACTCACTCCTGAGTAGGTCTTCCTGGCTTTTGTGCACCCGCTTCCGTATGTACAAGATGGGGTGCCTAATGGGAGTCAAGGGTTGGGAAGGAGGGAAGGAAGCTCAGGAAAGCCAGCTCTTCAGGCCTCTAACAGACAGGGGGCATGCCACTTCCCCCATGAGCCATCTGTAAGTGCTAAGCAATGGCTCCCCCATGGGACCTGCTGTGGGCCAGCAGGGATGGTTCCAGAACGAGGGGCATCTCAAGGGAGGCTGTCGGAGCCAAGGCTGCAGGTTAAGGAGCTCAGATGAAAATCCCTGCTGGAGGCCTGCTGGGGGTCAGGGAGGCAATGTGCATCCTGGCGCCACCACTGTCACTGTTGTGACCCCAGGCCATGACCACCCGTCCCTATGCTTCACTGAGCCAGGACTCAGAGCATGGTCTCCGCCCGGCCGCACTCACTGCCCGGGAGCGGTAGTTCTTGATGCTATCCACCAGCCTCAGCCGCTGCAGCTCCTCTTCCTCGAAGTGGGAACCTGGTGGGGAAGCAGTGAGGTATGAGGCTGTGGGTGGGGTCAGCAGGCCCACTCGCCACCCCTGCCCTGCAGAAGGACTCACTGAACATGGGGTGCAGGCCCAGCCCTGCAAGGTCCAGCTCCTTGGCCCTCTTGATGGACTCGGGCGAGGGTGCCGGCCGCGAGCGCACATACTGCTGCTGGGCATTGTCAGCTACACGGGCCAGGCCCCGTAGCTCCAGCGACGCCTCCAGGGTGCTCTGCAGGCCGCCGTCCTCCTCATCCACCACGTTCTGTGGCACCCGGCCCAGCATGCCGTCCACACCAGCCGCACCTGCACCCCATACAGCACCTTGTCAGGGGTCTTCCCATCCGGCCTGCCTGTCCACTGCCTGACCACCACTCCCGGGCCTCACTCTGGGCCCTGAATCACAGGTAAGTGGCTACAAAATAATCACTGCCAAGAACACCAGCACTTATGCAGAAGCTAGAGAGCCAGACACTTGAATACACTGACAGGGGTCAACAAACCGCAGCGCGCCGGCCAGCTGCCTGCTTCTGTCAACAGCTCTGCGGGAGCACAGCTGCACTACTCGCTTATGCATGGTCTCCAGCTATTCTTGCACTACAGGGCCAGGGTTGAGGAGCTACCCTGGATCACACGGCCCACAGGGCCTAGAATATGGACTACACAGCTCTTAAAAAAACTCTGTTGGCTGGGCACAGTGGCTCATGCTTGTCGTCTCAAGAGCTTTGGGAGGCTGAGGCAGGAGGATCATGTGAGGCCAGGAATTGGAGACCAGCCTGAGTAATGTAGTGAGACTCCATCTCTACAAAACACTCTAAAACTAGCTGGGCATGGTGGTGTGCACCTGGAGTCTCTCAGCTACTCAGGGGATGAGGCGGGAGGACCTCTTGAGACTGGGAGCTCTAGGCTGTAGTGAGCCATGATAGCGCCACTGCACTCCAGCCTGGGTGACAGAACAAGACTTTGTCTCTCTTTAAAAAAAAAAAAGACAAAAACAAAACAACCAACAGCAACTTTGCTGACTCCAGCATTAGAACATCCGACGTCCACAGATGAGAAAACTGAGGCGTCGTGAGGCTCCATCACTACCAGGACTGTCAAGTGAGTCAGTGGCAGGGACAGGATTCAATCTAGGCAGAGTCCACAGTAGCAACAGCGACACTTATGGTAATAAGTAACAGCAACAGCAGGGGCCAGGGATGCCGGCTGTGCTGAGTCCAGCATCATCATCTCCTTTACCTCACACTAACCCTACGAGGAAAGGATTTGTTTTCTTTTTTCGTCATGTTCTAACTTTTTACTGAAAAAAACACAACAGTAAGCCAGGCATGGTGGCTCACACCTGTAATCCCCGCACTTTGGAAGGCAAGGCGGGAAGATTGCTTGAGCACAGGAGTTCAAGACCAGCCTGGGCAACACAGTGGGACCCCATCTCTACAAAAATTAAAAAATCAGCCAGGCATGGTGGCACCTGCCTGTATTCCCAGCTCCTCAAGAGGCTTAGGTGTGAGGATTGCTTGAGCCTATGAGGTCAAGGGTGCAGTGAGCCGTGCTCATGCCAGTATACTCCAGCCTGGGTGACAGAGTGAGCCCTTGTCTCAAAAAACGAACAAACAAACAAAAAACAATGAAAGAAAAACATAAAAGCCAAGGGAGGAGTGTGATGTACCTTGTGGGCCCACCACCCACTGTCAATTACCAACATTTGGCCAATCTTGCAGGAAAGGCACTGATGAGCCCATTTTAGAGATGAGGAAACTGAGGCTCCTGGAGGTTTAGAGATTTGCCCAGGGGCACATGGTGAGGGTCAGGGTCAAAAACCAAGCCCCACCCTGGGTCAGGAGCCTGCCCTCTTCCTATCTCTCCAGATTAAACAGGTACTGAGCTCTGCTGAGCCCCGGTTAGCTCTGGAGCAAATGCAGGATATCTCTCCCTAAAAGCTAGCTGCGCTGGGGGTGGTTCCTGCCTGGACATTGGCGGAGGCTCCTCCCCTCCCTCACGGGGCTGCGTGCTGCCTCCGGCCCTGAGCCAGCCCCGGGTGCAAGGTGCATTTCCCCCTAATCCTGCCTGATACCGGGCGGGACCTGGGGCTGTGACAGGCCTGGCACCTGGAAGGGGCTGTGCTCGCACCTCCCTCACTTGGCTCCTGCACTCTCAGCTTCACCCCCAGGAAAATGCTTCAAAACGCCCTTTAGGTACCCCTTCCAATTCACCCAAGTGACGTCCCACTGAGGCCTACACCTCCAGTGAAGGCACAGATCCCTCCAGCCCCACGAAGCCCCTTCCTGTGCCCTTGCAATTGACCCCAGACTTTCCGCTGTGGTGTCTGCTTTCCAGCTGCCTCGAGGCATGGGCTGGGACAGTGCGGGGCCACGAGGTCACCTGCAGGAACCGCGGCCTGGACAGAGATCACCACGAGCAGCTAAGAGTGAAGGGCCAAGTCGGAGGGCCCGGGCTCTGAGGGCGCACTCTCTGCTGACCACTGGCTGCGCTGTCCTGAGGCCGCCGCCTCAGCTCTCTGATTGGGTCTCGAGGCTCTGGGAGAGGCTGAATCTCAGCTCCCCACTTCCCTGCTGTGTGCACGTGGGTAAGCGTGTCAGAGCTGTTCCCTCATCTGTGAAACAGAGGTGACGAGTCCTCCCTCCAGCACAGATGGACAAATGAGCCAAAATGCATCGTGGGCCCGGGAACCGGCAGGCCCACAGGTGGAGGCCCACAGGTGGAGGCCATGGTGATTGCTGTTGTCTGTCCCATGCATTCCCACCCTAGAGTGTATAAAGAAATGTCCTGTGGGTGGTCAGGCGTGGTGGCTCACGCCTGTAATCCCAACACTTTGGGAGGCTGAGGAGGGCAGATCACCTGAGGTCGGGAGTTTGGGACCAGCCTGACCAACATGGAGAAACACCGTCTCTACTAAAAATACAAAATGAGCTGGGAGTGGTGTCCCAGCTACTCGGGAGGCTGAGGCAAGGGAATCACTTGAACCCTGGAGGTGGAGGCTGTGGTGAGTTGAGATCACACCACTGCACTCCAGCCTGGGTAACAGAGCAAAACTCAGTCACACACACACACAAAATGTCCTGTGGGCTTGGTCTGAATGAACCTCAGCCTCTCCCCGATGATGCTCCCCTGAAAACTCGGTCAAGTACAGGGTCACACACTAGATGCCTGCAGGGCCTGGGCTGACAATGACAGGAAGGGGAGGCAGACAGGGGCTGCAGGGAACCAGGGAGCCTGTCTAACAGGGGCACCATGGCTGAGCACCCAGATCCAACTGTTTCCCAGCAGACACCAGAAATCTGGATTGCTATGGGAAATCCTGAGTTTAAAACAGCGACTGGCCAGGCACAGTGGCTTGCTTGAGCCCAGGAGTTGGAGGCTGCAGCAAGCCACGATCGCGCCACTGCATTTCAGCCCGGGCAAGAGTAAGACCCCATCTCTTTAAAAAAATAAAAGGAATCAGCCAGGCGCGGTGGCTCAAGCCTGTAATCTAGCACTTTGGGAGGCGGGTGAATCACTTGAGGTCAGGAGTTCGAAACCAGCCTGGCCAAGATGGTGAAACCCTGTTTCTACTATAAATACAAAAAATACAAAAAAAATTTAGCCAGGTGTGGTGGCGGGCACCTGTAATCCCAGCTACTCAAGAGACTGAAGCAGGAGAATGGCTTGAACGTGGGAGGTGGAGGTTGCAGTGAGCCAAGATCACGCCACTGCACCCCAGCCTGGGTGACAGAGCAAGACTCTGTCTCAAAAAACATAAAATAAAATAAAAGTAAAAAAAATAAAAGGAATCATCCTGGAGTCAAACCCAGCCCCACCTCCTCCCACAGCCAAAACAGGGCCCCATGGACTCCACGGGGACCTCTAGCCCCACCCCAGCCTCTACTCACCTGAGGGCTCCTCCAGGGGCTGGGCGAGGGTGAGGGAGCGGCCCAGGAACAGATGCAGATCCAGCAGGTAGGGGATTTCGTCAGGGGCCACCAAGGAATAGGCTGTGCCACTTCGGCCTGCTCGGGCCACACGGCCTGCAGCAAGGAGACGAAAGCTTAATTAAGCAGAGAACCCAGCCCCAGCATGAGCTCCACAGGCCAGACCCTGAGCGAGTGAGCCCGGCCAGGCCGCGAACCTCACAGAGCTGCTGTCCCCGCCTACACACAGGGAAGTTCAATCCTGGTCCCTGGCTTGATCTGAGAGAATATGTCCGTGCTGACATGGTGCTCTGGGAGATGAGCAAAAATACAGCAAGGCCCTGCTCATGACCATGGTCCAAACTCTTCAGTGTCCCTGCTGTGAGAACCCCCGCAAAGACGCAAGGATTCACACACAAGGAGGTTTAGTGCAGCCCAGACTAGGACAGCCCCAAGTTGGAAGCTAAAGGCTCCAGGATCGAGGGCTGGTTAAGTGAATTAGCTGATGGCCATGTGGTGGTGGGAACGAAGCAGCTTAGGAAAAGAGTGGGCAAACACACTACAGCCTACAGGGCCAGGCCAGTGGCTCATGCCTGGAACCACAGCATTTAAGGGGCTGGGGCAGGAGGATCACTTGAGGCCAGCAGTATCACTTGAGGCCAGCAGTTTGATACCAGCCTGTCTACAAAAAAATGAAAATTAGCCAAGTGTGGTGGTGTGTGCTGTAGCCCTAAGAACTTGGGAGGCTGAGCTGGGAGGATTGCTTGAATCTAGGAGCTCAAGCTTACAATGAATTATGATCATGCCGCTGCACTAGAGCCCAAGCAACAGAGTGAGATCCTGGCCCCCTGCTTGTCTGTGTAAATAAAGATTTATTGGAACACAGCCACACTCATTTGTTTATATGTTATCTATGTAAATGAACAGGCAGCATTCACACTACACCAGCAGAGAGGAACAGTTATGACAGAGACAGTATGGTCCACCAAGCCTAACATTTCACATCTAGCCCCTTACAGAAAGAAGTGCCAATCCATCACAGAATGACATTTTACAGGCAACGAAAAACATTCATGATGTATGGTGATGTAAAAAGACAAAACAAAAAGCAAGTTATAAAAAAGAGCACCCAATATGATTGTAATTTTGCATAAAGAAGTCCCTACATATCATTACATTTTGGTTTCTCTCTGCATCTTGGGAAAACAAAGTGTTACAACATTTGAGGAATTCATTTGAGCTTGTCTGACTGGCGCTGCTGGTCTTGTGATGCACAAGCAATTCCCTTTGGGGGCCCTGGGGACCTCCCTAGGGACACGCAGAACCAGCCCTCCACACAGCAACGAAAACTAGAGAACAGCAGACAGCAACAAGGGGGAAGTGCGCCTGCCACATGACACTCATGAATTAAAAGGCAAAGAAAAAATGACAGTTTCCAGGGGCTGCGGGAGGGGCCTAAGGAGATTTTGTCTGATGGGTAGAGCTTGAGTTTAGCAAGATGAAAAAGTTCTGGGGCTGGGCGCAGTGGCTCACGCCTGTAATCCCAACACTTTAGGAGGCTAAGGCGGGTGGATCACTTGAGGTTAGGAGTTCAAGACCAGACCGGCCAACATGGCAAAACGCCGTCTCTACTAAAAACACAAAAAATTTGCCGGGCGTGGTGGCAAGCACCTGTAATCCCAACTACTCAGAGGCTGAAGCAAGAGAATAGCCGGAACCCAGGAGGCCAAGGCTGTAGTGAGCCGAGATCCAGCCTCAGAGCCGCTGTGCTCTAGCCTCGGAGACAGAACAAGACTCTATCACACACACACAAAAGTCTGGGGACAGATGTGGTGACGGCTGTACAACAACGTGAGCGGACTCAATGCCACTGCACTGCACACTGGGAAATGGCACAGTGGTGAACCGCATGCCATGTCTATTCACCACAACTTAGAAAGTGCACTCAATGCCCCTAACCCAGGGAACATCACAGCTCAGCCAGTCTGCCTTGAGCATGCTCCAAATCCTTCCATTAGCCTACCCTTGGGCAAAGTCAACCCACGCACTGCCGATTTTGAAACAAAGTGTTGAATATCTCATGTAACTTACTGAATACTGTACTGGAAGAAAAAATAGAATTGTTGCCTGCGTGCCACGGTAAAGTCAACAAAACCCAGAAGCTGAATAATTGGATTTTCTTGGTTTTTTTTGAGACAAGGTCTCACTCCGTCACCCAGGCTGGAGTGCAGTCGTGCAACTGGGAGTTTGAGACCAGCTTGAGCAATACAGCAAAACTCTGGCTCTCCAAAAAGCTCACAGCAGCCCAGCATGGTGGCGCACACCTGTAATCCCAGCACTTTGGGAGGCCGAGGCGGGTGGATCATGAAGTCAGGAGATCGAGACCAGCCTGGCCAATATGGTGAAACCCCATCTCTACTAAAAATACAAAAATTAGTTGGGCATGGTGGCAGGAGCCTGTAATCCTAGCTCAGGAGGCTGAGGCAGGAGAATCGCTTGAACCTGGGAGGCGGAGGTTGCAGTGAGCCGAGACTGTGCCACTACACTCCAGCCTGGGCAACAGAGTAAGAGTCTGTCTCAAAACAACAAAAAAAGCTCACAGCTACCCCATGCGCACTGGCGGGGGTTTTGCGTCTGCCGGGAACCGGCACCCCTGCCTGCCACAGAGTCAGCCCCGGGCTGCTTACCCACGCGGTGCAGGAAGAGCTTGCCCTTGGCAGGGAAGCTGTAGTTGATGACATTGTCCAGCAGTGGGATGTCCAGGCCACGGGCGGCCAGGTCAGTCACGATGAGGGCGGAGCACTTGCCAAGTGTGAATTTGGCAAGGTTGATCTTGCGGGCCGTCGGGTCTAGGGCACTGTAGATGTGGGCGCAGCTCACCCGCTGGGTCGTCAGCAGCTGCTCAGAGCAAAGATGGTAGCAAAGTGAGAAGGAGACTTGGAGGAGAGAGGAAAGGAAGCCAGGCCACAGTGGCGGATGGAGTTCCGGAGTCTACCACCCTTGGTTTGAATGCCAGCTTGCTGGATAACCCCAGTTTGGGGAGGAACGGAGCTTCCAACACCTCCTGCCTCTCTAAAGGGTCATCTGAGGATCAGAGATGATGTGTGCAGAGGGCCCTTAGGCTGTGAATGCACCCCAGTGCACAAACCTCATCCTGATTCGGCTATAACCAAGCTGTGTGACCTTGGGCAAAGTACCAAACCTTTCTGTGCCTCGTTTTCCTCAGCTGTACGAATAACTGCCCCTTCCTTGTAGGCTTATGATGAGGATTACATGAGTTCATATACACAGTGCTGAGACAGTCTCAACACGGGACGCTCATGAGGGTGCCAGCTGTTCTTTACAGATTACTATTTACACTGGGTGCCGTGGCTCACACCTGTAATCCCAGCATTTCAGGAGACCAAGGCTGGAAAACAGCTTGAGCCCAGGAGCTCAAGACTAGCCTGGGCAACATAGCAAACACCATCTCTACAAAAAAATAAAAATAAATAAAAAATGAGCCGGCCTGGTCAGTATGGCCTGTGCCTGCAGTCCGAGGTAGCGGAGGCAGGGGTTGCAGTAAGCCATGATCAGAGATGGCTGCACTCCAGCCTGGCCAAAGGAGCAAGACTGTCTCAAAAAAAACCAAACCACTAAAAATTTCTATTTTGGTCTTATTTACTGGTGACCCTGGCAGCTGCACAAGGAAGTGCCATGAAATGTGTGTAGAGTAAGTGAAACCCAGTGAACCATGTCCTCAGATAACAGACACAGCTGTAGCTGGCAGGGAGGCAGGCACCAAGGGAAAGGGGCCCCGCTGCCTTCAGGGGCACACCGACTCCCCAGGCTTTGACCCTGGTGAGGGTCACACAGGCATAACACACACAAAAAAGCTCTTTGAGCCACTCACACAAGCTAACAGCCCTTCACACAGCTTGCTACATGCAGGTCATGCCTCAATCTCAAGAAGTCACATAGTGAATGCTGAAAATTTACAGGAAAACAACAGGATGGCAGGAACGGGCTTCAAAATACCCGGATGTAAGGGGAAATAATGGAGGAAAGTCAAGACCAGCTATGAGCTGCTAACAGTTATACCTAGATAACGAATTCATATATATTCATTCATATATATTTTTATGACATATATTATTTTCTGATCTTAGTATGTGTCTGGAATTTTCTCACAATAAAAAGTTTAAGCCAGGTGCTGTAGCTCACGTCTGTAATCCCCTTGGCCTTTGGGAGGTAAAGGCGGGCAGATCACTTGAGGTCAGGAGTTCAAGACCCGCCTGGTCAACACAGTGAAACCCCATCTCCACGAGAAATGCAAAAATTAGCCAGATGTGGTGTTTCCTGAAGTCTCAGCTATTTGGGAGGCTGAATCACAAGAATCGCTTGAACCTGGAAGATGGAGGTTGCAGTGAGTCGAGATCACACCACTGCACTCCAGCCTGGGCGACAGAGGGAGACACTGTTTCCAAAAAAGATAAGCATCGGCCAGGCATGGTGGCTCACACCTGTAATCCTAGCACTTTGGGAGGCCGACGTGGGTGGATCACTTGAGGTCAGGAGTTCAAGACCAGCCTGGCCATCATGGTGAAACCCCATCTTATTAAAGAATAAATAAATAAAATTTTTTCATAATAAAAAGTGCAGACTGAGCGCGGTGGCTCACACCTGTAATCCCAGCACTTTGGGAGGCCAAGGTGGGAGGATCACCTGAGCCCAGGAGTTCAAGATCAGCTTGGGCAACCACGAGAGCACCTGTCTTTACAAAAAATAAAAATAAACAAATTAGCTGGGCGTGGTAACAAGTGCCAGTGGTCCCAAGTACTCAGGAGGCTGAGGCAAGAGGACTGCTTAAGCCCAGAAGGTTTCAAGGCTGCAGTGAGCTGTAATCGTGCCACTGCACTCCAGCCTGGGTGACAGAGCAAGACTTCGTCTCAAAAAAAAAAAAAAAGACCATCTTGAGCCCAGGCCCCTGATCTGCTCTCGTGCTGCCCTCTAGTGACCGCACTCGGAATTGCAGCTCCAAACTAGGGCTGAAGGAGGTGGAGTGGGTGGGGGGCGGTCCTTCCCGACCAGGCACCCTCAGGGAGGGCCCTGCTCACCTCGGTGAGGTACTCGGCGTGGTGCTTCGTGGCCACAAACACCACGGTCTGGTCCTGAGGCCGCACCACGTTGCGCAGCAGGTGAAGCAGCACAGCAGCCTTGGTGTCCTCCCGCACGAGGAAGAATGAGGTCTACGGGGAGAGGGATCCCAGGTTGGCTCGTGGGGTCCTGGTTGAGGACCTGCAGGGCCCCTGCGGACACACGTGCCCTGGACGGGCACATAAACAGCCTCACCTTGAGCTGCTCGTTGAGCTTAGCATCCACATCAAGCCGAATGAGCACGGGCTCCGTGAGGCCTGCGGGAGACGTGGGGAAGAGTCGGAGAGTTGCTGATGCACTGGACTCTCAGGCCCCAGGCCCGAGGCCGACCCCCAGCTCCCATCTCCACCCCCAGCTCACACACCTGCCCGGGCAAATTCCACCAGCAGTTTGGGCAGCGTGGCGGAGAACAGCACCGTCTGGTGGCCCCCAGGGAGGCGGGCGATGATCTCCTGCAGCTGCTCTGCGAAGCCCATTTCAAAAAGCCTGGAAAAGCAGAGGGCAGGACAGCGTCAGAGGGGGCCTCCACGCCCCGGAGGTCCAACCTCAGCATCCTTGTCCCCACAAGGTCTGCGGTGTCCCACGGCTTGCCTCACTCTACTTTATCACCACTCACACTTTACTGCGTGACCTCCTCCTACGCAACAATATCCTTGAAATCTGGAACGTGTCTCAGTATGTTCTTACAAACTCATGCTGAAATAAACGACAGCAGCCTAGGCCGGCTGCAGGTGCTCACGCCTGTAATACAGCACTTTGAGAGGCGGAGGCAGGAGTCTGAGACCAGCCTGGGTGAGACCCCATCTCTACAAAAAATAAAAATTAGTTGGGCATGGTGGCACATACCTATATTCCCAGCTACTCAGGAGGCTGAGGTGGGAGGATCCCTTGAGCCTGGGAGGCCGAGGCTGCAGTGAGCCATCATCACACCACTGTACTCCAGACTGGGCGACAGAGCAAGACGCTGTCTCCATCAGTCAATCAATGGCAGCAGCTCCTCCCCCTTCCTTCTCCTCCTGCTCCCTGACTCTGCCAGGGACAGTTCTAAGTAGTGTACAAGCATCAAGTCCTCCGGTCCTTGCACCCCTGAGAGGTACGTGCTACTTTATCCCTGCTTTGCAGTGGAGGCAGCCAAGGCCCAGAGATGCCAATGATTTGCCCAAATTCACAGAGCTGAAGTAGCAGAGCTAGGGCTTGATCCTCTTCCTGTCTGGCTCCTGAGTCCATGCTCTCAACTTGGTGCTTTTAAAAAAATCCCTTTGCCGTCCTATGTTAGTTGTTCTATTATTCATTTCAGTTCTCCCAAAATGCAAAATTATAAATATTGGTCAGAGTGCCCCAGTGAAGAGCTCCAGCACCACTTATGAGGAGGTCTGCGGCCCACATCTGGGGAGACAGTGCCTCAATCTCTGCCGCACAGGTCTCTCCCAGCAGAGCCTTCCCCTGGCTCTGCTTCACCAGTCCAGACACCAGTGCTCAGGGCTGGACCTGCAGCCTTACCGGTCGGCTTCATCGAACACCACGTATTCCACACTCTGCAGCTTCAGGTTCATTTCCACAGCCACATGCACCAACCGTCCAGGAGTGGCAATGATTCTGGAAGAGGATGCACAGGCCAGGAGATCCCAGGTCCAGGGCCACCACCATAGCTCTCTTACACCCCCACCACTGGGAAGGGACCTCAAGGCGTCATTCCCAATCCACAAACTCACATGTCAGGATTTTCGTGCAGGGCTGCAAACTGGTCTTCCATCCTAGGGAGGAGAGAAGGGGTTAGCTTGATAGAACAGGTTGCTCTGGTTTCCCTTCCCATAACCAAATGTCCAGGTGAGGCTGCATACTCAGGAACACAGGCCCGAGACCCAAGGTCCGAGGCTTGGAACTGAGGAAAGGCCAGTGCTGAGGTATGAAGCAAAGGCACTGCTCTGACAAGAGATACAAGTTGAAATATACCAAAGAATGGTTACGACAGAGTTCCCCTGAAGACATGGGCTCAACTACAGACCTCAACTCACTTCTGTCGCTCCAGATAGCAACAAAGCTGCCTTTGGCCCACAGTGCCCCCTAGCAACTAACCCTGGAACTACCAGCTCCAACTAGAACACAGGTTCCCTGGATCTCTCTCAGCTCCTGTCCTTAAACCCTTCCGGCACACATCCCTAATTTCAGTCCTCCTCTGAAGCACCCTTGGGATACTCTGTAGGAGCCAGAGTAGTCCTGGGCCAGGACTAGCCCAGGGAGGCGAGACAATCATTAATTTTAGAAAGAATAAATGACAATGGAGACAAAAGCACTGCAAAGCAAACTCTCTGAGAATGAAGAGTGTTAGTAGTGGAATCCTTAAACTTTCTCCCTTAAAGGTGCTGCCCTTTAAGGGAGAAACTGTGGGATAAAGCCGCGCCTGGCTACTGTGGGAGACTGGATTCTGATCCCAACTCTACTACGGAATCATTGTCTGACTCTAACCTGTCACTTCCTCATTTTGCTCATCTGTAAAACAGATGCGGCACCTACTACCTGAGAAGGGAGGTGCCTGCACATCAGGTGATAAAACATCCTGAGAATCTGAGCTATTGCAAACTTCCCTCAATTCCTGTGCTTTCTGATTTCAAACAGCCCACAGCCAGGCGTGGTGGCTCATGCCTGTAATCTCAACACTTTGGGAGGCCAAAGCGGCAGATGGCTTGAGCCCAGGAGTTCGAGACCGGCCTGGGCAACACGGCGAGACCTCATTTCTACAAAAAATACAAAAATTAGCTGGGTGTGGTGGCTCACACCTGCAGTGCCAGCTACTGGGGAAGCTGACATGGTAGGATCACTTGAGCTCAGGAGGTTGAGACTGCAGTGAGCTGTGATCATACCACTGCACTCCAGCCAGGGTGACTGAGACCCTTTCTCAAAACAAATATTAACATAGAGACATCTGTCTATCCTGTGAGCTGACAGCTCTATTTCAGGAGCCTCAGAACTTCCAAGTGGCAGTGCTTCTATGGACGATGTATTTTAATATTTTACTGCATCATTTCCCTTGTTGTCTTTTCTTAAGCCAGTCAAATTTAGCAGTGAGGGGATCGTACACTGACTTCAGTGATACTAACGTTGGTAAGTTCTGAGAACCTGCTGCCACTGGACCAGCCTTGTTGGGTTTTGGTTTTGGTTTTTTTGGGGTTTTTTTGAGAGAGTCTTACTCTGTCACCCAGGCTGGAATGCAGTGGTGCCATCCATCTCAGCTCACTGCAACCTCCACCTCCCGGGTTCAAGTGATTCTCCTGCCTCAGCCTCCAGAGTAGCTGGGATTACAGGCATGTGCCACCACGCCCGGCTACTTTTTCGAATTTTAGTAGAAACGGGGTTCCACTGGGTTGGCCAGGCTGGTCTTGAAGTCCTGAGCTCAGGAGCTCTGCCCGCCTCGGCCTGCCAGAGTGCTGGGATTGCAGGTGTGAGCCACTGCGCCTGGTCTTGTTGGGTTTTTTGCCGCTATTATTAATAAGCAGCAAAGCTTAAATCAAACTAACATCCTAGAGACACAGGGATGCACCTGCATGGTGGTGACCCTGGCATGCAGTGCAGGGACCTTACCTGTCTCCACCCAGGATCAGGGCAGTCTTGAGGCCAGTGAACTTCCCCAGCTGAGAAGAGAAAGTGATTCAGAGAGGGCGGGGTGAGACGACAGCCCACTCATGGCTCAAGTGGGCCACTCGTTCCCGGTCCCAAGTCAGCCTCAGCCTTCCCCCAACCCCCAGCCCGGACACACCTCCTTGGTGAACTTCAGGGTCTGCAGGGCCAGTTCTCGAGTGGGTGAGAGGATGAGGGCACGGGCCCCAGTCTGGGCACTGTGGGTCTTGAGTCGCTCGAACATGGGGAGGAGGAAGCAGGCGGTCTTGCCACTGCCGGTGCGGGCCATGGCCACCACATCCTTGCCATCCAAGATCACCGGGATGGTCTGAGGAGCCACAAATGGGGACGGCCAGGTCAGCGCCTCCCCAAACACCACGTGACTCAGAGCTTCAAGGCCCTGAGCAGTGGGTGTGCTATGGTTCTCAGCAAATAGGCAGGCACCTGTCACCCAGCCAAACCTATTCTTGTCCATTCTTTCAAAAGTTCATTTGCATGCTTCCAAGGATGAGCAGCTCACTACCCCAACTCTTTCCAATGCTGGAACACCCTTCTTCAGGGGGAGCCAGACTCTACCTCCCCATCTAGTCTTCTTCCTCAGGACTCCAGAGGGGTGGTAGGGAGGGACAAAAGGATGGTAGCATGGATGGGGGCTTGCTTTGTTGCCCAGGCTGGACTTGAACTCCTGGCCTCAAGTGATCCCACCTCTGCCTCCCCAAACGCTAAGATTACAGGCGTGAGCCACCGCACCCAGCACTCATCTTGATATTTAAATCCTTGCTCCAGCTGCTACTGATTTTAAAGAGAATGTGTGGCTGGGAGCTGCCTGAGCCGAGGCACAGATGTGGGCAGGCTCCGGGAGACTCAATTGGCAGAGAGGCCCAGGGTGGAGTCTCTGCTCGGCCCAACCTTCTCCACCTAGGAAGTAGGCACGCTAGCTGGGGCTTTAGCAGAGTAAAGGGGGCAAGAGATGTGACAGCTAGGACAAGGGGTGGCTGTCAAGAGTCCAGACAGGAGGGCCACGTCACTCCTCCCTGGCCCCCACCCGTCCACTGCCCCACCCCTCACCTTCCTCTGGATGGGTGTCGGCACTTTGTACCCCTTCTTCATGATACCTTTGAACACCGGGTAGCTCAGGCCTGGGAGAGATATGGAATGGTCAGGGGGCCGAAGGAGCCCCCACGGCACAGACCCCAGAGAACTTTACAGGACAAATGACAGCTTCATCAATAAACAGCAAGAAAAAAAAAACCAATAAAGCAGAAACTGAAAGGTGAAATGAGACTCAGGAGACAGATCTGACTGGGGTCTGATTTTCTGATGTGAACCCACTCTTGAGGTCATGACGGCAGGGACCGCTGAATGCCAACAGGGTCTTGGATGACCCTGAGAAGCTGCGCCTTCACTGTAGGCATGGTAAGGTCCTGCGCCTCTCGGGGTTATGAGCGGACACACTTGAGAGGGCATCTGGAACGAACTTGGGAATCACCCCACATGGTGGGGTGGGACAAAAGGCTGGGGCCGTGGATGGGAGCTCGCTTTGTTGCCCTGGCTGGACTTGAACTCCTGTTCTCAAGTGATCCCGTCTCTGCCTCCCCAAATGCTAAAATTACAGGTGTGAGCAAACGCACCCAGCACTCATCATGACATTTCAATCCTTGCTCCAGCTGCTACTGATTTGTAAAGAGTGAGAGTCAGGATTTATTTCCCGCCAGCCAGGTGTCCCCACAAGCACCCAGGCATCTCATCCTTTCCCTCCTTCTGAAATGTCCCTCTGCCATGCAGTAAGTCCCTGACTGTCTCTGCCTGTTCCTGTACCCACATCACCTTTCCCAAGGCTGTTCTAACTGCCCTGTCCTATGTCAGGCTTGCTGCCCCGATGAAAGCCCTGGATGGCTGGGAAACTAGAGAAACTAGATCTGCTACCTCAGTCTACCCAACCACAGCACTGGGCCAGAGTGGACCTCAGTGATGGAGTGCAGAGGCGGTGATGACCCCCAGCTGCCGCTCCCACAAAGTCCTGACGCCAAGCTGGCACCCACCCATGGACTGGAAGCCTCCAGACTTCTTCTTCTTCTTGTTCTGGGCACGCACCATCTCCCGGGTGTCTGGCTCCACATCCGAGGTGCATTCCGAGGTGGGGAAGGTGGGCAGGGGTCTGCCAGGTCCCAGCTGGGAGGGAAGAACAGAGAGGCAGTATTACTGCAGGCACAGTGGGACCACAGGGGGCCGGGAGGGGGGCTGTGCTGTTGGCCTCTCTCCCCCATTCAAGCCAGTGGTGATTCCACCAGCTCATGTCACTTCTTTGTTAATAGATTCTCCTTTGGCTGGGCCAGGACAGGACAGAAGTTCAGAGTGGGCTCTGCAGACAGACTGTCTCAGCTTCAATCCCAACTCTGTCACTTAACAGCTGTGAGACCTGAGGCAAGGGACTTAATCTCCCTGAGCCTGTGCTTCCACACCTGGAAAATGGGAACGACAAGCAGAGGCCCCCTAGGGTGCTGTGACGGTCATATGGGTGAGTGTCAGGCTCAGAAAGGTGCCCAGCACATAGGTGGTGGCATTATCACTGTCATCACCACCACCAGCAAAGCCCTCAAAATCAAATACCTCGCCAGGAGCAGTGGCTCAACCCTCTAATCCCAACACTTTGGGAGGCCAAGATGGGCGGATCACTGAGGTCAGGAGTTTGAGACCAGCCTGGCCAACATGGTGAAACCCCGTCTCTACTAAAGGGCAAAAAGTAGACAGCCATGGTGGTGTGTGCCTGTAATCCCAGCTACTCAGGAGGCTGAGGTGTGAGGATCGCCTGAACCGGCGAGGTGTAGTTCACAGTGAGCCAAGATCGTGCCACTGCATTCCAACCTGGGCCACAGAGCGAGACTCTGAATCAAAAACAAACAAACAAAATAATAAATAATAAAATAAAAATTAGCCAGGTACGGTGACACCCACCTGCAGTCCCAGATAATCAGGAGGCTGATGCAGGAGGATCCCTTGAGCCCAGAAGATGGAGGCTGTTCTGAGCCATAAACTCACCACTGCACTCCAGCCTGGGTGACAGAGACCTTGTCTCAAAAAAAACAGGGAAATAAACGCATTTTTTTTTAGAGACAGGGTCTCACTCTGTCACCCAGGCTGGAGTGCAGCAGTGCAGTCATAGCCCACTGCAGCTCTGAACCTTGAACTCCTTGGCTCAGATGTCTCCCACCTTAGCCTTCCGAGTAGCTGGGACTACAGGCATGTACCACCACACCTGGCTAATTGTTTTCTTTTTATTGTTTTGTAGATATGAGGTCTTACTGTGTTCCCCAGGCTAGTCTTAAATTCCTAGCCTCAAGCAATCCTCCCTTTTTGGCCTCCCAAAGTGTTGGGATTAAGGGCATGAACCACCACACCCAGCCCCTAAGTACTTTAAAGAGCCAATTGAAAGACCTACTATGTGTGAAGTATTAGACTTTTCCAAGCTATCCCGCCCCCTACCGGCCGCCAACCAATCTCCTTCCTGATCTCTCGTCCGTCCTCCTTTCTGCTTACCCGGGGCCCACTTGTCCTGGCACAGCTAAATCCAATCCAGACACGTCTTCTGAGGGACCTTCCTGGACTACAGGGCTGTCTTCTTTCTCTCAAAAATAGCACTTATGGGTGGGTAGGTGGCTCACGCCTGTAATCCCAGCATGGGGAGGCTGAGGTGGGTGGATCATCTGAGCCCAGTAGTTCCGAGACCAGCCTGGGCAAAATGGTGAAACCCCATCTTTACAACAACAACAAAAAATCCTTTATGGAGCAGCAGTTCATAAGAATGGCTGAAACTTACAAGGCAGCCACTATAAGCCAGGTGCTGCTCTGAGAATTTATACAAATTAACACTTAATCCTCACAACAACCTGAAGTGAGTACTATTGTTCTGTCCATTTTACAGAGGAGGAAACTGAGGCACAGAGACAAAGTGACATACCCAAGGTCACACAGCCAGGAGGTAGTGGGTGAGGGATGCGAACCCTGGCTTCGGAGACTATGCTCTTTTCATGGTGACCCTCTAAGATTGACTACAATCTTCTAGGGCAGAGCCGTGGCCTCTCTTGAACAGTCCGTGAGTTTAGAACGGTTTTTACATTTTAAAGGGTTGTAGGAAAGGAAAAAAAATGAAACAAAAAAGACAGTGATCTTATATGGCCAGACAAAACCTTAAAAAAAAGACTTATCATCTGGCCCTTGAAAGGTCTGCCAACCCCTGCTCTAGGTACATGAAAAGAAGGTGCCTGGGACACACAGGCGCCCCTGCAATAGCTACTGGATGTGTGAACAGCATGTCCTTTAGTCTTTTTTTTTTTTTTCTGAGACAGTCTCACTTGGTCACCCAGGCTGGAATGCAGTGGCAGGATCTTGGCTCACTGTAGCTTCTACCTCCCAGGTTCATGCGATTCTCCTGCCTCAGCCTCCCAACTATCTGTGACTATAGGCACGTGCCACCAGGCCCAGATAATTTTTGTATTTTTAGTAGAGATGGGGTTTTACCACATTGGCCAGGCTGGTCTCAAACTCCTGATCTCAAGTGATCTGCCCACCCTAGCCTCCCAAGGTGCTGGGATTACAGGTGTGAGCCACCACGCCCAGCCTCCTTTCCTTTTTTTTTTTTTTGGAGACAGGGTTTTACTCTGTAGCTCAAGCTGGAGTGCAGTGATGCCACCATGGCTCACCTATCTCAGGTGATCCTCCCACCTCAGCCTCCCAAGTAGCTGGGACTACAGGTACACACCACCATGCCCAGCTAGTTTTTATAATTTTTGTAGACGCATTGTCTCGCCATGTTGCCCAGGCTGGTCTCGAACTCCTGGCATCAAGTAAGTCTCACTCCTCAGACTTCGAAAGTGCTGGGATTACAGGCATGAGCCATGGCACCTGGCCAACAATCTTTAAAACATATATAATCATTTACTTGCCTTCTACAGATGTAGAAACGGGCACAGAGAGGTTAAGCAACCTCTCCAATGTCCCACAGCCAGTGCAAGGTTGGGCCAAATTTGAACACAGGGCAGTGCCACGACACCACCCTCAGACTCCTTTTCTTTGGTATTCACCACCTCTGCTCACCTGTGCTGTTTATTACCTTAGTAGTTTCTCTACATTTGTTGAGCACCTACTGTGTGCCAGGCACCAGTTAGGCTGGAGGGGGAGGGAGGACAGTGGGATGAGGTCTCCTCAAGTGCCTGCCTTGGGGTGTGATCCTTTCTCTTCATATAAATGCCCACTTACGCATCTCCTTGTTCCGAGCCTACTTGGTGCCAGGTACCCGCTGGGAACAGAACCGTGGGCTGCAGCCCTTCTGCCCCTCGGTGTTCACACCTGTCCCCTCATGTTCATACATGTGGCATTCAGTGATGGAAAAGGCACAGGCCTTAGAATCAGACAGTCCCAAGTTTTAATCTCCTGGCTCTTGTACTCACAAGCTGTGAGGTCTTGGTCCAGTTTCCTTCTTTTTTCTGCAAAAATGGGATCGTCCGCTTTTCTTTCTTTCTTTTTTTTTTTTTTTTTGAGACAGAGGCCTGCTCTGTTGCGCATGCTGGAGTGCAGTTGTATAGCCACTGTTCACTGCAGTTTCCGCCTCCCGGGTTCAAGCGATCCTCCCACGTCAGTCTCTCCAGGAGCTAGGACCACAGGCAGGCCCATTTTCTTCTCTTTCTTTTTTTTTTGAGATGAAGTCTTTCTCTGTTGCCCAGGCTGGAGTGCAGTGGCGCTATCTCGGCTCACTGCCACTTCCACTTCCTGGCTTCAAGCGATTCTCTTGCCTCAGCTTCCCAAGTAGCTAGGATTACAGGCGCCTGCCACCAGACCAGCTAATTTTTGTATTTTCGGTAGAGATGGGGTTTCACCATGTTGGTCAGGCTGGTCTCGAACTCCCGACATCAGGTGATCCACCCACTTCGTCCTCCCAAAGTGCTGGGATTGCTGGCATGAGCCACTGTGCCCAGCCTAATTTTTAAATTTTTTGTAGAGACAGGGTCTTCCTATGTTGCCCAGGCTGATCTTGAACTCCTGACCTCAAGCAATCCTCTCACCTCAGCCTATCAAAGTGCTGAGTTCACAAGTGTGAAGCCACTATATCAGGCCTCGGTCAAATTTCTTAACCCTCTAGGCCTCAGTTTCCTCCTCTGGAAAAAATGAAGATGACAGTTGCTGGTGGTGGTAGCACAGCATTGGTGTGAGGATTAAATCATAAGCTCGTACAGCTCTTGGCATGGAGCCTGGCATATAGAAAATAATCAATAAACACAAACAGGCTCACGCCTGTTAATCCCAACACTTTGAGGGGGCACAAGTAGGAAGACTGCTTGAGGCCAAGAGTTCGAGACCAGACTGGGAATATAGGGAGACACCGCCCCCCGACAGCGCGTCTCTACAAAAAGTTTTAAAACTAGCCGGGCATGGTGGCGCGTGCCGTTGGTGCCAGCTACTGCAGAAGCTGACATGGGAGGATCGCTTGAGCCCAGGAGGCAGAGGCTGCAGCGAGCCGTGCAACACAACTGCACTCCGGCATGAGCAACAGAGCAAGACTCTGCCTCAAAAAAAATTTTTTTTGCCGGGCGCGGTGGCTCACGCCTATAATCCCAGCACACTGGGAGGCCGAGGCGGGTGGATCACGAGGTCAAGAGATCAAGACCATCCTGGTCAACATGGTGAAACCCCGTCTCTACTAAAAATACAAAAATTAGCTAGGCATGGTGGCGTGCGCCTGTAGTCCCAGCTAGTCGGGAGGCTGAGGCAGGAGAATTGCTTGAACCCAGGAGGCGGAGGTTGCGGTGAGCCGAGATCGGGCCATTGCACTCCAGCCTGGGTGACGAGCGAAACTCCGACTCCAAAAAAAAAAAAAATTTTTTTTTAATTAGTTTCCCAGAGGTTTGGGGGGGTCACTGTCGCAAGCCACGCAGTCCGGCATCCCCTTAATTCAACCTCCCAAGAAAGCTCCAAACTCTCAAAGTCAGATCTTTTGCGCCCGCACTTTTCATTGGGCGAAAGGAAACCAGGATCCGCCCCTGAGCAGGAGACAGCCAATGAGGGACGCGCGACCGAAAGCCCGCAGGAAGGCCCGCAGGCTCCTGCAACGGGACCCCTAGCCTAACAAGCCCCGAGGCACGTCTTCAGGCCGGCGGTCCCAAGACCGGTCCTCGGACCGGCAGCCTCCCTCCCCACCCTCTGCGGAGCCCACTCCCCAGCTGGGGAAACAGGCTTCGGGGCGCTTCCCGGAGCCGGTTCTTGGGCCCCAACGTGCGTCCCAGCCCCATGTGTCTACCTTCCGGGCCCCGGTGTCATCTTCCGCCTGAATCTCAAATTTGCCGTCCTGCGAGTCGCTGCCGCGGGCCTTGGAGGCCGCGCCTCGGCGCTTCCGGAGCCCTTTCTTCTTCCTCCACTGGGCCATAGCAGACGGCGACCGAAGTCCGGCCGCGGGGCGCTTGCCCTCCGCCATTCGGGCCGCGCGCTGGGAACGCGGAAGGGGCGGGGCCTGCGGCGCGTACTAATTGCGAAGGTAGGGAAGGAGCGGTGGTCACGTCACCCCGGCTGCACTTTCGGTAGTGCCTGCGGCCCTGGGCAGCCTAGTACACACGCCCCTGAGTGAATGGCACCAGAGGCCCCTCTCCGTGTTTAGGAACTTCCTGGGCGTCAAGAACGTGACGCCCGTCCCTGGGCTGACTCCCCCCCCCCATCTCCGGGCGCGAATGGTCCGAGCCGCGCCCGCAGTGCTGCTGCCTGCTCCCTAGTTGCTGGGTTCTGGGTTTCTGGATGCGCGCGTCGCTCACACGTCGCCTGGGCCGGCTCCCTGGGTGAGTCGGTCTGCGCGCGGTACACCGGTACGGCCTGGGCTGCCGGGGGTCCGGGGCCCCGGGCATTCCTGGCCGAAGATTCACAGGGATTCCGGATGCACCCAACGCCTCTGTGCCCTCGTTGACTAGTCCAGACCTGGTGGGAAGAAGGCGCGGGGAGAGGTACCTGAGGACCCCAATGCCTATGAGCCAAGATGCTCAGGTAGGAGAACAGCTCAAAAATGCAGGGACCTCGGGCATTTTTTAACCGGTTCGTTGATTTGGGAGTCGCAGAATATGGGGAGGTGGGGGCGGCGGTGATCTCCCAATAGCAGTGTAGTGAAGTACACAATCTCTGGACTCAGATTTCACTTCCACCGTTTTAGCTTTATAGGTGTGACCTACCCATGTGACTTCACCTCAGTTTTGTGATCCGTAAAATGGACAAAATCGAAGCTACTTCACAGTGCTGTTGAAAGGATTAAATGAAACAATGCTTGTAAAGCTCTTTGCAGGAGGTAGGCATGGGATCCACGCTGGCTGTTATTGCCCCCATCCCCATAATACACACAGGATATAGGAAAGTGCCTGTCTCCCCTACCACCATAGTGTGTTTTCTGGTTGGTGCCTAAATGGGCACAGGTGTCACCTCTCCTTCACCCTGAGTCAGTCTATAAATAATTGCCAATAGCACCCCTTTCTCCATCATTATGACGACTTAAAAAAAAAAAAAAGTCAAAGGGCCAGGTGCGGTGGCTCACGCCTTGGGAAGCCAAGGTGGGTGAATCACGAGGTCTGGAGTTCAAGACCAGCCTGGCCAAGATGGTGAAACCCCATCTCTATTAAAAATAAAAATAAAAATTAACAGGACATGGTGGCGGGTGCCTGTAATCCCAGCTACTCAAGAGGCTGAGGCAGAGAATTGTTTGAACCAGGTGGTGGAGGTTGCAGTTGCAGTGAGCCGAGATTGCACCATTGCACTCCAGCCTGGGTCTGGGGTGACAGAGTGAGACTCCATCTCAAAAAAAGTAAAAAAAAAATAAAAAGCCAAAGAAATTCCTGACATACCCCCTGAAGTTGACAACTCCCCTTTGAGAGACTGGCTGAGAGGGAACTAAGCCCTTGGGATGAGAACTTCAGAGACTACCAATCTTCCTCCATTAGCACTCCGATCTCCTCTCACAGGGAGCCTCAGAAGCAGGACCTGCCCGGCAGATTACACCCGCTGTCACCAGGGACCACAGGCAGCATGAAGACCCCCATGGAGCTGGCCATCAGTGGGATGCAGACCCTCCACCTTCAGCACCACCGCCGGGCTGGCTACCGGGTCAAGGTCAGGCCGTCATATGTGGATGAGAGTCTGTTTGGCAGCCCAGCAGGCACCCGGTCCGCCCCACAAGACTTTGACCCTCCCTGGGTGGAGAAGGCTAACAGAACCAGAGGCGTGGGCAAGGAGACATCGAAGGTCTTGGGGGCAAAGGGGAGCTGTGAGACCACCCCCTCAAGGGACAGCACCCCGACCCCCACACCAAGGAAGAAGAACAGATACAGGTAATGGGGTGGGGAGATGCAAATCCTATACTCAGTGTAGCCACCTGGGTTCCAGTTATAGCCCTGGTGCTCTGTGATCTTGGGCAAGCATCTTTACCTCTCTGAGCCACAGTTTACTCATGTGGAAAATAGGACCAGTGATTCCTAATGGGGGATTGTTGATGGATTAAATGAGAGAGGGGTCTGCAGTGCTTTGCATAGTAACCTAACAGTTAGAAAGCTGTTAATAAATGGCAGTGTTGATGGTTGTGATGGTGGACTCCCTAACCCCAAGTGTCACAACTGGACATCTGAGGCCCAGAGGAGTCAGCTGATGCGTAAGATCACACAGAAATTTGCATAAGGTTATTAATATTAATGTGATTGATCCTTGAAATGGCATAGATGTGGTGTTTCTGAAGTCATTTTGAAAATGGGTCTTGCCAGGTGGGGTAGTTCATGCTGTAATCCCAGAACTTTTGGAGGTTAAGGTGGGATCACTTGAGCTCAGGAGTTCGAGACCAGCCTGGGCAACGTGGTAAAACCACGTCTCTATTAAAAAATACAAAAATTAGCCGAGCGTGGTGGTGTGCACCTGTATTTGCAGCTGCCAGGGAGGCTGAGGTGGATCACTTGAGCCCAGTAGGCGGAGGTTGCAGTGAGCCAAGATCACGCCACTGCACTCCAGCCAGAATGACAGCGAGACCCTGCCTCCAAAACAAAAATAAAAAATTAAAAATGGGTCTTGCTGCATTTTCTTGAACAAGTTAGAAAAATAGTAACTAATGCAAATTGTTATTGTTAATTAATTAGATTAGAATTAGATTATTTGGACTGTTTCAGATTAATATCAGCCTGAGGGAGGTATCTAGTGGTGAGCTACAGGGCTCTGTCCTGTTTATTGTTACCAGTGGTTTAGACAAAGATGATTAGCACGGTAGTTGGCTAGGGCTGCCGTGACAGTACCACAGACTGGGTGGCTTAAACAACACAGATTTGTTTTGTGACAGACTGGAGGCTGGAAGCCCAAATCAAGGTGTTGGCAGGTTTGGTTTTTCCTGAGGCCTCTCTCCTTGGCTTGCAGTTGCCCACGTTCTCACTGGCATCATAGGGCTTTCTCTCATTTTTTAATCCTTCAAGTACATGCAAGGGCCTTTTCTGTATGCACACACGTAGCCCTGGTGTCTCTTCCTCTCATAAGCACACCAGCCCTATTGGATTAGGGACCCGCCACCCTCGTAGCATTATTTAGCCTTGGTTACCCTTTTTTTTTTTCTTTTTTCTTTTTGAGACAGAGTCTTGCTCTGTCACCAGGCTGGAGTGCAGTGGCGCCATCTTGGATCACTGCAGCCTCCACCTCCCGGGTTCAAGCAGTTCTCCTTCCTCAGCCTCCCTAGTAGCTGTGATTACAGGCATGCACCACCAACCCCTGGCTAATTTTTTATTTTTAGTAGAGATGAGACTGTTAGCCAGGCTGGTCTCGAACTCCTGAGCTCAAGTGATTTGCCTGCCTCTGCTTCCCAATGTGCTGGGATTACAGGCATGAGCCACCACATCCGGCCAGCCTTAATTGCTTTTAATTCATCTAAATAATTAAGGCCAAGTGTAGACACAAAGGGTTAGAGCTTCAACATATGAGTTTGGGTCGGCACAATTCAGTCCGTAAGAACTGGCCAACTAAATTTAGGGTTCATTCTGAGCCACGGGGATATATTTCATGTGAGAGAAATGAAATGAGAATGGGAATGATTCCTATTACAGAAACAAGAATCAGTTATTACCAGTTCTGTAGACAAGGCAGGGTCAGATGGAGATTAGCAACACTGATACCTACAGCATGGCTGAAAACACTGAGGTAAAGGTAGGCTGCATTAACAGAAGTATGGTGTCCATGAGAAGGGAGGTGACAACCCCCGCTCACCTGGAGGATGGAATTTTCTTCCGGATCCGAACAAGTAGAGGGTGTCAAGTGAGGGGGTGCATAAGAGGTAGAGAAGTTATTGAACACAAAAACCTTGGCACCAGACATATGGAGGCATTAGCTGATGTGGTTTGAGCAGCTAAACCAAGTGGCAAAAGATTGCCCTTTCCAAGACTTGCGGTTTGGGGATAGAAACAGTTTCAGTCCTGGCCAAAACCTATGCCCTGAATATCTGTTGAATAAATTAAAAAATAGGCCAGGCAGGCTGACTCAGACCTGTAGTCCCAGCACTTTGGGAGGCTGAGGTGGGAGGATCACTTGATTCCAGGAGTTTGAGGCCAGCCTGGGCAACATAGCGAGATCCCTGTCTCTACAAAAAATAAAAATATTAGCAGGGCATGGTGGCACATACCTGTAGTCCCAGCTACTCTGGAGGCTGAGGTGGGAAGATTGAGCTCAGGAGTTTGTATCTGCAGTGAGCTATGATTGCGTCACTGCACTCCAGACTGGATGACAGAGTGAGACACTGTCTCTTAAAAAAAAAAAAAAAAAAAAAAAAGAGGCCGGCATGGTGGCTGACGCCTGTAATCCCAGTACTTTGGTAGGCTGAGGTGGGTGGGTCACGAGGTCAGGAGTTCAAGACTAGCCTGACCAACATAGTGAAACCCCATCTCTACTAAAAATACACAAAAACTAGCTGGGCATGGTGGCACGTGCCTGTAGTCCCAGCTACTTGGGGGGCTGAGGCAGGAGAATCACTTGAATCCAGGAGGCAGAGGTTGTGGTGAGCCAAGATCGCACTGCTGCACTCCAAGCCTGAGCAGCACAGCAAGACTCCATCTCAAAAAAGAAAAAAAGAGAAAGGTGGGCATGGTGGCTCACATCTGTAATCCCAGCACACCAGCCTGACCAACATGGTGAAACCTCATCTCTACTAAAAGTACAAAAAAATTAGCTAGTCATGGTACCACATGCCTGTAATCCAAGCTATTCGGGAAGCTGAGGCAGGAAAATCACTTGAACCCAGGAGGCAGAGGTTGCTGTGAGCCGAGAGTGTGCCATTGCACTCCATCCTAGGCAGCAGAGCGAGACTCCATGCCCCCACAAAAAAAAAAAAAACGAAAGAAAATGGGCATACTGACTCGTGTATAATCCTAACACTTTGGGAGGTTAAGGCAGGTGTTGTTTCAGCTTAGGACTTCCAGACCAGCCTGGGCAACATAGTGAGACCTGATCTCTACTGAAAATCAAAAACAAAAAAATTAGCTGGGCTTGGTGGCACTGTGCCTGTAGTCTCAGCTACTAGGGAGGATGAGGTGAAAGGATTGCTTGTGCCTGGGAATTTGAGGCTGCCATGATCTGTGATTGCACCACTGTACTCCATTTGAACAGCAGAGTGAGACTGTGTCTTGCCAAAAAAAGAAAACGTGGAGGCTATAAAGACTAAGGTTATACTAATTGAGTCTTGATTACAAGTGACAGAAAACTTACTCAAACTGGCTTCCCCAGGAAAAGGCACTTGGGGCTCCTGTAACGGACTCAAACTGTGGCTGAAACTGTCCTTCTCCATCTTAGTGTTACTTTGGGCTGACATCCTATCAGCCTAGCAAGAAGTAAGATCAGGTTGCATCTCTTTCCAAGTAGTTTCCACAATGGTCCTAAGGCAGATTCTGATTGGACAGGCTTGGGTCATCTGGCCATTCCTGAACCAATCCATGTGGCCAGGAGGATGGAATATGCAAATTGGCCAGGCCTAGGACACATGCCTGGGAATGGGGTCAGGATGCAGGGGCAGTGGATGTTTCGCCGGGGAGAATCAACCGAGACGGGGGCAGTGGTGCATCAGAGGGCTGTGGCCTCACTGTAGGTTTCAGCCTGGGAGACAGGGACTCCTGGGATCTACAGGCAACCCTTCTCTGCTGCTGCCAGGGTCTGGGGATGGGTGGGAGAGATGTTAAGGTTTTGAGAGTTGTTCATCTCATTCCCCATCTCATGACATTTATCTTCCCCTTTGCCAGACTGATCAGCCACACCCCATCTTACTGTGATGAGTCGCTATTTGGCTCCAGATCTGAGGGCGCCAGCTTCGAGGCCCCACGGATGAAAAAGGGGGATGCTGCAAAACTCCGTGCTCTCTTCTGGACACCACCAGCTACCCCCAGGGGCAGCCACTCACCTCGCCCCAGGGAGGCCCCACTGCGAGCCGTTCACCCAGCTGGTCCTTCCAAGACAGAGCCCAGGGTGACGGCAGACTCCCAGAAGTTATCCATGGATGGGTTACACTCTTCACACCCCCTGAGGCGGGGACTTTCCCGTTCCCTCACCCACCTGAATCTCCCCAGCACTGGTCATCCAGCCACCAGTGCCCCCCACACAAATAGGCCTAAGGATCTCAGGCCTTCCACATCAGGGGTAACCTTCCGGAGCCCCCTGGTGACCTCCAGGGCTCGCTCAGTCAGCATTTCAGTGCCAGCTACCCGACAAGGTGGGGCTACCCAGAAACCGAAGCCCCCTTGGAAATGATACTCTTTCATCAGGGTTGCCTATGGGACCACTGCGAGAGGTGTGACCCCTTGCCAGGGTCCTCTGGGAGGACATTCATCACCCAGGGAACCCTACGTATTGAAGAAGCCCCAGTAGGGGCAGACAGACATAGCAGGGGCAGGCACAGTGCTTCCCTTTATCCTGACAATCTCTACTCGCTTCTTGCCTTTTTCTCCCCTGATGGCGGATTTGGGGGCCGCCTTGAAGATTTCTCACTCCAGCCCTGTCTCAGCCACACTCCAAATTAGTGCCAACCGAGGGGCCCGGCACCTCCCACATCATCCATTGTCTTGCTGCCAAGTGCAAATAAACAGTGCAATTGCCAACCTGGAGGTCCCCTCCCCTCCCTTCAAGCCATGCTTCGTGCTCAGGATTAGTTTCCAACTGAGTTTGAAAGCCTTAGATGAGTTTTCCCAGGCTGTGTGTGAAGCCTGGGGAATGCAAGGGCAACTGGGAGATTTGTGAGTGAACACTTTCATCTTAATATGGTTCTGTATTTATTTTCATGTACTAAATATATCAGCTCATCAAAGCCATGAGTGTTCCTTTTTTTCCCTTAGGGTAAAGGACATTGTTAGGCCTGAGCTGATTTAAATAACAAAGTTAGATAGAACGCGGAGTACCAGGATGTGGCAGACAGCATGACAGTGGTGAGTGAGTGAAGTCTGGGAACCCGAGGCCTCAAGAAACGCTGGACTCTTCCTCCCATTGGTTTCTGGCTAATGCCACTAACCAGTTTTGGCTGGTTCTTCCTCAGCTCAGAACACAGACAATAGTATTTTTTTTATTTTTAAGAGGTGTGTGTGTGTGAGAGAGAGAGAGAGAAGGTAGGAAATAAAACACAATGGCTAGGACTTTGCCAAGTGGAAGGTCCAAGAATGCCAGACATGCATCTCCAGAGCACTTAGGATGGAGCCCAGGACTTAGGAAAAGCAGCAAAGCCTTTGCTCAGATGGAATTGCACCTGGATTTAGCAGTGAGAGCTGGGCTTTGGGCCTCTCCTTGCCTCCATCTTCCTGTAAGGCACCTCCAGGAAGCACCAGGATTCTAGGGCGCCACATCATCAGTTTGGTACCCCTGCCTTGGGGCAGAGAAGAGTGGATGCTGCTGGGGAGGGAGACCGCAGTGCCCAGGATCAGGGACACATGGAAACGTCTGTGGGGTCAGGCAGGCCAGCTGTGCTCTCATGCAGACATGCTTTGCTTTTTGGTTTTTGTTTGTCTTGAGTTTTTTTAAGAGACCGGGCCTCACTTTGTTGCCCGAGCTGCAGTGCAGTGGCTCAATCATAGCTCACTGCTGACTTGACCTCCTGGCTCAAGCCATCCTCCCCCTCACCCTCCTGAGTGGCTGGGACTACAGGCATGTACCACCATGCCTGGCTGCTTTTTTAAAAAAAATTTTTGTAGAGAGGGATTTCATTCTTTCCAGTAAGAAACAAGAAAAAGAGGGAAAAAAGAGACATGAATCTCACTATGTTGCCCAAGCTGGGCTCAAACACCTGGCTTGAAGTGATCCTCCCACTTCAGCCTCCCAAAATGCTGAGATGACAGGCGTGAGCCACCTCATCCAGCTGCAATGTGCATTTTAAACATATAGAATGTCTAAGTTTCCTGGAATTTTTAAAAACAATTGGTTATCCATGCCCACCTTGATTTTTCCTGAAACGTCCATCTTGCTTTTGCCTTCCCATCTTCCCCTTTGTTTTTGTCGACATGGGCCAGAAATACCTCTCTTTCCTTGCCGGGAGTGGTGGCTTCACGCCTGTAATCTTTGTAGATTTGTAGATTTGTACTTTGGGAGGCCAAGGTGGGTGGATCACCTGAGGTCAGGAGCTTGAGACTAGCCTGGCAAACATGGCAAAACCCTGTTTCTACTAAAAATACAAAAAGTAGCCAGGCATTGTGTTGCACTCCTGTAATCCAAGCTACTTGGGAGGCTGAGGCAGGAGAATTGCTTGAACCTGGGAGGTGGAGGTTGTGGTAAGCTGAGACCCAACCAGTGCACTCCAGCCTGGGTGACAGAGCGAGACTGTCTTAAAAAAGAAAAAGATATGCCCTAAGTGCATGCAATAAAAAAAAAAGATAGACCTCTCTTTCCTCCCAGCTACAGTAAAATCTGGCAACAGCCCGAGGTAACAAAGGGGTAACTGACACCAGGCTCTGGTATCTGGAAGGCAGTTGCGGGTGGTAGGGACAGGGGCAACCTACTCTCTACTATCTAAAGAGAGCTGCTGCTGCTGAGCCCTAGAAGATGTGCATGCCTGGGGTATCTGGATAATTAGATTTCTTCCCAGAAAAGGGAGAAAGTTGGATTTCTATGTGGTAGCCCTCTGTTTTTTAAATGCCAACAAATAATTTAAAAATAATTGTTCAGGCCAGGTGTGGTGACTCATGCCTGTAAGCCCAGCACTTTGGGAGGCCAAGGCAGGAGGATCAGTTGAGGCCAGGAGTTCGAGACTGGCCTAGGCAACATAGTGAGACCCTGTCTCTACACAACATTTTATTGTTTGAGATAAGGTCTTGCTCTGCCCCTCAGGCTGGAGTGCAGTGGCATAATCTCAGCTCACTGCAACCTCAACCCTCCCAGTCTCAGGCAATCCCCCTACTCTAGCCTCCCAAGTAGGTGGGACTACCAGCGTGAGCCACCATGCCTAGCTAATTTTTTTTATTTTTTGTAGACAAAAAATAAAACATGAGTTCTGCTGTGTTTCCCAAGCTGGTCTTAAATTCCTCAGGTCAAGTGATCTGCCTGCCTCAGCCTCCCAAAGTGCTGCGATTACAGGTGTGAGTCACCACGCCTGGCCTAAAAGCTTTTTACATATTAAAAAAAAAATGTTGTTTTAGGTAATTGTTCAACTCCCTGGAATGCGAGGCTGAGGGCTGCGGGGACCTCAGGACTCCCCCTGAGCTTTCAGTGCTGGAGCTGGGGAAGTTGCAGGCAAATTAATCCCACAACAAGGTCAGGGCAGCCTGAAACCTGAACCCTGCTCCTCCTGGAGTTCCCTGCCTGCCTCTGTGCCCGCTATGGGCAACTGTGACCCACACCCCGCTGCCCTAGTAAGTGATGTGTCCATCATGGCCATGGCGGCTTCCGGGCTGCAGCTGGGGTCTGGTCTCCCACTAAGGCTGAAGTAAGGAACCATCATCTCTGGGCTGACACCCCAGGCTGCATGCTCCTCGCAGAAACAGCATCTGTGAGCTCGACACACACAGCCCACAGCCCTGGGTAAAGAGATGTATTTGTAGAGTGTTCCCTTCAGTGTGGCTTCAAATGCTTTTTAATTCATTCAATAAAAACATCATGAAAGTCATGAATCTAGTGCTCTCCATCCTGGCGGCTTCCGGGGCTGGTCTCTGGGAGGATGAGGGTCAGGAGCGGGCTGGGGTGGAGAGCTCATTTCTTGCCCTTGCCTTTCTCCTTGCCTTTCTCCTTGCCCTTCTCCTTGCCCTTTGCTTTGCCCTTGCCCCGCTTCTTCCTGGATCTGAGCAGGGAGCGCACCAGGTAGCCCTTCCATACGGCCTGGATAAGCGTGGCTGCCCGCACCATGTGCACCATCTCCTGCTCTGCCTCCATCCTTTTCTTGGAGTTGATCTCCCGCTCTTCCTGGATCTGCACAAACTCCTCCACCAGCACTTGGTGCTTCCGCTTCAGCTCCTCCAGCATGATCTTCTCCTCCCTGTGAACAGCTTCCAGATCCTCAAACTCCTCCTTCGAAGAGGGGTGGGACTGGGGTCACCACCCTCCTCCCCAAGACCCACCTTTCCCAAATGGGCTTCTGCCCCAGCGATGCCTGCCCTTAAGCTAAGCTGTTCAGCATCTCAGTCCCAAAGAGATGGATGGGGAGAGGGGATGGGCTCCATCCTACCTCTAGGAAGGACCTGACTAAAATAATTTCAGGAACAGGAAAAGAACAAGGGCTCGTGAGTTGGGCAGACTTAGTTTTAAGTCCCAGCTTTGCCACACCTCAACTGACTTCACCTTTTTTCCTCATCTGAAACATGGGGATGATTCCAAACCCAGTGGCTATTTCTAGGATGAAATGACCCAATGGACACAATGTACTGAACATGGTGCCAGGCACACAGTGGGGACACAAGAAATGGAAGCTGCTGCCCTAAAGCAGCCTGTTATACAAAACACCAAAGTAGAAGGAGCTTTCTCAGGCTTCAAACAGAGCCCGGAAGTTCTTCCTCATGTCTAACTGCAGCCTCTCCTGCTGTCATTTATACCTGTTTTCCTTCCTTCCCCTGATATCTTCCCAGCATCTACAATAAGCAGAGCATCACCAGAGGACACAGAGCTGGGTGGACAAGGTCCCTGCCCACAACCAACCCACAAGCCTCATGGGGCCCAGAGAAATGAGATCCCCAGCCTACGAAGCTGCCCTCTCAGGGCCCTGATGGTTGCACAGGATAAGTCTCTGACTTGCCCTTCTCTTAAGAGCACCCTTGGCTTTGGCTCACTCCAGCTCATGTTACCTCCAGTGCTCCCCCGGCCTCCCTTCCCTGGCCCCTAGGTCGGAGCCTTGGGCCACCAATGTTATCCCAGGGCTGGGTGAAGGGTTTGGGGGTGTCTCGATTTGAAGGTTACCACCCCCTGGGCACTTCCTCCGGGCCAGACCCTGTACAGGGCACACACGCATGCAGTCATGAAGTCTCACTGAATCCCCACCATGGTCCCCAGATGGGAACTACCACCTCTGCTGACCAGATGCAGAAACAGCTCGGGAAGGTCAAGTCCCTTGCTTAAGGCCACACAGCTGGCACATCTCAGATGCTCAGTAAAAGCTGGCTGAGTGACTGAGTGACGCGGTAGAGGCAGGCTCCCATCTAAGTCTGCAGGGAGGAGCCCCAGACTGGCAGGAGCCCAACCAGAGGACTACGGGATGTGGACACTAGATGGAGCCACAGTCATTAGGTCCAGTATCAGGCTTTCGCCTAGCCAGTCACTTTTTTTTTTTTTTAAGTAGAGACGGGGTCTTGCTCTGTTGCCCAGGCTGGTCTTGAACTCCTGAGCTCAAGCGAACTTCTGACCTCGGCCTCCCAATGTGCTAGGATTACAGGTGTGAGCCACCACACCTGGCCTTGCAGCTTCTGGCTCTTTTCTTTCCCACCTCTCACTCTACCCCAGGCTGGACAAACCCTTTAAACAAAGGAAGTTACTCTCCCCAGAGACGCTCAGAAGTTTGCCCCCTCCGTGGACCATTCTAAGGCTGCTCCTCCCATTCCTCCCATCCCTAGAGGGTCTTGGGAAAAGCACACGAGACTTATTCAGTGACAAATACCTGCTTCTCACCCATCTCTGTATCATATTTCTGGATCCAGTTCTCGATTTCTGTTTCCACTTTATATTTCTTCTAGAAAAGATCCAATTCATCATTATTTGATGGAATAATATGAACAATCGACAGCACTGATCACCCTCTGCATCACTGTGGCAGGTGCTTTACATGCCTCACCTATTGAACCCGCACAAGGAGGTTCCCTTTTCTCCATTTCACAGGTGAGGAAACTGAGGCTCAGACATGCTATCTCACTTGCCCAAGGTGACAGAGCTAATGGGTGGCAGAGCCTGAATTTGAAGCCAGCAGCCCAGTTCCAGGACATCCTAGGCAGACAAAGCAGCAGGTACAAAGGCCCTGAGGTAGGAACAAGCTTGTGCTGTTTAAAGGATAGAAATCGGCCTAGTGTGGTGACTCACACCTGTAATCCCAGCACTTTGGGAGGCTGAGGCAGGCAGGTCACTTGAGGCCAGGAGTTTGAGACCAGCCTGGCTTCCAATATGGCAAAACCCCAGCTGTACTAAAAATACAAATATTAGCTGGGCATGGTGGTGCACACCTGTAATCCCATTTACTCAGGTGGCTGAGGCAGGAGAATCACTTGAACCCAGGAGGTGGAGGTTGCAGTGATCTGTGATCACACCACCACACGCTAGCCTGGGTGACAGAGGGAGACTGTCTCAAAAAAATAAATAGAAAAAATTAAAGGACAGAAATCAAGCCAGTGTGGCTAGAAGGGAGTGGCCAGGATGGAAGTGGTCCCCAACAAGGTCCCAGGGAAAGGCTGTGTCACAGAGGGAGTGTCAGCAAGAGGAGGCTGTATTCTCAGGGGAAGCTGAGGCAAAGCCACTGGGTGATGTAGACGCAGTGGAGAGACATGATCTAACCCTGCTTTTAAAAGATTATTTCCACCAGAAAAAACAGTGAAGCACTGATCCATGCTACAACATGGCTGAACCTTGAAAACATGGTGCTAAATAAAAGATGGCAGACAGAGGGGCCACAGAGGATTCCATTCAGATGGAGTGTCCAGAATAAACAAACCCACAGAGACAGAAAGCACGTTAGTGATTGCCAGGGACAGGGGAAGAAGGGAATGGGGAGTAACTTCTTAACAGATATGGAGTTTTATTTTGAGGTGACAATGTTTTGGAACTGGATAAAAGTGGCGGAAGTGGGGGCTGTGAATATACTAAATGCCACTGAACTGCTCACTTTAAAATGGTTTTGTACTATGTTGTTTCACCTAAATTAAAAATAGCCTGGCCACAGTGGCTCACACTTGTAATCCCAACCTTTTGGGAAGCCAAATGGGAGAATTGCTTGAGGCCACAAGTTCTAGACCAGCCTGGGCAACACAGCAAAACCCTGTCTCCACACAAAATAATAACAATAATTTTTACTTAGCCAGACGTGGTGGCATGCACCAGTATTCCCAGCTACTCATCAGGGCTGAGATGGGAGGATCGCTTGAACCCAGGATTTGGAGGCTGAAGTGATCACGCCATTGCAGTCTGGTTTGGGTGACAGAGTGAGACCCTGTCTCTTAAAAAAAAAAACCACATTAATTCTACAGAGCAAGAGCGCTTAGCTTGGGCACCATGGGTAGGCCAGCTTCAGGGGGCCTGGGGTCTCCAGAGAACTGTCTACCAGGATGTGTATGTGCATCTGTGCCTTCTTTCTGGGGGAGAGGCCAATGGCTTCCATCAGATGCTCTAGAGTGTGACACTCAGAGACTAGAGACAAGTATTAGAAAGGGTGCCTTTTACGAGAAAAAGATTTGGAAGTTGGATGTGTGCTGGGTCTGGGTCTTAGCTGAGATGATAAAGGAGAAGGCAAACAGATATAATTTTTTTTTTTTTTTTTTTTTTTTTTTTTTTTTTTTTTTTAGAAACAAGGTTTTACTCTGTTGCCCTGGCTGGAGTGCACTGGTGTGGTCATAGTTCACTGCAGCCTCCAAACTCCTGGGCTAAAGCAATCCTCTTACCTCAGCCTCCCAAGTAGCTGGGACTGTAGGCACACATCATAGCGCCTGACTAATTTATCTTTTATTCTTTGTATGGACAGGATCTCGCTGTTGCCCAGGCTGGAGTATAGTGGTGCAATCACAGCTCACTGCAGCCTCAGCCTCCCAGGCTCAAGCGATCCTCCTGCCTCAGCCTCCCAAAGTGTTGGGATTAAAGGCATGAGCCACCTTACCTGGCCAGAAATGATATTTATTGAACACCTACTATGCTCCAGCTCTCTCACCACCATCCCATGTAACAACCATGAAGACCGATGTTAGCATTTTTGTTTCTGAGGTGTGAAACTGGCAGCTGGGTGGGAGTTGAGTAATTTCCCTGAGCTTCACATGCTATTTCTTTATTCCTTTGCACGGCGCCAGCCTCTGACGATGTGAGTATTATCCCTGTGGGGTCCGAAGAGTTGAGGAACTTGCCTAGGGCCACAAAGCTGGCATGCAGCAATGCTGGGACTGGGTCCCAATTCCTCTGTGCCCCGTGCCCAGGCCTGTGTGCTGCCCCCTCCTGCCTCCCAGGGGACACTGGCTCAGGTTTGGGCCTTCCCTGCTCTTGTGCCCTTCCCCTCCACCAAGCTGCTTCCTGAGTAGCCGGTGCAGCCCTGCCCTGCCCAACACTGCTGGACCTCCAGGAGTGACAGTACAGTCCCGCCCCTCCCCTGCCCCAGGGACCCCACCAGCCCATCCTCCCTGCTTCCCCGGGCACCTTTCTCAGCGCCTGCTCCGCCTCCCGGTTCTCCATGACCAGGCTGAAAACCTGTGACTGCAGCTGCAGGATCTCCTGCTGGATCTTGGCCACCCTGGCCTGCGATGCTCGGAAGTCGGCCCTCTGCTGCTTCTTGGCCTCCTGCTTAGTGCGAAGGAGGCTGTTCTCTGAGAACTTGAGCACCTGGTGCAGGTGGTTTTTCAGTTCTTGGATCACAAAGTTCTCCTTTTCCATCTGAGCCAGGAAGAGAAAGGGCTCCGTTAATACCCCCATGCCCAGCCGGGCACAGTGGCTCATGCCTGTAATCCCAACACTTTGGGAGGCTGAGGTGGGTGGATCACCTGAGGTCAGGAGTTTGAAACCAGCCTGGCCAACATGATGAAATCCTGTCTCTACTAAAAATACAAAAATTAGCTGGGCATGGTGGTGAGTGCCTGTAAGCCCAGCTACTCCGGAGGTTGACAGAATAGCTTGAACATGGGAAGTGGAGGTTGCAGGGAGTGGAGATCACACCACTGCACTCCACCCTGGGTGACAGAGTGAGACTCCATCTCAGAAAAAAACACCTCCATGCCCACTGCCAGTCACCAGAGGCTGACACCACTGCACCCTCCCTTGGAGCCAGGCATGCCACATGTGTTATTATCTCTCTCAGTCTCTCTAATCATAACCCCAACCCCACAATGGAGGTCAGGGATAGCTTGATTACAGACAAAAAAACTGAGGCTCCAGGAGGTGGCTTCATCTGTCTGTGGTTGCCCAGCTGAGCTGGGGTCTGAAGCCAGGTTTGTCTGACCTGGAGCCACCACTTTCTATTTCGTTGCACTAGTGAAGAGTACAAGCTTGTTGGATTGAGTCCACAGGGGAGGACTGGGACGGCAGTGATGCTTCTCCTGAGGACATGGCAGGGGAGGCCTGGCTGGCAGAGACACTTGGTGGGATGCATGAATGTGTATGACAAACACTGACTGAAGGGATTGCCACCAGGCTGTCTCTCAAGGGCCCATACCTGGCTTGTTCCCTGCCTTGGGTGGATTCTAGAACAGGAATGGGGTGGAGGATGGGACAGTTTTGTAAAGAAGTTCTCAAGGCTTCTCACAAACACTGGAGTCTCCATCTGAGCACAGTGGTGCTATCGCTGCTCACACCACAGTCCTGGGCTTGGGTCAGCCTGCAGCAGGCCTGCTGGGCACCTGTTCACTTCCTGCACACTGGGGGCAGGGAGGCAGCGTCTTTGAGGCAAGCCTGTCCTGCATGAAGGCTCTAGGCAGCAGGTGCGGGAGTATGCTCAGCAGTCACAGCTCTCCTGGTAGACTCCCCACCACGTCCCTGATTGGTGTCTCCCCTTCATTGTACACTGAGGTTCAATGACATGAAATTTGCTCACCTGGCAAAAATGGCATCTGACCCCAAGTTAGCCCAAGGTGAAGCCCCTTCGAATTCTAGCACCTGAATGAGACCAGCAGGGCCACCTGTGTCCCTTTGCCTATGCCTAGAGGATGTTCTTCCCACCTTACCAGTGACCTCCCTGTGCAAGGGCCCAGAAGCCCATCACCTGTCCACTCAGCAAGTATACATCATGTACTTCTTTTGGACAGGCTCACTGGGGACACAGTGGCAGGCTGAGAGAGACAAGGCCCCTCTTTTCTTGTGGAGGAGACAGACCTCTCAAGGCCACACAAAGCACACAAAGGTATGTCATCCTCATAGTCGGCTGATTGCTTTAAAGGACAAATTCAGTGAGAAGTGCCCCACCTCCCTCCCTGGGGAAGGGAGGGCAGTGAATAGCTTGCCAGTGCCTTGAACCTCTTGTCAGTGGTGGGGGAGAGAAAGAGAAGTGCTGCGGCAGTGCAGCCTGGCTAGCCCCCACGTCTGCCCTCCCCAGAGAGGCTGTGGGCTAGAATGTGTAGTAGAACAGGGTGACAGGCGGTCAGTCCTTCCTAGCACCTCTCTCTGCTGGGTGTGGCTACAAGATGTGCATAGAAGTTCTGTGGGGGGACCTCTGCATGTGTCCTTAAGGGGTGGAACCAAGCCCTCTCCTCCCCTTTCCTCCTTCCTGCTGGCTGGACCGGGGGCCACATGATGGGGAAAACTGGAGCAGCCATCTTGACCCACAGGCAGAAGTCCCATGTGGGGATCAGTAGAGAAGTCGTATCAAAGAAGCCAGACCCCCTGACAACTTGGGAAGCAGAGATGCCACACCAGCTCTGGTGTTTCTACTACAGAGAAATACATGGTTGTCTTACTAAGCCACAGCTATGTTGGGTGTCTCTGTCATAGCAGCCAAATCTGTACTTATACATCATGTCACAGGGTTTTTGTAAAGATTTAGAGAGAAAATGTATGTAAAACAAATACACTGTATGTGTCCAATATGATTATTATTAGGTTTAGGATCATGCTACCATTCCCCTTTTTTTCTTTTTTGAGATAGGGTATTTCTTTGTAGCCCAGGCTGGAGTACAGTGGTGCGATCTCAGCTCCCTGTCACCTCCAACCTCTACCTTCTGGGTTCAAGTGATCCCTCCCACCTCAGCCTCCTGAGTAGCTGGCACTACAGGTGTATACCACCACGCCCAGTTAATTTTGTCTTGTATGTAGAGATGGGGCTTCACTATGTTACCCAGGCCGGTCTCAAACTCCTAAGTTCAAGTGATCCTCCTGCCTTGGCTACCCAAAGTGTTGGGATTACAGGCATGAGCCACCATGCCCACATTTCCCTTCTTAAAAAAAATGATTCTAGCTGGTATGGTGGTATGCCTATAATCCTAGCTACTCAGGAGGCTGAAGCTGGAGGGTCTCTAAGCTAGGAGTTTGAGACCAGCCTGAGTAACAGAGTGAGACCCCATTTCTTTTTTGTATTTCTTTTCTTTTATTTATTTATGTATTTATTTATTTTAGACAGAGTCTCACTCTGTTGCACAGACTGGAGCACAATGGCACAATCTTGGCTCACTTGAACCTCCACTTCTTGGGTTCAAGCGATTCTCCTGCCTCAGCCTCCTGAATAGCTAGGATTAGAGGAGCCTGCCACCATGCCTGGCTAATTTTGTATTTTTAGTAGAGACGGGGTTTCACCATGTTGATCAGGCTGGTCTTGAACTCCTGACCTTAGGTGATCCACCTGCCTCCCAAAGTGCTGGGATTATAGGCATGAGCCATTATGCCCAGCTATTTTTTTGTATTTTTTTTAGTAGAGATGGGGTTTCGCCATGTTGGCAAGGCTGGTCTCGAACTCCCGACCTCAAGTGATCCATTCGCCTTGGCCTCCCAAAGTGCTGGTATCATAGGTGTGAGACACCAAATCTGGCCAGTGACCCCATTTATAAAAAAAAACTTAATTAGGCAGGCATGGTGGCATGTGCCTGTAGTCATAGCTACTTGGGAGGCTGAGGAAGGGGGATTTCTTGAGCCCCAGGAGTTCGAGACCAGCCTGGGCAACATAGTGAGACACCATCTCTACAAAAATTTTAAAAATTAGCCAGGCAATGTGGTGCATGCCTGTAGTTTCAGCTACACAAGAAGTTAAGGCAGGAGAATCACCCAGGAGGTCAAGGCTGCAGTGAGCTATGATCGTGCCACTGTACTCCAGCCTGGGTGATAGAGCGAGATCTTGTCTCTAAAACTAAAAACTTCAAAAGACCAAATTCCTTGATTAGGCCTCAAAGGCCCCATGTGATCTGTCTCCTTCCCCTGCTTTCCCAGCCTATCTTGGCCCTTCCCTCTAGCTCACTGGCATTCTCTGGGTTTCTGAACTAGCCAGGCTTATTCCTATCTCATGACTGAGGTACCCTCTACCCTCCACCTGGAACACAGGTTGACAAACTATGGCCCACAGGCCGAATCCAAACTTGCATTTGTTAGGGAAAGTTTTGTTCTTACACAGTCCATTCATTTACATATGGCTACTCTCCCCCATAACAGCAGAGCTGAGTTAAGTAATTGCAACAAAGACCATCTGGCCCACAAAGCCTAATGTATTTACTATCTGACCCTTAGTAGAAAAAGTTGGGGCCAGGTGCGGTGGCTCACGCCTGTAATTCCAGCACTTTGGAAGGCCGTGGCAGGAGGATCACTTGTGACCAGGAGTTCAAGACCAGCCTGGCCAACATGATAAAATTCTGTCTCTACTAAAAGTACAAAAATTAGTATCAAAAATGAGTCCGAGATCACACCACTGCACTCCAGCCTGGATGACAGGGAGAGACTCCATTTCAAAAAAAAAAAAAAAAAAAAAAAAAAGATTTGGGCCAGTGAGTGTGGCTTCTGCGGTTTCAGCAGTACTGTGAAACAGTACCTCTGCATGTCTGTCCTTCATCCTCTCCGCCAATTCATTTTCAAGAGTATCAAGGATTTGTTGGTTCATACTATTCTGTTTACTGATATCCTGTATGAACTGGGCTTTGTCCCTCGCTTCCATGGGACTAGTGAGGAGTTTTTCAAACAGGAAACCACGGAGCTCATTCAGGCTGTCAATCAAACACTGGGCTTCTGCACTTCTGCCCTGCGTCTGCATCTGCAGGAAACTGGCAGCTTGAGGGTTGCTGAGCAAGAGTCTCAGGACATTCTTGGTGGAGTCTTTGATCTGCTGCCTAAGTGGAGGGAGGCTGGATTTCTGCAGCTCTATGGACAGGCGGCGGTCTCTGAGCCACCCTTCCTCCTTAGCCTCATCCTGCTCCTGCAGCTGCCTTTCTTTTTCCTTTAGGCACCTGACGTTTTCCAGGAGGATCTGGCAGAGGTCCTCATGCTCCCTCACTGCCCTCATGATGTTCTCCCCCAGCATCCCCTCCACATCCCCTCGATTGGATGCCACATACGACAGCAGGGTCACCAGCTCCACCTTGTAGATCGCCTCATCCAGGACGGACATGATCCTTTTGGCCTCAATGGTGGTAAGTTTGGTCTTAGAGGGGACCAAGGGTTTTAGTGAGTCGGCTGGCCTTTTAGATGGGTCTGTCTTTGGCCCTATTCTGTTGATGGTGGGGACCTGGTACAAAGGCGCTATGGCGAGAATGTCTAAAGCCATCTCGTGAGCAGCCCTCTGTCCCTCTGTACGTCCTCAGAGATGGAGACTTCGGTAGACTATTTGGGTCTTGTGCTTTTATTGTCTCTGGCCATCCTGCAAAAGGAAGACGTAGGTGTTAGTGGAGCTGTGCTGACATCTGTGTGGTTAGCGTGGCTGCAGAAACCACAGCTGTTGACATCAAAAGTTCATCTTAGGTCCTCTGTCACTTTTACACAGAACCTTTCACTGAAAACAGCTTTCGGCTTTGTGAGGGTGTTAGGGCCACAAGGGCAGAAGACCAAGCGTGGAGGTGCCTCAGGCACCTGTGCCAGGCAGAGACCACCAGGATGATAGATGCCATTCAAAAGATTTAAAACCAGAGACTGGTTATGTCAGTGATGGGAGAATTGAGAGGTCAACCAGGGGAAGATAAAGCCATCCCGCAATTGTCAATGGCGGGAAGCCACCACATGAATAGGTGGTGAGCCTGGGGCCCAGAGTCACGCAGGGGATGCTTGAGCCACAGCCATCAGTTGTTCCCAGAGGAGCAAGAGACATTGCCGGAAATGCAGGTCAAAGAGGGGGGCTGTGGGAGAGGAGAAATACCCTGGCTCCTCTCTTTCTCCTGCCCTCGGCCAGAACCAGCAGGAAACTGACGAGGGATCCTGGGCGATGGCACCGCAGGCAGCAGCCTATGAGCAGGACAGGGACAGGGTAGGGACAGGGCAAAAATCAGTGTAAGATTAATAGGACTAGGACCGGCACATTTTCACCGATTTTGAAGTTGTTGTTGTTGTTGTTGTTGTTTTTGAGACAGAGTCTTGCTCTGTCACCCAGGCTGGAGTGCAGTGGCGTCTCGGCTCACTGCAACCTCCGCCTCCCGGGTTCAAGTGATTCTCCTGCCTCAGCCTCCTGAGCAACTGGGACTACAGGCATGTGCCAACACACCCAACTAATTTTTGTATTTTTAGTAGAGACAGGGTTTTGCCACACTGGCGAGGCTGGCGAGGTCAAACACCTGACCTCAAGTGATCTGCCTGCCTTTGCTTCCCAGAGTGCTGAGATTACAGGCCTGAGCCACTGCACCCAGCCATTTTTAAGTATTGATTTTACTTAAAAATGGTGAAAAATAACCTCACAATACAATTTAAAAACTGTTTCACTAAAGGCAATGTTGTATTCTGGATTGGATTCCGGAGTGGAAAAAGGACATTAGTGGAACCACTGGAGAAATCCAAGTCCAAACCAAGTCTAAAGTTTAGTTAATAGCTTTGTACCAACGTTAGTTTTGTAGGTGCTGGTACCCGGGCTGCAGTGCAGTGGTGTGATCATGGCTCCCTCCAGCCTTGACCCCCTGGCTCAAGTGATCCTCCTGTCTCACCCTCTCAAGTACCTAGGACTACAGGTGCTCGATCCCTGGCTAATTTCTTAACTTCTTGTGGAGATGAGCTCCACTGTGTTGCCCAGGCTGATCTTGAACTCCAAGGCTCAAGCAATCCTCCCACCTCAGCCTCCCACTGTCAGGATTACAGACATGAGCCACCGCACTGGGCCTAATTTTGTGGCTTTGACAAATACATTGAGGTTATCTAAGATGTTAACATTGGGGGAGCTGAATGGAGGGCATAAGGGCACTCTCTGTACTATCTTTGCAACTTTTCTATAAATCTGCAATCATTACAAAGTAAAGAGCTAGTTAAAAGACTGTTTCAGGCCAGGTATGGTAGCTCACGCCTGTAATCACAGCACTTTGAGAGGCTGAGGTGGGCAGATCACCTGAGATCAGGAGTTCAAGATGAGCCTGGCCAACATGGCGAAACTCCATCTCTACTAAAAATATGAAAGAATTAGCCAGGCACGGTGGTGTGTACCTGTAATCCCAGTTACTCAGGCGGCTGAGGCACAAGAATTGCTTGAACCCAGGAGGCAGAGGTTACAGTAAGCCAAGTTTGCTTCACTGTACTCCAGCCTGGGCAACAGAGTGAGACACTGTTTCAAAATAAATAAGTAAAAGACTATTTCAGAAACATCTACAGGGCAATCAGAGATCAGTAATTTATATTGCTTTCACAGTACAATGGCTAAAAGTACTAGCTTTGCACAGCCCCACTTGGGTTCAAATCCTTGCTGGGGGTCTCTGGGCTAGTCATTTAATCCTCCAGAGCTTGGACTTCCTCAGCTGTAAAACCGGAGTCCTCAGGATCAATGAGAAGCTTCCAGCACAGGGCCCACATGCTCTAAACACTCAATAAAGAACTAACAGCATTAACTCAGGAAAACGAAAATCTCAATCCCAGGACTTTAGTGATTTCTGACACAACCATTGAACACCTACTGCCTTGGCCAGGCACAGTGGCTCACACCTGTAATCCCAGCAATTTGAGAGGCTTAGGTGGGAAGATCGCTTGAGCCCAGGAGTTCAAGACAGCGTGGGCAACATAGCAAGGCCCTATCTCAAAAAAAAAAAAAAAATACACTTACTGCTCAGGATGTCTGCCCACCCCACAATACCATGTCTTAGATGGACATACCCATAACATCCCCATCCCTCACTCTGATTCTTCTTCATCTCTTCTCCCTTATCCTGTTTGTTCACCAGGTTAAGTATCACCATTTCACATCCCTATATGGACCTGTTTATTTGTTTATGGTCTATCTTTCTCCCTCTCCTAATAAGTAAGCACCATGAAGGCTGTGAGTTACTACTTACAGGTTACTTGTGCCGTTTTTATTTTCACACTGTCTGTAGATGTGAGAAGTGTTTTGAAGAAAGAATCATTAGGACTTGATGAGTGAAAGAGCTTTGAGTTTGGGTGACTGGTAGAGAATGACGTGGCCCTTAAGAAGCTATAGCGGAAATTGGGAGAGGAAGTTTGGAGGGGAAGGCAAAGAGCTCACTTTTGAACTTATTGAGCTCTGGCTGCCATATTGGAGAGGACAATGGTGTCTTGGCCTTCCCATGATCCATTTCCTCTTTTTTATTTTTGGCACAGGAACTCACTCTGTCGCCCAGGCTGGAGTGCAGTGGCATGATCGTGGCTCACTGAAATCTCGACTTCCTGGGCTCAAGCAGTCCTCCTACCTCATGCTCCCGAGTAGCTGGGACTACAGGCAAGTGCCACAAAGCTCAGCTAATTATTTTATTTCTATTTTTGTAGAGATGGAGTCTTGCTATGTTGCCCAGGAGAAGGAAGTGATATTTGAAGCCATAGAAGGTATCTTCAACTCACCAAACCAAGAGAATGGCAGGGAATCAAAGAAGCACCGAAAGTGATAAGAACGAACAGGAAAGGCAGGCCAGATCAGATGCTAAGGTGTTTAGTTCATTGACAAGGCAAAATGTATTCAAAATCTGGCCAGGTGTCATGGTTAACGCCTGTAATTCCAACACTGAGAGGCTGAGGCAGAAGGATTGCTTGAGCCCGGAGTTTGAGGCTGCAGTGAGTTATGATTGGGCCACTGCACTCCAGCCTGGGTAACGGAGTGAGACCCTGGCTCTTAAAAAAAAAAATACAAAAACAAACCAGAAGCTTCTTTGGGAGCAGAGGACAGAATTATCTTCAGTCACTTTGGCTCACACATACTTCCTGCTCCCTAATGAATCTCATGAGATCCTTCGAGGCTCTTCCTGAAGACAAAGTTTTAGGAAGCTGGGCATGGGGGCTCACACCTATAATCCCAGCACTTTGGGAGGCCAAGGAGGGAAGATTGCTTGAGCCCAGGAGTTCAAAACCAACCTGGGCAACAAAGTGAGATGTCATCTCTACAAAGAGTTAAAAAAAATATTAGTCTGTCACGGTGGCAGGTGCCTGTAGTCCCTGCTGTTTGGGGAGCTGAGGCAGGAGGACTGCTTGAGCCTGAGAGGTTAAGGCTGCAGTGAGCTGTGATCGCACCATTGCATTCCAGCCTGGGTGACATAGTGAGATCCTATCTCTCTCTCTGTCTTTTTTTTTTTTTTTTGAGCCAGAGTTTTGCTCTTGTTGCCCAGGCTGGACTGCAATGGCATGATCTCGGCTCACTGCAACCTTCACCTCCTGGGTTCAAGTGATTCTCCTGCTTTAGCCTCCTGAGTAGCTGGACTTACAGGTGTGCACCACCACACCAGACTCATTTTGTATTTTTAGTAGGGACGGGGTTTCACCATGTTGGCCAGGCTGGTCTCAAACTCCTGACCTCAGGTAATCTGCCCACCTTGACCTCCCAAAGTAGTGGGATTGCAGGCATGAGTCATCATGCTCGGCTGAGATCCTATCTCATAAGCAAAAAAAAAAAAAGTTTTAAGGACAGCCATGGAGCTTTCTCAGCCTCTCTGAGGATGAAGGATCTTTGCCCATGGCCACAGGATGGATGTTACCACGGTAGCTAATGAACGCAATCCTCCCCATTGTACCCCAAAGCTCTCAGGCATAAATCAAAATGCCTGAATTCTTCAGAGAGTGTGACTGGAAATGCAACATGATATGAACTGTTTCCAATTTTCTTTCAGCCAAATTACCTCTTTTGCTTTAAAGGGCAAACTTGTTTTCTTTCATTATGGTGACACCCATCTGTTCCTGACAGCTCATTTGGGTGAACAAGAAAAAGCCGGTGGAACTAGGGTTGAGGGGAAATGCATTTGATTCTGATGACAAAAATTACTGGAGAATCTCTTTTCCTTGAATTCTAATATGATCATTTCATGTCCTTTTAATGCCACCAACCTTAATATTTAAATCATTTCCAACTTAAGCATCTCCTTTTAAAATTCCTGCCCTAAGAATGAAGCAAGATCGTTAATGGATGGAAACTTTTAATTGGATATTCCCTTTATTTGTCATTAATTCTGCTGATGAACTTTATAAATGGAAATGTATCTTTGTCATGCAAATTATACCTAGTTTTCATTCAAACAGGCTTGTTGGATATTGTATTACTTTCACTTTTAGAATATTTTGAGAAAAAAAAAGATTTGAGCTAAATTATATATTTTTTCCCCCAAAGAGAAAAAAGAAAACCCAACACTTAATTCCAAACTGGCACGTGGAAAACACAGAGGGTGTTTAAAAAAAAAAAAAAGTGGAGTGTGAGAAGTGGAGTTCTCTCTCTTTCTCTTTTTAATTTACTTTTAATTTAGGTTCAGGGGTACATGTGCAGGTTTGTTATATAGGTAAATTGCATGTCATGGGGGCTTGGTATACAGATTATTTCATCACCCAGGTCATAAGCATAGTACCTGATAGGTAGTTTTTCTATCCTCATCCAGATCTTAAGGAATACCATTTTTTTTTTTTTTTTTTTTTTTGAGACAGAGTTTCACTCTTGTTACCCAGGCTGGAGTGCAATGGCGCGATCTCAGCTCACTGCAACCTCCGCCTCCTGGGTTCAGGTAATTCTCCTGCCTCAGCCTCCTGAGTAGCTGGGATTACAGGCATGTGCCACCGTGCCCAGCTAATTTTTTGTATTTTTAGTAGAGATGGGGTTTCACCATGTTGACCAGGATGGTCTCGATCTCTTGACCTCGTGATCCACCCGCCTCGGCCTCCCAAAGTGCTGGGATTACAGGCTTGAGCCACCGCGCCTGGCCCTAAGGAATACCATTTTAATGTTAGCTAAGTAAGTTCTTGAGAACTTACTGTGTAGCAGACACCGTTCTGAATGCTACATACGAATTAATTCTTATAGTCCTTGCAGCAACCCTGTGAGGTAGGTATTATTATTACCTCCATTTCGCAGATGAAGAAAGGGAGCCAGAGAGAGGTTAGATGATTCTAGTTAGTTTACAGCTAGGAAGTGACAGAGCCTGTGCCCCATCAGCACTATTCTGTCCAGTCTCTTAATTCTCAGATTGACTTCTGGCCAGGCTCAGTGGCTTACACCTGTAATGCCAGCACTTTGGGAGACTGAGGTGGGTGGGTCACTTGAGGTCAGGGGTGAGACCAGCCTAGCCAACATGGTAAAACCCTCTCCCCACTAAACATACAAAAATTAGCCAGGCATGGTGATGGGCACCTGTGATCCCAACTACTGGGAAGGCTGCCGCAAGAGATTGCTTGAACCTGGGAGGTGGAGGTTGCAGTAAGCTGAGATTGCACCAGTGCACTCCAGCCTGGGCGACAGAGGGAGACTTTGTCTCAGAAAAAAAAAAAAAGGATTGACTTCTATGGTAAACATGGTAGAATGAGTCTTTGCTGGTCTGACTTCATGAACCCTATCCAACAGAGTCTAGAGAACAGATGTCTTTAAGATTCCGTTCCCACCAGCCTGGCCCACACAGTGAAACCCCATCTCTACTAAAAATTCAAAAAAAGAAATTAGCTGGGCATTGTGGTGGGTGCCTGTAGTCCCAGCTACTTGGGAGGCTGAGGCAGGAGAATTGCTTGTACCTGGAAGGCAGAGGCTGCAGTGAGCTGAGATCACACCATTGCACTCCAGCCTGGGCAACAGAGTGAGAGATTCTGTCTCAAAAAAACAAACAAGAAGAAAAAAAAAAAAAGACTCAGTTCCTATAGCATTTAATCTACTTAACTACAAATTCATATACTTTTTCTCATATTCGGTGTTATAACTATATATGCATATAATTAATAACAATGAATATATGTGTGTATGTGTTTCACTATTGAGCTGTATTTTATAAACATACTCATCCACCAGCATGTACATATATCAGGGCCTCGGTTGAAATGCTGAGACAGAATGAGAAAGGCAGGAACATTTCTGGAACTGTGATGGGGGCGAGAGTCATCACTGTCAGTGTCTTAGGAGATGACAGAGTGGAGGAGGTTCATGGAAGGAGAAAGATTGGCAGGATCTGGTAAGGAGGATGTATGCAGGTGGTAAGAACTGGGGACTTGGTTGATTTGATACTGGGTGGGAAGATGAAACAAGAAGGCCTTTAAAAATAATTCTGAGAAACCATAAAACTCTTAGAAGAAAACATAGGGGTAACATTGTGTAAATCTTCATGACCTTGGATTTGGCAATAGATTCTTAGATATGAAACCAAAAGGATCAGCAATAAAAGAAAAAAGTAGATAAGCTCAACTTTAAAATGGAAACTTTTGTGCATTAAAGGATGTTACCAGGAAAGCTAAAAGACAACCTATGGAATTGCAGAAAATACTTGCAAATCACATATCAGATAAGGTTTTGATACCTAGAATATGAAAAAAAGACCCCCCACAAAACTCCTAAACCTTAACAATGAAGGCGAGCAACTCAATTAAAAAGTGGATAAAGAACTTGAATAGCGGGCCAGGTGCAGTGGCTCAGGCCGGTAATCCTACACTTTGGGATGCTGAGGTGGGAGGATTGCTTGAGCCAGGAGTTCAAGACCAGTCTGGGCAACATAGCAAGACCCCATCTCTAGAGAAACAAAATAATTTAGCCAGGAAAGGTGGCACACACCTGTAGTCCCAGTTTCTTGTGAGGCTAAGGCAGGAGAATCACTTCAGCTCAGAAGTTCAAGATTACAGTGAACTATGATTGCTCCACTGCACTCTAGCCTGGGTGACAGAGTGAAACCCTGTCTCTAAAAATAAAATTAAAAAAAAACTTGAATAGACATTTCTCCAATATACAAATGGCCAGTTAACACAGGAAAAGACACTCATCACCATTAGTCACTAGGGAAATAAATGCAAATTAAAACCACAATGAGACCACACTCCATACCTAATAGATAAATGTAATTCTTCAAAAGGTGAAAATAACCAGTGTTGATAAGAACGTGTTTAAATTGGAACCTTCATATATACGTAGGGTAGACATGTAAAATGGCGCAGCTGCTTAGAGGCCAACAGTCACTGCAGCACTTTCCACAAAGGCCAAAAGGAGCAAAATAAAGTGTCCATCACAGAGGAATGGATGAACAAATTGTTATATATTCATAAAATGGAATATTATTCACCCATAAAAAGAGTGGAGTGATATATGCCACAACATGGATGAACCTTGGAAACATCATCCTCAGAGAAAACAAGTCAGCCCCAAAAGGACAAATCATAAGTATGATTCCACTTATATAAAACAGGGAAAATTCAGTGCCATGAGACAGGGCAAGAAACAACCACCACCAGCCAAATCAGGACAGGCGCAGTAACTCACACCTGTAACCCTAGCAATTTGGGAGGCCATGGCTGGAGAATTGCATGAGGCCAGGAGTTTGAGATTGGCCGGGCAGCAGAGCTTATCTCTACAATCAATCAATTAATCAATCAATCAATCAAACAGGCAAATTCACAGACACAGTAAGTAGATTGGAGGTTGCCAGGGGATTGGGGATGGTGGATGGAATTACTGTTTAATGAGTACAGAGTTTCTGTTTGGGGTGATAAGAAAGTTTGGAAAATAGTCATCATGGTTGCACAACACTACATGTAACTAATGCCACTGAATTACACACTAAAAATGATTTAAATGGCAGGCTGGGCACAGTGACTCACGCCTGTAATCCCAACACTTTGAGAGGCTGAGGTGGGTGGGTCACTTGAGGTCAGGTGTATGAAACCAGCCTGGCTAACATGGTGAAACTCCATCTCTACTAAAAATACAAAAATTAGCTGGGTGTGGTGGTTTGTACCTATAATTCCAGCTACTTGGGAGGCTGAGGAAAAAGAATCACTTGAACTCAGGAGGCAGAGGTTGCAGTGAGCTGAGATCGTGCCACTGCACTCCAGCCTGGGTGACAGAATGAGACTATGTCTCAAAAAAAAAAAAAAAAAAAAAAAAAAAACCTGGCTGGGCATGGTGGCTTAGCACTTTGGGAGGCTGAGGCAGGTGGGTCACCTGAGGTCAGGAGTTCAAGATCAGCCTGGCCAATGTGGTGAAACACCGTCTCTACTAAGAATATACAAATTAGCCAGGTGTGGTGGCACATGCCTGTGGTCCCAGATACAATAAAAAAATTACCACAGTAATTTTTTTTTTGAGATGGAGTCTTGCTCTGTTGCCCAGGCTGGAGTGCAGTGGTGGGATCTCCGCTCACTGCAACCTCCGCCTCCTGGGTTCAAGTGATTCTCCTGCCTCAGCTTCCTGAGTAGCTGGGATTACAGATGCACCACCACGCCTGGCTAATTTTTGTATTTTTAGTAGAGATGGGGTTTCGCCATGTTGGCCAGGCTAGTCTCAAACTGCTGACCTCAAGTGATTTTTAGTAGAGATGGGGTTTCGCCATGTTGGCCAGGCTAGTCTCAAACCGCTGACCTCAAGTGATTTCAGCCTCCCAAAGTGTTGGGATTACAGGCATGAGCCTCTGTGCCCAGCCAATAAAAAAATTTTTTAATCACAAAAAATACTATAAGAAATGATACCCCCCACCCCTATTTGAAATAAATCATTCTCATTTGAAAGCAATAGAAAACAAATAATATTGAGGGGCTTTCTGGCTGTGGTATCTTCCATACATTATTTTGTTTCTCTTTATTACTCAAATTTTAACCTTTGTACTGCTAGAGGGAGTATAGTTATTCCTTTTAATACTAAAGACACCCTAGGGGGTAGGTATTATTCATCCCAATTTTACAGGTAAGGAAACTGAAGTTCTTAACGGTGAATCTTTATTTTTTTTTTTAATTTTGAGACAGGGTCTTGCTCTGTTGCCCAGTCTAGAGTGCAGTAGCGCGATCAGAGCTCACTGTATTCTTAACCTCCTGAGCTCAAGTGATCCTTTCACCTCAGCCTCTCAAGTAGTTGGGACTACAGGCACATACCATCACACCCAACTAATTAAAAACAATAATTTGTAGAGATAGGGGTCTCAGTATGTTGCCTAGGCTGGTCTTGAACTCCTGGGCCCACTCAATCGTCCTGCCTCAGACTCCCAATATTCTGGGATTGCAGGCATAAGCTACCATGCCCAGCCTGAAATCTCCATGGGAGAGTGATTTCTGAAGGTGGTTATAACAATATTGTCTATGACATATATTCTTTTGCAATACGACTTTGCCACTCCTCCAACAAGAGGTGGGGTGTACTCCCTTCCCCTTGGACCTCAAACAGCCCCACAACCTGGTTGACATGCAGAATGTAGCAGAAGCAATGCTATGAAATTTTAGGGCTGGTCCTGAAGACCTCTGCAGCTTCCTTCTCGCTTCACTGCTTAGAATGCTCCCTCTGGAAAGCCAGACACCACATAAGAAGTCCAACTGCCTGGAAACCACCATGCAGTTAGGAATCCCCAAACAGCCATGTAGAGAGGAAAAGGCCAAGTGGAGGAGGACCGAGGCATCAGATGTGTGAGTAAAGCCTTCTTGGACCTTCCATGCCAGCCCAGTTGTCAGATGAATGCAGCTGAGTGAGTGACTTCAGCTGACATCACAGGAGCAGAAGAACCACCTGGCCAAGCCCTTGCCAATTCCTTCTAGAACCCTAAGCAAATAAAATGGTTACTATATTAAACTGCTGCATTTTGGAGTTGCTTGTCATGTAGCAGTAGATACTTAAACCATATACCTATAGAGTAACAGGGCCAGAACTAAGCCAGATCTCCCTGAGTGCAAGGCTAGGGCTCTTTCTACCTCTCTAGAGTTGGTCCACCTTTCTTTCTACTGCCACACAGTGATGATACTGGTGTCATGCTTCCCGGGGCACACCCAAGACAAGACACAGTTTGTAACAGTATCATCCCATTCTTTCCTCCTTCCTTAAGAAAGTTTATCTGGACTGGGAGCAGCGGCTTATGCTTGCACTCCCAGCATTTTGGGAGGCTAAGGTGGGAGGATTGCTTAAAGCCAGGAGTTCGAGACCAGCCTAGGCAACATAGCAAGACCTCATCTCTACTAAAAAAAAAAAATTAGCTGAGTGTGGTGGCATGTGCCTGTAGTCCCAGCTACTGGGGAAGCTGAGGTGGGAGGATCACTTGAGCCCAGGAGGTTAAGGATACAGTGAACCATGATTGTACCATTGCACTCCAGCCTGGGAGACAGAGTGAGATCCGTTCTTAATAAAAATAAATAAATAAATAAATAAAGTTTATCAGAATTCAAGTGAGTGAGAGTAACCAAGTTATTTTAGAAAAAGCCTCAAATCATTTATCACTGATTATTATTTTTAATCAATCACTTACATACATTGGAACTTATTAACCAATTATCAAGACACAGTTATAACATGAGGATCCTTGGGCACCGTAGAGCTTCACTCCATGAAGCAGAACTGGTAGGCAGCAAAGAGGCCTTCATGAGGGTTTAATTTAGTGTTCCCCCAATTTTTCTCAGTAGCTTATTACGTTGGTGATTTCTGTCAAATCTACAGACCAAGCTGTGTTATTATCAACTCCATTTTTTATTTAAATATATTTCCATTTGTAAATACTAAAAATGTGTTTTTTTTTTTTTTTTTTTAGACAGGGTCTCACTCTGTCATCAGGCTGGAGTGCAGTGGTACAATCATGGCTCATTGGAGCCCTGATCTTCTGGCCCCAAATGATTCCCCCACCTCAGCCTTCTGAGTGGCTGGGACCATAGACATGCACCACCACACCCAGGTAATTTTTAAATTTTTCATAGAGATGGTGTCTCGTTATGTTGACCAGGCTAGTCTTGAACTTCTGGACTCAAGCAATCTTCCCACCTCAGCCTTCCAAAGGACTGGGATTACAGCAAAAAGGAAATTTTATATCTGCACTGTAATTGAAAAATCTGTATCACTTTCCTTATATAGGAGGTAACAATGTTGACATCCTGACATTATTTCCTTTTAGCTAGATATTATTACTCAGGAAAACTTTCTGTTGTTAAAAATCAAGATTATCCCAAAGCTCAGATAGTGGGGAAAGAAAAAAAAGCAAGATTAGGAAATGGTAGGAAGACATTAAAGACATACTAATAAAAAGAGAAGACACAAATTACTAGTATCAGAAATGAATGAATGGTTATTATTCTATTATGAATCCCATGGACGTTAAAAATGATAAATAATATTATGAAACAACTCTATGCTCATATATTTGATAATCCAGATGAAATGGACGGATTTCTTAAAAGATACAATCTACTGAAACTCACACAAGAACTAGATAACTCAGATGGGCCTCTATCTATTCAGGAAACTGAATCAATTGTTAATAAACTTCCAAAATGGAAATCACCATGCCTAGAAGGTTTCACTGGTAAATTCTACCAAATGCTTAAGGAAGAAATGATACCAATTGGCCAGGCATGGCTCATGCCTATAATCACAGCACTTTGGGAGGCCAGGGCAGGAGGATTGCTTGAGCCCAGGAGTTCAAGACCAGCCTGGGCAACATAGGGAGACCCTGTCTTTACTAAATAAAAATATTAGTCAGGTGTGGTGGCATGTGCCTAAAGTCCCAACTACTCAGGAGGCTGAGGTGGAAGGATCGCTTGAACCCAGGAGGTTGAGGACATAGTGAGCCATGATTGTGCCACTGCACTCCAGCCTGAGTGACAGAGTAAGACCCTGCCTCAGATAAATAAATAAATAACAATTATCTATAATTTCTTCCAGAAAACAGAAGCAGAAGGAATCCTTTCTAGCTTATTATATGAGGCCAGTATTATCCTAATACCAAAACCAGACAAAGACATTGTAAGAAAGGAAAACTATAGACTAATAGCTCTCATGAACATAGGTGTAAAAATCTTCAACAAAATATTAGCAAGTTGAATCTAACAACATGTAAAAAAATTATACACCAGAACCAAGTGGGATTTATCCAAGTGTGTAAGGCTGGTTTAACATTCAAAACTCAATTAAAAAGAAAAATCATTAATCAAACCAATAGATGCGGAAAAAGCATTTGACAAAATCCAACACCTATTTATGATAAAAACTCTAAGCAACCTAGGAATGGCGTGGAACTTCCTCAACTTGCTAAAGAACACTGACAAAAAGCCTGTAGCTAACATCATACTTAAATGTGAGGGACTGGAAGTTCTCCCCTTAAGATCAAGAACAAGGCAAGTATGTCACCACTCCTGTCCAACATACTAGCAGTCCTAGCTAGTGTAATAAGACAAGAAAGGGAATGAAAAGGTATTTAGATTAGGAAGGAAGACATAAAACTGTCTTTGTGGCCGGGCGTGGTGGCTCACGCCTGTAATCCCAGCACTTTGGGAGGCCGAGGTGGGTGGATCACGAGGTCAAGAGATCGAGACTATCCTGGTCAACATGGTGAAACCCCATCTCAACTAAAAATACAAAAAATTAGCTGGGCATGGTGGCGCCTGCCTGTAATTCCAGCTACAGGAGGCTGAGGCAGGAGAATTGCCTGAACCCAGGAGGCGGAGGTTGCGGTGAGCCAAGATCGCACCATTGCACTCCAGCCTGGGTAACAAGAGTGAAACTCCATCTCGAAAAAAAAAACAACAACAACAACAAAAAAAACCAAAAACTGTCTTTGTTACAGATGGTGACATAATTATTTATGTAGAAAAATCTGAAAAAAAATCAACAGCAACATTCCTGGAATTAAGCAATTATAGCCAGGTTGCAGGATATATGTTTAATATACAAAAGACTTATAAACACCAAACCATAGCTTTCTCATTGAAAAGAAAATCAAAAGAGACCTGAAAGGGTCTTTTAGGTACAACTTCTTACCACAGGACTCAGTGTTATTTAGTGTATGTACATGTCTTCCTGAACCATGTATCACTGAACCAATAAACCCAACTAAACAAATTTCCCTTTAGTACCATCTGCCATTGAAAATTCACAGACCATGTATTCCTAGACAATTTAAATACTTCTTCATTGATTTTTAGCTGTAATTGAGAGTTTGTGCCTTCCGAGCTCCATTCTTTGTATTTCCCATAGATTGACAAAGATGATTGCTCTCAGCTTAGATGTGAAAGAGCTAAGAAAGAATGACTTAGCGTGGGATATGTGTGTATGACTGGGGGTAGAGTGGCAAAGATAAGCTTTCACATGAGATGGAGCTCATGGAGGTTGCAGTGAGCCAAGATTGCAACACTGCACTCCAGCCTGGGCAACAGCATGAGACTGTCTCAAAAAAAAAAAAAGAAAAAAGAAAAAAGAAAGAAAAGAAATCACTGTTGAATAAATGAGACAGCAAACCCAGATTTACCAATAGGGCTGTCTCCTCACTGAGAGATGCTGGCATAATAGATAATGTCGTTTCGCAAAACATATATGTCCTGAATTGGAACCAGAAAAGAGCGTCATATTTTAATGATAAAACTGTAGGCTGGCCAGGCATGGTGGCCCACACGTGTAATCCCAGCACTTTGGGAGGCCGAGGCAGGCGTATCACAAGGTCAGGAGTTCAAAACCAGCCTAGCCAATATGATCAAACCCTGTCTCTACTAAAAATACAAAAATTAGCCATGCATGGTGGTGGGCACCTGTAGTCCCAGCTACTGGGGAGGCTGAGGCAGGAGAATTGCTTGAACCCGGGAGGCGGAGGTTGCAGTGAGCAGAGATTGTGTCACTGTACTCCAGCCTGGGAGACAGAGCAAGGGTCCATCTCAAAAAAACAAAAAACAAAAACTGTAGGCCAAAATTTGGCCTATGAATTGTTGTGCATTCCTTTACTCAGGGCTTGGAATTTTTTAAATAAAAGATGTAAATTTAATTAATTTCTTACTTTTTCATAGTTTAGTGGGTTTTTTTCTTTCTATGACAAGTTTTGAACTATCACCCAATCCTCCTCTCTTGTTCTTTTTGAGCACCTGTATTTTATGGTTTATAATTGGTCTGTAAAAGATTCCCAGGCTAGGGCTCCAGCAGTGAATGCTGGAGGTATTGACAAAGGGGATCCTGTTTGTAATGCTGGCTGGGTGGCTGCAGGCTCCAGGATTATCTGGTGCTTTGGAGACAGAGGGCACGGGATAGTGACTCAGGTTGGAGGGAATGTGCTCCTCAGGACAGCTTTCTACGTCCTGGTTATGATGAAATACTTTCCACTGGCCACTGGCCACAAGCTATAATAGCCTTGGGCAAGTCCACTTGATCTTCTGGGCTTTCATTTCCTCATCACTGGAAACAGAAAACACATTTGGAATGCAATTCCTGTGTCTCACCACTTCCTGGCTGTGTGGCTTTGGGTAAGTTGATTAACCTCTCTAAGCTTTGGTGTTCTACCTATAAAATGGGGACATGGCACTGTTGTGGGAATGAAATAAAATCCTTGCTCAAAAGTCTTAAGCTTTGATGACTTGTAGTACTACTTCAAAAATGACATGTTAATATCGACACTGCAGTATTTCTTAAAACAGATGTATTTTTCCACAAAATAATATGGCATATATATTTGTGTCAAAGGCTTTATAAAGAACCAAAACAGAAGCAGCTTTTCCTCCTTTTTACTATTTCTGTTTTTAATTTTGCTGGTTTCTACATTATTCATATTCTCCTGTTAGTGACTGAAGAAGACTGACTTCCCTTAAATCACTCACTACTGTCCAGTCTCCCCTCCTTACCAATCAGTCCATCAGGAATTTTAATTCCTCTTTTGGTTACAATGTTGCTTTAGAAATGTTTATTTCTGCCTATCTCCAACTGTAGACAACATCACTTTGGCAGTTTCAGACAGAAGGGAGAATTTCCTAGTAGTGCATTAAGATTATTCTACAATCAACTTCTCCAACTTGAAAAAAATGTTCAACTACTACACACCCATTAGAATAGCCAAAACCTAGAACGCTGAGATGCTGTTGAGAATGTGAAGCAGAAACTCTGTCATTGCAGGTGGGAATGCAACTTGGTGCAGCCACTTTGGAAGACGGTTGGTTTCTTACCAAATTAAACCTACTCTTACGATTACCATACAAACCAGTCATCACACTCCTTGGTAGTCACCCAGAGTTGAAAACTCATGTCCACACAAAAACCTGCACATGGAGATAGCAGCTTCATTCAGAACTGCCAAAATTGGAAGCAACCAAGACGTCCTTCAGGAACTGAACAGAAAAATAAACAGCGGTGCATCCAGACAATGGAATTCAGCGTTAAAAAGAAATGAGCTGTCAAGCCATGAAAAGACATGGAAGAAACTTAAATGCATATCACTACGTGAAAGAAGCCAATCTGAAGAGGCTACATATGGTATCATTCCAACTATATGACATTCTGCCAAAGGCAAAACTATGGAGATAGTAAAAAGTGTTGTCTAAGGGTGGGGAGAAGGGAGGGATGAATCAATGGAACAGGGAGGATTTTTAGGGCAGTGAAAATATGATGTACCTTACTACAATGATGGATACCATCATTATACATTTGTCCAAATCCACAGAATGTACAACACCAAGCATGAACCCTTATCCCTTATGTAAACTATGGAATTTGATTTGCTGCTGCTGCTGTGTCAATGTAGGTTCATCAACTGTAACAAATGCACCGCTCTGGTGGGGGAGGTTGATGGTGGGGGAGGCTGTGCATGTGGGAATAGGGGGTATATGGGAACTCTCTGTACCTTTCTCTCAATTTTGCAGTGAATCTAAAACTGCTTAAAAAATAAAATCTGGCTAGGCTCGGTGGCTCAGGCCTGCAATCCCAGCACTTTCAGAGGCCAAGGTGGGCGGATCACGAGGTAAGGAGATCGAGACCATCCTGGCCAACATGGTGAAACCCTGTCTCTACTAAAAATACAACAAAAAATTAGCTGGGTGTGGGGGCACATGCCTGTAATCCCAGCTACTCAGGAGGCTGAGGCAGGAGAATGGCTTAAACCAGGGAGTCGGATGTAGTGAGCTGAGATCACGACACTGCACTCCAGCCTGGTGACAGAGTGAGACTCCATCTCAAAAAAAAAGAAAAAAATAATCTTAGGGTTACAACCTTTTACTGGGCAGTGATATCAACTTGCCAACTGGGACTAGTGTTAAAAATAAATGAAACAGGGTTGGCCGTCGTGGCTGACTCCTGTAATCCCAGCACTTTGGGAGGCTGAGGCGGGTGAATCACCTGAGGTCAAGAGTTTGAGAGCAAGCCTGGCCAACATGGTGAAACCCAGTCTCTACTAAAAATACAAAAATTAGCAGCACATGGTGGCGGGCACCTGTAATCCCAGCTACCTGGTAGGCTGAGACAGGAGAATCGCTTGAACCCAAGAGGCAGAGGTTGCAGTGAGCTGAGATTGTACCACTGCACTCCAACCTCGGCAGCAGAGCAAGACTCCATCTCAAAAACAAATCAAATCAAAACAAAACAAAACAAAACACAGCCAATCTCAAAGCCCTCCTGCTCTCAGGCACTAATGTATAATGTTCCTTTTGTCAGAAACCAACCCCTGATTAACAATTTCTCCCTAGATTAACAATTTCTTATTCTTTCGGTCTTAGCTCAATTCCTACCCCTCCTCACACTGGAACAAATAGCCCTTTACAACCTGTGGAAACACTTACCTTTCCTGCATAGTACTAATCACATGGGTAATTTTTTTTTACAGCTCTACTGAGGTATAATTTACGTTACCATAAAATTCACCCCCTGTAAGTGTAAAAGTCAATGACTATTTTTGTAAATGTATCTAAAGTTGCCACAACACTACACCCCAGTTTTAGAACATTTCTCTCACTCCCCCAAACTCCCATGAGCGAATCTGCAAACAATCTGTTTCCACTCACATTTTTTGTTGTAGTTGTTCTGTTTTTGAGATTCAGTCTCACTCTGTCACCCACGCTGGCGTGCAGTGGCGCGATCTAGGCTCACCGTAACCTCTGCTGTGAGGTTCAAGGAATTCTCATACCTCAGTCTCCTGAGTAGCTGGAATCACAGGGGTGTACCACCATGCCTGGCTAATTTTTGTGTTTTTAGGAGAGACAGGATTTGCTAATTTTTGTGTTTTTAGAAGAGACGGGATTTCACCATGTTGCCCAGACTGGTCTCAAATTGCTGGGCTCAAGTGATCCACCTGCCTTGGCCTCCCAAAATACTGGGATTATAGGCATGAGCCACGGACCCTGGCCTCTACTCACATTTAACTTTCCTGGATAGTTCACAGAAATGGGATCATGCAGGACGTAATCGTTGGCATCTAACTTTTTGCTTAGCACAGTGGTTTTCAACCTGGGGCCACTTTGCCCCCAGAAGACTTTTGGCAATAATCAGGAAATGCACTTGCTTATTACAACTGAGAGAGGCTACTACTGGCATCTTGTGGGTAGAGGTTCGTGTTATTGCTAAACATCTTACAATTGGCAGGATAGTCCCCCGCAACAAAGAATTATTGTGCTCAAAATGTCAACAGAGCTAAGGTTGAAAAATCTTGACTTTTGCTTTTTCCAAAGATAGGGTCTTACTCTGTCACCCAGGCTGGAGTGCAGTGGTGCAATCATGGTTCACTGCAGCCTTGACCTCCCTGGGCTCAGGTGATCTGCCCACCTCAGCCTCCTGAATAGTTGAGACTACAGGCACATGCTACCACATCCAGTTAATATTTGTATTTTTTGTAAAGAGGGGGTCTCACTTTGTTGTCAGGCTGATCTCAAACTCCTAGGCTCAAACAATCCTCTTGCCTTGGCCTCCCAAATTGTTGGGATTACAGACGTGAGCCACTGGGCCAAAAACCCTTAACTTAACATGTTTTCAGGTTCATCCAGGTTACAGCAATAATTAGTATTTTGTTCCTGAATGGTATTTTATTGCTGAATAATATTCCATTCTATGGAAATAACACAAGTTGTTTATCCATTCACCTGTTGATGACATTTGGTTTGTTTCCAGTTTGGGGCTACTAAGGGTGATGTTGCTAAGAACATTTATATTTGAGTCTTTCTGGGAACATATGTTTTCACTTGGTGGGGGTACATTCCTACAGAGACCAGCGTGGCCATACAGACCCCCACCCAGGCAGTGCTAAAGGCATTAAGAAGCAGACACCCAGAAAGAACAGCAAAGTGGGACTATCCTGGGACCAACAGCTTTCAGAGCTGAGAACCTCAGGTGCTGACAGCATTCCAGGCTGAGGGCCTCAAGCAGATTCTGACTCACATAGTTATTCTCTCTGAATAGGTGATTATTATTAACAAACAGGTGTTCTGTGTTTTCTCATAGAACAAAAATAAAGTAGGTAGGCACCTGGTGCCTGCTCACCACTGATCACAGACAAACCAGAAAGCATCCTCTACGAGGGAGCCACAGGGGCAGGGTCACCTCTCTCGCGCTTAAAGATTTATTTTAAGTGGTGTATGATATACAAATACTGTCTTGCTACTTTAGAGTGCCCCAAGTAGTTTTCCACTTGGGGGGGGGGCACGGCTAGGTTTTCCTTGCCATCATTCTTCTTAGCAAACAATATATTTATCATACAGTCAGCATTTCTCAACACATTCCTGAGTGGAATTGCTAGGTTATATGTTAGTTTATTTATTTTTGAGACAGGGTCTCACTCTCTTCCAGACTGGAGTGTTAGTGGTGTGATCTTGGCTCACCACAACCTCCACCTCCCAAGTTCAAGTGATTTTCCTGCCTCAGCCCCTTAAGTATCTGGGATTACAGGGGCCTGCCAGCATGCCCAGCTAATTTTCTTATTTTTAGTAGAGACGGGGTGTCACCATGTTGGCCGGAATGGTATCGATCTCCTGACCTCATGATCCGCCCACCTGGACCTCCCAAAGTGCTGGGATTACAGGCGTGAGCCACCACGCCGGGCTGAGATCACATCTTAAGGACCAGAATGGGGAGTTAAATTACAAAGTTAGGACAAAAGGTAAAAGTGGTATAATAAAAATTACTTTATATATTTATTTATTTATGAGACGGAGTCCCGCTCTGTCGCCCAGGCTGGAGTGCGATGGCACGATCTCGGCTCACTGCAACCTTGGTCTCCCGGGTTTAAGCGATTCTCGTGCCTCAGCCTCCCGTGTAACTAGGATTACAGGTGTGCCACCACGCCCAGCTAATTTTTGGATTTTCAGTAGAGATGGGGTTTCACCATATTGGCCAGGCTGGTCTCGAGCTCCTGACCTCAAGGGATCCGCCCGCCTCAGCCTCACAAAGTGCTGGAATTACAGGCGTGAGCCACCGCGCTCCGCCAAAAACAACACAAAACCTGATTTAAACACTGAATTGAGATGCATGCTCACCGAGGAACGTATGGCCGTTGGGTGGAATGGCAGGGGACTTAGAAACTTCCCTCCAACTTGTTTGATTTGAAATAAGTTAACTACGATGTGACTCTGCTGGACTGGTGTCCTCCTCGTTTTAGGGATGGGGGAGTGGGGCCTTGAAGTGGGCTGGAAGAAAGGGCAGAATGGAGGCCGGCTCCCTGCAGGCTGTGGAGTGAGAGGTTTAGACTTAGGCTGGGGCCGAGGAACAGGGTCCTGAAGCTGAGACGGGATCGCAGCGAGGGCCACTGATTCCTCAGGGAGCCAAAGGGCAGCGAGCTGAAGCCCATTCCACATCTCCCCCGATCCGCGACCCTTCCCTACCTGGTTACTCACCTGCACTGAAGGCTCCAGGTTTCCCTAGCCACAGTTATCGCAGCGGTCCCTGCGTTGCTAGGTTACTTGCCAATCTCAGAAGGCGGGACTTGGCGTCTGACTGACCTTTCTTTTCACCACTCAATTCCTTGTTCCGCTCAGTTGTCCCCACCTCCTGAAGCCTGACCAATCAGAAGCACCATCATTTTGACCTTTCACCAATGGAAAGACTGGGGACTCCCTCTGGGTTGCCCTCAAAGAGTAAGGCGGGGCAGATGGGAGGAGAAAGGGGCGTGGATTATTCGTCCCGCCCCTTCTTAAGGAGGCGGGCAGGGAGTACTGCATCGGCAGCGGGCGAGACCTGCGGAAGGACGTGAGATATGACCAATCAGAACTCATCATGGTATCCCAGTTAGCCAGTAGGTCGCTGTCAAGGGGAAAGGGGCGGAGCCAGCGGGGTTGAGAGGACGGTAGGCGGCGGATGGGAGAGCTGGCGCAGCTGCCGTGGTGGCAGTGGCTGAAGTAGGTGCAGCTGCGGCTGCTGCAACAGCTTCGGGCTCGGGGTTTTGGCGGCGGCGCCGGAGGGCTGGGCTGCGCGGTGCGGACCCCGGCGCATGGTTCGGGTTGCTGGGGCGGCGCGTGTAAGAATCCGAGGGATGCGAGGGCTTGGCCCGAGGGAGAGGGCAGGGACCAGGGGTCAGAGGGCTCGGAGTAAGGGGTTGTGGAGCGGCACTCTGGTGTGGGAGGTGGGCTGGAAGGGCCCGGAGGGGCCGCGGGGAAGGCTTCGGCGCTCTTCTCTCCGTCCAGCCCGGGCGGGGGCTTTGCACCCACTTTCTTCGCCCCGAACTTCTTGGGACGACCCTCACGTGGGCGTCCAGCCAGGGTGTGGGAGCACGTGGAGCTGGAGCCGGCGCTCCTGCCTCCTCCTTCCTCCCTCCCTCGCCCTTCTCCCTGGCGCCCTCAGGTGACCCCGCAGGAGTCTAGTGCCCGGGTCAGCTGCCCCAGCGGACAGCGGGATGGCAGCTGGCCCTCTCTTCCCCTGGGCCCTTTCCCCAGGGTTGGCCATTTGGGTTCTCTCTAGAGCCGGAAGCAAAGCCCGCGAAGGGAACACTGGACCGGGACTCAGGAGTCCCGGGTTCTAGCCCTGCTTCTGCACTGTGTGACCTTGGGCAAGTCTCTTCCCCTCTCTGGGCCTCATTTTAGTCTCCCTGGAAAAATGATGTGTTTGAATTCAAAAATCGGGGGACTGGTTCTAGTCGTAGGTGTATATAGAGTAATGGTTAAGCAGGGAGAGTTCCTGAATTCGGACTGCCTGTATTGAAACTTAAAAGAGGCAAGTTAATCACTCCAAGCTTCAATTTCCTCATTTGTAAAGTGGGAATACAGGCTGAGATAGGATTTTTCAACAGCAGCTCAGTTGACATTTTGAGCCACGTAATTCTTTGTTTCTGGAGGTCTCACCTGTGCATTGTAGCACATTCAGTGGCATCCCCAGACTTCACCCACCAGCAATTCCCCCACTCCCAAGCTGTGACAGTCAAAGATGTCTTCAGACACTGCTGATGTCCCTGTGAGGGCAAAAATCACCCCAGTTGAAGCCAATGAACAAAGACAATACAGGCAGACAAGCAGTCATATATTAAACAGTTAAACAACCATGTCCAACCCTCTGAATTGGAGGACTTCTTTGCTTATCTGTGTGGCAGATATGAAAATTATGCACGAACCCCACCCCCCACGCCTCTTTTTCTTGTTTGTTTGTTTAGCTCATTGTTAGTGTATTTTATGTGTGGCCCAAGACAGTTCTTCCAGTGTGGCCCAGGGTAGCTAAAAGGTTGGACAGCAGTGAGTTAAAACATAGAAACCGCTAGCCATTATGATAATGGTAACATTAAGAAACCTCTTCTCTGTGAGTTAATAAATTCTCCTGCCTTCAAAGTAAATATGGGAGAGAATTGTCAAAGCTGAGTAATGGATACAGGGAAGTTTAAGTATTGAGTATGTTTGAAAATATCTGTGGTAAAAAGTTAAACCAAAAAGATACAACTGTAATTCTTATGACTGCCAAATAGTAGCGTTTCATCTGTGATTTCCCCTTCTGCCTCTCTACTGCTGAGACTTTTAAAAGCAAAATAAATCCCCAGATCTGGAGGAAACTTAAAAAAAAAAAAAAACTCACAGGAAGTGTGCTGGGCACAGAGCTGCGGAGCTTAGCAGCAAGTAGAACGGTGTTTACTTTTGCTGCCTTGTTTTAAAAAGATGTACCGCTCTCTGTGGATGCACAAGGCTTTGGTCGGAGTTGTTCCAATGATTCGCGGAAGTCAGTTGCCCAGTTGCAATTGACTAGGTCAGTTAGGAGGCAAAGTAGGTTGAGCCCAGAGCCCACAGCTTGAGGAAGGAACCTGCTACTGTTTGCAAGTTCAAAGGTCTGTGGTCAGATCTGCTGAGTCTTTTTTTTGTTTGGTCCTCAGCGGAAATGGGAATGTGCATAAATAGGAGCTGTAACAGGCTAGCTCAGAGTGTTTTACTTATTTATTTTTAAATTTTTAATTTATTTATTTTTTGAGACGGAGTCTTGCTCTGTTGCCCAGGTTGGAGTGCAGTGGAACGATCGTCTCACTGCAACCTCCGCTTCCTGGGTTCAAGTAATTCTCCTGCCTCAGCCTCCCTAGTAGCTGGGATTACTGGCAGGTGCCACCACACCTGGCTAATTTCTATATTTTTAGTAGAGACCAGGTTTCAGTATGTTGGCCAGGCTGGCCTCAAACTCCTGACTTCAAGTGATCCACCCACCTCAGCCTCTCAGAGTGCTGGGATTACAGGCGTGAGCCACCGTGCCTGGCTGCTCTGAATGTTTTATTTTTTTATTTTTATTTTTTGAGATGGAGTCTTGCACTGTCACCCAGACTGGAGTGCAGTGGCGCAATCTTGACTCACTGCACTCTCTGCCTCCTGAGTTCAGGCTGTTCTCCTGCCTCAGCCTCCCAAGTAGCTGGTACAGGCATGTGCTACCATGCCTGGCTAATTTTTGTATTTTTAGTAGAGATGGGGTTTCACCATGTTGGCCAGGCTGGTCTTGAACTCCTAACCTCAAGTGATCCATCCACCTCCATCTCCCAAAGTGCTGGGATTACAGGCGTGAGTCACTGTGCCTGGCTGTTCTGAGTGTTTTAAATTTGGAGTTAAGGATGAGCACTTTTACTGTATTAAAACACACTCATCATTTGAATACACTTGTCGTGCCCTTCCTCAGACAATCTAAGAGAACAACTCCTATGTAAGAATAATACAAATGATACAAAAATGATACATTTTGGAAGTATGTTTCTAATTGTTCCTGAGAGGCTGTTTGGTAAAGCTAAAGTGAAAGATGTATTATTTTAAATCTGTATTTTCAGGCAAGTATATATTGGTGATTGACGCTAGGAGTTACCTAAATACACAGTCCAGACTTCGAGGAATTCTAGTGTAATGGCTAAGAATACAGGTTTGGAGTCAGACCGTATAGTTGAAAGCTTGGCTCTTTTTAGCTGTGTGGGTCCTTGGGCAGGATGCTTAACCTCTCTTTGCCTGAAGCATCTGCCACCCCCATTCTGTAACAGGGAGATAATAAGCCCACCTATCTCATGAGGTTATTATGAATTTTCAGTTAACTTTAACTTACGGAGTGCTAGTAGGGTCCCTCATTCATAGTAAGCACTCACTGAGTATTCACTGTTACTTTAATTGTTGTATTTTTTTGTCATTTTATTTTATTATTTATTTATTTGAGATGAAGTCTGGCCCTGTCGCCCAGGCTGCAGTACAGTGGTGTGATCTCGGCTCACGGCAAACTTTGCCTCCCAGGTTCAAGTTCAAGCGATTCTCCTGCCTCAACCTCCTGTGTAGCTGGAATTAGAGGTGCCTACCACCACACTCAGCTAATTTTTATATTTTTAGTAGAGACAGGGTTTCACCATGTTGGCCAGGCTGGTCTCAAACTCCTACCTCAGGTGAACCGCCTGTCTCAGCCTTCCAAAGTGCTGGGATTACAGGCGTGAGCCACCGCACCCGGCCTTTTATTTTATTTTTTTAGAGACAGGGTTTCACTCTGTTGCCCAGGCTGGACTGCAGTGGTGTGATCATAGCTCACTTTAACCTCCGGCTCCTGGGCTCAAGTGTTTCCCCCACCTCAGCCTCCTAAGTAGCTAGGCCTGCAGGTGCATGCTATCATGCCCAGCTAATTTAAAAATTTTTATTTTGTAGAGATGGAGTCTTGCTACACTGCCCAGGCTGGTCTTGAACTGCTAAGCTCAAGCAATTCTCCCACCTTGACCTCCCAAAGTGCTGGGATTACAGGTGGGAGCCACTATGCCCAGCCTATTTTTTTCTTTAAAGTTGTTACAAAACTTACAAATAAAGAGAAGTGGAGGTAGAACATATGAGCCCTAATCTCACTCTCCAGACAGAATTATCCTTGACTTTTCTGTATTTGTTCTTACAGCATTCCCCTCCTCCATATTTTAATGCTATTATACTGTAATAATTCTTTTATTTTATTTTTTCTATAATTCTTTTTATTTATTTTTTTTTGAGTTGGAGTCTCACCCTGTCACCCAGTGTGGAGTGCAGTGGCTCCATCTTGGCTCACTGCAATCTCCACCTTCCAGTTCCAAGTGAGTGTCCTGCCTCAGCCTCCTGAGTGGCTGGGATTATCGGCGTGTGCCACCACGTCCGGCTAATTTTTGTATTTTTAGTAGAAACAGGATTTCACCATAATGGCCGGGCTGGTCTCAAACTCCTAATCTCGTGATCCGCCTGCCTCCCTAAGTGCTGGGATTACAGGTGTGAGCCAATGTGCCCAGCATAATTCTTTTATTTTTTCAGAGATGGTGTCTCACTCTGTTGCCCAGGCCAGAGTGCAGTGGTACAATCATAGCTCACTGTAGCCTTGAACTCCTGGGCTCAAGTGAGCCTTCCGAGTAGCTGAGACTACAGGTGCATGGCACCTGCCCAGCTAATTTTATTTATTTTTGTATTTTAAATATGCATTTTTTTTTCTGTGCGTATGCTTACGCAACTGGCTATTTAAAAAAATTTTGTTATAGAGATAGGTTCTTGCTATTCAGCTGGTCTCAAATTCCTGGCCTTAATCGATCTTCCCACCTCAGCCTTCCAAAATCCTGGGTTTACAGATATGAGGTACCCCAGTGGCCAGTTTTTTAAAATCGAGATATAATTTACCATTTTATTATTTATTTATTTGGAGACAGGGTCTCACTCTGTTACCCAGGCTGGAGTGCAGTGGTACGATCTCAGCTCACTGCAACCTCTACCTCCCGGGTTCAAGCTAGTTGTGTGCCTCCATTTCCCGAGTAGCTGGGATTACAGGTGCCCACCAACAAGCACAGGTATGTATTTTTAGTAGAGATGGGGTTTCGCTATGTTGGCCAGGCTGGTCTTGAACTCCTGGCTCAAGTGATCCACCTACCTCGGCCTCCCAAAGTGCTGGGATTGCAGGTGTGAGCCACCACACCTGGCTCTAATTCACCATTTCAAAGAGTATAAGTTAGTGGTTTTTATTCACAAGGTTGTGCAACCATTCACTACTAATTTCAGAATATATTAATCAGTCATGGCTGTTTTAATAATTATCTTTTTTTTTTAATTCTCAAACCCTAGAAGATGCCTCTCATGGAGGAGTTTCTGAGCAGCACCTCTGGTCCAGTGGCTTTGAAAGGGAGCTCAAACCAGAGAGTGTTTCAAGCCCTGGACATCACATCCTGAGGGCCACAGGAGAAGAGAACATGGCTGTGAGTTTGGATGACGACGTGCCCCTCATCCTGACCTTGGACGAGGGTGGCAGTGCCCCACTGGCTCCCTCCAACGGCCTGGGCCAAGAAGAGCTACCTAGGAAAAGTAAGATGGTGGGGAGCGCTGGAGGGACCCCAGTGATTCTGTTTCAGAGGCTGAGAGGTGATAAGTGTTTTGTGGTCTGATAGTAGGGGCGTGTAACTTGCTGCCTGGCTACATGTTTGAGCCCCAAATTCTGATACAGAAACTACTCCTGAGAGACTGTGGGTTTCTCCTTCCACACCCCCAGCTTGGCAGTGTTTCCAGGGGACTAGCTGCTGCTCTTCAAGCCCTCATTCCCTTTGCCACCTGCCTGCCTTGCACCTGAGGTAACTTGGCCTGCCTGCAGATGCTTGGCAGGGACCTCAGGCCAACCTGCTCTGGCTGCCTTCCCTGCCCCACTCCTTCTTAAGAAAAGAAACAGATTTCAATACCAGCCTCCGTCTGTCCCCATCTGAAACCACTGGCAGGAAACTGGCACTGCCTGCATCTCTTTGCTCCATCTCAGTCCCTCCTTGCCCAGGACAGCGGGGAAGAGGGCGAGTGTTTTGTCGTGATCCATTGATTTGAGGGTTTGGGGTTTTGCTTTGACTTCCTATGAACCAGAGCCTAGCACAAAGTGAACCCAAGTGCAGCAAGGAGCTTTAAATTTTTTAAATTTTAAGTGTGTTTCTGGCAGAATGAGAGGTCTTAAAAACCTTTCTGGTTCTCATCCCGAAGCCATTTGTCTCAGTTGCTCATGCCTTGGGCTCAGGAGAGGCTTAAAATAACTCGCCTTTTCTGGAGGGTCCTAAGACATCGGGAAGCAGTGCTTTAGGGTCTGCTTAGCAAATGCATGTTCCACATCTTCCAGTGCTCTACAGCCAGGGCAGAGGGGGAGTGTTCTTCTCCCATTCACAAGTGAAGATGTTTGGGGCTAGGGAGAGAAGAGCCAGGCTCTCCCATCTCCTTTGTCCAGGGAGAATGCAGTTGAGTTGCAGGGAGCTCAGCGGCCTCCCCTGGGAATTGATGAAGGAGAGCAGTGTTTCCAGGGATGTGAGTGTGGCGGGGAGCCCTTGCTTCCTAGAAACAGGCCTCTCTTTGCTTCTCCATGTTCACCCTCATCTGGGTGGCAGAGCTGGGTTGCTCAGGACGATTTGAACGTAAACCAGATTTTTCCCCAAGCACCACTCAGGGATGAAAAAGCAGTGGCTCTGATTTCAGACTATCTGTTTTCTTTCTGAAATACCTTTGCAAGGATAGGCAGTATTATCCCTATTTTACAGAGGAGGAAACTATGGGTCAGAGAGGGCAAGTAACTTGCCTGAAGTCACTCAGCCAGGAAATGGTTGAGCAGAGATTTGAACCCAGCATCATCTGACTCCAGAATTCCTTTTCCTTCTCCTCTTCCTTCTTTTCCTTCAGCTGCTCCTCCCTCTGCTTTTTTCTTCACTATCCTCAATAAACGTAAGCACAGGCCAGGCATGGTGGCGCCCATCTTTAATACTAGCCCTTTGGGATGCCAAGGCAGGAAGACCACTTGAGCCTAGTGATTTTGAGTTCAAGACCAACCTGGGCAACATAGTGAGACCTCAGTTGTACAGAACAATTAAAAACTTACCCAGGTATGGTGGTGCGTGCCTATAGCCCCAGCTACTCAGGAGGCTGAGGTAGGAGGATTGCTTGAACCCAGGAATTCAAGGTTGCTGTGGGCTGTGATTGCACCACTGCACTCCAGCCTGGGCAACAGAGCAAGACCCTGTCTCAAAAAAAAAAAAAAAAAAAAAATGAGTACAGCAGGCCTTTAGCATTTATATTATCTCCTTATATAACCTCAATATAGAGTTGTTGTTGTTATTATCTGTATTTTATAGAGGAAGAAACAAGCTCAGAGAGGTTAAGGAACTTGCCCAAGTTCACACATCTAGTAAGCAGTAAAGCCTGTCTGATCTTTCCTCCTGCACCACAGAGGAAGGTGCTTTGGGGAAGGGGTAAAAGTGAATGTGACTCAGCTTTAGAGAAGAATGCTGCCTAGTGAGGGTGTGGCTTGTGTCTGGAAATAGCCAGCTCAGGATTCTAAATGGGAATCCTAGCTGTCATCACAAGTGTCACTTTTAAGTCTCTCCAATGTGCCCAAACTGATGGTTGGGTGTCCAGCCTTCCTGTGGGATGAAAGGGGCAAGAGAGCAGCCCAGTCCTGTGTCAAGCTCAGGCTTTGAGTTGCTGATGGAGCTTGATGAATAGGAAATAGGCCAGAGACACAATAAGACTCCCCTTGGCTAGGCCACTAGTGATGCTGCTTTTATCTTGGCAAAGTCAGTGGCTTATTTTGGTTTGTTTCTTAAGAAATTTATCACTAACTGCTGGGGTCCGGGGACATTGTGTTTCCTGCACAGCACATTAGTATCTCAGTTTCCTCTCTCAGCTTCTTACTGGCTCTTTTTTAAAACCTCAATGAACTGGTGGGTGTAATTCTCCAAACCTGGCTGGGAATAAGGGTAGGACCTGTGCAAGTTAACAAGAGATTTCAGAGGAGGCCCGCTCTTCCTTAGCGTAGGCCTTTGATATTTTGTGCTTGGGTTTTGGCCTTGACCTTCTACCCCGACATTCTCCCTGTCCCTGCTGTCTGAGGAGCAGTCCTTCCTTCTGTCCTTTTTTTTGAGATGGAATCTTGCTCTGCTACCCAGGCTGGAGTGCGGTGGCACAATCCCGGCTCACTGCAACCTCCATCTCCTGGGTTCAAGTGATTCTCCTGCCTCAGCCTCCCAAGTAGCTGAGATTACAGGCATGAACCACCACACCAGGCTAATTTTTTTGTATTTTTAGTGGAGATGGGGTTTCACCATGTTGGCCAGGCTGGTCTCGAACTCCTGGCCTCGAGTAATCCACCTGCTTCAGCCTCCCAAAGTGCTGGGATTACAGATGTGAGCCACCATACCCAGCTAATTTTTTTTGTATTTTTAGTGGAGATGGGCAATTTCACCACATTGGCCAGGCTGCTCTTGAACTCCTGGTCTCAAGTGATCCACCTGCCTTGGCCTCCCAAAGTGCTGGGATTACAGGTGTGAGCCACTGTGCCCAGCCCTGAGCAGTCCATCTAAAACACAAGCCCAACCTGGTGGTTTCTCTGTTTTAAAGCTTCTCTTTACTCTCCCATCCAGCGGGGCTGGGGAGGGCAAGCTCTTCAGCTGGCAGAGGAAGCCTTGCCTGTTCTAGCACCTTCTTGCTTGACCGGTCGCATTTCCTGCCTCAGTCCACAGCATCATACCGCATTTAGTTCGGTGAATCCCCTATGCATTCTCAAACCCCTCCGCCTTGCTGGCAAGTCGGTCTGGAATGCCTTTCTCAGCCTCTTGTTTGCTTGTGGCCTCCAGTTCTGTCTTGAAAATCCTCCTGATAACACCATCTCTTTGAAGCCTTCACTGAACTTCCCCTTCCTGACAGCTAATTACTCACTACCCTTTTCTGCTTCGGTATCTTGATTAGGCTTCCATTATTACAAGTAGATTATGGTGGGGTAATTATATGTTTAACCATCTGATCACCTACTAGGCCCTGAGAGCCATTTATCTTTTTTTTTTTTTTTTGAGATTGAGTCTAACTCTGTTGCCTAGGCTGGAGTGCAGTGGCACCATCTCAGCTCACTGCACTCTCCGCCTCCCAGGTTCAAGTGATCCTCCCACCTCAGCAGCTGGGACTACAGCCATGTGCCACCATGCCTGGCTAATTTTTGTATTTCTAGTAGAGACGGGGTTTCACCGTGTTGGCCAGGCTGGTCTCAAACTCCTGACCTCGAGTGATCTGCCCACCTCGGCCTCCCAAATTGCTGGGATTACAAGTGTGAGCCACCATCCCTGACCCAGGATCCATTCATCTTTGTATCACATAGCTTAATGCCCACAATATGCAGGTACTCAACAAACCATGGTCAGAATCAACCTACATGGATTTCTGGGGCCTTGCAGCTCATGGGAGTGGCCGTGTGAGGGCCCCAGTCAGAGGTGGGCAGCCTCCCTTTTGTCTTTTTTCCCCACCATAGGTTTGAGTCCCATTGATCTCAGCACAGCTGAGTGTCCTAGTAGCTGCCATCATTGACCTTTGGCTGCTGTAAACTTTTGAGGCACTAAGGAGTTGGCAGAATGCAGATGGAGGCCCTCCGTGGAGTTGGCAGCGACATGAGCGTGGGCCACTGGGAACGAAGCAAGCTTTCTAAGGTTGAGTCGCCATCAAGCCTGGCTTTTGTTTTGGCCCAGCGGCCACTGAGGCCTTCTCGGCACTGTACCTCCACGCTCCATGTCTGTTTGGGCACCCCTAGCAAAACACCATGGACTGACGGCTTAACCAACAGAAATCTGATTTCTCAGGTCTGGAGGCTGGAAGTCTAAGACCAAGGTGTCAGCAAGTTTGGTTTCTTGCAAGACCTCTTTCCTTGGCTTGCAAATTGTCCTCTTCTGATAAGGACACCAGACCTATTGGATTAGGACTCACCCATATGACCTTATTTTACCTTAATCACCTTTAAAGGCCCTTTCTCCAAACACAGTCACATTCTGAGCTACTCGGAGTTAGGACTTCAGCCTATGAATTTGAGGAGGACACAGTTCAGGCCATCACACTCCTGCCCTTCCTCAGAGGCAGGGGCTGAGGAATCTGGCTGTGCTGCCTCTGACCTTTAACCCTGCAGGAAACTGGAGGGTTTGGGTTTTTCTCCTTACTTGGGCAAGAGTGGATTTAATCCAAGACTCAGACATCTTTGGGCTCTAAGAGCGGCTGCTGCGGTGCTAATGAATGAGTCACAGGCAGCACGGTGTCAGGTCGATAAAGGAGGCAGGTATGAGCAGAGGTATTTAAAGCCTGGAAACCAGGAATAACCTTGAAAACAGTCAGCAGGGCCACTGCTAGACAGAGTGTGGACAGACAGCCCACAGTCCACACCACATGGCAGGCGGTGGTCTCACCCACCGCGTTCAGGGAATCAGGACGTCTGGGGTGGGTAGACATACTGGGTAGTCCAAGGTATTTCCCAGGGTAGCTCTGGTTACACTCAGCTCTGCCTTCTCCCTGCCTTTAAAGCCAGCCACTGCCTAAGATGGACTAGACCATGTGCCTTTTCTGAGTGAGGGAAGGATTGGACTCGGGGGCTGGCTGAGGTCTGAATTGGATGTTCGGTCTCTGCTTTGGTGTGGGTTGCTTACGGTTTTCAGGTGACAGGCCCTGTAGCTCTAAAGCCCAAGGTTACAGCGCAGAGAGCTGCTCTTTCCCTCCACGCCAAGGCCTGACATGCCATCGGGAGTTCCTAGGACCAGTGCAGCCTCAGCAGTGTGGAGGATCCCTGCCCCCTGGCAGGGGCCCCCACGTGGCACCCTGGTCCCCTTTTCAGGGTCTTCATGCAGCCAGAGCCACTTGGCACCAGGCTCAGTCAAGATGGGCCAGAGCTGTTGGCTTCAGGGCTGCCGTAGCCAGGAGCTGGGAGAGAGTCTCGCCAGCTGGCACCAGAGGATAATCCACCCCGAGGTGTGCGCTCCATCACTGTTATCCGTGCCGTGGCTTTGCTTCTGACCAGGTGGCCCAAGCATACTTGCCAAAGAGTGAAGAAGCCCAAGGGGCCTGTACCGCTTTTGTCACTTGTGATGCCATGGGGGGTGGTGTGATTGAGCTGAGTATAGCTCTTAGCTGCTCCAAGCCTCAGCCTGCTCATCTGTAGAATGGCCATGATGGCATCCATCAGTTGAGTAGTTGTGGGGGATTGAGTGAGATCACGTGTGTGAGCACATGGTCCGTGCTCAGCCGGTCATAGGCGTTATTATCATGGCAGAGACTGGGCTTCCTTGGAATATCCTCCATGAGCAGAGGTTCTGAACCCAGGGCAGGATCCAGATCCTTCTTGCCTCATTCCTGGCACAGCGGGTTGCCCTGGCTAGCCAGGATGCCTCTGCATAGCAGCTGGAGACTAAGAAGCAGCAATTAGATTTTCACAGGCTCCCACCGAACTTGGGCATTTGGCTCTGCTGGAGTCATTCCCCTGGCTATTTCAGGGCCTCGCCAAGGCAGAGTGCTGGGTGTCACCAGACCGGCAGTGGCGCCAATTAAAATGAGTAAGCATCCAGCATGCTGGGTGGGAGCCTTGCAGCCGAGCCTTGGCGCTTTTACTTCCTCAGCCCTTGGTGTCTTCATGGGGGAGATCCTGTCTGTTGCCTCAAGCCCCCTGCCATGAGATGTCATATCCTCCTGTCCCCCTTTGTGCCCTGCATACAATGCGCTGCCACTCTGAATGACAGTTGTGGCAGCTGGGTGAGGGCTAGAGCACTTGCTGTGCTCCTCTTCCCCACTTGCCTTGGGGAGGGCTGAGTTCACATGTGCTCTGAGAGTACTTCATGAGCCAGAACTGTGAACTTCTCAGCACCCTTGTCTGGGAGGGAGAATGGGAGAGCTTGGATGGCTCACAGCAGTATGCCGCTGGGGGCATCTTGTTGCGGTGTCCTCTGCGGGGAGTTTTCAGATGACAGCAAGGTAACCCAGGAACAAACCTGGAGTGACATTGGAGTGACATTAATCTTGAGACAGCCCTCATGCCACCTTCCTGCTCTAGGAGCCCCAAGCAGCCCTCCCTTCTTGCCCTTTGCTGGAGTGAAGTCTCTGGTTCAGGCATCCTCGGACTCTCACCCTTCTCCCTGCAGTCAGGTCAGCCTGGGTGGGGTATGTGCAGTCATCATCAAGGCCTGTGGGTGTGGAGCCCCCACCGTGTGTCAGCCTGTGTCCAGAGCGCTTTGCTGCTGCTATTGTTTCCTGCTTCTTCCTAGCAGATTTGGGAGGCCATTGCTTTCAGTATCACCTTACAGAAAAGGAAACGGAGGCTCCCGGAGGATGAAACTCATCCAAGGTCATGAAGCCACTTTGACTTCCTTTGAACCCATGTCTACTGACTCCAGAACTAGTCTCTTACCTAATGTGCCCGCCACCATGAAGCAGAGCTCTGGGGAAGAGGTAGCATTTTAGGCTGAATTTCTTTCTTTCCCAAAAGGAAGTTGGTTTCTATCTTTATCCTTTTTTTAAATTAAACTTTTATTTCCTCTAAGGCAATTATTCTAAATGGAGTTCCATACCTGGAGCTCCCTTTCATGTTGTCAAAATAGCACAACTGATGGCATTTCATTGTGAAGCTGTGTTGGATCATCCCAGAGAAGCTCCGAGACAGGGCAAGTGAAAACCAGAGCACGAAGGACAGCCACGCTCTCACCATCTGCAGAAAGTGGGCTTTTTCCCCAGTGCACGCCTTTCCCCAGTTCTTCCTCTGCAAAAGAGGCATTTGGCTACTTTTTCCATCATGGTGGTTAAAACGAGAAAATGTGAGCGGAAAATGGGAATTCTCAGGTGTCACAATTTGGGCATGGGAAAGGAAGGATGAGGAGGAGCAACTTGGAGCATGGGTCATGACGGTAGACGCCCAAGGCCAGGTGGGCTTGCTGAAGGCAGTGACCTCCATGAGATGGCTGACTCCCAGTGGCAGGTGACCCCATATGAGGACTCACCTGGTGAAAGTCCCTGGACTGAGCTGGATAACCAAACTGGGGCATTGGTGTGTATGTTGCCATTTGTACTGGGTACCCCTTATGCCTTGTTTGCTTTTGTTCGAAATGTTTATCTCCTTGTAAAAACTGCAGTTATTTCCCTACCCCAGTCATGAGGCTCTGGCTCAGAGGAGGTATGAGATTGTAGCATGAGATGTGAGAGCCGAGCCGCCCTGGGGCCTGCTGGGGACAGTGTGTGCTCTCTAAAGGGACAACTGGTACTTACTCTGGCTAATCACTGTCATGTAGGATCAGAGGCAGATTGCTAGCACATTTGCCAGTTTTTCAAAATAAATTATAACAAATATATATATGTATGTATGTATATTTATTTTTGAGATGAAATCTTGCTCTGTCATCCCGGCTAGAATACAGTGGCACACTCTCGGCTCACTGTAAACTCCGCCTTCTGGGTTCAAGCGATTCTCCTGCCTCAGCCTCCCTAGTAGCTGGGACTACAGGCGTGTGCCACCATGCCCAGCTAGTTTTTGTAGTTTTAGTAGAGACAGGGTTTCACCATGTTGGTCTGGAGGGTCTTGGTCTCTTGACCTTGTGATCCACCCACCTCATCCTCCCAAAGTGCTGGGATTACAGGTGAGAGTCACGGCGCCCAGCCCTAGAACCTATATTTTTAATTAAAAGTCTTTTGATTCTTAAATAGTGACAGCCAATTCATACACGTCTTCAGTGTAGCCACCTGAGTGAAATCTGGTCAGTAGGCTGCCCTGTTCTATCTGACATAGAACTTACCAGTTCACCCTTTGTTTTCTGTTCAGAACAGACTACTTCAAATTAAGGAAACGTGTATAAAACCAACCAACAAACCCTCCCTGACACTGAGGTTATGTTTCGCTTCCAGTGGGAATCAGAACAGATCAGGCAACCTCCTCTTTGCCACTACATTCTTTGCCCAAAGAAAGACCAGATTTCATTCAGCTTTGGAATCAAAGCTGGGGCTGCAGGGTAGAGGTGTCGAGCCAGACCAGGCAAGGAGAGAGCTGAAGCCAGAGCAGGTGGGCACAGCTCCCAGGAAATCCTACATCATTCTTTCCTGGTGATTCTTTCCTTCTTTGTTACGGTTCACATGAGGCTATGGAGTGTGCGTTCTCTATTCTTCCTTCTTATCTTCATCTTACGCAACCTTAGACCACCATCTTTTTTTTTTTTTAAGTGATTTGATTCAGGCTGTGACCTTTTGTTGTTGTTAGCTTGGACTTTGAGATGTGTAATAAAGATTCAAGTGAGCTTTAGAAGTTTTTTAAAAAAGTAGTGGTTCAACAAAAGAAAAAATTAGTGGTTTAATAGCTAGTCTTTTTTCTTTAAATCGTCACTTTCTTGTCAACTGAAAAACTAGGTAGAGTTTTTTTAATGGTCGCACATTTAGGACTTAGAACAGCTGCCCTGGAAGTTAGAAGTGCGTCACATGTGGTTCCAACTTGGTCTGGTGGGCAGTGAGACGAGCACAGCACACGCTTCTTTTGTGGTGTATAAATCTAGAAGGACTTAGGGGAAGTGGGCATGGCTTTCCAAGAAGGTGGAGGATGGGGGCAGGAGGAGATGGCATGCGTCTGCTTGGTGAGGAGTTGGGGTGGCATCCAGATTGGCTTTAGAGAGCAGGGTTAAGCTTGAGCGTGCTGAGTGTCTAAGGAGAGGAACAGCAAGTAAAAGACTCTCCCAGAAGAAAGGAGCAGTGGAGGAAAGGTGTATATGTGCTGGAGTGGGTGGTGCATGAGTCAGAGGGTTGGGGAGAAAGGTTGGATCCAAATCTTGAGGGTCTCCTTGCCTTCACCCCTAGAGGCATGCTGAAGAGGAGTTGGGCCTTCATCCTGGGGTGACAGAAAAGACCCCGGGCACTTTAAGCAGGGAAGTGACCGTCGTTTCTTAGGAGAGCGTCTGAAAATTCACTCATGCTGCTCTGCCAAGAGCGGTTGGCAATGATGGCAAGACCAGGCAGTGTGGGGGCGGCCCAGGGACACGGGGGCACCTGTTTTGTTTTGCCTGAACAGTGTTTTAAAAGGCAGCATAATCAAGCAGGTGGTATGCACATGCAGCTTGGCACCTGCGTTTGCCACCCCCCAGCATCCCATGTTTGTTACCTGCCTGGTGCCTGTAGGCATTTGAGTCTGTAACCCCTGGATGAATTCTGATGGCACAGCCCTGTAGCTGGAGACGATGCAGTTCAGCCAGGGGAGTAGCAGAAGATCAACTGCAGACAGGTGTGACTTAGGGAGAGGTGGGAGTTTGGGGTGCTGGGACGAGGGATCAAAGATCCCAGGGAGGGGAAACAGCATGGTTGAAGTGAGGAGGGGGCTGCAGTGAGTTGAGATTGCCACTGCACTCCAGCCTGCCTGGGTGACAGAGTGAGACCCTATCTCAAAAAAAAAAAAAAAAAAAAAAAAGAGGCAGGAACTCCTCTGAGACTCACACCATGGACGGGACTAGAGACTAGTGTGCTGGGGGCAGATTGGATTTGGGTTGTGGTTAAGAGCATGCACCCTGGGGTCAGACCTGCTGAGTTTGAATCCAGCCCTGCCTTCTTTTGGGACTTTGGCCAGGTGACGTAACCCCTCTAAACTTTCCATAAAATGACACTAACATTAGTATTACTTTTCAGGATTGTTCTGAGGTTCATACAAGATAGCATGCCTCGCGCAGCTAGCACAGTGCCTGGCGTACACCAGAATGAGCACTGGGTGGATGTCAGCCATTATGCTTAGGGTCAGGGGTCAGAGCAGGTGTATCCGTTTTATGGAGCTCCTAAAACACTGATGGTAGGAGTTTGGACCTGGTTGAATTGGGCATGGGAGCTGCTAAATATGTTTGGGTCAGAAAGTACGTGATGACAGATCATCTTCCTGCTGATGTCTTGCCAGCTCGGGATGCTGTCTCTAGCCACCGTGATAACCCCTGAGCTTAGAAACCCTGGGGTGGGTCAGCCCTGAATAGGAGTTACTTTCTTCCCTGGAGATTGGGAGGTGGATTGAAAGGAAACTTCCAGGCTGTTCTGCAGTAGTAGGAGCCAGATTTGGCATTTTTCTCTCTGTGTCCGTCTTTCTGACCAGTCACTGAACTTCCCTGGGTCCTAGAAGCTCAGCTCAGTTCTTACTTTTTTTTTTGAGTTAGAGTCTTGCTCTGTTGCCCAGCTAGAGTACAGTGGCACTGTCTCAGCTCACTGCAACCTCTGCCTCCCGTTTTCCTGTTTTTTGCTTGCTTCCTTCCTTCCTTTCTTCTCTTTTCTCTCTCTCTCTCTTTTTTTTTTTTTTTTTTGAGACAGAGTTTCATTCTTGTTGCCCAGGCTGGAGTGCAATGGTGCAATCTCAGCTCACTGCAACCTCTGCCTCCCACTTTCAAGTGATTCTCCTGCCACAGCCTCCTGAGTAGCTGGGATTACAGACATATGCCACCACACCTGGCTAATTTTGTACTTTTAGTAGAGACAGGGTTTCTCCATGTTGGTCAGGCTGGTCTCGAACTCCTGACCTTAGGTGATCATCCGCTTCAGCCTCCCAAAGTGCTGGGATTACAGGCGTGGGCCACCATGCCCGGCCTGCCTCCCATTTTCCAGCAATTCTAGTGCCTCAACCTCCCAAGTACCTGGGATTACAGGTGTGCACCTCAGTATCCTGTCAATTTTTTTGTATTTTTAGTAGAGATGGGGTTTGACCATGTTGGCCAGGCTAGTCTCAAACTGCTGACCTCAAGTGATTCACCTGCTTTGGCCTCCCAAAGTGCTGGGATTATAGGTGTGAGCCACCATGCCTGGCCAGTTCCACTGCCTTCTTAAAAGTGTCTCAGGAAGGATCTGGACAATGCTGAGCAGATGAGGATTTTCACAGGCTCACCTGGCCTGGGGCCTGGCCCAGGAGGGTGCTCTTTAATGAGAAACATCCCAGCAGTACTGGGCACAGAGGAAGCAGTTAGTAAAAGAAAAGCAGAGCTGATGGGAGGAGAATGTTTGACTGTGCCCAGCCCTGCCCCACGTCTCCCACTTTGCCCTTCCTAATCCCACCACATCCAGCTCTTAGGATCAGAAAGTCCACTGAAGTTCCGGGGCCACTCTCCTGATTAAAAAAGTGTGGCTTCTGTTTCCTGCAGATAAATTCCGGCTCTGTTCCAGTGCACTGACACAGCCCCTGAAAAACCCATCTTGGGTTGATCAGGAAATGTTTTCAGACAGGCAGCCTACCTCTGATTTTATCATCCTCCTTCATGATAAAGCCTAGATGTTCAGCCTTTCCCGTTAGTGGAGAAACCTATCCTCACAGGCACACTTCCAGTATCGAGGAATTGGCGTCTTGGAATACAGCTTGGGTATTTGGATTGCAAATTATTAAAAACATTCTGATCTCTTTGCCCACTTAGCTGTAGAAGCAAGCAGAGAGCATCATATTACTGCAACAGCTGTGCTGTTTTTTTTTTTTGTTTTTTTTTTCTTAAAAAGCATGATTTAGGGGTTCAGGGAACCTCCTAGGTGAACCTTTCGGTGACTTCCTGCTTCAGCAGCATTTGGAAGACTTTCAGATATCTCCTGTGAGTGCCACGTGGGTGTGACCCCTGCTCTTTGCCCTGACAATCCAGTAGCTGCGTATCAGGGTGTCCTTTTTGCCACCTTAAATGACCAAGTCTTCCTAGAGCCATTCTTGTTACCCTCTTGGTAGAGACAGCAAGATGGTTGTTAAGAACGTGTGCTGTAATGTTATAGATGGTTATCCTAATAACTCTTGCAGAGTTAGTGGTATTTATCCCCATTTTGCAGAGGTACAAGTTGAGGCACAGTGAAGGAAGTAATCTGCATAGGCAGACAATAGAGCAGTGGGGTTCATTCCTTCAGCAGATATTGATGGGCTGCCCTGTGCCTGGCAGACCCCCCCCAGGCAGGCCCAGGAGGAGTTTGTGGTGCCCCTTGCCCTCTAATCTCAGCCCTGCGGCCTCTGTTTTCAGGCCTTGCCTGGTAGGAGCATTTCTTCACCCAGGCTCTAGTCACCTTGAAAGTTTCACTAAAATCAGCATATAGATAAGAAAACCCTAAACCTAGACTACCTCAACCCTACCCTAGGCCAAGTTATTTTTTGTTTTTTTTTTTTGAGACAGAGTCTAGCTCTATTGCCCAGGGTGGAGTACATTGGTATGATCTTGGCTCACTGCAACCTCCATCTCCCCATCTCAAGTGATTCTCATGCCTCAGCTTCCCAAGTAGCTGGGATTACAGGCATGTACCACCATGTCCGGCTAGAGATGGGGTTTCACCATGTTGGCCAGGCTGGTCTTGAACTCTGGGCCTCAGGTGATTCGCTCTCCTCTGCCTCCCAAAGTGCTGGGATTACAGGCATGAGCCACCATGCCCAGTCGAAAGTCATAAAACATGGACTGTTTATACAGTCTCATTTAATGATCACATCATTTCATTAATTTTCTCATTTAAACCATTCACTACCAAACTGCCCCTTGGGCTGCCATGTCTCTTGCTTCTGATATCATCCTGCTTTTTTTTTTTTTTTTTTGGAGATAAAATCTCAATCTGTTGCCCAAGCCCGAGTGCAGTGGCGCTGCGAGATTCGGTTTGGCTCATTGCAACCTCCACCTCCCAGGTTCAAGCGATTCTCCTGACTTAGCCTCCCGCATAGCTGGAACTACAGGCATGTACCACCATGCCTGGCTAATTTTAGTATTTTTAGTAGATACAGGGTTTCAGTATGTTGGCCAGTCTGGTCTCAAACTCCTGACCTCCTGATCTGACCTCCTCAGCCTCCTAAAATGCTGGGATTACAGGCTTGAGCCAGCTTGCCTGGCCCTTCCTGCTTTCTTTAGCTGAAGGCCTTTGGAGCCTTCTCTAACCCATGAGGATAGTGGTTGTGTTTCCACAGCCTCTCATTCTCCAGGTATGCTGTTTACACTTCATTCTCTGCTCTCCACTGCACACAGACCCATTCGCTCCCCAGCACTGGGATGTAACAGATTTGATGATTGAGTCAGTTTGCTTTGTGCCATGATGGATTGTGAGAAAATGGAATTTTGATGAATTAGGTAATTTAAAATATGGGTGGGAGCCAGGCACAGTGGTTCACCCTATAATCCTAGCACTTTGGTAGACCAAGGCTCGAGGATTGCTTGAGGCCAGAAATTTGAGACCCCCATCTCTACAAAGAAGTTTAAAAAAAATTAGCCAGGTGTGGGGTTGCACGCCTGTAGTCTCAGCTACTTGAGAGGCTGAGGCATGAGGATTACTCAAGCCTAGGAGTCTAAGGCTGCAGTGAGCCATGACCACACTGCTATACTACAGCCTGGGCAACAGAGTAAGACCCTGTCTCTAGAAATGTATATGTATACACATTCATATTTCAAAATAAAATATGGGTGGGAGGGCTAACTTTGGCAAAGAATCCTTTCATAGTATGAATAATACCCACTGTGTTCATCCAGCATCAAGCAGGGTTTTGTGAATCCTGCTCCCCCCAGTTAGGGCTTACCCAGTTTGCAAGTTTCTTTCTTATCTCTCTGATGCCTATTTGAGATGGCTAGGCTGGGCAGGGCAGGGCAGAAAGGTAGAGGCCTAAGCCGGTGTGATGCCTGAGTGTTAATGGCTGTTGTTTTAGGTGCTGGCATTTTGCACAGCTGTGCCTCTTTCTGGTAGGACAAGTTTTGCAAAGGCAGGGACCATGTCTCTTCTACACATACTCTGGGCACATAATAGACGTGAAATTGCATATCTGGGAGTGAGTCAGTTTCCAAAAATATCCAGGGTCCCAGGTGACTGTCACAGCTAAGCCAGCCCCTGGAGCCATTGGGGGGTGACAAGGAGACTCACTTATATGTGATCAGATCAGAAGTAGCCCAGCAGGGCATGGCATTGCTGCCTCTAGGAACAGCCTACTCTTTGGATGTTCAGGTCTCTGCTTCCAGCTTTGAATTCCCCAGGAGCCCACACGTGTCCTGTAATAGCCATATCAGCCCTGGGTGCTCAAGCCCCACCTTCCCTCCATCTGAGCTTCCCCACCACCGCTCTACCATTTGTAGACTGCCCATCTCCCTTTTTCATCTCTCTCTTTGTTATATTGGGATTTTATTTTATTTTATTTTTTTCCTAATTCTTTTAGCTCTTGCTGAAAACCAGCTTGGGCAGAGCGACCTGTGCTCAGTGCTGGCTAATGGCTTGGAGCCGCTCCAAGTTGCCAGCTGCGCTGCCTTTCACTTGTGGGTGGTCGTCGACAAGCGTGATGTCTTCTCTCTGTGACTCTCGAGGGGACTCTCTTCTTGCGGGCTCGGCTGTTCACACTTGGCTGGCCTGCCTGCTTGTTTGGAATTGCAGTTTTTACTGCACAGCCTGGAGCCAGTCTGGTAGCCTCACCAGGGCTCAGATTTTATGAGTACTGAAGTCCGCTCAGCCTCCAGCCTCGTTGGCCCATTTGATTTTGTTGCATGTTGTTTTTCGCTATTTCCACTTGGAGACCAGACACCGTCCAGAGTGTGTGGGGACACAGAAGTCTAGAGATGGAGGTGACTTGGGAGATTCTTAGGCTGTGATGAATGTGTGCCTGTTGAGGAGGGATGGTACCTGCTGATGTCTACGACAGGTGAACATTTCCTGAGTGTCACTCAGTTGACTGCAAAGGATGGGGTTGAATTTCTGGCATCCTCTCTTGTTAGCTGAACATCCTTGAATGAGGAGCTAAGCTTGTTTTTCCTAAGATGCAGTTTCTTCATCTGTAAAATGGGGATACAAATGTCTCCAGAGTCTCAGCCCATGAGGAGGTCATTGAAGGACTTTCAGCATTGAGGATGTGAATCTTTCCTCCTTTCTCACGTTCTCCTGGTTTCTTGTAAGGGATGTGTTAGTGGTTTGCATTTCCTTAAGTGTTGTAGCATCGAGGAGCGTAGTTAACTTCCTTGATTACCATTCCTGTTGTTGCAGGAGAATTAAAAAATCAAGCAGCTCCATCTCCTGCTCTTTTTTTTTTTTTTTTTTTGTGATGGAGTCTTGCTTTGTTGCCCAGGCTGGCACAATCTCGGCTTACTGCAACCTCTGCTTCCCAGGTTCAAGCGATTCTCTTGCCTCAGCCTCCTGAGTAGCTGGGATACAGGCACCTGCCATCATGCCTGGCAGATTTTTGTATTTTGTAGAGATGGGGTTTCACCATGTTGGCCAGGCTGGTCTGGAACTCCTGACCTCAGGTGATCTGCCCTCCTTAGTCTCCTAAAGTGCTGGGATTACAGGTGTGATGAGCCACTGTGCCCAGCCACTCCTGCTCATTCTTTAGGGTAGCTTCTTGATTTCCATTGTATTTTCTTTTATTCACAATGCTGCTTTTGGGCTGCCTTCCCCACCAACAGAAAGGGAAACTGAGGCAAAAGGAAGGGAAGGCTGAGGGCAGTCCCTGGCCACCTACTGCCTAGGAATTCGGAGCCCTAGAGAAGTGGCGGGCCTAGGCCATCAAGCTCTCTGTGGGATGTAGCTGTTCCCCAGCTGTCACTTCCCCGAGGTGCCCATGCCTCATGGCCACCTCGCCCCTTGTTCCTCTTCTTCTGAACAAAGCTGCCTGTAGCAGCAGCAGATCCAGGTGCTGGGGCATGGCCAGTGTTCATGGAAGCTGGGTCCAGCCCACCCCCAGGTGCTCCTGGTTAAAGGCTAGAATGGCCCTTTGATCTGTGCTGAGTGGACGCCATCAGCTGATACATCAGTAGCCTTCATGTAGGTTGAGTCTCACACCAAACTTGTTCTTCTGAGCACTGGCTTTCTGCTGACCTCTTGCAGGGGACGCAGAGAGCACCATAGCACAGTGGAAAATGCCTTTAATCTCCGTTTGCTCTTCTCCAGCTCCCTTCCCTGTCCCTGGGTGTTTCACAATTAGCATTTCAGATGCTTCCAAGTGAATATGGAACAGATGTTCGCACAGGTGCTGTACTCTTTACTGGGTAAACAGTGGCATTTGCACGCCTCTCTGTGTGTGTGTGTGTGTGTGTGTGTGTGTCTATGTCTATGAGACAGCAGGAAGTGTAGGGCCTTTACAAATGTTTTTTAAAGCATCTGAAACACTCTACACATGGTGGGTACTCAATAAATACTTTGTGAGTGAGTGAGCAGCAGCAGGGAAAGCCCTTTGTTTCATGATAAACCCAGTGGTGTGGGAGCAGGAAGTACAATTCCAAGTTGGGTCTTGAAATTCATGGACTAAAGAAGGAGGAATCATGTCCTGCCTCACCAAGAAATTACCTGTGGACATCTGGCAAACCGTGGGGCAGGCTGTGGGGACAAGACACAGCTCTCCATCTCAGGAAGGAGGATTAGACAATAAAAATGACCGTGGCGGTCCCTGGCAATTTAACCTGCCTCGCAAATGTGAGCTGGCCATGGCTCCCCTGGAAAAAGGAACTTGTGGTTTTGCCCGTGCAGAATGTTTGTAGATGGGTTAGGGAGTTACAGAACCGACCTCCTTGGCTGTGTCTTTCCAAGTAGCCACCTGGTCAGGTTGCTCCACACAGTTAGTCCCGGTGGCTCAAGTCTAGGCCCTCGGCATGGCTTTCTGCCTGACCCACACCTCCAGCCTTGTGGAAACAGTGGCGGGAGAGGCAAGGGCTTGGCTGCCCATTGTTTCCTCCCTCTGTGACCTTGGGCAAGTCACTCAGCCTCTGGGCCTTAGTTTCCCCCTCTGTAAACTGGGGATATTAATCAAGTCTTGTTGTAGGGGCTTTGTATGCTTAGAAGAATTAATTAATGTAAAGCCCTTACAACCGTGTCTGGTGTAAGTACTGAGTGTGAGCTGCGGCTGTTACCGTTGCCCACCACATCACCCTGGTCTCTGGCACTTTAAGCTTTAGAACTACTGAATGCTCTGCAGTTCCCCAGGTGTGCCCTGCTGTTCAAGTCTCTATGCTGTCTGAATGACCTTCCTTGATTCTGGAATGTGCTGCTCACCCCATCCCCGTCCACCCTGTGAACATCTCCTCATCCCTCATCTTTGAAATGCTAGCCCCGGCATCGCCCTTGGTCCCTCCCTGTAGTCTGAGCTACTCGGGAGACTGAGGCACAAGAATCATTTGAACCTGGAAGATGGAAGTTGCAGTGAGCTGAAATCATACCACTGCACTCCAGCCTGAGTGACAGAGCAGGACCCTGTCTCACAAAATAAACAAACAAACAAATAAATAAATAAAACTACTTCCTCCCATTCTCTCTCCCAAATTACCGTGTGATTTATGAAGACTAGAGAGGTGTTCTCTAGGCAGTGTTTGCAACCTCAGGATGTCTGCTGTGAGTTCCTGATGTGGACAGTTAGGGAGTGGGCACCGCAGGCTGCAGTCACGGGCCGGGTGGATTCCTTGTGCTCATTTCCCAACCCCTCTTTCTGCCTGTAGTTCTTCTCTGTCGCCTCCTGAGGGCCTGTTTCTGATCTGCACCCCTCCTGCTTTTCCATGTCCTTTGCTCTCCATTTATTGCCTTGCTGCTCGCTTCCTTGCTCCATTTCCTGCCAGTTCCTGGCTCCCCAGGCCAGGCCTCATGGATGACAGGGAATCCCTCTGGACCTGGCCACTTCAGTCCCTGTCAGGTGGCCGGAAACAGAGTTGGAGGAGACACAGGACATTATCCTGACCACTTTCACACCAGAGTCCTTCCCTCTAGAACAGGGCTTGACCCGTGGTACTGCCCCGTTGAGCCTTTCTTTTTTCCTTTCCTCCTTTGGCAGGACAGATTTTGGGCTGGAGGCCAGCAATTCAACCGGAAGGGCTCTGTGCCAGTTCTTGCCTTTCTGGAGGTCCGTGCATTTGCCCACGGCTCTGCCTGGGTTTGGAGCCTTTACTAACGTGTTGATAATGCGGGTCTACCTTCCACACCATCTTGCAACCAATTATCAGAAAGAGAAGACCTGAGCAGGGGGGACATGCATTTTGCTTTCTTTTGGTGTAGCGTCACATGCTAGATTTTTATCTGGGGGCCTTTGAAGAGCCAGCCAGCACAGAAGCACGGTGGCGACGCTGTGCCTGGAAAACTCATCAGTGTCACTCTGGTTTATTTTCCTCTCCTCTTTGAGCTCTTTCCCATGGAGTGGGGCTCTCAGTGACAACTGGCAAGCGGCGGGGTGGTTGCTCGTTGTCATTCTGGTAGGCGCTGGTTTCCGGAGGGCTCTGAGCGCTTTGTGGGCATTCACATTTGTTTCTGTGATGCCCAGAGCACGATTGGCACTGGTCCCAGTTTCTGGATGAAGAAACTGAGGCTCTGGGGGTTAAGATCATGAACTGAGGAGAGCAGAGGGGGCACAGCTGGAGTGAACTTGAGTGCCGAGGGTTCCATTTTGTCTCACAGAGGATGTGCGAGGGTGTGCGTATGTGTGCATTTGAGAACGTGTGAGGTTGTGTGTGTTTAAGAAAATAAGAATGAGGCTGGGCATGGTGGCCTGTAATCCCAGCACTTTGGGAGGCTGAGCTGGGTGGATGGCTTGAACCCAGGAGTTGGAGACCAGGCTGGGGAACATGGTGATAAAAGCTCATCTCTACAAAAAAATACAAAAAATTAGCCGAGCATGGTGATACATGCCTGTAGTCCCAGCTACTTGGGATGCTGAGCGGGGAGGATCAATTGATAAACTGAGGAGAGCAGAGTGGGTAAAGGCTACAGTGAGCCATGATTGCACCACTGCACTCCAGCCTGGGCGACAGAGTGAGATCCTGTTGTAGGGTCCAGCCCTATAGAGTTCTGTGAGCCCCTCCTGGCTGGTGTGGAGAAATTGTAGAAATAAAAGGCACAAGACACGGTGATAGAGCAAAGAGAGTTTGGGCCCAGGGGTCCACTGCTACCCAAATCGCGGACCAGCAGTGGCCCGGAATGCTGGGACACTCTCACTTTTATTGAGTTGCCAATCTAGGGAAAGTGTAGGTAGGGCGTGGTCTTGGTTGGAGATTGGGGGCAGGGTAGATAGAGCATGGCAGTGATAGGGTCAAGTACATCATGTGTCATTCAGGTAGACGCTCAGGAATTTCTGGCACCCGGAGTGAGGTAAGGAGCATGATGCATCAGCACTTTTTCCATGTTTATCAAGAAAGAACTAAAACATTAAGATTTACATTAGTATTACTGATTATCTTTTCTAAGAAAAAAGGAACCAGGTGCAGAAGCAGAGCAGGAGAGTAGACGTGGAACGTGACCACCGAAGCACAGCATCACATAGAGATGGTGAAGCCCCTGGATGTCTGTGGGCCTCCCTGACAGCTATCAGGCCTTATCACAAGAGCCTGGAGAAGTGGAGTTTTCTCCAAACTTCCCCAGGAAGGAGACATCTCAGCCATTTTGGGCATCTTCTTCCCTAGCTGGCTAAACAGGGCGCTTTCACAGTGCTGGTGCTGCTGCACAGCCGAGGCGCCCTCCAGCAGCCCTTATGTGGGCGTGACAGAGGACTTAAAGCATCTTGCCTTAGTGTCATTCATTTCGCAATGTCACCCAGGTTCCCACTTCCAACCTGAGAGGTGTTAGTAAAAGAATTAAGATCACCTATGAATAACTAAGATCACATATGAATAACTAATAACTACTACGGTTATATTTCTAGTTACTTTCTTCTTCATTATTTATATGGAAATAGGCGAGGCCTTTTGCTCCTGCCTCCATGCTTATGGGATCGCCCCCCCCACACCTGTCCCCATAAAAAGAAAGAAAGAAAACAAGACTGGAAAGGAGACAGGTTAGAAATGGGGTAGGCCCTTCAGTATCACCCTGCCCAAGAACAGTCATTCTCTGCTTTTTCTGATCAGAACTTTCTCCCAGGAGGGGCTTGTAGCCCTTTTATCCAAAGGGATCTCTGGCCCAGGCACCAGAGAAAGGCCCCAGCAGTTTATGCAGCCTGGGCTGCCCCCTCTCTTGCTGGGTGTGGGGTGGGTTGTGGAAGCCTTTCCCTCCTGCGCTCTCTTTCCTGCTCCTCTCCAGCGCATCTTTATGGCCGGCATATGGAAACTCTTTCTATTTATCTGGCACCACCAGGACGATGCTGCGCGCTGTGCTCCAGCGAACGGAAACCTTGGATTCCCCCCTGATGTGGCGTGCAAAGCAACCAGCTGTTTTGCGGGAGCGTCTGGGCCCTGTGACGTCCCTGTGACATCAGTATGGGGGAGTGTTACCATGTGTGCAAACAGGTCATCCCGGTTTGTCTGCCTGTCCTCTGTACCAGGACATCTCTCCGTCGTTGAGTCAGAGTTTGGGTTGTTATTTTGTATTCTCATGTTGTTTAGCTGTTTCTTTCCACTCCTTCCCCTCCTCCCAGTGGTTTTATGTTCTCTCCTCTGGGCCGATTGCCAGGATTCAGGGAGGGAAGTTAAGGAGCTGGTGCCACATAAATCTTCAGTGGCCAAAGTCTGCGGGCCTGAAAGCCTGCGCCTGTCCTTTTGGTCTGGTTTTCCCAAGAGAGCTGTCTGCCCAGGGCGCCAGAAGGGCAGGACAAAATGTTGCCCTTCGTGGAACCTTCCCCAGAGACACAGAACAGAGGTGCAGAATGCCATCTTCCTGGTTGTCAAGAGCATTCCTGTTCAGCCTCCTCTAGCCCTTTCTGAAACCTGCTCGTGGAGCTTGCTAGTTGCGGGAGTCAGGGAGACTGCGAATCCTGCCCGCCTCCCACACTGCTGCTCACCTCCCTCCTTCCTCCGTCTGACCTGCTGCCTCCCAGGAAAGGTGGACATGCAGAAGTGCGGGCTAGCCACCGGCCTTCTGGAGGAGGCAGTTGAGGGCCAGCTCCCAGACAGCCCTGCAGTGAGGTCGTCCTGTCTCCTTGAGCTGGGCCCCTGCAGTGTGCCCTGGTCCCTGCCTTTCCAGCTGGCCTGGAAGAACCCGTTCTGCTCTGGACAAGAACAGTGCCAAGGTCAGAGGCCACAGGTGTTGCTTCTTCCATGGTCTGTAATGAGCACACAGAGGAGGGGGCTGGGCTGGGTGATGTGGGTGAGTGAGCCTGCCTGGTGGCTTGGTTGGCTAGGATGCTTCCTGTGCTTTCTGTGCCTGGTACACCGAAGATATGAGTGCCAGGTGTTACCTGGAGGTAAACATCTGCCCAGGGTCTGTGGGCAGTTGGAGGTTAGGGCAAGGCACTAGGCCACTATAGCAGGTGGGTGAGAATAACTGTTGGCATTCAGTGCTGCCCAAGTAGAGGTCCCGGAGCCAACCCAGTAGGCACAGTGGGCTTCAATGGGGCAGACCAGCCTCTAGCTTCACACACAGTGCTGGCCTCTCAGGGCAGCTGGGGGCCCCTGCACACCCTCTTACTTCCTGCATGGAGGGTTTTCATTCCGAGGAAACTGGGCCTGCCAGAATCGGTTCCCCAGCAAGCAGGGGCTTGGTGTCCCAGTCGCCGCTCCATCTGCACTCACAGGCTCACACTCTGATTTACCAGGACTTGGCTCTCGTTCTGGCCCTTTCCCCTTTGACCTGCCCCTTTTGCCCCCTGTCTTGCCTTTTTCCTAGGCCTGAATGTCCTCCTCAGGAACCTGTTGAGCCTTCAAGTATACCTTCTGCAGGAACAATGCAGCACTTGGGTGAAAGCATTGCCATTGCCTCTCGGCCGCTTCTGTAACCTCATAAGAGGGTTAGGCATAGACACGGTGGGGGATTAGCACCCCATGAGGCAGCCCAGCTCCACCCCGCCCCTGCCGTGCCCTGGACTTGGCTGGCACAGCTGGACTGCTATGTGAAGGCCACATACAAAAGGAACAGAACTGAACCATGGCTCCTTGCCTTCCATTTGCTCCCCTTCTATAATCCCTAAACGTGCAGTCCAGTCGCTCGTGCCTGGGTGTGAAGGAGGCCCTTTGCCATCACCTGTGGCTTTCTTGAAAAGTCCCTGTGTGGCCGGCGTCACCCCAGGCCTTTCATCCCTCTCCCCATGTGGAGAAACGAGTGATCGTGCTTTGCCTTTTGGGATCACATGAGCATGTCAAGTCCTGTTTTCTGAGGTTGAGTGGTTAGAACCACAGAACAAAGTCTGCCTTGGGAGGGGAGCTTCGTTATTCTTTCACCTTCGCTCTTGAGTCGTGTTTTCCCCTTTCCCTTTTAAGGTTCTACCCTGAATTACTCTTACTCAAAACAGCCCCTCTTCAGTAGATCCTTAAAAGAAGGTTCTTTTTATTTTTTTTGAGACGGAGTTTTGCTCTTGTTACCCAGGCTGGAGTGCAATGGCGCGATCTCTGCTCACCGAAACCTCCGCCTCCTGGGTTCAGGCAATTCTCCTGCCTCAGCCTCCTGAGTAGCTGGGACTACAGGCACACGCCACCGTGCCCAGCTAATTTTTTTTTTTTTTTTTTTTTTTGTATTTTTAGTAGAGACGGGTTTTACCATGTTGACCAGGATGGTCTTGATCTGTTGACCTTGTGATCCACCTGCCTTGGCCTCCCAAAGTACTGGGATTACAGGCATGAGCCACCGTGTCCGGCCAAAAGAATGTTCTTTACAAGTATAAACTTATCAAGTCACACCCCTTCATAGCACTCTTTGGTCCTGCCCACTGCACCCCACGTGGAGCCTGTCCTCGTGCCTGATGCCTGCCAAATCTCAGGGATGGCTCCTTGCTCTCCGCCCTCCAGGCCCTGGACGTCCTTAAGTCCCCATGGTGGTGTGCGGAATCTTTGGGGCAAGCAAGACCTTTCACTTCAATTCAGACATGTTTGCTGACACTTACACATTCTATCCAGTGCTGTTCTGGGGGCTGGGAACACCACAGTGTCCAAAACCGAAGTCCCTGCCCTCATGGAGCTGACATTCCATGAGGGGACAGGCCCACGAGTAAACAGGTACCTGTCAGGTGGTGACAGCCCCAGGAAGAAGCCTCAGTGGTTTGAGGGGATGGAGTGATGTGGTCTCACTTTGTAGGGGAGGCCAAGGGCAGCCTCTGATAAGACGTTTGGGTGGAAAACTGGAGGGTGAGAAAGTGGCCAAAGATTGGGAGGCAGAGGGAGCAGTCCATGCAGAGCCCTCAAGGCGGAGTGTTCCAGGCACGTTTCAGTATAGCAAGGAGGCCAGCATGGCGGCAGCGCGGGGCAGGTGGGACGAGGCGACTTGGAGAGGTTGTAGGTCAGGTTCCATGAGACCTTCTGATCAAGGGAGGCTGGGGCATGTTTGGGGCAGAGGAGTGATACCATTTGACTTAGCATTCTTGAGGATTTTTGTAATATTAAATGAAAAAGTTTACCTAAACACACACACACACACACACCCCAGAAGATTTCTCAGACCGGTGTCAAGAACAGGCCACAGTGGGTAGAACAGAGAGTAGGGAGACAGAGTAGGGATTGTGCTGATCAGGGGAGAGGTGGTTTGGGCCACAGTGTGGCGGAGGAGCTGGGAGAATGACGTCTTGTGGTCGAGCCGCAGCCCGTGTTTGTGGGCCTTTCAGCTGACTGTGGGAGGGGAGGAGCCTCCTGATTCCTGAGGCTCCTCCTGCCCCAAGATTCTCTGTTGGTGCAACTGTTCCATTCAGCACTGGTATGGCCAGGGAAATGTGGTCTCAGTCACCCCAAGGCTTTCTGTTGCCCCCCAGTCACTTGTACTCATAAGAGTGCATCCCAAGAGCACTGGCCGATAGAGGGACAGTCTGTGCGAGAATCAGCCACATGTTCTTTGATTTGGGTCATAGATGCTGAGCCTGTCTCACAGCTGCAAGCTGTTCATCAGAAGAGACAGTGGCCAGCATACCCCACGGCAGATGGTGGGTCGGCAGAGCCACCCCCGACATTTCTCTAGTGAGAGGTGAGTGGCATATGATTGTGTGAAGGAAAGCTCTAGATGGGGAGCCAGGAGGTCTGGGTGCCAGATCTGGAGCTGTAACCAGTTGGCCCTGTGTCACGGGCACATTACATTTCCTGCCCTCAGTTTCCCCATCTCTAAAAGGTGAGCATTGAATCAGGTGGTCTGTAGGATCTGCTCTTGACCTGATAGTCATTGCTTCTAAGACAGCAGCAGAAAGTGCCCCAAAATTCACGCAGGAGAGCTATGCAGCAGGGCTTCCCACTCTGCGGCAGAGGACCTCTCCTTTCATAAACCACAACAAAAACCAAGTACTAGGAAAAGGAAGTGCCACCCAGTGCCACCTGTGGTGATGGCCTCTACACACCAGGTCTGGTTCCTAGGTGCTGCTCATCCCCAACCATAGCACACCATTCATGGACTGTGCAGACCACACAAATAACACCACCCGTGGTTAGCAGAGTGGTTCCGAGCACAGACCTCATTCATTCTCTAGCTCCATCACTTTCTAAATGTGGGAGCCCCTGGGCAAGTTGACCAATCTCTGTGCTTCCATCCCATCACCTGTGAAATGGGGATACTGATGGTATCCACCACCTATGGTGGTTGTGAGGATGAAGTAATTTCACCTCCAGAGTGCTGAGAGTAGTGCCTGGCTCACAGAATTTGCTCCGCAAGTGTTTTTGTGTGTGTTATCATAGCTAAAGCTGAGCTGCTGAGATCTGGGCTAGATTTGGGGGCTGCAGTTAATTGGGAGGTGGGAGAGGGACGCATGTGCTAAGAAAGATGCCATTGCCCTCCCTAAGCAGTAAGGCAGTGTTGTGAAAGGCTTTTGGTGCCAGGAGGATCTAGACAGCTGGGCCCTGCTCAGATTGTGGCACTGCCAGCCCTCCGGGCAGCTTCGCAGTTTGGCGCTGCTTCTGAAGCCATCTGCACCCACCTGCCTGGTCCCCTTGAAGTCACCACATACCTATAAACATGTAGATGCCATAAGCTGCAGGGGCAGCTAGTCCAGCTCCTCACTAGCTAGTAAACCTCTTCTCTGTTGAAACATCCATGACCAATAGGTAAAGAGCCTCTTTTTTAAGGCCACGTGGTGATGGGGTGTTCACTGCCTCTGCAGACAGGTGTCCCTGGAGGGCAAGGGCTGCTTAGTTCCTACAGTCCCTACTAAGGGCCCAGCACCTAGGAGCTGCCCTTGGGACCATCTCTCACCCAAACCAGGGGCAGGAGCAACCATGGGAATGTCTGCTAAACAAAGGAGTAGATGAACAGGTCAGTTGTTGGTCTTAGAATATTTTTATTAAGAATTATTTCCTGGCCAGGCCCGGTGGCTCATGCTTGAAATCCCAGCACTTTGGAAGGCCAAGGCAGTTGGATCACTTGAGGTCAGGAGTTCAAGACCAGCCTGGCCAGCATGGGGAAACCCTGTCTCTTCCAAAAAATCCAAAAATTAGCCAGGTATGGTGGTGTACACCTGTAGTTCCAGCTACAAGGCTGAAGCACAAGAATCGCTTGAGCCTGGGAAGTGGAGGTAGTGAGCTGAGATTGTGCCACTGCACTCCAGTCTGAGAGACTCTATCTCAAAAAAAAAAAAAAAAAAAAAAAAAAAAAAAAAAAAGAAAAGAAAAAATATATAAAAATTTAAAAAATAAAAATAAAAGAATTATTTCTGGCCAGGTGCAGTGGCTCACAGCTGTAGTCCCAGAACTTTGGGAGGCAGAGGCAGGTGGATCACTTGAGCCTAGGAGTTTGAGACCAGCCTGGGCAACATGGCAAGACCCCATCTCTACAAAAAATAAGAATTAGCTAGGCGTGGTGGCACATGCCTACGGTCCTAGCTATTTGGGAGGCTGAGATAAGAGGATGGCTTGAGCCCAAGAGGTGGAGGCTGCAGTGAGCCGTGATGGTGCCACTACTACAGCCTGGGCTCAAAAAAAAAAAAAAAAATTATTTCCAAATGGAGGCCAAAGTGAGAGGATTGCTCACGTCTGGGTATTTGAGTCCAGTTTTGGCAACACAGTGAGACCCTGTCTTTAAAACTAAAAGTAAAAGTTAAGAGACTTATTTCCAACTCACAGATTATATTTAGAGTAAAAGAACAAATAGTTACGTACCCAGTTCTAAGGAAGCATGGCACTGACTTGCATATTTCAGTCAAACGTGACAAAGTTAAAGCCCTCTCTGCTGGTCCATCATTTCTAGTTATTAGAAAGCCCCTCCTCATACCTAGCAGAAACACCCTGTGAAGTCAATTTCCGAGTCCTCGTTCCACCACTGGCAGCACTGCCACATACCTACCCTCACCCACCAGCCACCTGTGGTCTGTGGCCACGGGATGCATGTTCTGTGTCTGTGGTGCTCGCTGTCCTATGGGGGCAGCCAGCTCCCTGCATCCTTGGCCACCTGTTGCCTTTGTCGGCTAGCCTGTGAAGCCCAGGCTGCAGACCCACCTGCCTGGTAGGAGTTCAATACAGGAATAGGAAAAAGGGAGAGAGCAATAGCAGGAGCCGGTTCTAAAACCCTCTCCTGTCGTTCCAAGGAGTCTGTTTTTCTGCAGGCAAGCCATGGAAGAATTTCAAGTAGCGGAGTGACACTGGCAGACTTTGGCCTTACCAGATTCATCCTGCCTCAAGGGGCCCAGGTCAGGTGGTCAGGAAAGGCCTGGACAGTGACCTGGACAGTGAGAATGAGTCCAGGTTGCTGCAGGCTTTTAGGTGGGAGACAAGAGGCCTCAAAGACCTCTTGAGTAGAGATGGGAGGGAGGAGACCTTTCCAGACCTGGTTAGTGACAGGCCATGAGGAGTGAAAAAGAAGATGGGATTAGGATTTCTGGCTCTGAGGACTGTCCTCCCAGGGCAGCCAAAAGCCTGCTCCTTCCTGTCTCAGTGGTTCTTGTGTATTTCAGCTGAATGGAACCATCTTTTGTGGCTTTGAAGGGTTGTATATTGGGGAAGAGGGACTATCTCTCACCCAAACAAGGACACCTAAAGATAGCAAGGGTTACCTGCTCCAGGAGAAACCCATTGCTGGGAGTGTCAGTGAGGCCTGTTAGCAAGGAATGGCCTGTGCCATAGGATGCATTGGGCCACCTGGTGCCAGGGGTGCTGCGGTGTAGGTGGTGAGGGATAGGGGAGCTGTTGAGGAGGACCAGACATCTTTTCCCACCAGGAACAGGGAGTCCCTGTGTGAGAAGAAGGGTGGGAAGTCTCCGAAGGGGGTCTTCATGGCAGCGGCTCACATAAACATGCACATTTAGTGTCGCGTGGGAGGGTGGCACTAACGGCTGCTGCCATCTGTGCCAGCTAGCAGCTGCTTGCCCTGCTGCATCATTGTTATTTATGTTACCTAGGACTGTGCTGTGTTGCCGGCACTGGCCCCTCCTGTGGTGTGTGGAGGTCGTGGAGGACAGGGCATGGGCGTGTGAGGACGCAGCTCCATCCAGCTGCTCGCCTGTGGCTTTTTCTGCTCGGGAGCCACATTTTGGCTCGTGCTTCCCTGATCCACGTGAGGAGATTGAAGAAGATGGTTTGACCTTCTCCTGTCTCTGCCTAGGGGTTAGTTCTTTCAGAAATGAGCATTGGGATCAGGGTAGGGAATGCTGCTCTGTTGGCATTGGGAAGAGAATGGTCAGAATTACCAAGTTTAAACCGCACCCAGATGTCTCACCTCCTATTTGGAACTCCACTCTAGTGATGGTATTTTTCTAGCTAGTGTATTTTCAGTCCTTTTGGCATTAACTACCCTGTCACCCTTTTCGAGTTTCTGATTCTTGAGAGGCAGGTAGTCTACCGATTGGGAGCTAGGCAGCCTAGTATGGGATCCCAGCCCTACTTCTCACTGGCAGCATGATCCCAGGTTACTTAGCCTCTGTGTACCTTAGTTTCCTCAAGTCTGAGGTGGGAATAATAATACTACCTACTTTGTAGGGTTGTGAGAACAAAGTGGGTTAATAGATACAATGTATTTAGATAGGTAAGGTTATCTGTTAATAATGTTACCTTTTCTCAGAGTTGTTGTAAGAAGTAGATTAATAGATAGGTACAATGTGTTTAGATAGGGGTCAGTTATCTGTTGATAATGCTATTACCTACTTCACAGGGTGGTTGTAAGAAGGAAGCAGGTCAACAGATAGATACAATGTATTTAGATAGGTATTAATTATCTGTTGCCATTTAACAAATCACTCCCCTAACAATAGTGCCTTAAGATAGCAACCTTTATTTTGCTGGAGTTTGCTGTTTGAGCAGGCTTGGTGGAGTTGCTTTTTTGCTGTTTTATGTAGCATTTGTTTGGACAGCTTAACTGGGTCTGGAGGATCTGTTTTTGAGATGGCTCCTTCATGTGGCTGGGAAGTTGGTGCTACCCCTTGGCTGGGTGCTCAGCTGGACTATGAACCCGGGCCTTGAGTTTTCTCTAGGAACCTCTCCACCAGCTGCTTGGGCTTCCTTACAAAATGGTTGCTCAGTGCCCCAAGAGAATAAGGTGAAAGTATTTTTGTAACCTCAGAAGTCATGAGGTTCTCTGTTCTCTGTTGGTCACAGCAGTCTTAAAGGCTCACTTGATTTCCAGAAGAGACACAGCTTCTACCTATGTATGGAGAAGTGCCAAGGCTTCAGAGGAGCACAGAAGGTGAAAGAAACTGTGGTGACCATTTTTTGGAAAATAAAATCTGCTGCAAGATAGGTTTTGGTACACAGTAAGCCTCTATAAATGTTCACTACTTGTAGTTTGAAATCGTCCTCTGCATTCCTCATCCCAGACTCCTCTTCCTTAGAGGGGATAGCGCAGTGTAGCAGTTAAGTGCATCTGCTTTGGAGGCAAGCTGCTGGGGGCCAAAGCCTGGCTCAGCCCTTACTGCTGTGTCATTTTGGACAGATTGCTTAACCTCCTGGCATTTCTTGAAAGATACAAACTACCAAAGCTTTCTCAATAATAATCGAAAACCTGAATGGCCCTATATCTACTGAAGAAAATTAATACGTGGTAAAAACTTTCCCAGAAAGAAAACTTCAGGCCCAGATAGCTTTCCTGGTGAACGCTATACGTTAAGGAAGAAATACCAATTTAACACATATTCTTTCAGAAATTTGAAAAGGAGGAGTTATTTTGTAGCCCATTTTATAAATAAGGCCAGCGTTACCTTGACACCCAAACCAGCAAAGGCATCACAAGGAAAGAAACTTAAGATCAGCATTCTACATGAACATAGATACAAAAAATATAAACAATTTTAGCACATGCAATAATATATAAAAAGGATAATGCATGATATCTGGAGGGACTTAGCTCAGGAATGCAGGGTTGGTTTAATGTTCAAAAATCAATCATTGTAATTCACTGTATTAACCACAGGAAAAAGAAAAACCATATACAGGTTGAATAGCCCTTATTCAAAATGCTTGGGGCCAGAAGTATTTCTGATTTTTTTTTTCCGATTTAGGAATATTTGCATTATACTTAGTGGTTGAGTATTTCTAATCTGAAAATGTGAAATCCAAAATGCTCCAATTAGCATTTTTTCTCTTTTTGAGTGTCACGTTGGTGCTTAAAAAGTTTTTAATTTTGGAGCATTTGGATTTCAAATTTTTGGATTAGGGATACTCAAGCTGAAATCATCTTGAAGTAGATACAGAAAGTGTTTGACAAAATTCAACGCCCATTCGTGGTACAATCTCACAACAAACTAGACATAGAAAGGAATTTTGTTGGCCTGATAAAGGGTATCTACGAGGAACTTCTAGATTAGTCATACTGCATGGTGAAAAACTGAATGCTTTTCCTCTAAGATCAGGAACGAGACAAAGATATTCCTTCTCATCATTTAAATTCAATAGGTAAGGGAGGTTCTAAACAGTGCCATAAGGCAAGAAAAAAGGCATCTGGATGTGAAAGGAAGAAGTAAAACTCCTTATTCTCAGACTACATGATCTATACAGAGAACCCCATGAAATTTACAAAGGCTACTAGACCTTTTAAGGGAGTTTACCAAGGTTGCAGGAGGGAAAGCTAATGTATAGCCGGGCGCGGTGGCTCCCGCCTGTAATCCCAGCACTTTGGGAGGCTGAGGCTGGTGGATCATGAAACAAGACCATCCTGGTCAACCTGGTGAAACCCTGTCTCTACTAAAAATACAAAAAATTAGCTGGGCACGGTGGCGCATGCCTGTAATCCCAGCTACTCGGGAGGCTGAGGCAGGGGAATTGCCTGAACCCAGGAGGCAGAGATTGCGGTGAGCCGAGATCGCGTCATTGCACTCCAGCCTGGGTAACAACAGTGAAACTCCATCTCAAAAAAAAAGAAAAGAAAAGAATAAGAAAGCTAATGTATAAAAATAAGTTGTATTTCTGTATACTAACACCAAACAATTGGAAATTGAGATTAAAAGGCAACTTCATTTACAACAACATCAGAAATATGAAAGACTTAGTGATAAATCTAACAAAAGGTGTATCAGGTCTGTATACTGAAAGCCACAAAACATTACTAAGAGAAATTAAAGAAGATCAAAATAAACTGAGGGATATACCATGTTCATTGGTTTTTAAGATGTCTCCCGAATAGATTGACACCATTTCAATAAAATCCCAGCAGGCTTTCTTTTTTTCTAAGTAGAAATTGAGTAATTATGTTTATTATTATTATTTTTTGAGACGGAGTCTCACGCTGTAGCCCAAGCTGGAGTGCAGTGGTGGAGTCTCAGCTCACTGCAGGCTTCGCCTCCCGGGCTCAAGCGATTCTCATGCCTCAGCCTCCCAAGTAGCTGGGACTACAGGCACATGCCACCACGCCCAGCTAATTTGTTGTACTTTAGTAGAGACAGGGTTTCACCATGTTTCCCAGGGTGGTCTCAAACTCTTGAGCTCAGGTGATCAGCCTGCCTTAGCCTCCCAAAGTGCAAGGATTAGAGAGGTGTGAACCACTGCATCTGGCCTATTATGATTATTGAGATGGGATCTTGCTCTGTCACCCAGGCTAGAGTGCATAGCATGATCATAGCTCACTCTAGCCTTGACCTCTCAGGCTCAAGCAGTCCTCCCACCTCAGCCTCCTGACTAGCTGGGACTACAGGTGCAAGCTACCATGCCCAGCTAAATTTTATATATTTTTGTAGAGATGAGGTCTTACTATGTTACCCAGACTGGTCTTCAACTCCTGACCTCGAGCGATCCATTCCCCTTAGCCTCCCAAAGTGCTGGGATTACAGGCACATGCCACCATTGCCTAATTTTACTTAAAAAAATTTTTTTTTTTTTTTGTAGAGGCAGGGTGTTACTATATTGCCCAGGCTGTTTTTTTTTTTTTTTTTTTGGACTCCTAGATTAGGGACAAAGAAGTTGACTAATTCTGTAGTTTATATGGGAATTCAAAAAGACCAGGCTAGCCAAAACAACCTTGAAAAAAGATGAACACAGTTGGAGGATTAACACTACCTGATTTTAAGACTTGTAAATCCACAGTAGTCAAGATGTTGAGGTATTACGTGAAATCTTTTTTTTTTTTTTTCTTTTTTAAAGACAGTGTCTTTCTATGTTGTCCAGGCTGGTTTAAACTACTGGGCTAAGGTGATCTGCCCACCTCAACCTCCTGAGCAGCTGAGACTACAGGCTTACACCACTGTGCCTTGATGTGGAATCTTTTTTATTTTATTTTATTTTGTAGAGATGGGATCTCACTGTGTTGCCCAGGCTAGTCTTGAACTCTTGGGTTCAAGTGATCCTCCCCTCCTTATCCTGATGTGAAATTTTTATGACCAGGGGTCAGGCAAAGATTGCTTAGATACAATATCAAAAGTATTCATCCATAAAAGAATAAATGGATAAGTTGGCCTTCATCAAAATTTGTAAAACTTCTGTTTTGGTGACCGTAGAAAGGCACTGTTAAAGAATGAGAAGACAAACCACAAACAGAAAAATATTTGCAAATCATCACGTATCTGATAAAGACTTGTATCCAGAGTGTATAAAAGAGCTCTAAAATTTTAATAATAGGAAGATAACACAACAAAGAAAAAAGCGAAAGATCTGGCCACTGCAAAGAAGAAACACAAATGATAAACATCTGGAACATTACTGTTAGGGAAATGCACATTTCCAGCATGAACATGAAAAACAGTGATATACCACTACCCACCTTTTAGAATGCTTAAGTTGGCCGGGCACAGTGGCTTGTGCCTGTAATCCCAGCACTTTGGGAGGTCAAGGTGTGTGGATCACCTGAGGTCCAGAGTTTGAGGCCAGCCTTGTCAACTTGGTGAAACCCCATCTCTACTAAAAATAAAAATATAAAAATTAGCCAGACATGGTGGCATGCACCTGTAATCCCAGCTACTCGGGAGGCTGAGGCAAGAGGATCGCTTGAACCCAGGAGATGGAAGTTTCAGTTAGCCCAGATGGTGCCACTGCACTGCAGCCTGGGCAACAGAGGGAGACTGTCAAAAAAAAAAAAAAAAAAAAGAAAGATTGCTTAAAAAGAGTGAGCATATTAAAAGTTGATGAAGATGTGGAGGAACTAGAACTCTCATATACTGCTAGTGAGAATGTAAAGTGGTACAATCATTTTGGAAAACAGTTTGGCAGTTTCATGAAAAGTTAAACATGTGATCTAGGTATTTCACCTCTAGTTCTTTACCGAAAGAAGCAAAAAGCATACGTCCACGCAAAGCCCAGAATGAATGTTTGTGAATGTTCAGAGGAACTTTATTTGAAATAACCCCAAACTAGAAACAGTCTTAACTGTTCATCAACAGGTAAATGGATAAACTATTACTCAACAAAGAAATAGAATGAACTGTTGCTACACAGTGCAATGTGGATGAATTTTTAAATAATTATGCTAAGTGAAAGAAGCCAAGCAAAAGTAATATATACTGTATGATTCCATTTATATAATGCATCATGTAATAATATAATAGATGCAGATTCATGTAATAGTCACAGAATGCAGATCAGTAATTGCCTGGGCATGGATGGGCAAGGAGGCACGGGAGGGTGATGGATATGTTATCTTGATTGTTGTGATGATTTTGCAGATATGCACATAGGTCACTCAAACTGTACACTTAAAATATATACAGTTTATTATGTAACACCTTAGTGAAACTGTTTTTAAAAATTGGTAGGGTTGGCCAGGTGTGGTGGCTCACACCTGTAATCCCAGCACTTTGGGAGGCCAAGGCGAGTAGATCACTTGAGGTTACGAGTTCAAGACTAGACTGGTCGACATGGCGAAATGCCATGTGTACTAAATATACAAAAATTAGCAGTGCATGATGGCAGGTGCCTCTAATCCCAGGTGCTCGGGAGACTGGGGCAGGAGAATCGCTTGAGAGGTTACAGTGAGCTGAGATCACGACATTGCACTCCAGCCTAGGTGACAGAGTAAGACTCCATCTCAAAAAAAGAAAGAAAAAGGGTGGAGTGGCTGGGCACAATGGCTCATACCTGTAATTCCAATACTTTGGGAGGCCAAGGCAGGAGGATTGCTTGAGTCCAGGAGTTTGGGGCCAGCCTGGGCAACAAGGACTCCATCTCTATAAAAATACAAAAATTAGCCCTGTGTGTTGGTGCATGCCTGTAGTCCCAGCTGCTTGGAGGCTGAAGCAGGAGGATCTCTTAAACTCAAGAGTTTAAGACTGCAGTGAGCCATGATCGTGTCACTGTACTCCATTCTAGGTGACAAAGTGAGACCTTGTGTCTTTAAAAAAAAAAAAAAAAAAGAAAGAAAAAAGGCGGGGAGTTGGGAAAGTAAGTTGCATATGGTTGGACCTGGTTGCTCTTTACTGGCAGTTCAAGATCAGAAGGACCTTTTGCAACCCAGCAGCCCTTGAGCTGTCCTCTGCATGGTTGCAAGCCTTACACATTTGCTTCCTGCGAACTGTGCAAATCCTAGTATTACTTTTTGTTTTTTGGAGACAGAGTCTTGCTCTCTTCCCCAGGCTGGAGTGCAGTGGCGAGATCTTGGCTCATTGCAACTTCTGTCTCCCAGGTTCCAGCTATTATGCCTCAGCCTACTGACTAGCTGGGATTACAGGCACCTGCCACCACACCTGGCTAATTTTTGTATTTTTGGTAGAGACAGCGTTTCGTGTGTTGGCCAGGCTGGTCTCAAACTCCTGACCTCAGGTGATTTGTGTCGCCTGAGTGTGCTGGGATTATAGGTGTGAGCCACTGTGCTTAGCCCAAAACATTAGATTCTTTTTTTTTTTTTTTTTTTCCAGAACATTAGATTCTTTACGTTCCTTCAGGTGGATCATTTACAATGTGGACTTAACAGATTTCTCTTTCGGATTCACTTCTTTCCAATCAATTCACAAACAAAGCGTCATTTCTTGGTGGCATTGTTTACTGTTATCAGTAGAGTCTCAGGATTATTGACAAACCAAACTCAGACTCTTTATCAGCTTGTATCTTGGAAATTAAGGGGTAGATTTTAGGCACAGCTGGATTTCAGGAGTGCAGCTGGTGTCAGCGTTATCTCTTGGTTATTGTTTTGTTCTCTGCTGACGTCCTTCTCAGGCAAGTTTCTCCCATGTGGTGGCAGAGGCAGCCGCCAGCAACAACAGGGAAAAAGCCCCTCCTTCCTAATTGGCCCGGGACGGTTTCAAGTTCAGCTGTCACTGGCCAGACTTGGGTCAACAGCCATGCCTGAACCAATCCCTGGGCCCAAGGGAGACGAGGGGCTCATTGCCAGGCCCAGGTCACCTGCCAGGAGCCAGGGGTAGAGTCGGCCAGAGCCAAACAACATAGACAGAGGGCAAGGGGAGGATGTTCTGCCGAGACAGATGGCCCAGCATTGCTGGGAGAGGAGGGCGTGGCCACCAGCAGGGAAGAGCAACAGATGGCCCTGTACCCGGGGACAAATGCAGTTGTTTTTAATTTTTAACTAAGTAGAATATTAATATGCTTCCAAGGGTCAGAGTATTCCAAAAGGATCCGTCTTCCCTGTTCCTCATAGCCCTTGTAGGGCAACCAGTTTCACTCATTTTTCCTTCCTGTGTTTCTTTTGGTAAAGATAAGTCGACATATTTATGTTTTCTTGTTTCCTCCCTTTTGTACACAGTAGATAGCACACAATTTGTACTCTTTTGTACTTGCTTCTTTCACTTATCAAGAGAAAGGAAAACATTTGTAACCAGCTATGCTAATTCTTGCCACTATCAGTACACAGCTTGGAGGTTGATTTGAAGATGACAGGAAGTCTATGTGAGCATAGGAAGGGACTGCCAGGCTGTTCTTCTGCCGAATGGTGTCTTTACACTCTTAAGCCTGGGTGCCAAGTAAATCTCTCTCCTCTTCCACTGCAGATGGCGGCAGCTATGCCATCCATGACTCCCAGGTACCCAGTCTCAGCTCTGGGGGTGAGAGTTCCCCCTCCAGCCCCGCACACAACTGGGAGATGAATTACCAAGAGGCAGCAATCTACCTCCAGGTGAGTATCTCCTCTGCCCCTGGTGGTGGGGCGGGGCAGCCCGGGCTCTGCTAGGTGCCCAGAAATTCCATTCCAGCATTGGTTCATGCTGCTGCTGCTCGTGTGTGAGCTTCAGGTTCGTAAGATGGAGGCGCTGACCTGACTGTGCTCACAGGGGAAGACTGCTGTGCGCCGGCTTGTCTTCAGACCTCTGTTCGGGGCTGTGCCAACCTCCACAGTTATTCCTAGAGTCTGTCCACTTGGCCTTCCCTGCCATCCTCCCTCTTCTCAGGGCACACCGAGAGACCACGTTCTCAGCAGGGAATTTTTCTTTACATTCTGAATGATACAGCTTTATTCTTGTTTAACTTGTTACTGCTTTCTGCTTTCCTGTTTGCTATTTTAGGATTTTTCTTTCTTTGAAAAAAATATTTTCATGTGAAAGTAATACATGCTCATTATAATAAATTTAGATACAAGAGGAAATAAACATTCACCTAAGGCAGTCACTGTCAACATTATTTTCTTTCAGGTTTAAAAAAATGTATATTAAGAATAATACATCTGTTTTCTAAAATAATTTTTAAAAGTCATACGATATCTGCAATTTTATAGTCTCCTTTTTTTTTTTTTTCCCCATAGCATACAGCATAAGCATATTTTTTTTTTTTTTTTTTTGGAGACAGTCTCACTTCATCACCTGGGCTGGAGTTGGGAGTGTAGTGGCTCGATCTCAGTTTACTGCAACCTCTGCCTCCCGGTTTCAAGCAGTTCTCCTGCCTCAGCCTCCTGAGTAGCTGGGACCACAGGCACGTGCCACCATGCCCAGCTAATTTTTGTATTTTTAGTAGAGATGGGGTTTCACCATGTTGCCAGACTGGTCTTGAACTCCTGACCTCAGGTGATCTGCCCACCTCAGCCTCCCAAAGTTCTGGGATTACAGGCATGAGCCACCACACCTGGCTATTTAAATAGCTTTAAATTATATCGGGTAAATTATTCTGACTGACTTAATCTGATAATCTTGAATATTTTCCCTCATTGTAAATTCTAATCCAAGGACAATCTATACATAGCACCCCCACTCCCTTACATCTAGGATTATTTTGCTAGGAAAGTAAGGAAATGGAAATTCTAGGAAATGGAGTTAGCGGGTAGAAGGAATCAACAATTTGTAGGGCCTTGATGTTCAGCATGGAATCCTCTCCACAGGAAATATTGCCTCTTTACCGATGGCCCCACTGGTGGTGGCATTTTAATCTTTATCTTGCCAATCTTGTCACTGTAAGATTCCAGTTTCTGGGGTGCAGTGAGTAAGAGTTTGGAAGAGGAAACAGACTTTTTCTTAAATTCATTTGAATCATAATTTTCCCTAATCTTTCTTATCTGAAGCAGCTCTCCACTGCAAGTATTTGTTTTGTCATTTAAAAAAGATTTAGTGAAATTCAAGCCTGGGCAATATGGCAGAAGCCCATCTCTGCAAAAAATACAAAAATTAGCCAGGTGTGGTCTGCTGTCAGGTTTGCTACCAAGTCTGCAGTTTATCTTGATATTTTGCTAATGAGGGGAGCAATTTATCCAGCTTCAAGAAATGACTTACTCACAGTCACTCTGCAAACTACAGGCAGGGACTTCCCCAGAATAAGGTGGTGAGAATGGGCCAGGCGCGGTGACTTTTACCTGTAACCCCATCACTTTGGAAGGCCGAGGTGGGCGGATCACTGGAGCTCACCAGCCTGGGCAACAGAGTGAAACACCGTCCCTACTAAAAATACAAAAATTAGCTGCATGTGGTGGCATACACCTATAGTTCTAGCTACTCAGGAGGCTGAGGCAAGAGAATTGCTTGAACCCAGGAGGCAGAGGTAGCAAGCCGAGATCGCACCACTGCACTCCAGCCTGGGCAACACAGCAAGACTCTGTCTAAAAAAAAAAAAATTATGTAACATATAAATAAATCAAAATATCACATTGTACCCCATATACAATTATTATTTGTCAATTAAAATGAAGTAGGATATGAAGTAAGTAAATGTATAGTAATGTATAGTAGTGATACGCCACTGTGCAGATCTTGGCTCACTGCAACCTCCACCTCCCGGGTTCAAGTGATTCTCCTGCGTCAGCCTCCTGAGTAGCTGGGACTACAGGTGCCTGCCACCATGCCTGGCTAATTTTTCTATTTTTAGTAGAGATGAGGTTTCACCATGTTGGCCAGGCTGGTCTTGAACTCCTGACCTTAGATGATCCACCCGCCTCAGCCTCTCAAAGTGCTGGGATTACATGAGCCACTGTGCCTGTTCTGGGTAGCTGTTGATGGGTGATAAAGGGTCTGACTGGGCTGCTTTTTTTCTGGTAATATTCATGTGAGTTATGATAATAGTGAATACCTGTAGTGAGCTGACCATGTGGCAGACACCACCCTAAGTGCCTTACAAATGTCTTCACCTTTTCTCTTCACAATAGCCCCAGGAGGAATCACTAATGTTAGTGCCTTTGTCGTTGAAGAAGCTGAGCTCAAAGGTGAAGGAACCTTCCTGATGTTCCTCAAGGAAGGGGTAGGAAGCCAGGGCTCAGCTCATCTGGTTCCTCCCAGGCCCCTGAGCTCTTTATGCTCTGCTGGGCACTCCTAAAGGGAGAACTTGGCCTCTGTGGGGATTGCAGGTGCCTGTTTCTCTTTACCTCCTCTTAGGATCTTTTTTTCTGTCTCTTTTTTTTTTTAAAGACTGGGTCTCGCTGTGTCGTCTAGGCTGGAGTGCAGTGATGCGATCTTGGCTCACTGCAGCCTGACCTCCTGGGCTCAAGTGATCCTCCCATCTCAGCATCCCAAGTGGCTAGCACCAGAAGCATGTGCTAACATGTGTGGACAGGGTCTCACTATGTTGCCCAGGCTAGTCTCAAACTCGTGGGCTCAAGCAATTCTCCTGTCTTGGCCTCCCAAATTGCTGAGATTATGGGTGTGAGCCACTGCACCCAGCCCCTCCGCCCTCCCCTTTTTTTTAAAGAGATGGGGTCTTGCTGTGTTGCCCAGGCTAGACTTGAACTCGTGGCTCAAGGGATCTTCCCATGTTGGCCTCTTGAGTAGCCGGGATGTCACCACACCTGGCTGTCTCAGGACCTTTTTAGTCTTTGTTTCCTCCAAGTGGTTTTTAAGAAGCAGCAAGTCTCTTGAGCCCATCAGCAGGCAGGAGTGAGACTTGACCAGCGTGCAGTTTTGTGAAGACCATTTTGATTTTCCTGCATCTTCTATCTCTGGCCTGAATCTCTCTCTGCCTATCTGAAACCTACTTTCCTCCCCTGCCCGCCACTCCTCTTTGGCACTGGGCAGGTCTCCAGGCTCACACACCCACACTGCTCTCATCTTTACAGGAAGGCGAGAACAATGACAAGTTCTTCACCCACCCCAAGGATGCTAAGGCGCTGGCGGCCTACCTCTTTGCACACAATCACCTCTTCTACCTGATGGAGCTGGCCACGGCCCTGCTGCTGCTGCTGCTCTCCCTGTGCGAGGCCCCTGCTGTCCCCGCACTCCGGCTTGGCATCTATGTGAGTGCACATGCTTCTCACACCGGGCGGGGGCGGGGGAGGCTGGGAGCCACAGCTTTCAGGGCAAGCAACAGAACCCCTAAAAGGAACATTCTGGGAGGGCAGACACTGCAGACAGACTTAACACAGAGAGACATGAGATGGTCAGAGAGACACGGGACAGTCTGCCCCTCCTTGGGGGCAGAAATGCCTGGTGTCCCTGTTGAAGTGAATGGCTTTAATCCTGTCTCTTTGGGATTTTGCCCCCCAGTAAATTCCAGGGAAGGAAAGTGTCCCATTGGCTCTGCTCAGGACCAGTGCCCACACCTTGCTCTGGGTGGGCAGGGCACCCAATGGACACTCCCACCGCTCTATCTCCAGCCTCAGAGGAGAAAGCAGTTGGGTGTGGTCACTGTGGGAGGGGTAGGATGTTTTGTGGGCAGCTCCAACCCCATAGATGTCCCCATGCCCAGGCTCAGCCATCATTCAGTGGGGGCCAGAGCAGGTGTGGAGCCGTGCTTGTCCCTTATCAAGGAGTGTGTGGAAGGCACAGAAGCAGGGAAGGAAGCTTGTGCCTGTTGAGTTAGGAAGCACTTATCCAGCCTGGCCGCCGAGGCCCTCCATGACTCAGTTTCCCTGTTTCTCCCTCTTCATGCCAGAAATTCACAGCTCCGGCCAGTCTGCATTCCTTCCTCTGCACGCCTCCCCCATGCTGTCCCCTGTGCTGAAATTCCTCCACCTATCCCTTCACTCCGTCAGTTCCTGCTCTCCGGAATGTCCACGGGCCCCAGAACTCCCCATCCCCAGGAGGAGGAGCTCTCCTGAGTCTGTTTCCCCGGGAGCCCTTGACTTCCCTGTTGGGAAGGTTTTCCAGCTGAGGGTTTTCCATGTCTTCTTGTCCTTTTATCCAGAATGGGGATTAGAGTTTTAGAGGCTGCTCTGTGCTTGACAGTCCTTGTTTCTTTGACTATCAGATTTTATTTCCTAAGCTTTCTTAGTGTCTTTTATAGATCTTTTGTCAGTTACATGAAATCCCTCATAGAACAAGGCTAGATATTACATTTTATCTTGCTTTTCTTTTCTTTTTTGAGACTGAGTCTCCCTCTGTCACCCAGGCTGGAATGCAGTGACATGATCTCAGCTCACTGCAACCTCTGCCTCCTGGGCGCAAACGATTCTCCTGCCTCAGCCTCCCAAGTAGCTGGGATTACAGGTGCATGCCACCATGCCCAGCTAATTTGTTTTAAACTTAACTGAGCGTGGTGGCATGCACTTTTGAACTTCAGGCTCCTTCCTGATTTTTCACTGTTTGCACCAGCTTGTCAGTTTCACAGATACTGAGTTTTTGTTGAGTTGTTCTGGGGAAAGCCCTGTGACCAAGGCTGTGCCTTTCGGCATGCAGAGCCAGGTTTTGTAACCCTGATGTGTGTTGGGAGGATGTCCTGGGGCACTCCCAGGTCCTGGGAGGGTCGGCCAAAAAGGAATGGCCGTGGGCTGGGCTGGCCATGACGCATCCCCACACCCTTTGGTCTTAGGTCCATGCCACCCTGGAACTGTTCGCCCTGATGGTAGTAGTGTTTGAACTCTGCATGAAGTTACGCTGGCTGGGCCTCCACACCTTCATCCGGCATAAACGGACCATGGTCAAGGTGATGTGTCCGACCCTCTGTCCCTCTCCTTGCAGGCTTTTCTCCCATGTCACCTTCAAACCTGTCTCTTTGGCACAATTCAGAATCCACTGTGGACCCAGTCCACACTCAGAGGTGTGATCTTAGGGTCCCTGTCCTGACCATGACCTCAGCCTTGCCAGTGCTCCGGATGCCTTGGTAATGCCAGCAGTAGCTAATGTGATGGAGTATTTTGTACATGCCAGGCACTGGTGCAGTCACCTTGGAGAGAGAGGTGCTGCTCTCTCTGTTTTACATTTATCCAGAGATGCAGGGTTCACACCCAGCTTTGTCTGCCCCCTTCCCCTGGGCTTATCTTCCCTAGTTGTGTGTCTTCTCTCTGTGCCACAGAGTGGCATGAGTAGGAGCATGTCAGGGTGGCGCTTTGTAGAGTGTGGAGCATGTGTGCTGCTCCGGGAGAGTGTAGCCAAGTAAGCAGAGATGGAGAGGAGCTGCAGGCCTGGGATCCCTGGTGCGAGTGGGGACGGCTGATGGAGGGGGCTGGCAGAGTGGAGGTTTTGCCTCGCCAGTGGATACCAGCAGTCAAGCTGCTTGGGGCCGTCTCCTTCATCTCATTCTCCTGGTACCACACATCTGTGCCAGCAGCTGGATTTTTCCTCTCCTGGGGCTGCCTGATGTTGGCAGGAAGTTTGAGAGAGGGCTGGAGAGAGGGAAGGCCTCTTAAGGCCAGAGTAGGCACTGCCTCTCCAGTCCCCCGTTCCAGGTATGCAGGATGGTGGGTGGGCTGACGGTGCTCCATGCCTGCCGCCCGCAGACCTCAGTGCTGGTGGTGCAGTTTGTCGAGGCCATCGTGGTGTTGGTACGGCAGACGTCCCATGTGCGGGTGACCCGGGCACTGCGCTGCATCTTCTTGGTGGACTGTCGGTATTGCGGCGGCGTCCGGCGGTAAGGCCTGGGTGGGAAGCTGGGAAGACAGTCACTATCGTGGCGTGGCCTGACCTCTGGGCCAGTGGGGCAGAAGACTGTGAGTCAGTCAGTGATGAGGTGAACCCTGCATGCTGATGGAGTACCCGCATACTCACCCTCACTCTGCCATCCCACGCACACGCAGGAGAAGGCAGTATTCTTGCCGCAGTTTGGGCTTGCTGCCTCTGGGTCCAGGGCTCTTTCCCATCTTACCCGCACCCTTCCAGAGCTGCTTCCTCGCTCTAAGCATGTTATCTACCCAAATACAGGCAACTCAGCAGCGTCCATGTGACACAAGCAGGCTCTCCTGCCACCTCCACTGAGGCTGTAGGACTGAACTCAAACCGAACCAAGCCCCGACTAAAATTTATTTTGGAAGACTCATTCTGGAAAATTCCTCGGCTGGGCCACTGTTGCTGAGAGTGGGCTTGCAATTCATTCTCTGTGCCCATCCTCAAAGCTGGAAACAGGACTCAGTGTCCTTGAAACACGCCCAGTGTCCCAGGACTAACCCTAGGGCCTTAAAGTGGCTTCATGCCTTCCACATCCTGCTCATGGAAACTGACCTTCATGCCCAAGGCAATGCCCTTGGTCTTCTGCTGCTCCCTTCCCCCCTGCAGGGCACTCACCTCCTTGGGCTGTCACGAGGTAGAGGTGGCTATGTGCTACCCCAGTTCTTCCCCGTCACCCACTGAGTGGGGGGTCTCAAGCCACTTGCCAAAAAAAACAAAGTACGATGTCATATCAGGGTGCGACACGATTTAGTATTTTGAGTCAGAAGCTCTAGGTTCCCATCTCGACAAGGAGTCCCAGATGGCCCGCCCTAGCAGGCGCTTCCCCTGAGCTGGCTGGTCTCTCTCCCCAGCAACCTGCGGCAGATCTTCCAGTCCCTGCCGCCCTTCATGGACATCCTCCTGCTGCTGCTGTTCTTCATGATCATCTTCGCCATCCTTGGTGAGTTCCCGCTTCCCAGGCCCAGGCACACTTGAAAAGCAAGTTCATGGTGGATGAAAAATTATTCTGGGCTGGGAGAAGTGGCTCACACCTGTAATCCCAGTAGTTTGGGAGGCCAAGGTGGGCAGATCACCTAGGTCAGGAGTTTGAGACCAGACTGGCTAACCCAGTGAAATCCATTCTCTACAAAAATATAAAAATTAGCTGGACGTGATAGCACGCACCTGTAATCCCAGCTACTTGGGAGGCTGAGGCAGGAGAATTGCTTGAACCTAGGAGGCAGAGGTTGCAGTGAGCTGAGATTGTGCCATTGCACTCCAGCCTGGGTGACACAGAGTGAGTGAGACTCTGTCTCAAAGAAAAAAGAAAAATTATGTTGACAGTGTCTTAGTCCTCTTGGGCTGCTGTAACAAAATGCCATAGACTGGGTGGCTTATAAACAACAGAAGTTGATTTCTGCCCGTTCTGGAGGCTGTGAGATCTGGAAGTCCAAGATCAAGGGCCAGCTGTGGGTATCTGGTGAGGGCCTGTTTCCTTGTCCATAGATGGCACCTTCTGGCTATGGCCTCATGTGATGGAAGGTGGAAGGCAGCTCTCTGGGGCCTCTTTGTCCCAGGTTCAAGCTATTCTCCTGCTTCAGCTTTTCGAGTAGCCGGGATTATAGGCACTCGCTACCATGCCAAGCTAATGTTTGTATTTTTAGTAGAGACAGGGTTTCGCCATATTGGCCTGGCTACTCTCGAACTCCTGACCTCAAGTGATCTGCCTGCCTCGGCCTCCCAAACTGCTGGGATTACAGGTGTGAGCCACTGTGCCTGGCCTCTGGTGCCTCTTTCATATGGGCACTAATCCCATTCGGGAGGACTTCACACTCATGACCTCTTCACCTCCCACAGGCCTTACCTCCTGACACCATCACCTTGGGGACTAGGAATTGGGGGCAGGGGACACAAACAGTTTTAGAAATTCAGAAAGGTTTTAAAAGTGGGCCAGGCACAGTGGCCCATGCTGATTGTCCCAGCACCGTGGGAGGCTGAGGCAGGTAGATTGCTCGAGTCCAGGAGTTCAAGACCAGCCTGGGAAAGACAGGGAGACCCCATCTCTACCAAAAAAAAAAGAAATTAGCTGGGCATGGTGGTGTGCACCTGTAGTCCCTCCTACTCGGGACGTGAGGCAGGAGATCGCCTGAGCATGGAGAGATAGATGTTGCAGGGAATTGTGACAGTGCCACTGCACTCCAGCCTGGGCAACAGAGCAAGACCCTGTCTCAAAAATAAATAAGTAAATAAATTAATAATAATAACATGAACACCCATGGACCCCCGTCCTGCTTAGGAAATAAAGTATTAGAAATAAAATGGAAGGCACGTTTGTAACCTTTAGTGATGGTGATTCCCGCTTTCCCCAAAGGCACCCCCTATCCTAAGCTTATTGTTCCCAGGCACATCTTTCTATTTGACTTCATATTTACATTTCCCCAAGCAACCAAGAAATGATACTGCTTTCTTTGCATACTTAAACAACGTCTTTAAGTGGTTATATAATATGGATGTCCTCTTCTACACATTGCTCTTTCGCTCAGCACTGTGTTTTTGAAATGTATTCCTGTTGATACATGTAGATGCCATTTATTCATTTTCACTGGAGCGGAGCAAGTATGCCAAAGCTTGTTTGTCTGCTCTCTGCTGGACATTTTTCTTATCACAAATCCCACTGCAGCGAACACTCCCGTGTGTTTCCTGCTGCTCACGCTTGAGAGTTTCTCAAAGGTGCTTGCCTGGGCCCTGAGAGACAGCACGCTTCAGCTTCACTGAGTACAGCAGGGTGACAGGCTGCTCACTCAGGAGGGCTTGGTTTTTCAGATGGGGCTGACTGTGACAGCCACACAGAGTCACAGGGCGTAGATGTCGGAGGTTGAGGCACTCGGCTGGGAAAGCCAAGGTCCTTTCACCAAGATTCTGCAGATAGTGAAGACAGTGGAACCAAAGAGTCCTGACTGCGAGGCTAGAGCCGGGGCCAGCCCTTCCTGGCCTCGTGACTGCCCTGTCCTGAGTCACGGCTCTCACTTCCTCCCACCCACCACCCCACTCTTGGTAGAATTTCATTTGTTTCTGCCTCTCCAGGAGTGGGGGCTGATTTCCCCTGAGGGCATTTTCTCCCTTTTCCCACTCAGGAGTTCAGGGACTCAGGGAGTGATCCATTCCAGGAGGGAGAAGTGAATGGTATTCCTACCCTGGGACTCTGGTGGCAGGGGAGCAGCGGATCCCTTTGGAATTTCACTCAGCTGTCATGTTCTCAGAACCTAAGATTGCAAAACAGCAGCCTGGATTCCAGATCCAGCCTACAGATGGGTTTTGTTTGGTCTGAAAACTTTGAGCCAGCATTTTAAAATTAGATTTTACACAAAAACAGACTTCCAGCATTTTGAAAGAACAGAGCCAATAGTGCCCAGCACATTGCTGTGTGGTAGCAAGTGTCTGGTGCCAGCAGCCCCCGCTCCCCTTGGACGGAGTGCATGTTCTCAGGGTGCTGTGGTCCCCAGCAGCCCCCGCTCCTTTTGGACCGAGCGCATGTTCTCAGGGTGCTGCAGTCCCCTGCAGCCCCTGTTCCCTTTGGACGGAGCACATGTTCTCAGGGTGCTTCGGTCCCCAGCAGTTCCTGCTCCCTTCGGACGGAGCACGTGTTCTCGGGGTGCTGTGGTCCCCAGCAGTCCCTGCTCCCTTCGGGCAGAGCACGTGTTCTCGGGTGCTGCGGTCCCCAGCAGTCCCTGCTGCTCTTCCTGACCCGCTGCGTTCATGTGCATGTATTTGTCTGGTATTTGTTACCCCGGTTTTGGGACCTCTGCTCTAATCCTTTTGTCATCTGTGTTTCCACCTGCTTCTAGGTTTCTACTTGTTCTCCCCTGACCCTTCAGACCCCGTAAGTAATCAGCACATCTGTCTGTCTCTTCTTTTATGGAGGGCTTTTTGCTCAGACGGGGTGGCTGGTGTGACCCTGTAGCCATATGGGAAGGGGCCCTGCCTGGTTTCTCATCATAGCTTGTGTGTGCACTCCACCTGGGAGTTCCCGACACTCAGACTTGACCACTTCCTTCTTTGAGAGCTGGGGATCCCCTTTTCTGTTCTTGAAAGGAGTGCTGCCAGGATCAGGTTTGTACCATTGGAACATTTTGGCAGAGGAGCAGTGGGGGAGAACCAGGCGAATGGCCCAGACACGTGACTCCCTGGGAAAAAAAGTCCCCCGAAGTCAGTAGTCTGCTTCTGCTAGAAGCATCAGGTGCAGGAAGGAGGAGGCCTCTGAACTGCATGTTTGCTTTTTCCTCTGCCTCCCTCGGGGATTCCTTGAGAGTTGCCAGAGTGGGTGAGGCAGGGCACACCAGGTGGCCTATCACAGCTTGTTCCTGGTGGCCGTGTGCTCTGGCTGGCCCCCTTTAAATCATCCCCAACCTCTCCTCTGCCCCCTCTTTCCTTGCAGTACTTCAGCACCCTGGAGAACAGCATCGTCAGTCTGTTTGTCCTTCTGACCACAGCCAAGTAAGTTCAGGCTCTGCCTTGCCTTTCACCCTCTGCTGCCGTCCTGGGGTCTCCTCTCTTTTCTGCAAAGTCTGTTCCACATCCCAGCAAGGGCAGGTGCTCTGGTGCTGTTGGGAGACAGAGTTGGCCTGCTGAGTACGGAGCCCAGGGATGAGAGTAGGAGAACTGGGGTTGGAGGCTGGGAAGGCCTCATGTTCTCTGAGAGGATGGAGATAGGCAGACACCACCCGCTGGGTCACCCTCTACAAATACAGTTTCCCAGATGTGATGATGCCCTCCTACTCCCGGAACCCCTGGTCCTGCGTCTTCTTCATCGTGTACCTCTCCATCGAGCTGTACTTCATCATGAACCTGGTGAGTGCTATGCTGGAGCAGCCTGCCCCTGCCCACGCAGCGCTGGGCACCATGGGGATGGAGAAGTGGGGACTGCTTTCCACCTCCCAGGGCAGAGTGTTGGGGCAGGAGGTCCTAGGTTCACAGTCAGGTGCAGTGTTGTGGGGGATGCCCTGTCAGGACTTCAGGAGTTCATTCAGTTGCTGGGAGTGACGTCCTCACCGGGGCAGTGCTGCTGCTGCTGATAGTGCTGCATGTTAAGCCCAGGCGACCCTCGGGACCTTTCAATTCTTACAGCAGACAAAGAGTTGACCCTTGGTGTCCATGGGGATTGTTTGCAGGATCCTCTGTAGGTACAAAAATCCACAGATGCTCAAGTCCCTTATATAAAATGGCATGGTATTTGCAGATAACCTGTGCATATTCATCCTCTCGTATATTGTAAATCATCCTACATTACCTATAACATCGAAAACAATGTATAACCTATGTAGTTTTATACTGGGCTGGGTGCAATGGCTCACACCTGTAATGTAATCCCAGCACTTTGGGAGGCCGAGGTGGGTGGATCATTTGAGGTCAGGAGTTCAAGACCAGCCTGACCAACATAGTGAAACCCTGTCTCAATTAAAAATACAAAGATTAGCTGGGCATTTGTAGTGGGCACCTGTAATCCCAGCTACTTGGGAGGCTGAGGCAGAAGAGCATGAACCCAGGAGGTGGAGGTTGCAGTGAGCTGAGATCCTGCCATTGCGCTCTAGCCTGGGCAACAGAGCAGGACTCCATATCAAAAACAAATAAACAAACAAAAAACCAGTTGTTATACTCTATTGTTTAGGGGATAATGACAAGAAAAAGAAGGCTGTACGTGTTCAGTACAGACGCAACCATCCTTTTGTTTTTGGAATGTTTTTGATTCGCAGTTGGTTGAATACCCACGGATGCAGAACCCACAGATAAGGAAGGCTGACTGTATTAAATACCATAAACACTGGCACTTTGTAAGCCTTAGCTAGGCACTCGGCACTATGCAAAGTGTTTTACATACGAGGATGAAATAATGTAATAAATAAACAGAACCCTGGAGGTACTGAGTGTGGTTCTCAGTGTTCACATGAAAAGACTGAGGGTCAGAGTGACAGTGTGATTCGCCCACAGCTGCGTAGCTTGGAGTGACCGGGCCAGGCTTGTTACAGAGCCCTGTCCCTAACCATTCTGTTCAGTTGCACTCATGTGCCAAAAATGTCTTGTGCATTTCTACCCCATTTATGAGGAACCATCAGAAAATCCAGTATAGAACACATTCTGTGAAGAACGTAAAGCTCCTGTGCTCAAGGAACTTGGAGGGTATTTGTGGAGGCATGGACAGCCAGCAAGAATGTCCCTGCCATCACAGATCACATCTGACACCAGGCTGCCAGGCCAGTGCCAAGACCGCACATCCAGGGCAGGACTGTCAGGCAGAGGCTTCCGATGAAGTCTTGTGTTTATTTTCATGCTTCCCCAGAGCATTCTCACACCAGTCACCACAGGCAGGCCCAGTATAGACATGAAAATCATCTTCTCCAGGTACACTTGTGAAATCTAAAAATTTAAGTCTTTTTTTTTTTTTCTCTTCAGACAGAGTCTTGTCCTATCATCTAGGCTGGAGTACAGTGGCACAGTCTTGACTCACTACAACCTCCACCTCCCAGGTTCAAGTGATTCTCCTCCGAGACTTAGCCTCCCAAGTAGCTGGGATTATAGGCACACGCCACCATGACCTGGCTAATTTTTGTATTTTTGGTAGAGACAGGGTTTTGCGATGTTGGTCAGGCTGATCTCGAACTCCTGACCTCAGATGATCCGCCCAACTCAGCCTCCCAAAGTGCTGGGATTACAGGCGTGAGCCACCGTGCTTGGCCAAAATTTAAGTCTTAAAAAGGAGAAAATAGGGCTGGGCACGGTGGCTCACGCCTGTAATCCCAGCACTTTGGGAGGCCGAGGCGGGTGGATCACAAGTTCAAGAGATCGAGACCATCCTGGTCAACATGGTGAAACCCCATCTCTACTAAAAATACAAAAAATTAGCTGGACACGGTGGCGTGTGCCTGTAATCCCAGCTACTCAGGAGGCTGAGGCAGGAGAATTGCCTGAACCCAGGAGGCGGAGGTCGCAGTGAGCCGAGATCGCGCCATTGCACTCCAGCCTGGGTAACAAGAGCGAAACTCTGTCTCAAAAAAAAAAAAAAAGGAGAAAATATTTTCTTTTTTTAATTCTTCAAAACCAAAAAGAAATATGTTGAATACCTCTTTGTATTTGATTTAATTTTAATATATTTAGAGCTGTGAAAATTTAGGGCAACAGTCAACAAAGTATGGCCTGCTGGCCAAATTTGGCCCACAGCCTGGGTTTGTAAATAAAGTTTTATTGGGACACAGTCATGTCCATTTGTTTATGTATTGTCTTTGGCTGATCTCATATGACCACAGGTTAGTGGTTGCAGCAGAAATCATTTGGGAGCCTAAAACAGTTGCTGTTGAACCTTTTATGGAAAAAGCGTGCTGATCTTTGATCCACAGGGAAAAAACAGGGATCCAGTTTGAGAGAAAGACCAGAGAGTTTTTCTTAAAACATGTTTAAAAGACAAAGAAAATGCTTCTAAAAAGGATTCTTTCAAGTTCTTCCCCCTCCTTCCATCCCCCTCTGATAAGCTAACTTTGGTCTCAGCCAACTCTAGAACATTATTTCCTTGCATGCAGAGCCTCTCATCCCCCTTTTTTCTGGGCCACACATGACGCAGTGACTCACAAGGAGAAGTAACAAATGGCAGGGGAAGAAGGAAGGGTCCTTCTGGCTCGGAGGTCAGGAGGGCAGTGGGCGGGCAGCCTCCCCCTGCCACTGCGGGGAGTCAGACTGGGCTCAGAACCCAGATGCGTCCCTCTTGCTACTCTCTCCTCCCCTGGCTAGCCCCTGCCCAGCCTGGGACAAGCCATAGCTGGAACTGGGGAAGGGAGTGTGGGAAAGTGGAGGGGACCTGGGAGAGATTAACAATACGTTCATGTATCTGAAGAGGGAAATTTACAAGCAGAACAAAGGGCCTTCCTCTGTTGAGACTTGGGAGGTCTACTTCCTACATCTTGAGGCGCAGGCGAGAGGGTCTCTCCCGGGCCTCTCTGGAGTGACTGGATGAGAGTTCTGCCTAGATGATGAACCCATGCCCCCTGCACCCCCTGCCACAACCACTCAAGGTCCTGAGCCAGGGCTCTGCGCTTCTCTCCCACAGCTTTTGGCTGTGGTGTTCGACACCTTCAATGACATCGAGAAACGCAAGTTCAAGTCTTTGCTGCTGCACAAGCGAACCGCCATCCAGCATGCCTACCGCCTGCTCGTCAGCCAGAGGGTAGGAGCCATGGGCCGGGGAAGGGCTGGTCCTAGTCCTCCCCTGCTTGCCCAGAGCACCCCCTAAGCATGGCCGGATGGCCAGGCCAGTGACTTTAGAAACCAGGAGCCCTGCCCGTGGGAGAATAAGCAGAGCTGGAGTGGATCTAGCGTGGGTGCTCCAAGGGAAGGGGAGTGGTCTGGGTTCCACACTGCCCTTCCCTCTCCCCCAGAGGCCCGCCGGCATCTCCTACAGGCAGTTTGAAGGCCTCATGCGCTTCTACAAGCCCCGGATGAGTGCCAGGGAACGCTATCTTACCTTCAAGGCCCTGAATCAGAACAACACACCCCTGCTCAGGTAAGAGCAGATGCCTGGTGGGGGCAGCATGGCCAGGCAAGGCATTCATGTCTAGAGGGAACTGGGGCATGTGAAGGCCCTGGAGGTGGGGAAGGCTATAGGCTTGTCAGAGACTCAGTTTTCTCCACAGAGATGGGTTTATCCATGTAGACTGGCAGACTGGGTTCATCAGGATTCCTTTTGCAAGTGACAAAAATCCAACACAAATCCCATTCAAACTGACTTGAGAAAAAAGGAGTGTATTGGCTCATGAAGCGGACTGGCCCAGCTGCTGGCCCTCGAACCCCCAGTGGGGTAGGATAGCCCCATGTGAGCCAGTGGACAGAGAAAGGTGAATACCCTTCCCCCATCCCCCACACACAGCTGGCTGAGCTGAGAGATCTCCAGGGGCAGGATTGGCCTTCCAGGCAGCTGATGGCCAAGCCCCGTCCGCAGCAGCGTGCTGTGGGCGGAGAACAAGCCCTGTTTGAGCTGAACTTGCAGCCCCCGGGTGTTGCCTGAAGGCCCCTCCTAAAAGGCGAAGTTTCCGTCCTAAGAACCTAGTGCTCCAGCAGCTGCCTCTCCAGGGCTCCGACACTGTCTGTAGTTAGTGCAGTCGGTGTAAACTGAGTGGATTATGTATTTGTAGTACCTCAGGGTCAGAGGAGATCCAAACGCCTGCAGGTAAAGGATCCCTGGCACTGTGGTGCTGGGACTCACATGGTGTTCCCTCCCTTCCTCGTATCCTCGCCCTGTAAAGGTGTCCATAGGCAGGCAGGTGAGAGAACCGAAGCTCAGGGGAACTGCTTTCTGAGTTTTTTGTCCCTTTTTATTTTGCTTATGGCAGCCTAAAGGACTTTTATGATATCTATGAAGTTGCTGCTTTGAAGTGGAAGGTGAGTGCTCCTCTAAGACCATAGAAGGAGTGGACAGACAGGTCCCCAAGTGGAGCAGTGAGCAGGGGCACTCCAAGGTCCAGCTCTCTCCCTACTAGAGCAGATCAGCCCTCAGCTTGGTCTGGTACACTTCAGGGATCACAAGTGGCCCCCAGCCCCCATATCTGCCCTTACATTTGTGATGCAGTGTCATGGTTAATAGCACCAAATCTCACTTAGACCCCATCAGTCGCTGTGTGACATCAGGCAGGTTAACAAGCCTTTCTGAGGCTTGTCTTACCTGGGAAGAGGCATAATGATAATCCCTACCGACAGAGCTGTTTTCAGGGTTATACGAAAATATTGCCTCTGCATGGCACATTATAAACAGTCGGTGCACACTGGCTGGCTGTGCTCTCGTATAGATTCCTGAAAGCTAATGTTCCCCAGTTTAGCAGGGTGAACAGGAAAGGAAGCCAGCATCCTGGCTCCAGGGCTGGGCTCTGGTCCCTGGCCCTGACACCCTCCCTCCTGGTCCTGTTGTCTGCCAGGCCAAGAAAAACAGAGAGCACTGGTTTGATGAGCTTCCCAGAACAGCGCTCCTCATCTTCAAAGGCAAGTGGGCTTGAATATGGCAGGTGCTTGCAGCTGATGTTTTCAGAGACCACAGATGAGCATCTGAGGAGCAGGTTCAGAGGGTGTGTGTGTGCGTGCGTGTGTGTGTGTGTCTGACTGAATGTCTGTGTGAAGAGAAAGTGTGATTACCCCAGCAGGGAGATAAGCATGGTAGGAAGCAGATTAGGAGAGAAATGGGTAGCTTAACCCAACCAAGACATTTGGGGAATTTTTCTTTTTTCATACAAAAGCAAAGATATTCATTGAAGAAACTTGGAAGTCAGATAATTAGAAGTAAATGGAAATTTACACCCAGAGATAACCACTGTTAATTCTCTGTTGTGTTTCCAACTCTGTGCCGTTTTTCTGTGCATTTTTAAAACAGTAGGGTGACATTATGTATTCTGTTCTGTAATCTGCCTTTTGATCCAGTATTTTTACCCTGCCCTTATGGCAGGATGTATACTTTCTTCGCGTGACCCCTTGAATAATGCTTGTGTAGTGTAAAGTTTGAAAATTTGAAATTGGGGGCTCATTTTATGTACCTGACAATTACCCCTTAGTTTCAGTCAGTTTCAGCAGTGGTCAGCAGAGCTTTGTCCTGCTCCCAGTTCCAGGTGCCCAGGCTCTCCCCAGAGCAGCTATAGTCAGTGCAGTCTTGTCCGGGGGTCTGAGCAGAAGTGTGGGTACCCCTCTTTGAGCAGGACCCTCCTTCCTTCACCTCTGGGCTAAAGATCATGCTTACCTACATGCATGAAGAATGTGGTAGGTGGCTGCACCTGCCCAGAAGGAGATAATAAAGGATTCGGTAGGGGGAACATGTGCGTAAATTTACATTTTAACGTGTCTTTTCTTCAAATAGGCATTAATATCCTTGTGAAGTCCAAGGCCTTCCAGTATTTCATGTGTAAGTGTGAAATATCTCCGCTCTAGGCCACTTTCCCTTTGCTGTTCTAGAAGTGGGAGGGGCAAGAGATTGGTCCTAGAGTTCTGTGTTTGACTTTTTACTGTGGGGAATTCTCAGCATGTATGACAATGGAGAGAACATTGCCCCGTGCATGCCTATGCCCGTCACCCATCGGTATCCTCACTGCAGCTCATCAGTCCCTTTCTAGACCTGGATTTTTTAGAAGCAACCAGAACCACAGAGTTCATTGGTTCATATATCCTGAGTTTGTTTTAATCTGTAGGTCCTTCTTCCTCCCTCATGCAATATATAGGTGAGGAAGCAGGATTTGTGTTTTGTGTGTTCCTCTGTTGCCTTTTCCTGGAACTTGGTAGTTATATCTAGAGCCATGCTGTACAGTGTGGAAGCTACTGGCCACATGTGGCTATTTACACTTAAGCTAATTAAAATGAAAAATTCAGCTTAACAGTCACATTTCAAGTGCTTAATAGCCACAAATGGCTAATAACTACCAGTTGGATGGTTCAGATAAGAAACTTCATTGTCACAGAAAATTCCCTTGGACAGTACTAACCTAGATGCTTGATCCGATTCAGTCTTTCCAAGGAACTTGGGTTCCTTTTAGTGGGAAACGGTGTTAAAGACACAATTCGAGGTGCTGGGTGCCCATTGCTTGGGTAGTTGGTCATTGTTTCTTTTTTAAAGATAAACTATTGTGAGTCCATGCTGATAATTCACATTCAGGTCTACAGGGATTTAAATGAAAGATGGAGAATCTAGATGTGTAAGATTGATGAAATCAGTCTTACACATCTAGATTCTCCATCTTTTTTTTTTTTTTTTTTGGAGACAGTCTCATTCTGTTGCCCAGGCTGGTACAATCTCAGCTCACTGCAACCTCTGCCTCCAGGTTCTAAGTGATTCTCCTGTCTCAGCCTCCTGAGTAGCTGGGATTACAGGTGCATGCCACCACATCTGGCTCTATTTGCATTTTCAGTAGAGATGTGATTTCACCATGTTTGCCATGCCAGTCTCGAACTCCTGACCTGAGGTGATCCACCTGCCTTGGCCTCCCAAAGTGCTGGGATTACAGGCCTGAGCCACCATGCCCGGCCTAGATTCGCAGTCTTAAAATCCAGCTTATCTTTGAAGATAATCAGACACCAACAAACATAAAAAATAAATATCCAGGTTCCCAACTACACTGGCAGAGTTATTCATTTGCTTTACGTCACAGTCCCAGAATAACAATTGCAACGCAATCCCAATGTTATAATTACTAGAAACCTCAGTCCAGGGATGTACATTGAGATTACTGTGGATTCTTTTTTAGACAAGGGCTTAATCTGGCACCGCAATTTGGCACAGCCATGGTTCACTGCAGCCTCGAGCTCCCAGGCTCACTCCAACCTTCCACTGCAGTCTTCTGAGTAGCTGGGACCACAGGTGCCCACCACCACATCCAGCTGATTGTTTTATTTTTGTAGAGATGGGATATCCTCATGTTGCCCAGGCTGGTCTCGAACTCCTGGCCTCAAGCCGTTCTCCTTCCTTGGCCTCCCAAAATGTTGGGATTATAGATGTGAGCCCTGTGCCTGGCCTTGTGTTTTAAGGTCACCTGGAATAGTTCCTCTCCATGTGGACATGTCACTAACTGGATACAGATTTGGATTTCTTTATGCCATATTATTTGTTATTTTTAGGGGATCGCTTTTGGCATTTAATTTTGTTTTATGGCCAGGTGTGGTGGTTCAGACCTAAAATCCCAGCACTTCGGGAGGCCAAGGCTGGTGGATCACTTGAGCCCAAGAGTTTGAGACCAACCTTGGGAACATGGTGAGACCGCCATCTCTACAAAAAATACAAAAAGAACCTGAGCCTGGGGAGGTTCAGGCTATAGTGAGCTGTGATTGCACCACTGCACTCCAGCCTGGGCAACAGAGTGAGACCCTATCTCAAGGACAAAACCCAAATTTTGTTTCATAATTATGTAAATTAGGGCTGGGCATGGTGGCTCATGCCTGTAATCCCAGCATTTTGGGAGGCTGAGGTCGGCAGATCACTTGAGGTCCAGAGTTTGAGACCAGCCTGAGCAACATGGTGAAACCCCATCTCTACCAAAAATAGAAAAAATTAGCCATGCATGCCTGTGGTTCCAGCTACTTGGGAGGCTGAGGCGGGAGGATCACTTGATCCTGAGAGGCAGAGGCTGCACTGAGTTGTGATGATGCCACTACACTCCAGCCTGGGTAACAGTGAGACTTCATCTCAAGAAAAAGGAAAAAAAATTATGTAAAATACTTATACAGGTTCCAAGTCGGATCTACCAAAAGAAGTATATTCAAGGAAATTCAGTTTATATCCCATCACTTCCTACGGTGGATAACTTTTATTTATGGCTTATCCTTTCATTACTTAAAACCTGTAAGTTGGATACATATTAATATCTCTGTCTTTCACAACGCATATTTTATGCACTTTTTTCTGCCACCTGGGTTTTTGCAGTTAACAATATGCCCTGGAGACCAATTCATAGTAATATGTAGAAATGAGGCTCATGGTGGCTCATGCCTGTAATTCCAGGACTTTGGAAGGCAGAGGCAGGCAGATTGCTTGAGCCCAGGGGTTCAAAACCAGCCTGGGCAATGTAGCAAACCCCATCTCTACAAAAAAAAAACACACAAAAATTAGCAGGCGTGGTGGTGTGCACCTGTGTTCCTAGCTACTCAGGAAGCCAAGGTGGGAGGATTGCTTGAACCCAGGAGGTGGAGGTTGCAATGAGCCAAGATCATGCCTGGGTTACAGTAAAACCCTGTTTCAAAAAAAAAAGGAATATGTGGAAATGTACCTCATTTCTTTTATATTTTCCTCTCTTAGAGGTCTTGCTCTGTCACCCGAGCCAGAGTGCAGTGGCACAAGCATAGCTAACTGCAACCTTGGCCTCCTGGGCTCAAACGGTCCTCCCACCTCAGCCTCCTGAGTAGCTGGGTCCATAGCTGTGCACTACCACACCTGGATAGTTATTTTTTCGTAGAGACATGGTCTCCCTGTGTTGCCCAGGCTGGTTTCAAACCCCTGGGCTCAAGCAGTCCACCTGCATCAGCCTTCCAAAGTGCTGTTGTTACAGGTGTGAGCCACTGTACCCAGCCTGTTTCTTTTTTATGGTTAAAGTATGCCACTTTATGTATGAATCATAGTCTGTTTAACCAGTCCCCTATTGATGTGTCATTGAGATTGTTGCCAGTGTTTTGCTGTCACAAATAGTGCTGTAGTCTACAGCTTTCAGATACATCTTCTATTTTTGCTAGTGCATCATTGGAATGGTTTCTGAGAAGTGGGATTGCTAGGCAGATGGCCAAATGCATATGCAGTTTTGCTAAAGAGTTCATGCAATTATTTTAAAATTAGAAGTCTCTAGGGGAGGCCAGATGCGGTGGCTCATGCCTGTAATCCCAGCACTTTGTGAGGCTGAGGCAGGTGGATCACCTGAGGTCAGGAGTTCAAGACCAGCATAGTGAAACCCTATCCTACTAAAAATACAAAAAATTAGTTAGGTGTGGTGGTGTGCACCTATAACCCCAGCTACTCTGGAGGCTGAAGCAGGATAATCACTTGAACCAGGAGGCAGAGGTTGTAGTGAGCCAAGATCGCACCATCGCACTCCAACCTGGGCGACAAGAGCAAAAAACTCCATCTAAAAACAAAAGTCTCTAGGGGAAAACAAATGGTTTCAATACTTGAATTCCTTGTACACTGTTCATCTTCTACACCCATTTGGAATAATCCCTATATCATAACTGGTCTTTATATAGTGATGGAGTGTTTTTAGAAATTCATAGCAGTTTCTAGGTGAAAATACTGGTTCATTTAGCTCCCTTGGTAAGAGCACTGAGCAGAAGATGTTCCCTATCAAATGGGTGTGTGGAGCAGCCCTATTCTCCCCAACCCTAGAGCTCTAGGAAGTTAACCAGGGACCGCAGCTGTGACCTGCACATTTCTAAGCCCACCTGTTATTTCTCTGTCTTTTACGGGCCTGTGTATTTCAGACTTGGTGGTGGCAGTCAATGGCGTCTGGATCCTCGTGGAGACATTCATGCTGAAAGGTGAGCCCCCGCTTGGGGACTGGCCATGTCCTGGCTGGCACAGCCGGCTTGCCCGTGAGCTGCTACCTCCCTGTCTTACAGGTGGGAACTTCTTTTCCAAGCACGTGCCCTGGAGTTACCTCGTCTTTCTTACCAGTAAGTTTCTAATGTGGCTTTGCTGGGCTGCTTGTTCTAAACATTGTCTGGGAGAACTTTCATTCAGTATAGAACCTCATGGTTCTTTAAAACAGGAAGCTATAAAGAGACAGAGTAATTAGTCTAATTCCATCTTGTCCCTTTTTAAAACCCTTTCATGGTTGTCCACTGCCTTCTGGATGGAGTCCAGATCCCAGGCGTGTGTGGCCCTCCACTCGGCTCTTCAGCCCCGCTGCTTGCCAGCACCGCGTCCCTCCCTGCATGCTGTTGCCCTCCTCAGCAGCCTCCGCTCCCTGCTGCTCTCGCCTGCCTCTGGGCTGTGCACAGGGGTTTCCGATGCCTGGTGGTGTCTCCCTCTGGCCTCTGCCTGACTCTCCTGCCCTTTCTATCAAGTGTTGTCATTCCCTGTTGGCATCTTTCCTCCCACTGCATTGATAAGTTCTGTGCCCCCATGTGCTGGAGTACAACGATTGCTCAGGGTTGTCCTGCACTGGTCACTGTTGCACACCCAGTATCCAGTGCGAGGCCCAAGATGGAAGGGGTGGTCAAGACACACCTGTTGTGTGGACAGATGGTTAGCTGGGCCCTGCCTGGAGACGGGGAGGGAGGATTTCTCTCTCATTTTTTTTGGCAGGATCTTTCTCTGTCACCCAGGCTGGAGTGCAGTGGTGTGATCATGGCTCACTGCAGCCTCAACCTCCCAGGCTCAAGGGATCCTGAGTAGTCTCAGCCTCCCAAGTAGCTAGGATTACAGGCACACAAAGCCACCACGCCCTGCCAATTTCTGTATTTTTTGCAGAGATAGGGTCTATTCTGTTGCCCAGGCTGGTCTCCAACTCCTGGGCTCAAGGGATCCTCCTGTCTTGGCCTCCCAAAGTGCTGGGTTGACAGGTGTGAATCACTACACCTGGCCAGTTTCTCTTAAGCAGATTGCACAATTGGTCACTATCTGGGCCCTCCCCTGGAGCACCTGCTCTCACGGTGGGACATGAGTGAGGCCTGGGCTCAGCCTGGAGGGCATGTGGCCAGCAGGGAGGCTACAGACTGCAGAGGAACCACAAAGAGGAGATGGAGCAAGGGGGAGGATGTGGCGGGGCTGCTGCCGATGGCCTCCTTCTGTCCGCAGTCTATGGGGTGGAGCTATTCCTGAAGGTCGCCGGCCTGGGCCCTGTGGAGTACCTGTCCTCCGGATGGAACCTGTGAGTGGACAGCATGTTTCTCACCCAAAGCGGAGACTCTGAGAATGGCCACAGACCCTTCTCTGCACACCCCAATGTCCAGGCCGTTTCTGGAATTGTGGAGGGAAGGTCTGAGGACGGGCCAAGCCCCGTGTCTCTCTCCTGTAGTCCTGCCCAAGGCTCAGCAACTCTCCAGGGTCAGGCCTTTGTCTGAAGCCTCTCACACCCCCCATGCCCGTCCTGGAAATGGCCTCTTGAGGTGCCGCAGGCTGGCCTGCTCTTTCTGAGTCATTAATCTTTTTTCGCTTCCATAAAAAGCACAATGCCCACAAAGAAGAATGTTCCCCTGCCTCCCCTGATCAACAGTGATGAGGTTCACATGCCCCTCTCCCTGTTCCACAGAGCGGGAGGTCACTTTCCTGCCCTGTTAAAGCTAACCAGCCTGTGAAGTCAGGCTGCACTCATGAGGTCTTGGGCCCTGAGGGTGAGCAGGTTAACACACCCTGGGAGGAGCTGACAGCACACGTGTGGGCCCTGTGTGTCTGGAGAGGAGAGAGGGTCCTCTGGCTTGGGCAGGGTGAGCTGTTCGGGGAATCTGCTCTCTTCCCTCAAAAAGTTCCTTGGAGTCGGGCTGGTCCGCGGTGTGTAACCAGATGTCTGTTGAGCGGAAGACGAGGCCTATCTCCAGGGCTTCAGAGGCCAGGCTTCTTTCCTCCCTGTTGTCAGACCAGCAGGGGGCCCTTTCGGGGGGTTCCTGGGCATTTCTGGCCCTGAGCGCTGAGGCCTGACCCTCAAGACGTGTTCTGGGACATTGCCTGGCCACCTTGAAACCCTAGGGATGGCAGGAAGTTCTTCCTGCAGCCGGCCAGGGTCTGTTGGTGTTGCTGTGTCTGGGCTCCGTGGGAGGGTGGCTGTGCACAGGGCCAGGGAGGGGAGCAGGTGCAGGGAGGCTCAGGGCCATGGGGTGGACACGCTCGGCTTCTCCCCTCCTGCAGGTTCGACTTCTCCGTGACGGTGTTTGCCTTCCTGGGACTGCTGGCGCTGGCCCTCAACATGGAGCCCTTCTATTTCATCGTGGTCCTGCGCCCCCTCCAGCTGCTGAGGTGATGGGGCAGGGCAGGGCTGGAGATGGAGACGGAGAAATAGTAGGAGGATGGGAATGCCCCAGGATTGGTCTGGGAAGTGACCCAGAACGGGCCAGAAGGCTCACAAGCCAGAGTCACAGATGTCACCCCCTGCAGAAGCACCATGGGGTCACCATCCCCACCTCTGAGGGCGTGCAGGCTGCCTGTGCCCCTCACCTCACTGTACCAGGCGCCTCTGGGCAGAGAAACCCAGCCCATGACTCATGTTCACCCCACCCAAGGTGGCATTGCACTGGCCACAGGAGCCCATGTACTGAGTCACAGATCACAGAGCTATGGTCTGAGGGTTGGAGGGGCCTTTCAGGGGCCCATCATGCTTCTCTGGCTCAGCCTCTTGTGGAGAAAAACCCTTGTGTGGGTCTCACTGATTTCCCAGGGACACTGAAGGAAGTGCCAGGTGAGCCTGCCCCACTGACGGTGTCTCTTCCTTTTTTTTTTTTTTTTTTTGAGATGGAGTCTTGCTCTGTCGCCCAGGCTGGAGTGCAATGGCACGATCTCACTGTAACCTCTGCCTCCTGGGTTCAAATGATTCTCCTGCCTCAGCCTCCTGAGTAGCTGGGATTACAGGTGTCCGCCACCACAGCCAGCTAATTTTTTTTTTGTATTTTTAGTAGAGATAGGGTTTCACTATGTTGGCCAGGCTGGTCTCAAACTCCTGACCTTGGGATCTACCCACCTTGGCTTCCCAAAGTGCTGGGATTACAGGCGTGAGCCACCCTGCTTGGCTGATGGTGTCTCTTCCTAATGAGGGCTCCCGAAGTCCTGTGCACTCAGAGCCTGGGTTTGCTTCTTGACCCTCCAGCCTCAACCATATTCATGTCCATTGCCCTGTCCTCTCCCTAGGAGGAGAGGGGACACGTGGGATAGGCGCTAGGAGGGGTGGTAGCATCTATGGAGGAGAAGCCTCCCCGTTGGCATGTGGGGGTCGCCTGGAGCTGGGCCTGAGTATCCATGTTCCTCCTACCCTCTGCCACCCTTCTTCGCCAGTGGGCTCCCCTGCGCCAGCTCCCCAGGGAACATGGGCTTGTCCTCCCTCGGTCCCAGGAGCAAGGTCTTGCTCCTGTCTGAGCCTGCAGCTCTACTGGGAGGAGACATGGCCTGGTCCTGCTCCTTTTTGTGGAAGGGCCCCACCCAGCCGGTGTCCTAGGGCTGCCATCGTCCCTTCCCTCATGCATGAGTCATCTGAGCCAAGCTCAGGGCTGGTGGCGCCCAGGGGAACAGACACAGGTGGAGGGGAGGTCCTCGCCTGTCTTCACCCTGAGGCGTGTGGAGGGCAGGGCTGGCAAGGGATTCTGAGGTGGGGGGGCTGAGGCGTGCGCCTGTGTATGGAGGTGACGGGTGTCCTCTTCATTCAGGTTGTTTAAGTTGAAAGAGCGCTACCGCAATGTGCTAGACACCATGTTTGAGCTTCTGCCCCGGATGGCCAGGTACTGCCAGCCCCCAACCCAGCCCACAGGTCCAGGTGCCGTGTGGCAGTGCCCCGTGGGGGCGGGAGCCGAGTAGCAGTTGGGGGCAAGGAGTTCCACAGAGGACTGGAATCGGGGTCCTGACGGGGCTGCAAGGAGCTGGGAACCCTGACCACCACAGGTCTCCTGGGCACCAACATTTTCTCCACTGACCTGTCTGACATATTTAGTAGGGAGGGCAGGGAGCTGTCAACTCACTTACTGCCTGTGTCTACATTCACAGGTAAGGGGTCACCTGTGAGTCTACCTTCACAGGTAAGGGGTGAATCTCTGGGAAAGGGGCATCTGTTCCTAGAGTCCTGACTTGAGCTGTTTTTCACCCCAGAGCTGCCCCACGAGGCCCCTTCCCTGCAGGCACTTTCCAGCTGGTGAACCGACAGGGGGCGTGGCCCTGCAGTCAGCCCTGGGGTCCGAAGAGGCTGGGGCTGCGGAGGAGCCATTCCCTCCTGCCGGCCTCGCGTCACCCTGCCCCTGTCGCCCCACAGCCTGGGCCTCACCCTGCTCATCTTTTACTATTCCTTCGCCATCGTGGGCATGGAGTTCTTCTGCGGAATCCTCTTCCCCAACTGCTGCAAGTGAGTAGGCGGTGGCCGGAGGCACCTAGCCCCAGGCAGCCTGCATTTCCAGGGCAGAGGGCTGGCCAGGGACTGAATTGGTGTCCTTGTGGCCTTGTGGTCCTTGGGGTTGCTCCTCTCTAAGCAGCCACCTTGCTTTGCTTTCAGGGCTTAGTTGAGTGTAGTGAGCTACACGAGGGACCTGGACTTGGGGTCCCTGTTTTCCCATCCCCCCAGGTAGGGTTGGGAGCCATCAGCTCATCCTCTGCCAAGGGCTGGAGGTCACCCCTAAAGTAGCCTGCGTCCCAAGGTCAAGTCCCATGGCTTCCTCCCACTTCTCTCCTGGAGTGGCTGGGGACCTGGGCCAAGACTAGTCTTCTAGGGACATGTGCAGGAAGGTCATCGAGCTCAGAGATGGAGAGCAGAGAGTGAAGTCTCGCATGAGCACTCCCTTTCTCCTAAGCCGCCATAGTGAAATCACTGCACCGCCATTCATTCATTCTCAATTCAGAGTTCGCTGACATTTGGTCTTTGTGGCCTCAAGCACCGATGAAGAAACAGTTTTACAAAGACACTGGTAGCTTGGAGACCCAGTTTGAGTGTCAAGCTTGGTCTGGAACCAGAAGCCTGTAGCTGTGGGTCCCAGGCTTTTGAGTATATCGCAGTCACCAAGGAGCTTAGTGCAAGCTCCAGACTTCACCTGTGCGTCTGATGTGCGCGTGTGGGAGGAGGCTCCCTGGTGGCCTGAGCACTGGACTTTTATAAACGTTAGCATGGATATTAACAGAACAGTCATAAAGGATTGGAAGGAAAGTGGCAAATACGAGCTCCTCAAAACAGGCTGGAGTGCAATGATGCAATCTCACTGCAGCCTCCACCTCCTGGGTTCAAACAATTCTCACACAGGACCAACCTTTTCAAATACTTGCTCAGGCCAAGTATCAGGGAGCCCCAGTAGGGAATTCCTTCCCTGGGGCTGTGGCCTGGTGCCCAGACTCAAGAGCAGATCCTAGACAGGGCAGGTGCAGAGGAGGCCCTTGCCTCTCCTCTGTTCCTGGCAGGCAGCGGTGAGAGAGAAGGCTGCACCTGCAGCAGAGAACTGCTAGGTGACAGGTGACAGAGGTGCCTGGGGCTCCCACCAAGCCCAGCAGGCAGGAGTGACCAAGGGCCTTCCTCTAGCAGGGCCCAGGCATGAGGTGGAGAGGGTTAGGCAGGAAAGCAGGCTGCAGGCAGCACAGGAGGATCCTGGGCCAGACCTCAGTTTGTTTCAGAGTTCTGACCTCTCTGGAGGTGACCAATCGCCTTGTGACCGTCCCTCCTTTCTCCCTTGTGCTCTGGCCAGCACGAGTACAGTGGCAGATGCCTACCGCTGGCGCAACCACACCGTGGGCAACAGGACGGTGGTGGAGGAAGGCTACTACTATCTCAATAATTTTGACAACATCCTCAACAGCTTTGGTGAGTGGGAAAAATCACAGGGCACATTCCCTGGGAACCCCACCCTTGTCACCACGGGTCCCAGAGGTGATGTAGCGAGTGTCTGGGCCTCCCCCTCCAGCACCAAGGGCCACACTTTCTGGCGCCTCCCTGGCCCAGGTGGAGGGTGTGGTCTGCCCAGCCTTGGCAGTGCAGGCCAGGCCGGATCCCGGAGCGCACTCAGCTGCCCACTTCCACTCCTTTCCCTGATACCTTCTCAGTATTGGAGAAGAGCTGTACGCCTTAGCTGGGTGGGGTCCCCTTGTCACAGTGCCACTCACAGGGTGGGACCCAGCCACACCAATGTTGCTGCAGCTGCACTGCCCCCCGGCTCAGGCTGCACACGGCCCTGTGCCCACCCCCATGAAGAGGAGAACACAACCACACAGCCTCTCTAGAAAAAGGGCGTGCCCCCATGACACCCCAGATCTGCACCCAGTGATATCCGGATGGGTCTGGTGTGCACAGTAGAAGGTGTGCCCTCTTGGGGCCAAGCGCAATGGCAGAGCTCCCTGTGGAGCCAGCGCCCCACAAGGGCCTTGCCCGGTCCTTCCTGGAGCTCACAGCCCAAGTGGGCATATGATGACCCCTTCGTCTTAGCACATGGCACCCGGGATAGGTGACAAGAGGCCGCTCAAAGTTCAGTTTGAAGTGGGGTCTCATCAGGATGCTGCTTTCTCCCTTCCCTTGGCAGTGACCCTGTTCGAGCTCACAGTGGTCAACAACTGGTACATCATCATGGTAAGAGCTTGGGCAGCTTTGGGGGTATCCTCCCGCCAGCCCTGGGTCTGGCCCTGGGTCTCCCCTCACCCAGGGTATATCGTTCTTCCTGTACCCTGCAGGGCTGGGGGTCTTCAGTCATGCTGCGTTGGTGTTCTGTGGGGAGGCCACAGTATGGCTGGACCCCAGCAGCCACCCTCCCAGCTTTGGCAGACTTGGCTGCCACTCCCATCTCTGTGCATGTTCCCAGCAGCCAGGAGATGCCACTTAGACTCTGGGTCTCTGTCCCATCTACCCCACTGTAGAGATGACTTCTCCCTCTAGCGACGATACAGGGGTCATTGCCGCTCTCTATTCCATTCCTTAAACTATCCCAACTCCCAGCCCTACTGGGATGAAGGCTGCCATGGTTCTGGATCCAGCTGTCCAGGGGAGCAGTTGGGGCTTCTTCAGCAGTCAAAAATTAGTCAGGAATTAGTGTTAGACCCAGAGGGGCGAGCTCCCTCTCCTCCGTCTCTCACAACCAGCCACAAATCAGGGTGGGGTCTGTGAAGAGCTGGGGAGCCTGGCTCCAGGCCAGGGCCATGGGGCAGCCTGTGCAGACAGGGACCTGCCCTGCTGGCATGGGTCCCCTCACTGGCGGCTCCATTGGTCTCCAGGAAGGTGTCACCTCTCAGACCTCCCACTGGAGCCGCCTCTACTTCATGACCTTTTACATCGTGACCATGGTATGTCCCAGGCCCCAGAACACTCTTTGCCCTTCGTCTTCCATGTCACCAGCTGTTCCTACTCCTCAGGCTGCAGCATCAGGGAGTGGGGCTGGGTCGCATCTGGCCGGGCTCTGTTGGGGGTGGGCCATGCAGCCACAGACACCCACCCGCCGTCCTCCCCTGTCTCTGCCCCTCCCTCCCTATCCCTGGCCAGGTGGTGATGACGATCATTGTCGCCTTCATCCTCGAGGCCTTCGTCTTCCGAATGAACTACAGCCGCAAGAACCAGGACTCAGAAGGTCTGTGCCAGCATGACACCTTGGGCGTTTGTCTGCCGCCCACCCAGCTATCTATCTGGGTGGCCTTCTAGCCAGCCATCAGGCTGTCCTTTTTCAGCTGTCTGGTTGTCCAGCTTATCTGTCTGGCTTGTCTTTCTAGGTATTTGCATTGATTTTCAAATAGTTAATGTCAGAAAACACAGTCGGTCTAACTTTAAAAACAGTGATGTCATAGTAGGAGAAGAATCAAGTGGTAGAGAAAGGCGATGTGGTGGCTGCAGCCCGTGTCCTGCCCTTCCCTTCCCATCCTCCAGAGGCATCTCCCTCTGAGCTATTTCTGATTTTAGTCGTCTCCACGTTTCTCAGTAATAGGCTCACACTATGGTTCTTGATTTAAATGGTGTGAATATTGTTCACGGCACCGGCAAACTGTATTCCTGCTGCAGCTGGATGGTGCCGACTTTAGCGACTGCCTCACTCCTCCCAGATTGCAGTTTTCTGTGTACTGATCCTCCCCTCTTCCCAAATTCTCCATCAAAACTGTCCCCACTGGATCACTCGAACTCAGGAGGTCAAGGCTGCAGCGAACCATGATCACACCATTGCACTCCAGCCCGGGCAGAGTGAGACCCTGTCTCGTCTTTTTTTTTTTTTTTTTTTTTTTTGAGATGGAGTCTCCCTCTATCTCCCAGGCTGATGAGCAATGGCGTGATCTCAGCTAATTGCACCCTCCGCCTCCCGGGTTCAAGTGATTCTCCTGCCTCAGCCTCCCGAGTAGCTGGGATTACAGGCACCCGCCACCATGGCTGATTCTTGTGTTTTTAGTAGAATGGGTTTTTGCCATGTTAACCAGGCTGGTCTCAAACTCTGACCTCATGATCCGCCCGCCTCAGCCTCCCAAGTGCTGGGATTGGCCACCACGCCCAGCCTGAGATCTTGTCTCCTAAACAGAAAACCCTGTGCCCACGCCTGTTATACTCCTCCTCAGATCTCTGTGGTATCAGACCATCTTGCCATTTTCTTTGCTTGGAGGCTCCTTCCTGAAGCCCTGTGGTCCTGTAAGCTGCCGGCTAGACCTGCGCTCCTGACGTCACAGCAGAGGGAGGGGAAGGGAAGAGGGCCGAGTCAGAGAACAGGACACCAGTGCAGTGTCGGCCTAGAGAGGGAAACTTAAGACACCCTGCGGAGGGGCGCAAGGAGGATAGTTGAACGAGACCCAGCCAGGTTGGCAGCTTCAGCCCCAGGGCCTTCCCACAACCCGCCCTCCCTCCCTGCAGTGGATGGTGGCATCACCCTTGAGAAGGAAATCTCCAAAGAAGAGCTGGTTGCTGTCCTGGAGCTCTACCGGGAGGCACGGGGCGCCTCCTCTGACGTCACCCGGCTGCTGGAGACCCTCTCCCAGATGGAGAGATACCAGGTGAGAAGGCCAGGCCCCAGTCTAAAGGAGGGAGGTGGGAGCGTGCTGTAATCCCTCCCCTCAGATGCTGGTAACATCTTGAGTGACACAGTTGCAAAAGCCAGAGAAGTGGGAGAGGCCAACTGTGGCACCAGGGGTGGGTCCTGAGCATCTGCAGCTGAGCCCTGCAGCCTCTGGTCTTCCTTAGCAACATTCCATGGTGTTTCTGGGACGGCGATCAAGGACCAAGAGCGACCTGAGCCTGAAGATGTACCAGGAAGAGATCCAGGTAGGAGCATGGCTGACTGTGCTGTGAGTCCTTCCCCAGCTTCGTCCTGGAAGGGGCAGGGAGCTGCTCTCCGGGCCTCTGAGTAGAGGAGGAAGGCTGGTGGAGAGATGTGGCTCATCCATCGGGACCACTGCTGGGGTTGTGTGGGACCTGGGCAGGGCCACTCAGCCTTGAACCCTGGACTGGCTCACAGTAGAGGCAGCTCTCCCATCTGCCTGCTGCCATGTCCCTGCCCCTTAGGAATTCTCCAGAACCTCTCCATCCCTTTTCTAAGTCCGAGCTGCAAACTCAAACTTGTGTAGCAAGAAACATAGCGAGCATAAAGGAAAGAGCAGAGACAGTTGTGAACTGGCAAGGATGTCCTGTCCAAAGGGGCCGGCCTCTTCCCAGTTCCAGCGAGGTTGCCCAATAGGAAGAAAGCCTCACTGTGCTCAAGCTGCTTGGTGGCAGTTTGTTTTGAGATAGAGTCACTGTCTCCCAGGCTGGAGTGCAGTGGTGTGATCTCAGTTCACTGCAACCTCTGCCTCCTGGGTTCAAGCGATTCTTCTGCCTCAGCCTCCTGAGTAGCGGGGATTACAGGTGCACAGAACCACGCCCGGCTAAATTTTGCATTTTTAGTAGAGACAGGATTTTGCTATGTTGGCCAGGCTGGTCTCAAACTCCTGATATCAAGTGATCCGCCTGCCTTGACCTCGCAAAGTACTGGGATTACAGATGTAAGCCACTGTGCCTGGCCTGCCTTTTCTTAAAGTAGAAGCCAGAGGTTATAATCATGGCCTTAGATGGGTAGACTGTTTGACATTTCCAGAATGCCTTCACATTCCTGTTGGAGGGCGAAGGTTAGGTGAGGCATTCAGCACGATGCAGTTCTGAGCCTTGATGTCTCAGGTGTGAAACAGGGACCCAGTTCCTGCCAAGCTTAAAAGGGGTCACCCAGGGGGACCCTTTCGTGAAGGACAAAAGGTTATGCTCATAAACAAGAGACGAGGGTTGTTCCTGCCTGGGCCTGTTAGAGAGCTGTGATGCACCAGCCTGCAGACACTAGGGGAAGATTTCATTGTCATTTTTGCTTCTGGGGCCATATTCAAAATTCTCAGCATTTCTGAGCCTGTGATGGGGGAGTTTCAGTACCAGCTGGATGAGGCTGGCAGCCCTGCCCCCTCCAGCCTGGATGCTGTTGGCTGTGTGACCCTGCAGCTCGATGACCTTGTGGGGTGGGTGGGGCAGGGGGTGGGGTGCAGACCTCAGTGCCCCCTCTGCTCTCTGCTCCAGGAGTGGTATGAGGAGCATGCCAGGGAGCAGGAGCAACAGCGACAGCTCAGCAGCAGCGCAGCGTCCGCCACCCAGCAGCCCCCAGGCAGCCGGCAGCGCTCCCAGACCGTCACCTAGCCCAGCACCCGAAAGCCGTCTCTTCTATGCAATAACACAATCGTATTACTCTACTTCGACGTCCAGAACTGCGGCGTGTGTACACATACTCATGTATATGCAAATATTTATACAGAGGAAGAAAGCAGACAGACGAGAGGGGGCTTGGTTTATAACCACCTTGCCCTGTTTTCCTTAACTCCACAAGCCAGTTTGGTGAGGGGTGGGGTGCGGCCTCTAGGTCTGAGCTGTTCCTGCTGTGGAAGGCTCCAGAACCCCCTTCCCAAGGAGACCCCTCACCCCTCAGTTGACTCTGCGGGGCTTGCCTCCCACATGGGCCAGACTCCATCGGCCATGTCCAAAGCTGTCAGTGCTGCTGTTTCAGGCTCACGTCTCTCCGACCTGATGGCATCCCTGCCCCTGCCCCTGCTGCCTGCAGCCCATGCCACAGGTTCCTGTGTCTTTAGGGACAGAACCACTTAGGAAGGAAAGAACCCCCAGTCTCCAGGGTAGTATTTCAATGTATATGATAATGTCATGGAACGCTTCTTCGAGGACCAGTGCCCAGGACCTAATGGAAAGAGGAACTGGGGTGATTTTGCCCCTGTGGCCAAAGCTCAGCTAGCCAGTGCCAGGCGGCAGCAGGTTACACTGAGTGATCTCCTCCCTCGGCTCTACAGGCTAACCCTCTCCCAGTCTTCTCTGGCTTAACCCTTGTTGGCGAAAATCCTTCCACAGTGGCCTGAGGGATGCAGACCCCAGAGGAAGGGGCATGAGGCAGAAGGTGGGGCTGACGCCTGTAAGCCAGTCAGCTTCCTGGAATGGGCTCTCTTGACCAAATCCCTTTTGCGATTTACCCATTCAAGCAAAACGACATTTTGGTGCATCAAGGACTGTGCTAAAGCTGGTAGCAGGTCCTTCACACATGTGCACTAGAAATGGGAGCGACCAGCAGAGATGCTCCCTGTGGGACGCAGCAGCTCCATGGCCCCGGCCCAGCTCCCAGCTGCCTCCCTCCCTGCCTCTGCTCACCCCAGAGATTTCCGTAGCAGGAGTGGTTGGTGCAGAAGTAGGTTTGGATGAACTCTGTTAACATCCACCACTCCTCCCTGCCACGGCACCTTTTGGGAGCTCTGTAGGACATCCGAGCATGGTGGAGGTAGGAGGGTTGCCAGCTGCGGTGACAGGTGGTGGCCACAGAGGCAGAGTCAGTGCAGAGGCCGCTTTGGTTCTGCTTCCCTGGAGCACAGCACAGGTTCCACAGCAGGAGCCGCAGCAGCAGGATGGAGGGTGCAGGGGAGGGACACGCGTGCACTGTGGGGTGTTCTGGGCCACAGGTGGATGCAGGCTCCCTCTGGCCTCGTTCTTTTCCCAGCCACAAAATGGGCAGGGTGGGGTCTGACCCCAGGGAGCAGTGCCTGGTCCCCCAACCCCTGCTCCCTACCACCTCCAAGACCAAGCCAGGTCCCATAGCCAACACGGTCTGGTTCTCCCCTTCACGGAGTTAGTCCAGTGGTTGGTGTTTGTTTTTAAAGCACAGCCCTATGGGAAAACAGCGAATCATTGAGAATCACTGTGATTCCTCTGGGAGTCAGACTGGCTTTGTCCTCTTCCTCTCTGGAGGGCCATGGGCCATCACCGGGAGCTCCACATTGAGCCCCAGGCCAGAACCCCTCCCTTTCGCAGAGAGGGAACTTTATTGAACAATTGGGTGCCTTTTAGCTTTTGTGTGTTGAAATGGGCATTTTGGAAGCAAGGGTCAGGGGACAGCTTCTAAAGGTGTGAGTCTCTGACCTTAGCATCTGGGCCTCAGGCTTGGGCCCTTCTGTCCCAGGGGTAGAAACCTGGAGGGGCTAGCAGCACCCTGGGGTCCGCCCAGGGGAGTTGAGACCCCCAGGTGGGAGGGTCTATTCCAGGAGGAGTGGCATCTCTGCCCTGTTCAGAGCAAGTTAGTGCATCCATCCTCCCAACCCTGTCCTGAGAAAGGACCTGGTTTTGGCCAGGACCCGACAAATACCCAATGGTAGCAGTGTCAACAGGCCAGAGTCCAGCCAGGGTTGGTGGCCTTGTCATTGAGGCTAGGGACAGCTATCCCCGGGTTACCCCTGGCCCCCCACAAGCAGGGAGCGGGGGTCTCCCACAGACCGTGAGCTCTGAGGGCCCTGGGATGTGATCTAGCTTAGATGCCCTCTCATCCCTGATGTCACAGTTGAGTGCACCCAAATGACACTCATGGCGCTGGGGCCTCAGCCTGGCGGTGGCAGCAATGGCACTGTGCCCTCCCCAGCTCCTTGCTTCCCCTCGCACAGCCCCAGCCTTACTCCACCATGCGGACAATCATTTTGTACGGATCATGGGAGCAATGCTGTACGGTTTTGTACATTAGTGATTTGTTACCTAGAAAACCCAGTGTCTCTGGATTTCTGGCATATTAATAAAAGAGCCTCTGCTTTGTAAACGTGGCTGCTGCCTCTTGACTTCCATGGCTTCGGGTATTGTGCAGAGAGTGGCTCCATCCAAGGCCATGGCCATTCCGGATCCCGCCTCAGCCCCGCCCTGAGCCCTGCCCTGGGATCAGCCACTCACCAGTGGCCCCGGGTGAAGAAGAACTGGTAAAAGTTGGGTGTATCATTTTCTCTACATTTGAAATTTTTAATTATTTTTTTATTTGAAAAAAAGTTTTATTTTTTTCTTTCCCAGCATAAGGCAGTTGCAAACCTAAGAACTGCTTATTTCAGCAACATAAGGCGGGGTCACTGCGTGACAGCAGGAAGGCACGAGGGCTCCCCATCTGTCCTTCCCCAGCTCACAGGCCTTGGAGCCTGCTCAGGGACTCCCCCGAGGGAGGCACAGGCACAGTCCTATGGATTCCTGCTTGGCAGCTGGAGAAGCAAAGGTTCCAGCACAAAGGAGTTGTGGGCAGCCAGGGGCAGAATCCTAGAGGAAGCGTCTGACCTCCATCCCATGTGGCAGCTGTGGGCATAGCAGTGCCTTGGGCTGACGGCATTTTTGGAGCAAGTGGTTCAGTGAAATGCATCGCCACGAATGGCATCCGCTGCTTTTGGCTTTATAAACATGGCAAGGAGAAATTCAAAATTAAGTATGTCTTGAATTCTGTTTCTGGCAGACAGTGCAGCTCTGGAGCTCAGCCCTCAGTGACTTGATTCCTAGGTGTCTGAGCCACCCTCATTCTCTGAGGGCCGGGCAGCCACTTGTGCCCTGAGAAGGTGCTAGTAGGCCTGAAGCTCAGGCAAGGGGAATGGGCAGCGCCTGTGCCCAGGTGCCTCCAGCATGGCCTGGAACACACCCAGCCGATCTTCCCCAAACTCTAGCCCTTCTCAGAGGGGTTCTGGGGGTCATTCAAGGGGGCTTCTAGCTTCTCTCTGGAACCCCTTATCCAGAGCAAAGCCTGGTTTCCAGTCCCCACGGCAAGGCTGTTGGGTGCTGGCAGCGAGAGGGACAGAGCAGTTCTCTCAGCTCACAGCAGTGACCTCAGATATCCAGCAGCAAGGGCTGCGCACTTGTGCCCACAGGAGCCCTTCAGAAATGCTCTGGTCCCATGCCTCCCCTGGCAGGAGGGCGGGGCTCTTGCCTGCAGTGAGGCCACAGCACTAAGGCTTCAATCACATGCTTTTCAGGTGAATCACTCCAAATTCAGTGAGGAGGGCCACAACAAGGAAGTTCAGGTAGAAGAGGAGCAGACAGAAGCCGTAGACTCTGCTGAGCCTGAAGCACTGCAGTGGGACTGAGACCAGGGAGAAGACGAGGCTGAGCCCCAGAGCACCCGCCAGGACCCACACCAGCAGTCCGTCTGGCTCCAGCTGTGGAAGAATGGGGGAGAGAGGCTGGGTCACTGCCTGTTACAGCCCCCACCACTTCTGGCCAACACAACAATGCAGCCTCAACAGCAATGCAGCCTCATCAACAATGCGGCCTCAGTATACCCTCAACAACAGTGCAGCCTCAACAATGCAGCCTCAGTATACTCTCAACAGTGCAGCCTCAACAATGCAGCCTCAACAATGCAGCCTCAGTATACTCTCAACAGTGCAGCCTCAACAATACAGCCTCAGTATACCCTCAACAGTGCAGCCTCAACAATGCAACCTCAATGCACTCTCAACAATGCAGCCTCAACAATGCAGCCTCAGTATACTCTCAACAGTGCAGCCTCAACAATACAGCCTCAACAATGCAGCCTCAACAATGCAGCTTCAACAATGCAGCCTCAACAATGCAACCTCAATGCAGCCTCAGTATATGCTCAACAGTGCAGCCTCAACAATACAGCCTCAACAATGCAGCTTCAACAATGCAACCTCAGTGCACCCTCAACAGTGCAGCCTCAACAATGCAGCCTAACAACAATGCAACCTCAATGCACCCTCAACAATGCAGCCTCAACAATGCAGCTTCAACAATGCAACCTCAGTGCACCCTCAACAACAGTGCAGCCTCAACAATGCAGCCTAACAACAATGCAGCCTCAAACAACGCAGCTTCAACAACAGTGCCATTGCGGCCAGGCAAAGTGACTCATGCCTATAATCCCAGCACTTTGGCAGAGTGGATCATTTGAGGTCAAGAGTTTGAGACCAGCCTGGCCAATATGGTGAAACCCTGTATCTACTACAAATATAAAAATTAGCCAGGCATGGTGGTGCATGCCTGTAATTCCAGCTACTAGGAAGGCTGAGAGAGGAGAATCACTTGAACTCAGGAGGCAGAGGTTGCAGTGAGCCGAGATCATGCCACTGCACTCCAGCCTGGGTGACAGAGCGAGACTGTCCCAAAAAAAGAAATAAATAAAAACAACAACGATGCAGCATCCACAATGTTTGAGGCACCAGCTAGGGCCAGTTGAGGATGACTGGCCTGCAGCAGCTCAGCCTGCCCTGTGGGATGGCAGGCCACACCCTGAAGTTTCCAGACTCCAAAGCAGCAGGGAAAGGGAATCTTCGCTTCCAACTTCACCCAGGTCCACCTGCATGGGTATCTCTCCCCTGCCTCATGTCTGATGTCATTATAATCGCCTCTGTAATGCTGAACTCGTTAATGACGAGCACAAGTCGATGTCCACCATTTACTGTGAAGTGCATCAAGAAAGAACATGGATGCGTTAGGCTGGGTGCAGTGGCTCATGCCTGTAATCCAGCACTTTGGGAGGCCAAGGTGGGCAGATCACTTGAGGTGAGGAGTTCAAGACCAGTCTGACCAACATGGTGAAACATCATCTCTACTAAAAATACAAAAATTGGCTGGGTGTGGCAGTGTGTGCCTATAATCCCAGCTACTTGGGAGGCTGAGGCAGGAGAATCACTGGAACCTGGGAGGTGGAGGTTGCAGTGACCCATGATTGCACCACTGCACTCCAGCCTGGGTGACAGAGCAAGACTCCCTCTCAAAAGGTGGAGGCATGGACAGACAGATGGACAGAGAACAAAGACAAAGCAAAGGCAGCCAAATGTAAACGGTAGCGTCTGGGTGGTGGGAATCTTGTGTGTCTAGCATACAAGTCTTTTAACTGTTCTATGTTTGAGTTTTCATAATAAAATGGAAAACATCTCTAAGATTTTTTTTTTTTTTTGAGATGGAGTCGCTCTTGTCGCCCAGGCTGGAGTGCAGTGGCATGATCTCAGCTCACTGCAACCTCCGCCTTCCAGGTTCAAGCGATTCTCCTGCCTCAGCCTCTTAAGTAGCTGGGATTACAGGCACCTGCCACCATACCTGGCAAATCTTTTTGTATTTTTAGTGGAGAGGGGTTTCACCATGTTGGCCAGGATGGTTTCAAACTTTTGACCTCAAGCGATCCGCCCACCTTGGCCTCTCAAAGTGCTGGGATTACAGGCATGAGCCACCACGTCTGGCCCATATGGTTTTTGAAGAAATGGCAGCTCTAATAAGTATCTATGGAGTGCCTGCTCTGTGCCAGGCATTGTGCAAAGGGCCTAATAGGCATGGTCATCTTTGATCTAACAATAGTCCTATACAGTGGGTACTAGGATGGACTGCATTTTACAGATGAGGAAACCAAGACTCTCAGATTTGACTGACTTGTCCAAGGTGCCCAGCGGCACTGGGCCTGCCACCTCCAACTGACTTGGAACTTGGGAGGATGCTACCTTCTGGGTAAAGGAGCGACAGCAGCAGAAATGAATGAATGAGAGCCAAAGTGTCAGGCACAAGACAGGTGCCTCTGCAGGAGAAGGAAAAGCTGACACCAATTCCCACTTTGTAGAATTGAGGAGGGGTCTGCAGATTTCAGCTGCAGCTTTTTATCTATGTAGTAGGATAAGTAGTGCCCCCCACAAATTCATGCCCATCCAGAACCTCAGTATGTGGCCTTACTTGAAATAGGGTCTTCGCAAATATAATAAGCTAAAGGTTTCAAGATAAAATAATCTTGGACTTGGGGTGGCCCCTAAATCCAATGACTTATATCTCTGTAAGAAGAAGAGAGAGATGGCCGTGGGAACACAGAAGCAGAGACTGCAGTGATGGGGCCACCAGCAGCTGGAAGAAGCGAGGAGGGATCCTACCCTGGAGCTTGAAGGCGGCACTGCCCGGCCGACGCTCTGATTTGAGACTTGTGACCTCCAGAACTGGAGAGACTCAATTTCTGCTGTTGTCAGCCCCCTGGTTTGTGGTCATTTATGGCAGCGCTAGTAAACTAACACAGTCTATGGTATACATGTCACATGTGGTTGCTGACAAATTTTCAAGCAGTACAGAAAAGTAAAAGGGAGTGAAATGTCCCCTCCCCAATTCTCTTCCTTCCATATTTAGCAGGCATCCAACACACAGTGAAGACTTGACACGGCACTGTGTGTGGTGTTGCCATGCGCCACGGTCTTTCCTCTTCACAGACACCTTCATCCTTCTCCTCTCCAACCCAGAGAAGAAACTGAGTAGTAAGTAACAGAGCCCAAATCTAAGTGCAAGCTCTTGACCAATGCCTATCCTCCCTCTCCATGGGGGGCCATATTATACACACCTGTGGACACACATACCTACAGGCACGGGCATCAATTCTGAAAACAGAAATGGGACCATCCAATAGGTAAGTGTTTAAAAGTGACTTGTGTTTTTCAACCAACAGAACACCACATTCATCCTTCCATGTGGATGTCTCATTTGACTTAATGGCGGGAGCATTTCCTAAACTCAGCACGAAGGCAGTGGACATGTGTGGGAGCACACAAACACATACACATGTCCTAAACTCAGCAAAAAGGTGGCAGACACACAGGTATGAGCATACACACACACACACACTTTCTAAACTCAGCACTAAGGCGGTGGACACACGTGTATGATCATACACACACACACATTTCCTAAACTCAGCACAAAGGCAGCGGGGACATGGACACACACACACACACACACATACACACTAGAAAAGGGGAAATAGGTCTCCTGAGGGGCGACCTAAAGCCTCGTTACCTGGAACTGCCCTAGAATCCATCATGAAATCAAACCTATTAAACCCATGAAGAATGTCAACCAAGTTTACAGAAGGTATTTACCTTTCAGAAAAGCAAACTTTTCAAGCCCTGAGTAGCTGTTTGCTTGTGGGGATGGCAGGTGTAAAAGAACCACCCTGCCCTCAGCTAATGGGCTCTGCCAAGAGCCTGTTCAACAACTCGTGCCTCTGGGAGAAAGGGGAGACTGTCCCACTCATAGCACCATCTTTCAGCCTCACAACACTCAAAGAACTTTCCCATGGCGAGGCTTAAAACCAGCCCCCAGCCATCTCTCCCTCCCCAGCTTGTCTTCCTTGCTGAGTCTCTGGACTCAGTCCTCCAGAATAGAGATGCAGGGATGGATCGCCAGCTTGCGGCTTGGGGTCCAATCTCCCTCACACGCTGGGGCTTTTGAGTGCCCTGTGCAATATTTTCAAATAGAATAAAATTCCTAGGAATCTTGATTTCTTCTCTAGAGGACCTGGAATATCTGGCCACATGCTGCCCACCCAAATCAGCCACACATTTCTGTCACCTGCCCAGCCCTAGGTGTCTGATTTTCCACCCTCTTTAAAACAGTTTCCTGAGTGAAGTCCATGTATTACCTGCATGGGTCCCCAGGAAGCTTGTTCAAAATGCAGATTCCCAGACCCACCCCGCTACCTCCTTTCAACACAGGAGGCGGGAGGTGTCCTGTGTCCCCAGGCGCCTCTGCCATTGGCAGTGTGTTGTAGAACCTTCTCCAGTCTGCGGGGCCCCCACTTCTGGGGCTGCCCCTGATAGCAGCTTTATTCTCTGTCATCACAGCACTGCCCACAGGGGAGCACTCAGCCCGGCCCTTCCCGCTGCGTGCTTGTCCAGGAAGCTCGGCAGGTGTCATCAACCTCATTTTATAGGGGAGGAAATTGAGGCCCAGAGATGTCCTAACTCCTTTTTTCTTTGAGACGAAGTCTCGCTCTGTCACTCAGGCAGGAGTGTGGTGGCGTGATCTTGGCTTACTGTGACCTCTACCTCCTGGGTTCAAGTGATTCCCCTTCCTCAGCCTCCGGAGTAGCTGAGATTACAGGCATGCACCACCATGCCTGGCTTATTTTTGTATTTTTAGCAAAGATGGGGTTTCACCATGTTGGCCAGGCTGGTCTTGAACTCTTGACCTCAAGTGATCCACCCACCTCAGCCTCCCAAGGTGCTAGGATTACAGGCATGAGCCATTGCACCTGGCCTAGATGTCCTAGCTCACTCAAATTCATTGGGTGATTTTAAAACCAGGGATTTAAGTGATGGGACCCAGATCCAAACCCAGGGCCTTCCTGCCCCTCCCCCTCAAGCTACATCTTGGTTACATACTCTTAAGATCTTACCAGGAAAACATTTCTTTCAACCCTATATACAAAATATTTTTAAAATATTCTATAAACCAGACTTGCCATGAACAGACAAGTCCTCTTTTCCAGAGAGTGGAAACTGCCAGGATGGGAATGGTCCCCCCTGCCAGAGGGCCGAGGAGGACGGGGAGCCAGCACATGATGAGGCCCTGTGCCACTCACCTTCACATCTGTGTGGCTCCGGGAGATCTGAAGCAGGCAGCCCAGCCCCACGCCCACGAGGATGTCTGCAGCCCAGCTCAGGAAGTTTTGCTGGAATGGCCTGCACATAACCCAGCCACACAGGCCCTTCCCGCTACTGCGTTCAGCCCCAGGGCTTGGGATGCCACAGCAAAAATGAGGCGCAGCAACTCATGCCTATAATCCCAGCACTTTGAGAGGCCAAGGTGGGAGGGTCACTAGAGGCCAGGAGTTTGAGACCAGCCTGGGCAACAGAGTGAGACCCATCTCAAAAAATGATTCTGCGAGGGAAGGGGTGGAGGTAGAGAAGTGCCGTGGTGTGAACTCACTCCTCGGCTTAGTGATTCTCCCACCTCAACCTCCCAAGTAGCTGAGATCACAGGTATACACCACCATGCCTGGCTAATCTTTGAATTTTTTTGTAGAGAATTTTTTATGTTGCCCAGGCTAATCTCAAATTCCTGGGCTAAAGTGATCATCGTGCCTCAGCCTCCGAAAGTGCTGGGATTATAGGTGTGAACCACTGTGCCCAGACCTACAAAAATTAAAAACCTAATAATTAGGAAAAGAAAAAAAAAAACGAATGAACTTACTTGGCTTTCTTTATAATCAATGCCCAATTCCCACGTCACCCCAAACACTCTATCTGAGGAGACCCTCTCTGTTTAGGCCTTTAAGATGGGTATATGAGTACATGTCCCGCTCAGTCTCTAAGGATCGAATACCTTAGGGTGCCAGGAATGCTTGGCACATGTAAGCACTCAGCAGGTGGGGAAACCGAGGCCAGGAGAGGTGAAGGGACTGCCCAGTCCCTAGTCCCTGAATTGGTGATAGTGTGTGGGTCAAGGCCATCTCTAGGAGTCATTCAGGGCTTCCTCCTTCCCAGCCAACCTTGCAGGTCAGGCGAGGCTGTAGCCTGAAAGCCAGGAGGAAGCCTCAGTGGGAACAAAAGGGCCACCAAGAGCCCTGCTCCGTCTGGGAGTTAAAAGGGCAGGCGTCCAGGTCCCCGCAGTTAGCCTGAGTTTTGCCAGCCAGCTGCTCACGCCGCAGCCCCTGCTGAGGCTGTCACCATGGAGCCTGGAGAGAGCTGCCCTTCAGACGCTGTGTGAACATCTTTCTTTCCTTAGCAGCCAACGGTATCCACTGCTGGCCGAATGCCTGCTGTGTGCTGGGCACTGCCTGAAACCCACAACCATTTGGTTTCAAAGCTCTTTCTCTTCACAGCCCCATGCTGGCTGAATCTCTTTTCTATATAGACCAAAAGTTGACAAACATCAGCCCTCTGGACAAATTTAGGCCACTAACTGCTTTTATAAATAAAGTTTTATTGGAACACAGCCAAGCCTATTCACTTACAGATTGTCTGTGCCTGTTTCTGCACTACAGCAGCAGAGTTGAGTAGCTACAAAACCGCCTGCATGACACCCAAAGTCTAAGATATTTATTCTTTGGGCTGGGTGCCATGGCTCACACCTGAATCCCAGCACTTTGGGAGGCTGAGGCCAGCAGACCACTTGAGGGCAGGAGTTTGAGAACAGCCAAGCCAACATGGTGAAACCCTGTCTCTACTAAAAATAACAAAAATCAGCTGGGTGTGGTGGTGCGCGCCTGCAGTCCCAGCTACTGGGGAGGCTGAGGCAGGAGAATCACTTAACCCTGGAGGCGGAGGTTAGAGCGAGCCAAGATCGTGCCACTGCATTCCAGCTTGGTGACAGAGCAGGACTCTGTCTCAAAAAAAAAAAAAAGATTCTCTGGCCCTTTTAGAAAAAGTCTGCCAACCCCTAAGATAGACCACGACATGTCCCTATAAGCACGAGAGAGAGGGTCTTCCATAAGATACACAGACCCACCTGCGGGCACCTGCTTATCACACCACTGTCCTAACAATAATAGTTCCGTCTGCTGAGCTCTTACCAGGGGCCAAGAATTTCATCCACCTCACTGGACCCTAACAACACCCCTAGGAGGTTAGCATTCCCCAAATCCCTATTTTTTTTTTGAGACAGAGACTTGCTCTGTAGCCCAGGCTGGAGTGCACGATCTCCACTCACTGCAACCTCTGCCTCCGGGGTAGCTGGGATTACAGGCACCCACCACCATGCCCAGCTAATTTTTTGTATGTTTAGTATAGTCAGGGTTTCACTATGTTGGCCAGGCTGGTCTTGAGCTCCTGACCTTGTGATCCATCCATCCGCCTCAGGCTTCCAAAGTCCTGGGATTACAGGCGTGAGTCACCGTGCCTGACCCAAATCCCTATTTTAAAGCCTTGGAGCCTGAGGCTTGGGCAACCCCGTTACCTGCCCCAGGTGTTACACTGAGAGCCAATCCCCAGGGTGGGGCACAGACCACCGCCCACCCGTGGCTGTGACACGAGCACCAAGGCCAACAACAGACCTCAAAGGATACTGAAGATAATGCCACCAAAGCAGGCGGAGAATGCCATCCGAGGGTAGCCCTGGCGGGCCAGCGTGAAATCCGAGAAGGCATCTGCGTGGGAACAAGAGGGCCCTGCATCGGTGAGTCGCTTCCCAGGGCCTCCCGGGTCATCCATGCCTTCATTGTCACCCCTGGTCATTCAGGCAACAAACACGGATGGATGCCCACATGGGCCTGGTGGGGTGCTGTGTGAGGGGGCACAGCATCTGGGAAGGCACACTTCCCTCCTTAATTCCTTTACCCCACTCTTTCCCACCAGGAATGACTGCAGGTACGAAAAACGAGGCTACCAATTTTTCAAAGTCTCGTCTGCTGCTAACATGCACAGCACCTCCATGTGAATTAAAAGAAGGTGCCCAAAAAGGTGAGGGCTACATTGCAGCTCCCTTATCCTCTCGTCTGGATGCTCTCAAGCAGTGCCTAACCTGGCCAACCATACCTGGCTGCTGCAGCTAGGGAAGGGTATATGTACGCATGTATGTATGTCACACAGGCCTGCATGTCACACACCACGTGCACATCAACCAGGGTGGGCCGCAGTGGGCTCCAGGTCCAGCCTGAACTCTGGGAGCCACCGAGTATCCCCACATCAGAGGGTGGGGAAGAGGCAGGGGCCTCTACAGTGTTTCTTGTTTCAACTGTAGTCAGTCAACCACCTCACCCTGATGCTGTTCACTCCACAGTGACAGGGACACTGCACAGGTACAGAGGGCAGACATCCTGGACAACTGCCCAGATGAGACTTGGCTGGGGGAGGAAAGGGCTAAGATGTGGCTGTGCTCACCACCACTCAACCCCACCCGGCCCTGAGTCACCTCCAATGCTGTTCCCCCACGCCAGCAGTGTGAGCCCCAGCACGGTGTTGCTCAGCCGGAAGACCACGCCCAGGGACCGCAGGATGTTCACCACCTCTGTGGCGGCTGCGTTGATCCACAGGGCACTCGTCAGAAAGCCCAGGAAAGCAAAGAGCTGCGGAGGGAATGATTTGCTGATGGGACCAAGGCCAGCTCCAACAGGAACACAGCCTCAGTTCCTCACCTGTGAAATGGGATGATAGCATCTACCTCATGAGCTTGTTATGAGCATAAAACATGGTACTATATGCATTGGTGCCTGCACATAGTACGTGCTCAATAAAATGTGAGTTCAATATTATTTTCTTTTTTCCTTAATAAACTCCCTTTCAGGCTGGGTGTGGTGGCTCACGCCTGTAATCCCAGCACTTTGGGAGGCTGAGGCGGGTGGATCACCTGAGGTCAGGAGTTTGAGACCAGCCTGGCCAATATGGTGAAACCTTGTCTCTACTAAAAATACAAATATTAGTTGGGGTGGTGTCACATGCCTGTAATCCCAGCTACTGGAGAGGCTGAAGCAGGAGAATTGCTTGAATCCAGGAGGTGGAGGTTGCAGTGAGCCTAGATCATGCCACTGCACTCCAGCCTGGGTGACAGAGTGAGACTCTGTCTCAAAAACAAAACAAAACAAAAATTCCCTTTCATTTATTAAAAAAAAAATTATTTTGTCTGGAATGCGTTTCTTATCACTTTCAATAGATTTCCAGTCTCTGAACCAAATACCACCCAATATCCCAAAAAGCATCCCTGTAACTCATTAGCAGACACTCCCCATCCCTACCCCTCCAGCCCAACACGACCACTACTCTGTTCTCTGCCTCTGCTCTCTGCCTCGTGTTCATTCCACATCAATGGAATGCCACAGTGTGTGATCCTCCGCTAGTGTCTTCTCTCACTCAGCAGCATGTTTGCAAGGGTCATCCACGTCGTGGCACACATCGGTACTTGAAAAAATAGTGAAAGACAATTTTCCCTAAGTAGTAAAAGGCAACTTCCCTAAATGATCCATTTGCTGAAAATTCAACACCCTTCGGTTAGGACATTCACTGAGAGTTTCTAAAAGTAAAAGCTAAAATATTTAAAAATCATTAAGTACTAAAAAATGAAAATTTTATGTAAACTTTTTTTTTAGGACGATGTCTCACTCTGTCACTCAGACTGGAATGCAGTGGTGGGATCTCAGCTCACTGCAACCTCTGCCTCCTGGGTTCAGGCGATTCTCCCACCTCAGCCACCCAAGTAGCTGAGATTACAGGTGCCCGCCACCACACCTGGATAATTTTTGTATTTTCAGTAGAGACAGGGTTTTGACATGTAGGCCAGGCTGGTCTTGAACTCCTGACCTCAGGTGATCCACTCACCTTGGTCTCCCAAAGTGCTGGGATTATAGGAGTGAGCCACCACACCCACCAAAATAAAAATATTTTTTTTTCTTCTTTTTTGAGATGGAGTCTCGTTCTGTCACCCAGGCTGGAGTGCCATGGTGCATCTCAGCTCACTGCAACCTCTGCCTCCCTGGGTTCAAGCGATCTCCTGCCTCAGCCTCCTAAGTAGCTGGAATTATAGGCACGCACCACCACACCCAGCTGATTTAATATTAAGTAAACTTTTAAGGAAAAAAGTCTCTGGACAAACTGTCTAAATATTCCTTAGAGTGCCTAGACTAGAGAGAATAGAAAAAGACACCCACAAAGGCCGTGCCATTCTACCCCTAGAAAGTCTTTAGAAACCCAGCGCTGGGTGCAGTGGCTCACGCCTGTAATCCTGGCACTTTTGGAGGCTGAGGCGGGAGGATTGCTTGATGCCAGGAGTTTGAGAGTTGTATGGACAACATAGTGAGACCTCGTCTTTACAAAAAAACACAAAAATTAGCTGGGCATGGTGGCGGCTCACACCTGTAGTCCCATCTACTTGGGAGGCTGAGGTGGGAGGATAGCTTCAGCCCAGGAGGTCGAGGCTGCAGTGAGCTATGATTGCACCACTGCACTGTAGCCCGGACAACAGAGGGAGACCCCATCTCAAAAACAAGGAAATCACATATTGTAGGATTCTATTTATATAAAATGCCCGTGACAGGCAAACCCATAGAGACAGAGAGTGGAGTTGCAGTTGGCAGGGTCTATACAGGGGGTGGGGAAATGGGAGTGACTCATGGGCATGAGATCTCTTTTCGGGGTGATGAAATTCTCTAAAACTGATTGTGGTGATGATTACACAACTCTGTAACTATAACAAAAACCATTAACTTGGATACTTTCAATGGGTAAATTGTATGGTATGTGAATCACATCTCACCAAAATAAAGCTATTACCAAAACAACCAAACCCTGTGCAGATACAGAAACTCTCAAAAGTTCAGTTACCTGTCACTGTGTGACTCCTGACCAGACTGCTCTAAGTGCCTCCCAGATGCAGGCAGGACATCTGCCTGGGTGACCTCAGCATCCCCCTCCCTGCACCGGGAGAGCCCGGGCTTCTTACCCAGTGAAGCCTGGGGGTCTGGCTATTGGATGTGGCGAAAAAGGTCACTGAAGCCAAGGCTGTGCCTGCGATCACCACCACGACCCAGACAGGAACGAGGCCGCCTATCTCATAGACACCATCTACAAAGGGACAGAAAGGGAGCTGGTATCCTCCCAGCTGCCTCAGAATGACAGAGGGGTTCTGGGGCTGATTTCTGCAGATAACACCCACTTAGAATGGACTGTTTGGATGTCAGGTAGGCACTTCCTATGTGCCTGAGACTTAGCTGGACGTGGTGGTGGGCACCTCTGGTCCCAGCTACTTGGGAGGCTGAGGTGGGAGGATCACTTGAGTCCTGGGAGGTGGAGGTTGCAGTGAACTGAAATCACACCACTGCACTCCAGCCTGGGCAACAGAGTGAGACCTTATCTCAAAAAAAAAAAAAGAAAGAAAAGAAAAGAAAAGAAAAAGAATTATGTGAGCGGGCTGAACACACAAAATTGTGTAGAACACATTATGGGTGATTTTCAAAAGGAATTTATTTTATTTATTCTTTTTTTGAGACAGGGTCTCGCTCTGTCACTCAGGCTGCAGTGCAGTGCCACAATTACAACTCACTACAGCCTCAGACTCCTAGGCTCAAGCCATTCTCCCACCTCAGCTTCCTGAGTAGCTGGGACTTCAGGTCCCAGCTCATGAGATCATTTTGCCAGCATGGGGTTTTACCTATAGTGCTGGCTTTGGATCCAGATGCCTGGGTTGGAAGCCCTTTCCATGTATTTGTCACTCCTGTGCTAGGGGAATTTTAGGAGGTGGCTGGGGCGTGAAGACACTGAGAATCTGAGCTGAGTGTTAAGCAGAGGAGTGTAAGGGCTTTGTGGAGAGAGGGGAGTCGGGTAGGATGGAATCAAGCAGATCTGTGCCAGGAATAGCACAGAAAAGGCTGTAGGAGGCAGCAGGCTCAGAGTCTCAAGGCCTTGGCCGGGTATGGTGGCTCACACCTGTAATCCCAGCACTTGGGAGACGGAGGCAGGCAGATCGCCTGGAGGTCAGGAGTTTGAGACCAGCCTGGCCAACATGGCGAAACCTCATCTCTACTAAAAATAGAAAAATTAGCCAGGCATGGTGGTGCACGCCTGTAATCCCAGCTACTTGGGAGACTGAGGCAAGAGAATCTCTTGAACCTGGGAGGCAGAGGCTACAGGGGGCCGAGATCACACCACTACACAATGAGAGCCATGGACTTTTCCCAAGAGGCACTGGGGAGCCATGGAGGTCTTTGAGTGGAGGAGCGACTACAACATATGAAAAGCAGCACTTTACAAAGATGCCTCTCGGGGGATGACTGGAGAAGGGGGAGGCTCATCTTGAGTCACAGCACCCTCTCGGGCTGGGAGCCAGTCCAGGGGTTTTCTCTAGACAGTGCTCAGCCCAGAAGGGGGTCAAGAGTGCTTTAGCCAGAACCAGCCTTTCCCCAGGGGGGACCTGCTATCACTAGATGGTGTTAAGTGGTCAAGACACTATCCGCTGCAGAGCCACGTCTCAGGAAAGGGATTCCGTCTTCAGCTCCATCATTGCATCAAGGAAAGTTCCCATTAGGTGCTAACGGGACTTGAACATCTCACACACCTGCTGTTCTCCCTAGTACAGGCTTCCAGCTCATCGCTTGACTCAGGAGGACCAAGTACGGTGGTTTACTTTTTTTTTTCTTCTTTTTTTGTGACAGGGTCTCGCTCTGTCACCCAGGCTGGAATGCAGTAGTGCAGTCTCAGCTCACTGCAGCCTCTGCCTCCTGGGTTCAAGCGATTCTCCTGTCTCAGCCTTCTGAGTAGCTGGGATTACAGATGCCCGCCAGCACATCTGGCTAATTTTTGTATTTTTAGTAGAGACAGCGTTTCGTCATGTTGGTCAGGCTGGTCTCAAACTCCTGACCTCAAGTGATCTTCCTGACTCGGCCTCCAAAGTGCTGGGATTACAGGCATGAGCCACCATGCCTGGCTGGTGGTTTACTTTTATTGTGTTTGTTTTTGCAGTTACCTTGAATTTACTGGAAATGATGCATTTCCACTACAGTTTCTTATTGATGCAGGTGACACAGTTTCCTTTTCAACAAATTTGCCGTAAAAGAAAAATCTGAAGCTGGGTGCAGTAGTCTGTGCCTGAAGTCCCAAATACTCAATGGAGTCCAGGAGTTCAGGACCAGCCTGGACAACATAACGAGCTAATTTAAGACAACTATCAAATGTGGCCGGGTGCCGTGGCTCACACCTGTAATCCCAGCCTTTGGGGGGCAGAGGTGGGTAAACCTGAGGTCAGGAGTTCAGGACCAGCCTGGACAACATAACGAGCTAATTTAAGACAACTATCAAATGTGGCTGGGTGCCGTGGCTCACACCTGTAATCCCAGCCTTTGGGGGGCGGAGGCGGGTAAACCTGAGGTCAGGAGTTCAGGACCAGCCTGGACAACATAACGAGCTAATTTAAGACAACTATCAAATGTGGCCGGGTGCCGTGGCTCACACCTGTAATCCCAGCCTTTGGGGGGCGGAGGTGGGTAAACCTGAGGTCAGGAGTTCGAGACCAGCCTGGACAACATGGTGAAACCCCATCTCTACTAAAAATACAAAAATTAGCTGGGTGTGGTGGCAGGTACCTGTAGTCCCAGCTACTCAGGAGGCTGAGGCAGGAGAATTGCTTGAACCCCAGAGGCAGAGGTTGCAGTGAGCCAAGATTGTGCCATTGCACTTCAGCCCGGGCAACACAGTGAGATTCGGTCTCAAGAAAAACAAGAAAAATATCAAATGTAATAGTAAAGAGTAAGAGAAAAATCGAGAAGATGGTTTGTGAATGACTGATGTGTGGGATGGTCTGTGAATGACTGATGTGTGGGAATCACTCTTTTAAGAGGCCACAACGCATACAAAAATTAGCTGGGCATGGTGGCAGGTGCCTGCAATCTCAGCTACTTGGGAGGCTGGGGCAGGAGAATCACTTGAGCCCTGGAGGCAGAGGTGATAGTAAGCTGAGATCACACCATTGCACTCAGGCCTGGGTGACAGTCAGACTCCATCTCAAAAAATAAATAAGGAAGGAAAGAAAGGAAGAGAGGGAAGGAAGGAAGGAAGGGAAGGGAGGAAGGGAGGAAAGGAGGGGAAGGGAGAAAGGGAGGAAGGGAGGAAGGAAGGAAGGAAGGAAAGAAGGAAGGAAGGAAGAAAGGAAGAAGGGAAGAAGGGAAGGCAGGAGGGGAGGGAGGGAGGGAAGAAGGCAGGAAGGGGAAGGGACAAAGGGAGGAAGGGAAGGAAGGAGTGAAGGAGGGAGGGAGAGGGAAGGGAAGAAGGGAGGAAAGGAGGAAGGGAGGAAGGAGAGAAGGAAGGAAGGAAGAAAGAAGGGAAGGAAGGAAGGGAGGGAGGGGGGAGGGAAGGAAGGAAGGGAGGGAGGGAGGAAGGACGGGAAGGAGGGAGGGAGGGAGGGAAGGCAGGCAGGCAGGAAGACACAATGCTTAGAAAAGGGAGGGAGGGAGGGAGGAAGGGAGGGAAGAAGGAAGGAGGGAAGGAAGAAAGGAAGAAAGGAAGGAAGGAGGAAGGAGGGAGGGAGGGAGGGAAGGAAGGAAGGAAGGAAGGAAAGAAGGAAGGAAGGAAGGAAGCCAGGAAGCCACAAGGCTTGGAAAAGCAAGCCAAGCCTGAAAGGCAAGGCTTCCCAGCTCCATGGAGAATAGATGGAGAATGATTCCCTCCAATGGGCTGTGATGAACCAGACAGCCCTAGGGGGTGGCTCTTTTCAGCTCTGAGGTACTCCATATCAATCACCTCGCCTCCTTCTCCTCACCTCCTATTCTCCTTTCCTCCAGGCCTTCATCCTCCCATAAACCAGGGGGAAAATTCACAGAAAATGTGGCAGGGCGGCCATTTCATCCCAGTGGAGTTTCATCCTGACACTGACTGTTACAGCACACAATGCCACGCCCAGCCATGCATCTACACCACAGTCCTACCCCTACCTTCAAGCAACGCTCTGGGCTGAGGGGGAGGAACCCAGATGATAGCGAGGAAACAGGCCGAGAGAGATACTAAAGTTAGACAACAGGAAGAAACCTGGGTAGCAGAAGCTATAAGACGTGGAACAAGAAGCCTGAGCATTTCCTCCACCATAGAAGGGCAAGAAAGAAAAGGCCATTCTGGGGCAGATGGGGACAATTCAAATGCCAGTGGGGACCAGCCAGGTTGCACAAATGAGGGAAGGAAGCTCAGCCCGGGGCACCCAGCAGGCAGTGGAGGGTACTGTGATGATTTGCGTCGCAGACACCCCATAGCGGGTGCCCCTTCTTGCTCCAGCCAGTTTTGCCTTCAGGAATGTGGCTTCAGGATCTTGAGAAGCCAAAATCCAGATTTTAATGTAAAATCCCCCAATTTTTAAATGCAGGCAAACAAGCCAGAGAGCTAGACGTGGCCCAGGGGTCACCTGTTTGCAGCCTCCATCTGGGGCCAGCAGGATGGGACCAACTGACTGCAGGAGGACGAACTTCCTGGGAGAACTTCCAGGCTGGTGACCCCTTATGGCACAAGCACACATTAAGCACCTGCTGTACGTCCAGGTTTCCACCTCCAGCCAAAACCTCCCTGGTGTGGTTGAGATGAAAACTCCACTGGCCGAGTGCGGTGGCTCACACCTATAATCCCAGCACTTTGGGAGGCCGAGGTGGGCCGATCACTTGAGGTCAGGAGTTCAAGACCAGCCTGACCAACATGGTGAAACCCCGTCTCTACGAAAAATACAAAAATTAGCCAGGTGTGGTGGCCACACATGTAATCCCAGCTGCCTAGGAGGCTGAGGTGGGAGGATCGCTTGAACCCAAGAGGCAGAGGGAGGTTGCAGTGATCTGCGATTGTGCCACTGCACTCCAGCCTGGGTGGAACAAAACTGCAGAACATGGGAAGGAGGAGGAAGGTGGGTTGGCCTGGGGTGGGGATACTCACAGGTCCCCGACTGCAGGGTCAGGATGATGACCAGGGGGCTGATAACCAGATGCAGACAGTTGAGGGGCCGTTTCCAGTTCCGGTCATCCCTGTCCGGGTCCACGACGGGGACGGTGAGGAGCAGCAGGAACTCCACGGGCAGCTGTCAAGGAGGCGAAGGTGGGAGGGTGTCCACAGGGAAGCCTGAGTCCCAGCCAGCCACAGACGGACTTCAGTGACTCAAGAGCTTGGCTGTTTGTTGCCAAGAGTCGACCGTAGGCAGATCCTAGGCTAAGCACCTGGGTGCCTCTGGCTACTGGCACAAATGACCAAAAACAGAGTGACTCTTAACAGCACAAATGTATTCTTGGACAGTTCTAGAGGGCAGAAGTCCCGAGGTCAAGTTGTCAGCAGGGGGTGCTCCTTCTGGAAGCTCTAGGGGAGCATGAGGGTCCTTCCAGCTTCCAGAGGCCACCTGCCTTCCTGACCCCACATCATTCTACCCTGTGCTTCTGTGGCCACTTCCCAGTCTCTGACTCTGCCCCTCCTGTTTCCCTCTTTCTCTGTGCCAACCTTGTGATGACACGGCCACTGGATAAGCCAGGCTTATCTGCGGATCTTCCATCACGTCTGGAAAGGCCCTTCTGCCCTGACGGCAGCATCTTCCCAGGCTCCAGGGGTTGGGATATGGATGTCTTTGGGGGCCGCTGGAGGGCAGAGCCCCAGGTCAAGTCATCAGCCAAGCTCCATGCCTCAGTTTCCCCATGTATTCTGAGAGGGTCTCAGCGGACCCCAGGCCCTCCCTCTCGTACAGCTGGAGAGGGTACAGTAGCCACTGTCTTGCCACTGTCACTAGGCTGTGAGCCTGGCTCCAGGTCCCCTCCTACCTTGAACACCTTGAGGGCTTTCCAGTATGCTGACTTCCTCCTCCACTTCATATAATCCAGAGGGTTGAGGGCCCGGGCCAGGATCTGCGCCGTGGTCTCCTGGTAGAACAGCAGCGGCCAGTACTCATCACCTACGTGTAGGGGTGGGTGGTGAGGTGTGCCTGTGGCTGACCTGACCTCCAGGAAGCCCTCCCCGCTCCCACCCCACCAGTCTTCCCAGCCCTAGGGGAGAAGGCAAAGTCCAGTGCCCAGCAGAGGGCAGATGACCCTGGCCCTTGGCTCATCTGAGCTGCAGTGAGATATAGGGCCGATTCGCAGCCTCATTCCTGGAACCCAGGTCTTGGAGGGCTCCATCTTTCCACCCCAGCCTAGCCCTGGTACCCCCACTCTAGCTAAGCACAGAGCGTGAACTCACCGTAGTCATAGCTGTTGGTATTAGAAGACACCCGGTCCTCCTCAGAGTCCGAGAGGATCTCTGCAGGAGAGAGGCTCAGCTGCAGAACCCAGACCCTTCTCGAGGGGCACCGCTGGGACAGAGCGGGGGTAAGCTGCCAAGTCTTATTTACTTAGTTATGTGGGACAGGAGCTTTCTCTGCCACCCAGGCTGGAGTGCAGTGACGTGATCACGGCTCACTGCAGCCTTGGCCTCCTGGGCTCACTCAATCCTCCCACTTCAGCCTCCTGAGTAGCTGAGACTATCCCCAGCTAATTAAAAAAAAAACTTTTTTAGAGATGGGATCTTGCTATGTTGGCCAGGCTGGTCTCAAACTCCTGGCCTCAGCAGTTCACCTGCCTCAGCCTCCCAAAGTGCTGGCATTACAGGCCTGAGTCACTGCTCCAGCCATGTCCAGGCCCTCTTTATTTTGGATTTCTAGCAGTCTGCCTGCATGCTCGAGAACTCCTTCACAGTGAGAAAGTCTAACTCACCAAACACGGCCAAATGGAAGCACGTAGCTCTAATGCTAAAGTTAACAGGGGCATCTGAAGACACAACTCAGACACTTACTGACCTCAGTGTTGTCTTTTCCAGAATCTGGAACCCATACTATTTTTCTTTTCTCAGGAGGCCTGTGGATGCTGAGGCCTGGGGCCCCTAAGGAAAACGGCCCTCCTCCGGTGAGGAGTCTGCTCTAGCCCTGATGCTGCCTCTGAGTGTGTTGTGTGCATGTGTTATGTATGTGTGTGCATGTATTTGTATATGTGCTGTGTATGTGTTTGTGTATATGTACTGCATATTGTGTATTGGTGTATGTATGTATTTGTGTGTGTTATGTATGTATGTGCATGTATTTGTGTTATGTATGTGTGCATGAATTTGTATATATGTTGTACATTTATGTTTTTGTGTGTTGTGTATGTGCATGCTTGTATTTGTATGTGTTACATGTATGCGCATGTATCTGTGTTGCATGTGTGTGGTGTATATATACATATTTGTGTATGCATGTTGTGTATGTGTGAATATACTTATGTCATGTGCACATATTTGTAGAGTGTGTGCATGTCTCTATATGTGCACTGCATATATGCATGCATTTTTGTGTGTTGTGTGTGCACATGTTTGTATGTTATCTGTGTATGCATGTGCATGTATGTTTCAGATGTGTATTTGTGTTGCACATGTGTAAACGTATTCATATATATATTGTATGTACACATTTGTGTATGTATTGTGTATGTGTGCTGTGTACATGTGTGCATGTATTTGTGTTGCATATGTGCATATATTCATATGTGTTGTGTGTTGTGTACACGTATTTGTGTATGTGTTGTGTAAGTGCATGTATTTGTCTATATGTGGGGTATATGTATGTTCATGTATTTGTGTGCATGTATGTGTGTGCATGTATATGTGTGTAAGCTGTATATTTGTATATCTGTATATGTATATGAGTTGTATATCTGTGTGTTATATATGTGTGCATGTATTTGTCTATGTTGGATGTGTGTGCATATATGTGAGTTGTATTTGTGTGTGTGCATGTATGTATATGTGTGCATGTATTTGTCTAAGTGTGTGACTTGTGTATTTGTATGTGTGCATGTATTTGTGTATATGACTATGTTTGAATACTATTGATTTCTTTGTAATTATTTTTTATTTCTCAGTGTCCCTGTCATGGCAGCATTTGTATTTTACCCTGAGAGTGGTGGGAAACATCAGGGCAGGGAGCAGTGTCAATTCTTAGAGAGATTGCCCTAGCAATTGCATGGAGGAAGAAGGAGCGAACTTGAACCTGCAGGAGATGAGGATGCTCACGGGCACCAGTGGAAGCATAGAGGCAGGACCTCAGCAGAATGAGTAGAGAAAGCATAAAGAGGCCAGGCGTGGTGGTGCATGCCTGTAATCCCAGCACTTTCGGAGGCTGAAGTGGGAGGATCATGAAGCCAAGAGATCAAGACTATCCTGGCCAACATGGTGAAGAGGAGATGAGCTTGGTGGGGACAACGGCCTCAAGAGACCCAGGGCAGCAGTGAAGGGCACAGAGGCTCCTATTCCCCACTGGTCCTCTCTGAGGTCTGATGCAGACTCCTACCTGGAGTAACTGGCATGGAGTAGACCAAGGATCCTCTCCGTTGCCATCGGTAGATCCAGGTACAGAGAATCACAGTGACCACGTAGAACACATAGAAGCCCAGGTAACCTGTAGACAGGGTGCAGGCTGTCACCAAGCGGTGTCCTGGCTGCAGGTCCAGAGAACAAGGGCTGGCAGTTCTATCTATCACTGGTGCATGTTAGTGGTGGCAACATGTATCAGCCCAGCCCGGCACCAGTGGGCAAATGGCCTTTTCCTTGAGCTCTTCACTCCTTCCTCCCGCCTCCCAGGACCATCTCCCTTCCTGTCTCCCTTGTAATTGAGGAGGTAACACCAGGCACAGTAAATGACTTTCAGGCCCCCATTCGAGCACTAAGGGTCAGTGTCCCACTCTGGGCCCTGGGAGGAGGCAGCCCTGCAGCTCTGGCTACAGCCAGGTTCCGCCAATGGGAGGCCAGACAGGAAATCAGAAGCCTTGGGAGTTTGGAGTATTTCTTCCTACTCCTTCCCTGCTGGGTGTCTCTGGCAGGGCCTGTGACCCTCTTCAGTGTATCTCCAGGCCTCCAGCCCTCCAGCTCTCAATGGGCTCTGCCACCCCATTCCCTGCCCCTTCTGCCACGGGGGATGGGTGTGGTCACAGCTCCCACTGTTGCTGGCCCCTGGGTATCTTGCATCTCAGTGTCCCCTGTGGGTTTCATTATCCTTCTGTACAAATTGTCCCTCCATTCATCCCCCTGGAGCCGTCTGCAGGGAGCATGCTTGCCGTCACCATCCGGGTAGCCCCAGTTAGATCCCACCTGTACTGCTTGTTAAAATTGGAAATTATGTAACTTTTTTTTCTTGAGACACAGTCTTGCTCTGTTGCCCAGGCTGGAGCGCAGTGGTACAATCATGGCTCACTGCAGTCTCGAACTCCTAGGCCCCAGGGATCCTCCTGCCCTTCATTTCTGAGTAGCCGAGGCCACAGGAACACATCAACATGCCTAGCTAGTTCTTTTTTCTATTATTAGAGATGGAGTCTCACTATCCAGGCTGGTTTCAAACTCCTGAGCCAAAGTGATCCTCCTACCTCAGCCTCCCAAAGTCCTGGGATGATAGGTGTGAACCGCCAGGCCTGGCCAAAAAATTCTGAAGCTTGAATACTCCCTCCCCAGCCCCCAGCTCTGCCAGGCCTCTTTAGTTATGTGACCCACATGTTCCCATTTTTTGCTCAAGCTGGCTTGAGAAGGGTTTCTGTCACTTGTCATCAAATCAAGACCCCCACTGATCACCCCTCACATCCCTCTGTCCCAGGCACCTCCTAAACCTCTTGCCCATCAGCCCTGGAATCTCCCACCTGAGCCCCACAGCTGCTTACCCAGAGCCCACGGCAGCGTGACCCTGCCACGGAAGAGCATGATGAAGGTCAGGAACACAGCCACCATGTAGAAAACAATGTCCCTGAAGAAGGGCCTGGAGGCGGCCATGAAGGGGTGCAGGATGGTGATGCCTCCGGCCACCACCGTGGTAACCAGCACACCAGCGCCTGGGGAGATGATGCCAGATCTCAGCTGCCCTGTACCCTCTCCTGCTGCTTCGCCCACCCCCCTCACCGGGGCTGCTCTCACCGAACAGTGCCCCAAGGGCCAGGCCGGCTGTGTGTGGGTCGGAGAAGGCCACCAGGGCACTGAAGATGTCAGGTGCACCATTTCCAAATGCCAGGAAGGTGACACCATGGGGGTGTATGTCAAGGGGGGCCAGGGTCACAGCTGCAGCCCACCCAGGCCTTACCTGGGCCATGTGCCACCACCATGTCCCCTAGCCTCCCCACAACTGCCCTCCCTCCAGGGCACAGGACACTGGACAAAAGGATACTGCCACGTTGTGGGAGAGCTTGAGTGTGGTGGAAATGGCCGACAAGTTGGGGCAAAAACTATGGAGAAAAAGCAGACAGGAAGCATTTCCATAGTGACCTATCCTTCCCCCAAACACAGGGTGACTGAATATCTGGCTCCTGGGGCCCCTCCTCCCATCGATAAGCCAGACCAGAGCCCAGGCCCAAACTCACAACTTGGCCGCGGTGACTCCCAGAATCAGAAATAGGTAGAGCAGCCAGGAAACCTGGGTGGGGAGCCAGTGGGGAAGGGAGAGTCAAGTCCAGCCAGGGCCACCAGCCCCTCTCACCAGCCCCCCAGGGGCAGGGCCTCACATAGAGGGTGACAGCCAGAGGGAGGAGGTGGGGAGGGAAGTGGCAGAAGATGCCCTCCAGGTAGTCCAGGTAGCCCCCATCACTGTGGCAGTCAGGGTTGGTCCGGATGAAGTCACAGCGGTCAGAGACATTCAGGCCACACACCTTGCGACACTGCAGGAAGACGAGGGGGACATCAGAGTCAGAGACCTCCCTGAGGACTGGACTAGGCCTATCTAAGCAGCTAAAAATAATGTCCCTCCAGCCTGGTCTCCAAGGCCATCATACCCTCTGGGTGGCAACTAGGCAATTTAAATTTAAAAATAAACATCTGTTTGAAATTGATACAAGTAATTCATGAATACATTTTTAAAAAAATAATAAAGATTTCTAAATTCTGCTTTCTTATCCCTGCCCTCCATAATCTCCCCTTTCCAGTGGTTCCACCATAATTAGTTTGAAGCACATCTTTACAGACATTTCTCAGATCAATTATATTTATACATATACCCTATTACATACTTTGTCTTGTTTAACAGAAATGGCTCCGTCCTAAATCTCATTTCTATAATTTGCTTTTACCATTATACACACACACACACACACACACACACACACTTAATACACACATACACAATTAATACACAGAATTTGAAACATACTATAGTGATTTCTATATGCCAAGCATAGTGCTAAGAGCTTAAAATGTATCTCAATTAATCTGTATAATAATTCTTTGAGGGCTGGGTGCAGTGGTTCATGCCTATAACCCTAGCACTTTGGGAGGTTGAGGTGGGAGGATTGCTTGAACCCAGGATTTCAAGACCAGCCTGGACAATATAGCAAGACCCCATCTCTGAAAAAAAAAATTAGCTAGGCATGGTGATGTGCATGTGTAGTCCCAGCTACTCAGGAGATTGAGGTGGGAGGATCGCCTGAGCCCGGAAGTTGAGGCTGCAGTAACTGTGACTGCAGCACTGCATTCAGCCTGGGCAACAGAAATCCTGTCTCAAAAAAAAAAAAGTATCTCAATTACTCTCCACAATAATATGCGAGGAAGGAACTACTATCCTGCCCATTAAACAGACAAGGAGACTGAGACAATGCCCATGTACACTCAATGGGAGAGTCAGGGTTGGAACCCAGGCAGTTTGAGGCACCAGAACCCAGTGTTCTCCCCTGCCTCCCGAGGAGTCTTTTACCATAGCAGAGTATTTCGTGCTACGGGTGATACACCACTGAGGTAACCATTTTAACCATTTCCCTACTGGGCAATTGGGTATGTCTAATTTTTCAATATAACCGGTGAACTTCTTCACACATGACTCTCTGAGCACACGAGAGAAAAATGTTGTCAGAGAGGATTTGAGAAGTGAAAGTGCTGAGTCAGAGGGCATCCAGGTCTGGGTTCCTCCAGAAGCTGACTCAAAGACTGAGATAGACACAGTGTGTTTGGGAGAGCGAAGGAACACAAACACAGAGAAAGGGAAGTGAGCTCGGGTGCGGTGGCTCATGCCTGTAATGGCAGCATTTTGGGAGGCTGAGGCTGCAGGATCACCTGACCCCAGGAGTTCAACACTAGCCTGGGCAACATGGCAAAACCTCTCTCTACAAAAAACACAAAAAATTAGCTGAGCTTGGTGGCATACGCCTGTAGTCCGAGCTATCACCTGAGCCTGGAAGGTCAAAGTTGCAGAGAGCTATGATTGTGCCACTGCACTCCAGTCTGGGTGACAGAGTGAGACCCTGTCTCAAAATAAAAAAAAAAAAGAAAAGAAATAGGAGAAAAGAAGTGGTACAGAGAGGGGATAACTGCCAGTGAAAGCTGGGTTGAGCCAGTTACCACCACCATGAGCTTCACCTGGGGGCAAGGGACCTGGGGTATTTATACACCAACTCCCATCAGCCACTGGGTGAGGATTGCTGGATGGAGGTTTTCGTTCACCGGCACCTCTCGCTTACTATACTTATACATGGTTGTAGAACAATAAACTGGCAACTGGAAGTCAACAAACGCCCAACAAAATAGTACAGTCCAAAAGAAACTGTCAAGGTCCTGACGGGGGATCTTCAACATTGCTGGATTGTGCCCGAATGCCCTGCCCAAGCTCCACCTGTGTACACTCTCCCCAGGAATGGGACATAAGCAATTCTCACAAGTCTGCACCAGCACGGGCTACGAGCAGCCGTATGATTGTTTTTTGTTTATTTTGACAGGGCCTTGCTCTCACCCAGGCTGGAGAGCAGTGGTGCCATCATAGCTCACTGCAACCTCAATCTCCCGGACTCAAGCAATTCTCTTACCTCAGTCTCTGAAGTAGTTGGGACCACAGACATGTGCCACCATGTGCTACGAGCAGCCGTATGATCAATGCGATAGGAATGCCATGGTTAAAGTACAAGCCTGTCCAGGTGCGGTGGCTCACGCCTGTCATCCCAGCTCGTTGGGAGGCCGAGGGAGGTGGATCACTTGAGATCAGGAATTCAAGACCAGCCTGGTCAACATGGGGAAACCCCATCTCTACTAAAAATACAAAAATTAGCCGGGTGTGGTGGTGTGCACCTGTAACCCCAGCTACTCAGGAGGCTGAGGCAGGAGAATCATTTGAACCCAGGAGGCGAAGGTTGCAGTGAGTCAAGATCACACCACTGCACTCCAGCAGGTGACAAAGTAAGACTCAAAAAAAAAAAAAGTTAAGACAGTAAATTTTAGGTTATGTATATTTCATTATAATTTTTTTAAAGCTTTGTCAAACCACAGTTCCGCCTCCTCCACAAGCCCTCTCTCAACTCCCACCAACACCAAACTGGAGGCAAGATTTCTTCTCTCTGAGCCTCTGGCCTTCTCACCAATTTTTGCTAAGAGCTCTGCCCACCACACAGTATCCCCTGAGCAGAGGCTAAACCCCCTCAATCTTTCTACAGTGCCGTGCCCTCAGAAAGCACACACCAATGGGGAAGACAAAATCTGTGGTCGGGGACACTGGCTCATGCCTGTAATCCAAACACTTTGGGATGCTGAGGCAGGAGGATCACTTAAGCCCAGGAGTTTGAGACTAACTTGGGTAACATGGTAAGACCCCATTACTACAAAAAAATTTAAAAATGAGCCAGGCATGGTGGCACATGCCTGTGGTCCCGACTGCTTCAGAGACTGAGGTAAGAGAATTGCTTGAGTCCGGGAGATTGAGGTTGCAGTGAGCTATGATGGCACCACTGCTCTCCAGCCTGGGTGAGAGCAAGGCCCTGTCAAAATAAACAAAAAACAAAACAAACAAAAAAAACACCCAAATACTTTTTTTTAGATCAGGACAGCCTGAGCATAATATCCACTCAGCCACTCAATTCGGCCTTTTTTTTTTTTTTTGAGTTGGAGTCTCACTCTGTCACCCAGGCTGGAGTGCAACGGCATGATCTCAGCTCACCGCAACCTCTGCCTCCCTGGTTCAACTGTTTCTCATACCTCAGCCTCTCAAGTAGCTGGGACCACAGGCACCCGTCAATACACCCAGCTAATTTTTATATTTTAGTAGAAATGGGGTTTCACCACATTGGCCAGGATGGTCTCAAACTTCTGACCTCAAGTAACCTGCCCACCTTGGCCTCCCAGAGTGCTGGGATTACAGGTATGAGCCACCACGCCCATCCCCTTTTCTCCTTTGAGACAGTCTCGCTCTGTTGCCTACGCTGGAGTGCAGTGGTGTGATCTTGGCTCACTGCAACCTCTACCTGTTGGGTGCAAGTGATTTTCCTGCCCCAGCCTCCTGAGTAGCTGAGACTACATGCATGCAACACCCACACCTGGCTAATTTTTATGTTTTTTGGTAAAGACAGGGTTTCACCATGTTGGCCAGGCTGGTCTTGAACTCCTGACCTCAAGTGATCCGCCCACCTTGGCCTACCAAAGTGCTGGGATTACAGGCATAAGCCACCACGCTCAGCCGGCTCCACCATCTAAGAGCTGTATCTGTAGCAATTCCCTTCCTCTTTGAGCTTCAGTCTCATTTGTAAAACGGGACTAATTATGCCAACCCCATTGATAGAGGAATCAAATGAAATTACAGGTGTTCAAATTTGCCCTCCTCGGAGACTTTCTATGTAAAGCAGTTATTCCCCACTATTAGCACCCAATTTTTGCCTTCGTGGCAGTTATCACAATCTTTATTTTGTTCATTACCTTGTTTACTGAATGTTACTATTTTAGAGACAAGGTGCTCTGTCACTCAGACTGGAGTGCAGTGGGGTGATCATGGCTCACTTCAACCTCGAACTCCTGGGCTCATGTGATCCTCCTGCCTTTGCCTTGAGGAGCTGGGACTATAGGCATGCATCACCACGCCCAGCTAATTTTTTTTTAATTATTTTTTGTAGAGATGGAGGTCTCGAGGGCCAGGTGCGGTGGCTCGTGCCTGTAATCCAGGCATTTCGGCAGGCCGAAGTGGGCAGATCACCTGAGGTCAGGAGTTCGAGACCAGCCTGGCCAACATGGTGAAACCCTGTCTCAACTAAAAATACAAAAATTAGCTGGGTGTGGTGGCATGCACCCATAATCCCAGCTACTCAGGAGGCTGAGGCAGGAAAGTTGCTTGAACCTGGGAGGCGGAGGTTGCAATGAGCGGAGATCGTGCCATTGCATACCAGCCTGGGCGACAAGAGCAAAACCCTGTCTAAAAAAAAAAAGAAAGAAAAAAGAAAGAGAGTTGGAGATCTCGCCACGTTGCCTAGGCTGGTCTCGAACTCCTGGCCTCAAGCCATCCTCCCACCTCAGCCTCCCAATGTGCTGGGATTATAGGCGTGAGCCACCAAACCTGGCCTGAATTTTTCCGTCTGCATTCCTGTATTTTCCCAGAGCCTGGCCCGTAGCAGGGGCTTAATCCATTTGTGTTAATGGCTGCTTGAATGACTACATGATTTTGTGTAGCCTTTCTAACACTCCTGCCCGGCAAATGGAATGATTCCCCTTTAACACATGGGTGAGCCAAGGGTCAGCAAACTTCAGCCCCTGGACCACATCCAGCCACCATCTGACTGTGCAGAGCCTGCAAGCCAAGAATGAGTCTTAGATTTTTAAAAGGCTGGGAGACATAAATCGAAAGAATTTTTCATGGCATGTAAAATTATATACAATTCGAACTTCTACATCCATAAATATGTACCGGGGCCCAGCCACACCCATTCATTTATGTGCTCTCTGTGGCTGCTCGGGCACTGTGAGGGCAGTGAGAGGTTGCAGAAACCATGTGGCCCACAAAGCTGAGAATAGTCACTGTCTAGCTCTTACTGTATCTTTCTTTCCTTTCTTTTCTATTTTTGTTTTGAGATGGAATCTTGCTGTCACCCAGGCCAGAGTGCACTGGCATGATCTCGGCTCACTGCAACCTCTGCCTCCCGGGTTCAAGTGATTCTCCTGACTCAGCCAAGGAACTGGAATCACAGGCGTGTGCCCCATGCCTGACTAATTTTTGTATTTTTAGTAGACATGGGGTTTCACCATGTTGGCCAGGCTAGTCTCAAACTCCTGGCCTCAAGTGATCCACCCACCTCAGCCTCTCAAAGTGCTAGGATTACAGGTGTGAGCACCATGCCCTGCCTCTTTCTTTCTTTCTCTCTCTCTCTCTTCTTTTTTTAGAGACAAGGTCTTGCTCCTGCCCAGGCTGGAGTACAGAAGCATGATTACAGCTCACTGCAGCCTCAAACTCTTAGGCTCAATGAATTCCCCCACTTCAACCTCCCAAGTAGCTGGAGGTACAGATGTGAGCCACCATGCCCAGCCCAACTATCTGGCTTTTTACAGAGAACATCTGTACCCCAGGCTGGAGTGATGGTGTGCACATCCCAACCCAGGCCTGGGAATCTCCAGCAACTATTCCCACCGAAACATGCAGATGCAAGACTCAGGTTTCTGTCCTGAGATTCCCTCATCCCATTCCCACCTCCCACCTAAAAGCAAAAGTTAGGCTGGGCTCCCTCCACACTGGGAGTGGGAGGGTTTCAGTCCTGCCCGAAGCCTGGGCCTGTGGCTTTGTTGGGGCCCAGGAATTTCCCAGGGAGAAAAAGACACCCAAGGGGTTTCTGACAAAGAGGGCCCCGCCTAGCACAAGGAGGGAGGACCCTAGATGGGGGCCGGGGAAGCAGGCAGGCTGCCATCTGCTCCTCTGGGAGGAGCAACAATAACAGCCATACTGGAAGGCAGTACAGCTCCCTCTACTGAGCCCCCTCTCAAGAAACTGCCTGGTTGAAAAATTTGCATCCTTCTAGGTGAGTGATCTTGGACAAGTAAAGTAACCTGTTTTCTCCTCTGTATAATGCGGACAATAACACCCACGTGCCTAGATAAGAACAGAATAAGGACATGGAGGCCAGGCATGGTGGCTCACACTTGTAATCCCAGTGCTTGAGGCCAGGAGTTCGAGATCAGCCTGGCCAACATGGTGAAACTCCATCTCCACTAAAAATATAAAAATTAGCCAGGCGTGGTGGTGTGCCCCTGTGTTCTCGGCTACTCAGGAGGCTGAGGCAGATGAATCACTTGAACCTAGGAGGTGGAGGTTGCAGTGAGTTAAGATCCCACCACTGCCCACTGTACTCCAGACTGGGCAATAGACCAAGACTCTGCCTCAAAAAAAAAAAAAAAATTGGGCGGGCGCGGTGCCTTACTCCTGTAATCCCAGCTCTTTGGGAGGCGGAGGCAGGCGGATTACCTGAGATCAGGAGTTCAAGGCCAGACTGACCAACATGGTGAAACCCTGTCTCTACTAAAAATACAAAAAATAAGACAGGCGTGGTGGCAGGCGCCTGCAATCGCAGCTACTCAGGAGGCTGAGGCAGGAGAATCCCTTAGACTCGGGAGGCAGAGGTTGCTGTGAGCTGAGATCATGTCACTGCACTCCAGCCTAGGCGACAGAGTGAGACTCCACCTCAAAAAAAAAAAAAAAAAAAGGTTGATTATCATCTAAGTTTTAATTTTCCCTTTTTTTTTTTTCTGTCTCCCAGGCTGAGGTTCTTGCTCTGTCTCCCAGGCTGAGGTTCTCGCTCTGTCTCCCAGGATGCAGTGCAGTGGCATGTTCACAGCTCACTCCAGCCTCAACCTCCCAGCCTCAAGCACACCTGAGTAGCTGGCACCACAGGTGTGCATCACACCAGGCTAATTTTCAAATTTTTTGTTGAGAAGGGGGTCATGCCATTTTGGCCAGGCTAGCCTTGAACTCCTGGGCTCAAGTGATCCTTCCGCCTCAGCCTCCCACTGTGCTAGGATTACACGGGTGGGCCACCAAGCCTGGCCAAAAAAATGTCTCTCTTAAACAATACTTGAATTCATCCCTTCCTTCCATCTCCACCATCGCAGAGAACAACTGCAGAGGTTCCCTTCTGGCCTCCTACCCCCAATCTTACCAGAAGGGCTCTTTTTAAAGTGCTCCCTCCTCCAGCTGCTAAAGAGTCCTACTTTGCCTGCTTTTGGTCCGTGGTATCCAGTTTAGTTCATCTGGTCAGCTGTCAGGTCCTGGTATGTTCAGACCCTCCTGGCATTAGTCCAGATTTAGCACATGCTGTTCTTTCTGCCTGGGGCACAACTCCAATTCTTAGTTCTCAGGATGCTTCTTCAGGAAGCCCTCCCTGACTACTCCCAGCCTAGGTGGACCTCCCAGTTGCTGTAAGCGCTCATTAACCCAGGTCTTCTCCTTCAAAGCCTCAAGCACTGGGATTACAGGGCTTGTGTTTAGAATTACTCGATTGGAATCATGTTTAGAATCACCTCTTCCTTGTAGAATCCCAGACTTTTTTTCTTTTTTGAGATGAAGTCTCACTCCATCACCCAGGCTGGAGGGCGGTGGCGCGATCTCAGCTCACTGCAACCTCCACCCCCCCGGGTTCAAGCGATTCTCCTGCCTCAGCCTCCCGAGTAGCTGGGATTATAGGTGCCCACCACCACATCCAGGTAATTTTTGTATTTTAGTAGAGACAGGGTTTTGCCATGTTGACCAGGCTGGTCTCGAATTCCTGACCTCAAGGATCCTCCCGCCTTGGCCTCCCAAAGTGCTGAGGATTATAGACTTGCTTACCACTTGCCCCTCCCACTGTGCCTGGCAGAGCAGGCCCTCCTACAGCTGTGCCACACACTGTGCGGGGCATCATCTCACTCATTCAGACTTGATCAGAGACCCAGGAGGTTGGCACAATTGTTTTCACTTCACAGATGAGTGGCTTGTCCAGGAGCACACAGTCCACCACTGAGAAGTGGCTCCAAACTCAGCTCTGCCTGAGAGTGACCAGCTGAAGCTACTGAGGAAACTGCCCAACTGAGCAGGGGCAGCCTCCATTTCCTGCCCTCTCCTCATCGTCCTGTCGTCCCCCTCCCTGTCCTGGGGGTCAGCCAGGGAGGATGCTGGAAGACACTCCATCTCCCTGCCAGCAGAGTGACTCAGCAAGGCAGCTCCTCCAAAGCTGGTCTCCAAAATCACATCCTTGTGAAGTCGGCCTTGCTCCACCCTCCCTGAGCTGCACAGCCCTCCCCCAGGCCCCTCAGGACCCCTCCCCAGCTCTCTGCTGGAGAGAGGCAGAGTAAGGAGGATTGCTCTTCGTCTGCTGGAGTGGGGGCTGACTTCGCTGTCCTTCCACTCCCTCCCACCCTCTTTCCTGTATCACTAACTCAGTCCCAGGCAACCTAGAGAGGTGCACACAGGGGTCAGGCATGACAGGAAAGGGTAACAGACTCGATGCCTTGGGATTCTTATGAAAACTTACATCAGATCACATCCTCCTGCGCTCTAAAGCCTCCCATGGCTCCCACCTTCCTCCCACTGACAGCCAAGTCTGCAGTAGCCTCCAGGACCTGATCTGGCCCCCGTTTTCACCTGCCTGGTCTCCCTACCTTCTCTCTGGCTCACTGTTGCAGCCACTCTGTGAAATCTGTCATTATTCTCCTGCCCCAGGGTCTTTGCATCTACTGATCCCTCTCTTCCCCTGGATCCTCAACAACACCATTCTCAGGTCTCAGTCAAAATGTCATGTCCTCAGAGAGGCCTTCCATGATAGCCTAAGCAAAGCAGCCGCCCCCTCCTCACCCTGTGGAATGATTTGTTGACTTGCTGCTCACCCATGACCCCACTAGAGTATAAACTCCAGGAGGGCAAGGACCAGGTCGCTCTGCTCCCTGCTATTCCCCCAGCACATGGCACAGGCCCTGGCACATAGTAGGTGCTCAATAAATATTTGTTGCATTAGTGACTCCTTGAAAAGGACCTAAGGTAAGGGGTTGGGAGGCCTTTCCCAGCCTGCAGGCTCCCTGGATGGTGGGGACTTCCAAAATGTCAGCCACCCCATCTGTCCTGGGAGGCAGTGGACAAAAGGGGAAGGGCGTGGATTTAGCATGAAGCAGCCAAGAGTTCTCATCCTGGCTCTGCCACTCTCTTCCTGGCCATCCTTACCTACCTGAACCTCGGAGTCTTCATCTATAGCACGGAGATAATCACGCCCACCTCATGGGGTTTGGAGAGGACTTGTGAGCACAGTGCTGACCTAAGTGCTCAATCGCTTGGAGAGATTATCTGGCACAATTATCTGCTGTGATCTCCCAGTTTTCCTGCCCACAAGGAGCACGCTCCAAGAGGCAGCACTCAATTTTATAAGCACAGTAACCACAAACCACTTCCCCATCTGTAAAATGGCCTTAATTGTCTGTTGGCTGCTTCGGAGGGTGAACTTGAAGGCACGTTGCAGCCTCATAAAGTTGCTATGGGTATGGAATATGCTCTGCCCATCAGTTTGAGTTTGGGATTCCTGCTGAAGAAATGGTAAGAACTCCAGCCCCTGGCAGCTGGAGGGGACTCCAGGAGGTCATCTTGAGCAGTCCGGCCTTTGTTCCTGCACTCCAGATCTGCTGTGCCCTCTTCTTCCCTTAGACATCAGAGTGGAAAGACACAAGTTCTCTGTGGCCTGTCTCCACGGACCATGCCACCCCTGCCCTGGGAGGAAGGCCTCTTACCTCTAACTCCAGCGTCATCGGTCCTCCCTCAATGTTCCCCATTCAAATCACAGCACTAGCAGACCCTCAGTTGATCAGGCCAGAAACCTGGAGCCATCCACGACTCCTCTTTCTCCTACCACTATGCACCCCTGCAGGCTAATCCGTCCATATGTCCCACTCACTGTGCCTCTGACATTGACTCCAAATCCCCCCACTTTCTCCCATCTCCCATAACCACCATGGCTCACCTGGATGGCTGCAGGAGCCTCCCCACGGGTCTCCCTGCTACAACCCACTCCCCCTCAATCCATTTTCCCCAGAGCAGCCAAAGAGATCCCTTAAAGAAATAAATCAGATTTTGACATCCCTCTTTGTAATGATTAATACTGAGTGTCAACTTGATTGGACTGAAGGATGCAAAGTACTGTTCTTGGGTGTGTCTGTGAGGGTGCTGTCACAGGAGAGTCACATTTGCTGGCTGAGTTTGGTGGCTCAGGCCTGTAATCCCAGCACTTTGGGAGGCTGAGGCAGGCGGATCACCTGAGATCAGAAGTTTGAGACCTGCCTGACCAATATGGTGAAACCCTGTCTTAAAAAATAATAATAGGCTGGGCACGGTGGCTCAGGCCTATAATCCCAGCACTTTGGGAGGCCATGGTGGGTGGATCACGAGGTCAAGAGATCGAGACCCTCCTGGTCAACAAGGTGAAACCCCGTCTCTACTAAAAATACAAAAATTAGCTGGGCATGGTGGTGCGCACCTGTAGTCCCAGCTACTCGGGAGGCTGAGGCAGGAGAATTGCTTGAACCCAGGAGGCAGAGATCATGGTGAGCTGAGATCATGCCATTGCACTCCAGTCTGGGTAACAACAGTGAAACTCCATCTCAAATAAATAAATAAATAAATAAATATAAAAATAATGAGCTGGGCATGGTGGTGTGTGCCTGTAATCCCAAATATTGGGGAGGCTGAGCATGAGAATCGCTTGAACTCGGGAGGTGGAGATTGCAGTGAGCTGAGATTGTGCCACTGCACTTCAGCCAGGTATAGAGTGAGACTGTTCTCAAAAAAAAAAACTGAGTCAGCAGACCGGGAGAGGCAGACCCACCCTCAATCTAGGTGGGCACAATCGAATCAGCTACCAGCGCAGCCAGAATGAAAGCAGGCAGAAGAATGTGGAGAGCTGACTGGCTTGGCCTTCCAGGCTACCGCAGCCTCCCGTGCTGGATGCTTCCTGTCCTCAAACATCAGACTCCAGGTTCTCCAGCTTCGGGGCTCTCGGACCTTCAGCCAGAATGGAGGCTGCACTGTCGACTTCCCTACTTTTGAGGTTTGGGGACTCACACTGACTTCCTTGGTCTTCAGCTGGCAGCTGGCCTATTGTGCGACCTCACCCTGTGATCATGTGAGTCAATATTCCTTAATAAACTCCGCTTTGTGTATACATCTATCCTACTAATCCTGTCCCTCTAAAGAACTCGAACACAGATTTTGGTACCCTCTGCTTAAAACCTTCCATTGGCTCCCTGCTAATGCAAAAACAACTCTCACCTCCTAGCCATAGCCTGTAAGGCCTTTTGTCATCTGCCCACTGTTACCTCTCCATCCTTCTCTCTTAACATTCATCCTCTCACTTGCTCTGTTCCAGCCATTCAAGCCTCCCTGCGTTCCAGGAACACACTAACCTTGTTCCTGCTCCAGAATCTTTGAACTTGCTGTTCCCTTTGCCCAGAATGCTCTTCCCTGGGTGTCTATGTAGGTGGCTTCCTCTCTCCATTCAGTGCCTTGCCTCAAAGATCACCTCCTCACAGAGGCCGTCTATGACCACCCGGTCTGAAATAGTTGAAAATGCTCAGGCCTCCCCCACACCACTTTAGCTATTGTGTACAGGGCACTTAGCACATCACCATCTGAAATGTATAATCTTACTTCTCTTTTTTTTTTTTTGAGACAGAGTCTTGCTTTGCCACTCAGACTGGAGTGCAGTGGCGTAATCCTGGCTCACTGCAACCTCCACCTCCCAGGTTCAAGCGATTCTTCTGCCTCAGGGTCCTGAAGATTACAGGCACCCACCACCATGCCCGGCTAATTTTTGTATTTTTAGTAGATACAGGGTTTTGCCACAATGGCCAGGCTGGTCTCCAACTCCTGGCCTCAAGTGATCCGCCTGCCTCAGTCTCCCAGTGTATACATTTACTTCTTGATCTGTCCATTCAGGAAACTGTCAGCTACTTGAGAGTAGTGAGTTTTGTCTGTATTGTTCCCTGGTATATCCCAGGGTTCAGGCAGTGCCTGGCACATAGTAGGTACTCAATAAATATTTATCGATTGGAGGAACACAGCCCCACCCAACCCCAGCTTCCAACCAGGATACTCACATCTACCACAGGGGTCTGGTTCACACCTGAAGCTGGAAATTGAGGGCTAATGTGAGCCCCTGTAGATGGGCCCCTGGCCCCAGGCACTGTCTCTACCATTAGCAGCACACAAAGCACACTCAGTGCCCAGCGCAGATCCAGCCATCTGCCGGCCATCCGGCCCCACGGGGCCTGGGCCTCACTCTTCACTTCCCTTTCTGCAGTAGCTCAGTTCCAAACAGCTGGTGGCTCCAGTTGCCTGCAAGGTGGGAGTGAGAAGCGGAGGACAGCGTCACTGAGAACCCATAGACCCAGCAAAAGGGGCCTGAAGACTTTGTCAGCTAAGGAACTGACTTCCTGCCTCCCCACGGCAAAGGAAAGCTGATGGAGAAACCCACATTCTGCATAGAGACCCCAGGCCCCGCCCATTCAGTGTACAGATCAGATCAGATCAGATATGCCCTTCTTCCTGAGCCCCCATGGAAACCTACCCTGCCCTGCCTGGCCCCTGCCTGAGACCAGAATGTCAGGGCTGCAAGGGACTAGGAACTTGAGCCAGGATTCAGAGTCTCAGGCTTCTGGGGCCAGCTGGGTGAGGTACACGTGGAAAGCGGACAGTGAGCAGGAGTGCAGAAGCCCTCATAACAAAACCAAAAACCCTCCTACTAGTGGTGGACTTGGCCTCCGGGCCGCCAGTCTGAGGCCTAGAGAGGCTTCCCTGCCACATTCTACGGAGCCCACTAAGCAATGCTGCTGTCTCTGTCTCATAAGGAGCCAAGCTTAACATGGATGACTTCATCCTGTCCCCACAACATGCCGAGAGGGGGTGGCATTACCATTCCACTCTACAGATGAACTAACTGTGGCACGGAGAGGTGAAGCCAGGCTTGCTTCCTCCCTGCACCACGCCTCCCTCATCCAGTCCTCAGAACAATTCTGGAAATGTCACCCCCAACCTGCACAGCAGGGAGAGGGGTTCAGAGGAGTTTTGTTTTCAGATGGAACTTCACTCTGTCACCCACGCTGGAGTGCAGTGGCACCATCTCGGCTCACTGCAACCTCTGCCTCCCTGGTTGAAGTGATTCTCCTGCCTCAGCCTCCCAAGTAGCTGGGATTACAGGCACACACCACCATGCCTGGCTAATTTTTTTTTGTATTTTTAGTAGAGACAGGGTTTCATCATGTTGGCCAGGCTGGTCTCGATATCCTGGTCTCACACATTCTGCCCACCTTGGCCTCCCAAAGTGCTGGGAATCACCACGCCTAGGAGAGGAGTTCGGCAACCCGCCCAAGGTCACACAGCAAGACGCTCACAGAGCCAGCAGCCCCTCCAATGGGGAACTTAAGGTGAAGAGGGAAGTGGATTGCTCAGAGACACACAGCGGGTTAGCAGTGGGGCTGGGCTGGTCATGACCATGTACCTCTTCCCTCAAGACCAGGGTCAAAACAGCTTCAATTTATTTCAAAGTAATCAAGCTGGAAAAACAAAAGTCCTCAGCAAACTAAATTTCCTCTTTTGGCTTTTTCACGTGTTCTGTGATGAGTGTGTCTTATTTTTGCAATCAGGAAAACCAAAGCCCATAAAAACGTTTTTTGTCTTTAAGTACGCACAGGTGTTTCTCAATGTGCTGACAGCCTGACGGGAGGAGAGGCAGTAGGGAGGGGAAGAGAGGTCAGAAAGGTGCCTGTCCCGGCCACGGTTCCTCACCTGTCCACGGAAGACACAACCTTCTTCTTCCGTGGTTCTCCTGAACCACTCCAAGTGGAGTCCGAGTTACTCTGGCACCAAGTTGAAGCGGGACGCTCCTGGCTTCCAATTCTCTCGGCCACTTATTATCTGTGTGGCCTTGGGGAAGTCACTTCATCTCTCTGAGCCTCTTATTCTTCATCTGTGAAATGGACACAAATGCTGGCCGGCGGGGTATACAATAAGAGCTCAATAAATGCTCGTGTCCCTGGTGTCCCCAACACCTGAAGATCAGCATGCGTCTTGTTTCTCTGGGCCGCTGATTTATTTTACTGATTCACAAGTGAGCACGTATTGAGCGCCTTCAATACGCAGGGACCGACGCCCAGCGCTCGGATGGTCACGGATCTGCTAAGGGACAGAGGCGGGAAATCGGGGCTGCGCATTTCAGGGAAGAGACCCCAGGGACATCTCCGTGCTCCGTTTCCCGATCCGGACGGAGGCTGAGAAGCCGAACTCGGGGCGCCGGGTCCTCCGGCCATGCGGGAAGGCGGCCCTGTCTTACCTCGGACCCCGCGTGGGGCTCGCAAACTCCGAACCTCGACCTAGCCAGGCCTCACGGCCTTCCAGGTCCCTGGCCCTCGGCCCGACCTTCCGCCCGCGAAGCCGCCAGTCCCAGTGTCCCGCCCGCTGCAGCGTCCGGACTTCAACTCCTCCCGTCCGGGCCCGCCCCTGTCCCGGTCGCGCCCTCAGAACACGCCCCCTCGGGACACGCCCCAGAAGGAGCGCCTCGCCCCTGCCCTTAAAGGCACAGCTCCCAGGAGCTTCCTAGGGTCTTCACTCTCTCCACCGTCCTCTCCCTCCTCTTTGAAATTGAGATACAAGCAGATGGGTAGGACTGTTGGTAGCCAGAGAGGGACAGTTAGAGGGTGAAACGAGGAGGTTCATTTCCCGAGGGTGGAGGGACCAGAGGGTGTCAAGCTGCTCCTGGTAATGAATGGTGACAAAGGATTTGAGAAAATCCCAGGTGGAGAAAGCCCCACCCTACCCACGAATGTTCTGGCTGTTTCATCCGAAATCCTTTTGAGATACTAATTGGGTTCAGCATTCCCCTCTAATAGCACGGCTTTTTTTTTTTTTTTTTTTTGAGATGGAGTCTCGATCTGTCGCCAGGCGCCAGGCTGGAGTGCAGTGGTGCGATCTCGGCTCACTGCAACCTCCGCCTCCCGGGTTCAAGCAATTATCGTGCCTCAGCCTTCAGAGTAGCTGGGATTTCAGGCCCCCGCCACCACACCCAGCTAATTTTTGTATTTTCAGTAGAGACGGGGTTTCACCATGTTGGCCAGGATGGTCTCCATCTCTTGACCTCGTGATCCGCCCACCTCGGCCTCCCAAAGTGCTGGGATTACAGGCGTGAGCCACCGCGCCCGGTCTTTTTTTTTTTTTTTTTTTTTTTTTTTTTTTTTTTTTAATTTTTTAAGACAGGGTCTAGCTACATCTCCCAGGCTGGAGTGCAGTAGCAGCTGTCACGGCTCACTGCAGCCTTGACCTCCCAGGCTCAAGCAATCCTCCCACCTCAGCCTCCCAATTAGCTAGGACTGCAGGCAAGTGCCACCACACCCGGCCAATTTTGTTCATTTTTTGTAAAGACAGGTTCTCACTATGCTGGCCAGACTGGTCTCAAACTCCTGGGCTCATATAATCCTACCGCCTCAGCCTCCCACGTAGTTGGGACCATAGGTATGTGCCACCAAGCCAGGCTAATTTTTAAAATTTTTTGTAGAGACTGGTTTCTATATGTTGCCCAGGTGGTCTCAAACTCTTGGTCTCAAGCCATCCTGCCGCCTCTGGCTTTCAGAGTGTCAGAGGTGTGTAAACCAGAGCAACTCCATTGCAAATGGGTTTGGTAAAATGAGGCTGAGACCTACTGGACTGCATTACCAGATGGTTACAGCATTCCAAGCCACAGGTTGAGATAAAAGGTCAGCATAAGACACAGGTCATATGCTGATAAAACAGATTGCAGTAAAGAAGCCAGCCAAAACCCACCAAAACCAAGACGGTGACGAGAGTGACCTCTGGTCCTCCCCACTGCTACATTCCCACCAGCACCATGACGGTTTGCAAATGTCAGGAAGTTACCCTATACGGTCTAAAAAGGGGAGGCATGAATAATCCATTCCTTGTTTAGCATATCATCAAGAAATAACCATAAAAATTGCCAACCAGCAGCCCTTGGGGCTGCTCGGCCTATGGAGTAGTTATTCTTTATTCCTTTACATTCTTAGTAAACTTGCTTTCACTTAATGGAATCACCTGAATTCCTTCTTTCGTGAGTTCTAATAACCCTCTCTTGGGGTCTGGATCGGGACCCATTTCCTGTAACAAAAACGCTTGAATTACAGGTGTGAGCCACCACGTCCAGCCATATATATATATATATTTAAAATTTGTATTTAAGTTTTTCCCTGTTTTTTTTTTGCGAATTTATGTATTGTTCCAATTTAAGTATGTGTGCTGCCAAAGGGGGCACATAGCATCACTTTTAAAAGAATGTGGCAAACAAATCAAGACTGAGCAGTTTGAGATCTACTGATGGATGTATTAATATCCCCCTCTATTTCCAGTTTCCCAGCCTCCTGGGGAAGCTTTTCTTCTGTTGGGGGGATGGGGGAGTGGGAGGAGGTGGGCATGGGGGCTGGGCCTGGGGTCCTTGAGGCTGCAGTGTGTCCTCCCAGGCCACGCCTACCTGCAGCACTTCCAGCATTAGCACACATCTAATCCTCCCATCTCTTGCCTTCAGGGTAGAACCTGCTTCCTCATCACCGGAAGGACCCAGGCCCATCGCCAAGCATTCAAGTTCCTTCAGCATCCAGCCCTAGCACACCTTTCTGAAGTCATCTTTAACCCCCACCTCCAGCTCCCTGTTCCCTGAACCTGTCGTCCTCTTGCTCACATCCACCTGCCTCTGCTCTTCTGAGCCCCCTGCCCTGATGACATCTTATCTCTTTGCCACCTGACAAACTCTTATGTTGTCAGGCTCAGCTCCCAGGTCACCACCATTAGGTGTTCTTCCACCCTTCTCCTCACCCCTCCGCATGGCCACGGGGCTCCCCACCTTCAGAGCATGCCTCTCATTCCCACCTCAGGCAGGTGACATTGTGATCCCTAGCATGATGTGTTTGGAATCACAGGACATGAGGTTTCTATACAACCTTCCATAAACACTGAGAGCCTCTCTTTGAGCTTCAGTTTCCCTCTTGGAGAAATGGGGTGGTACTAGTACCAACTTCCTGAGGTCCTTCCAGATGTGTTTTCTTTCCTTTTTTTTTGAGACAGAGTTTTGCTGTTGTTACCCAGACTGGAGTGCAATGGCATGATCTCGGCTCACCGCAACCTCCGCCTTCTGGGTTCAAGCAATTCTCCTGCCTCAGCCTCCCGAGTAGCTGGGACTACAGGCGCACGCCACCATGCCCAGCTAATTTTTGTATTTTTAGTAGAGACGGGGTTTCACCATGTTGACCAGGATGGTCTCGATCTCTTGACCTTGTGATCCACCCGCCTCGGCCTCCCAAAGTGCTGGGATTATAGGCGTTGGCCACCTTGCCCGGCCCAGATGTTTTTTCTTATCTTTTTTGAGACAAGGTCTCCCTCTGTCACCCAAGCTGGAGTGCAGTGGCATGATCTTGACTCACTGCCTCCTTGACCTTCTGGGCTCAAGTGATCCACCTCAGCCTTCCAAGTAGCTGGGATTACGGTCATGCTGTACCTACAAAATGAACACCTAGTTTTGTTCATTTTCTGTAGAGACAGGATCTCACTATGTTGCCCAGGCTGGTCCTGAACTTCTGGGCTCATGCAATCACCTGCCTTGGCCTCCGAAAGTGCTGGGATTACAGGTGTGAGCCACCATGCCTGGCTAAAACAGGACACTGTGAAAAGCCCTAAACCCCATGCTGCATGCTGACTAAACACTCCCTCAGTGGAAGGGTTTGTTGTCCCTATTAATTATTCCCATTGTTGGCTGGATGTGGTGGCTCATGACTATAATCCCAGCGCTTCGGGAGGCTGAGGTGGGCAGATCGCCCGAAGTCAGGAGTTCGAGACCAGCCTGGCCAACGTGGTGAAAACCTGTCTCTACTAAAAAATACAAAAATTAGCCAGGCATGGTGGCACAAACCTGCAATCTCAGCTATTTGGAAAGCTGAGGCACGAGAATCATTTGAACCTGGGATATGGAGGCTGCAGTGAGCTGAGATTGTGCCACTGCACTCCAGCCTGGGCGACAGTGAGACTCCATGTCAGAGAAAAAAATAAAAATAAAAATTATTCCATTGTTACCACAATGCATTAACTTACCTTTCTGGTCTCCCACAGGCTGGGAGCACCTCGAAGCAGCACCAGGCCAGGTTCATCCCATGTCCCGGCCACTAGCACAGGGTGTTCACAGCTAGTGTCTGTGTGTTGCAATCTCCAAGCCTGCTCTGGGGTCAGCTTTTCCCCAGGTCATCTGCTTCTTGGGAAGTTACTCCAGAATTGCTGAGTTTGAAACAAAAGTCCTCCTTCCCTAAAAAGCCTGACCCTGGTAGCTAGGATGAGGCTTAGATATCACCATTCTAGGTCAGCAGAGCAGGCAGCTTACTACCTCTCTGTCTCCCAGGACTGGGATAGCAGGAGGCAAGGGTGTTGGGGGAGAGTATGAGGGTCTGTGGAGAGACCTCTGGGAAGAACCAGGTGGAGAGAGGAACCCTTGGGGACAGAGAAGGGAGATAGATGGGGCTGGGATAGTCCCTGGTTCACCCCTGCTCTGGTGGACAGTGGTTAGGGTTAGGGCCTATTCCCCAGGCTGAGAAAGGCCATTTTGACATTGTAGGAGCAGCCTCAGAAGTCATCCAGATCCAAGTTCAAATCCCAGCTCTGCCCTTTACTGGTTATTTGATCTTGGATGAGTTATTTCATCTTTTTGAGTCTCAGTTCCTAGAAAATGGGGAATAAAACACCACCTACAGCACACTCATCAGGCTGTAGTGAGGATTAAGATTTTACATGTAGGCTGGCACAGTGGTTCACACCTGTAATTCCAGCACTTTGGGAGGCTGAAGTGGGAGGATCATTTGAGGCCAGCAGTTTGAGACCAGCCTGGGCAACATAGCAAGACCCTGTCTCTACTATTATAGTTTTACAGAACAAGGAGATTATATAATAAAACCCATGGCATAGTGCCAGGCATTTGTTAAAGTTGAATAAATGGAAGCTGCTATTATTATTATTTATTATTATTACTGAGAGTAAAAGGACCTGACACCTGGCAGAGGGTAGGCTAAATGTCAGTTTACCGCTTGAGTGCAGAAGGTCGAGGCTGCAATGAACTCTGATTGTGCCACTGCACTCCAGCCTAGGTGATAGTGCAATACTCACTCTCAAAAAAAAAAAAAAAAAGTTGAGAAGGATTTTGTGCTTGTATCAGTTACCTCCTGCTGCAAAACAAAACATGCCAAAATGTAGAGGCCTAATACAATAGCATTTCATTATCTGTCATGGTTTCCATGGGTCAAATATTTGGGAAGTCAGGAGGCCAGGGTGGGAAGATCACCTGACCTTAAAACAACATAGGGTGGCTCATGCCTTTAATCCCAGCACTTTGGGAGGCCAAAAAGGGTGAATCACCTGAGGTCAGGAGTTTGAGACCAGCCTGGCCAACATGGTGAAACCCCATCTCTACTAAAAATACAAAAATTAACCGGGTGTGATGGTGGGTGCCTGTAATCCCAGCTACTCAGGAAGCTGAGGCAGGAGAATAGCTTGAACCCAGGAGGCAGAGGTTGGAGTGAGCAGAGACTGCACCATTGCACTGCAGCCTGGGCAACAAGAGTGAAACTGTCTCAAAAACAAACAAAGAACAACAACAACAATAAAAAAACAACAACATAGGGAGATCTTATCTCTTATATATTTTTTAAAAACCAAATAAATGAGGGCAGGGCTCAGCCAGGAGGTTCTGGCGCAGGTCTCTTTGGTTGCCTTGCTGTTTCTTGTTCTTCCTGTGGTCTCGGGACTTCTACATGGGACCGTTCCATGCCAGCAGGTTTCTGGGCTTCCTTAGAGCATGGCAGTCCCAGGACAGATGCACTGCTTACACGGCATCTCAGGGTGCCAGTGCTGGGGTTCCAGGGATCAGCCATTTAACATCCTGTTTCAATGACATTAAAACTACACAAAGTGGCTGGGAGCGGTGGCTCCCTGTAATCCCAACACTTTGGGAGGCCAAGGTGAGTGGATCACCTGAGGTCAGGAGTTGGAGACTAGATTGGTAAACATGGTGAAACCCCATCTCTATTAAAAATACAAAAAATTAGCTGAGTGTGGTGGCAGGTGCCTGTAATCCCAGCTACTTGGGAGACTGAGGCAGGAGAATTGCTTGAACCCGGGAGGCAGAGGTTGTAGTGCACTGAGATTGTGCCCCTGCACTCCAGCCTGGGCAACAGAGCAAAACTCTGTCTCACAGAAAGAAAGAAAGAAAGAAAGAAAGAAAGAAAGAAAGAAAGAAAGAAAGAAAGAAAGAAAGAAGGAAAGATTAGCCGGGTGTGGTGGTGCATGCCTGTAATTCCAGCTCAGGAGGCTGAGACAGAAGTAGAATCACTTGAACCTGGGAGGCGGAGGTTGCAGTGAGCCAAGATCAGTGGGTTCAGTGGCACAAGCCTATAGTCCCAGCTTACTAGGGAGTCTGAAGGAGGAGGATAGCTTGAGCCCAGGAGTTCAAGACCAGTCAGGTCAAAATAATTGAGACCCCCATCTCTTAAAAAAAGACACAAAGGATATATAATAAGTAAAAAAATAAATAAATAAAACAAACAAAAAAAACCATTTGAGTCTCATTTATACAGTATAATCCCGAGAGAGAGAGAGAGAGAGAGAGAAAGTGTGTTTACATGTTTTTTTTAGTTTTTTGAGAGGAGGCCTCAAGCCTCCCAAGCCATCCTCGCACCTCAGCCTCCCTAGTAGCTGGAATTACAGGCACCCACCATCATGCCTAGCTAATTTTGGTATTTTTAGTAGAGATGGGTTTTCACCATGTTGGCCAGGCTGGTCTCGAACTCCTGGCTTCCAGTGATCTGCCTGCCTTGGCCTTCCAAAGTGCTGGATTACAGACATGAGCAGCCACACCTGGCCCAAAAATAAATTTCTAAGGGCCCCCGTAACCATCTGAATGAACTTCCTTCTTGGCCAGGGCGCTCTTAAAATTTAACCCGAGAGACTAGTTCAGTCCATGATGGGAAGCAGGGGTTATACAGGCCTCATTGTACGATCCATGGTGGAGAGTGGGGGTTGTACAGGACTCACTGGACAGTCCACGGTGGGGAGTGGGGTTGGACCGGCCTCATTATACCTCCCCAGCATTAACTTCAACATGGACCTTAAATCTGATAAGAAGCATTTACAGTCTGTTCTCTCTGAAGCCTGCTATCTGGAGGCTTCATTTGCCTGATAAAACTGATCTCCATGGCTGGGCACGGTGGCTCACACCTGTAATCCCAGCACTTTGGGAGGCCCGAGGCAGGTGGATCACAAGGTCAAGAGATCAAGACCATCCTGGTCAACATGGTGAAACCCTATCTCTACTAAAAATACAAAAAATTAGCTGGGCAAGGTGGCCTGTGCCTGTAATCGCAGCTACTCGGGAGGCTGAGACAGGAGAATTGCCTGAACCCAGGAGGCGGAGGTTGCGGTGAGCCGAGATCGAGCCATTGCACTCCAGCCCGGGTAACAAGAGCGAAACTCCTTCTCAAAAACAACAACAAAAAAAAACCACCTGATCTCAACAACCTCTTATCACAAACCAGACATTTCCTCTCTATTGATCCCAGGTCTTCATATTTTAAAAATTTTATATTTGAGACCAAGTTGCTCTGTCTCCCAGGCTGGAGTGCAGTGGTGGGATCTCAGCTCACTGTCAACTCCGCCCCCCGGGCTCAAGTGATTCTCCTGCCTTGGCCTCCCAAGTAGCTGGGACTACAGGTGAGCACCTTTTTGTATTTTTAGTAGAGACGGGTTTCACTATGTTGGCCAGTGTGGTCTCTAACTCCTGACCTCAGGTGATCCACCCATCTTGGCCTCCCAAAGCACTGGGATTATAGGTGTAAGCCACTGTGCCAAGTGGCTCATATTATTGCCCAATACAAATAATTTTTGCCAAATACAATTATTTGCCAAATACAAATAATTTTTGTATTTGTATCAAAAATACAAAAATTACTCAGGCATGGTGGCGCATGCCTGTAATCCCAGCCACTCAGGAGGCTGAGGCAGGAGAATCACTTGAACCTGGGAGGCAGAGGATGCAGTGAGCCAAGATTGTGTGACAGAGAGAGACTCCAGCCTGGGTGACAGAGAGAGACTTTGTCTCAAAAAAAAAAAAAGAATTAAATCTCTGGTTGAGCTAAACCCAGGTTCACTACTCACTTCAGTTTGACCTTGAGCAAGTCACATGTCCTCTTGTCCATCTTTAAATAGGACTAGGGATTTCCTGGGTCTCTCAGGTTTTTGTGAAGATTAAATGAGGAAGTCTACCTGAGGTCCTGGACACATATGTGCTCAGTAGCTAGAGGTTAGATATCATCCTCAGGGGTTGAATCTACAGGAACGCAGATTGCTCAGTGGTCAGACACAGCACACCCTGGGTGACTGGTCACATGTGAGGCACAGCAATGACCACAGCGGGTGATATGATCTGAAGGAAGGGAGGGTCAAAGGCCATGCACTGGGGCAATGCTGTCACAGCAGTGGGACCCACTTAGCATTGACTAGGCGGGTGCTGATGAGGGTCTGCATATGATATGGTTTGGCTGTGTCCCCTCCCAAAAATCTCACCTTGAAATGTAATCCCCATAATCCCCATGCGTCAAAGGGGAGACCAGGTGGAGGTAACTGAATCGTGGGGTGTTTCCCCCATGCTGTTCTCATGATAGTGAGTGAGTTCTCATGACACCTGATGGTTTTATAAGCATTTGGTAGATCCTCCTGCATTCATTTCTCCTTCTTGCTGCCCTGTGAAAAGGTGCCTTCTGCCATGATTTTAAGTTTCCTGAGGCCACCCCAACCATGCGGAACTGTGAATCCATTGAACCTCTTTTCTTTATAAATTACCCAGTCTCTGGCAGTTCTTTATAGCAGTATGAAAACAAACTAATACAGGGTGTTTTCTGCCTGGGGAGCTCTATCTTCTCAGCCGTCCTGGTGGCCTTGGATGGTGGGGACCTGAAAAACTGGCCGGAAGTGGGAGGTGGCCCTCTACAGGGGCTGGGGAAAGGAGGTAGACAGGCCAAGATCCTGAGACATGGGCCGGGCGTGGTGGCTCAAGCCTGTAATCCCAGCACTTTGGGAGGCCGAGACGGGTGGATCATGAGATCGAGAGATCGAGACCATCCTGGTCAAAATGGTGAAACCCCATCTCTACTAAAAATACAAAAAATTAGCTGGGCATGGTGGCGCATGCCTGTAATCCCAGCTACTCGGGAAGCTGAGGCAGGAGAATTGCCTGAACCCAGGAGGCGGAGGCTGCGGTGAGCCGAGATCGCGCCATTGCACTCCAGCCTGGGTAACAAGAGCGAAACTCCGTCTCAAAAAAAAAGAAGATCCTGAGACATGAAGTCCACCCTTTGTGGCTGCAAGCATGCTGAAAGTCTAAGGAGGTGGCACTAGGGAGCAGTGTGGAGAGGCTTTCATTTCTTCCAGGCTCAGAGAGGGAAGATCACTTTCCTAAGGTCACACAACCAGCAAATAACAGAGCTGGATTTAGAACCCAGTCCTATCTGACTCTACAACTCCATGCTCCTGTTGAAGTCAAAATAAAAATATAGTGGTGATTCCAAATTTAACATTTTATTTGGGAAGCAAGAATTGAAATGTGGGACATACACACAGATTGAGTGGTCTTCAGTGTGTCTGAAGAACAAAGAGAAGGTTGGATGTTTTATAAAAAGGAGAAAAGGGCAGGTCATGGTGGCTCATGTTTGTAATCTCAGTGCTATGGGAGGCCTAGACAGGAGGATCGCTTGAGCCCAGGAGTTTGGATCCAGCCTGATCAACTCAGTGAGACCCCACTCTACCAAAAATAAAAATAAAAATAAATTAGCCAGGCACGGTTATGCATGCCTGTAGTCTCAGCTATTTGGGAGGCTGAAGGAGGAGGATCGCCTGTGTCCAGGAGATTGAGGCTACTCTAAGCTATGATCATACCACTGCTGTTTAGCCTGGGCAGTAGAGCAAGACCCTGTCTCAAAAAAGAAAAAGGAGGGAAATGCATTGTCTTGAAAAAAAGTTCATTGGCACTAGCAAAGTTTTGAGGAGCTAGAAGCTGTGATTGGTGAGTTACGGGAGTGGGTAAAGCTATTCTTAAAGTTGCAGCAGGGTGTTCCAGTAGCTATGAGATCAAACTGGTCTTAGAGTAATGACAGGCAGTTACAGCAGCTGGGCTTCTGCAAAACTGAATTCTTGGAGCAGGTGTGATGTGCTCTGAGTGCCTTCTCTGCCTTAGTGACAAAAATGACTCATTTTCCTCAGGCAGCAGTGTAGGGTGATGGTTAGTAGTGTGACTGCTGCCTGAGGAAAATGCTGATTGCCTTTGCTTCTGGCTGGTGATCTGTTTTTCACTTTTTTTTTTTTTTTTTTTTTTGGTAGAAACACAGTCTCATCATCTTGCCCAGACTGGCCTTGAACTCCTGGGTTCAAGCGATTTTTCTGCCTCAGCCTCACAAAGTGCTGGGATTCCAGGCAGGAAGCCACCATGTCCAGCCTGTTTGGTAATTTGTTTTTTTTTTTTTTTTTTTTTTTTTTTGAGACAGAGACTCTCTCTGTCACTCAGGCTGGAGTACAGTGGCACAATCTTGGCTCACTGCAACCTCCACTTCCCGGGTTCAAGCCATTCTCATGCCTCAGCCTCCTGAGTAGCTGGGATTACAGGCACCCGCCACCACACCCACCAGATTTTGGAATTTTTAGTAGAGACAGGGTTTCACCATATTGGCCATGCTGGTCTTGAACTCCTGACCTCAAGTAATCCACCTGCCTTGGTCTCGAAGAGTGCTGGGATTACAGGCGTGAGCCTCTGCATTTGGCCAGAAAATAATTTAAGTCTTGATCATCAAATGTGGGAACAATGCAGCTCTCGGCCACCAGCACGGCTGAGGACCCCTGTGCATCCCTTGTCTGGGGTAATCTGGTTTCCTTTCACCCTCCAGGAGAGGCTGAGGAAGGAGTGATTTCTGGGGAGCTTCCTGCAGTGCAGAGGCCACCGAGCCAACTGCGTCTGCTGGGATTTGCCTTAACAGTCCTCAATCACAGCCTGTCCGCTGTCCAGCTGTGAATCCCATGTCCCTGGCCATCTCTAGAGGCCTCCGCTTATTCCTCCAAAACCGGGCCCCTCTGGCCTTCCCTTGCTCCCTCTGTTCCTGACCTCCAGGGACACAGAGGCCCTCCCCAACCTTGTCCTACACGTGGTCCTGATCTTGTCCCACCCCCGGCTGTCAGTTATCTCATCAAGCCTCAGAGGAGGGGACAACACCTCCCACCCCAAAAACCCAGCCCTCTGCCCTTCCTCAGTTTCCATTCATGAGTGTGCAGGAGGGGAGGGGAGGGAAGAAATTACATAAATATCGTGAAAGAAAATGATGCGGCTACAACTAAGGCTTTCTAAAGTGGAGTCGGGAGACCGTGGGAGGATCTCACTCACACCTGCTAACGGTCAGATCGCAGAATGTGCCAACTTTGGCTAACAACTGAAGTCAGAATCCACCGCCTTCTACATCTCTCAGCTGGGCGTACCCTAATGAACTAACCAATCAGAATGGGCTTGCGATAGACGATTTCCGCCCAGCCAATGAACTGCCTCCGAAAACAACTTTTTGTGGGAATCCTTCACAAAAACGTCTCCTGCCCTTGCCTTACGGTTGCTATTCGGGGCTGCCCTGATTCAGTGTACGCGAGTTGCAGTTCTTTGTTTCCTAAATAAATGCTATTTCTTTTGACCTCCGTGTCAATCTCCTTTTTATAGTCAGCATAAAAAGGAGATTGGCACGGAGGTCAAAAGAAATAGCACTTTTTTTTTTTTTTAGAAAAAAAAGTATTTTTTCTTTATTTTCTTTCTCTTTCTTTTTTTCTTCTTTTTTTTAAATTGCGTTTTAGGTTTTGGGGTACATGTGAAGAACATGCAAGATAGTTGCATAGGTACATACATGGCAGTGTGATTTGCTGCCTTCCTCCCCTTCACCTATATGTGGCATTTCTTCCCATGCTATCTCTCCCCAACTCCCCACCCCTCTCTTTTTCCCTTCTTTCCCTCTTTCCCTCCCTTCCTTCCTGTTTTTTTTTTTTGACAGAGTCTCACTCTGTCACCCAGGCTGGAGTGCAGTGGCGCTATCTCAGCTCCCTGCAACCTCCACCTCCCAGGTTCAAGCGATTCTCCTGCCTCAGCCTCCTGAGTAGCTACCACGCACTACCACACCCAGCTAATTTTTTGTATTTTTAGCAGAGACGGGGTTTCACCATATTGGCCAGGCTGGTCTTGAATTCCTGATCTCAAGTGATCTGCTTGCCTCAGGCTCATAAAGTCCTGGGGTTACAGGTGTGAACCACAGTGCCTGGCCCCTAAATGTTCTTTCTTTTTTTTTTTGAGACGGAGTTTCACTCTTGTTACCCAGGCTGGAGTGCAATGGCGCAATCTCGGCTCACCGCAACCTCCGCCTCCTGGGTTCAGGCAATTCTCCTGCCTCAGCCTCCGGAGTAGCTGGGATTACAGGCACGCGCCACCAGGCCCAGCTAATTTTTTGTATCTTTAGTAGAGACGGGGTTTCACCATTTTGACCAGGATGGTCTCGATCTCATGACCTTGTGATCCACCCACCTCGGCCTCCCAAAGTGCTGGGATTACAGGCTTGAGCCACCGGGCGCGGCCTAAGTGTTCTTTAAAACTCCAGCTGAGTGTTCAGGGTTCTGGCTGGTGCGTGCCACGTGTGAAGTAGCACACATCATTTCCAACGTACTCAGCCTGCTCTATTTTAACTCAGCATTTGTCCCTATCCGACATTGTATCTCAGTTTGTCTATGCGCTTATTGTCTTTTTGACAATGAAGCTGTATTTGTTCTACACATATTTAAGAATCACCTACTGTGTACTGGTCCTGGTGTAGACATTGAGGACCCAGCACCGCATATCATAGCCCTAAACCCCTGCCTCATGGAATTTAGATTCAATTTTGGGGAGACAGAGAATAAAAAAAAATTAATGAGCAAAATAAGTAATGAGTTAGATGGTGTTAGATGCTATAGAGAGAATAAATTTTGGTGGGGGGATTGGCAAGGCATGCTATGTGGGAGTTAGGGGAGAAAATTCCATTTTAAATAGGGTGATCAGGGCCAGGCTTGGTGGCTCATGCCTGTAATCCCAGCATTTTGGGAGGCCATGTTGGGAGGATTGCTTGAGGCTAGGAGTTTGAAACCAGCCTGGGCAACATAGGAAGACCCTGCCTTTGCAAATAATAATAATAATTATTATTATTACTGAACTTAGCTGGGTGTGGTGGTGTATGCTGTAGTCCCAGGTACCTGGGAGGCTTTGGTGGGAGGATTGCTTGAGACCAAGAGGTCATGGCTGCAGTGAGCTATGATCAAGCCACTGCGTCCCAGCCCAGGAGACAGAGTGAGATCGTATCTCTGAAATAAATATAATAGTAATAGAGTGGTTAGGAAGGGCGTTCCAAAGAAGGTGACAGCAAGTGCAAAGGTCCTGAGGTAGAACCATGCTTGGGATGTGTTCAGAACACCAAGGAGGCCAGGGTGGATGAGACAGAGTAAGTGCTGGGGAGACGATGGCAGATGAGTTGGAGAGAGGGAAGAGGAGGTCAGATGTGTAGGCTCCTGGGCTATGGTAAGGGCTTTAGTTTTCAGAGATATAGGGAACCGTGGAGGATTTAGAGCAGGGGAGGTACGTTATCCAACTTGAGTCTAACTTGACCCCTCTGACTGTCATGATGAAAATTGATTTGGCATCCATGATGATTACCAGCTATATCAGTCATTACTATTATTGCAAAATGATTTTTCTTTTCTTTTCTTTTAGAGCCAGGGTCTCACTCTGTCACCCAGGCTGGAACACAATGGTGTGATCATAGCTCACTGCAGCCTCAAACTCCTGGGCTCAAGCGGTCCTTCCACCTTAGCCTCCCCAGCAGCTGAGACTATAGGAACACATCACCACACCCAGCTAATTTCTAAATTTTTTGTAAAGACAGAATCTTGAACTCCTGGCCCCAAGCAATCTTCCCGCCTCAGACTCCCAAAGTGCTGGGGTTAAGGGTATGAGCCACTGCACCTGGCCACAAAATAATTTTTCTAACTCTTATCATTATTTTATTTTACTTTTTAAAAAAATGGGGTCTCACTATGTTCCTCAGGCTAGTACTATCATTATGTTTATATTGATAGTGGGCATTCTCCAGAGAGGAGGAACAGAGCCATCCTGGTTTCACTCTCTCCCTCCACCGGCTGGCCAATCACTTTCCTTTGACTTTTTATTATTTATTTATTTATTTTTAATTTTTTATTGGATTTTAGGTTTTGGGGTACCTGAGCAGAGCATGTAAGACAGTTGCGTAGGAACACACATGGCAGTGTGCTTTTCTTTCCTTCTCCCCTTCACTCACATTTGGCATTTCTCCCCAGGCTATCCCTCCCCACTTCCCCCTCCCACTGGCCCTCCCCTTTTCCCCCCAATAGACCCCAGTGTTTAGTACTCCCCTTTCTGTGTCCATGTGTTCTCATTTTTCATCACCCACCTATGAGTGAGAATATGCGGTGTTTTATTTTCTGTTCTTGTGTCAGTTTGCTGAGGATGATGTTCTCCAGATTCATCCATGTCCCTACAAACGACACAAACTCATTATTTCTGATTGCTGCATAATATTCCATGGTATATATGTGCCACATTTTTCCAATCCAGTCTATTATCAATGGGCATTTTGGTTGATTCCAGGTCTTTGCTATTGTAAACAGTGCTGCAATGAACATTCGTGTACATGTGTCCTTATAGTAGAACGATTTATAGTCTTTTGGATATATACCCAGTTCCTTTGAGTTTTTAAACCTCAGTTAGCACTCGTAGTTTTTATTTAAGTCAGTGTTTCTAATGCATTAGTGCTGTTATTTTTATCCTCAAACTGTCTCAAGTTTAGCCAGTGGGAGCTTCTGCAAGCTGGTTCCTGGCCTTTTTCACGTGTTCCCATCATTCTTTGAGCACCTCCTTGCTCTGGGGCAAAACAAGATGTTCCAGGTCCATTTTGCACTTTCTCTGACCCAGCTCTGGAGTCGACCATTGCTTCTAGGAGCCCTGAATCCCTTTAGTGGAAATGAGGATCTGGGCACTGGATGCGTTCATTGTTTCTTTTTATTTTCTCTTTTTTTCTTCCTTCCCTCCCCTCTCGTTCTTTCTTTCTTTTCTGCCACTTTCTTTCTTTCTCTCTCTCCTTCCTTCCTTCCCCTCCCACCCTCTTTTCTTTTTTCCTTTTTCTTTCTCTTTCTGTCTTCATTCCTTTCCTTTCCTTTTTTTCTCTGTCCTGCCTTTCTGCCTTTCCTCTTTTTCTACCTCCCACTCTCCTTCTCTCCCCTCTTTTCCTTCCCCTCTCCTTCTCTTCCTCTTCCCCCTCTCCCTTCCTTCCCTCCTTCCTTCCTTCCTTCCTTTCTCTCTTTTTTTTCTCTTTCTTCTGAGACTGTCTTGCTCTGCTGCCCAGGGTGGAGTGCAGTGGCACAGCCATGGCTTACTGCAGACTTGACTTCCCAGGCCCAAGTGATCCTCTTACTTCAGCCTTCTGAGAGGCTGTGACTACAGGTGCATGCCATAATACTGGCTGACTTTTTTTTTTTTTTTGGTAGGACAGGGTGTCACTATGTTGACCGGTTTGGTCTCAAGTTGCTGACCTAAAGTGAGCCTCCTGCCTCAGCCTCCCAAAGTTCTGGGATTGTGGGTGTGAGCCACTGCACCTGGCCTACACTCATTGTTTCTGGGGCGTCATTGTCCTGGTGTCTTTCAGTGGACAGAGCCAGGAATGACACAGATATGTTTCCAGATTTTGATGTATATGAAAAGTCGTGCGTTCCTACTAATACCTCCGACGCCAGCCTGATATCACGGTACACTTCCTGGGCTTGCGGCTTTCCATGCTTGTACATATATTTCTTTTCCTTGGTGATACACCTGGATCCCAAATCAGCACTATATTCATAATTTGCTTAAGTCTGCAGTACACAGAGAGTAGTTTCAAACTTGTTATACTCATACTACCGTGAAAAAAATAAAGCCTACAACATAAACTTTAAGATTCAGGCTGGGCACGCTGGCTCACACCTGTAAACCCAGAGCATTGGGAGGCTGAGGCAGGTGGATCACTTGAGATCAGGAATTTGAGCCCAGCCTGGCCAATGTGGTGAAACCTCGTCTCTACTAAAAATACAAAATTCATGGTGGGCGTCTGTAATCCCAGCTACTCAGTAGTCTGAGGTGGAGAATTGCTTGAGTCCAGGAGGCGGAGGTTGCAGTGAGCTGAGATCACAACTCTGCACTGCAGCCTGGGTGATAGAGCGAGACTCCATCTCAAAAAAAAAAAGAAAAATAATTTAAGACTCAGTTGCCCTTCCTCCCTCCCTCTCTCCCTCCTTCGTCCTTCCTTGCCTCCCTCCTACCCTCCCTCCCTTCCTCTACTCCCTCCTCCCTTCCTCCCTCCCTTCCTACCTTAGATTGAAAGTGTGCAGTTGAAGAACTGTGATACAAAGTTACTACAGGAGTGAGGTAGCTCACACCTGCAATCCCAGCAGTTTGGGAGGCCTCCGCTGGCAGATTACCTGAGGTCAGGAGTTAGAGACCAGCCTGGCCAAAATGGTGAGACCCCCCCCTTAACCCCTATCTCTACTAAAAATACACAGATTAGCCAGGCGTGGTGGCACACGTCTGTAATCCCAGCTACTCAGGATGTGGAGGCAGGAGAATTGCTTGAACCCGGGAGGGGGAGATTACAGTCAGTGAGATCAGTCTTTAAAAAAAAAAGGTTACTTGGGTTACTTCTCCCCAGACCCCCAATCCCCTTTAGTGTGCTTATGTTTATTTGAAATACAGTCAGGTTTATTTGTTTCTCTTTCCCTTAAAGAGAAACGCTCTTTAAGGGTTTTCTCTATTCTGATGATTTGGATGGATTTTTTTGGTGTGTTTGTTTTCACAGACAGAGTCTCACTATGTTGCCCAGGCTGGTCTTGAGCTCCTGGCTCAAGTGATCCTCTCACCTCAGACTCCCAAAATGAGCCACCATGCCCAGCTTGATTTTTTTTTTTTTTTTTTTTGAGACAGATTCTCACTGTGTCACCCAGGGTAGAAAGCAGTGGCAGTGGCATGATCTTGGGTGACTGCAAATTTTACCTCTCGGGTTCAAGCAAGTCTCCTGCCTCAGCCTCCCAAGTAGCTGAGATTACAGGTACGCACCACCACACCAGGCTAATTTTTATATTTGTAGTAGAGACGGTGTTTCACCATGTTTGTCAGGCTGGTCTTGAACTCCTGACCTCAGGTGATCCACCCGCCTCGGCCTCCCAAAGTCCTGGGATTACAGGCGAGAACCACCACACCCAGACTGGTTTTTTTTTTTTTTTTAATTTTAAGAGTAGTCAAGTGCAGTAGTGAGAAGGGAGAAAAGAATAGAACAAGGAGTTTGATCTGTAATTGACTGAAGAATTCATTGACATAACTCACTACCTTTGGACCAGCCTCATGTTTTTTAAGTATGCAAAATATCAACACGTATCCAGAAGTCAAATCTATACAAAAAGATCTACTCAGGGAAATGTAATTCCCTCCCCTAACCTTTCCACTCATTTCCCACCCACCACCTTAGGGAGCCAATTTCATTATTTTCTGGTTTACACTTATTCAAGTAAATTATATACCCACTTCTTTCTTACACAAAAGGTAGCATTTTATGTGTGGGTGTATGTGTATACACTGTTTTGTACTTTGCTTTTTTCAATTTATTAACACCGTGTCTTAGTAGTCGCTCCAATTCAGTTTACAGACAATTTCCTCATTCTTTTTTTTTTTTGATACATAGTCTCACTCTGTCTCCGAGGCTGGAGTGCAGTAATGTGATCTCAGCTCACTGCAACCTCCGCCTTCAGGGTCCAAGTGATTCTTGTATCCCAGCCTCCTTTGTAGCTGAGATTACAGGTGCCTACCATCACGCTCAGCTAATTTTTGTATTTTTGTAGAGAAGAGGTTTCACCAGGTTGGCCATGCTGGCCTTGAACTCTTGGCCTCAAGTAATCCACCTGCCTAGGCCTCTCAAAGTGCTGAGATTATAGGCATGAGCCACTGCACCCAGCCTCCTCATTTTTTTTTTTTTTTTGAGATGGGGTTTCTCTCTTGTTACCCAGGCTAGAGTGCAATAGGGTGATCTTGGCTCACTGCAACCTCTGCCTCCCAGGTTCAAGCAATTCTCCTGTGTCAGCATCCCAAGTAGCTGAATTACAGGCATGCACCACCATGCCTGGCTAATTTTGTATTTTTAGTAGAGATGGGGTTTCTTCATGTTGGTCAGGCCCCCTGACCTCAGGTGATCCACCCTCCTCAGGCTCCCAAAGTGCTGGGATTACAAGTGTGAGCCACCACACCCAGCCCTCATTCTTTTTTATAGCTGCATAATATTCCATTTCTCAGCTGTTCTGTGGTTTATTTAATGAAGCTTCTATGTATGGGCTTGAGAGTGTTTCCAATAGTTTTAAAATTACAAACAATGCTGCAATAAATAAACTTGTGGATAAATACTGAGAGGTGGGATTGCTGGGTCAGAGGTAGAGGCCCATGGTGTTTAGATGTTACTGTTCCTCCCTTTTGCATACCCACTAGCAACGCGCACAGGCCTGTTTCCCCAGGCTCACCCAGAGTGTGCTGTCAAGCTTCTGAACTGTTTTTCTAATTTCACAGGAAGAAATGATATCTCAGTGTCGTTTATTTAAAGATTTTGTTTTTGAAAACAAATACAATTCCCATGTATTCTTTATCTAGTTTCTTTCAGTGATAACAACTTATATAAGCAGAGTATAATTATCAAAATCAGGAAATTGATTTGGATATGGTACTTTTTTTTTTACTTTAAAAATTTTTTTGAGACAGGGTCTGACTCTAAACTATGCCAGAGTGCAATGGTGCGATCTCAGCTCACTGCAACCTCCGCCTCTCAGGTTCAAGCAATTCTCATGCCTCAGCCTCCTGAGTAGCTGGGATTACAGGTGTGCACCATCATGCCAAGCTAATTTTTTTTTTTTTTAATTTTTAGTAGACATGAGATTTCACCATCTTGCTCAGGCTAGTCTTGAACTCCTGAGTTCAGGTAATCCGCCTGCCTTGGTCTCCCAAAGTGCTGGGATTATAGGCATGAGCCACCACACCCAACCTAATTTGATACTTTCAATTACAACTTCGAGCACTTTGGGAGGCCGTGGTGGGTGGATCGCTTGAGCCCAGGAGTTTGAGACCAGCCAAGCAACAAAATAAGACTCCATCTCTTCAAAAAAATCAAAAAAATTAGCTAGGTATGGTGGTGCATGCCTGTAGTCCCAGCTACCTGGGAGACTTATGTGAGAGGATCGCTCGAGCCTGAAAGGTTGAGGCTGTAGTGAGCTGTGACTGCACCGCCGTATCCCAGCCGGGTCGACAAAGTGAGACCCTGTCTCCAACCCGAGAAAACAAAAATCAAAAAACTAAATTACAGACCTTATTCAGATGTCACCAGTTTTTACATGCACTCTGTTTTCACTGTGTATTTCTTTCTTCTTCTCTTTTTTTTTTTGAGATGGAGTCTCGCTTTGTCGCCCAGGCTGGAGCGCAGGGGTGCAATCTTGGCTTACTGCAATCTTCGCCTCCCGGGTTCAAGCTAATTTCCTGCCTCAGCCTCCCCAGTACCTGAGACCACAGGCACATGCCACCACTCCCAGATAATTTTTTTTTTTTGTATTTTTAGTAGAAATGGGATTTCACCATGTTGGCCGGGCTGATCTTGAATCCCTGACCTCATGTGATCCACCTACCTCGGCTTCCCAAAGTGCTGGGATTACAGACATTAGCCACCGTGCCCAGCCTCTTCTTTTTTTAATAGTTAAGTATAGAGTTTGTTTTCACCCAAAGCATAAGGTTAGCCCCTCAGGAGCATAGCTTTATGTTACCCTGAAGGGTACATTCTCTCACCATATATTTCTCTGAATGTTTATTTTCAGTGTAGCTTTAATTTGCATGAAGCATTTTTCATAAATATAATGATCACGTCTACATCTTTGTTCATGAATTATTTGCTGATATTTTTTGCCCATGTTTTCTATCTGGGTTTCACATTTTCCCTCTCAAATTTTCTTCCTCCTCCTCCTCTTCTTCTTCTTTTTTTTTTTTTCCGAGACAATGTCTTGTTCTGTCACCCAGGCTGGAGTGCAACTCACTGTAGCCTCGACTTCCCAGGCTCAGGCAATCCTCCCCGCTCAGCCTCCCAGTAGCTGGGAATGCAGGCATGCACCACCAAGCTCAGCTATTTTTTTATATTTCATAGAGACAGAGTCTTGCAAGGTTTCCCAGGCTGGTCTCAAACACTGGGCTCAGGCACTCCTCCCACCTTGGCCACCCGAAGTGCTGTGATTACAGGCATGAGTCACTCACCTGAACTTCCCTTTCAAATGTGAAGAGTTCCTGATATCTTAGGGTTATGATATATGTTGATATATGTTGCAAATACTTTCTCCCAGTCTGTCAGATGTCTTTTGACTTTGCTTATTGAGGTTTTTGATATGAAAAAGTTACAAAATTTATATAGTCAAATGCATTAATCTTTCATTGCATCGAGGTGTTTTTTCTTTTCTTTTTGCTTTTTTGAGCCTGGTTCCCCAGGCTGGAGTGCAGTGTTGGAATCTTGGCTCACTGGAGCTTCGACTTCCCAGGCTCAGGTGATTTTCCCACCTCAGTCTCCAGATTAGCTGGGACTATTGGCACGCCCCACCATGCCCAGCTGATTTTTTGTATTTTCAGTAGAGATGGGATTTCAGCATGTTGCCGAGGCTGGTACTGAACTCCTGAACTAAAGCACTCAGCTCGCCTTGGCCTCCCAGAGTTCTGGGATTACAGGCGCGAAGTCACCGTGCCCGGTGGCATCTAGTTTTTGAGTGGTAGACAGCCTTTTCTCACACACATGTAAAAAAGGGCACTTGGGGGACAATAGGAAAAATTGGAATAAAGACTCTGCATTAGATAACTGTATTAAATAAATGACAAATAAATATCATTAAATAAATCTGGCTGGGCGCCATGGCTGATACCTGCAATCCCAGAGCTTTGGGAGGCCGAGGCGGGTGGATCACCTGAGGTCAGGAGTCAGAAACCAGCTGGTCAACCTGTCGAAACCCCGTCTCTACCAAAAATACAAAAATTAGCTGGCTGTGGTGGCACGCACCTGTAATCCCAGCTACTCAGGAGGCTGAGGCAGGAGAATCGGTTGAACAGGGATGCGGAAGTTGCAGTGAGCCGAGATCGCGCCACTGCACTCCAGCCTGAGCGACAGATCGAGATTTTGTCTTGTCCCCCCAAAAAGAAAAAAAAGTTTCGGGGACGTGTGCTAAACTGGGTTTGCGTAGGTGGAAGGGGTAACCCGGCTCTTTAAGGTGGGATGGACCCCACCCCGCCCCATCCCGCCCCGTAGGCCTCCCCTCTCCCCAGCCCCTCCCACCCCGGAAAGGCTCTCCTCAAGCCCTGCCCCGCCCCCTGCCCCGCCCCCGGCGGAGCGCAGTCACGTGATCCGGGTTGTCTGCGTGCAGCGGCGCTGTCATGGTGGGCAAGATGTACAGTTCCCCTAGCAGCCGCCTGGCCCAGGCCCTGACGCGGGCGTTGGCGCTGGCCCTGGTGCTGGCCCTGCTGGCCGGGCTGTTCCTGAGCGGCCTGTCGGGGGCGATCCCAGCGCCGGGGGGCCGCTGGGCACGCGATGGGTCGGTCCCCAGCGGCTCTGGCAGCCGCTCGGTGGTCCTGGACGCCGCGGCGGGCCAGCTGCTTCTGGTGGACGGCCGCCACCCTGACGCCGTGGCCTGGGCCAACCTCACCAACGCCATCCACGAGACCGGGTAAGGGTTGGCCCGTCCCCTCGAGGGGGAGGGGGGTGCGTGGGCGCCGGACCTCGCTTGTGCCCGGGACCGGCCTCGTGCCGGGTGGGAGCGCCCGTTTTCCTGGGGGTCAGCTACTCCCAAGGCTGCAACACCACCCTGTGGACCAGCTCCCTGTTTGGGAGGGGGCTACTGCAGCATCCCTCTCCTCATAGCGCTAGTCCCTTGCCTTCAGCCAGTGATGACAGTACTTCTGTCCTCAAAAGGCCAGCTCCCCACCACGAGGCCGCAGTGCCTGCATCTGGATCAGGTTCATGGCTGGTGGGTAATACAATAACTTCTATTCCCACGGGGGCCAGCCCCCTTCCCCAGACTTTGCCTCCTCTCCCCATGGAGTCCAGTCCCCTGTCCCTAGGCCTGAGAGGTGATGAGAACTCAACAGGAGGCTAATTCTCACCTGCTTGGCTGTGGCTTGCTCATGGGTGCCAGCCCCCTGCCTCCCTTCCGGTGCCAGGACTGAGCATGGGTTCCAGGCCAGTCCAAAAGCAGAGGGTCCCTAAATTCACATAGACCCACTTAGTACCATGCTAGGGCTCTGCACCTTCCTTGCCTTCTGTGTCCTGGTCCAAGGGGAAGTCCTTGGCTGGATGCCATGTTTGGTAGCTATGCTCACCATCTTTATTGCTGGGACCCAGGCTGTCATTCTGATGTGTGAGTCTCACATAACTCCTCCGCCTGTCTGGGCTCCCGTTTCCCCATCTGTGGCCCAGATTTTGAGGATGTGCTCTAGTTGGGTGGTCGTGTGGAGCAGGTTCTGTACAGGGCTAGCGTCCATTAATTTATTCATTATCCTGATGCTTGGCCTTAGGGACGCAGCTGAGCAAGGTGGGGGTCCCTACTCAGTGGGAGAGACAGACAGCGACAGAAGGGAAACTGAGGGCTCAGCTTCAAAGCCTTGTCAGCAGGGCCCAGGCACGGGATCTAGGCTGTGCTGGGGGATTTTAGGGAACCCGGGGTGCATTGGACATATCCTAGTGCCTAGATTACACTAGGGAACCCAGCACTAGGATATGCCCAGGATGTGGTCTGCGCTCAGACCATGGTGCCCTCTCCTGCAGAAAGGGCCTCCTCCCACTGCAGCTGCCATCCGTTTTGCTGGCATGCATTGACTTCTGCAGGTGCTGGGAGACACAGGATTCGGAGGACACTCCCCTTCTGGTGGCACTTGGGGGTATCAAATAGAGGTGAGATTTGGGGGAGATATTTGCCGCAGACAAAGGAGCCAGGTGGGGCCAATCTGGGAAGGCTCCCAGGGAGAGGAGGCCACAGAGTGAGCTGGCATCTATGGAGGGAACTGAAGCTTTGTGGCTGGCCGTGGAGCCTGCTGGGACTCTGGGATCTGGTGACCGTTCTTTGCTGACTCACTCGTGTTTTTGGCCTGCATAGCAGAAACAAGAGGGCATGACAGACAGTACTGTGCAGGGGAGGAGGCACAGGGAAACCCAGCATGGGGAGGGGGCTTTGACCTCCAGAGGCCCCTGCTGGGCTGTGTTGCTCTTGACTATGGTAAACACGGAAGTGAAGAGAAGGGCTCCTTGATTGTGCTGGATGGAAAGTTCTTCCAGCCTCAGCCCCTCTGCTGGGTGACCTTGGGCAAATCCCTTCACCTCTCTGAGCCTGTTCTCTTATCTCAAGGTAGGGCCGAAAGGGTCATGGAAATTCACTGGGGTCATGAAAAGCACCGCTGTTTGTTTATTTTTATTTTTTATTTTTGAGACAAAATTTAACTCTGTTGCCAAGGCTGGAGTGCAGTGGCATGATCTTGGCTCACTGTAATCTCTGCCTCCTGGGTTCAAGTGATTCTCATGCCTCAGCTTCCCGAGTAGCTCGAATCACAGGTATGTGCTATCACGCCAGGCTAATTTTTGTATTATTAGTAGAGATGGGGTTTCACCATGTTGGCCAGGCTGGTCTCGAACTCCTAACCTCAGGTGATCTGCTCACCTCTGCCTTTCTAACTTGTTTTTGGCACTCTCTCTCTCATCCTCTCCTCTTATGCTCACATGCCCCTTTCCCTCTGAGTTTGCCAGCACTTGAGGCTCTGATGGAGGGAAAACCATACAGGGAGCCCCATTTCACAGGCAGGAAACTGAGGCCCTCAGAGACAGCCACTTGAAGACTCAGGGTCCGATGAAAGAAAGCCATTGGGGGTGTCCTGGCTCCTGATCAGCAGAATCTCTGATCTCTGGGGGACTCTGTCTTGTTTCAGAGAGTGAGGGTCAGGGATTTGATGCCTCTGTTTGCTCAGAATTGGGATCCCTCCTTCTTTCTGGTGAAATCTCCAGATTTTGCTACTGGGGATCCTGGGATTGTCAGGATAAATTCTCCCTACTCCATAATACTTTGTCTTTTTTTTTTTTTTAATCCTTTGTCTTTTTTATTAAAGATTTTTTTTTGAGACAGTGTCTCACTCTGCTGTTCAAGCTGGTGTGCAGTGGTGTGATCATAGTTCACTGCAGCCTCGAACTCCTGGACTCAAGAAATCCTCCCACCTTGGCCTCCCAAGTAGCTGGGACTATGCATATGCACCCCCATGCCTGGCTAATTTTTTATTTTTATTTGTAGAAACGGGGTCTTGTCATATTTCCCAGGCTGGTCTTGAACTCCTGGGCTCAGGTGATCCGCTCACCTTAGCACCGTCAACTGCTGGGATTACAGATTTGAGCCACTGGGCTCAGCCCCTTTTTTCAGTTGTGCTGTATCTGACTTTGGGCCAACACCCCCACACAGCCTGGAAACATTTAGGATTTGATGCTTGGAGATCAGAGATGTCACTGGGAGCAGAGCCTGCCTTAATCTAGTTCTGGCCTTGGTCCTGGGGAAGCTGTGTCCTCCAACCTTGTTTTGTCTTCCTTCCCTGATCTGATCCCACTGACCAGCACCTTATCTATGAGGCTGCTTGAAGTAAATCACCATCCCACTGAGAGAGGAAGTGAATCAAAATAAAAGGGAATTACAAATTAGTAAACCAGGAAGCATCCCCAATCCACCAACCAACAGGCAAAAACAGCCCAGTAAAATGGATAAATAAGGTCCGGCTGTTTCTTTGAACAGTGACAAGAGATGAATCTCCACCATCAAGAATGAGAAAGGAGGCCAAGCATGATGGCTCACGCCTGTAATCCTAGCATTTTGGGAGGCCAAGGCAGGAGGATGGCTTGAGGCCAGGATTTAGAGACTAGCTTGGGCAGCATGATGAAACCCCATCTATGCCAAAAATTAAAAAATTAGCCGGGTGTGGTGGTGCATGCCTGTGGTCCCAGCTACTTGTTTGAGCCTAGGGAGTCGAGGCTGCCATGAGCCGTGATTGTACCACTGCACTCCAGCCTGGGCAACAGAGAGAGACCCTATCTCAAGGAAAAAAAAAAAGGCTGAGATAGGAATGATAGCCACAGATACCAGGGCATCCCACATAATGGAGAGCATCCACAGCCATATTGGTCTGCGGAAGTGGGATGCTGATATTTATGAAGTATTTGTGGTCCTCTGCTCATCTCATATCAGTGGTCCAACTTTCAAATGTCCCTTCTTTCAAGAGGCACCTTGATTAGACTCTTGAGTCATCTTAGAGACATTAACTGCACGTGGCATGAAATCAGCGTGGCCCATAGACTTTCCAGGAAAAAAAAAAGATTGAGGAAACAGACCTACAGCTGCCAACTTTTTATTTTTTTCAAGCAAGTGCATTAAAAGCAAAGCAGAGCAGTACTTGTCAACCCCTGTCAGTATTTATCTCATAAAAGATTTTAGAGCAATTTTAGAGCAAACAAGCAGAAAGGACATACTCTCTGAATAAAGAGTAGTCTTCTTTTCATTTATTTATTTTTTTGAGATGGAATCTGCTCTGTCACCCAGGCTGGAGTGCAGTGGCATGATCTTGGCTCACTGCAAACTCTGCCTCCCTGGTTCAAGTGATCTTCCTACCTCAGCCTTGCTAGTAGCTGGGATTACAGGTGTGTGCCACTATACCTGGCTAATTTTTTTTTTTGTATTTTTAATAGAGATGGGGTTTCAACATGTTGTCCAGGCTGGTCTTGAACTCCAACTTCAGGTGATCTGCCCACCTTGGCCTCCCAAAGTGCTGGGATTATGGGAGTGAGCTACTGTGCCTGGCCAAAGAGTAGTCTTTAATAAGCACATCTAGTTATAGATACACTCTAAAGTGCTTTTCTGTCCAGGCGCAGTGGCTTGTGCCTGTAATGCCAGCACTTTGGGAGGCCAAGGCAGGAGGATTGCTTGAGTCCAGGAGTTTGAGACCAGCCTGGGTAACATGCTGAGATCCTGTCTCTGCAAAAAATATTAAACAATTAGCTGGGTGTGGTGGTGTGTGCCTATAGTTCCAGCTACTCGGAGGCTGAGGCAGGAGGGTTGCTTCAGCCCAGGTGAGGCTACAGTGAGCTGTGATCACACCACTGCACTCCAACCTGGGTGACAGAGCGAGACCCTATCTCAAACAAACAAAAAAACAAATTTCTAGCGGTTTAGAAAGAGAGGATGGGATTTAAAAACCTCCCCATATAGTTTTTCCTAGATATAAACACTTGTAGCTCTTTCTTCCAGAATTTTCTATGCATAAAGAGGCCTAAACCTTCTTGCATGCATATACATGTAGAGGGATACATGTGTGTGATGCATTTACATGTGTGCTTAGCCCATGCCTACCATTTGGACTTCTGTACCTTTTTTTGAACTTCGTCTCTGACCTCTTTGCTCATCGGCACATGCAGACCATCATGGCATGTGTGGTTAGATTATTGTATCAGGCCCCTAACGATGGGCATTTCGGGAGGGCCCAGCTTTTCTGACTTTGGAGAAAAGGGCTGCTGTGAAGGCCGGGTGCGGTGGCTCACGCCTGTAATCTCAGCATTTTGGGAGGCCAAGGCAGGTGGATCACGAGGTCAAGAGATCAAGACCATCCTGGTCAACATGGTGAAACCCCGTCTCTACTAAAAATACAAAAATTAGCTGGGCATGGTGGTGTGTGCCTGTAATCCCAGCTACTCGGGAGGCTGAGGCAGGAGAATTGCCTGATCCCAGGAGGCGGAGGTTGCGGTGAGCCGAGATCGCGCCATTGTACTCCAGCCTGGGTAACAAGAGCGAAACTCTCAAAAAAAAAAAAAAAAGAAGGGTGCTATGCCCATCTCTGCAGGACTGTATGAGCACCCGGCCAGGGAATGCGTTCCTAACTGCCGTCCATCTCCAGGGCCTCAGTGCCAATGCCTTGGCTGAGCCCACCCTTGCTGGAAGGGGCAGCTCTCACTAGGTGTGCCCTGGAGGAGGCCACTGGCCGCTTGCTCAGTGACTACTGGGGGCTGCATAGCTTTTTGGTTTGACGCAGTTTGCCCAAGGTCTCCTTTGATGCACTGCCAGCTTTTAGCATGAGGGCATCTGCATATTGGGCCCTGTTACAATCTTTCTCCCATCACCACACTTGTCAGGTCTCCTCAAACTCCCACCTCAGATTATTTTTTAATGAGACAGCGTCTTGCTCTGTTGCCTGGGCTGGAGTTCAGTGGCGTGGTGGCAGCTCACTGCAGCCTCGACCTCCTGGGCTCAAGCGATCCTCCCACCTTAGTCCCAGCCCCCTGTGACTATAGGCAAGCACCACCAGAGCTGGCTAATTTATTTTGTATTTTTTTGTAGCAAAGTGGATCTCGCTTTGTTGCCCAGGCTGGTCTCTTACTCCTGGCCTCAAGCGATCCCCCAACCTCTGCCTCCCAAAGTGCTGGGATTACAGGCATGAGCCACTGCGCCATCCCCCTCAGATTCTGGATGAGACAAATACTTAGTGCATAATGTGCATTCTCTCCTGGCACATGCCACAGCAGTCCTCTGAATGGGGAGTCACTCCGCCCATTTTACAGATAAGGAAACGGAGGCCCCAAGAGTTAAAGCAGTTTGCCCAAAGGGTACACAACCAATAACGGATCTACCCAGGGATTCAAACCAAGTCAGAGGGACCCACAAGCCCAAACTCCGGCTCTTCTATTCTCCTTGAAATTTAAAATCTTCATTCCTTTCCCTTGTGTTTTTCTGTCCTCATCTGTGATGAGATGTGAGTCATTAGTCTTAAGTTCATGGCTCGAATCTGCATTTGATAAGAACTATACTTCCTTGACCCCAACACTCCCCACAAACCTGAGTTCGAGGTGGAGAGCGTACACTCAAGAATGTTAACCTCAGCTCTGCTGCTCACCTGCTGTGTGACCTTGGGCAAATCACTTCATCTCACTGTATTATGTGGGAGCCTCAGCTTCCACATCTGTAAAATGGGGAGAATAAAACCCATATCATAGTGTTGTGGGAAGAATTTTTTTTTTTTGAGACAGAGTCTCACTCTTTCACCCTGGCTGGAGTATCGTGGCATGATTACGGTGAGCTAAGCGTAATCTCCCAGGTTCAAGTGATTCATGTCTCAGCCACCAGGGTAGCTGGGACTACAGGCACACACCACCACACCCAGCTAATTTTTGTATTTTCAGTAGAGATGGGGTTTCACCATGTTGACCAGGCTGGCCTCGAACTCCTGACCTCAAGTGATCTTCCTGCCTCTGCTTCCCAAAGTGCTGGGATTACAGGCGTGAGCCACCGAGCCTGGCCTGTTTTTGGAAGAATTTAGAGATACATAAACATCTGAGTACTCTGGGGCTATTGTAATTCCCCATATCAGGGCCCCGCTAAAGATCCCCACAGCTCCACCCTGTCTCCAGAGTACTTTGCTTTGGAACATTCAGAACTCAGGCTTCCTCCTTTTACTTTCCCTGTTCTCTTCACCTGGCGAACTCTTATGTAAACTTCAAAACCCAGAACAGCTGTCACCTATTCTGTGATGCCGTCACAGACTGTACTAATTGTAGCAGCAGCAGTGTATCTTCTCAGGACACCTCCTTGACACTTTATTCCTTTTTCTGTCATCATGGTTACCCTGTTATGTCCTTACCTGTTTTCATGCCATTCCCCTCTGTTGCCACTAGCTTTTTGAAGGCCAGAGATGAACATCATTCATCCTTAGACACCCTCAATGTCTGGTACCCAGTAAGCACTCAAAAAGGCTTGCTTACTGAAGGTATCAGGTGTGGGTATTTTTGAGTCTTTCCCTGTCCGAGGCTGAGCTATTCCTGTCCTGGAAGTGTCCAATGGCTTTTAGCTAACTTCCCTGGCTGAGCCTGCCTCTCCCTCATCTTGTAGCCTCTTCAAGGTCTCTTTAGTGTCTTCCTGTTGCCCTCATTTTCTTACTAGAAACTGCCTTTTAAAATGCTCCCCCCTGCCCCCAGCTAGTTATAGAAATGACATGACTGAATATTTTTGTGTCCTTGGAGCAAAAATGATATATAGGACCATAAAGGAAAAGATTGATCTGGCCACATAAAAATGGAAACGTTTATATGGCAAGAACAAATGCAAAAACCAATTAAAATACAAACGTGTTTTCTCTTACTATTATTTAGAGACAGAGTTATCTCTGTCATCCAGGCTGGAGTGCAGTGGTGTGATCATAACTTACTGCAGCCTCAAATTCTTGGGCTCACGTGATCTTCCTATCTCAACCTCCTGAGTGGCTGGGACTACAGGCACACCCCACTGCACCTCTAATTTTTAATTTTTTTCATATAGACTGGGTCTTACTATGTTTCCCAGGCTGGTCTTGAACTCCTGGCCTCAAGTGATGCTCCTGCCTTGGCCTCCTAACATGCTGGGATTATAGACATCAGCCCCTGCACCTGGCCCCTCCCCTCCCTTCCCCTCCCTCCCCTCCCTCTGCTCTCCTTCCTTCCCCTCCCTCCCCTCTCCTCCCTTCCCCTCCCTTTCCCTCTCCACCTCTCCTCCCTTCCCCTCCTTCCTCTCTCCTCACCTCTCCTCCCTTTCCCTCCATCCCCTCTCCTCCATTTCCCTCCATCCCCTCTCCTCCCTTCACCTCCCTTCTCCTCCTTCCCCTCTCCTCCCTTCCCCTCCCTTCCCCTTCCTCCCCTCTCCTGCCTTCCCCTTCCTTCCCCTACCTCCCCTCCCTTTTCCCCCTCCTGTCCCCTCTCCTTCTTTTATTCTTTTTTGAGTCAGGAGTCTGGCTCTATCACCCAGGCTGGAATGCAGTGGTGCCATCTTGGCTCACTGCAACCTCTGCCTCCCAGGTTCAGGTGATTCTGCCTCAGACTCCTGAGTAGCTGGGATTACAGGAGTGTGTTGCCACGCCCAGCTAATTATTCTATTTTTAGTAGAGACAGGGTTTCACCATGTTGGCCAGGCTGGTCTAGAATTCCTCGAATTCTCAGCCTCCCAAAGTTCTGGGATTACAGGCAAGAGCCACTGTGCTCAGCCTCGTATTTTCAATATTAGTGACAAGCAGAGGGCTAATGTATACAGGGAATTTCACCAACCAATAAGAAAAGATTTCAAAAACCCATTAGAGAAAAATGGGTAAAGACATGAAACAGAGAAATAGAAATGACCAATAAAAATAAGAAACTATATGTCACTTAACTAATTTAAACATTGTAAGCACCTTGGAACTTTTGCAACTAACACCTTGTTTGCTAGTGATGATTTTAATGAGGAGGTGGGCAAATGGAAGTTCGCTCACTCTAGAGACTCAGTCTATGACCTGCTGGGGTTCCAGGACTGGCAGTGCTGGCCTTACCTGGAGGCTACATAGAAGTGCAGAGGCATGGTGCAGTGGCTCACTCAGGTAATCCCGTTCACTTTGGGAGGCTAAGGCGGGTACATCACCTGAGGTCAGGAGTTTGAGACTGGCCTGGCCAACATGGTGAAACCCCATCTTTACTAAATATACAAAAATTAGCTGGGTGTGCTCGTGCATGCCCATAGTTCTAGCTGCTCAGAAGACTTAGGTGGAAGGACAGATTGAGTCTGGGAGGCTAGAGGCTGTAGTGAGCCAAGATCATGCCACTGTACTCCAGCCTGAGTGACAGAGCAAGATGCTGTCTCAAAACAAAAGCTCCGGTGCAGTGGCCATGCCTGTAATCCCAGCACTTTGGGAGGCTGAGTTGGGCAGATCTCTTGAGGCCAGGAGTTCAAGACCAGCCTGGCCAGCATAGTGAAACCCTGTCTCTCACTAAAAATACACAAATAAATTAGCTAGGCGTGGTGGCTCACACCTGTAATCCCAGCTACTTGGGAGGCTGAGGTAGGAGAATCGCTTGAACCTGGGAGGTGGAGGTTGCAGTGAGCCAGTATCATGCCAGTGCATTCCAGCCTGGGGAACAGCCAGACTATCTCAGGAAAAAACAAAAAACAAAAAACTATGGAGTCTCAGACCCCATCGCAGACCTGATCAGAATTTGCCTTCTACCCAGGCCTGCAGGTGACCTGCATATATCAGGTGGAGAAGTGCTCCTTCAGAGGCATGGGAGCCAGCCTTCCTGGAAGTAAATCCTGCCCCTGACAACTCTATGACCTTTCAGATGTATCTGCTAGTATTGGGCAGCAGTGCTGTGTAACAAACCAGCCCCAACCCAGTGGCTTAAACAAACAACATTGATCCTCATGGGGCAGCTCTACTTCATGCTGCAACTCTGCAGACCTGGTGTGCCTGTGTGACTCTCATATCCCTGGGACAAGTAGGCTGGCCAAGGCGTGTTCTTCCCATGGTGATGGCAGAGGCACAAAAGGGCAAGTGAGGCTTCCTGAAGGCTAATCTTATGACCAGCATGCTGTCAATTCCACCGACATCCCATTGGCCAAAGCAGGTCACATGACACAACCAAACCAAATGAAGGAGGAGACAAGGACATTCGGCTATTGGTGGAGGAATGCAGTCATGTTGCAGAGGGCATGGACATGGGAATGAGGGTGGTATGTGACATAAGTTTGTGTTTTAATTTCCTCCTCTTCTGCAAGAGGACAAGATGGGGATGATAACCCTGCCCACCTTGAAGGATTATAAGATTATCACAAGGACTCAATTAGTTAATAGACATGAAAGTGGCTAGAACATGGCTTGGCACAGAGCCAGAATCTCATCCTCAGTGGATGTTAGCTGGTGTTACTGTGGGTGAGGGAATGTGGACGGGTCGAGCATTTTTGGGGAGGCTGTTTGTCAATATCTACAAAAATTAAAAATACATGTGGCCTTTGAGCCAGTAGTTCCTACTGGAGGGATTTACTCCTGCAAGCTTCAAAGATGGACAGACGGAGATTCACGTGAGCATCTGCTGACCAACTTAGAACCATGTCATTTTCATGGTTCAAGCCTGGAGATGCTATGTGACTAGCTGGGGGCCTCTGCCACTGACTGAGTGTCCCCTCCTTCCCCTCCAGGTGGGCCTTTCTGGAGCTGGGCACGAGTGGCCGATACAATGACAGCTTGCAGGCCTACGCAGCCGGCGTGGTGGAGGCCGCCGTGTCAGAGGAGGTAAGGGCTGAAGTGTGGACATGGGACTCCCACCCTGCCCCACCCCTAGCAGTGTGTTCTCCAGGGTGCTTTTGAGATATATGCAGAATAGGCCTCCCTACTCCTGCGGCTGCCTTCCATCTATCTGGGGAGAAAAAGTGGACATGCATTCTTGAGAAAATTACACTAGGGGCTGGCCACTGAGCCTGGCTCTCATCCACTTCTGATATTGCTGACTTCTTGAATGGATGATGTTAATTTTTATAAAGCTCAGTGAGGAGTAAAGCAAAATAATATATTGTTGAGGGACTCATCACATGCAGTAAAAGCAGCTGAACAAAAGTAAGGCAGTGGGCAAAACTCGAGAGCCCAGCTACTGATGAATGGATGCATTAAACGTGATCTCTCACACAGCATAAGTTCATTCGGCTATAAAAGGGAATGAAGGACTGACATACATCAGAACATGAAGGAACCTTGAAAACATGCTAAGGAAAAAAGCCAGTCACAAAAGGGCACATACTGTATGATTCTATTTATATAAAATGTCCAGAGGCCGGGCAGGCACTCCAGCTTGGGCGACAAAGCGAGACTCTGTCTCAAAAAAAAAAAGTCCCAAATTAGCAAATCTACAGAGACAGAAAGCTGCCTAGTGGGTGCCAGGACTTGGGGGGAATGGGGAGTGACTATTGATGGGTAGGGGGTTTCTTTCTGGGACGATGAGAATGTTCTGGAGTTAGAGAGTGGTAATGGTTGCACAACCTTATAAATACATTAAAAACCATGAATTATACCTTTTTTATTTTTTGAGACAGAGTCTTGCTCTGTTTCCCAGGCTGGAGTGTGGTGGTGCGATCTTGGCTCGCTGCAACCTCTGCCTCCCAGGTTCAAGAGATTCTCCTGCCTCAGCCTCCCAGGTAGCTGGGATTAAGGCATGCACCACTATGCCCAGCTAATTTTTATATTTTTAGTAGAGATGGGTTTTTGCCATGTTGGCCAGGCTGGTCTTGAACTACTGACCTCAAGTATTCGCCCGCCTAGGCCTCCCAAAGTGCTGGGATTACAGGTGGGAGCCACCACGCCCAGCTGATTTATACATTTTTAAATGGTGAATTTTATGGTATGCAGACTATATCTCAATATAAATGAATGAATGAAAGAGAATGATAGCTACCACATTTAGGGTGGTGGGTACCTTTGTGGTAGAGGAGGCAGGGGCTTAGGGGATACTCAATGGTACCAGTAACGTTCTAGGTTTTAGTTTGGGTGTTCATTTTATTATCATGCATCATAACTTAGAATATGTTGTGTATTATTTCTGTGTATCAGATAGTACCTAGGGTAAAATTTTTTTTTTTTTGAGACCGTCTTGCTCTGTCACCTAAGCTGGAGTACAGTGGCGCGATCTCGGCTCACTGCAACCTCTACCTCCCTGGGTTCAAACAATTCTCATGCCTCAGCCTCCAGAGTAGCTGGAATTTACTGGTGCACACCACCACGCCTGGCTAGTTTTTGCATTTCTCGTAGAGATGGGGTTTTGTCGTGTTGGCCAGGCTGATCTCAAACTCCTGACCTCAAGTGATCTGCCCGCCTCATCCCAAAGTGCTGGGATTTCAGGTGTGAGCCACCTGGCCTAGGCTAGGCAGACATGCTAACAGGCATTGTCATGTGTACTTCACAGTAAATACCTGCCATCTTCCAGGGACTCCATCAATAACTGACTTTTCCATTGATGGCCTAACCAGTGGCCCAAAGGCAGAGCGCCTGCCCGTAATCCCAGGACGTTGGGAGGCCCAGGAGGGAGGATTGCTTGAGCCCAGGAGCTGGAGGCTGCAGTGAGCTAGGATTGTACCACTGTACTCCAGCCTGGTGACAAAGTGAAACCTTGTCTCAAAACACACACACACACACACACACACAAACACACACACGCACACGAAGTAGACGAGGCTATGGAGTGACAGCTGTCTCCCATGATATAGATGGCGGTGTGCATTGGGTCACCCAAATTGGAAAATAATTTGACGTCAGCTTGTGGAGTTGAACCTGTGTGTGCCCTAGGACCCAGCAGCCCTCCTGCTAGAGGGTATACCCTAGGGGGGATGCATACCCAGGGGTGTGCATGAGGTGCTCAAAGCAGCCCCAAAGTGTCTTTAAGATGCCCCGGGCAGGTGAATAGCTAACTAGGTGGAGGTGTGCAGGGCAGCGTTAACAGAGCAGCGGAAATGGGTGAATCTGAGATGCCTAGAGGTGACGGGGAAGGAGCACTTCTTCCTGTGTTGCCCAGGCTAGCCCCAAAATCCCGGGCTCGGGCCATCCTTCCACCTCCACTTCTCAGGTGGCTGAGAATACAAGCACACACCACCATGCCCGGCTTAAGCCCCATCTTAATATGGATTTGTTATGGCTCTTTGATTTACCACCTGGGTGACCTTGGGAGTTACTTAACCTGTGCCCTGATTTCCTCAGCTGTAAGTGGGAGTGGTGATAATAGCACCCTCCTGACAGAGTTGTGGGGGTTGAATGTGCCAGTTCATAGAAAGGGTGGTCATTACCACTAGCTATGGGTAGTGAGCCCCCTTCCATAGAGCGGCAGCAGCAGCCACTCCCCTCCTCCTGGGGTGCCAGCTGGGTGGCTGGTGTTACTCTGGGCCAGGCAGCTGATCTTGGCTGGGCTCTCTGATGCTTCTGAGTCTGCTGGCTGGCCTCGATGGCCTCGTTCACATGTCTGGGGGCTGGCTCTCTGTCAGCTGGGGTGACAGGGATGACCAGGCTGCATGGTCTTTTGTCCCCCAGCAGGCGAGCCCAGATTCAGGCAGGTGGCATTTGGGTGGGAAGTGCAGAGGGCTGCATGAGATCTGGGTGAAACTGGCATGGCATTCTTGTGCCTGGTGGAGTCAGCAGGGGTGTTGCTGTTTTGTTCCCTAATGCCTCCTCAGTGCTTAGGCTGGAACGTAATAGGTACTCAAAAAAACGTTCATTGATTGACTAGCTGAACACATAGATTGGGGTCCCCAGTAGCAGAGATGGTGCCATCAGGTACAGGCTTTGCAGGCTAAAGGCTCTCAGGGCGACTTCCAGGGATCTGGGGTCCCTACCAGGAATAGAGCTGGGCAGGAAGAGGAGCCTCCAGGGAGAGGATGGCATGAGCAAGGGTTCAGGTAGCCACGCCAGCAGCCTCTGCTTTGGGGCAGCCTGGGTGGGGGCTCTCAGGGAAGAGAGCACCCCAGCTGCCCACCCCCACCTCACCCATCACCCTGCCCCGCAGCTCATCTACATGCACTGGATGAACACCGTGGTGAATTACTGTGGTCCCTTCGAGTACGAAGTTGGTTATTGTGAGAGGCTCAAGAGCTTCCTGGAGGCCAACCTGGAGTGGATGCAGGAAGAGATGCAGTCAAACCCAGACTCAGCTTACTGGCACCAGGTGAGCCCAGCTGCCACGCTTGGTGGGAGGGGGCTTCCAGCTGGCCAGCCGTCCTGTCCCCTGCTGTCCTGGCCAGCCTCGTGGCATGTCCAGCTGCCCAGCCGCCATGTGTCCATCATCATCTCCACCCTCCTAGCCAACCTGCCACATGTCCATCTGTCCAGTCTCCATCTGTCCACTTGCTGGAGTTCCAGCCATCCACCCTAGCCTACTTACTGTCAAAGAATGACTGAAAACAAAGTCAGTTAGCATGCTGTTTCACTTGCATACAAGGGAGGTTGCTTGGTAGATTGGTTATGTTGGATGCAAGTAAATACAATATGAGAAAGAGAGGAAGGGGAAAGCTGGAAAATCCCAGAATCTGGGCACAGTGAATTTCGTTTTCCTTTCCTTGAGGAAGCTGCTGATCAGCTGGCAGCTAACGGAGAGGCCAGGCAGGTGCTCTGCCTTTGGGCCACTGGCTAGGCCATCCCTGGAAAAGTCAGTTATTTAATGCCAGGTGCTTACAGTGAAGTACACATGACACTGTGTGAAGTGGCTGTCAATGCCTATTAGCATGTCTGCCTAGCCTAGGCCAGGTTGGCACCATTTTCCTCTGTAGCACTTCTCAGTGTTCACCAACCCCCCTACTCATACCCTTACTAAGACAGCCTCTTCTACCACCCACCCATCTACTTGTCCGTTTCACACATCTACCACCCACCCATCCACCCATCATGCATCTATCTATCCATCCATTTGCACACCCATCTATCCATTCATCCACCCACCCATCACTCACCCATCTACCTCCATCTGTTTATTCACTCTTCCATCCAACCATTTACCTGTTTATTCTTCCATCCATCCATCCATCCATCCATCCATCCATCCACCCACCCACCCATCCACCCACCCACCCAGCACTCAGCCATCTACCTCCATCTATTCATTTACTCACCCATCCATCCATTTACCCATCTATTCTCCCACCCCCCATCCATCCATCCATCCATCCATCTATCCACCCACCCACTCACCCACTCACCCATCTACATATCTATCCATTCATGCATCCATTCATTTACCCACCCATTCATCTGTCCACCCACCTGTCCATCCGTCGTCCATCCATCCACCCACCCACCCATGCTTATATATACAAATCCACTTACCTACTCACCCACACATCCATCTGCCTTCCACCTGTCAAGCCACCCATCCACTCATACATACATACATACATCCACCATCCATCCATCCAACAGCCCACCCATCCGTCTTGCAGATGCTTACTAAGTGCCTGGTGTCCCTGGCCAAGGCCCCATGAGGGATGCACTGATGATACTTTATGGTTACAGGATGTTGAGGCAAAACGATGACAATGGGGAGAAGTCAGATGCATGTGACAGGTGGCCGAGGCAATAATATAGTCAGTACAGAACTCAGAACAGGAGCAGTTGGCAAGAGGCCAGACCAGGCTGGGAGTCATCCTAGAAGAGATGGCTTCTGAACTAGGCTCTTAAGTGTGGCTGATTTAGGGTTAACACATCCACCACGCATCCACAGGGCACAGACATAGAGTTAATTCACTGAAAGCAGGAGAGTACTCAGCATGGAGGGGTGGATGGTAGTTTGGGGGGGTCAAAGCTGGCTGGAGTCTGAAGGGTACCCCCAGGCCTCCTGCTCTGTCTGAACCCCTAAGCCAGAGCCCCTCCCATTGAAGAAGAAGGTGTGAGCCTGGAGGAGAGGCCTCACCCTCCCTCTGCCCCTGCCCCCTCCCCTAGGTGCGGCTGACCCTCCTGCAGCTGAAAGGCCTGGAGGACAGCTTCGAAGGCCGTGTAAGCTTCCCAGCTGGGAAGTTCACCATCAAACCCTTGGGGTTCCTGTAAGTGCCACCCCCAGAGTGGACAGGGTGGGAAGAAGGGCCACATGCTCATAGTTGGACAGACCTGGATTCCAGTGTCAATCCTGCCACTGCCTGGCTCTATGGCCTCAGAACAGTCAGCTGACCTCCCAGAGCCTCAGCTTTCTCCTCTGCAAAATGGGAACATAACAGCACCCACAGCAGCATGGTAACCCTCTGGTGCCCTGGCCCTCCTTAGTCTGTTGCAGCTCTCTGGGGATCTGGAAGACCTGGAGCTGGCCTTGAACAAGACCGAGATCAAATCTTCCCTGGGCTCCGGCTCCTGCTCTGCCCTCATCAAGCTGCTGCCCAACCAGCGTGACCTCCTGGTTGCCCACAACACCTGGAACAACTATCAGCACATGCTGCGCGTTATCAAGAAGTACTGGCTTCAGTTCCGGGAAGGCCCCCAGGGTAGGTGGCTGCGGGCGTGTCTGGGGGGATGAGCAAGTGGGTGGGCACCCACATGGGGGTGGTCCTAGGAGGTGTGGGCCTTGGAAACCCTTCCAACACATGGAGTCACTGTAGGCACATTTCAAGAGTTCATCCTGTTTTTGTTTTTTTCTTTTTGAGTCAGGATCTTGCTCTGTTGCCCAGGCTGGAGTGCAGTGGCACAGTCGTGGCTCACTGCAGCCTTGACTTCCCAGTCTCAGGTTATCCTCCCACCTCAGCCTTCCAAGAATCTTGAACTAAAAGTATGTACTACCACACTCAGCTAATTTTTTTATTTTTTATTTTTTTAAGAGACAGAGTCTCACAATGTTGCCCAGGCTTGTCTCAAACCCTGGGCTCAAGTGATCCTTCTGACTTGGCCTCCCAGAATGCTGCCATTACTTATGTGAGCCACTGCGCCTAGCCAGTGCATCTTTTTATACATGTTTATTGCCTTTTTAATTTTACCTATTGCTGCTTAATCAGCCACCCCAAAATCTAAAATAACCAAAGCTTAAGCAACCACTATTTATTTTTTGTTCCTGCCTCTGTGGGTCAGCTGGGTGGTTTTGGTTTTCTGGGCTGGGCCAGGCTGATCTTGGCTAGGCTCACTGATGCATCTGCAGTCCACTGGCAGGTCAGCTTGGGTGGGCTGGCTGACCTGGGTTGGCTTCATTCTCCTGTCTGGGGTTGACTGTCAGCCAGGGTGATGGGGACAGCTGGGCCATCATCAGCAGGTGAACACAGGCCTGTTGCATGTGGCATTGGGGTGGGATGTGGTGAAGACCTCTTGAGGCCTTGGTGAAACTAACACAGCATTCTTTTATTTTTTTAAATTTTGAGACAGTGTCTTGCTCTGGTGCCCAGGCTGAAGTGTAGTAGTATGATCTCAGCTCACTGCAACCTCTGCCTCCCGGGTTCAAACAATTCTCCTGCCTCAGCCTCTTGAGAAGCTGGGATTATAGGCATGTATCACCATACCTAGCTAATTTTTGGGTTTTTAGTAGACAGGGTTTACCCATATTGGCCAGGGTGGTCTTGAACTCCTGACCTCAAGTGATCTGCTCACTTTGGCCTCCCAAAGTACTTGGATCACCACACCTGGCTTGACCCAGTGTGGTTTTTTTTGTTTGTTTGTTTGTTTTAAGACAGAGTCTTGCTCTGTCACCTAGGCTGGAGTGCAGTGCTCAGCTTACTGCAACCTCTACCTCCCAGCTTCAAGCAATTCTCCTGCCTCAGACTCCTGAGTAGCTGAAATTACAGGGGCATGCTACTGTGTTCGTCTAATTTTAGTAGAGATGGGGTTTGCCACGTTGGCCAGGCTAGTCTTGAACTCCTGACCTCAGGTGATCTGCCTGCCTCGGCCTCCCAAAGTACTGGGATTAAAGGAGTAAGCCACTGCACCTGGCTGACATAGCATTCTTTACCCAAATCAAGTCTGGTGGCCAGCCCAGACTCAAGAGGTGGGAGAACAGGCTCTACCATTTGCTGTGAGAAACTGCAGAGTCATATTGCACATGACTTGGATGCAGGCATGGGAAAAATTAGAGCTATTTTTACTAACAACCAACTGCAGGGCATGCGTGAATACACTCTTCCTGTCAAATATGCAAACTGACCGGGCATGGTGGCCCATGCCTATAATCTCCGCACTTTGGGAGTTCGAAGCAGGAGGATTGCTTGAGCCCAGAAGGTCGAGGCTGCAGTGAGCAGTGATTACGCCACTGCACCCCAGCCTGGGTGACAATGCAAGACCTCGTCTCTAATAAAGAAGAAAAAAGGCCGGGTACGTTGGCTCATGCCTGTAATCCCAGCACTTTGGAAGGCTGAGGTGGGCAGATCACAAGGTCAGGAGATCGAGACCATCCTGGCTAACATGGTGAAACCCTGTCTCTACTAAAAATACTAAAAGTTAGCCAGGTGTGGTGGTGAGTGCCTGTAGTCTCAGATACTCGGGAGGCTGAGGCAGGAAAATTGCTTGAACCCAGGAGGTGGAGGTTGCTGTGAACTGAGATTGTGCCACTGCACTCCAGCCTGGGCAACAGAGTGAGACTCCGTCTCAAAAAAAGAAAAAGAAAAAGAAAACAAAAGTTTATGATCAAGGCCAAAGTCCTCCATAGAGCCATGTCCTTCATCGCAGGCCCCAGCATCAGCCCCAGGGATACCTGCCAGATGTTTACAGTACCTCCTTGGCCAAATGTAAAAATTTGATGTGCAGGAGCTGGTGAGGAGGTGCGGAAGTGTCCAGTCTTATTTGTTGCTAATGGGAGCATGTGTTGGCGCAGCTACTTTTAAGAGGAATCCAGCTGGCATCTAATAAAATTCAAAATTCGTCACTCCAGTGATCCAGCAATTTTCTGACTCCAGTCTGTCCCTAGAGAGACATTTCAGCTTCTGCATGGGGAGTGTGTATAAGCAAGTCTGCTGCCACAGTGGTTTGGTAACAACCTAACGTCCACTCATTGAAATTCAAGTCAACTCTAAATTGACATTTACACAGGGCGTCATATACACTGTAAGTGTACAGCTTGCATTTCCTGCACGTGGAACACACCTATGTACAGCAGCCAGCTGGAGAGACAGAACATTCCCAGCCCCTGGAAGCTTCCCTCATATTCCTGTCCAGGCACAGCCCCACCCCAGCATCACCTCTATTCTGCTTTCTCTCTTTCTTTTTTCTTTTTTTTTTTGTACAAGACAAAGTCTTGCTCTGTCACACAGACTACAGTGCAGTGGTGCGGTCTCAGCTCACTGCAGCTTCCACCTCTGGGTTCAAGCGATTCTTCTGCCTCAGCCTCCCGAGTAGCTGGGATTACAGGTGCATACCACCATGCCCGGCTAATTTTTGTAGTTTTGGTAGGGACGGGTTTCACCATATTAGCCAGGCTGGTCCTGACCTCAAGTGATCCAACCAAGAAGATGCCAAGGTGCCAGTCTCCTTTTCGGGGAGAAACCTCTATGTTTCCTTATGGAGCCCTGAAAGTATAAACAGATGAGTTTCTCTGAGATCTTCAACTGCTTGCTTTTGTGGTGTGTTACCTGATTATTATTATTTTTTTTTTGAGACAGAGTCTCTCTCTGTTGTCCAGGCTAGAGTGCAGTGGCATAATCTTGGCTCACTGCAACCTTCGCCTCCTAGGTTCAAGCAATTCTCCTGCCTCAGTCTCCTGAGTAGCGCGGATTATAGGCGTGCACCACCATGCCCAGCTAACTTTTGTATTTTTAACAGAGGTGGGGTTTTGCCATGTTGGCCAGGCTGGTCTCGAACTCCTGATCCAACCACCTATCCTGATTCCTCACAGTATACGTTAGGTTGCCTGGTTTTGAATGTTATATGAATGGAATCTTGTAGTATGTGCTCACTTGTTCTGTATGTCTGTGAGATTCATCTGTATTACTGTGTGTAGCTGTAGATATATCATTTTCATTGCTATATGTGCATTAAAATTTTAATATATTTTAAAAACTGCATAAGTTATGCATGTATGTTATGAAACATTAGAGAATCTTCCAAAACACCCTCACAATGAAAATCACTCAAACGCTCCACAACCTGAAAGAGAAAATTTCTGTCAACATTTGGTTATGTTTTCTTCTAGACTTTTAAAAATGTACCTTGGCTGGGCACAATGGCTCACGCTTGTGAACCCAGCAGTTTGGGAGTGTGAAGTGGGTGGATCACTTGAGGCCAGGAGTTGAAGACCAGCCTGGCCAACATAGCGAAACCCCATCTCTACTAAAAATACAAAAATTAGCCGGGCATGGTGGTGCACACCTGTAATCCCAGCTACTTGGGAGGCTGAAGCCCTAGAATTGCTTGAACCTCGAAGGGAGAGGTTGCAGTGAGGCAAGATGGTGCCACTATACTCCAGCCTGGGTGACAGAGTGAGCCTCCTTCTCAAAAAAATTTGCAAGGGTGGGCTTCATGCATGGACTGGGGTGCTGTACCCATCATTATCGTATTATACAGAATAGTTTCATTGCTCTAAAATATTTGCTTTCTGTTTTTTTTAAAAGCATAATTAAGATGATACCACATGGATAATTTGTGACTTCCTTCTTTTGCTCGATAGGCTGCCTTGGAGAGTTGCCAGTACTGTCATGTTTGGTCCGCTACACGTTTTGTTTCTCCAAATTATTTATTTATTTTGAGACAGGGTCTCACTGTGTTGCCCAGGCTGGTCTCAAACTTCTGGCCTCAGGTGATACCCCTGCCTCAGCCTCCCAAAGTGCTGGGATTTCAGGTGTGAGCCACTGCACTGGGTCCCACTTTGCCTTTTTTTCTTTTTCTTTCTTTTTTTTTTTTGTGTGTGTGTGAGACCAAGTCTCACTCTGTTGCCCAGGTTGGAGTGCAGTGACACCATCTCAGCTTATTTCAGCCTCTGCCTCCCGGGTTCAAATGCTTCTCCTGCCTCAGCCTCCTGAGTAGCTGGGACTACAGGTGCACACCCCCATCCCTGGCTAATTTTGTATTTTTAGTAGAGATGGAATTTCACTGTGTTGGTGAGGCTGGTCTCGAACTCCTGAACCTGGCCTTCCAACGTGCTGTGATTATAGGGGTGAGCCACCACATCCGACCTACTGATCCTTTTCTTTTAAAGTACAAAAACTTACTATAGAAGAGATAATTCAGGCTGGACACGGTGGCTCATGCCTGTAATTCCAGCACTTTGGGAGGGCGAGGCCAATGGATCACTTGAGGTCAGGAGTTCCAGACCAGGCTGGCCAACATCGTAAAACCCTGTCTCTACTAAAAATACAAAAATTAGCCAAGTGTAGTAGTGGATGCCTGTAATCGCAGCTACCTGGGAGGCTAAGGCAAGAGTATCACTTGAACCTGGGAGGCAGAGGTTGCAGTGAGCCGAGATCACCCCACTGCACTCTAGCCTGGGCAACAGAGCATGACTCTGTATCAAAAAAAAAAAAAGGAGAATTCAGAGAGCTACACCCAGAACTCTGCAGCACTGGAGGGAAGAAAGCTGGGTAGAATCCCTGCTCAGCTGTTTAACTGTTTGACCTCTGCTAAGTTACTTAGCCTTTCTTAGTCTCAGATTTCCTTATCTGCAAAGTGGAGATGATAATTCCCTGCCCCCACATAGGGCAGTTGTAAGGAGTCAGTTTACAAGATCACAGGGGTAATGAGCTTCCAGCATAAGTGTGAGGTCACAGTAGGCCTGCCGTAGACCGTACCTAAAACCAGACTAGCACTTGTCAAGGCATGGGCTTCAGGTACAAGGAATTCTAGAGCAGGGGTGAGGGTACCTGCAGGGGGTGCACCTGTAATCCCAGCTACTGGGGAAGCTGAGGCAAGAGAATCGCTTAAACCCAAGAGGTGGAGGTTGCAGTGACCCGAGATTGCCCCATTGCACTCCAGCCTGGGCAACAAGAGCGAAATTGTCTCAAAAAAAAAAAAAAGAAAGGGACCAGTAAACAAAAACAAAATATCTGTTTGTCTATCTATTTGAGTATATATATGTATATGTATTTACTACACACACACACACAGAGTTGTCCCTTGGTGTTGTGTGGGGGTTGGCTCCAGGATTCCCTGTGGAAGCTCAGGTCTCGTATGTAACATGGCGGCTGCTTACATATAACCTATAGTATCCTCCCATATACTGCACTCATCTCTAGATTACTTGTAATATCCAATACAATGTAAATGCCATGTTCATAGTTGTTATACTATATTTTTAAAATTTGTATTATCTTTTACTGTTTTGTTTTTTTGGTTTTTTTTTTTTTGAGATGGAATCTCACTCTGTTGCCAGGCTGGAGTGCAGTGGCGCGATCTCAGCACACTGTAATCTCTGCCTCCCAGGTTCAAGCAATTCTCCTTTCTTAGTCTCCCGAGTAGCTGGGATTATAGACGCGCGCCATCACACCCAGCTAAGTTTTGTGTTTTCAGTAGAGATGAGTGTTCACCATGTTGGCCAGGATGGTCTCGATCTCCTGGCCTCATGATCTGCCCGCCTCAGTCTCCCAAAGTGCTGGGACTACAGGCGTGAGCCACCGCGCCTAGCCTGACTGTTGTTTTTCTTTAATCATGTTTCTTTCCGAGTATTTTGCTTCTCAGTTGACTGAACCCAAGGATGTGGAGCCCACAGATAATGGAGGACCAACTATATAAGTTTTGCTGCTAGCTTTTATTTTTACTTGCACACGTTCGCACTTTTCTATGTCCAGTGACCTCATTTGCTAAGTGACAGAAAGGACAGAGTAGGGGCTTTCTCTGAGGCCTGCCTGCACCCCACCTTGAGATCTGAGTCTTGTCAGGTGGGGTGCAGGGGCCTCCCCATGGGCCTGTCTGACCAGCATCCCCGGCTCGCTCCGCCTGCACAGGGGGCTACCCGCTGGTTCCCGGCAGCAAGCTGGTCTTCTCCTCCTACCCTGGCACCATCTTCTCCTGCGATGACTTCTACATCCTGGGCAGCGGGCTGGTGAGTTCCCTTCTCGTGTCTCCTCCGTTCCAGGTGTTTGTCACACAGCAGCTCTGAGCCGGCAGAATTGATTACTGCAGCAAGTGGGGACCAGGCTGCAGCCCGGTGCTGGGTGCCCTGTAGGAGCTAGGGGTGCAGCAGAGGACAAGGGGGACACATCCCCCCGCCTGCCAGTCAGAGCCCAGGCTCACCCATCTCCTGCTCTGGGGACTTGGATCACCACAAGGGGTATTTAAGTGTAGACCCCCAGGCCCTACACAGGGCCTCCAAAGCCTGCAGCTGGCCTGGGACTCTGCATGTAACCGTGGTTGTCAGGAAAGGCTAAACTTGGGATGTTTGGGACTATCCCTGACCTCAGTGACCACGCTTGTTTTTATTGATTCAGGCTAACTCCCCCAACCCACCCCACTTCTCTCTCCTCCTGCCTCCCTCTTGCTTTCCCCAGAGCCCCTCTGACCTGACCAGGTTTGCTGAATAGAGGCTGTTTACAGTGTGTTGTTTTTATCTTTTTTCCTGGATGGGGTCCAGACTTGTTTAGAAATTTGTCCCTGGCATTCCTCGCTGAGTAAGTGAACTCTTTGATCTCCAGGGCAACGCTGCAGAGGAGAAAAAAACATCACTTTAAAAAACACCCTTAGGGTAGAGAACGCCCAGCTCCCTGCGGGGATGGGAGGGGAGGGGGCTCTTCTTGTCTGATCCTTTTGCTTTTTTCTGAGTTTGGAATGAGGCAGGAGAGGGCCAGGAAGTGGGTGAGGGAACCCTTATGCTGTGGCCCAGGAAGGGGACGGAGGCAGCTGGGGAGGGACAAGTGAAATGGTTCCAGCTAGTTACCAGGAAAGAATCTGGGTAGGAAACTTCCCTTCATTCAGGGTTCCTAATTGTTTTTGTGCCACAGATTCCTTGGGCAGTCCAAGAGGCTGGTGACCCTCTTCTCAGAATAGTGTTTTTATTATTATTATCATTTTCTTTTTCTTTTTTTTTTTTTTTTGAGACAGAGTTTCGCTCTTGTGACCCAGGCTGGAGTGCAATGGCGCAATCTCGGCTCACCACAACCTCCGCCTCCTGGGTTCAGGCAATTCTCCTGCCTCAGCCTCCCGAGTAGCTGGGATTACAGGCACGCGCCACCATGCCCAGCTAATTTTTTGTATTTTTAGTAGAGACGGGGTCTCACCATGTTGATCAGGATGGTCTCAATCTCTTGACCTCGTGATCCACCCGCCTCAGCCTCCCAAAGTGCTGGGATTACAGGCTTGAGCTACCACGCCCAGCCTATTTTGTTTTTCATAGTGACAGGGTCTCGCTCTGTCACCCAGGCTGGATGCAGTAGTGTGATCATGGCTCACTGCCACCTCCAGCCTCCTGGGTTCAAGCGATTCTCCCACCTCACCTACTTGAGTAGCTGGGATTACAGGCCCATGCCGCACTCAGTTAATTTATTAATTTTTGTAGAGATGAGGTCTCACTATATTTCCCAGGCTAGTCTTGAACTCCTTGGCTCGAGGGATCCTCCTGCCTCGACTTCCCAAAGTGCTGGGATTATAGGTGTGAGCCACTGCGCCTGGCAGAGTAGGGCTTTTAGATGGATAAACCAAAATGTATAGGATTATAAAGGAAACCAGTTATAGTGAAATACAGTTATCAAAATCTAAGTAAACTTTTAAGTAACATACTGAATAATAAGATCCAGCAGCAGGTATGGTAAATATTTTAAGTTAGAAGAAGCAAGGTGCATGAATACTTTAAGATATGTACAGCCTTGTAATCTGATGGAAAAACATCTGTGATTTCTGGTAGTGACAGTCCCAGCGACTGCTAATACCATTGTGGTGTGTCACGTTAACAGTGGAAGAAAATACCAAATTTCAGGATTTCTTTTTTTTTTCAGAGATAGAGTCTCACACTGTTGGGCAGGCTTGAGAGCAGTGGCATGATCACAGCTCACTGCAGCCTCTATCTCCCCAGCCTCATGCAATCCTCCCATCTCAGCCTCCCAAGTGCTGGGTCTATAGTTGCCTGCCACCATGTCTGGCTCATTTTTTTTATTTTTTGTAGAGAAAGGGTTTTGCCATGTTGCTCAGACTGGTCTCAACCACCTGGGCTCAAGTGATCTGCCCCCTCTTGGTCTCCCAAAGTGCTGGGATTATAGGCAGGGGCCACTGTGCTCAGCCTGGATATCCTCTTTAAAGAGAAGAAAAGGGTTCAGTGGCTCATGCCTGTAATCCCAACATGTTTGGAGGCCGAGGCAGGCAGATCACAAGGTCAGGAATTCAAGACCATCCTGGCCAATATGGTGAAACCCTGTCTCCACTAAAAATACAAAAAAAAAAAAAAAAAAAAATTAGCTGGGCATGGTGGCGCACATCTGTAATTCCAGCTACTTGGGAGGCTGAGGCAGGAGAATCACTTGAACCTGGGAGGAGGAGGTTGCAGTGAGCAGAGATCGTGCCACTGCATTCCAACCTGGGTGACAAAGCAAGGCTCTGTCTTAATGTATATAAATACATCAATAAATAAATAGAAAAAATCACATTTATGGATACAGCCATTTTTTAGCTTTCTTCAGCTTCTTTTTTTTTTTTTTTTTGAGACAGGGTCTCTCTCTGTTGCCCAGGTTGGAGGGCAGTGGCGCGATCTCAGCTCACTTCGACATATGCCTCCTGGATTCAAGTGATTCTTGTGTCTCAGCCTCTGAATAGCTGGGATTGCAAGAGTTTTGTTTTGTTTTGTTTTGTTTTTAACTCACAAGAACAAGGCTTTACTTTTCAAATATGCTGAAGACAGCCAAGCATTCCAGGAGATGGAGAAGGGGGAGGAGGCAGTTGGAGGCAGCAGTGGGCATCCTGCCTGCTCCAGGACTGGAGGGGGACCAAGGGTCTCTCCTGTTGTAAGCCCTCCTAGGCCTCTGACCGCTGGGTCTGCCAGGCTGACAGCCTCAAGCCGTGCAACCTTTCCTGCAGAACTGTGGGAAAGGGGTGGGAATGGGAGGTTGCCCAGCTTGGTGAGGGAGTGGGTTCATGGGAGCAGCTCTTTTGGCTTCTCAGGGGCTGTTCCCCAGGGCAAAGCTAGATGCCTGATACCAAATCCCACTCTGTGCTTGTCCAAGAAACCAGTAAGGAACATGTGCCTCAACTGGACATGAGTTTTTATTTTTATTTATTTCTTTGAAATGGAATCTCCCTCTGTTACCCAGGCTGGAGTGCAGTGGCTTGATCTGGGCTCGCTCCAACTTCTGCCTCCCAGGTTCAAGTGATTCTCTTGCCTCAGCTTCCCTAATAGCTGGGATTACAGGCATGTGCCACCATGCCCAGCTAATTTTTGTATTTTTAGTAGAAATGGGGTTTCACCATGTTGGCCAGAGATAGGGCCTCACACTGTCATGCAGGCTTGGGTACTCATGGACATGAAAATGGCAGCAGTAGGGCTGAGGGCTATAGAGGCAGGAGATAAGGAGTCTGGAACTCCTGACCTCAGGTTATCCACCTCTTTGGCCTCCCAAAGTGCTGGGATTACAGATGTGAGCCACCATGCCTGGCAGATTAAAGTATTTAACACCTGTAATCTCAGCACTTTGGGAGGCCGAGGTGGATGGATCACTTAAGGTCAGGAGCTCGAGACTGGCCTAGCCAACATGGTGAAACCCCGTCTTTACTAAAAATACAAAAATTAGCCAGGCGTAGTGGCACTTGGCTGTAATCCCAGCTACTAGGAAGGCTGAGGCACGAGAATAGCTTGAACCTGGGAAGCAGAGCTAGCAGAGAGCTGAGATTACACCACTGCACTCCAGCTGGGCAACAGAGTGAGACTCTGTCTCAAAACACAACAAAACAAAACAAAACAAAACAAAACCATTTAATTTATGAGCCATGACTGATGAAGTACGGCCACTTGGTGGCAGCATGCCTAGGCTGTGCAGCACCCCCCTTGACCTTCCCACAGGTAACACTGGAGACCACCATTGGCAACAAGAACCCAGCCCTGTGGAAGTACGTGCGGCCCAGGGGCTGTGTGCTGGAGTGGGTACGCAACATTGTGGCCAACCGCCTGGCCTCGGATGGGGCCACCTGGGCAGACATCTTCAAGAGGTTCAACAGTGGCACGTGAGTGGGCTTCTGGCCCAGTGGCTTCCCCTGCACCAAAAGATAGAACCTCCACTTTAACACTCAGACCCTGGGGGATCAGATGTGGCACTGGGTCGCATACCCCACGCCCTCCTCTGTTTTATACATGGGGAAACTGAGGCTAGGGAAGGCAAGGATTTGCCTCTCCCCTGCAGGCTTCTCAGCCCAGGAAGGCGTGCCTTGGTGGCAGTAGAGGAAGAGCACTTGGAACCTGAGGACTCTCGAGGGGACAGTGGGGAGGGCTGTTTGAGGAGGTGGATGTGTGTGGGTAGCAGGGCCTATGAGCCAGAGGCACTGGAACTGGGCAATGCTGGTCTTACAGCATCCAGCAGAGGAGCTGACCTAGGGAGCCATAGAATATTCTGGAACAGTCAAGCAGCATGATGAGAGAGGAGTTTGTGGACACCAGGTCATATTGCAGTGTCAGGGTGTCAGTTGAATGGCTGGACACCCCCAGGCCCACTTCCCTTGATTCCTAGCTGTGTGAGACACTTCGGGGTAGGGGAAGCTGGGGAGGTGGCCCCAGCTCTGTTCAGTCCTCCCTACCTGTGCTTGGCAGGTATAACAACCAGTGGATGATCGTGGACTACAAAGCATTCGTCCCAGGCAGGCCCAGCCCCGGGAGCCGGGTGCTCACCGTCCTGGAGCAGATCCCGTGCGTACCCTGGGAGGGAGGAGGTGGGGCTCGGGGCAGAGAGGACTGCCATGGTGAAGGCCTGGAGCTGTGCTGGCACCGTGCAGGAAGGGAATGCTCTCAGGAAGGTGTGGCTGGAGGGGACTGAAGTTCAAGACTTAATCCATCCTCCAGGCAATGGGGAGCCATCGGGGTTCCCCAAACAGGGCAGTGCCCATGGGAGCCCCTTTTCTGATCACTTCCACCCCATCTCTCTTCTCGGTCTCAGCGGCATGGTGGTGGTGGCTGACAAGACCTCAGAACTCTACCAGAAGACCTACTGGGCCAGCTACAACATACCGTGCGTGCCTTCTCACCCCGCTCCCTGTCACCCTCCGGGTCCACCTCTTCCCTTGCCCAGCTCTTTCCTAGGTGCTATTTTTAAACCCACGGAACGAGAAAGCCCAGCCTACCCTTTTCTGGCTGGGGGAGCCCAGACAGCTTGGCAGTGTAGTTTCGTGGCTCAGGTCAGCAGCGATGTGAGCTCTGGTTCTGATGCCCAGAGTAGGGTGGTGTGGGGTGGCTAGGCTCAGGGCCTGACCCCTGCCAGGGTCTCTGGCTGGATCTCTTACTGGGCTGTGCAGCCATCACCTGAGGCTCACTCTCTTTACCTGCGTTTTCTCATTTGAGTCTTGCAACGGCCACGTGTGGTCACTAGAGTTCCTGCTCCCAGCTCACAGATGATAATACTGAGGCTCTGAGAAAGTTCCTCACTTTCCCAACCTTCCCTGTTGGTGAACAGTGAAGGCAGAATTTGTTTTTAGTTTTTTGTTTTGAGACAGAGTCTTGCCCTGTCATCCAGGCTGGAGTACAGTGGCACGATCTCAGCTCACTGCAGCCTCTGCTCCTGGGCTCAAGTGATTCTCCTGCCTCAGCTTCCTGAGTAGCTGGGATTACAGGCACCCGCTACCAACTTTGGCTAATTTTCTATTTTCAGTAGAGACAGGGTTTCACCATGTTGGCCAGGCTGGTCTCAAACTCCTAACCTCAAATGATCTGCCTGCCTTGGCCTCCCAAAGTGCTGGGATTACGGGTGTGAGCCACCACACCTGGACTGAAGGCAGGATTGGAAGCCATGACTTTTGGGCCCCAGAGCCCAAGCTTGGCCACCCCACCAAGCCACTCCCAGCACAAATGAAAAACATTATTGTTATCCGGAATGTCGGAGTTGTTTTTGTTTGTTTTTTTTTGAGATGTAGCTTTACTCTGTTGCCCTGGCTGGAGTGCAGTGGCACGATCTCAGCTCACTGCAACCTCCTCCTCCCAGGTTCAAGCGATTCTTGTGCCTCAGCCTCCCGAGTAGTTGAGATTACAGGCATGCGCCACCATGCCCAGCTAATTTTTTTTTTTTTAAGACAGTCTCACTCTGTCAGTGAGGTTGGAGTACAGTGGCGTGATCTCAGCTCACTGCAACCTCTACCTTCTGGGTTCAAGTGATTCTCCTGCCTCAGCCTCCCGAGTAGCTGGTATTACAGGTGCGCACCACTGCTCCCAGCTGATTTTTATATGTTTAGTGGAAACGGGGTTTCATCATGTTGGCCAGGCTGGTCTTGAACTTCTAACCACAGGTGATCTGCCTGCCTCGGCCTCCCAAAGTGCTGGGATTCCAGGCCTGAGCCCCCATGCCCTGCCCAAATGCCATAGTTGTAAGGGATAATGTCCTGGTGTGACTTCCCCTCCCCTCCCTGGTTACAGTCTTGGCTGAGTGAGGCTAGTGGGGGTCATGGGTGACCATCCTTGTCCCTGGCAGGTCCTTCGAGACTGTGTTCAACGCCAGTGGGCTGCAGGCCCTAGTGGCCCAGTATGGGGACTGGTTTTCTTATGACGGGAGCCCCCGGGCCCAGATCTTCCGGCGGAACCAGTCACTGGTGCATGACATAGAATCCATGGTCCGGCTGATGAGGTGGGTGCCGGTTGGGTGGTGGGCTGGGGAGAGGGAGGCCGTAGGCACACAGAACTTTCTGTGCGTTTTTTGGTACCAACTCATTCAAACGTTGCCGCCAGCCCCGGAGGGCCAGCAGCGGGTGGTCAGATGCTGAATGCCAGTGCAGCTGCTCGGGGGCCATGCTCCAATTGGGTCGTATTACTGTCCTCATAGTTAAGGGGAGGGTGCTGGACATCTGTTGAGTGACCTCAAGTGCTGGGCACTGTGCTTGGTACCAGGAGCAACAGATAGAAAACCTGTGCCCCACTGTCCTATCTCCTGGGTGGTGCAGAAATCCATCAGGTACTTGCACTGATGTTGATGTATAAAGACGGCACCGAGAAAGGCTGACTAGGGACAAACGGTGCCTCACCTGGCTGGGGCAGTGGCATGGAGGCCTTCCCTGAGGACAGGTGCCTGAGCAGAGAGCTGAATAATGAAGGATGAGTGACTTAGGTGAAAGGCGTCAGGACCTCAGGCAGAGGAACTGGCTGGGGCAACCTGGGGTGGGGGGGACAGGGCAAGTTGAAGGCTGGTGGCTCTTACGGGGCTGCCTGTGAGGGTTTTGGCCTCTGTCTTAGCCCCTCCTTCCTGGCATGACTGTTGTTCCCTCCTTCCCCCATCCAGGTACAATGACTTCCTCCATGACCCCCTGTCACTGTGCAAAGCCTGCAACCCCCAGCCCAATGGGGAGAACGCTATCTCGGCCCGCTCTGACCTCAACCCGGCCAATGGCTCCTACCCTTTCCAGGCCCTGCGCCAGCGCTCCCATGGGGGCATCGATGTGAAGGTGCCGCCTCCTCCCTAGGGCCTGGAGGGTGGGGCCTGAGGGCTGTGGGTGGGGGTAGTCACCATCACCAGCCTGGGGGAGGGGACAGGTTGGGGCAAAGCCGATGATTTTCGGGCAGGAATCACAGTCAGAATTGGGCCGTGGTTGGGGTCACAGTAAAGGTGACAGTATGGGTCTGGTGCAGTGGCTCATGCTTGTGATCCCAGCACTTTGGGAGGCCCAAGGAGACAGATCACTTGAGGTCAGGAGTTTGAGACCAGCCTGGCCAACCATGGTGAAACCCTACTAATAATACAAAAATGAGCCAGGCATGGTGGTGGGCACCTGTACTCAGGAGGCTAAGGCATGAGAATTTCTTGAACTGGAGAGGCAGAGGTTGCAGTGAACCGAGATCATGCCACTGCACTTCAGCCTGGGTGACAGAGCAGAGTTTCAAAAAAAAAAGTGACAGTTCAGAATTGAGCTCTGCGGTCAAGGTCAGGGTGGGAGGCCGGGCCCCTGGATTGGGGCAGGCTAGGGCCCCTGCTCACCTTCGGCTCTGCCCTGCCCCCAGGTGACCAGCATGTCACTGGCCAAGATCCTGAGCCTGCTGGCAGCCAGCGGTCCCACGTGGGACCAGGTGCCCCCGTTCCAGTGGAGCACCTCACCCTTCAGCACCCTGCTACACATGGGCCAGCCGGACCTCTGGAAGTTTGCGCCCGTTAAGGTCTCATGGGACTGAGGCTCTGTCCCTGCTCTGCTGCTTTTGCCCCTGCTGACCTTCAGCAGGGCCATCCCCAGCCCAAGGCCACCGGACCTCCAAACCCAGCACCTTCTGGGGGCTTTATTCCCTGATCTGGGGTCTGAGTTATCTCTTCCTAGGGTGGAGCACGAACCTGATAGGGCTCAGAAGTGACCCCTCTCTTTCCTGAGGTTAGTGGGGCAGTCTCCTCTGCCTGCTCCCTGCCATCTCGTGCTCTCTGTTTCTCTCTGTCTCCTGCTGCTGCTCTCTTAATCTCATTCCCACCTCTGGGGCTCCTTCCTCCTGCTGCTTCTTCCTGAGGGCTTGGGAAGGTCCTAGGGTCAGGCTCTGGGGCTCCCATGGGGTGGGAAGAGACTGTTCCAGCCCCTTTCTCCCAGCTGCATTCCCACGGGTGGCCCTGGAATTGGTGAGTTTCAGCCCCAGGACCTGGGCGTTATCTCCGGCTGGCACTGTTCCTCCCAGCTCTGGCCCCATTCCTCCCAGCTCCATCTCCGTTCCTCCCAGCTCTGGCCCCTCTGCTCCCTCAGGAAGCAGTCCCCTCGTCTCCCTTTCTGGGAAGCTTCCTTGAGGACAGAAACTTGAAAACAAACACAAACCAAAGTTTCTGGCCATCTGTGGCTGGAGGGTCCTGAATGTTCTGCTATCTCCAGCGCAGGCAGAGGGTCAGCCCCCACCCTTCTGCCTCAGGCCCCCACCCCACTCCAGGCCTGCCCCTCAACTCGGGGCTGTGTCCATAGCGCTCTGATGGAAGAACCAGACCACAGTCTGTGCCACCGTTAAACAAGAGTGGCTGTGGACTGTGCTGTGCTTGGGGTGGCATGGAAGGCGGGGTCAGTGCTTTTCGCCTCTCAGGTTTGGGTTCTGTGCCATCCCCTATGTAGCCTCCTGTGCAGCCCTCTGTCTTTCTGTCCCTTCACTCATCTGCCAACATACTCACCCATTATCCATCTGCACAGCCTCCCACCTGCCTCTCCATCTTCCATCCATCCATCCAACTACCTATTCATTCATCATCCTTCCACCCACCCATCCAGCCAACCATCCACCCATCCAGCCAACCATTTAGCCATCTCCATCTGTCCATTTTCTTTTTCTTTTCTTTTTTTGAGAGGGAGTTTTGCTCTTGTTGCCCAGGCTGCGGTGCAGTGGTGTGAGCGTGGCTCATAGAAACCTCTGCCTCCTGGGTTAGGGCAATTCCCTTGCCTCAGCCTCCTGAGTAGCTGGTTTACAGGCATGCACTGCCATGCCCGGCTAATTTTGTGTTTTTAGTAGAGACAGGGTTTCACCATGTTGGTCAGAGTGGAATCGAACTCCTGATCTCAGGTGATCTGCTGTCTTGGCCTCCCAAAGTGCTGGGATTACAGGTGTGAGTCACCATGTCTGGTCTCATCTGTCCATTTTCTATCCACTTATCTGCCTACCCATTTATTCATCCATCCAGCGATTCACTCATCCATCCACCTATGAGATCAGACAGGGAAGGAGCCTTTTTTGTGTTGGTCTGTACACCGCAGTATGGCTTAGGAAGTTCTTACCTGTCCATTTATTGCCCATCCACCCACCCATTCATCCACCCTCCCATCCAACTGCCTATTCATCCATCCACCCACCCACCTATTCTTCTACCCACTCACCTACCCACCCATCCACCTACCCATTTGTCACCCATCTACCCACCCATCCATCCAGTCACCCATCCAACCATCTATCCAACCATTCATTCATCTATCCAACATTCCATCTGTTCATTTTCTATCCATCTACCTCATTCACTCATCCATCCACCTACCTATCAATTTATCACCCATCTACCCATCCATCCACCCACTCATCCATCCATCCACCCATTTATCTGCCCACCCACCCATCCATTCACCTATCTTCATTTATCACCCATCTACCCATCCATCCACACACGTATCTGTGTATTTCATATCCATCCCCCATTCATCCATATTTATCTATTTTCTATCCAGCCATCCATCCATTCATATCCAGCCATCCATCCAGATGTTTATTGAGCACCAATGTTCTGGTCCTGTCTGGGAACTGTGTTGAGCACCAGGACCTTCCTAAGCCATACTGTGTTGTACAGACCAGTACAAAAAAGGCTTGCTCCCTGCCTGATCTCATGCAGCCTGCCTTGGAGACAAGATTTTCGCAGTGTTATGTGCTTGGAGAGAGGAAAGTACACAGCCCTGGAGTCAGACCTGGCTTTGAATTCTGTTTCCACTTCTTGATAGCTAGCTATGGACTCACTGTCTCTGAGCCTTGATGATCTCATCTGTGAAATGGGGTAATGGTGTGAGCAGCATTTCCCTGGAGGATGTGATGCAGCCCATGTGGGGCCTCATGCACTCAGCACCTCTTCATTAGCAAACACTTATCGAATCCCTAGTACATGCCAGGCACTGTTATGAGGTCCCGGGGATACCTTATAACAAAAGGGACAGAAGCGTCTCTGCTCTTGTGAAGTTTACACTGGGGAGATGGTAAATACAGTAAATGAAATCTGTGTTGTGTCCGTGCTGGTAAATGCGCGGAGAGAATAAAGCAATTTGGGGTCTGGGGTTGGTTTGCTTTTTCTCCTCCCTGTGGCTTCACAACCCGTTACCTGGGAATTGACTTGTGGTTTTATCTGATTTTTCCTCTTTGTAGAGACGGCGTCTCACTGTGCCTCAGGCTGGTCTTGAACTCCTGGGCTCAAGTGATCCTCCTACCTCGGCCTCCGAAAGTGCTGGGATTACAGTCATGAGCCACTGTGCCCAACCTACTTGTGGTTTTAAAAACTAACTTTCAGCCAGGTGCAGTGGCTCAAATCTGTAATCCCAGTGCTTTGAGAGGCCGAGACAGGTGGATCATGAGGTCAGGAGTTCGAGACCAGCCTGGCCAACATGGTGAAACCTCATCTCTACTAAAAATACAAAAATTAGCTGAGTATGGTGGTGCATGCCTGTAATCCCAGCTACTCAGGAGGCTGAGGCAGGAGAATTGCTTGAACTAGGACCCAGGAGGCAGAGGTTGCGGTGAGCCGAGATTGTGCCACTGCCCTCCAGCCTGGGCTACATAGAGAGACTCCATCTCAAAAAAAAAAAAAAAAAAAAATCCCAATTTTTGAGAGTGTTTTCATACCCTGAGTATGAAAACTTTCCTTCTCAGGACAGCCCTGTTGGGAGAGGCTGGGATTATCACGGGTGTTTTACAGATGAGGAAGCAGGCTTGGTGCAGGGAGGTCATGTGCCCAAAGTCTGAAGACTTGGGCCCATCAGAGTCAGGATTGGGGCCCAGCCCACCTTCCCCATCTCCTTGCGATGGTGCAGGCCCTGGTGAAACGGGCCACACCTACTGTGATGCAGCCACTGACTCTTCACAGCCGCTCCTGAGGCTGGGGCCTTTGGGAGACCCATTTTACAGATGAGCAAGTGGAGGCCTGGGTGGTGGTGGAGCTCACCCAAGGTCACTTTGTATTCCCTAGAATGATTCTGGCCCCTTTCTGCTTTCCAGGGGATGGGGGTGGTCATGAAGCCAGGCTGACTCCGCACAGAGCATAGCGGGTGGTCATGCAGATGGTCCACCACTGGGACTTCAGGTGATCCCTTCAGCGGGACCCACCTTTCCAGAGGCAGCCGCAAAGGCTTCAGGATGGCAGCTGTAGGCACCTCTATGGCTCCTGGCTCCCCGAAGCCCAATGCTCTAGCAAGCTGGTCGGCCCCTGCCCACAGTGCCGTGGTGCCTCCTCTAGCAGGCAGAGGTGTCTGCCTCACCCCTTTTGGGGGCTTCATGCCAGGCTCAGGCTGGACAGCAGAAGCTAGAGGCAGTCCTATTCCAGGCAGGCTTTTCACTCAGATCTGAGTCATTTTTTTGTTTTAATTTTAGACAGAATCTCACTTTTTTTTTTTTCTTGCCCAGACTGGACTGCAGTGGGGCAATCTCAGCTCACTGCAGCTCCACCTCCTGGGTTCAAAAGATTCTCCTGTCTCAGCCTCCCGAGTAGCTGGGGTTATAGGTGCACACCACCATACCTGGCTAATTTTTGTATTTTCAGTAGAGATGGGATTTTACCATGTTGGCCAGGCCAGTCTTGAACTCCTGACCTCAAGTGGTCTGCTCTCTTTGGCCTCCCAAAGTGCTGGAATTTCAGGCATGAGCCACTGTACCCAGCCCCAAGTGATTCTTAAACTTCAGTTTGAACGTAGGGTCATCCAAAAAGTGCCCTGAGGGTGAGGTTCCCTTCATGCTCTGGAGCTAGCCCCAGTAATTCCTCTCTGATCTATGATACGGGCTTCAGCGTATGCTTTCGTTGGAAGAGAGGGTTCCATGTTTGAGAAGGGTTTGCATGACATTGACTTCAAGTCCACCCACCTCTTCCCTCTCCCAGAGATGGATGTCCATTGTCAGCTCACACACCCTCAGGAGAGGGGCCTTCACTTCTTTGCTTCCAGTGGGGCTGTGGTGAAATAATTCTGACTTATCAGGAAGGACTTCATATCAGAATGAGGTTGGCCTCCCCCAGCTGCTTCTCCCTTCAGCAGAGGCAGCCTTTGTCCCACCCCAAGTCCTTCTTGTTGAGCCACCTGCTCCCTGTGGTACAGGGATGCCCCTGTCCTGGCACATAAGACCAGCTGGAGTCAGGCTCTGGCCTCACTCTGGGGTCCCAGTTGAGAGCTGGGCCTGAGAGCAGACTTGGGGTGGAATGAAAGGAGGAAGGAAGACAACTGATGATGAGAAAATGTACAGGATCTTTGTTTCATAAATATGTATTTTTCTTTTTCCAATGAAAAAGTTTGCACATTAGAAAAATTGGGAAGGGTCAGGAGTGGGCTTCCTGGGGGGATGGCTGAGATGATTCCTCAACCCTGGACCACTGTGGCTCTGTTCACCTTTCCTGGAAACAAGTTCTGGGGCCGTGTCACAGCTTCGAGGAATCCCCCACTGCTGTGATTGAGGTCTTCCCCATCCTCCCCACTCTGGGGACCTGGTGTGTTACTTGTGGGCATTTGCCACGCCAGCAGGGTGGCTAAGGATGGGCACAGAGCAGTCACACAGATACCAAAAAGGCCCAATTCACAGCCTCACTGCCTGCTGACCTTTGGTGTCTGCAGAGTGGGCTTCTGATAACAAGAAGTTGACCTGCACCCGGCCACAGGCACTCAACCAAACGTACAATGAGGCGCTGGATAAAACTAGCCCCTCCAGGGGTCTCCTGAGCTAGGAGAGGACAGACGGGTAAGTGATCCGTCCTCACTTGAGCAACCCATTTGTCATGCCCAGCTGTTCCTTGAGCGTCCGCAGCTGGGCCAGGCTGATGTTGCTGCCTCCACAGACGATGACCACGAGGGATGGCAGTGGGGCTGGGAGCTTCCCCTCCCATTGGAGCTTCTGGACCACGTGGCTGTAGACGGCTGCCAGGGCTGCCCCACAGGCGGGCTCCACCAGGATCTTCTCATCATCTGCCAGAGAAAGGGGGTAGTAGGGGTGTGGCCTGAGTTTCCCAGGGTGCACGGGGAGCTGATAGGCCATTGGCAAGGCTTGGGAATACTGAGCCAATCAGCTCTCAGCCCTGACTGCAGACGCAGGTCCTGGACCAAACATCTCGTCATCACCCTGGGTTGGCCCTTCTAACCCTGAGCCAGGGCCTAGGTTTCATCATGAGTGCTAATGCTGATGGAATGAGTGCAGTTGTGTGAGCACTGTGTTGAGAAGGATTCTGAGGCATAATTTGAGCAAGAGTTCCATGGTTGATTAGCCAAGTGTGCAGTAGGTACAGAAGCACAAATGCTACTATGTTTTTTCTCCTTTTCTTTTCTTTCTTTCTTTCTTTTTTTTTTTTTTTTGCCATCCCTATCCTAGACTGAACCCAGAAAGAGCCCAACCTAGTTACAGACCCACCTGTGAATGAATCCAACTCTGAGCCCCATGTTTTCTGTTTTTACCTTGGCTACCAGGAAACTCAGAAGCAACATTTTAAATATTCACTTATTGTTTGCTGCTGCTATGGTTATCAGGGTTACTTTTCTAAGATGTATGGCTTTTGCTTTTCTATTTCTATGCTGCATTGTATTATATTCCATTAACGGAAAGTTCTAGGCAGAGATGGAAGACAGAACTGTGAAGAAAATTTGGGGTGAGTGGGATCCCCAATGGCACACCAAGTGGACAGCCACTTAGCTCCTGAGTCAGCAGGTCAGGTCCTCAGAGGACTTGGCACATACCCACGAACTTCTCAATGGCGGCGACAGCCTCCTGGTCTGAGATAACTTCCGAGAAAATGGGGTGTTCCTGAAACAGCTTCAGGGCCTGAGCCCCCACAGTCTTCACACCCAGGGCCTTGGCAACACTGAGAGAAGTGGGAACACAGGAGAGGAAGGGGTGGGGGAACAGGAGAGAGGTGGGGGCAGGGAGGGAGAGAAGGAGACGGATGTGAGACGGAGAAGGCAGTGCATCTGCCGGCAGAGAGCCAGGCGTCACCTCTGCAGCTGTAAGGCACTGAAAAGTCTCAGGGATCCCAAACCAAGTGGGGTCTTCTAATAAGGTGCAGAGTGTTTGAATTGGCATCATTTAGTGTATTATTTATTATAATTATTTTTAATTTTTTTAAGACTAGGTGTCACTATGTTGCCCAGGCTGGGCTTTTTTTTTTCTTTTTTCTTTTTTTTGAGATGGAGTCTTGCTCTGTTGTCCAGGCTGGAGTGCAGTGGCACGATCTCGGCTCACTGCAATCTTTGCCTCCTGGGTTCAAACAATTCTCCTGCCTCAGCCGCCCAATTAGCAGGGACAACAGGCACCCACCACCATGCCTGGCTAATTTTTGTGTTTTTAGTAGAGATGGGGTTTCATCATGTTGGCCAAGCTGGCCTCGAACTCCTGACCTCAGGTGATCCAAACACCTCAGCCTTCCAAAGTGTTGGGATTATAGGCATGAGCCACTATGCCTGAACTCAGGCTGATCTTGAATTCCTGGGCTCAAGTGATCCTCCTGCCTCAGCTGAGCATCATATTCCATTTAACACTAAGTCAGGAGCAAATGCCTAAGAGGACCCTTGTTCTTCCCTGATGGGACTCCCTTTGCTCCCCGTTGCAACCTCTACCTGGTTAGCCCTCACGAAGTTTAGCACCACTCTGCCCGCCCACATCCTACTGACCTTTAAGGCTCAGGATTAAGGCCACCTCCTCCAAGGAGTCCTCCTGGGAGAGTACTGAGTCCCACGGCCCTATGTGGAATTCTCAAATGGTTCTCCCTCATAGTAACAAGCAACCTGAGCACTTCTTAAGAAAGCATTAGGTGCCAAGCACTTCACAGGCATTATTGAATTTGCACAATAACTTTGCTGTTAGTTGGTTGGATTTGGGGAAGGGGAAACTGAGGCAGAGAGTATAAGGTCACTTGCCCAAGGTCACACACCTAGGGAGTGCTGGAGCTGGGGCTACAAGCAGGGTCTGTGTAACTCCAGGACCTGCACTGGTAACCAATGTGTTGATGCTGTCCCCAGCCTCCCGGGGCAACCACTGGCTCTATTCCCAGCTCAGCTGCCCCCTCTCCCTTCCCCAGGAGTATCTCGAGGGCCTGGGCCACCTCAGCCCTGAGCAGCACATTGTTAACAGTAGGCACTCAGCCATGACATCTTCAGTCCCTAGAGTGTGCGACACAGCAGCTCCAGATGCCAGGCTCAGGAATTCAGAAGGAGTTCTTAGCTAGCTGGGCCCAGTCTTCCATATCTGTAGCAGAGACTGTGGTCTGCCCCGGTGTCTTCTAGCTACACACATGGGCCCCTACTGTAAAGACATTTTCCAGCCTTTCTTGCAGCTGCGTGTGGCCACGCGACTAAATTCAGGCCAACAAAAAGGTAAGTGGAAATGTTGTGTCTGTGTTTGAAGGTTGGCGCATAGCCTTCTGCCCTTGCTTCTCCCTCCCTGCCTGATGGAATGTGGGTGTGATAGCTGGCACTCAGGCAACCATTTTGGACCATAAGGCTATGTGCTAAGGATAATGGGGAAACAAACTCAAGGGACCCAGGGCCCTGACTTTTCATGGTAAAGCTCAATATCACGTAAGCCATTGTTATTTGGGTCTTCTGTGTAATGGGGCCAAAACTTCTTTCTAATTAAGTACTATCTATCAAAAAGGAAAGAAAGACAGGAAAGAAAGAAAGAGGAAGGAAGGAGGGAAAGAGAGAAAGAAGAAAGAAAAAGAAAAAAGAAGGAGAGGAAGAGAGAAGAAAGGAAGAAAAGAAGGAAGGAAATAGAAAAAAGGAAGGAAAGAAAAAAGGAGAAGGAAAAGAGGGAGGGAGGGAGGAAGGGAGGGAAGAAGGAAGGAAGGAAGGAAGGAAAAAGGAAGAAGGAAGGAAGGAAGGCCTCATAGGAATCGTTTACTGATTCCTCCGTGTCAAGGTTTTACATACCTCATTACTTTGCCAACATCCTCCCAGGAAGCCCACCCCTGAGACCCTATTGTGTGCAAGACACTGGCTGATCTGGGGAAAGAGTGGTGCATAAACACAAGTCTTGTTCCTAAAGAGTTCGTATCCCAGCCCTGAACGGGCTTTCTCTCTCCCTCTCTCCCTCCCTCCCTCCCTTCCTCCCTTCCTCCCTTCCTTCCTTCTTCTTTTTCTTTCTTTCTTTCTTTCTTTCTTTCTTTTTTTTTTTTTTGAGACGGAGTTTCGCTCTTGTTACCCAGGCTGGAGTGCAATGGCGTGATCTTGGCTCACCGCAACCTCCGCCTCCTGGGTTCAGGCAATTCTCCTGCCTCAGCCTCCTGAGTAGCTGGGATTACAGGCACGCGCCACCATGCCCAGCTAATTTTTTGTATCTTTAGTAGAGACAGAGTTTCACCATGTTGACCAGGATGGTCTCGATCTCTGGACCTCGTGATCCACCTGCCTCAGCCTCCCAAAGTGCTGGGATTACAGGCGTGAGCCACCGTGCCCGGCCTCTTTCTTTCTTTTTTTTTGTCTCTAGACAGGGTCTTGCTATGCCACCCAGGCTGGAGTGCACTGGTGTGATCATGGCTTACTGCAGCCTCTGCCTCCTGGGCTTAAGCAGTCCTCCCACCTTAGCCTCCTGAATACCTGGGACTATGGATGTGTGCTACCATGCCCAGTTAATTAAAACAACAACAACAAACAAAAAAAGACAACTTTTTTTGTAGAGATGGGAATCTCTACGTTGCTCAGACTGGTCTTGAACTCCTAACCGCAAGTGGTCCTCCTGCCTCAGTCACCCAAAGTGCTGGGATTACAGGCACAAGTCACTGTGCCCAGCTTCCTAGGAGGGTTTTCATGTGAGGAAGTGTGACGTGATGGAGTCACACAGACCTGGGGTTGAGCCCAAGCTGTACCACTCAGTGGACGTGACCCTGGGCAAGTGATCAGAGCCTCCATTTCCTCACCTGTAAAACAGGCTGACATCAGGACCTACTCCCCAGTGCTTGCTGGACACCCGAGGGAGGCACCCCAGCTGCTCACCTGGTGATCTTGGGCAGGGAGACGAGCTTGCCTGCAGTGGTGGCTGCGTGGAAGCTGTGGGCGCCAAAGGTCTCCATGGCGATGACAGGCACGTCCCCCCAGCCCACCTCCTGCAGTCCCTGGACCACTCCACACAGCAGGCCCCCGCCGCCCACCGACAGTGCGATGGCCCCCGGCTTTGCCCCCAGTGCCTCCTTCAGCTCTTTGATGATGGAAGTGTGGCCTTCCCTGGAGGGTGGGGAGACAGGGTGGCAGGTCAGGGCTGGGCTTCCTGGAGACACCAGCTCAGGTTTGCACCAGCCTCATCCCAGTGGATGGCCCTGGGGTTAGTCCCTTCCCCACCCCCCATATCAGCTTCCTCTACCTGAGAACTTTCTCTGGCCATCTGAGCTACCTGCAAACACAGTCAGAGATGGCAGCCCCCGAGAGCAGCCCTCAACCAACGCCTACGGGTTGGTGTACGAACCCCCGGCTCCCTCTTCCAGGGGCAGGTAAACTGCGGTGTACCTTCTACACTGGCTCCCAGGGTCCCCCAAGGGATTAACCTCCAGCCACCCACAGTGGCCACCTGCCCTGGAAAGCCCCCTTCCTGACATTTTGGACTGGATGATAGAAAGAAGAAAAAGCAAGCCCCCTTCCTTCCCTGCTTGACTTCTTCACTCCCCACAGAATTGCCCCTCAAATAAACTTTCCCTGCAACCTTTGTTCCCAGGTCTGCTTCCAGGAGGCCCCAACCGCTGACACGTGGGCATCTGTGTGCCTGTGTGCTCAGTCTTGGGTGTGTTGTGTGTGCAGCCATGGAGAAGGGGCATTTGGTGCATGTGTGTGTGTGCACCTGCTGCTGTGCGGGGCTATGACATGTGTGTTTCTTCTTTCTTTTTTGTTTTTGAGATGGAGTCTCACTCTCTTGCCCAGGCTGGAGTGCAATGGCACCATCTCAGCTCACTGCAACCTCCACCTCTCCGGTTCAAGTGATACTCCTGCCTCAGCCTCCCGAGTAGCTGGGATTACAGGTGTGTGTCACCACGCCCAGCTAACTTTCATATTTTTAGTAGAGACGGGGTTTCACCATGTTGGCCAGACTGGTCTCAAACTCCTGACCTGAGGTGATACTCCCACCTTGGTCTTCTGAAGTGCTGGGATTATAGATGTAAGCCGCTGTGCCTGGCCTCTGTGTGCTTCTACCTGGTGGTGTGTACACACGTGTGCAGCTGCTGTGCATGAGGATGTGATGATGTGCATCACAGCAATGCCTGCCCAGCGATATAGGGCGGTGGCTGCCACCCCCACCAAGTGACCTTGAACTCCACATACCAGATGAGGGGGTCGTCAAAGGGGGGAATGTAGACCCAGCCAGGGTTGTTCTTCGCCAGGGCCTTGGCCAGCTCAAAGGCTTCGTCCAGTAACTGCAAGGCCACAGGGGAGAGGGGAGGGGTGAGGCACAAGGGGACCCTGTCCAGCCACTGGGTGCCCTCTCTCACCCCTGCTCTGGGTTGGCACTCACCTCACCCACCACCTTGACTGTGGCACCTTCATTCTTGAGGCGCTCAATGGTGAGGGCAGGTGTGGTGCTGGGCACGACGACGGTGGAAGGGATGCCCAGTTGCCTGGCTGCATATGCAGCCGCCATGCCTGCGTTGCCAGCTGCCAGGGTCAAGGGTGGAGAGCATGTCAGTGCAGGAGCGTCTAGGAGCCCAGGCAGGACTGCTCACTGTCTACTGGGGACTCTGGCTGTCCCCCTCACCTCTCCACCCTGTGCGACTACTGGCCTCCCCCTGGAATTCCAAATTGGCTGCTGCCCATGTTTCCAATGGCTCATTGCTGGGAAATCCAGTGCTCAGAGAAGCAGAGTGCCTGACCCCAGGACACACAGCAGAGGACAGGACGGGGAAGCAGGTCACTTACCCGAGGAGCAGACAAAATGTGCGCAGCCTTGCTTGGCCCACTGTGGAGACAACAGGAGAGGCGCTCAGGCCCACGTCCCCGTCATTGCCTGTGCTCTTCCTGCCCACCTGGAATAGCTGCCAGGACCCATGGACACTGACGTTTCCTTCATTCGGAACTTGTTCTCCCCTTTTCTGAGACTGCATCTCCCGCCTCCAAAGAGACTGGCTCAGGAAAGGGTGGAGGAAAACAGGCGACTGATGGGTCTGGGATCAGTCCCCAGGGACCCTCCTGGAGGGGCATCCCTCAAGCAGAGGAAGCCCTAATGGTGGACACTCAGCCCTTGCAGGGAGTCAGCAGGCTTATCCTGCAACACCTTTAATTTCTTTCTTTTTGAGACAGAATCTCACTCTGTCACCCAGGCTGGGGTGCAGTGGCATGATCTTGGCTCACTGCAACCTCTGCCTCCTGGATTCAAGTGATTCTCCTGCCTCAGCCTCCCAGATAGCTGGGACTACAGGCACCTGCCAGCACGCCCAGCTAATTTTTTTGTATTTTTAGTAGAGACAGGGTTTCACCATGTTAGTAGGATGGTCTTGATTTCTTGACCTCATGACCTGCCCACCTCGGCCTCCCAAAGCGCTGGGATTATAGGTGTGAGCCACTGCGCCCGGCCCAACACCTTTAATTTCACATAGCCCTGGCCCTGCCCTGTCAAGGAAGGAGGACCTGCCGCCCCTGCCCAGATGATGCTGAGCCGGTCCCGTACCCTCTTGCAGAAATGCCCAATGCCCCGGATCTTGAAGGAGCCGGAGGGCTGGGCACTGTCCATCTTGAGGTAGACGCTGGTACTGGCCACTTTGGACAGGGCCATGCTGTCACGGATGGGGGTCTTCACATGCAAGGGCTCTCTGGACATCATTGCTGGGAGAAAGGAAGAAAACCCAGAGGGTCAGGAGAGTTAGCCCCGGTGCCGGCACTGCCGGAGGGACCCCTTCCCTCACTTCCCAGCAAGTCAGGCAAGGGCTTAGATGAGACAGCATCCTGGAGACCTGGCCTCTAATCGCAACTAGGCCACCTACTCGCCATGTGACATCAGACAGGCAATCACACCTCAGCCTAAGCTCTGCCATCTATAAAATGGGGACAGGGACCTTTCACACATTTGCTGGAAGGCTGAAGAGATAACACTCAGACCTCATAGCTTTCAAAATGCATGAGGTCAGGCCAGGCATGGTGACCCGTGTGTGTAATCCCAGCACTTTGGGAGGTCAAGGTAGGCTGATCGTCCGGGGTCAGGAGTTCAGGACCAGCCTGGCCAACGTGGCAAAACCCTATCTCTACTAAAAATACAACAACAACAACAAAATTAGCTGAGCATGGTGGCACATACCTGTAGTCCCAGCTACTCAGGAGGCTGAGGCAGGAGAATCACTTGAACCCAGGAGGTGGAGGTTGCAGTGAGCTGAGATTGCACCACTGCACTCCAGCCTGGGTGAGAGTGAGACTATTTCTCAAAAAACAAACAAACAAAACAAAACAAAGCAAAAAAACAATGCCAGGTGCAGTGGCTCACACTGATAATACCAGCACTTTGAAAGGCCGAGCCAGTCAGATCATAAGATCAGGAGTTTGAGACCAGCCTGGCCGACATGGTAAAATCCCATCTGTACAAAATACAAAAATTAGCCAGGCGTGGTGGCACATGCCTGTAATCCCAGCTACTGGGGAGGCTGAGGCAGAAGCATTGCTTGAACTGGGGAGGCAGAGGTTGCAGTGAGCTGAGATCACACCATGGCACTCCAGCCTGGGCGGCAGAGTGAGATTCTGCCTCAAAAAAAAAAAAAAAAAAGAGAGAGAGAGAGAAAAGAAATAGTCTATGCAAAAAATGCAGGAACACACATACACACACAATCCATCCAAACACACACACAATCCATACACACACACACACAATCCATCCAAACACACACACAATCCATCCACACACACACACACAATCCTTCCAAACATACACACAATCCATCCACACACACACACACAATCCATCCACACACACACACACAATCCATCCACACACACAATTCATCCACACACGCACAATCCATCCAAACACACACACAATCCATCCACACACACAATCCATCCACACACACAATCCATCCACACACATAACATAATCCATCCAAACATACAGTCCATCCACACATACACACATATAGTCTACATGTTTTTCTTATTTTTTTTTTCTTGAGACGGAGTTTTCACTCTTGTCACCCAGGCTGGAGTGCAATGGTGCGATCACGGCTCACCGCAACCTCCACCTCCTGGGTTCAGGCATTTCTCCTGCCTCAGCCTCCTGAGTAGCTGGGATTACAGGCAAACGCCACCATGCCCAGCTAATTTTTTGTATTTTTTTTTAGTAGAGACGGGGTTTCACCATGTTGACCAGGATGGTCTCGATCTCTTGACCTCGTGATCCACCCACCTCGGCCTCCCAAAGTGCTGGGATTACAGGCTTGAGCCACCGCGCCCGGCCATGTTTTCCTTATTTAAAAAAAAATTTTTAATTTTCATTTATTTTCTTTTCCTTTCTTTCTTTCTTTTTTTTTTTTTTTTTTCAGTCTACATGCTTCGGTGCGCCCAGAGCATCTCAGAAAACATGCATGTCAGAATGGCCTGGGAGGGGTCTTGGGAGAGCTGCCCTCAGGTTCATAGCACTCTTCTTTGAGCTGTTTGGGTGTTTTACCATATGCCTATATTACTTATTTAAATACATACATTAAAAAAAACACTAACGTTTGGGAAGCCTAATATTCAGTTAGGAAAACGCTTTCATAATTATTAATTTTGTCATAATTGTTATAGCATTGACTAATTACTTAGCTTTTAAATTTTATTGGTTTATTCTGGTAGAGATGGGGTCTTGCTATGTTGGCCAGGCTCATCTCCAACTCCTGGCCTCAAGCAATCTGCCTGCCTCAGCCTCCCAAAGTGCCGGATTACAGTTGTGAGCCACAATGCCCGGCTTGCTGTCTTTTGAGGGTTTCTGAGACAGAATCTCAGTCCATCACTCAGGCTGGAGTGCATTGGCAAGATCTCAGCTCACTGCAACCTCCGCCTCCCAGGTTCAAGCGATTCTCCTGCCTGAGCCCCCTGAGTAGCTGGGACTACAGGCGTGTGCCACCATGCCTGACTAATTTTTGTATTTTTAGTAGAGACGGGGTTTCACCATGTTGGCCAGGCTGGTCTCAAACTCCTGACCCTGTGATCCACCTGCCTCAGCCTCCCGAAGTGCTGGGATTAGAGGCGTGAGCCATGACGCCTGACTTGCTGTTTCGTCACATTTTTGGGTAGTTTGCTCCACTGGAGCAGGAAGCAAAACACTAACATAATTTGCCCAAAGTCATACTGTGAGTGAGGCAGGGAGGCAGGATTTGAACTTGGGCAGTTGGCTCCAGGGCCCGGGCTCTGTCTTTGACCCATGTGTGTGGCTCAGGCTCCCGCTTCCGGATGGGCTGTGGGGGATGAAGTGGTTGAGGTGGCCCTGGGTCTAGCCACAGCCACGTCCGCCCACTCAGCCTTTCCATCTTCCCCTCCCACCCCGAGAGTCTGAGGGTGGATTTGGTTCTCCTCAACTTGGACCAGGCCAGAAGAGATCAGCAGGTGTTGGCTGAGGGGCTCTCTGGTTCCCCCTCCCTCCACCATCCCAGAAAGCCAGGAAAGGGTGGCTAGCCTGCAGCCCATCTCCACCGCCATCCTGTCCTGGGCGCTCCTAGCTTGGACATCCATCCCCAGAATGAGCCAGACATCCCTCGGTCAGAAGGAGAGTGGGGAGTGGGGATCCCAACTGCCCCACCAGCCTTAGCATCCCCCAAATAGAGTGTATCTGAATTAACTGACATTCAGGGCTTAGGGAGGGGGAACTTGAACAGACGCCCTCTCCCCGCTGGATCTCTTGAATAAAAGTCAGAGACTGGGGCACACTTCAAAACAGGATGTCCCTAAATGGGAATAAACTCTCAGCTCCTGGAGGTTAATCCCCAAACAACGGCATCCCTGGACTGACTGACTGATTGATTGATTGAGAATCTCCCTCTGTTGCCCAGGCTGGAGGGCAGTGGCCCAGTATTTATTTATTTATTTGTTTGTTTGTTTATTTATTTATAATCTCCCTCTGTTGCTGCAACCTCTGCATTCTGAGTTCGAGTGATTCTCCTGCCTTAGCCTCTCAAGTAGCTGGGATCACAGGCTGCATTTTTAGCAGAGACAGGGTTTCACCATGTTGGCCAGGCTGGTCTCGAACTCCTGACTTCAAGTGATCTGCCCGCCTCGGCTTCCCAAAGTTCTGGTATTACAAGCATGAGCCACCACACCCAGTTCTGACTGACTTGACATTGATGCTGATGTTGGCCACCAAGGCCTGCCGTCAGGGACACCCAGGGCGGGGGTGGGAGGAGCCGGCGACGGAGACCCTTTTCAGGCAGATTTGAGGCGAACCTCCCGCCATCTGTCCCAGGTGGCGCAAATGGGATGCCTTCAGGTAAAAGGCCAGGGCTCCTCCTGCAGGCAGCCCCTTCCCTGCTGCGGCTCTCCATAAAGTGAGCATCCATTAACCATGTCCAGCCTGCCAGTCCCACCCTGCCCCAAGGATCGTATAAGACTTCAGAAGAGGTTGTGCCTGGCGAGGAGGAGGGAGGGTGCCCTGAGCCGCTGTCTGCCCACTTGACTTAGTCAGAAGCCACCTCTGCTCTCACTTGGTTCACAGTAAGAGCTCAGTCGATATGAACGTTCATGAAATCTGGGCTGGGCACCTGAATTGCCGGTCATCCTTTCACCCTCACCGCCACCTCAGGAGTAAGGCTCTACGCTTATCCCCATTCGACAGAAGAGGAAGCTGAGGCACGGAACTGGACACGAACTCAGGCAGCATTTATGCCTAACTCTCTTTTTTTACAAATTTGAGACAGGGTCTTGCACCCAGGCTGGAGTGCAGGGGTACAATCATTGCTCACTGCAGCCTCGACCTCCTGGGCGAAAGCAATCCTTCCAATTCAGCCTCCCCAGTAGTTGGGACTACAGGGATGCATCACCAAAGTGTATTAATTAAAAAAAATTTTTTTTATTAGGTCAGGAGTTCAAGATCAGCCTGGGCATGATGAAACTCTGTCTCTGCTAAAAATACAAGGATTAGCTGGGTGTGGTGGCATACACCTGTAGTCACAGCTACTCGGGAGGCTGAGGCAGGAGAATCGCTTGAACCAGGTAGGCAGAGGTTGCAGTGAGCCGAGATTGTGCCACTGCACTCCAGCCTGGGTGACAGAGTGAGACTCCATCTCAAATATATATATATATATTTTAGAGATGAGGGTCTCAATATGTTGCCCAGCCTGGTCTCAAACTTGTGGCCTCAAGCAACCCTCTTGCCTCAGCCTTCTGAAGTGTTGGGATTATAGGCCACAGCCACCATGCCCAGCCTCAGTGGAGTCTTTCTGTGTCTCCTTCTTCCCCTGGGAAACCACAGGTTGGCCGGGACACTCCAGTCCTGAGATGAAACAGGATGGGGCCACTTACCTGGCAAAGGCGATGGGTCTGAGCAGCAGACAGAGCCAAGACAGCTAGGGAGGGAGGGATGGACTGAGTAGGTAGCTTACAGAGAGAGGTCTGCAGTCTTCTGGACAGTCCCAGGGGCTACCCTGGTCCTGAGCTTTATTCCCCCAGCACCTCAGGGCAGCCAATGGGGCCCCAGGGCTGGTTACACCCCCAGCCAGGACCCACCCCCTGGCCCCAGGCCACTGGAGCTCGCAGAAGAGAGGCGGAATCTGGCCAAGCTTCCTTCTCTGGCAGCTTCCTCCTGCTTTTCCCACAACCCCTCCTTCTCCCTCTTTCCACTTCCCCTTGTCTGTCCTCAGTTTGTGAAAGAGAAATAAAAATTTGGGACCCCAGCTCACTACTGTAAAAGAAAAAGAATTAAGTGAAAAGCTGAGTCATGCAAAAAACTGCCTTTCCTTTAGTTCCTAAGCAGATAGCTTCAGAGTTAAATACTGGCTGGGCACTTTGGGAGGTGGAGGTGGGTGAATCACCTGAGGTCAGGCGTTCGAGACCAGCCTGGCCAACATTGTGAAACCCTGCCTCTACTAAAAACACAAAAATCAGCTGGGCGTGGTGGCACGTGCCTGTAATCCCAGCTACTCAGGAGGCCGAGGCACAAGAATTGCTTGAACCTGGGAGGCAGAGGTTGCGGTGAGACAAGATCTCGCCACTGCACTCCAACCTTGGCAACAGAAAAAAAAAAAAAAAGGTTAAATATCCCCACAGGTTGCTACTCTATGTTTACCTTATCTTATGTAAAGCACCAGTTTATTGAGCTCAAGACAAATAGTAGTTGAGTATTTCCCTACCTGCTCCTCTTCTCTTACTAACTATGGATTCTGTAATATGCCCATACCCCCCTCTTTCCCCTCCAGCTTTTCTCCTTTAAGTACTGACACCCCGAAGTCATCTCTGGAGAAAGGCATAGACCCGTCTCCCAGATGCATTCTTAACCTTGGCAAAATAAACTTTTAAATGGATTGAGACCTGTCTGAATCTTTTTTTTTTTTGAGACGGAGTTTCACTCTTGTTACCCAGGCTGGAGTGCAATGGCGCGATCTTGGCTCACCGCAACCTCCGCCTTCTGGGTTCAAGCAATTCTCCTGCCTCAGCCTCCCGAGTAGCTGGGACTACAGGTGCGCACCACCATACCCAGCTAATTTTTGTATTTTTAGTAGAGACGGGGTTTCACCTTGTTGACCAGGATGGTCTCGATCTCTTGACCTTGTGATCCACCCACCTTGGCCTCCCAAAGTGCTGGGATTATAGGCGTGAGCCACCGCGCCTGGCCAAGACCTGTCTGAATCTTTTGGATTTTTTTTTTTTTTTGAGATGGAGTTTCGCTCTTGTTGCCCAGGCTGGAGTGCAATTGCGTGACCTCAGCTCACTACAACCTCCGCCTCATGGTTTCAAGTGATTCTCCATCTGGGATTACAGGCATGTACCACCATGCCGGCTAATTTTGTATTTTTAGTAGAGATGGGGTTTAGTAGAGATCAGGTTTCTTCATTTTGGTCAGGCTGGTCTCAAACTCCTGACCTCAGGTGATCCACCTGCCTTGGCCTCCCAAAGTGCTGGGATTACAGGCATGAGCCACTGTGACTGGCCTTCTTTTTGATTTACAGATTGGAGACTCTGAAAGGGACCCTGGGTGGAGGTGGCCCTGACCTTTGACAAATCTCCTATTGGTGCTTGGTACCAGCTTGAGCTATCTTTTTTTCCCTTTGAGACAGTCTCCCTCTATCGCCCAGGCTGGAGTGCAATGGCACGATCTTGGCTCATTGCAACCTCCTTCTCCTGGGTTCAAGTAATTATCCTATCTCAGCTTCCCAAGTCACTGGAGTATAGGCACGTGCCACCACACCCGGCTAATTTTTTGTTTTTAGTGGAGATGGGGTTTCACCGTGTTAGCCAGGGCTGGTCTTGAACTCTTGACCTCAAGTGATCTACCCACCTCGGCCTCCCAGAGTGCTGGGATTACAGGCATGAGCCACTGCACCCAGCCTTGAGCTATCTTGATTGCCCCCAAAACAGGACAATCTGCAGAGGCCTGGGAGCTCCCCACCTCCAGAGAACTCCTGATCTCCCCAAATTGGTTGATATCTAAAGTTGATGTCTCTGTGAAGCTTCTTTTCTGAGTATTACTTGCTTCCAACGAGGAAGGTGAGTTTTCTGGCTTCCACGATGATGGCAGGCAGGCAGCTCCTTTCCGGAGTTTCGCTCGTGTCCAGCAGGGAAGGCGAGTGTGAGTTTTTCCTTATTCTAGGGTGGCAGAGAGCAGCCTTCAGCCTGGGCCCCGTGACCAGAAGTTAAGATTGACAACCGGCTGACCTGAACTTCTCCTTGCCGTTAGAGCACTCGGTGGTCTTACACGTTGCTGGACCGTTGGTTCCCTTCACCTAACTGTTTTCGTTTTTGTTGTTGTTTTGGTCTTGTTCCCATTGGATTGGACCAACGCCACTTGACTTGGTCAAATCTGAAGGAAAGTTTAAAATGATGGTGAACAAGGCCTCATGAATTGGCTAAATTCCCACAGCTGGGGAAAAAAGAAAAAAAAAAAAACAAACAGCCAGCAAACAGCAAAAGAAAAAAAAATAGAGAAGGATTTTGACTACCTGAGGGGCATTATTTACACTGTTGTACCCAAGCGAGTCAAGGAATGTGCCACACTCTGAGACTGAATTATGAGAGGTGGCTAATGCCCAAAACTCTCTTGGCCCCGAAGAAAAAGTTGGGGGGTCTTTTATACCCTAGTTTTTAAAAGGGAGGGGAACCTAGCTGAAGCAAATTTTTCACAAAAGCAGAGTAAGCAAAAAAGTTAAAAGATAAACTGATAATGAGAAATAAAACAGTGCCAGATGTGAGGGGCAGAGCTTTCATGGAAGACATACAACTTATAGATAATGGGGGCTCTGGGCGCTCCCTGCACCTGCATTCCCAGGCTCTGCTCGTACCACTTAACTCGGCCTCTTATCAACAAAGGCATTCCTGGGTGCCCAGTGTCAGCCTGCCCCAGCTGCATGCTATAGTTACATACATACTCAATGGTGAGAAAATATCTAAAATGAAGAAGCGAAGATGGAGTCTGCCTGGCTCAAGAGGCTAACATAACGCCTGAACAGCTTTTAGTCTGAGAAAGACAGAGTTAGTTTAAGCTGGCAAAAAGCAGGTTATCACAACATAACAAGGCCGTCTTTTGCTAGCCAAACCAAACGGAAAGAGGTTACCTGGCTGTCACCTCACTCTAGTTCAGTAGCTGAGATTCTGTCCCTTTTTTACCCTTTTTCACAGCCTCCCAAAGTGCTGGGATTATAGGTGAGAGCCACCCCACCCGGCCAGGATCTCGTTTTTGAGAAAAATTTTTCTTTTTTCTTCTCAGTCGACTGCATTCTGTTTTCTCCAATTTACTCCTGCTTGTCTCCTTTCTCTTGCCACCCTCTACAGCTTGAGGGGCCTAAAATAATTTCGAATAGTTTCTGATTTGATATTTGTGTTACTTTTGAAATATCAGCAGTTTGTCTCAGCTAAAATATGGTAATGCGATTTAAAAGGATTTTTTAAAGAGCTCAATGGTTAAAAGCTTAATTAAAGGCAAATACCCAAGATGTGGATATTTGTTTATTTATTTAAAGGGCCTTAGTGCATTTTTTTTTCTCTCCTAGGATCTGTTTTTTTTTTTTGAGATGGAGTCTCACTCTGTCGCCCAGGCTGGAGTGCAGTGTTGTGATCTCAGCTTACTGCAACCTCTGCTCCCTGGGTTCAAGTGAGGAAAGAAACCCCTCTTTCCTGTCTCTTGTCTCAAAGAAGGAGGAAGTAAAAGTTGAGACATAGTAGGCATGAGGTCAGTGGGCTGGAGGTTAAAGATTAAACCCCGCCCCCCAACCCTTACGATCAAAGATCACCTGTGCTCTTAAGGGTGGGGGAGATATGGAGAAATGCCCTCTACTGTTCCCATTCAATCTTTCTCAAAACCCACACTTCATTGATCACGAACCCCTCACATGTACTTTCTAAAGCTGTACACCCAAGACCTTTTCACATGTACTATCTAGAGTTGTAAGCCTATATAAAGGCAGAGGTTTCCTTTGTTACGGGAGCTTGGCTGTTAGGCAGTTATGCCACCTTGCTCCTGGCCAAATAAATCACCCCTACTTCCCAGTTCCGAGTTCTAGAGGTCTGTTTCTCGTGGCCACTCCTGCTACACAAGTGCCTCTCCTGCCTCACCCTCCCAAGTGGCTGGGATTACAGGCGCATGCCACCATGCTGGACTTTTTTTTTTCTTTTGTATTTTTAGTAGAGACAGTATTTCACCGTGTTGGCCAGGCTGGTCTCGAACTCCTGGCCTCAAGTTATTCACCCACCTCAGCCTCCCAAAGTGCTGAAATTACAGGTGAGAGCCACCCCACCCGGCCAGGATCTTGTGTTTTTTTCTCAGTCAACTGAATTCTGTTTTCTCCAGTTTAGTTCTGGCTGCCTCCTTTCTCTTGCCACCCTCTACAGCTCAAGGGACCTAAAATAATTTCTAACAGCTTGGGATTCCTTAAGGAAAACAGAGAAGGTGCCAGATTCCTTCTTGGGGAGAAACCTCTGTTTTTCCTTATTGACCCCTAAGAGTATAAACAGATGAGCTCCTCTGAGATCTTCAACTGCTGCCTTTTGTAGTGCGTTACCTGATTTTTTTTTTGAGACAGAGTCTCGCTCTGTTGCCCAGGCTGGAGTGCAGTGGTGCAATCTCAGCTCACTGCAACCTCCACCTTCCGGGTTCGAGCAATTCTGCCTCAGCCTGCTGAGTTGCTGGGATTACTGGTGCGCGCCACCATGCCTGGCAAATTTTTGTACTTTTAGTGGAGATGGGGTTTCACTACATTGGTCATGCTGGTCTTGAACTCCCGACCTCATGATCTGCCCGCGTCGGCCTCTGAAAGTGCTGGGATTACAGGCGTGAGCCACCATGCCCGGCCACCTGTTTACTTTTTGATTAAAATTGTTATTACAACAGGAGCTACTCTTGGATGTTTAAAATAAGAGAGGGTCTGGATGAGGGTCTAGTTACATTAATTTTTTTTTTTTTTTTTGAGACAGTCTTGCTCTGTTGCCAGGCACCAGGCTGGAGTACAGTGGCGCAATCTCGGCTTACTGCAATCTCCGCCTCCTGGGTTCAAGCAATTGTCCTGCCTCAGCCTCCCTAGTAGCTGGGACTATAGCTACTACTGCAGTAGTAGTCCAGCCAAAATCACATGCCCAGCTAATTTTTGTGTTTTTTAGTAGAGACAAGGTTTCACCATGTTGGCTAGGATGGACTCAATCTTTTGACCTCGTGATCTGCTTGCCTCGGCCTCCCAAAGTGCTGGGATTACAGGCGTGAGCCACCGTGTCCAGCCAAAAAAAATTTTTTTAAAGAAAAGAAAGGGTATGGTTTAGACACTTAGATAAATGTCTTTGCGACAAAGTACTCGGTAAGCATCACGCAGCCTAGGTTGGTGATATCACTCTTTGGAGACTCAGGATTTGGTGTGGGCTTTGCCCAGAGTTTTGAGATCCAGTCAAAAGATAGAGACTAAATTTAAAACTACCTATCTAAATAAAATTGGTCTCCTTGTATAATCCCATGGTAGATTTCTATAACTTTTTGTTTGACTTCCTTTTTTTTTTTTTGAGAAAAGGTCTCACTCTGTTGCTCCGGCTGGAGTGCAGTGGTGCAGTCATGGCTCACTGCAGCCTCGACTTCCCAGGTTCAAACAATCCTCCCACCTCAGCCTCCCAAGCAGCTGGGACTACAGGTGTTTGCTACCATGCCTGGCTAATGTTTATTTTTATTTTTTGAAGAGCCAAAGTTTCATCATTATTGCCCAGACTGGTCTTGAACTCCTGAGATGGGAGGAGGTCAGCCTCCTAAAGTGTTGGGATTACAGGTGTCAGCCACTACGTTGGCCGTGGCATCCATTTTAAATCTCTCTAAGACACTCAGACTCTTTTCTCTCTCTCTGTACTTTGAGCTATACATTTTTGCTATCTGATTTTCATCTAAGAGTTGTTTATTTAGTATGTACATTTAGGGCTATCTAGCTGACAGTTGCCGAGGCTAGAGAAACAGATTATCCAGAAATGAGGGGTTGGGCTGGGCGTGGTAACCAGCACTAATTCCAGCACTTTGGAAGGCTGAGGTGGGAGGATTGCTTGAGCCCAGGAGTGACACCAGCTTGGGCAACATAGTGAGACCCCATCTCTACAAAAAATAAAAAAATCAGCTGAGTGTGGTGGCGTATATCTACAGTCCAAGCTACTTGGAAGGCTGAGGTGGGAAGATCACTTGAGCCTGAGTCAGGAGTTGAGTGGTTGAGGCTGCAGTAAGCCATGATCACACTATTGCACTCCTACCTGGGCAACAGAGTGAGACCTTGTCTCAAAAAAAAAAAAAAAAGAAAAAGAAAACAATTGGAAGTCTTGGCTGGGTGAGGTGGCTCCTGCCTGTAATCTCAGCACTTTGGGAGGCCAAGGTGGGCAGATCACCGGAGGTCAGGAGTTCGAGTCCAGCCTGGCCAACATGGTGAAATCCCGTCTTTAAAAAATAAATAAATAAATGAAATTAAAAGTCTTAAATAGGAGGGGGAAAAAAAGAAGTGTTAGGGATCTATAAGATCTACCTCTGTTTGCCCGGGCGCGGTGGCTCATGTCTATAATACCAGCACTTTGGGAGGCTGAAGCAGGTGGATCACAAGGTCAGGAGATGGAGACCATCCTGGCTAATATGGTGAAACCCCGTCTCTACTAAAAACACAAAAAATTAGCCAGGCCTGGTGGCATGCGCCTGTAGTCCCAGCTACTTGGGAGGGTGAGGCAGGAGAATAGCTTGAACCTGGGAGGCAGAGGTTGCAGTGAGCCGAGATTGTGCCACTGCACTCCAGCCTGGGCGACAGAGCGAGACTGTCTGGAAAAAAAAAGGGGAAAAAAAGTCTGGGCACAGTGGCTCATGCCTGTAATCTCAGCACTTTGGGAGGCTGAGGTGGTGGATCACCTGAGGTCAAGAGTTCGAGACCAGCCTGGCCAACATGGTGAACAACCCTATCTCTGTTTAAAAAAAGAAACAAAATTAATATATTAAAAAAAAGATCTACCTCTCTCTGTGTCTAATACTTGTATATATTTGTGTCATGTATCTAATGTTACTCCTAAAAATAGATAAAAGAGCTCTAATGAAGCAACTTAAAAAGGTGCTTAAATCAGATACTTTATCAGAAAAATAGAGACTCTAAGCCCAAGTGCTTTTCCAGGTTGACAACATTTGGGACCCCAGTTCACCTTGCCAAAAGGAAAACAACGGAGCTGGGAGCCGAGTCATGCAAGAAGCTGCCTTTCCTTTCATCCCTAAGCAGAGAGCTGCAGATAAAAGGTTAAATAGCACGCAGCTACTCTGTGTTCACCTTACCTTATGTAAAGTGCCAGTTTATTGAGCTTGAAACAATCACATACCTGACTATTCCCCTCCCTGCTCCTCTTCTCTTGGTACACCTAGATTCAGTAGTGTGACTACAGCCTCTTTCTTTTTCTTCCAGCTTCCAGCCTGCTTTTCCGATTTAAATATTGAAGACCTAAAATCATTTTTGGAGAAAGGTATGGACCTGTCTCCTGGTCATGTTCTTAATCTTGGCATTGAGAACTGCCTCAGATACTGCCTTTTTTTTTTTTTTTTGAGACAGTGTCTCAATCTGTTGCCCAGGCTGGAGTGCAGTGGTTCGATCTTGGCTCATTGCAACCTCTGCCTCCCAGGTTCAAACGATTCTCCTCCCTCAGCCTCCTGAGTAGCTGAGATTAAAGGCTCCTGCCACCATGCCCAACTAATTTTTGTAATTTTGGTGGAGACAGGGTTTCACCACGTTGGCTAGGCTGGTCTTGAACTCCTGGCCTCCCAAAGTGCTGGATTACAGGTGTGAGCCACTGCACCCGGCCTAATGCTTCTTGATTTATAGTTTCTTCACTTGCAGATGGGGACAATATCTACTTCCCAAGGACCATTAGAAAAATAAAATAAGGATTGTGTGAGATAATGCACTTGAAATTGCTAGCATGTGATTGGCACGCAGCAGGTGCCCAAGAAACAATAACAGTAATAAAGCTAGAATGTCTAACAGCCACTGAGCCTCAGCAAGTACCAAACCACAGAGAAGGTGGGTACTGTTATGCCCATATTACAGAAAGGGAAACCGAGGCACGTGAGATTGTCACTTGCCCAATTTCACCTAGGCAGTAAGTGGGAGGAGCTGGCCGCAGAAACCAGGCAGCCTGCTCCCAAACCTGCAATCCAAAACAGGCTGAGCACGGTGGTTCACACCGGTAACCCCAGCACTTTGGGAGGCTGAGGTGGGTGTATCAGTTGAGGTCAGGAGTTCGAGACCAGCCTGGGGAACATGGTGAAACCCCGTCTGTACTAAAAATAGAAAAATTAGCTGGGTGTGGTGGTGGGTACCTGTAATCCCAGCTACTCAGGAGGCTGAGGCAGGAGAATCACTTGAACCCAGGCGGTGGAGGTTGCAGTGAGCTGAGATTGCACCATTTTACTTCAGCCTGGGTGACAGAATGAGACTCTGTTTCAAAAAAAAAAAGGTCCTTACCCAGTAAATCTACCCTATAAGTACATACACCTACTGTGTACCCACCAAAATTTTTTTAAATTAAAAATAATGAAAAACTTTCAAAACAGAGCAGTTCTGTATTCCTGCCCCCATCAGCCTTTTATGACCTTTGGCATGAAGGGATGGGTGGATGTGACCCCAGGGTACCAGTGTTCAAGTCCTGGCTCTATTGTTTCCTAGCTGTGTGGCAATGGGTAAGTTATTCTGCCTCCTGGAGCCTCAATTTACTCATCTGTGAAATGGCAATGATAATGTTACTTCCCTTCTAGGCTTAGGTGACTTGATAATGCCTGTGTGGGAGGGGCCTGGAATTGGCTGAGTGTTCAGTAAGTTAGTAGCCATCATCGTCGTCGTCATCATCATCATCATCACAGAACTGGAAGGTCTTGCATCTGAAAACTCTCCATGCCCCATGCCAAGACTCTTGTTTGTCCCTAGCTGTGTGGAGATCTTCTATTCACAGGGTGGTGCGTGCGCGCGCGTACACACACACACACACACACACAAACTCTCTCCCCCCCCCCACACACAGGGGCCTGGCCGACCCTCTCCCTGGCCTCCTCAACAAAGCTCTCTTGTCAGGCTAGCTGGGACGAGAATACTGATGAGCCAGAGGGCAACCAGGGTACAAACAGCGTGCTCAGCTGTCGTCCTCTGTGGGACAAGCTGTCCCCTCTTGCTGGCCCCCTCTCACCTTCCATGGGACTCCCAGGCTTTCTCCCCAGTGGGGCATCCATGGGCAAGCTTTGGGGATGAGAGGTGGCAAACCTAGGGAGAGGTGGGGATGGTGAAGCTCACGTGGAGACAGAGCCTCCCTCGTGTGCATCTGAGTGTATACAGCTGGCACTCACTTTGCTGGAGCACCTGCTGGCACCCGATCCTTTATGTTTCCCAGGTAGGGTCTCCCATAAGCTCCAGACAACCAGGGGAATGGGCATTTTGAGTCCTATGGTACAGGTAGGAACAGGCTCAGAAGGTGGGTAAAAGTGTCCCTGGGAACACCAGGTGGCGAGTGGTAGTGCAGAAGTGTCAGCTCAGGACTTCTGAGTCCTTTGAGGACATAGCGCCAGTGGAGAGGGTTGAGCAGGAAGCAGGTGGGCGATCCTGCCTGCCTGGTCACATTCAGAGGCCCCAGACTTAGACTTTTGATAATATCTCCATGCGAGGTTACCCATGAAGTCAGAGAGTTCAGACTGAAGAAAGACAGCCATTCACTATCTTACAACACCAAATTGACACTCTAGTGTCATGACTGGATATGGGGGAGGAGGTGAATTTGGAGCTGCAAGTGGTAGGGACAAGATGACGAACTCTCTAGACCTCTGTATACTGCTCCATTTGCTTCACCAAGAATGTATCCGGCTGGGCACGGTGGCTCACACCTACAATCCCAGCACTGTGGGAGGCCAAGGTGGGAGGAGGTGGTTTGGTTCTTATGTTATTGGTGGGTTCACAGTAGATGTATATACTTACGAGGTATATTTACCAAGAGGACTTCAGTTGTGCCCAAGAGTTCGAGACCAGCCTGGGCAACATGTGAAACTCTGTCTCTACAAAAAATACAAAAATTAGCCGGTGTGGTGCTGTGCACCTGTAGTCCCAGCTACCTGGGAAACTGAGGTGGGAGGATCACTTGAGCCTGGGAAGTGGAGGCTGCAGTGAGCCAAGATTGCACCACTCTACTCTAGCCTGGGTGACAGAGCGAGACCCTGTCTCAATTTAAAAGAAAATATATCAAAGCTGAGTGGTGGTGCGCACTTGTCTACTAAGGAGGCTGAGGTGGGAGGATCACTTGAGCTCAGGTGTTCAAGATCAACCTGGGCAACATAGCAAGAGTCTGTTTTTTTTAAAAAAAAGAATGGACAGGTGCGGTGGCTCACGCCTATAATCCCAGCACTTTGGGAGGCCAAGGCGGGTGGATCATGAGGTCAACAGATCAAGACCATGCTGTTGATCAACGTGGTGAAACCCCGTCTCTATGAAAAATACAAAAAATTAGCTGGGCATGGTGGTGCGTGCCTGTAATCCCAGCTACCCAGGAGGCTGAGGCAGGAGAATTGCCTGAACCCAGGAGGCAGAGGTTTCGGTGAGCCAAGATCGCACCATTGCACTCCAGCCTGGGTAACAAGAGCGAAACTCCGTCTCAAAAACAAACAAACAAACAAACAAACAACAAACAAAAACAGATGATATGAGAACCAAAAAGGGGGAATAGGCAAAATATATATCACTGTCTTTGATATCCTGTTTCGGATTATGCTTTTTAAAATAACAACTCGATTGAGATATAATTCACGTACCAATACAATTCACCCATTTAGAGTATTAATTTCAGAACTTTTTTTATCACTCCAAAAAGTCTTTCTGTATCCTTCCCTCCCCACCCCAGAACCCTGGCAACCAGTCTGTATTCGGTCGCTGTGGATCCGCCCTGTTCTTTTTTTTTTTTTGAAACCGAGTCTTGCTCTCTCAGTGTGATCCTGGCTCACTTCAACCTCCATCTCCTGGGTTCAAGCGAATCTCCTGCCTCAGCCTCCCAGATAGCTGGAATTACAGGTGTGTACCACCATGCCCTGTAATTTTTGTATTTTTAGTAGAGATGGGGATTTGCCATGTTGGCCAGGCTGGTTTTGAACTCCTGACCTTCAGTGATTCACCCGCCTTGGCCTCCCAAGTGCTGGTATTACAGGTGTGAGCCACTGTGCCTGGCTCCTCTGCTCTTTTGTCATTTGGTGTGAATAGAACCACACAGTGTGTGGTCTTTGTGTCTGGCTGCTTTCACTGTTGTCACGTTCTCACAATTCATCCGTGTTGCAGCATGTACCAGGCCTCCATTTCTTCTCACGAATAAATATTATTTCGTCCTGTGGAAAGACCACTTTTTGATTATCTGTTCATCAATTCATGGACATTTGCTGAGTACATCTTAATTTTTTCTTTTTGAGACAAGCTCACACTCTGTTGCCCAGGCTGGAGTGCAGTGTCATGATCATGGCTCACTGCAGCCTCAACCTCCCGGGCTCAAGTGATCCTCCTGCCTCAGCCTCTCAAGTGGCTGGGACTACAGGTGCATGCCACCCCAGGCTAGAGTGCAGTGGTACAATCTTGGCTCACTGCAGCCTTGACCTCCTGGACTCCTCCCACCTCAGCCTCTCAAGTGGCTGGGACTACAGGTGCATGCCACCCCAGGCTGGAGTGCAGTGGTACAATCTTGGCTCACTGCAGCCTTGACCTCCTGGACTCAAGTGATCCTCCCACCTCAGCCCCCCAAGTAGCGGGGCTACAGGCACTTGCTACCATGCCCAACTAATTTTTTTGGTAATTTTTTTGTAGAGACAGGGTTTCACTATGTTGTCCAGGCTGGTCTTGAACTCCTTGGCTCAACGAATCCACCTGCCTTGGCCTCCCAAAGTGCTGGGATTACAGGCATGAGCCGCTGAGCCTGGCAACATCTTAATTTTTAAATATACAAAAAAAAAAAAAATCCTACACATGTGGCACATGTGTGTTTCTTTGTCCTGTCATGTGGATGGGCTGACCAAGACCCTAAGCGGACTAGGGGCTTGCTCTAGGTCATGCGGGGAGAAAGGAGACAGAACCAGGTAGAGCGGCCATGTGATGGGGGCATTCTGACCAGTCCATCAGGTGTTGAGGGGTCTCAGGGAAAGGCTTGAACCTCAGAGGGATTAGTTCATACCTGTGATTGTAGCATCCCAGGCTTGTTCATTTCCAGATAGCAAGCAAGTCACTTTCCTGAGAGGCTGTGTAACCTTGTGGCAGGCCGCGTAGGCTGTATGGTCAGACAAGCCCAAGTTCAAATCCAACCGTTGCCATCAACTTGCTGTGTGACCTTTGACAAGTCATTTAACCTTTCTGTGCTTTGAATTCTTCAACTAGGGAGTGTCCACCTCTTAGATTTGTTATGAGGCTTTAGTGGCTTCATTGAGGTAAAACTGTAAGGACAGTTTCCAGCACATAGTGAGCACTCAAGAGGTGATGGCCAGAGCAGGGGCAGTGGCTCATACTTGTAATCCTAGCACTTTGGGAGGTCGAGGTGGGTAGATCACTTGAGCCCAGGAGTTTGAGACCAGACTTGGCAACATGGCAAGACCCTGTCTCTACAAAAAATACAAAAACATTAGCCGGGCTTGGTGGCAAGTGCCCATCGCCCTGCTACTTGGAGGGGCTGAGGTGGGAGGATCACTTGAGGTCAGGAGGTTGAGGCTGCAGTGAGCCAAGATTGTACCACTGCACTCCAGGCTGGGGAACAGAGTGACAGGCTCTGTCTCAAAAAAAAAGAGAGAGAGAGAGAGAGAGAGATGGATATTTTGACTTTTTGGTCTGAAGGCATTCATGTCTGTAGCTCTGGGTGCTGGAGCACAAGGGTGCTCTTCTCTCACCTAGCTTTCCTTTAAAAGGTCTTGGATGACTAGGTGCCTGTAATCCCAGCACTTTGGGAGGTTGAGGCGGATGGATCACCTGAGGTTGGAAGTTCAAGACCAGCCTGGCCAACATGGTGAAACCGTCTCTACTAAAAATACAAAAAAAAATTAACCAGGCATGGTGGCTCATGCCTGTAGTCCCAGCTACTCAGGAGGCTGAGGCAGGAGAATCACTTGAACCTGGGAGGCGGAGGTTGCAGTAAGCAGAGATCATGCCACTGCACTCCAGCCTGGGTGACAGAGCAAGACTCCATCTCAGGAAAAAAAAAAAAAAAAAAAAAAAAAGAAAAGAAAAGTCTTAGGAAGCAGGGGGGAAAGTGCAAGTCACCTTCTTCCCATTTCATAGATGGACACACTGAGAACCAGCTCCATCTAAACAAGCCTGAAATCCCAGGAGGCGGATGGTGGCTTCCAGCCAGGGAGCTTTGTCAAGTGCCTCTGTCATTTCCACTTCCTGGTTCAGTTACATCACACCTTCTGGGGAAGTGCCCGGGGGGATGGCCAGATCAGCGTGTCCTAGCTTGCAGGAGGTGGGTATTCTGACGGTTGTTTTCGCAGCTGGGGAGGACAGGCAGCTCTCACCTCTGTTTGCCCTCTCTGGCCAGAGCAGCCAAGCCCTGAGTCTCATGATAACTAAGGGCTCAGACCTCAGGCTGAAACTGCTGCCCTGCTGTGTGACGTTGGGGTGGTGGTCACCTAACTTCCCTTAGCCTCAGTTTCCTGCCCGGAGAGATGGAAACAATGATATCTACAGGGTATTTTGAGGCTTAGAGACAATGGCAGCCTAGGGCGAGGCGCTGAGTAAGGACTCAAAGAACAGCAGCTGCTCTTTTTTATTTCATTTTATTTATTTATGTTTTTGAGATGGAGTCTCACTCTGTTGCCTAGGTTGGAGGGCAGTGGTGCATTCTTGGCTCACTGCAGCCTCTGCCTCCCAGGTTCAAGCGATTCTCCTGCCTCAGCCTTCCAAGCAGCTGGGATTGCAGGTGCGTACCACCACACCTGGCTAATTTTTGTGTTTTAAGTAGAGATGGGGTTTTACCATATTGGCCAGGTAGGTGTGTGGTGGCTAACACTTGTAATCCTAGCACTTCGAGAGGTTGAGGCGAGTGATCACCTGAGTTCAGGAGTTCAAGACCAGCCTGGCCAACATGGTGAAAACCCTTTTCTACTAAAAATACAAAAATTGCCTGGACGTGGTGGCACATGCCTGTAGTCCCAGCTACTTGGGGGGCTGAGGCAGGAGAATTGCTTGAACCTGGGAGGCGGAGGCTGCGGTGAACTGAGATCTCACCACTGCACTCCAGCCTGGGCAATAGATCGAGACTACATCTCAAAAAAAAAAAAAAGAAAAGAAAAAGTGCATTTGGGCATATGACCCCTCTCTTCCAGAGGAAGGACCCCCAAGATCCTTCTGTTAGCCCCTCATGCCTGCTCTAAGCCAGTATCTGTTTCCACCGCCTGCCCAGCTTTCATGCTAACCAGTTTTCATGCATTCATCCTTCTAAATGCAAAAGCACCCTAAATGTTCTAAAGGCTCAGTGCTTGTTCAAGCCCCTGGGATGGCTTCTCCCTCCTGTCCTTCCTTGCAGGACCTGTGCTTTCTGTGCACCCTCCAGCCCCTGTACGAGTCAGGCTTACCCCAAATCCCCTACTCAAGGACAGTGCTTCTCAGAGTGGAGCAATTTTGCAACCCAGGGGTGGGCTGGGCAATGTCTGGAGACATTTTGGGGTGTCAAGTCTGGAATGGAGGGTGCTATTAGCATCTGGTGGATGGAGGCCAGGGATGCTGCTATGCGCAGGACCAGAAGATGCACCGTGATCTCTGCAGTGACACGACTGCCCCTCACACCCAAGAATGCTCTGGCCCCAAATGTCAGTAGTGCTGAGGTTGGGGAAAATGGGGTGAGTCTGCTTCCAGGTGGGGCACCTGTCATCAAATACCGATTGAGTCATGGGTCTGGGGGGTCGGGGGGGTCAGTCAATTGCCAGAATATGAAAGTCTAAAAAACATCTCAAAAGACCAGTCTAAGGTTCTATAATAGTAATGTTTCTGTGGAAGTAATTCGGGAAGTCACAAATCTTGTGACCTCTGGTCATATGACTCTCTCTCTGTCTTTTTTTTTTTTGAAGACAGGGTTTTACTCTGTTGCCCAGGTTATGGTGCAGTGGTGCAATCACAGATCACGGCATCCTCAAACCCCTGAGCCCAGGGGGTCCTCCTGCCTCAGCTTCCTGAGTATCTGGAGCTACAGCAGTGCCACCACACCCAGCTAATTTTTTTTGTTAGTAGGGATGGGGTCTCAGTATGGTGCCCAGGCCTCCTTGAACTCCTGGGCTCAAGCAATCCTCCCACCTCAGCCTCCCAAAGTGCTAAGATTATAGCTGTGAGCCACCATGCTCAGCCCTCACATGACTCTTAAACAGTCAGGGGTTACAGAAAGTATATTTAGATTTTAGCGGAACTCAAGCCTCTTTTATAATCTTAATTTATGATATTTTACTAGTTTTACAAAAGTGATTTCAGTCCCTGAGCAAGGAGAGGGTTAGTTTTTTTTTTTTTTTTGAGACAGAGCCTTACTCTGTTGCCCAGGCTGGAGTGCAGTGGCATGATCAGGGCTTACTCTAGCCTCCAACTCGTGGGCTCCAGGGAGCCTCCCACCTCAGCTTCCTTAGGAGTTCAGTCTACAGGTGTGTACCATGCCTGGCTAACTTTTTTTTAATATATATAAAGAAAGGTCTCACTGTGTTGCCCAGGCTGGTCTCAAACTCCTGGCCCAAGTGATCCTTCCATCTCAGCCTCCCAAAGTGCTGGAATTACAGGTGTGAACCACTGCAACTGACCTTGCTTCAAAGTTAAACTATAAATTAAATTCCCATGGTGGGCTAGGCATGATGGCTCATGCCTATAATCTCAGCATTTTGGGAAGCCAAGGTGGGAGGATTGCTTGAGGCCAGGAGTTTGAGACCAGCCTGGGCAACATAGGGAGACTCTGTCTCTAAAAAATGAAGTCAGCTGAGTGTGGTGGCATGCACCTGTAGTCCCAGCTACTCTGGAGGCTGAGGTGGGAGGATTGCTTGAGCCCAGGAGATTGAGGCTGGAGTTATCCGTCATTGTGCCTCTGCACTCCAGCCTGTGACAGAGTGAGACCCTGTCTCAAAGAAAAAAAAAAATCCTCCCATGGTTGGCTTGGCCTACACCTGGGAATGAGGATGGCCAGCCGGTGAGGCTAAAAGCAAGCTGGAGTCCTCCAGGCCTGATTTCTCTCTGTCATAATCTTTGCAAAGGAAGTTTCAGCCTCTGTGAATTCTTTCAGCTCAGACACTGTGGCTATGAATTTCTGCCTCTTGGGACCAGAGCATCCAGGTTGGATGTGGGGTCCCTGGAAGATCGGTCCCATAGCCCATTTGCTGGGCGAACTGGAGCAAGTTACTTAACCTTTCTGTGCCTCAGCTTCTCCCTTGATCACCGATTCCTTTCCTTTTCAAGGGCAAGAGGACAGGGAGAGTTCCTCTGTGTAAAGATCTCAAAGGTAAATACTTACGAGGGGCCAAGCAAAGTGCGGTTAGGTGTTGGGGCTGCAGTAGGGAGAGAGTAGGACAGTGAGACACATAAAGTCATGTCTCTCTACAGAGGACAGTGTGCCCCAGCTCCAGCCAGGGGGAATGTGACCTCCCAGTGTGAGACCCTCTCTGGTTTCTAGCGATGTGTCATCTTGGCCAGGGTTGATGAGTCCGAGAACTTAGCGAAGATGCTCTGTTGTATTGGGTGTTGGGAGACCTGCCCCCAAATTCCAGCAGTTACTACTCACTAGCTGGGCTGGTCCCCTGGCTGCCTGAGCCTCAGCTCTTTCACAATTTAGTGGAACTAAGCCTTCGGGGCTTGGGAAACAGATGACGCTGTTTAAACCTGCAAATTGGGAAGGGCTAATCTCAGGCGTCAGAGGCTTGTCCCTCTTCTCCATGCAATTCCCTTGTCCTGGGAACAGGAAGGGCAGCCAGGGGTGAGGATGGTGTAATGAAGCTTAATGAATAACCCAGGGGACTGGCCGGGGTGGGTGTTTAGCAGCCCGAGGTGTCAGGGACAGGGGCTGGCTGACGAACATGGCTCTGGTGGGGACGGGTCAGTGACCTGGCCCACCTCTCCAGCCTCATCTGCTCTCTGATGCACGTGGCTTCCCCAGCCCATCCTCTTCCTCATCCAAGCCAGGAGCCTGGTCCCTCTAGGTCTGAGCCCTGGGCACTGCCACTGCTCTGTGACCTTGGAAAAGTGACTTGGTGTCTCTGGCTCTATTTCCACAATGTAGGGTTTATTATCATACTTTCCAGACAGTTGTTAGCCTTCTGTGACATAATGACGCCATTGGTACTTCAAACACTCACGTGCCATCTTTGCAACTTTTGACATATTGTCCTGTCACCTCTTTTATAATAGTAATAAAAGGCAGTAGCAGCCAGGCACGGTGGCTCATGCCTGCAATCCCACCACTCTGGGAGGCTGAGGCGGGCAGATCATTTGAGGTCAGGAGTTTGAGAGCAGCCTGGCCAACATGCTGAAACCCCGTCTCTACTAAAAGTACAAAAATTAGCTGGGCTTGGTGATGAGCTCCTGTAATCCCAGCTACTGAGGAGGCTGAGGCAGGAGAATCACTTGAACCCATGAGGTGGAGGTTGCAGTGAGCCGAGATTGCGCCCACTGCACTCCAGCCTGGGCGACAGAGTGAGTGAGACTCTGTCTCAAAAAAACGAAACAAAATCAAACAGAAGCAACAGCAGCAAACACAGAGCACTAACTACTGTTCTCACATTTTACCTGTGTTAGCTCATTCGACCCACACATCGACTGCTAGAGAAGCAGGATGTTATCCTCATCTTCCATTTGAGGGAACAAGGCGCAGAGAGGTGACTTACTCAAGGGGACAAGGTCACACAGCCAGAAAGTGGCAGAGCAAGTATTTGTGTCAGATCTTGGCTGTGGGGTCTGCGTTTTAACTATTAGGCTTGTTCATGCCAGAAACCACTACTGCTATTATTGCCACTACTAAAATGTATATGTAGGAATATATATATATATATATTTTTTAAAGATAGAGTTTTGCTCTTGGCATGACCTAGGTTCACTGCAAACGCTGCCTCCCCGGTTCAAGTGATTCTCCTGCCTCAGCCTCTTGAGTAGACGGTATAACAGGTGCTCAACACTAGGCCCAGCTAATTTTTTTTTTTTTTTTTTATGGCAGCACTTTTATTTTTCCTCACACAATGATGCGTTGCTGGGACCTAATGTTCTCACATAACAGTAGAAAACCAAAGTCTGTTGCCATCTCTTTAAAGAATCGAGAGCTGGGTACAAGCAAACCTTACATCAATGAAAAGGACGAACACATTTACAGGTGTAAATGCAAACCGCTTCCAACTCAAGGCAAGTAACAGCCCACACTGCTCTGGCAGAAAAACAGCAGCTAAGAAGGGAATCTGGGTCCTACGGCTTGGACTTTCCAACCCTGACGGACTGGCAGCCCTTGCCAGCCTCTAGAGCAATCCCAGAACACTCAGCCCTGACACATGGATAACCTGCACAGATAGGAGACTGCTGGCCACACAGACTCACCAAGCCAGACTTGTCTGCCACAAGCACGTTCTTACCTCAGCCACAAAATGAGCAAGCCACATGTAGTAAGTGTTGAGAGCAAAGATATGTACAGGATATTAAACAAATACCAAGGGGGACAGTTAACTTGAATACAGGTCAGAATCAGCAACAAGTTCTACAATCCAGTGCTGATGTCAGATACAAGCTTCAAGGACAATTTTTTTTCAAAGGCTTATTCCAGTTTCATGAGGCTAGCATGAGGTGTATGCATCTGTCAGGGGCAAATTTATACTTCCGAATTAACCCATGCAGCAAATGCCACGCATCTGCTCGCAGTCCATTTAGAAGCATTTGTGGTGGACGATGGAGGGGCCAGACTTGCTCTACTCTTGCTTGCTAATCCACATTTGCTGGAAGGTGGACAGTGAGGCCAGGATGGAGCCACCGATTCACACAGAGTACTTACGCTCTGGGGAAATGATGACCTTGATCTTCATGGTGCTGGGTGCCAGGGTGGTGATCTCCTTCTGCATCCTGTCGGCGATGCCTGGGTACATGGCGGGGCCGCCAGACCGTACTGTGTTCGTGTACAGGTCTTTGCAATGTCCATGTCACACTTCATGATGGAGTTGAAGGTGACGTCGTGGATGCCACAAGATTCCATGCCGAGGAAGGAAGGCTGGAACAGCACCTCCGGACACTGGAACCGCTCGTTACCGATGGTGATGACCTGGCCATTGGGCAGCTCCTAGCTCTTCTCCAGAGAGGAGGAGGATGTGGCTGTGGCCATCTCCTGCTCTAAGTCCAGGGCGACATAGCACAGCTTCTCCTTGATGTCGCCCACAATCTCCTGCTCCGCCATGGCGGTGAAGCTGCAGCCGTGCTCAGTGAGGATCCGGGTCCAGATGCAGGATAGCGTGCAGAAGGGCATAGCCCTCATAGATGGGCACTGTGTGGGTGACCCCACCTCCAGAGTCCATGACAATGCCAGTGGTGCGCCCAGAGGCGTAGAGGGATAGCACGGCCTGGATAGCCACGTACGTGGCCGGGGTGCTGAAGGTCTCAAACATGATCTGAGTCACATTTTCTCTGTTGGCCAGGGGGGCCTTGGTCAGCAGCACGGGGTGCTCCTCTGGTGCCACACACAGCTCGTTGTAGAAGGTGTGGTGCCAGATTTTCTCCATGTCATCCCATTTGGTGACGATGCCGTGCTCGATGGGGTGCTTCAGGGTCAAGATGCTGCGCTTGCTCTGGGCCTCGTCGCCCACATAGGAGTTCTTCTGACTCATGCCAACCATCACGCCCTGGTGCCGAGGGCGCCCAACAATGGAGGGAAACATGGCTCAGGGGGTGTCGTCCCCAGCAAAGCCAGCTTTGCACATGCAGGAACCATTGTTGATGATGAATGCAGCAATTTCTTCTTCCACTGTGACCATTGGAGAAGTGGGGCAGCGGAGCGGCAGGAGAACACGGTACGCCAGCCAGCAGCAGCGCCTGAGCACCCAGCTAATTTTTTATATTTTTAGTAGAGATGGGGTTTCACCACATTGGCCATGCTGGTCTCGAACTCCTGACCTCAGGTGATCCACCCTCCTTGGCATCCCAAAGTGCTGGGATTACAGGCGTGAGCCACTGTGCCTGGCCAATTAATATATATATATTCCTTTTTAAATATATATATACACACACACATATATATATGTACACACACACACACACACACACACACACACACACACACACACACATATATATTTAGATGGAATCTTACCCTGTCGCCCAGGCTGAAGTGCAATGGTGCGATCTCAGCTCACTGCAACCTCTGCCTCCTGGGTTCAACCAATTCTGCCTCAGCCTCCCAAGTAGCTGAAATTACAGGCCTCCGCCTCCATGCCCAGCAAATTTTTTGTCTCTTTAGTAGAGACACGGTTTCACCATGTTGGCCAAGCTGGTCTTGAACTCCTGACCTTGTGATCCACCTGCCTTGGTCTCCCAAAGATCTGGGATGACATATATGAGCCAGGCCAATTAATGTATCTTTTTAAAGAGGCTCCATTTTTAAACTTTAATACCACCCTTAGCTTCTTCCTAAGCCATCATATCCATGAAATGATGGATCTGATATTTTACATATACATACACATACATATGTACACACACACACCCATATATCTACATACATATACATATCTTTCCTAGTGCACACAGAAATAAATCACCAACTATTAAAAAACCTTTGGGGGCTGGGCACAGTGGTTCTTGCCTATAATCCCAGCACTTTGGGAGGCCAAGGTAGGAGGATTGCTTGAGGCCAGGAGTTCAAGATCAGCTTGGGCAGCACAGTGAGACCTCGTTTCTGAAACAAACAACAAACAGTGTGGGATATGGTGGACAGCACCATGCGCTGGTATATGGCAGACACACGCTCAGTACAGCTAGTCTGCTTCTTGTCAAAGCCTGAGCCGTGTATTGAGTTTCTACTACTTCAAGAAGCCCTCCCTGGTCTTGCCCCACCCCCAGCTGCCCTATGGGGACTCCCTCTTTCATCTTAGGAGGTGTTAGAGTTGCCACCAAATTGGGTGTCTTCCTCTCTGCTCCATGCTGGAGGCCACCTCAAGGCACAAACTGGATTTTACCACCTCGGTGTCCCAGCGCCCAGTCCAGGACAAGGCACCCGATCAGGAAGGGTGTGTGTCTGAGGGTGGGTATAAACTTGCCAGAGTCCACATTAAGGATCATGGCCAAGCAGCTCCATCTGACCCCAAGTGGCTGGGAGTTAATCATCAAACCTGGGGAGATCACAAACAGCCCAAGAAGGATGTACATCTGTGCTGCCTGGTCTTCCTGCACCCACTTTCCAAATAGGGAAAGTGAGGCCCAGAGATGGCATGATCTGCTTTGGTTCACACAGTGAGTTGGGGCAGACACAAGACAAGAATTTGACCATGTTATCCCCCCGCCTAAAGCCTTCTGTGGCTCCCTAGTGCCCCTGGGTAAGGTCCAAACTCTGGATTGGTACAAGCATCCCTGTGGACTCTGATCTCTGCTGGTGTCTCCAGCCCCAACCCCACTTGCTTCCTCACCCTTGCCTTCTCCCTCCCAGCCCCGCTGGATACTTCCCCGACCCTGGAACACACCATGTTTTTCATTTCCAGACCTTTGCCCTCCCTGTGCCAGACTCCTGGCTTCACTCAGACTTCCCCTCCTCCAGGAAGCCTTCCCAGCCCCCTAGGGCCAGGTGGGGTGCCTGCTCTGGATTAGAAAGCCCTGCCCACTCCTCAGCTGCCAACGTCCGATAGCACTGATGATAATTGCTATTGCTCTCGAATGGCCCCCGAGGGCTTTGAGAAGGCAGGGGACATGCCATCTTGTTTAAGGCCAAAGTGCAGGGATTGGCATATAGTAGGTGTCCAATATTTATTGAATGAATGGTCATTCATTTGAGTAGTAAATAATTGCGTGGGTTCTCATGTTGGTGTAAAATATCAGAGACGCAGAGGTGCTTCAGACAAAAATATACCTTTCCCACATGACGAATAATAATTGTTTTATTGGCTGGGTGCCAAGATTATGCCAGTAATCCCAGCACTTTGGGAGGCCGACGTGGGGGATCACCTGAGATCAGGAGTTTGAGACCTGCCTGGGCAACATGGTGAAACCCCATCTCTACTAAAAATACAAAAATTAGCTGGGCATGGTGGCAGGTGCCTGTAATCCCAGCTACTCGGGAGGCTGAGGTGGGAGAATTGCTTAAATATGGCAGACAGAGGCTGCACTCAGCCAAGACCGTGCCACTGCAATCCAGCCTGGGCGATGAGTGGAACTCCATCTAAAAAAAAAAAATTGTTTCTTTGTCCCTGTTTTCCCATCTCAGACGTAAGCTGACCCCAACAGGGGTTCAGGGGAAGTGGATGGCATCCGGGACAATCACTGGACCTAAAACGAGAGGATGTGGAGATGCCTGCATCATGGAAGAGCCGGCCAGGGCCTGGGGCAAAGGCTGTCTGCCCCTCGCCGGCTGGGTAGCCTTGGCCAGATAAGTTCCCTTCTCTGAGTTTCAGTTTGCTCATCTGTCAAATGAGACAGGGTGGTCTGTGAGTCATATAGGCAGTGCACGAGTCATAGGCAGTTCACGGGAAGGCAGTGAGGCTTGCTCTCATCCCCTTTCCTCCTCCGTCTTCACCCGGAGCCTTAGGATCTGGAGCTGTGTCTTTAACAAGGGAGGAGGGGCCAAGGTTGCAGGAAGCTGACCAAAGCTGGACAGGGCTGTTTCCCCAGCAGGCTGGAGGGCAGCAGCTGCGGCCACGCTGGTCTGGGACAGTCTGGCAGAGAGGTAAGGGGCCTGGGGCCAGCTGGGGCCTCTGGGGCTCAGCGTGTGCGTCAATGAGAGACTGCTGGAGTTTGGGAGGCTTTGGGCAAAGTCCAAGCTGAGCAGGTAGAAGTGAGAGGGGCCGAGCGTGGTCTAGGCCTTCCCAGGAATGTCGATTGAATTCAGGGTGCCCTGCAGAAGAAGGCATGGTGCTGGGGACCCTGAGGGGCGAGAGTGGGTTCTGCTGCCAGAGGAGCAGGGCTGGGCATTCTGCCAGCCAAGGGGCTCACCTGAGGTGTCCCAGCCTTGGCACCAGGGATTGGGCTGTGGAGTGCCACCCAGGTGGCCTCTGGGGAAAGACTTCAGGAACAAGGGAGGTGGACAGCATTGGTGGGCTTACCTCAACTCAGAGATGTGACAGGTAAGGTCCAGTGACAAAAGTGACTTGGCCAAGGTTGGCATGACTGGGACCTGAGACTAAGCCCCATGATTCCCCCTGGGTTATTCCACACGAGGGAGGACCCAGGTCCCCCATTTCAGCCCCAGTGGCTGCCATACTGGACAAGAGCTGTGTGTCCCCGGGCCAAGACAGCTCAGCCCCAGACCTCAGGTGCCTGATGGGGTCTGGGGTTGATAAGGCTGTTGGCAGCTTGGGGCTTTTTCGTTTAACTGATGCCCACTGTCCTCTTGTGAGTCAATATAAGCAAGAGAGCTGGGGAAGCCTGGAAACTGAGCCAGCAGCATTTGGTTCCTAAAGACAATTGGCAATATATATTAAATGCCTACAGCTTTCATAAGAGTAATGATGATGCTAATATATTGGAGAATGTATAGCATCGTGGTTAATAGCCCAGATGCCGAAGACACTGCCTGGCTGTGAGTTCTGGCTATGCTGTTTCTAATTGTGTGAACTTAGATAAGGTACTTAATCTCTCTGGGCCTCAGGTTCACTGTCTACAAAATGGAGTCAGTGGTGAGTTAATGGCTCACCTGTTGTGGGCCAACAGGTGGCTCATACCTGTTATCCCAGTACTTTGGGAGGCGGAGACAAGAAATTGACCTGAGACAAGAAATTGACAAGAAATTACTCCTGAGGCCAGGAGTAAAAGACCAGCCTGGACCAACTCAGCAAAACTGGGTATCTATAAAAATTTAAAAATCAGCCAGATGCAGTGGTACATGTTTATAGTTCCAGCTACTCAGGAGGCTGAGGTGGGAGGATTGCCTGAGCCTGGGAGTTCAAGGTTACAGTGAGCCATGATCGCACCAATGCACTCCAGCACAGGTGAGAGAGTGAGACACTGTCTCTTAAAAAACCACCAAAAAGCAAGAAAGAGGAAGGATTATGGAGAAGGGGAGTTCATTCTGACAATCCCAGGGTCCCCAGGGGCAAAATCTCGGGATTTTACAAGAAAGGAAGAGGGACCCAATCCCAAGTGGACAGATGCATCAGATCGACCCCTGCCCCCCACCCAGTGGGGTGCCCTTACCAGGCAGGCTCATTGAATCCTCACATGGCACAGTCCTGCCATGCATATGCTCTTCTTGCAGTTTGTTGTGTGTTTGGTAGACAGAGTCTCGCTCTGTTGCCCAGGTTGGAGTGCAGTAGCGTGATCTCGGCTCACTGCAACCTCTGCCTCCTAGATTCAAGCAATTCCCCTGCCTCAGCCCCGCAAGTCGCTGGGACTACAGGTGCGTGGCACCATGTCCAGCTAATTTTTTTGTTTTTTAGTAGAGACAGAGTTTTTCACCATTTTGGCCAGGATGGTCTTGATCTCCTGATCTCGTGATCTGCTGGCCTCAGCCTCCCAAAGTGCTGGGATTACAGACGTGAGCCACCGTGCCTGGCCGGTTTGTTCTCATTTTTCAGTTCTTAGTTTTAATGGTCACCTCCTCTAAGAGGCCTTTTCTGACCTCCATACCCAAAGTAGTTCCCCTTGTTCTTCTCTTTAGGACTCCCTATATGCGTGTTTCCCTCTTAGCAGTTTTCAACATTTCTGATTATTTTGTTTGTCTATGCAGTTATTTGTTAAGCGTCCATCTCCTCATCAGACTATAAGTCAGCTCCAAGGTAGATGTCTATTTTGTCCACAGCAGTATCCCCTGTTGCTAGGTCAGGACCTGCATCTTGTAGGTGCCCAGTAAACATGCTAAAGTAAGGGTGAGCAGGTCAGCATGCTCAAAGCATGACACAAGGTCCAGTGAGATAACGTCTTCAGAGGACTCAGCCAATGACGTATTAGGGAATCAACAAATAATAGATGTTATTCTTTTTTTTTTTTTTTTTTAAGACAGAGTCCCACTCTGTCGCCCAGGCTATAGTACAATGGTGCTATCTCAGCTGACTGCAACCTCTGCCTCCCAGGCTCAAGCGGTTCTCCTGCCCCAGCCTCCCAAGTAGCGGGGACTACAGGCATGCACTGCCAAGCCCGGCTAATTTTTGTATTTTTAGTAGAGATGGGGTTTCACCATGATGGCCAGGCTGGCCTCAAATTCCTGACCTCAAGAGATCCACCCGCCTCAGCCTCCCAAAATGCTGGGATTACAGGCGTGAGCCACCGCACGTGGCTGATGTTATTCTTACTGATTTATACTACAACCTGTGAGTTGGGGACTGTTTTTATCCCCATTTCACAGAAGGGGAAACAGGCACAGAGAGGTTGTGACACTTACTTGGGTCACACAGCCAGGAAGTCAGAGCTGGTTTTTAACTTTTGTTCTGATCAACCCCAAAGCCTGTGCTCTTGGGGTCCGGGGTTGAGCTGAGGCCCAGGCTGGGGTATGCCGCATTTGGGGATGGGTGATGACCCAAGTTGAGAGGTGCCTTGGATGAGACTGGGAAGAGTCGGCTCAGGCTGTGCCCTGCCTGAGGGGGACCTGAGGATTTCCCACCGCTTTCTGACAAGGGCGCGGGATCAAACCCAGGGCCAAGAGACCTCGATCTCTCTGATCTTGGAACCCCAGCCGTGACTTAAAAGTGGACTTAGGTTTGTGAGTGGGCAGGGGAGGTTGGAGCGCTCCCCCTAGCGGCCAATAATGGAATGGTGGAACCGGCCCAACGCTTTTCTGCCTGGGAGAAGAGGGACTGGCTGTATTTGTTTCTTTTTTTCTCTGCTGCTTTTACTCTCTCTCATTTCCTCCCTCTCTTCTTTCCGTCCTTACCCACTGGTCCATTCACTTACAACTCCTTGGCTTAAAACCTCCCAATGGGCTGAGCGCGGTGGCTCATGCCTGTAGTTCCAGCACTTTGGGAGGCCAACGCGGGCAGATCTCTTGAGTTCAGGAGTTTGAGACCAGATTGGCCAACGTGATGAAACCCCGTCTCTACAGAAAATACAAAAATTAACCAGGTATGGTGACGTGCGCCTGTGGTCCCAGCTACTTGGGAGACTGAGGCAGGAGAATCGCTTGAACCCGGAAGGCAGAGGTTGCAGTGAGCCGAGATTGCACCACTGCACTCCAGCCTGGGCGACAGAGCAAGCCTGGGTCCCAAATACCACCACCACCGCCACCATCACCACTTCCTCCTCCTCCTCCTCCTCTTCCTCCTCCTCCTCCTCCTAATGGCTTTGCATTGCAAGTAGAATTTGAATAACTTCCAAACTTCTCTCTATAGGTGGGAAACCCCTGGCGGCAGCCCTGCCCACCTCTCCGCGCTCACCTCCTCCCCAAACTCCCTCTCTCTGCAACAGCAGCACTCCAAGTGCATTCCTCCCTGGAGGCGGTCCTGGCTGCTGTTCTCTGCAGGAATGCTTTTCCTCTTGGCGCCCTTCCTGTCATCCATTTCAAAGTTCCCCTTTCCGGAATATACAGATGGAGAGAGAGTTAAAAGACCCCTCAGCCAATCAAAATGCACGCATCTGATTTGCAACCTGATTCAAAAATGAAAAACCCCAAACCACAACCAACCACAGAATCAGCCACGGATCATATTTAATGGGCTGATTTGAAATGCAAATAATTACCAGATATTTTATGATACGAAGAAATTATATTTTTAGATGTGATCATTTTCTTAAAAATTGTGATTACATTTTCTTAAAAAATTAGCCCCAGTGAGGTATAATTTACATAAAATAAAATTAGCCCACTTTAAACATAGAATTCAATGTGAATTCCATATTCACATCGAAATGAAACCATATGGTTACATATAAAAAAGGAGTTCTTAAGCCAGATGCAGTGGCTCATGCCTGTAATCCCAGCACTTTGGGAGGCTGGGGCAGGAGAATCCCTTGAGTCCAGGAGTTTGAGACCACTCCGGGCAACACAGTGAGACCCTATCTCTACAAAAAGGGACAAAAATTAGCTGGACGTGGTGGTGTGCGCCTGTGGTCCCAGCTACTCCGGAGGCTGAGTTGGGAGGATGGCTTGAGTCTGAGAGATTGAGGCTGCAGAGAGCTGTGATTGCAGTACTGTACTCTAGCCTGAGTGACAGAGTGAGATCCTGTCTCCAACACAGAAGTTCTTTACCTCTAGAGATACATGCTGAAATATTTACAGATGAAATAATATAAAAGAAAAATGTAATCGTAATTAAGGGTAAATAATAATACAGGAAGGAGGAGTAGGCACCCCCAGGGAAGCGAGTTAGACCATGAGCTGATGATTGCTGAAGATGCAGGGGTTTTTTTTTTGTTTGTTTTTGAGACAGAGTCTCACTCTGTCACCCAGGCTGGAGTGCAGTGGCACAACCTTAGCTCACTGCAACCTCCGCATTCCAGGTTCAAGTGATTCTCCTGCCTCAGCCTTCTGAGTAGCTGGAATTACAGGTGCATACTGCCACGCCCAGCTATTTTTTTTGTATTTTTAGTAGAGATGGACTGGCCACGTTGGCCAGGCTGGTCTCGAACTCCTGACTTCAAGTGATCTGCCTGCCTTGGCCTCCCAAAGTGCTAGGATTGTACACGTGAGCCACCGTGCCCAGCCAGCTGAAGGCCTTTATACAGTTCCTAATACTTTTGCTATATTTACGTTTTCCATTACAAACGTTTTTACAAAGTTTTCCTCCCGAGAGATCTTTCCTGACTGTGCTTACTAAAATAACACCTCATACCTTCTGCAAGTCACTCTTGTTTGTAATTCTGCAATTTTTCCTAGTGGGAAGTTTATATGACTCATGGGTCCCCAAACCTGGAAATGCCTGGCACATAGTAGGTGCTCAATAAGTATTTTTTGAATGATGAATGGATTCTCCCACTCCCTCATTCATTCCTCCGCATATATTGGCCACATTTTATATCCCCGGCACTGTGGACAACCACACTTATAGAATGAAAGGACCCCAGGTCAAACTTCTTTGACCAGATGGGAAAACTGAGGCCCAGAGTGGAAAAGATACTTGACAGGGGTCTCACAGCTTGGCAGCTGGATGGGGCCAAGGGCACCTAAGCTAAGGGCTTTCTCCACCTTCCCCTTTCCTGTCCTGGTTAAGGAAGCTCTTGACAGGGACTGCCTGGTGGTGACCTTCATGTCCTCCTGCAGGCTAGCTACCTGGTCTCCAGAATGGACAGGCCTGTGGTGGAACGTGCCAAGCAGGAGCCCTTCCACGTGGTCACGCCTCTGTTGGAGAGCTGGGCACTGTCCCAGGTGGCAGGAGTGCCTGTCTTCCTCAAGTATGAGAATGTGCAGCCCAGCGGCTCCTTCAAGATTCGGGGCATTGGGCATTTTTGCCAGGAGGTGAGGTCGTGTGGGCAGGAGGGGAGAAGTGAACTATATAGGAGGGAGGGAGGAGTGAGGGGTGTGGGCTGGGGATGGATTCAGGCAGGAGGGAAACATGAAGAAATGCAGATGGGAGAATAGAGGTGAGGGCAGGGCTGTGGGCAGGATGAGGGGTAAAGGCGTGTTGGGAGTAGGGTGGGGAGATTCTAACCCCATTCCACATAGGCCTTCATGACACCAGCTTGGGTTAGCCCCTAACCCCATTCCTTCTCTTCCCAGATGGCCAAGAAGGGATGCAGACACCTGGTGTGCTCCTCAGGTGACCCCACCCTTTTTTGTTTCATGGGGGTCCTCAGGGCAGAGGTTGGGGGAGGAGGAGCTAGCTGGAGCCACAGTACATGTTCAGGGCTTGGTCTCCTCTTCCAGGCGCGGTGGCTCAACGCCTGTAATCCCAGCACTTTGGGAGGCTCAGGTGGGTGGATCCCAAGGTCAAGAGATGGAGACCATCCTGGCCAACATGGTGAAACCCTGTGTCTACTAAAATACAAAAATTAGCTGGGCGTGGTGGTGCATGCCTGTAATCCCAGCTACTCCAGAGGCTGAGGCAGGAGAATTGCTTTAACCTGGGAGGCAGAGGTTGCAGTGAGTCGAGATCGCACCACTGCACTCCAGCCTGCAGCCTGGCAACAGAGCAAGCCTCTGTCTCCAAAAAAAAAAAAAAAAAAAAAAAAAAGGCCCCAGCCCCATCAAGGTCGTTGATGAGATGGCTACTGTGTTTCCCAACCTAGCCCTCTCCCATAGTTCAGGACTCACGGTGGCAGCAAGTGCCAGAAACACAATTCATATAGGTTTAAGCTACAGGCTCTGAGAATGGAAAATTCTTGGGATAAGTGGCTTTCAGGAACAGGGGGATCCAGGAGCTCTCCTCTCTGTCTCTCCTTCTCTGGGCTTTGCTTTCCTGTATTTTAGCTTTATTTTTAGGTGGGCGTCATGGTAGCAGATGGCCACCAGGGGGATCCAGGAGCTCTCCTCTCTGTCTCTCCTTCTCTGGGCTTTGCTTTCCTGTATATCAGCTTTATTTTTAGGTGGGCCTCATGGTAGCAGGTGGCCACCAGGAATTCCAGCCTGGCATTCTACCACCCTCCCAACACTAGAGAAAGGGAACACCCCTTGCTAATGCCTTGCCTCAATCCTGGAATTGATCTTTTTTGGTCCTGCTTGGGTGGCATCTTCATCCCTGAACCAGTCGTGGGTTGGGGGTTAGGTTCTCTGATTGGCTCAACCTAGGTCACGTGTCCCCCTCTGGAGTAGAGGAAGGGGTCAGTGGGGCATATGAATGTGGGGGAGGAGTGGCTCTGGAAGGGATATGGAGGGGAGGGGAAGGCATGTCAAAGGCCAGTGCATATCTGCCCACTGCCCCTTTCCTCATTTCTGCACAGGGGGTAATGCGGGCATCGCTGCTGCCTACGCCGCTGGGAAGCTGGGCATCCCTGCCACCATCGTGCTCCCCGAGAACACCTCCTTGCAGGTGGTGCAGAGGCTGCAGGGGGAGGGGGCCAAGGTCCAGCTGACTGGAAAGGTAAGGGCCCCGGGAGGGAAAATCATCTGGAGTGGGCTGTTCCCCTAACACCCCACCACACCCCAAGACATCCTGTCTCCTTTTCCTTTCCGTGAGCTGTGGCTGGGACCCAGTCCTCTCTCAGGATAGCTGAGCTGAGTGGGGAATGAGGTGTGATGGGTGTTGAGGGCTGGGACCTCCCGACTTGCCCCTGCCTACCCTGAGAAGTACCCCCCATGTGTGAACCAAGACAAATGGGAAGCTGGCAATGGACAGGAGACTCTGTCTACTGACATCCTCACCAGCACCTGTTACTGTCCACTTTTAACATTCTTGCTATTAGATAAGACAAGAGATGTCAGTGTCAGTTCCAGTTCTGAGACCGCCCCAGTAGGAATGGTGTCTGCTGAGAAGGATACTGCCGGTTCCCTGTGTTACCAGAGAAGCAGAGACACAAAGTCTTTCTTTCCTTCTGGGAAGAAGGAAAAATTTCATTCAAATAATGGAAAACAGATATTTAAACCTCTCAAAATTAAAATGAAAATCCATACTATGCTACCGCAAAGCTGGTCCCAAATACTTCCTGTATATAGTTTCTTCCCTTCCTTCCCTTCTTCCTTCCCTCCTTCCTTCCTTCCCTCCCTCCCTCCTTCTTTCCTTCCTTCCTTCTTTCCTTCCTCCCTCCCTCCCTCCCTCTCTCTCCCTTCCCCTCCTCTCCCCTCCCCTCCCCTTTCCTCCCCTCCCCTCCCCTCCCCCCCTTTTTTCTCCTTCCTTTCTTCCATTTCTTCATCCATCTAATCATCCTTCCATACATCACCCTTTCTCCCTCCCTCCCTCTCTTCTTCTTTCTGTCCATCTATCCATCCATCCATCCATCCATCCACTCACCCATTCATCCAACAGGTATTCATTGAACACATATTCAGCACCTGCTATGTTAGACATTCTAGAAACAGAGAGAGTAAGACATGGTCTTTACCCTCATACATTTCAGAGTATTATGTGGAGACACACAGGTAACCAGATGATGGTAACAGAGTGCAAAGAGTGTTGCCATGGCGGAAGCACAGGGTACCAAGGAAGTCAGTGAGAGGGCATTTGTTTAGTCAGCAATTGTGGCTTGGTAATGCTGCATAACAAACATCCCCCAAATAGCAGAAGCTTTTGAGAAACATTGTTTTTCATACTTTGGGTCTGTGGGTGGGTTAGGGTGGTTCTGCTTCAGAATTCGGGAAGGAGTGAGGTTTGCAGATGTGCCCTTTGTCTCCCCCAGTCAGTGGCCACCTGGGGCACGTTATTCTCAAGGGAAATGGCAACAGGGATGAGAAGAAACATGTGATGCCTCTTAAGATCTTGGCCCAGAACTGTTACACTGTCAGTTCTGCCACATGCTGTTGGCCAGAGCAAGTCACACAACTGAGACCAACATCAACGGGGAGGGGGCATGTGCTCCACCCACATGAAAGAACAGCAAAAATAAAATAAATAAAAAATAGGGTCGGGCGTGGTGGCTCACGCCTGTAATCCTAGCACTTTGGGAGGCTGAGGTGGGTGGATCACCTGAGGTGAGGAGTTCAAAACCAGCGTGGCCATCATGGTGAAACCCCATCTTAAAAAAAAAATCTGGGTACTGTGGCATGCACCTGTAGTCTCAGCCATTCAGGAGGCTGAGTTGGGAGGATCACTTGAGCCCAGGAGTTTGAGGCCAGCCTGGGCAACATAGTGAGACCATGTCTCTAACAATAATAACAATTAAGCCAATAGAGGGAGGGAGTGGAGAATTGGGCCATGGTCGAACCAATGGGCTGCGCCTTAGATTTGAGAAAAGGGTCCAGGAAAGGCTCCTGTCATGGGTCCCCAGGGCTGGGTATGAAAGGAGAGATCTGAGTCCCCACCACGGAGACAAGGGAGGCCTGATCTGGTTGTGAGCACAGGAAAGGGTGTGAGTGAAGGTGTGGCCCTTGCTGAGCATGTTGCATTCAGGCTGAGCCCAGCATGGAGGGAGGGAGTGAAGGGTGAGGCTGAAGATGGGGAGAGGGGCTCCATCAGGCAGGGCGGCTTGCAGCTGAAGCTAAAGCGTTTCACCTGAGGGCACTAGGGAAGCATGAAAAGAGTCTGAGCAGGGGAGGGACCTGGTTGGATTTTCACTCGGCCTGCTCTGGGGTGATTCAGGAGAGGAGCTGGAGAGGAGGCTGCTTGGTGCGCTACGGGTCAGGGATGTCAGGTACTACACAGTGTCGAATCTATTTTTTTCTTTTTTTTTTTTTTTGAGACGGAGTTTCGCTCTTGTTACCCAGGCTGGAGTGCAATGGCGCGATCTCAGCTCACCACAACCTCCGCCTCCTGGGTTCAGGCAATTCTCCTGCCTCAGCCTCCTGAGTAGCTGGGATTACAGGCGCGCGCCACCATGCCCAGCTAATTTTTTGTATTTTTAGTAGAGACGGGGTTTCACCATGTTGACCAGGATGGTCTTGATCTCTTGACCTTGTGATCCACCTGCCTCGGCCTCCCAAAGTGCTGGGATTACAGGCTTGAGCCACTGTGCCCGGCCAATTTTTTTTATATTTTTAGTAGAGACAGGGTTTCATTATGTTGATCGGGCTGGTCTGGAACTCCTGACCTCAGGTAATCTACCCACCTCGGCCTCCCAAAATGCGTCATTATAGGCATGAGCCACTGTCCCTGGCTGACAGGTATTTCTTTTCTTTTTCTTTTTTCTTTTTGAGATGGAGTCGTGCTATGTCACTAAGCTGGAGTGCAGTGGTGCGATCTTGGCTCACTGCAACCTCTGCCCCCCAGGTTCAAGCAATTCTTCTGGCTCAGTCTCCTGAGTAGTTGGGACTACAGGTGCATGCCACCATTCCAAGCTAATTTTTGTATTTTAGTAGAGACGGGGTTTCACCATGTTGGCCAGGCTGGTCTCAATCTCCTGACCTCGTGATCTGCCCACCTCAGCCTCCCAAAGTGCTGGCATTACAGGCATGAGCCACCATGCCCAGCCGACAGGTATCTTTCAACCTCTGCCACTCTCCCTCTCTCCCCACTGTTGGAGTCCTCAGTGTCTCTTGTTCCCATCTTTGTGCCCATGCGTACCTAGTGTTTAACTCCCAGTTATAAATGAGAATAGGCAGTGTTTGGTTTTCTGTTCTTGAGTTAATGCTCTCAGGATAACGGCCTCCAGCGGCATCCATGTTGCTGCAAAGGACGTGATTTTCTTTTTTATGGCTGCATAGTATTCCATGATGTATATGCACCACATTTTCAGCATCCAATCCACCACTGATGGGCACCGGGGTTGATTCTCTGTCTTGGCTATTGTGAATACTGCCGATGAACATACAAATGCGGATCTTTTTTGTAAAATGGTTTATTTTCCTCTGGGTAGATACTCAGTCATGGGATTGCTGGGTCAAATGGTAATTCTATTTTTAGTTCTTTGAGAAATCTCCAAACTGCTTCCTACAGGGGCCGAACTAATTTTCATTCCTACCAACAGTGTATTTTTTTGGTTTCAACAACTCAGGGGAATGAGGCTCCTCTCTTCAGCCAGATGGGAAATTCTCTGTGGTCAGAGACCATTTCTTTGGCTTCGCTGCTGCTGAAGAGTCCCCATGCCTAGAACTGGGCACAGAGTGGGCACTGCAGAGTCCCTGAGGATGAGCAGGGGCTATTTCTGCCCCCCTGTGACCCTCCGCTCCTCCCTCGGGAGAGGAGGCTGTTGTCTATCATTTAGTTTCTGTATCCGGTTCCTGCTAAGATTCGCTGGCATGGGGTCCCTCTGAAATGCTGTCTTAGTTTGGGTTCCCCCAAAAGTGGTTCCTGAGACAAGGACTGGGGTGCATGCAGTTTATTTGTGAGGTGGCTGCAGGAAGCCTTGGTAGGGAGTGCGGAAATGAGTCAGGGAAGGGAAGAAAGCCTGTAAATGGTGTGGAATGAGCAGGGGACAGGGATCTCTGCCACAGAGGCCAAAGCCAGTGAGAAAAGAAAACCCACCCCTGCTGTGGTTGGCTTGGGTGCATCAGGCTCAGGGCTAGCTGGATGCACGATCTCTCTGGCTGCTTGAACTCAGCTAGCAGGTCATCAGCTGGGCCATTGCTGATTTTCACCAACACACGCTAAGGTGACCACATTGATATCTGGGGTTTGATTTTAGGGGCTTCTCCCCTACTGATCAGCTAGAAGCGGGCACCACATGGCTGACCTTGGAGCTGACCCTGCTTCCGGCCTCCCTGGCTGGCTTGGCCTGGCCTGGTTTTCATGGTGGGGAAGCAGGACGAGTCTCTTCAGTATTGTGGAAAGCACATGGCATCTGTTTGTCCCCCTGGAAGCGCTTGTCTGTGTCTCAGGAGGCCTCTGGGCCCACACTAGGTCTGGTCTCATCCCCAGGGGTATCCCCAGACTATTGGATCATGGGGCCACCAAGGTGAGCCTGGACCTCTGCTCTGGCCTCCACAGCAGTCCCACTCCTGGCTCTTCTGAGGGTCCTTGATTTCTCTGTAGGTCTGGGACGAGGCTAATCTGAGGGCACAAGAGTTAGCCAAGAGAGACGGCTGGGTGAATGTCCCCCCATTTGACCATCCCCTAATATGGTAAGTCTGATGCCCTTCTCTCCAGGGAGTCCAGAGCTGGGAGACCCTTACTGAGTCAGGGTCCTCCCATTGGACAGAAGGAGAAACTGAGGTTCAGAGGGGAGAATAAGCTTCAAAGCCAGGCAGACATGGGTTCAGATCCCACTTATGCCTCTTGTGAATTGTGGGACTTTGTGCAAAGCACCCAGCATCCTGTGCCTCAGTTTCTTTTATTCTTTTATTTTTTTATTTTTTGAGACGGAGTCTCGCTCTGTTGCCCAGGATGGAGTGCAGTGGTGTAATCTTAGCTCACTGCAACTTCTGCCTCTTGGGTTCGAGTGATTCTCCTGCCTCAGCCTCCCGAGTAGCTGGGATTACAGGTGTGCACCACCATGCCAGGCCAATCTTTTGTATTTTTAGTGGAGATGGGGTTTCACCATGCTGGCCAGGCCTCCCAAGGTGCAGGCATCCTGTTCCTCAGTTTCCGTGTATGTGGAAGTGATAGTACCAAGTCTCCTTTACCAAACGTGTGCTTTGAGACTGGTCACCAGGCTCGTGGCTCCTCCTGAACCGTTCCGTTTACCCTCCCCACGGCCCTAGAGGTGGGTGCTGTTATCTGCATTTCATAAGTGAGGAAACTGAGGCACAGCGAGGCCGAACGACGTGTCCAAGATTACACAGCTAAGAATGTGGCAGAGACAGAGAGCCACAGGGCCGGGACTTGAGTCAGTTTGGTCCCAAGTGATATACTGTCCCCTCTTAACCACACATTGCCATTGCCTCTTTGCAAAGTTGGGGAGGGGACTAAAGGGGGTATATCCAAGAGAGGGCCTGGGAGGTTGGTGGAGGTGGAAGGGATGCACGAACATGATAACGAAAACGAACGAGTCCCGTGCGCGGTGGCTCCGGCCTCACGCCAGGGTGTAATCCCAGCACTTTGGGAGGCCGAGGCACATGGATCACCTGAGGTCAGGAGCTTCAGAACATCCTGGCCGACATGGTGAAACCTCGTCTCTACTAAAAATACAAAAATTAGCTGGGTGTGGTGGTGCGTGCCTGTAGTCCCAGCTACTCCGGAGACTGAGGCAGGAGAATCACTTGAACTCGGGAAGTGGAGGTTGCAGTGAGCCGAGACTGGGCCACTGCACTGCAGCCTGGGTGACAGAGTGAGACTCTGTATCCAAAGAAATAAAAATAAAGAGAATGAATGAAGCTGAATGGAGTAACTGTTGCAGGACTTCCTCTCCCTTTGCTGTGGATGGGATGGGATGGTGGGGAGGGGGTTTATATATATGTGGGGCAGGGAACCCACCCCTGGTAAATACCCCCACCCCAGGAGCCTTTGGGGCTGGGGTCCTCCCTCACTCTGCTTCTCTCTCTCACCCACCTCCCCAGGGAAGGCCACGCCAGCCTGGTGCGGGAGCTGAAGGCAGTGCTGGGGACCCCACCAGGTGCCCTGGTGCTGGCAGTTGGGGGCGGAGGCCTCCTGGCTGGGGTGGTGGCTGGCTTGCTGGAGGTGGGCTGGCAGCATGTGCCCATCATTGCCATGGAGACCCATGGGGCACACTGCTTCAATGCGGCCATCAAGGCTGGCAAGGTGGTCACATTGCCAGGCATTACCAGGTGGGTAAAGGCTGGGGACATTTGCGGGGGGGCTGGAGGGTGGGGTTGCCACCACCCTAAGGCCTTCCAGTCCCAGCCAGTAGAGACAGGGGACACCCAAAATGCTGTCCTCGGTCCTGGGACTCCAACCACAGTAATGTGGACCTAAGGTAGAAGGCAGTGCTGAAAAAGAAGATGAGGAATATGTTCGTTTAAACCTCATCAATTCATAAAACAAGCTTTCATTGACTTATCATTGCAAAAGCCATCTACCTATGTTGCAGAAAAGTTAGAAAATGTATGCCAGGTGAGGCGGCTTATGCCTGTAATCCCAGCACTTTGGGAGGCTGAGGTGGGTGGGTCACCTGAGGTCAGGAGTTTGAGACCATCTTGGCCAACATATAGTGAAACCCCATCTCTACTAAAAATATGAACATTACCCGGGAGTGGTGGTACACACCTGTAGTCCCAGCTACTTGGGAGGCTGAGATAGGAGGATTGCTTGAGCCCAGGAGTTGGAGGCTGTAGTGTGCTCTGATGGTGCCTGTGAATAGCCACTGCACTCCAGCCTGGAAAACCTAGCAAGACCCTGTCCTCCTCCATACCCCAAAAAGCCAAGAAATTTTATAAAGAACATGATCATTGAATTTAGGACCTACCCTCATCCAGTATGACTTCACCTTAATTTAACTAATTACATCCGCAGAGACTCTATTTCCAAGTAAGGTCACATTTCAAGGTTCTGGGTGGGTTTTTTTTTTTTTTTTCGAGATGGAGTCTCACTCTGTTTTCCAGGTTGGAGTGCAGTGGTATGACCTCGCCTCACTGCAACCTCTGCCTCTTGGGTTCAAGTGATTCTCCTGCCTCAGCCTCCCAAATAGTTGGGATTACAGGCATATGCCACTATGCCTGGCTAACTTTGTATTTTTAGTAGACACAGGGTTTCACCGTGTTGGCCAGGCTGGTGTTGAACTCCTGACCTCAAGTGATCCACCTGCCTTGGCCTCCCAGAGTGTTGGGATTACAGGCGTTGAGCCACCGCACGTGGCCTGGTTGTGCACTTTGGAAGGAGCTGTGATTCAACCCAGTACAGATACAATCTCTGCCTGGATTCTGTAAAACACCCATTGGACACTGGTACCCAGGATGTAATGGGGTATGACAGCAAGGTATGCGAAATCAAGACAGTCTGAAGTTAGCTCCTTAAGCATCTACTGTGTGCAAGGCTCTAGGTGGCCAATGAGCCACCTATCAAGAAAATGATACCTGGACACAAGTCTCCTTGTCTTTCCAGTACCACCTCCAGTCTTTCTTGGGCTGCATCTGCCTTCCAGCCTTGCTGTGCTATCTTAGCCTGGAAATTCTTTAAAAAAAAATTTTTTTTTTTTTTTTTTTTTTTTTTTTGGGTAGAGTTGGGGCATTACTGTGTTGCCCAGGCTGGTCTCGAGTTCCTGGGCTCAAGTGATCCTCCTGCCTCAGCCTCTCAAAGGGCTGGGATTACAGGCATGAGCCACTGTGCCCTGCCTGCCTGGAAATCATTTGTACTGTCTTACTTCTGAACCATTGCTTGTCCTGCCCCTGCCACCTGGATGCCAGTCCTGCTCACCCTGAGGAAATCTTCTTAGACTGCTTAGGCAGCTATATCCCAGCTGGGAGACCCTCAGGGCACTGTGTTGTATCTGTGTCACTCTTTGCTGTGTCTTGGTTTGGGTTACTGGCTGGAGTGGAGGAGTCAGAGGGTAAGGACTGGCTGATTTAGCTCTGATCCTTGATACCCATCCCCGAGCCTGGCACAGCAGAAGCACTAAGGGAAGCTCATGGATTATGATGTCTGTAGATGACACCAACATCCATCCAGGTGCTCTGACTGGGCACCTGAGTATCACACAGGCTACCCCTGCTCCATCGAGTTCCATCCATCCTACTTCTTCTTCTTATTTTTTTTTTGAGATGGAGTTTTGCTCTTGTTACCCAGGCTGGAGTGCAATGGCACTATCTCGGCTCACTGCAACCTCCGCCTCCTGGGTTCAGGCAATTCTCCTGCCTCAGCCTCCTGAGTAGCTGGGATTACAGGCACGCGCCACCATGCCCAGCTAATTTTTTGTATTTTTAGTAGAGACGGGGTTTCACCATGTTGACCAGGATGGTCTTGATCTCTTGACCTCATGATCCACCCGCCTTGGCCTCCCAAAGTGCTGGGATTACAGGCGTGAGCCACTGCGCCCGGCCCCATCCTACTTCTTGAATCCAGCTCCCTTCCAGCCTTCATTTCCCTAGATGGGTGTAACAGCTCTCCCCAGCCCCTGTGCCACCCCCGTTGCCTTTTTAAAAAAATGGATAACACCTCTATTGAGATCTGTTTCATGTGCCATTTGATTTACTTATTTAATGTGTATGATTCCAGGCCAGTGTGGTGGCTCACACCTGTAATCCCAGCACTTAGGGAGGCTAAGGCAGGTGGATCACTTGAGATCAGGAGTTCAGACCAGCCTGGCCAACATGGCAAAACCTCATGGTACTAAAAAATACAAAAATTAGCCAGGCATGGTGACGTGCACCTGTAGTCCCAGCTACTCAGGAGGCTGAGGCAGGAGAACTGCTTGAACTCAGGAGGTGGAGGTTGCAGTGAGCTGAGATCAAGCTACTGCACTCCAGCCTGGGTAACAGAGTAAGACCCTGTCTCAAAAATAAATAAATAAATAAATAGGGCCGGGCGCGGTGGCTCAAGCCTGTAATCCTAGCACTTTGGGAGGCCAAGGCGGGTGGATCACGAGATCAACAGATCGAGACCATCCTGGTCAACATGGTGAAACCCCGTCTCTACTAAAAATACAAAAAATTAGCTGGGCATGGTGGCGCATGCCTGTAATCCCAGCTACTCGGGAGGCTGAGGCAGGAGAATTGCCTGAACCCAGGAGGCGGAGGTTGCGGTGAGCTGAGATCGTGCCATTGCACTCCAGCCTGGGTAACAAGAGCGAAACTCTGTCTAAAAAAAAAAAATAAAATAAAATAAATAAATAAATAAATAAATAAAAAGGTGTACTATTCAATGGTTTTAGTAGATTCACAGAGTTATGCAACCATCATCACAATCAATTTTAGAACATTTTTATCGCCTCCAGAAGAAACTCCACACCCTTTGGCCATCACCCACCATATTCCTTATTCCTCCACCCCAGCCCCAGGCAAATACTACTTTACTTTATGTCTCCACTGATTTGCCTATTATGGACTTTTTTTTTTTTTTTTTTTTTCCTTCCTTCCTTCCTTCCTTCCTTCCTTCCTTCCTTCCTTCCTTCCTCCCTCCCTCCCTCCCACCCTCCCTCCCTCCCTTGCTCCCTTGCTCCCTCCTTCTCTCCCTCCCTTCCTTCCTTCTTTCTTCTCTTCTTTCTTTCTTTTCTTATCTTTCTTTTGAGTCTGGCTCTGTTGCCCAGGCTAGAGTGCAGTGGTGTGATCTCAGCTCACTGCAGCCTCCGCTTCCTGGGTTCAAAGGGTCGGGATTACAGGCCTGAGGCACTGTGCCTGGCCTGCCTGGAAATCCTTTGTACCATCTTACCTCTGAGCTGTTGCTTGTCCTGCCCCTGCCACCTGGACTGCCAGCCCTGCTCACCCTGAGGACATCCTCTTAGACTGGCTGAGCATTTCTTTTAGTAGAGACAGGGTTTTGCCATGTTGATCAGGCTGATCTTGAACGCCTGACCTCAGGTGATCCACCCGCCTTGGCTTCTCGAAGTGCTGGGATTATAGGCATGAGCCACTACGCCCAGCCTATTCTGGACATTTCACATGAATGGAATCATACACCACGTGGTCTTTTGTGTCTGGCTTCTCTCACTTACCGTCGTGTTTTCAAGGTTCAGCCACATCGTAGCGTGTAGATGCTTCATTCCTTTTTATGGGCAAATACTATTTTACTGTATGAATACATCAACTTTGTCCAAACATTTGGATTCTTTCCACTTTTTGGCTATAGTGAATAGTGCTGTTATGAACATTCGCTTACACATTTTTGTGGCTGTGTTTTCATTTCTCTTGGGTCTATGCCTAGGGAGGAAATTGTTGGTACCTTTGTTGCCTTTGAGTCCTTCGCTGTCCCCCAGCAGGCAGTGTGTCCTTCCGCCATTGCTAATGCACAGAACGTTTTCTTCGTCCACTTAAACCCATCCATGCCTCTCCCAAGCTCTCAGGCTAAAATACAGACCACTCCCCCAACCACCAGCCTGTTCTCCAGTTCCTTGAATGGGTAATGCTTTTCCTACCTCTAAGCCTGTGCACAGGCTGTTTCCTCTTCATAGCACACTGTTCCCCACTGCCCCATTCTTCTCCAGCTCCTGGCCTCAAGCGATCCTCCCACCTGGGCCTCCCACAGTGCTGGGGTCACAGGCATGAGCCACCACCCCGGGCCACCACCCCCAGCCCCCACTCTACTCTCCTTTGGGCTGGTTTCTCCTTGTCTCTCACGTCTCAGGCCCTCCCCACAACACTCCCGCTGGGGAGATGCCCCTTCTGATGTTCTCCTTCACAGCAGCTCACCACAGTGTGCATCTATTGACTGGTTCTTGTGCTTGCTTATTCCTCGCCATCTCTCCCACAAGTCTGTGCTCTTAATTACAGCAGCAGTACTAGGAACTGCAACTGACACTTCCATCAAATTCACTAAGCCTCAGCCTTGTTCTAAGCACTTTAAATATTTTAACCCACTTGGCTGGATGCGGTGGCTCACACCTGTAATCCCAGTGCTTTGAGAGGCTCAGGCAGGCGGATCACCTGAGGTCAGGAGTTTGAGACCAGCCTGGCCAACATGGTGAAACCCCGTCTCTACTAAAAATACAAAAATTAGCCAGATGTGGTAGTGCATGCCTGTAATCCCAGCTACTCAGAAGTCTGAGGCAGGAGAATCGCTTGAACTGGGGAGGTGGAGGTTGCAGTGAGCCAAGATGGCGCCATTGCACCCAGCTTGGGGCACACAGCGAGACTCCATCTCAAAAGAAAAACAAAAAACAAAAAAACAACTCAATCCCCATGATAATCTCATGAACCCCAGTTTTCAGTTGAAGAAACAAAGGTTCAGAAAGGTGAAGTGACTTTCCCATGGTCACACAGCTGGTATGGGGCCAAGTTTCAAAACCAGGCAGCCAGGCTGCAGAATCTGTGTTCTGGGCCACTCTAGGGTCTGAGGCTTTCCCAAGGCTCTCCTGGGCCTGAAACACATGGCCCAGCTCATAGCAGGTACCAGCATGTAGTGATCCCAAGCACAGAGGCAAAGACCATGAATCCTGGAGCCAAACTGCCTGGACTTAAATCTACCTTCTGCTACTGTGTGTCCTTCAGCTAGTTACTTAACCTCTCTGAGCTTCTGTTCCCTCTCCTGTAAAATGGAGCTAATATGTTTCTAACTCAAAGGGTGGTTGAGAAGATTAAAACAATATCCATACATCCAGCACATTGTACACATTTAATAAATATTAGCTATTGGCCTGGTGTGGTGGCTCATGCCTGTAATCCTGACACTTTGGGAGGTTGAGGTGGGAGGCTAACGTGAGCCCAGGAGCTCAAGGCTACAGGGAGCTAACAGGACACCACTGCCTGGGTGTAGCAAGACCATGTCTCAAAACAAAAGTATATATTTAGGTGGGGCGCAGCGGCTCATGCCTGTAATCCCAGGACTTTGAGAGACCAAGGCAGAAGGATCGCTTGAGCTCAGGAATTCGAGAGCAGCCTGGGCAATATAGTAAGACACCTTCCACTACTAAAAATGGAATGTAAAAGAAAAAAATGTATTTATATTATAGACATGATTAATGAATAAAATGAAAAAAATTCCTTTCTGTGCTTGGCTTTCTGGGGTCTGTGCAAGGAATGGCTCAATCAGGATTGCAGAGTCAGAGGCACTGATGCACATTGAGTACTTTATTGATTGATTGATTGATTTTTGAGAAGGAGTCTTGCTCTGTCACTCAGGCTGGAGTGCAGTGGCTTGATCTCGGTTCATCACAACCCCTGCCTCCCGCATTCAAGTGAGTCTCCTGCCTCAGCCTCCTGAGTAGCTGGGATTACAAGTGCGCACCACCATGCCTGGCTAAATTTTATATTTTTAGCAGAGGAGGGGTTTCACCATGTTGGTCAGGCTGGTCTCGAACTTCTGACCTTGTGAACCGCCCACCTCGGCCTCCCAAAGTGGTGGGATTACAGGTGTGAGCCACCGTGCCCGGCCACATTTAGTATTATTCATTCGATGGACACGCGTTTTTTGAGCACCTCCTCTGTGCCTTTTAAGACTGAGCTCCAACCAGCCCATTGCAGGATGGGGTTGTGGCTGGGGCTGGGGAGACCTGGTTCACCAGCTCTTCCCTGATCCCCTGGTCTCCCTGCCCCACTCTGCTCTATCCTGCAGCGTGGCCAAGTGCCTGGGTGCCAAGACAGTGGCCGCGCGGGCCCTGGAGTGCACGCGGGTATGCGAGATCCACTCCGAAGTGGTGGAGGATGCTGAGGCTGTGAGCGCTGTACAGCAGTTCCTGGGTGAGTGAACACCGTCCCCCACCTGGGCTTGGAGATCACAAAGTCCCTGCATCCTCTAGCAGGTGTGTGTTCGCTCTTGTCTGTATCCTCAGCACCAGGTGCTGGCTAGGTGTGCACTTACTATGCACTAAGTGCACTTTGAGTAGATGGAAGTGGGTGGGGGTAAAGGATGTGTCCTGCTGTCTCTAGCCCCCAGAATTTTATACATGCTCCTCCTCTCTCTGGCCCTGTCCCTTTTGGTTTTATGTGACTAAGGGCTACTCAGCCACCATGGCACCTCCTCCAGGAAGCCTCCCCTGATCTCCCACCCTACCCTGCCTAGGTTGGGGACCTCCAATGCACCAATCCCTGTGTTCATAACTTCCTGGTTTTTATCCATTTACATCATAGATTGTGAGCCCCATGAGGGCTTGTGTGTTTCAGTCACCGATGTATCCCTAGGGCTTTCTTGGCACAGGGCATGGCAGGTTGTAGGCACTCAGATGTTTGTTGACTGAAGGGATGAATGTATGAGTGAGTTGAAAGGTGGATAATGGATAAATGGACAGTGGATGGAAGGACGGATGGATGATGAAGTGATGGATTGATGAATGGAATATAAATAGATGGATGGACAGGCACATTGATTAATGAACATGTTGACGGATAGACAGACAGTCAAATGATGGATAGAGGAATGGATAGATGGTTATGAATGGGTGGATGGATGGGTATGTTGATGGATGGGTACACTGATGGATGGACAGATAGTCTAATGAGGGATAGAGAAATAGATGGATGGATAGAGAGATAAAAGGTGGGTGGGTGGAGGGGTAGGAGGCCAGGCTGATGGATGGGGAGAGAGTGAGACAAGTGATGGATTGCCAGCCGAGCAGATGAATGGCTGGCTGGCTGGAGAGATGGCTGCAAGGGTCTGCAGTGCTCAGGACCCGCTGAGCACTGACTGTTCTTCCCTTTGCCTCCTCTCCCATCCCCCTGGTCCCGGCAGATGACGAGCGTGTGCTGGTGGAGCCTGCCTGTGGGGCAGCCTTAGCAGCCATCTACTCAGGTCTCCTCAGGAGGCTCCAGGCTGAGGGTTGCCTGCCCCCTTCCCTGACTTCAGTTGTGGTCATCGTGTGTGGAGGTAACAACATCAATAGCCAAGAGCTACAGGCTCTGAAAACCCAGCTGGGTCAGGTCTGAGGGCCCAGCCTAGAAGAGCCTGAGAGGTACATGGAGACTCCTGTGGCTGAATGAGTGGGGCTCAGTGCTGGTGGGTGGCAGTGGAAGCTGCCCTGTGCATCTGTGCTGGGTGCCTCCCGAAGGAATCCCTCCCGGACTGCCCCTTTTGGCTCCCTGACAACTCCAGCCAATAAACACTTTCTGAGTTGAGTTTGTAACTGCTGTGGATCCGATCTTTCCAGTTCCATGAGCTCACAGGAGACAACCCACAATCCTGTTGCCAATTCTGTGTTAAAGTGACTCCAAGCCCCATCTTAGGCAACAAAACCAAGGCTTGAAAACCTCAGTCTCTAAAGGAATCCAACCATTCTGAGATCTTAAATGAGCTTCCTTTACCTGGAGGACCAGCCCAGGTTGACCGGGTCAGGAAAGAGAGGGAGATGTTCTGTCAGTTCTCAGGCCTGGGAGGAGAGGAAAATATCACCTGTCTTCATCCAGTGCTTGTTATGTACCAGAAACTCTTTCTACTCATTGTCTAATGTTCACAAAGGTACTAGAAAGTAAAAACCACTATTACCATCCCTGTGTTACAGATGCAGAAACTGAGACTTGGGATGTTTACATAACTTGCCCAAGATCACATAGTTAGCATATGGGATCACTTGTCTCCCTCCATCCATCAACCTGATCACCTATCCCTCTACCCATCCATCTTTTATCTCTCTATCCATCCATCCATCCATTCCTGTATCCATCATTAAAGTGTCTGTCCATCCATCAGTGTATTCATCCATCCACTTATCCATCCATTCGTCTATCCATAATCCATTCATCCATAATTCATCCATCTATTCATAAGCCATCCACTCATCCATCAATTCATCTATCTATCCTTAGACTGTCTGTCCACCCATGCATCCATCCACCCATTCCTCTATCCATCATTAGACTGTCCATCCATCAGTGTATCCATCCATCCGCATATCCATCCATTTGTCTATAAACCATCCATTCACCCATCCATAATCCATTCATTCATCTACCAATCCATCCATCCACCCCTATCCATCATTAGACTGTCTGTCCATCCATCAGTGTATCCATCTATCCACATACCCATCCATTCATCTATAATCCATCTATCCATCTATAATCCATTCATTCATTAATTCCTCTACCTATCATTGTACCAATACATCAACATATCCATCCATCCATAATACATTTATTCATCTACAATCCATCCATCCACCCTTCTATCCACCATTAGACTGTCCATCCATCAGTGTATCATCCATCCACATATCCATCCATTTATCTATAATATATCTATCCACATCCATCCATTCATCTCTAATCCATCCATCCATCCATGCATCCATTCACCCATTCCTCTATCCAACATTAGACTTTCTGTCCATCTGTCAGTGTATCCATCCATCCATCCATGCATCCATTCATCTATAATCCATTCATCCATCTGTAATCCATTCATTCATCAGTTCCTCTATCATTGTATCAATCCATCAACATATTCATCCATCTATCTATAATCCATCCATCCATTCACACATTAACATATTCATTCCTCTAGCCATCATTAGACCATCTGTGCATCCATCAATCGACATATCCATTTATCCAGATTCAAACTGATTTTCAGGGTCACTCTCTATTGCTTCAATCTGAACTATCTGCGTGGGGGTGGGTGGTGGTGGAATACTGAAGAAAGGGAAGGGAAGGGTAGCTCGATCTGGACACGCCTGTGGGTCACAGAGAGAGGCAGGTTGTATGCTTGGAATTGGGTACCTCTAGCTTCTGGGAAGTCTCTCTTAGGAAGCGGGATGGAAAGTTGCACTCCTCCGAGCCACAGGGGGGCAGCAAAGTGTCTCCTATGGGGAAGGCTGGCTCCAGGCAGGAGAGACCCTCCCCTTGGGTCCTCCTGGACGCTACTTCTTGTGGGGCGCTCACCCCAGTTGGGCATGCTGAGGTCCACACGGTCTTGGCATACAGGAGCCTTTTCCAACCCCTCACAGCCCTGCCAGGAAGCGAAGCTCAGAGAGTACAGGGTCTGTGCAGCATCACATGCCCTGGCAGAACTGGATCCTGGGCCCCAGCAACATCTTGTCTCCTGACTCCTGTGGGCTGTGTGACCTTGGGCTAGTCTCTTTCCCTCTCTGGGCCTCAGGCTGCACCTCATGCTGTAGGAGACCCACTTGCCACTTCCCACCTCTTTTCCTTTGCTCAGGCTGTTTCCTTCGCCAGATGCCTCCTCCTCTTCCTTCTTTGTTTTTTAGGGAAAGGACCTCACTCTGTCACCCAGGCCAAAGTGCAATGGCACAATCATAACTCACTTCAGCCTTGAACTCCTGGGCTCAAGCAATCCTCCTGCCCCAGCCTCCCGAGTAGGTTAGGACCACAGGCATGTGCCACCATACCCAGCTAATTTTTAAATTATTTTTTGTAGAGATGTGGTCTTGCTCATTGCCCAGGCTGGTCTTGAACTTCTGCGCTCAAGCCATCCTCCTGCCTTGGCCTCCCAAAGTACTGGGATTACAGGCACCATGCCCAACCCCTCCTTTTCTGAAGAGCAGAATTTGAGAGCAACCGTGACCTCCCTCTGTGCCCCTGCTGCCTTGGTCTCATTTTCTCTTTAACCCCAGACGTAACTTTTGGTAGCCAGGGACCATCCCCTCACCATTCCTGCCGCCCACCAGTTCCAGAAACCCCCATGAGTCAGTCCCATTTGCTTGGAGTCATGCTTTGTGAATTCCCCAAACAGAGGAGACATGAAGAGCACCAGAGTTGGATGCAGCCAGACCTGAGCCTGGACTCTTCCTGCTTAGCAGCCTGGCCACCTTGAGCAAAGGACGCTCCTTCTCAGTGCCTCAGTGTTCTCCGCTGTAAAATGGGTGGTTGGGGGATTGTTACTACGGACCCGACATATCTAGTCTTTCAAGAAATATCTATTCTTCCTGAGCATTCTTCCCCAAACAATGAGAGGAACTAGAATTGGTTCATGTATTGAGCACCTACAGTATGTTATGGACTTCAGCAGCTACTTCATTTAATCTCACAATAACCCACATGGTAGATACTATTATTATCCCCATTTTGCAGATGAGGAAACTGGGGCATGGAAGAGTTAAGCCACTTAGTAAGGGTCACCCAGCTGTATGGGAGCCCCAATAAGTGGAAATCTGAGGCTTATGAGTCTAACCACTCTGGCTCATACACTTCCTTTCCTTTGCTTAAGCTCTGTCCCCTGCCTGCCATGCCTGCTCTGCTTCTGAATCCTACACATTCTTCACAGCCCAGCATGAGTGCAGCCTCCTCCCTGAAGCCTCCCTGGATTGCTTTAGCCAGCGATGATAGTCCCCCAACCCATGCTCCTCCAGGTGAGGTGCCGAGCCCACCTCGGCTCCAGGTGCTCCGTCTCCCAGCCGGGCACCCTCCACCCCACCCACAGTCTCATGCTGTTGGCTCCCTTCCTGGGAGACTTGTCAGCTGCTGTTTACATCTCTCCTGGTCTCAATGAGTTGGAGATAAGAAGCCGAGGGGGCTGTTGACCCTGTCCAGATAACACATGTCAATTAACTCAGTTTAGCCCTTCCTGGTTGACACCCAAGGAATGCAGAGACTAGGATGAGGCACAGGGAGAGAGCCAGGAGACGGGGGAGTGTTTGAAGCTGAGTCCACGGCTGCTATGATGCGTAGCTTGGAAGGCAGAGGCTCTTCTGATTCTGCTTCTGCCTTCTTGGCCTCTCAGCTGGGGAAATGCAGAGCTGGGGCCTCTCTGTTTGTCTAGGCTGCATAAAAACACTGCAAACTAGGACACCAGCTGTGTGTCTGCCTGAGATGTGCCAGCCTCCCACCCTAGCTGGGGTCCCTCTCTTGAGGCTGCGGGCCCCTTTGGCTCCCTGTGCAGCTGAGGCTCCCTCTGTCCTCTCACCAGATGACCCTAACACCCCCCGACTCCAGGGTTCTCACCTCCATCTAGTCCTCCTTCCTTTCTTACTTCTTCTTCTTCTTTACTGACAGAGTCTTGGTCTGTTGCCAGGCTGGAGTGCAGTGGTGCAATCTCAGCTCGCTGCAATCTCTGCCTCCTGGGTTCAAGTGATTCTCCTGCCTCAGCCTCCTGAGTAGCTGAGATTACAGGCACCTGCCACCACACCCAGCTAATTTTTGTATTTTTTAGTAGAGACGGGGTTTCACCATTTTAGTCAGGCTGGTCTCGAACTCCTAACCTCAGGTGATCCACCCGCCTTAGCCTCTGAAAGTACTGGGATCACAGGCGTGAGCCACGTGCCTAGTGGTCCATCTAGTCCTTCTAGTTTTACAGCTAGGTGACAGGGAGGCTTGGAATCTTACCTTTCATGGGAAAAGGAGGTGCACTCACCCCAAAGCTGGCCCCAGGTAGGGCAGGGACATGAGGAGGGGGATCCAGGGTCAGGCCTTCTCCTCCCCAATCCCATCCTCAGCCTTGGCAGGAGCCCAGTCCTGGGCAGAGTAAATGTTCCAGCACCTGCAGAGGATGGTCTCACTCTCATGCAGGGAAGTGATGGCTCAGACTGACTTTGTGTCTTTGTCTTTTTGGGGTGCTATAACCAAGTGCCATAAATGGGGCGGCTTAGAAACACAGTTCTGGAGGCTGGGAAGTCCAAGACCAAGGTGCCAGCAGATTCGGTGTCTGGTGAGGACCCGCCCTAATCAGCAGTCATCTTCTCACATTGCCCTACCTTGGTGGAAGGATCTCTCTCAAACCTCTCTTAATTTTTTAATTTTTTTGGGGATGGAGTCTCACTCTGTCACCCAGCCTGGAGTGCAGTGGTCCAATCTCAGCTCACTGCAACCTCCGCCTTCTGGGTTCAAGTGATTCTTGTGCCTCAGCCTCCCAAATAGCTGGGATTATAGGCACATGCCACCATGCCTGGCTAATTTTTGGTAGAAATGGAGTTTCACCATATTGGCCAGACTGCTCTCGGACTGCTGACCTCAAGTGATCCACGTGCCTCAGCCTCCTAAAGTGTTGGGATTACAGGTGTGAGCCACCATGCCTGGCCTCAGACCTCTCTTATAAGGCACTGATCCTTATAAGGTCCTCTCTCCATGGCCCAGTCACCTCCCAAAGGTCCCACCTCCTAAAACCATGGGGGTCAGGGTTTCAACCTGAATTTTGGAGGGACACAAACATTTCGACTGCAGCACTTCGTACCCTAAGTCGGCTCTGTGGTTGTGTGTGCACCTGTGTAATTGTGTACCCGCATGCATGTGTGTTTGTGTCACGTGCATGAATACTTGTGTGTTTATGAGGGCACAGACACAGTAATTGAGGGCGACTTGATTTCCCCCTGAGTGTAGTGCTTCACATTGTTGTATTTGGGACTTGCAATGTAATCACTAGCCAGACATCAAACTTGGATAGCTACAGTGAAGCGGCCTGGGGGCTAGATAGACATTAAGGAGTGATGGGGATTGGAGCCAAATGGAGGGCTTATGGTCTGTCTAAAGGACTTAGCCATTACTCAGCTCCAGCCAATTTCAGGCTCAACATAACACATCTCCCAATTTCATAGTGTTCACTCAAAATCAGAGACATTGGGAAATACTGTTTGTTCCATTTGCCCACAAATTCATATAAAGGCTCTGACAAGTCCTGCAGGAAAGTCACTGAATCTGGGGGAGGAGCATGTGACCTTGACCTGAGCCAATCAGAGCATTACATTTTCCCTGCTCATGGTGGTTGGCTCAAGGGTGGGCCCAGGAGCCAAGCTGTCCAATCAGAGTGGCCCTCAGGACTTTAGCTGGGACTGGGGAGGCACCCATAGCTGTTCATTTCCTTAAGCCAATATATGCCCCTTTCTGCACAAGTCGGGGCCTCCTGTCATTTGGGACTGGAAGGGTCCCAATGGACGGGGTACATACTTCACGCCTGTCTGCTGAATTGAATTGATTTGCTTTGAGCTGCCTGGATTTGAGTCGTATCTCAGATTGGCCCTCAGCAAAATGATGGCAATCTTCTCTTTGGATCTACTTTTTATTGTTGCTCCCAGGAACCTGGGAGTTCAGGCCACTTGCCCATACAGAAGAGCAAAGTAAAACTCAGTGGCATATTGCTAAGGAGTTGGGTGGCAGTGTTTTATGAAGATAGGGGGATTTAAAAATCAGACTGGGTAAAAAGTCTCTTTTGGAAGTGACTTGTATAAATAAGAGTTAAAGCTGGGGTAACCCAGAGACACCCCCAACATTTAAAATTTAAGCCTGTTAGGAGGACAGTTTCCTGAGTTTCTTTTCCCTCCCTCCCTCCCTTCCTCTCTCCTTCCCTCCCTTCCTTCCTTGAGATGAGTCTCACTCTGTTGCCCAGGCTGGAGGGCAGTGGCACTATCTTAGCTCACTGCAACCTCTACCTTCTGGGTTCAAGCAATTCTCCTACCTCAGCCTCCTGAGTAGTTGAGACTACAAAAGCACACCACCACGCCAACTAATTTTTCTATTTTTGGTAGAGAAGGGATTTTGCCATGTTGGCCAGGGTGGTCTCAAACTCCTGGCCTCAAAGTGATCCACCCAGTTTGGCCTCCCAAAGTGCTGGGAGTATTGGCAGGAGCCACTGCGCCTGGCAGTTTCCTAATTCTCCATCCACCTTAGGGGCTTGGAAAATTACTCTGAGTTGGAGCCTCCTACCTGAGCTTCCTGGAGGCCCAGCAGAGCAAACATGGTGAGGTCCAGAAATGGGCAGCTGCTCACTCCAGGATGCCTGGTATGGGGACCCAAGGGTCTACCAGTATGCCTGGTGGGGTGCTTTGTTCTTACGGGGACATAGAGCGATTGATTGGGGAACTTCCATGTCTAGCTCTTCCAGGGCTTCCTGGGTCAGACTGAGCACTTTGTGTCCCATGGGAGGGGGATTTGGAGATCCGTTCTGGACCTGCACACCTAGTTCCATTACTTTGTGTTTCTGGTTCATTTCCAAATGAATGAATGAATATCAGTTAAGGTTTGGTTCAGTTTGTCAATTCAAGAAACACAAGATAAGAGACTTAAACAAAATAGAAGTTTGTTTCTCTTTCACGTAAAAGTTTGGAATTAAGGCCAGGAGCAGTGGCTCATGCCTTTAATTCCAGCACTTTGGGAGGCTGAAGTGGGCAAATCACTTGAGGTTAGGAGTTTGAGACCAGCCTGACCAACATGGTGAAATGCTGTCTCTACTAAAATTACAAAAAGTAGCCAGGTGTGGTGGCACGTGTCTGTAGTCCCAACTACCCAGGAGGCTGAGGCAGAAGAATTGCTTGAACCTGGAAGGTGGAGGCTGCAGTGAGCCAAGATCATACCTCTGCACTCTAGCCCGGGTGACAGAGACTCAAGCAAACAAACAAACAAAAAATAAACAAATAAAAGTTTGGAATTAAGCACTTCAAGGCTGGTGTTGTGTCCCAATGGTGTCAGGGACTCAGACTCCTCTGCTTTGCTTGCGTGGCTGTGAATGGCATCCACTCCCACAGTCACCTCAGGGTCCCGTGTGGATGCTGGAGAGACAGCTGCTGTGTGCTAATTGAAGGCAGCAGGAAGGAGGACCAGATGAAGAGATGAGGAAGGGAAACTTCCTTGTCTTTAAGGACACTTAAAATAGTTCTACACACTATTCTGCTCGTAGCTCATTGGTCAGAACTTAGTTAAGTGCCCTAACTAACTGCAAAAATGGCTGAAAAATGAAGTCTTCATAAAAGGCAGCCATGCAACTCAGCCAAAATCAGAGGTTCTGCTGTAGAGGAAGACAAATAGAATGGGCCAGGCACAGTGGCTCATGCCTGTAATCACAGCACTTTGTGAGGCTGAGGTGGATGGATTGCTTGAGGCCAGGAGTTTGAGACCAGCCTGAGCAACATAGTGAAACCCCATCTCTACTAAAATTACAAAAATTAGCTGACATGGTGGTGTGCTCTACTACATTACTCCAGAGGCTGAGGCACAAGAATCACTTGAACCCAGGAGGCAGGAGTTGCAGTAAGCCAAGATCATGCCATTGCCCTCCAGCCTGAGCAACAGAGCAAGACTCTGCCAGAAGAAGAAGAAGAAAAGAAGAAGAAGAAGAAGGAGGAGGAGGAGGAGGAGGAGGAGGAGGAGGAGGAGGAGGAGGGAGGAGGGAGGAAGGAGGAAGGAGGAAGGAAGAAGGAAGAAAGAAGAAGAAGAAGAAAAGAAGAAGAAGAAGAAGAGGAGGAAGGGGAGAATGGATATTGAGGATGACAAGAAGTCTTTGCCATATGGAGCAAATGTGTGAGAGTATAAGTTGAGCTGCTATAACAAAAAGATCTAAAACTACAGTGTTATTTCAGGGCAGGGAGGTAGGCAGCTCCGTTCCACAAGGAAACACAGGGAACCAGGCAGGTTCTTTCTGTCCTGTTGCTTCACCATCCCTTGAAATATTGTTCTCATGTGCCTGCTCAAAATTGACTCATAATTGCCAGGGCTTCAGTAAGGGGAAAGAGAAAGTAGAGGGCGAGATATTTCCTTTTAAGGGCATTACTACCTGGATGTGGCACTCTTCCCTTCTGCTCACAGCCCATTGGCCAAGACTTAACCACTCAGCTGCAAGAAAGTATGGGTAATGTAGTCTCTAGCTGGGAGGACACTTACCCAGCTGAAGCTCAGGGTTCAATTTCTAAAAGGAAGACTTGGGACGGAGGGTAACTAGCAGTCTCTACTACAATGAAGAATGAAGGAGTGGATGAGTGAGTGGCTGTGGATGTGGAGGTGGGACTCCAGGTGAGCTAAAGTCTCTCTGCACTGGGATAAGTTGTTTGGAGGACCAGCTCCAGACTGATCTCTATTTGATTGGGAGCCCCTGGGAAGGGCCCTGGAGGCTTAGATCAGTCATGTGGTTTGCATGTAAAGGCAATAAATTTTGAGAAATTAAGAAGGTGAAGTCAACACAGCTCAGTGATTGATTGGGAGAGGGGTGGGCCTGGGGTGGCCCCCAAATTTCTGGCTTGGACAGCCATCTGTGTAGATGTCTGAGATTGGGGATCCAAAAGGAGGGAGAAAGGGGGTTTGGAATGAAGAGCCTAGAGATCCGTGCAATCATTTATTTAGCAATTATTTATTAAGCACCTACTCTGTACCAGGCACTTTTCTAGGCATAGGGACACAGCAAAAGTCCTGACCTCAGGGGGCTTACATTCTAATGGAAAGAGACAGACAATGGCAATACCCAAAATAAAAATTCAATGTGTCAGATACTGATAGGCACTTTGAGGAAAGAAGAGACAGGATAAAGGGAGAGAGAATAGCAAGAAAGGAGTGGGGGTGGGGTTATTTATTGTGTTGGAATCAACAAATCCTAAGCATTATACTGTTTTACTCATCAAGTATATTGGTATGGATCTCTAACAGATAAGGAAAAAACTTTTCTTGCCTGGGCAACATAGAGATACCCCATCTTTACAAAAAAAGCAAAAACATTTAGCCAGGCATGGTGACTCATGCCTATAGTCCCAGATACTTGGGAAGCTGGGGCAGGAGGATCACTTAAAGCCAGGAGTTCAAGGCTGCAGTGAGCTGTGATTGTGCTGCTATATTTCCTTCTGGGTAACAGAATGAGATCTTGTCTTAAAAATGACAAGGCCTGGCATGATGGCTCACACCTGTAATCCCAACACTTTGGGAGGCTGAGGCAGGTGGATCACTTGAGGTCAGGAGTTGAGACAAGCCTGACCAACGTGGTGAAACCCCGTCTCTACTAAAAATACAAAAATTAGCCAGGTGCGATGGCACACACCTGTAATCCCAGCCACTTGGGAGGCTGAGGCAGGAGAATCCCTTGGAGAGAGAGAGGGAGAATTAGTTTGTTGGATCAGGATCTAAATAGTCTTCATATTGCTTTTTGTTTTTAAATAGAAAAGGTCTCCATATATTGCCCAAACTGGCCTCTAACTCCTGGGCTCAAGTGATCTTGCCTCAGCCTCCCAAAGTGCTGGGATTACAGCCTTGAGTCACTGCACTCGGCCCATGTTGTGTTTGATTGCTCCGTTTCTTATGTCTTTCAATGTATTACAGTTAGCTGAGTGTGAGTGGTCAAAGAAAGCCTCTTTGAATAGGTGAAGTTCAAGACGAGGCTGGGAGGAAATGAAGGAGGAGGCCATGCTGGGCATGCAGGGAAATGCGTGTGCAAATGTCCTAAGTTGGGAATGTGCGAGGAGGGCCAGGGTGGCTGTGGGAAGAGCGTGAGGGGAGAACAGTAGAAGGTAATAGAAGACAGACCGAGAGCCTATGGGTCAACGGAAGAGATGCCAGATCATGAAAGGCCTTGCAGGCTGTGGTCAGGGCTTTGGTTTCTCCTCTGCGTGTGAGGGAGGTCAGGGAAGAGTTCAGCATGAGGCCACATCTCCCCTGCCTGCCCCTCAGCCCTGTTCTCAGCCTTGATTTCCGTCTCCTGTGCGGGGCATCCTGTGCTGAACGCTACTGGTGTCCTCCATTCCTGGATTCAGATTCTCTAACTAGATAGGTGCACTCATCTCCCAGCTGCTAACAGACTTCAGTGCACCCTGTCCAGAGAATGGCCCATGGGGGTCCCCTTGTCCAGAGATGCATGGGGTCACAGCTGCCTGAGGGTGGCCCACAGCCAGTGACTGGCTAATACAGACATATATTAATGAAAAGCACACCCCCAGCCTGGGCACGGTGGCTCACACCTGTAATCCCAGCACTTTGGGAGGCTGAGATGGGCGGACCACCTGAGGTCAGGAGTTCAAGAGCGGCCAACATGGTGAAACCCCATCTCTACTAAAAATACAAAAAATTGGCAGGCCATGGTGGCGGGCGCCTGTAGTCCCAGCTACTTGGAAACTGAAGCACGAGAATCACTTGAACTTGAAAGGCAGAGGTTGCAGTGAGCTGAGATTTTGCCACTGCACTCTAGCCTGGGTGACAGAGCAAGACTCTGTCTCCAAAAAGAAGAAGAAGGAAAGAAAAGTGGATCCCCTCATTTCAAAGTGGGGCAACCCCATGGGTACCATTCAGGGTCCAGACTCCCCCTGAGGTTGTGTCTGAGCCTGGCTTCCCCTATGTCTCTATTCTGCCCCTCTCACTCCTTCTACTGGGAGCACCCCCTTAGTCAACCACGTGTGCAGAATCTCCAGCTCAGCCTCTGCTTGTAGAAAACCCAGCGTAAATGAACACTCTCCCCCTCACCCCTGTCCCATCGGCCTCTTTCTTCCCCTGTGTTTGTGCTTTTTAAACTCCACCAAAAATGTCACAGGTAGGTTTCTTGCTTTGCTTCCAAACTCCCTGATAAATTCCACTGGCTGGGCAACCCCAGGAGAGGTTTTCTGGAGCAAGAAACCCCATAAATCACCCCGGCGTGGGCAATATCTTATGTAAAAAGGTGTTTCCTGGGAGCGCCAAAGGCAGGAGAATCCTATTACAAGCCGCCCCATTAATTATAAAGAGTCAAGTCGATCCTTTCCTGTGATTTTTTATCTTAAGTCCGAAAACTGATTACCTTCACCAATCCTTCCCCTTCCAAAAAGATCTAAAAAACAAAATAAATGTTTGAAGAACAAATGCCAAAGTTTCTCCTTTTAGGGGAGAACCAGCAGAGAGAGAAGTGAGTGAGAAAAGACCCTCTTCCCTTTCTTTCAATGTAAAGTGAATGGGGACTTAGCCTGTGTGTAGCATATTTCTTTAACTACCTCAGCCCTTAGCTATGGGTTCTATAATTTGGCTCATATTACAGATGAGGAAAGCTGAAGCTCCTCTGAAATTACATGGTTGGCCCATTTTTCTGAGATGGTGAGGCAGGCAGAAAATAGGCCAGGCCAGGTGTATAAAAATGTGGGTTCAAGTCCCACCTCTGCTTCCTACTAACTAGGACCCTGAGCAGGCGCATTCACCTCTATGAGCCTCAGCTTCCTTTTCTGCAAAATGGGGAATGGAAACATCCCTGAAAGCTTCCAGAGAGAAGATGTGCGGTCGTGTACGCAAAAGACACCAACAGGTTCATCCTTCACCTGAAGGAAACAGCAGCCTCCGCCCAGACTCCCCATTGCTAGTCTTGAGGATGGGATCCCCAATTTAATTGCCACCCAGAAGGCAGGCTAGTCTTTTTTTTGTTTTTGTATCAGAGCCTTGCTCTGCTGCCGAGGCTGGAGAGTGGTGTGATCATGGTTCATTGCAGCTTTGGACTCTTGGGCTCAAACGATCCTCCTGCCTCAGCCTCCAGAGTAGCTGGGATGACAGGTGTACAACACTCCCACCCCTAGCTTATTAAAAAATTATATATGTATAATATATAATATATATAATTATATGTAATATACTTTTATGTATATATAATTATATGTGTATATATATAAAATATATATATATTTTTTGGCTAGGCATGGTGGCTCATGTCTGTAATCCCAACATTTTGGGAGGCTAAATTGTATGGATCACTGGAGCCCAGGAATTTGAGACCAGCCTGGACAACCTAGCAAGACCTACAAATAATAACAAGATTAGCCGAGTGTGGTGGCACACGCCTGTTGTCCCAGCTCTTTCAGAGGCTGAGGTGGGAGGATTGCTTAACCCTGGGAGGTTGAGGCTGCAGTGAGCTGTGATTGCATCACTGCACACCAGTCTGAGCAGCAGAGTGAGGCTGTCTCAAAAATCAAAACCAAAACCAAAGAAATATTTATTTTTATTTCTCAGTTTTTGGTGCCCCCCTCCTAAATTTTGCATCCAAGTGAGTACCCCACCTGTCCTACCCTGGGCCATCCTTGGCGAGTACCTGTCCCATCACCCAGTTTCTCAATCTCATCTCATTAACAAATGTTTGCTGAATAATTTAATGAATGAACAAATGAAGAGAAAGTTCAGGAAGTCAGACATCGCCTTTTAAAATTTTTTTTTATTTTTTTAGAGAGAGAGCGTCTTGCTCTGCAGCCCAGGCTGGATGGCAGTGGAGTGATCATAGCTCACTGCAGCCTCAACCTGAAGCTCAGTGTGCAGTCAGAGAAGCCAGAGGTCCGCACAACTTGGCTCCAGGGTCTTTGGTCCACTTTCCACCCACATGTTTCAGATAAAGAGACTGAGGCCCAGAGAGTCACTCACCTAGTCACTAACCTAGCCAGTCCAAAACTGAAAATCCCATGGGGATGTGCAGTTACTAAAGAGAAAGTGCTAGTGACCTAGAGTGGGCCAGCTGGGGACCAGCTGGCTCTGAGTAGACACATTCCTGAAATATCATCCCCAAATCCCCATATTGCCACATAGGATTTTGCCAGATCCATGCATCATCTTTTGTTTTCCTCCTCCTCCCCCCTCCTCCCCCTCCTCCCCCTCCTCCGCCTCCTCCCCCTCCTCCCCCCTCTTCCTCCTTCCTCCTCCTCCCTCTTCTTCCCTTTCTTCTTCTTCTTTCTTCTTCTTCTTCCTCCTCCTCCTCCTCCTCCTCCTCCTCCTCCTCCTCCTCCTTCTTCTTCTCCTCCTCCTTCTCCTCCTCCTCCTTCTTCCTCTTCCTCTCCTTCTCCTTCTTTTTCTTTTTCTTCTTCTTCTCCTCTTCCTTTCCTTCTCCTCCTCCTCCTCCTTGTTATTCTTCTTTCTTCTTCTTCCTCCTCTCCTCCTCCTCCTCCTCCTCCTCCTCCTCCTCCTCCTCCTCCTCCTCCTCCTCCTCCTCCTCCTCCTCCTCCTTTTTCTTCTTTCTAGAGAGGCAGGGTCTGGCTCTGTTACCCAGGCTGGGGTACAGTTAAGTGATCATAGCTCACTGCAGCCTGAACCTCCTGTGCTCCAGAGATCCATTCTATCTCAGCCTCCCAAGTAGCTGGGACCACAGGCATGCACCACTGAGTCTGGCTAATTTTTATATATTTTTTGTAGAGACTGAATTTCACTGTGTTGCCCAGGCTGGTCTTGAACTCAACTCCTGGGCTCAAAAGAACCTCTCGCTTCAGCCTCCCAAAGATTATAGGTGTGGGACATGACACGGTGTCTGGCCTCATGCATCATCTTCACTATTCCCTCATTCCTGCTTTTCTTGAAGTTTTCAATGCCATTAGAAAGAAAATGTTATCACCACTCTAAATGGAGAAACAGTATCACTTCCAGAATTACATACTACATGTGGAAATAGATACAATGAAAGAAAAAACAATATCATTACATAGTTACTAGCTTCTGCCCACCAAGTCTCCAAGCCTGAACCTATGGTTGCCTGGCAAGCAAGTGTGATAGACTGGACAGGGAAAATGTGGCACATATACACCATGGAATACTATGTGGCCATAAAAACAATGAGTTCGTGTCCTTTGTAGCGACATGGATGAACCTGGAAACCATCACTTTCAGCAAACTGACACAAGAACAGAAAATCAAACACCACATGTTCTCACTCATAGGTGGGTGTTGAGCAATGAGAACACAAGGACACAGGAAGGGGAGCATCACACACTGGGGTCTGTTGGGGGGAAATAGGGGAGGGACAGCGGGGGGTGAGGAGTTGGGGAGAGAGCATGGGGAGAAATGCCAGATACACGTGATGGGGAGGAAGGCAGGAAATCACACTGCCACATGTGTACCTATGCAACAATCTTGCATGTTCTTCACATGTGCCCCAAAACCTAAAATGCAATTAAAAAAAAAAAGACATGCTAACCCCCAACAGAGACTCTCTCCTCCATGCCGAAAGAGAGCTGGAAAGACAGTGACTTCTTCATGGAATGTTAGGCATCTCTGAAAATACCTGGCTTTCCAGGGGTACCCATCCCACATGCCAGGAAACCCTGCCTCAGTGGGAGCATCATATAACAAGGCTGATCTGCATTTCAGGGACCACCCTCCAAAAAAAAGGGTGCAAAGCCAAGTCTTTACTCAGCAATATCTGCAGTCAGAAGCTAAAGCCAGACAACCTGCAACTGGTGTTATAACGCAGACTCCCAGACACTTCGTCAGGCATGGGGTTTGGCGTTTAGCTGGGCTTCAGTCTTCCTTAAATCCCTGAGGATACCAAAACTGCATTTTGCAGTGATGAGATCTCGGCTGACTGCAACCTCCGCCTCCTGGGTTCAAGTGGTTTTTGAGCCTCAGTCTCCCTCGTAGCTGGGGTTACAGGTGTGCACCACCACCTTTGGCTAATTTTTGTATTTTTAGTAGAGACTGGGTTTCATCATGTTGGCCAGGCTGGTCTTGAACTCCCGACGTCAAATAATCTGCCTGCCTCAGCCTCAAAAAGTTCTGGGATTACAGGTGTGAGCCACTGGACCCAGCCCTTCTTCATATTTTTAAAAAAGTAAAAATATAACATAAAATTAACCGTTTTAAAATAAACAATCCAGAGGCATTTAGTGCATTCACAAGGCTGTGCAGCCACCTCTTCTGTCTAGTTCCAGAATATTTCATCACACGGAAAGGAAACTCTGTATCAATTTAGCAGCCACTCCCTATCCCCCTCCCCCTATCCCCTGGCAACCACCAATCCACTCTGTGCTTCTGTGGTTTTATCTATTCTGGATATTTCCTATAAATGGAATCCTATAATGTGTAATTTTCTTGTGACTGACTTCTTTTAATTACCATAAAATTTTCAAAGTTCATTCATGTTGTATGTGTATGGATTTCCTTCCTTTTTATGGCTGGATCATATTCCATTGTATGACTAGACCACATGTTGTTTGTCTTTAATTAATTAATTATTATTATTACTGAGACAGAGTTTCGCTCCATTGCCCAGGCTGGAGGGCAGTGATGCGATCGTGGCTCACTGCAGCCTCGACCTCCCAGGCTCAAACTATCCTTCTACCTCAGGCTTCTGAGTGGCTGGGACCACAGGCATGAGCCACTACACCCAGCGAAGTGTGTGTGTGTGTGTGTGTGTGTGTGTGTGTACGTTTCTTTTTAAATGAAGATGGGTTTTTGCCATGTTGCCCACGCTAGTCTCGACCTCGTGGACTCAAGCAATCCTCCCACATGAGCATCTCAAAGTGCTGGGATTATGGACATCATGCCCAGCCCACATTTTGTTTATCTACTCATTTGTTGATGATGCATTTATTTTTATTAATTTTTTTAAGACAGAGTCTCACTCTGTCATGCAGCCTGGAGTGCCTTGGTACAGACACAGCTCACTGCAACCTCAGCCTCCTGGGCTCCCGTGATCCTCCCACCTCAGCATCCTGAGTAGTTGGGGCTACCACCATACTTGGCTCATTTTTAAGTTTTAATTTTTTAAATTTTTTTGTAGAGATGGGGTCTTGCTGTATTGCCCAGGCTAGTCTCAACTCCTGGGCTCAAGCAATCCTCCCACCCAAGCCTCCCAAAATGCTGGGATTACAGGCATGAGCCACTGCACCTGGCCTCATTTCTTTTTTTAAAAGATATCAGCCTGGCACGGTGGTTCACACCTGTAATTCCAGCACTTTGGGAGGCCAATGTGGGCAGATCATGAGGTCAAGAGATGGAGACCATCCTGGCCAAACTCCATCTCTACTAAAAATACAAAAATTAGCTGGGCATGGTGGCCTATAGTCCCAGCTACTAAGGAGGCTGAGGCAGGAAAATCACTTGAACCTGGGAGGTGGAGGTTGCAGAGAGCTGAGATTGTGCCACGGCACGCCAGCTTCTGGCAACAGAGCGAGACTCTGTTTCAAAAAAAAAAAAGTCAAATTATTTACCACTAGGCCTTGACCTCTTACTATGTGTCAGACCCAATCTTTTTTTTTTGAGACGAAGTCTTGCTCTGTCACCCAGGTTGGAGTACAGTGGTGCAATCTTAGTTCACTGCAACCTCCACCTCCTGGGTTCAAGCGATCCTACCACCTCAGCCCCCTGAGTAGCTAGGATTACAGGTGCACACCACCACACTTGGCTAATTTTGTTGTATTTTTAATAGAGATGGGGTTTCACCACGTTGACCAGGCTGGTGTTGAACTTCTGACTTCAAGTGATCCATCTGCCTCGGGCTCACAAAGTGCTGGGATTGGCGGCATGAGCCACCGCACCCAGTCTTATCTTTACAGGTCCTGTAATTTTCCATTAGGCAGCATCGATGAGCTTGAAATATATTCTGAAAAGTAATAAACAGCCTAACTTCAATAGGCTGTGAAGTTAGTCTTTGTTTTAAAAAATGTTTTAAGCACCTCCTCAAAGAAGAAAATAGAATAGATAGTAATGCCAGCATCCAATGAATGGCCATTGTTATGATTACTATATTATTATCGTCGTTTCATTTTTGTGTTTGTTACTCAAAGGCCGGTTCTCTAACAAGCACCGTGTTTAGACTATGACATGTATGGCCTTATTTAACCCTTACAGTGAAACTTGAAGTTAGGTGTTTTTGTGCCTTTTTGTTTTTTTTTGAGATGGAATGTCGTTCTGTCACCAGGCTCAAGTGCAATGGCACGATCTCCACTCACTGCAACTTCCGCCTCCCGGGTTCAAGTGATTCTCTTGCCTCAGCCTCCCAAGTAGCTGAGACTATAGGTGCACACCATCACGCCCAGCTAACTTTTGTATTTTCAGTAGAGACCGGGTTTTACCATGCTGGCCAGGATGGTCTTGATCTCTTGAACTCGTGATCCACGTGCTGCCTCGGCCTCCCAAAGTGCTGTGATTACAGGCATGAGCCACTGTGCCCAGACTTTGTGCCCTTTTTATAGGGCCTTGCAAAGCTGAGGCTCAGAGATGTTGTGTACCTAATGTGAGGTCACACAGTCCTGGTCTCTAGTTGCTCAGAGCTGTGGGATGGAGACACAAACAATGTGGGTTGAGGTGTTACAATGGAGGAAGACATGGATAGAGATGTTGCGGGTGCCCAGGAGGGCGTCACTAGGTCAGCCAGCTACTTCCTCTACACTCACTCAGCTAGCTCATAGAGTTGGGGATCTCAGCTGTTTCAACAAAGAAAATTTATACCATAAGGTTTTCCTGCAATGAAAAAGGGATCATGGAGAATCTGGGTGTGATTTCCAAGCCAGTCCTCCAAAAATGGAACGTGCACACAGGTCCCCTAAGGATTGTGCAGCCTGTGATGTGCAGTTCTGGGGTGGGGCCTGAAATGCTGGGATTCTAACCAGCTCCCAGGTGATGCCACTGCCAGTCCTCAGACCATGGTTTGAAGAGCAAGAGGCTAGTAGATATGAATTCTGATCCCAATTCCTCTGTAAACTCTTTGTGGGACTTTAGGCTACTCTATGCCCTCCTTGAGCGTCAGTTTCATTCCCTGGTCAATTCTCTGAAGAATAAATGAACACCAGCAGTAGTGTCACTTCCTGTGTGCTTGCCAGAAAGCCAAGAGCACCTGCTCATGAGACGTTTCCTCCCCAACCCCCTTGGAACCCATCAGCAGGTGCTGGGGGCAGGGGCAGGTGAGGATGGTTCTGAGCTCTGGCACAAAATTCAGAAAGGGGAGGCCAGAGGTGGTGCTGCCCTGGAGAAGCGGCTGGAGAGGTTTCCGTTCATCACAGAAATGGCCCATTTGCAATGATCGGTTACCCAGGTGTTAATAACGCTAATGGCATAGGAAGGGTAAACTTGGTCACTTGGCTGAACAGAAGAAATATGCAGAGAGGTGCTCGAGTTTCCATAAATCAGCCGTGTGCAGCGCGACGAGGGAGGCAGGACTTAAAATTCCGGTCAGGAGATGGGTATTCTCATAATCCAAGCTGGAGAGGTAATTTATTCTGTTTATATCTTTTTACTGCACGAAAAGGCTTGGGAGCAGGCGCCCTCCACAGCCATTCTGCATGTTAAATATTAGTCCTAAGCACAGTGGGTCTGCCCTCATGCTCTTCAGGGTGTATATTTTGGGACAGGAGGACAGGGACAGGCACAGGAGGAGAGCATGCATGATGGGACCTGGAGTACGTGTGGCTTAACTGGCCAGTGTTGGCCAGAATTATAGCTGAGGGGCAGCAAGGGGACAGGCGAGGTCCCCCTTTTTTCCAGTGCTGGAGGGCACTGGCAGGAGAGCCGGGCTTGCCTCTTTACCTGTCTGCCCTGGGATGTTTTTTTTCCTCTCAGAAATCTTTTATTTTTAAGAGATAATAAATACAGGCAATGAAGATAGAAGGAGATGAGCAGATACATTAATGGAGGAGGAAAGGGAGGAGGGCGAACATGGAGAAACCAGACGTCCTGTGTCTGCTGACCTTGGCAATGTTCACGATGCCCTCTGCTCTTCTGGCTAGCTTTGTTTAGCCTGGGAGAGGGTTTTAACAAAAGCCAGCGAGGTTGATATCGGTAAGAATTAGTATTCAGTAAGCCCTTTTTTAAAGAATCCCTTTTTATAGCAGATGAATTTCATTCATTCATTCATTCATTCATTCATTCATTCATTCATGTAGTTACACTGGTCTGTGTCCTGGGCCCAGGGACAATGTGGGCTCTTATGGCAAAAGTACTTGATTCAAAACCTGACCAGGCTGTGTGACCTTGGTCAGCTCACTTCACCTCTCGGGCCTCAGTCTCCTCATCTCCAAAGTGGGAAGAAAATGCTAATCTTGAAGGGATGTTGGGAGGATTAGATGAGACACTGGTCGGTGGGTTTGGAGACAGGCAGCATCATGTTAAGTGTGGTCTGGTAAGGGAGGTGCCAGAATCTTTTGTGGAGCTAAATGTGAAGCCCCTTGGCCTCCATTCCAGAGGGCAATTCCACCATAAGTGGTGGGAACTGGGGCTGCGATTTGTAGCAAGCACTCACCTGTGATCACACTTTGAGAAAATGGTTGTGGATGCTGAAGGAAAATCACCCTTTCCCAGCTGCTCCCCTTCCCCACCCAGCCTTTCTCAGGAACTGCCTCCCTGACGCCGGGCACCCAGCATCAACGCTGTCCACCTGCAGGGCGCATGCGGGGGTGGGGTGGGGTGGAATGTCTCCTTCCAGAGCCCTGGGCCCAGAAAGCACTTGGAGAGTTAAAATGAGCTCACAGGAGTGGCGGTGAACTTGGTGTGAGTCAGACCCTCTCTCTCCTCTTGTCACCCTCCGTGGAAGCTGTGGTGCGCGCGCGTACGCCTGTGTGTGTGTGTGTGTGTGTGTGTGTGAGAGAGAGAGAGAGAGAGAGAGAGAGAGAGAGAGAAAATGGGAATGGAACCCAGGCCCTAGACTTCCTAACACAGGCTGAGTCACTTCTCCTCCATCCTCACCACACCCTGTAGAGGAAATGATGTTGTGAGTCCATTTCATGGTGAGCAAACTGAGGCCCAGAAAGGGGGCATAGTGACCAACGTCCAGTTCCTCAGCCAGGTGGTGTCCTGAATCCCAGAGCCCTGGCTCCATCCTGCCTCTGTCCCATTCCTGGGTGACCTAGGCTCCCAACCCTCTTCACTTTGTGAACACTCAGAGGAACGTGTCCCCAGTACTGATCATGCAGAAATGACGGCACCTCTCCTGGAACCTGGCTTCTGGAGCCACCTTCAGAGATCTTGATGGGCCACTCCAGGGTTATTTAAGTCTCATGACATAAAGCGGGGGTTTTTCCTCTCCTGGTTCTTCCAGACTGAAGCTGTGAGCATTCGAGGAGCAGGTACATATTTTGTATACATGTGTGTTAGCACGTGTGCAAGGACGTGTGGGTTTGTGTGTCTACATGGCTTGACATATTGTAGGTGTGTGCATTTGCATCCACAAGCCCATGGGTGTCTATTTGTTAATGTGCATGTGGCTGCACATGTATGTAGATGTCTGCACCTACCACTGTGCCCTTGTCTGTATTTGTATGTGTCTCTGTGTGCATGCACAGCTGTATATCCATGTGGCTGGTGGTGTGTGTGTGTGTATCCATGTGGCTGTGAGCATGGATCCATATATGTTTGTGTACACATATTTGCACGTGTAAGTGCACACTGTGTGGGCCCATACATGTCTGTCTGGTTCGCGCACGCGCGTGTGTGTGTGTGTGTGTGTGTGTGCGCGGGAAGGTGGTGTGTGACTGTAGCTGGAGGAAGGGGCAGAGGGCTTGGTTGTATTGTGACTTCTCATCCTGTTGCCTCACTCTGCTGCCTTCACTGATGGATACCTCTGGGTCTAAGTGTCCTATCTGGTAGGGGCTGGGGGTCCCCAGACACTGTGGAGCATGAGCAGGAGGTGACTTGTCACAGCTATGGGGGCTCTTTCTTCTATAGCTTTCATCTCCCACTCCCTCTTCCTAACTTTTCTCCCTTATCCTCCTCTTCCTCTCTTATTCCTTCCTTTTCTCCTGCCTCCCTCCCCTCCTCTTTCTCTCTTTCACCCCTTTTCACCTGCCTTCTCTCCGTGACCTCTATTTCCCTGTCACAACCCTGTTTGAGGTGGGGATGAGTCCTCTCCTCCCCCAGCTTCACTTCTCCCATCTCACTCTGGTGCAAGTTCTAAGTGAGCCCTTCTGCAAAGTTCATACATGCCCAGAAAGCATTCAGGGACCTGCCAGAGATGAGGTCCACCTTGCAGATTCTCTTTTGGCCTCTAAAATCTATCACAATTAGGGCACCATAGGGAAGTAGAAACACAACCCAATACATGGATTTGAATCCCAGCTTTTCCATTTCCCAGCTATGTGACCTTGGGCCGGTCCCTCAACCTCTCTGAGTACCCTGAGGGGGCTAATCATACCTACCCTGATAAACTTCCAAGGATTCAACTGCAAGGATATTCCAATGTGGTTTACAGTGGTGAAACCTTGGAAATGAACCCAAACATCCAACAAATAGAATTGGTTTAAAATAAAACAAAAACCAAAAAAGCATGGCTCAGCCATTCAAGGGAACTTTTAAGCAGTGATTACATGGAATGACAGAGCTCTGTCTACGAAGATCAGTTTATACATCTGGAAGCTATTGCTGAGTGAACCAGAGCAGATGACCACATGTTGAGTACAGGGTACGATCTCTAGTTTCAAAATGAAAAAAGAAAGAAAGAAAGAAAAAAGAAGTCTGAAAGAAAATGCATCAACTACCTTTCCACAGTGCTCGAGATTCTCGGTAATGACATTTTCTTCCTTTTGTTTACCTGAGATTTCTAAATTTTCCTCGAGCAAGTAGCATTGGTCTGATAAAGACAAATGTGTGATAAAGAGAGAAAAGAAAAAGGCAAGTCACCTTGCATGGTTCTTGTGAGGAGCACATGAAGAAGAAGGACGGAAGTGTGGGGCTCTGAGCACGTGCCTGTCCCATGGTAGTTCATTCCCCCATCTTCCCCTGCTGCAGCTACAATGGGCCAGCTTCCCCCTGGCCCAAGCTTGGGTGAAGAGTCATCCCAATGCAGGACACTCTTCCATTTATTTTTACCTCCCTCTCCTCTCCTGCTTTTCTTTTCTTCTTTTTCTTTTGAGACTGAGTCTTGCTCTGTCACTCAAGCTAGAGTGCAGTGATGCAATACTGGCTTACTGCAACCTCTGTCTACCAGGTTCAGGTGATTCTCCTGTCTCAGCCTCCCAAGTAGCTGGGATTACAGGCGCCTGTCATCACATCTGGCTAATTTTTGTATTTTTAGGAGAGACAGGGTTTCACCATGTTGGCCAGGCTGGTCTCAAACTCCTGGCCTCAGGTGACCCACCTGCCTTGGCTTCCCAAAGTGCTGGGATTACAGATGATTGAGTTAGAAGGAGATGTAGGAAGCACCCTCTCCAACCCCTGCTTTTGCAAGTAGGGAAACTGAGGCAAAAAAAGAGAGTGTTGTTTTAGGTGGTGGCCTCAGGCCTCCTAAATCTGACTTGGCTCTCTTTCCTTCATGCCTTTACCCAAAGATAAGCATGTACTGCATAAGACTTGCAGAGCACAACAGCCCCACTTTGGGGAGGGGCTCTTCAATCCTAACATAGCCTTGCAGATAACCAGCATCAGCTTACCAGCCTGCTCTTTTTGTTTTTGGCCACCAGGAATTACATGGGGCGGGGAAGCGGGGGGGGGGGGGATAGTTAGGAGTGAAGCTGTAATTCTTTTGATGTGCTGGCAACAAACAAATCACACATTCATTCATTTGTCAGACATTCTGAAGATCTTCTATGTGCTGGGCAGGCCTGTATTAGAGCAGGGTATTACGTAAAGCATGGAGAGATACAGGGCCTGGCCCATAGTAGCTTTCAACGGAGGACAGCCACTTTCATGAACTTGGGAGTCACTAGAAGAGCTCCCCCTTTGGGTGAGCAGAGGTTTTTGCATCCATCAGAAGCTTAACGTCAGAGACAAGAACCAGGGAAAGAAAAGGTTTCATTCACTCTGAGTCATTATCAAACTAGGGACAATAAAAAGAAAGCCACACAGCACTGAGGGAAAAAAAAGAATTTTTTTATTAATCTTTCTTTTTTAAAAAAGTTTTTTTTTGTTTTTGTTTTTTTGTTTTTTTTTTTAGGTAAACCTCTCTGCCTCCCCTCCCTCACTCTGTCCTACCTCCTCTTAAAAATATAAAAATGTCCAGCCCCGGATAATTAGAGTACAATAAATAAACAGTAAACACAAAAACATACTTTATTTGTTTCTTCTTTATACAAAATAAGGAAACTAGAAGCGTTCAACTTCCAAAAAAGTATAATATTGTACATCCTGACGGCCCAGCCTCCAGGCCCCGGGCAGGGAGGGTGATCTGTGGGTCTGAGCCCAGCAACCTTGGCGCCTCACCCAGGGGGAGAGCAGGATGTGCGCGTGTTCGAGTCCGGCCTGCACCCTCGGGCTCAGCATAAACGGCAAAGTAAGGAAGAGCAGGAGCTGGCCCCAGCTGGCCACGTCCGGACCCACAGCCCCCTTCCTAGAGAAGCTGACCTTGAACCTCAAGATTGGCCACCAGGGAGCGCCAGCGTGCAGGTGGCTCGGTCTCCCTCCAGGTGGCTCCCGGTTCACGAGAGTTCCTCGCTCGCTCTCCGTCTTCTCCCTCTGGCTGACGCTCTCTCCATCTCTCTCTTCCTCATCCTGCCCCCGCTTCCTTTCTCTCTTTCAATCTCTCCTCCTTTTATATTTTTATTTTTTTTAAAGACGGGGAAAGCACAGCGAGAAATAAGATTACAAAATGCCACTCGGATTGCAGAGAGGGGAAAACACGGCCTCCGCCCCTTGGCCTCACCCTCTCTCAGTTCGAAGAGGTGGCGGTGGGTGGGTGCGTGGGTGGGGGCCCGGGGAAAGTCTAGAGCGTGCTTGAAATCTCTTGACCCTCTGGAGTATTGACTTTGGTCCCAAGAAATTGCTCGCGTGGCCAGGAGAGCGCTGGCGGTGGGCTGGGGCTCCTGGAGAGCCCGCAGGGTGGAGATGAGAGTCGGCTCCGCCCTCGGCGCCCAGCCGAGGAGCAGCTGCCGGTGGAGTGCGGACCCGAGAGAGAACCCCCAGGGACACCACGTCTCCCACTGCGTCCGCTTCGGGCCTTTTGGTTTCAGGAGGCTGTGTCGGGGCGGGAGCCCCCGGGGGCCGAGCGCCGGGGGTGGCCCGGCGGCCTTACCACACGGCGGCCTCGTTGAGCTCGGGGTTGGGATGCGACAGGGGTCCGCTGTAGCCACTGGTGCCGCTCATGGGGAAGGGCGGGCTGGGCCCGCCGCTGAACACCTCGCCTGGCATGGGGTGCAACGCGCCCGGCAGGCCCGGCTCGGGGCTCGGCGTGTCCGGGTGTGAGATCATGTCGGTGAACCTGGGGTTGTCCGCGGCGTGCGGGCCAGCGAGCGGCGGCTCCAGCGCGCCCAGTGGCGTCGAACCGGGCCCCGAGGCCGCCAGAAAGCTGGAGTCGGCCGGGGACTGCGCCTGCGACGGCGGGCCGTGCGCGAAGAAGTCGTAGTTGCTTCCCGGGGCGTAGTAGTCGCCTTGGTAGTCTGCGGCGGGGAGAGGGAAGGAGAGAGGGGGCAGTGAGAGAAGGCGAAGGAGGCGGGGGACCTGGGATCCGGGGAGGGAACGGGGAGACCAAGTCCAGAGGCCCGGGCAGGCGAGAGAGGGGAGCGCGCGACACCAACCCGAGGTTAGAGAGACCCGCGGAGGCCAGAGTCCCTCGAGATGGTGGACGTTGCAGACCCACGGGTAAGGTTGGGGAGAGAGACAATGAGAGCTCTCGAAAGGGCAGAGACGGGAGAGACTCCGAGACCGTGGGGGACACAAGCGGCTAATACTCGGAGATTTCAAAGTCACAGGTTCCCTGACACCTAGAGGTGGAGAGAGACAGCGGCGGCCAGAGACGCAGAGACAGAGAACGATTCCTGAGAGTCTTAGAGTCGGTGAGAGACACAGAGACGCGGGACAGCGAGAGACAGACGGAGAGATCGGCACAGGGGCAGAGGGAAAGGCGGAAAAGAGACCCAGAGACGCAGTCCGCGGCTGAGACCTGAGAGCCCGAGAGATCGGAGGTCGCGGAGGAGTCGAGGAGATGCCGGGAGCGGTGAGACGACCGTGGTTAGAGACACGCGTGGAAACCCCGGGGGGCGGACGGCGAGGGAGTGAGGAGTGAGCCTGAAGATGGAGAGAGGTCAATGAGCCCTGATAACGCAAGACGGTGGATCAAGGATGAGTCCCAGAAACCTCCAGAGAAGCTGAGGCTGAGAGGCCCGGGAGAGGAACCGGGCAGGGACCGAACATCGGACAGAGCAGAGCGTGAAATGGTCGAGACCGGGAAGAGACTGGGCCAGGGGAAGCTCGATTCGGGCCGCGGCCGGAGCGTAGAGGGGCTGGTGGAGTGGACCTCGGCGCCAGGAACTCGGCCCTTGAGCCCCGCCAACCCGGTGCAAGTACTTCGCCTCGCCAAGGAAGGCCCCCGTGTTGATCCGGGTGAGACCGTTTGTGCCGGCCTCGCCTGGCCTGGGACAGAGAAAGCTGAGCTCCAGCGACTTGAGAGAGGGGGAGGACAAGAAAATGCTCTGGGTCATGCCCAGAGCTCCGCGGGCGCCTTGGGGTAGAAGTTCGGTCCTCCAGCATCGCCCCGGGCTGGTTTTGCCAGGACCCCCAGGTTCTGAAGCATCTGAGGACATTGAGACCTTTTGGGAAGCTGGTGATAGCTATGGGCTCTCTCGAGGAAAATGCAAGGATGTGAATTTTGCCCACAAATTCAGGAGGTGCAGGGACTCGGGATTACAAACCCATTATGCCTCAACAAATCTGCATCAACCCGCTGACCTCCTCACATAGCTCCTCTTCCAGAACCTTCGGGATATCCTGTCTCCCCCCACCAGGTGGGGCCCTGAAAGGACTAGGGTGGGGGACCTCACGAAAGGACCATCTTGTACCTGGCACCCGCTTTGTACAGCGGGAAAACCAGCGTGTCCAGAAGCCAGAGTCTCCTCGGCAAATCCACTCTCCCTGCTGAGTCCTGGGAGCTCAGTCAAGGGGCGAGTTCCTGGTGCCCCCGCCACCATCTTCCCTCTCCAAAACCTGAAATCTGTCCAAATTGGGGTGTGGGGGTTGTCTGGAGGCGTGGCTTGGAGGCAGTCTAGGCAATAGCTAAAACGGTTGCCAATTACTTTTTAAAACCATTAATTTAATTCTCCCCGAAAGTCTTTCCTTTCGGGGAAAGATGGGGAACTGAGAATCTGGAGCCCCAAAGGGACTGGGATGGGAGACCGCCGCGGCCCGCAGCGAGCCGGCAAACCAGCGGAGGCCGCGGCCCCGGCGCCGTGCGCGCCGCCTCCGCCCATATGGCTGCCGGGCCGGAGGTAATTGGAACAAACGCCGTCTGAAAAGGGCACAAAAGCCGCAGCTGGGGCTTTGTCCGCGCTCCCACGGGGAGCCGCCGGCCCCGCCGCCCGGCCCCTTTTCTCGCCCGCTGCCGGTCGCCAACGCCGGGATCTCCCAGCGCGGATTAGGCGGGGCTGCCTCGCTGGGGGCTGGGGAGGCCTTCCCACCATTCCGGGGAATGGGAGGCCCCCATGTCCGGCTCCCCACCCCATTTAGCGCGCAGGGAGAGGAGGCGGTGGGATAGGTCGGGGAGGGGGCGAACTCGTCCTCCGGGAAACCTTGGTTAATTACCCAGGCGGGGAAAAATTCCGGGCTGGTACTGCCCCCACCACCTCGCTGCTCCGAGCCCAGATTTCGTAGGGAAAGAGGCAAATTTAGGTGGAGAGAGTCGGTGACTGGAGACCCCGGAGGACACGCCCACCATCCAGACTGTCCAGGGTTGGGGGCTGTCCAGGGGTGGGGGTCTTTCCAGGGTTGGGGGCTGTCCAGGGTTGGGCGGCTGTAGTGCTCTGGTCTGAGCCCTGCCACTGCGTGGGGTCTCTGCCCCGAAAAAAAGCACAGCCTGGCATTTTGCCCACAATTCCTAGGGGCCGCGGTTGGGTCTCAAGGTCTAATCCCCTATCAGGCTTCCGGATGTGCTGAGGTCAGTGATGGGGTTATCTTCCTTTCCCTCTGGGTCTACCCTGGTGCCTAGCCCCTGCCTCCCCAACACTGCCACTGAACCCACTTTCTAAGAAAAATTGCCTCTCCCCAACCTGTGCTACTGGCCCTAAATAGGCCCATGGCAAGGGGTGACGCAGAAGTGCAGATGCCTCTCAGACACAGGCAGTCCTGGGGTCTCCCCAAATTCAGAAGCTTCAGAACAGAAGAGGGGAGGTGCTTTCCTGAGTCCTCAGCTCTGGGAAGAACAGGACGGTGAGCTCGGCGAGCTCAAGCAACGCGGCTCAAGGCAAGGAGCTCAAAAAACGGAGTGGAGGAGTTGATGGTTCACCAATCCAGTGTGAGGGAAGCGATAGAAGGAAAATCTCGGTGACAAGGGGGCGGCTCACCCCAGGCCCAAGCTTTGTACCACCATCCAAACCCCTTTGTGAACTGGGGCACCTAGATCTATGCAGCCCCAAAGACGGCGGACATCTGGGGTTGGCCCAAACCTGGTGCCCCTAGTCTGGAGGAACCCCACGGGGTTTGGGGCTGGAGGGTGGGCTAGAGTCCTGCCCAGAGTAACTGCGGGCATTTGGGCTAACACTGGCAGATCCTGTAGGCACACACCCCGCCACAGGGAACAGGAATTGCTGCTTTCGAAGCTAGTGAGCAGGCGGCCTGGGATGAATCCAGACCCCCATCCCCTCCCTTCAAGCTACCCTCCGGCTCTCAGAATCCTCCTCATGCCAAGTACACTAGGTACAGGGGCCAGGGCTGCAGGAAGTTCGTGTGTCTGTCCGTGGGGGTGGCACGCATGTGGATTTGCCAGTGCTGGCCTCAGTGTGACTGCTAGAAGTGTGTGCGCCTGTGGATTTGTGTCTCTGTGAGTGTACCTGTGTGTGGAAGGGTGGAATGTACCTGTACGTGATCATGCGATCGTGTCTAGACGTGTGTCCCTGGAGTCTCTGAACGCAAGTGTGAGTGTGCCTTGTGCCCTGCGTGGATGAGGGTGTGTGTCACTATCTCGTGTGTGCTTCCGTGTCATCACTGAATGGGTGAGTGAGTCCATGTATCTGATTTTGTGTCCAGAACGTATGGGTGAGTGTACGTGTGTCTGTGATTGGGTCCAGCGAGTGGGCGATTTCCCGGAGCGGCGGAAAGCGCGTTGGCTGGGGCCCTGAGCCCTCAGCTCCCAGAACGGGGCAGGTGCAGAGCAGCGCATCCCGGAGCGCCCCTTACCTCCGTAGTAGGTGTACGGGGTGGACCCCAACATCTCAGACTCGTCCAAGCGGCCGCCCAGCGGACGCATGCGCCGCGGACTCCGGAAGAAGGCGTGTCTCCGGGCGCCCAGGGCGCTCAGCTGTTTCATCCGGCGTTCTTTGGACCGTCGATTCTGAAACCACACCTGGGACAGAGGAGGGGGCTGTGAGCTCCGGGTCCGGAGCGTCCTCCCCTCCCCTCTCCTCCATCCCTTGCCTGGGCTGCCCGCTTTGGGTCCTTGCGCCTCTTCCGCACCAAGACTCCCCCGAGGCGGGGCCGGGCTGGATTAGGCCGGGAGGGGTGGAGAGCCAGCCAAGGGTGAAGGATTTCGCGGACCCGTGGGGCGACTCATAAAGACTTGGGCTTCCTGGCCCTCGGCTCGCCCGCGGCCTGACGGCTCTATAAAGGTCTCCCTCCCTGCACGGCTCTTGCCTCGGCCGCTCGGCTCCGGAGCCGGCCTCGGGCGGTTTATCTGCCCGCGCTTCGGCGCAGGGAGGGAGGGGGCATCGCCTCTTTCTCTGCTCAAAAGTTGGGAGGTAAAGAGGCATCCTGGATCCCAGAGTGTCTTACAACCTTCCTTGAGCAAGGGGAAGGGGCGGGGGGTCAGGGCGGCCGTGAAATTCAGGGAGGTAAAGTGATCCGCTCTAAATCGCACAGCCAGGACAGCTGGGCTAGATGGAATCTTTTCCGCTCACAGTTCCCGACCTCTGGCGAGTGCCCGGAGCTCCCCGGCCTCCGGCGCAAGGTCTGCTCCCAGACAAGAACCCGGCGCCAAGGAAGCTTGGTGGGAGACTCCTCCGAGGCTCCCGGCTCCCGGGCCAGCGGGCCCCGGGCCGCACCTGGATGACGCGCATGTTGAGGCCGGTCTCCTGCGCCAGCTGCTCGCGGATGTGGCGCGTGGGCTTGGGCGTGGCGGCGAAGGCAGCCTTGAGCGTCTCCAGCTGCTTGGCCTTGATGGTGGTGCGGGGGCCGCGCCGCTTGGTGCCCGAGTTCTGCTCCTCGTTCTCGTTGTTGGCCGTTTCCTTGTCCGACGAGGTCGAGTTGTCCGTCTCCTTGGGGTCGTCCTGCAGTGCGTCCTGGAGGTCCGGGGACAAACTGCGGTCCGTACAGGATGACACTGCGGGCGGACGGATCGGGAAGGGTACAACGGCGTCAGCGACCGCCAGACGCCTCTTCAATCCAGTGGCGGGTTCCTGCCGGCCCAAGCTACGGCCGGCCCCGCGGGGTTTCCTCCCAAACCTGCGACAGCCCCTCCCCCAGGGACCCGGTGCCCGCCCACTCTCTCCAGGCGGGGCCCGGACTTTGAAACGGGCGCTTCGTTGGCCCTCTCAGCGCGTCTCAGCTAGTACCTGAGTAAGGGTGGGGGTAGGCATGCCCTCTGGAGAACTCCCGCCTTCAGGGAGAGGGGATGAGGAGGGCACAGATTCCCTGTGTTCGCAGCACTGAACACAGATTCCCTTGGGCAGATTCCCTTGGATCTTCCTCTCCCTTCCCTCCTTCCTCCAGACCTCAATTAATGTCCTCCCAGTGCCTCTAGAAATTACCTGGAGCTCAGATGACACATGAGGGTGAATTGTGTGGTGCTAAATTAGGGGAGGAGGGAAACTTGGAAAAGGCTCCTGAATTGGAGGAGTAGGGGGAAGAGCTGGTGGCCCTCAGCTCCCCTGTAAAACCCGCTCCAAAGCCTCTTCTCTAGCCTCTCACCCCCTGGCCTTGCCCTAGAGCTGCCTAGGGGTGATGAGCTCTAAGCCCAGCACAGACAGCACACAGGGGGCCAAGCAGGGAGTGCCAGGCTGGGCACGGAGGGAGGGTGTTAAGGCCTAAGGCTAGTGAGGGGCGGAGGCCTTCCTACCTGAGTTGAGGCTGCCCTCCTTGAGGCTGGATGAGCTCAGGTAGTCATCTTTGCACACGAACTTGTTCTCGTCGATGACGTACAGCTCCTCGCCAGTGGACAGCTGCTTGTTACACACCATGCAGGTGAAACAGTTGAGGTGAAAGACTTTGCTCCGGGCCTTGCGCACCAGGTCGCTGGGCGAGATGCCTTGTGCGCAGCCGGCGCATTTGGTGCCAAAGCGCCTGTGGACACAAGGTGCCCGTCACTGCGGGGTGGGACCCAATCCAACCGTCCCCAGCCCCCGACCTCTTCCCCCTCCCCGCGACTTCTGTGAAGTCCCCATTTCCACATCTGTTAAACGGAACCCCAATCCTGAGCTCTCTGGCCAGAGCAGGAGAAGTGGGACAAATGTCCTGAGCTGTTTTTGGGGCCTGGGACTCCCATGCCTCCACTGGGGTTTTTTCAGATTCTCCTGGGCTGGGAAGTGGGGAGCAGCGGGTGTAGCCTTCAGCCAAGCAGAGGGCCCAGAGCATCTCAAGATATCCTTCCCCAAACCCAACCCCTGCCAGGCCTGCCTCGGTTGCTTCAGGCAAACTCTGAGCCCATGAATGATTTGAAACCAGGCGGGCAGGGTTTGGGTCACTTGGTGGTTTTGCCTCCTGCATCCTTTCTGGTTTGCTGGTGCCTAGGTAGGGCCAATCTGCCTGCCTGGCTCAGCCTAGCCATGGGGTGGGGTTCCCTTCTCCCAGGCTGGAAGGAGGAAGCAGAAAGGAGGGAATCTTCCACTGATTTCCAGTACCAGTGGAGAGGCTTTCCAGTTCACCACTCTGGGACCCGCTGGAGCTAATCAGGAGCTGTGGACAGCAGGGCCTCATAGTGGCAGATCCTAGAGAGCAGGGACTGAGTTTCAGCTCCACTAAACCTCTGGCCTGGCAGGCACCAGGAGAATGTGAATAGAAGACAATTGTAGACCCTGCTCGGCCAGGACGGGAATCTCTCAAATCCCTCCTTCCCACGTTCTTGATCTCATTCCTTTTCTTTCTTCTTTGAGCTCAGGGAGAAAGCTAGCCTCCCCCGAAATGGGAGATGGGTGAGGCTCAGGTTGAGGGTGGCGTGGGGGAGGACTAAGGACTCTGGGGACCCCACATCTACTCACACCCATACCTCTAAACAGGGCGAATTTGGGTGACATTGATGTAGTGAGGGCATTAGAAGCCATAAGTCACTTTTGGCCTTATCCGGCAGCGTAATTGGCCATATGCACCTTATCAAAAATCATTAGGCGCTTTGCAAGAACTGCTACATTAGGGGCACCGGGCCTCCGGGGCCAGGGAGTTTACACGTGTAAAGGAGCGGCTGACATTTTCTCCTATTCAAATTCCCAGTGCAGAGTCGCCAGGGCCGGCAGGCTGCCTTTCTCTACGGCGTGATTCACGCCCCCCTTCCTCAGCGCGGGGAAGTCCTGTTCACAAAGCTGGCTCTGGGTGCCCAGGGGAAACAGGCAGGACTCAGCTGCCCTAAATCCCACTGGCTTCCAGACTGGGGAAACTGAGGCCCAGAGAGTTGATCTGCCCTGGCTAGCCAGTGGGCTCACACGGGTGGGGTGGAGGAGGCGCCACAGCCCAGTCTAGACCCCAGAGGTCCTGATTGTCAGCCTCGATTTCGTTTCTGCTTTTCAACACGGGAGGAAATGTTTAAGGGGTTGGGAGGTGAGTAGGGGGAGGTACTCTCCTCCCATCACCAGGGAGACCTTCCTCACTGGGCCCCCTCTGGAGCTGAGAAGTTTCCGTTTGGGATTGCGACTGGCCGCTGGGCTCACACCTTCTGCCTGGAGCGAAAAGCTTCCAGGCGTCTCTAACTCAGGCAAAAATCCTTCCCCTCAGTCGGGACCTGGCTTGAAGCATCTGCCTTGGGGTTGCAGTCTCTGGGAAGGGGCAGAGAGGGGTGGAGAGCAAGTTTGTCAGGGCTTCCTCCCTCTGCCCCGCCAGCGCTCTGAGCCGGCCTCCAGAGAACGTGAAGCAGCAAAGCAGCGCGTCCTTCTTCCTCCACCTGGGCTCGGGACCTTTCCTGGACTGAGGACAGGAGGAGAGCAAAGTGCTGCCCGCTCCCCATCTAAGCTTGTTATGAAGGGAGGCTGGGATGGGTGTGGGGGTCTCCCCTTCCTCGGCGCCCCAGTGGAGTACGCCCAGAGTGGGCAGGCAGCAGCGGCGCGGCCTCTTACCTGAAGAAGTCATTTTTGCAGTAGAGCTTGCCCTCGCGCGAGAAGCACTTCTCCGAGAGGTTGGTTTTGCACTCGCAGCACTGAACACATTTAATATGCCACGCGCGGTCCAGCACGTTCAGCAGAAAGCGGTCGAGGATGGGCCGCTCGCAACCCGCACAGTGCACCATCATAGCCCCGCGTCCCGGCGGCTCTGGCCGCCTTGCCCTCCCTTTGGGCCCCTGGCCCTCAGGCCTGCCGGGCCCTCCGCTGCCCTCCGCCTCTTGTCTCAGCAGCTACAGGGCGAGTCTGGTCCGGACCAAGACTCAGCCGGTCAAGTCCTTGGGCAATCGCTGGCCTGGCACTGGGCGGCCCGGAGTGAGGTAGGGGGTGGTGGCGTTCACAACCTCATGCCACCGGCCGCACGCCCCGGCGCCTGTTCCGGGCTTCCCCAGCTATCTCGGGTGGCTGCTGGCCTCAGCGCTGCGGAGCGGCTTTCCCCGGTGGCGGAGGCGCCGGCACTTTCCCCCACTTTCAAGCGGTCCCGATCCTCATCTTTGTCTGGTCGCCGCGTAATTCGCGCATCCTTATTCAGATTTGGTGACGTGGCGCGGCACGTAGGGGGCACATCGGCCAATGGGCGCACCGTGGCCATGGCAACCTCTTAAATTTATAGCATATCTAAATTGGCTACAGCGTTGCGGTCCGGACAGAGCAAAAAAAACAAGGCATCAGTATTGTTGAGTATTAGCTTGTACCTGGTTCGGAGGCTAAGTAAGTATTTACCTTCCAGTTTGGGGCTGAGGGGGAGGGGGCCGCGCGATGCAAAAACTGCTTCTCTCTTCCTCTCTCCTCACAAAATATTTGGGGGTCAGGGGTTCCGAGGCCTAGTCCGGGAGGTACCCCTGCCCCCTTCGCCATACCCGGAACTTGCAGAAATTGCCCCACGCCCCACACCTGCCTCCCCTTCTCCAGTCCAGCCAGCCCAGATTGGATTCCTCCTCCCCGCGCCCGGTCCGCGCCCTGAAGCTGCGTCAGCTCGGTCCCCCGGGCTCGCGGAGCTGGCCCTGGCTTCTTTTTGTCATACACGGGGCTGGGGCCCAGCCGGACCTTTCTCATGGAGAGAGCTAGCTAGTGGAGGCTGCGCAGCTTGGGTAGTTTTTTCCGCCTGGCCGCCGAGCCCCGGCCCAGTCCAAGGCCCAGATTGGGGAGGTGGGGGAGGAGGAGGGGTGCCGTTTGGCCTGGTCTCGAACTCCAGAGTTTCAGGCCTGAGTGCGCTGCTCACCGGGCTCTGAGGGAGATGTGGACAGTGGGAGATTCAGGGTGGACGGGTGTTCCCGGAGACAGCTCGGAGGTGGCACTCACCAAGTCTCTCCTTTCCTCGCTGCGCCTTCCAGATTCCAGGTCAGCCTGTCTGGGCACTGTGATGAGTGGGTTGCACCGCTGAGGCGGGGACACCAGCGACTGTATGAACACTGTTTGCACTCACGCCGTGCGGGCTGGGTGTGCAAGTTCGTCCCCTCTTTGGGGGCTGGAGAAGCTTCGCACGTGTGTTCTGCGCTCGGCAGGGAGCCCAGTGTGAAAAGAGAGAGAGAGAGAGAGAGAGAGAGAGAGAGAGAGAGAGAGAGAGAGAGAGAGAAAGTGGGGGTGGGGTGGAGGGGCTGCTGGCAGGTGTGTGTGAGGCGGGGGTGTGTGGGTCTGAGGGGGCGAAGGGACCAGGCCTCCTTTCCCTCGGGGCCAGCGTGGCCAAGTTGGGGAGGCCGGGAATGCACAACCAGGATTTTCGTTTCGCTTCTGGAAAGGTGGCCGAGGGAGTAGGGCCTGGGCCCAAGGGCTGAAGCTAGAGGGTTTTGTGCTGACGCTTGGCTGTGAACGTTTGTTTGGGCGTATTTCCTGAGCTTGTTAGTGTATACTCGCTGTTTGAGAATTCCATTTTTTGCTTCTATTGTGTTAGTATCAGTCCTGTGAGTACATTTCTGCGTGTGCATTTGTGTGTGTGCAGATATGTGTTTATAATTGTGTATGGTTCAGCTAATGTTTGTGTTTATCACCTTTTATTTTCGTTGGTCTGTGCCTATGTCTGTATGCTTATTTGAGGACGCATGAATGTGAGGGTGTTTTCATGTGTATGCATGCATTCACATAAGAGTATTTGTGCCTATGGTTGCAAGCATTGATGTAAAAGTGTATTTTTAAAAATCTGAATGTGTGTGTTTGTGTGTAGGTGAGGGCGTGCATGCTTGAGACCCTGTGTGTATGAGACTGACCTGGGTTGGGTGTGTTTGTGAGTGCAGAATTTTGAAGATCAATGTTTGTGTGCCAGTCTGTGTGTGTGCCTGCATGCGTGTGTATTTTTGTAAACAGTAGTTTTTTTGTTTATGTGACTCCTGTAGGCTTTGTGTGTGTGTGTGTGTGTGGGGTTATGTTTGTATTTGTGTTTGTGTGTGTACTCCTAGCAGCACTTACCTTTGTCGATTCAGAGCTTGAGGGAACAGGATTTGTGGGTACCTGTGTTGGGGCTCAGGGATGCCCACTTGTTCCCATTCCTCTTCAGACCTGTCCCCCACACTGTTCCCCACAGTCTCTAAAGGAGGTGGTATCGCTTGGGACAGGGAATTGATGGGTGCTGGTGACAGTGAAGCATTGACTCACTAGCCAGTCCACTGGAAAAGGAATCCCTAACCCAGGCAACTTCTGCTTGTTGGTGCTGTTACCTGACCCACTAGCTTTTCAGGGGACAGGCGTCTACAGAGCATTGTAATAAGGCTGGTTAGACCCCAGCTCAACCAGGAACAGGCAGGATGAATCTCACTTGGCCTCCTAGGCTCAGCCATGAGAGACTCCAGATGAAACTGCAGTTTCTGGCAGCAGTTGGCCCTGCCCGCCTGGGGCATAAAGGATCCTTGAGCTCTGGCAGGGCAGAGATGGAAAGAAATAAGAACCTGGAGAGAAGAGAGGTGCTCAGGCTCCCGGCAGAGGCAAATCGCGCTGCCTTCTCTGTCTTTGTCTCACTGGCTTTTTCTGTCTCTCTTGAGTTCTTGCCACATCTCTGTTTTCCTTTCTGTCTCCGTTTTTCTGTTATGCTCAGAAACTGTTCTGTTTCATTTTCTCTTGGTTCTCCCTCACTTTCTTTCTCCATTTCTCTCTCTTTTTGTTCCCCTCTCCTGGCCTCTCTGCTGGAGCTTCCAAATCCAGCATCCGACTCAGTGTTGAGATGAATGCTCCTTATTGTCCATTGTGCAGATTTTGGGGTGTGGGGGGAAAGGCTTGCACCCCCGCCACGTGCTCCATGATCATTAAAAACCTCCATCTGATAGCTTTCTTCTCTGCTCCAGGCTAGGCACACTGAGCCCATTCTTTCCCAAACCGCACAAAATATCCAAAGTGCCCTGTCTGGTGTGTGTTCCCAGTCCTGGCTTTGCCCACCTGATGGTGGTGGCTGGGACCCTGCGTACCCAGCTGTATCAGACTCTTGGACAGATTCACTTGTCCGCCTCTCCAAGAGAGCTTCAGTGCACAGCCAGGCCCCAGCCACCATGTAGCTGGCCAGGGAGGTCGAAGGAAGAGGAAATAAGATGAGAGCAACCCTGAGTAGGGATGAGCGTGAGTTACCTGGGGCTGAATATTTGGTTGCAGGAGATGAGGACTCTGCTTCGAGAAGCCTTGGTCGGACCTTCCATTTCTTGTAGGGGAACTTACCTTCCCTTGCTGCAGGCCCCCAGAGTTGTCTTGGGGGCCTCACAGCTTGGCCTCAATTCTAGAGCTCCCTGGACCTGGGCCCAGCCAAGCTGCCCAGAACCCGCCCGGCCTTCTCTAGCCCACCTCCTTCCCGGTGCACAGCATCGGAAAATGCCAGCAGACCAGCTATTAGACGAATCCCGCCCTAAAAGCGCTAACAGATGGCGACCAGGCAGCGAAATCCCTTCCTATATGTAACTAATAAACCGCTTGTGTCTTAACAGGGTAATGCATGGAGACGCAATGTCACTTATACAAGATGTTGATGGAATTTACTATATAAAAAATTTCCTCCTAGAGTACAGAGTATCAACATTACAACTCGACAGACGGCGGCGGGATAAGTAAAACAGACAAAAGACAAACAAGATAATAATCTGTTTCCAATCACTTAAGCCCTGTAGAGTTAGTAATATGCGGTTTGCATATTCCCCCTTGAGTTCGGTAATTAATTACGGGCGAGGAGGCGCACACTAGCCGGTGGTGGAACTTTTGAGGATCGCTGAGCTGGGGCATGGGGGGTTACCTCTCTCGACTTCTTTAACCCGGGACACTGGGCAGCGGCCAGAATGAGGGCTCTTCCGGACGTTTGGAGCTGACCCTCCCGTGGGTTGAAGAGGTCGTTTCAGTAGCACCTCGCTATTCTTCACAAGAAGTCTCTGGCCAGGGGATTCTGCAGCCAAGCAGAAAAGGGGGGCTTCTCTGGAGGACAGTCTCGCTCCTGGCTCCCCTCTCTTCGAACGGCTTTTTTGGGAAGCGCTGGGGTCCCGAGTGGCTGGGGGGAAGGGAGAGGCGCGCCCTTTGCCCACTTCTCCTGGTGGCATCTTGAGCGACCCAGCCCGTCCTCTCCCGAGTTCGGTCATTACCGCTTCTATCCCCAACACGCATACTCCCCCCACCCCACCTCCAAGAGCCAGCGCGGCTTTAACATTAAACAAACGCAGCGAGCGCCTCCGAGCTGCGCTCTCGGCCGGGTCTGCGCGGCGGCGGCGGCGGCGTTACAAATTGTAAATTTAAATTGCTCGCCGGATTCATTACCTCCCCTCTTTGATTTCAGCCAGCCGTGAAAAATTATACTGGTGTACCACTGAGAAACTGTTTTGCCGCAAAGAGCCTACGCCTAATCACTGGCTTTCTCCCTCCGACAAAAGTGTAATTATTTTGTTTGGGGTGTAAATATAGGCCGCGCCTCGCACACACACTCAGCATCCCGCAGCGCCGCAGCGCACCGCCCGCCGCCGGAAGGAATCGGGCCCCCGAGTAGGAGCGGGCGTGAAGGCTGGGCCCCGCTGCCTAGAGGCCCTAGGAGAGCGACTGGTGTGGCGCTCCGGCGAGACCCAGCGAGGCCAGCCTCTGGGCTCCACAGTTCGGGTTTCCCAAGGACCTCGAGACCGCGTGCGCCCATGCTGCCCAAAGTGGACGCCGGCGGGCTGTGATGGGTGCTAAGGCCTAGACACTCGGGCAGGGATGCGAGAGGCATGGCGGGGGTAGGAGTGGGGTGGGTGGGGAGGGGGTGGGTGAATTTTCTGGGGAACCCTCAAAGTGGCCGGCTCAGAGGGTCCCAGAGCCTGGGCGGGGAGAGTGTCCTAGCCCGCGTGGAACCCTGAGAGTCGGGGGCGTCGCGGCTGGTGTGCCCCACTGGCGCTAGGCCTTGGACTGCTTGGTTTCCAGAACATCTCTGCGGGGCGCAGAGCCTTCCTGTCAGTTGAATCAAGCTCGGCTTAATTAACGGTCTCGTTAACTGGGCAGGCCCGACCCGGGACGTTTAATCAAAAAGGCAGGGAATTTCTCCTCTCCCTCCCTTCTCTCCTCCCTCTGTCATTCCCTCCCTCCTTCTCTATGTCCTCCCTCCTTCCTTTCCTCCCTCCCTCCCTCCCGTCCTTCCTTCCTTCCTTCCTTCCTTCCTTCCTTCCTTCCTTCCTTCTTCTTTCCTTGGTTCCTTTCTTCCTTGGTTCCTTCCTTCCTTGCCCGCCCGCCCTCCCTCCCTCCCTCCCTCCCTCCCTTCTTCCTTCCTTTGGACAGCTGCAGAAAATGGGAATTAAACAATGGCACCCCTTTCCAAGTTTATTCCCTGCCCAATCTTCCTCTGCATCCACCTCCCACCCTCCCAGCATAGGAAAGCAGGACTCTGAGTCCGAACTCAACCCCAGGCCAGTATTCAGGCTGGAACTTTAAGGGGGCTGCCTATGGGACCTGACAGGCGACTTCTGGAGCTGTAGCATCAGTGGCCCCAGCTAGTGGAAGTCCACTGGGCCTACTACCCCTGGGGGACTGGCCCTGGATCTTGGGGGTTGGACCAGGTGAAGAGGGCAGTGGCTGAGATCCAGGCTCCTAGTGAGTGTGTGCGCTGGTGAGTGCGGACCAGCTCAGAGGTCCCTCTGAACCTGTAGCGGCCAGGGTTTCTCTCCTTCCTTACTGCAAGCCCCTCACCTGGAATGCACCCCTCCCCCAGAGGTCCCACACCCAGTGCTATCTGGCAAGCAAAAGCAGGCTACCTTCTCCTGCTGGGTGCTCCTTTCCCAGGCAAAACACACTCAGTTCCCAGGAGGGTGAAACCTGGGACTGATCCCTGGGGACCAGAAGGGGGCCTGGGAGGGACAGAAGGAGAGGAGAGGGGAGGGGAGGGGAGGGGGCTGGGGTGGTGTGAGGAGGGGAGGGGAGGGAAACACTGTGAGGAAAACCTGTGAGGGAAACACTGATGTTTTTGTTCTGAGAGGGAAAGCCCCATACTCAACACAGAGCAGCCCACCTCCCCAAGGGTGAAGCTTGGATTCCAGGCTGCCAGTGGCCCTGGTTGAGCAGTGGGTCCCAGCTGGGCATTGAGCACTGTCTGGCTTCTCTTCATCTCGCATAGCTGGTTAGGGCTGGAGGCTGGTCCTGGCCCTTTGGGGTCTTATGGCAGGCAGTGCTGGGGTATAGGAGGCCATGGTCTTGGCCCCTCTGGCCCCACTGAGACTATCTGATGGTAGAGGCCATGCACCAGGCCCTGAGAGCTATTTCTAAGAAGACACCTGCAGCCCCACTCTAGCTCCTGTGCCCTTAGAGGAAGAGATTTGCAGGGACCCCATCCTTCAAAATAAGGGTCCCCAGACTTTTTAATGATCTGCCTCCAACCAGCACAGGCATGTTTCAGTCTGCATCTGCTTCCTCTTTCTTTTCTCTTGGCCTTTTTTTCAGTATCAAGAAAACACGCTCTTCCCCTTCTCTCTCTCCATTCTCTCCCAGCCCCTCTCCCGCCTCTCCATATCCCACCTCCTTTTTGTTAGCCTAATATGGGTTCCTTTAGAATTGGCCCGACTTTGGCAGCCCTAGCGCTGTGTGTGTGTGTGTGTGTGTGTGTGTGTGCGCGCGCGCCCGCGCGTGTATTTCTCGCTTGCTAATGATTGTGTGTTGATAGAGTGATGCAGTGGCCTCATTAGCCTTTGTTTAGAAGGTGTTAAAAGGGAAATCTGCATCGGGAAGCGGCGGTTTACGAAGCAGCCTGGCTGAACACCGACAGCCGAGGGGCTGGGGGGCGGGGACCCTGCCCACCCTGCCAGGCGCCCATCCTCCCCCTAGGCGCCCAACGCCGAAGATTCCGGGAGGGAGGAGGGGTCCGGGGAAAGCGACCCCAGCTCCTTACTTCCAAGGCGAGTATGTTTACCCTGCTGGGCACCCTTCTGCTCCATGGGGACCGCTGCGGGATCGTGCTAAAACTCCTCTGAGCTGCCCCACTGTGAGAGGGGTCCTTTCTCCCCCATGTTTCTTGGGGAGGGGTAGGGAAGGGCAGAGTGCCGTTTCAAAAAAAATTTCAGGGATGTTTTTGAAGGTGGTGGGATGAGGTATCTTATTTTAGAGGCAAATACAAATCGGCCTGCAGATGCTCTGGGTCTTCTGGGTAGTTGGTTAGGGGTGAGCTCCTTATACCTCGATGCCCAAGTGGGGCCCCAGGCTTTAGGGAGCCTGCGAAGAGGCGTCTTTCTTGCCTCCTAAGGCATTTGCAGACCGCAGGAAGAGCCTTCCTTGCGTAGGCGGGGTTTGGGAAGGGTTCATTCTTAAACTTTCTTTCCCAGGAATACCCCTACCCTAGAGCCCCACTTCGGGAATAAATTCAGTGAGAATAAAATCATAGCTAGGCTGGCCTACTTCCCTAAAGCTTGGAGGAAGCGAGTAACTATTGAATCTGGGCTAGAGGGTGAGTGTGTGCCTGTGATGTTTGTTTACGTATGTGTGTGAGATTTGGCGAGGGAGCTTCGTGCACAGCATTTTTCACCCTCTGGAAGAAGCGAGATTTCGGGCAGTGTAAAACGTGAGAAGAATCCCTTTTATCCTGGTTCCTGCAAACGGACCCAGAAAAAATAAACATTTTGAGCAGCCTCTGTGAATGAGGCTTGTTGAACTCGGAGCCAGACGCTTTTCCCGGCTAAAGGGAGAAAAAATGCGGTGGAAACGGTGCCCAGGGTTGGGGAATATACGTTCTGATTGTAACGTAATTCAGCAAGTTTTTTATTTTGTATTTTTCCCGGGACGCGGTTGCGACGGAAGAAACACTTTCTCATCTTTCTAGTTCCCTGGATTTTAGGTTACGGGTCTTGGAACGAGGCTCAGCTGATCTGGGGGGGGGGGGGTCCTTGCGTATTCACAGACCCGGACATGCACCCGTGAAATGTTTGACATCGCCGCTTTATGTTGTTGTTGTTTGTTTGTTTTGTTTTGTTTTGTTTGGTCGAAGGCAAGGCGTTGTCTCGGGACAGATCGCGGCCCACTGGGGCCTCGGGCAGTAACAGTGAAACGAATTCCAAACCCATTCTGGATTCACCAATGCGCTCGCCCGGCCCCCAACACCCACCCAAGCCCCGTTTGGGCAGAAGCCAGGTCCCCGTGAAACCGAGTTAAAATCGGCCTCTGAGAGGCGGTGGGATAGGATTAGGGCCGAGTTCGGAGGATGCGGGGAGAGAATAGAAAAATCTCCACCGCTCTGCTCTGCTCTGCTCTGCTCTCTCTTTCTTTATCCCCTAAGCAGGTTTGTCGGAGAAGGCGGGACTGAACCTTGGTCGCTGCCCGGCGGTGCTGCAGCGCCGGAGTTTGGACCAAGACAAAGACAGGAGCTGTCCGCGGTGCTGAATCGGCTGCGTCGCCGCTGGGGCAAAAGGGCTCCAGTAACCAGCCCTCCGCTCATTTACCCCCCATCCTTCTAGCTCCCTTCGCTCTGTGACTGTTGCCTTCCCCTGAATTTATTTCCCGTTTCTGGGGCTCACCTTAGAACCTGCGCCCTGTACACAGGTGTATATACGTATATCAAAGAACAAAATGATTGATTGAAAACGGTGTCTTCTTTCTTCCCAACTAAATGATGTTAGAAAGGTTTAACTGTACTCTAAAACAGAGAGAAATGGATATTTCCACTCCCAAATAAATGGAAATTCATATTTAAAACAATAGAACTAACCATATCAAATGCCACGAGTCTGCCCTTTGATTTATTCCAATAAAGAGGCAAAGGGTTTAGAAATTTTAGTTTCAGGAATATCATATCCTTAACATCTTAACTTCTTGGGTAGAAAATACAAGAGCTGGAGCGGGGGGTGGGAAGTTGGTGGTGAACAGACTAAGACACCTGCCTGTGTGATGAAAGATGGCTTGTGAGGGCCAAAGTGATGGAAATGAAGTTGACTTAACCCTTTGAGACAGAGATGAGATCCATAAGGACAGCAATCTTCAGGATCGGCAGTAAGAGGAAAATGATTCCTTTGGAAAGTTTGGGTAGAAAAGGGTTAATCTGGTGCTTAATTTTCTAAATGTTCATGGTGTTACCTAGACACCTGGCATGGTGCATCACCAAGAGTATTCCTTTGCTCAAATTATTATGCAGTACTTGCCTAAATAAGTTTGTACAGGGAAGGAAAAAAAATCACATATTTCCTCCTTCCTGGGGGTGGGCACCCATTTTAGTGCACAGAGAGCTGTGTATGTTTCCTCTGGCATCTCATAGATACGCTACCTCCCAGAGGGCCCAGGTGCCTTAGGGCCACATCTTCATTTGGTCTTCTCAGCATCCTTCAGGCCTCCCCACTGCAGGGGTGTCAGCTAAGCCCAGTTGTTAGTATTGCCAGTACATGTGAAGGGGGGTGGTTCTTGTGAGTTCAATGGAATACAATAACTCTGGCTCCCTACTTAAACAGTGTAGAGCTAATTTGCCCATAAAGGCAGATGAACCAGAATTCTCAAACCCAAAGAATTTGTGATAAAGGGTTGTATCTTTGGGTTGGGGGAGTGACACTCCAGTTCCTCCAGACCCTGACTGTTAAATTTTCACTCAAACACCCTTAGCTCTTTAATTAAGACCAATGTGGTCACTCCTTTGGACCATGAACCTCCATCCCCCTCAGAATGCAGAGCTACATGGTGCTAGGAGAGATGTACTGACCTTGGGTGGGTGAAGGATTCATTTGTTAAAAAGCCATTTATTTAGTGATCATTCTGTACATCTGGTTCCTTGATCTTTGCAAATCTAAAAAATGGTGGATACATATCATGGCCCCATTTTATGCATGGGGAAACTGAGGCCCAGAAATAGTTAAGTTGCTTATAGTTATGCTGTGAAGGCGTGTGATTCTAACCCAGATCTTATTGGCTTTGGAGACTGTACTTACTCTAATAACCCATGATATCGGAGCCACACTGATGGTTGCCTTGTGCTTACAATGTTTTTTTTTTTTGTTGTTGTTGTTGTTTTTTTTTTTTTTTAGCACAGTCCCATTGAATTCCCTGGCCATTATGGACTGTGGACTAGACTTGAATTTGGTTTAAGTCCTAAATTTGAGAGGAAGGAGTGAAAGTGGTGAGGTCAGAGGCTCTCATTCCATGTGGGTTGGGTGGGCATTTTGCAGAATGAGCCCAGCTTAATGTGAAAATCTCTTAGACCCACAGTTAGGAGTCATCCTTGATTTCCCCTTTCTCTCCTGCCTCACACACAATCCATCAGCAAGTTCAGTTAGCTCTGCCTTGGAAATATATTCCAACCCATCTACTTCTCATCTTCTCCTCCATTACCAGCCTGGTCCAAGCCACCACCATCTCATCTGTTTTATAGCAGCAGCCTCCTGACCGGGCTCCCTGATTCTTCTATCCTTGCCCTCGTCTGCAATCTAGTCTCCACACTATAACTAAAGTTATATTTTAAAATCATAAATCAGATCTTGTCATTCTGCTTTTAACCCTCCAACAACTCCCCATTGCACTTAGAATAAAATCCATACTCCTCACCCTGGTCTGCAGGGCTCTTTGTGATTGGTTTCTGCTCACCTCACGCCCGCCCCTGCTGTGGCTCACACAGACCTAGTTTTTCTCACCTCAAGACCTTTGCACTTGGCTTCTCCTCTGCCCTCAGATTCTTACACGGTTGGCTCCCTTTTGTCATTTAGGTCTCAGCTCAAATGTCAACTCTTCAAAGAAACCTCTTCTGACCACCTTGTCTAAAAGCACCTCAACCCCAGTCACTCTCTAGCCCTCCTCTCTGTCTACTTTCTTTGTAGCTTTTATCAATATCTAGAATTATTCTATTTATATATTTAGGTGCACATTGTCTGTCTTTCTTAATAAAATATCAGTTCCATGAGGGCAGAGAAACTGTGTTTGTCTTGCTGACTGTTGAATCCCCAATGCCTCGCTCAGTACCTGGAACATAGTTGTTCAATACATATTTGTTGACTGAATGAATAATGAATGAATACATAGAGAGAGCTACAGAAGTGAATGGAGATGGATGGGCAGAGCTGAGACAAGACTGAGCTTTATTTGCCCATCTTCTGAGGTCCGAAAATGGAGCAGCTGGCTGGGTGGGTTTCCAGTTTGGAAAGAGGATGAAAGAAAAGCTTGTCCAAGGACCCCAGGAGAGTGCAGTCATTGGGTGGATTCTGCAGACCAGATACAGAATCACATTGGGGTGGAGAAACAGGTCTATGGCTTCAGAGAGTGATTTTTATTGTTCTTGTTGGATCTGAAATCTTCACTTGATTACAAAAAAAAAAAAAAAAAAAGAGTGATAGTGGAAAATACAGGGAATCAACAAGACATCTAAATTATACAATTTTTGGAAAGGTTACCAGTCCCATCTGTGGGGGAGCTGATGAAGTATAGTGTTAACATCAAGACTCTGGGGCTCAGTGCTCCTAGGTTGGAATATGGCTCCATCACTCATCAGCTGTGCAATAGAGGGCAAATCACTTAGCCTCTTTGTGCCTCAGTTTCCACATCTAAGGAATGGGGATAAAAGCATATACTTGTTTCTATGGCAGCTGTCACATAAAAAAGGTGTATGTCTGTCTCACAGAATAGCCACGAGGGATTGTTTTGACCTGTTTTATCTGTGTTAGAGCAAACGGGAAAAGATGCGACTCACTGTTTAAGAGCTCATCTCCTTCAAGAGCTCTCTCTTACCTGAGGAGACACAAGGTGGCTCTGAAGTTAGAGGAGCTGTTAGAGTCCTGGTAGCTCCCATGCTAACCTACTCATGCATGGCAGGTGGGAATGCCCAGCCTCCCTGAATCTCAGTCTCCTAATCTGTTAAGTGGGGCAATAATGGTGCCTGCCTTAGAGACTTACTGGGATCATTTAGCTAGATGATGTTTGGGAAACTGGGGAGCACCCTGCACAGTAGGTGGTGTTACTGGGTCTTGTTTGGGGGTGACTTTATTTTTTGAAAAAACAGGTTTTTTTTGTTACTTTGTTTGCTTTTTTTTTTTTTTTTTTTTTTTTGCAGGTGAAAGTAAGTGAATTCATTTGGTTGGACTTTGAAATAGCTAGAGAAGGAAGGTGAGGGTTATCTTCTTGGAGAGAGGTGTAGAGAGCTGTGTGCTTGGAGTTGTGAAAGGGCCTTTCAATATCCAGTCCCAGGGCTGGGGTTGGCCTGCCTTCACACAAAAGCTCATTCCCACAGGTTTTATCTGAGCCACTGTGATCCTGCAGGGAAGCTTTCCTGTACATAACAGAAGCGTTCTACAAAGATGTGCGTCCATTCCATGTCTCCTACCCTTTACCCCTCGAACAAAACACAATCATACTGAGCGCTATCATGGGGACAGGGCTTGTGCTGGGTGTTTATAAAGTTAAATTAGAAGCGTGCAAAGCACTCTCCTTCATTTGCTCATTAGGAAAGCATGTATTTGGCACCTACTGTGTGTACTAGGGAATGTACCAGAGGCTGCAGAAACCACTGTGAATGAACACCTCCTACCCCCTACCCCCGCAAGCTGCTCGTAGCCTAGCAGAGGAGACCTACACATCAACACAAATTTCTGTACAACATCTACGCATTACTGTGGATATCGGAGGAAGAGGGGCTGTTAATTCATTCACTCATTCACCCAAAAGTGTATGGAGATGGGTGCCTTTGGTTCAGTTACTTACTCTCGGGCTCATTTCCTCATTTATTAGATAAAAGAAACTAATAACCTCATGAAGTTGTTGGGAGGATTAAAGGAGAAGACAAATGTCAGGTGCTTAGCACAGTGCATGGCACAAGACGAATGCCCAACTTATGATGGCTGCAATTAATTGTTAGTGATGAAATATTAAGTAATAACAATAACATTACAGACTTGTTGAATAGTTGTTTGGAATGGATGTATGAAAGTACCTTGTCTACAAAAAGCAATCAATAAATATTTACAGAGTGAAATTTTGCCCTTATTAAGAAAAATAGGAAGGGGTCTACCTCCGCGTGAAGGAGGAGGATAAGAGCTTCCTGGATCAAATCTCCAGGGATACAAATGTGATCTGTTCAGGGTTAAAAGAAGTCCTTTTCTACCCCTAAAGCACACAGGTACCTCTGCCTTCCCTCCCTCTTCTCTTTCACCTTCTACCTACCACTGTTAACTTGTGTGTCTCTTTCCTCCTTGTGTGCCCTCCTCCTCTGGGAAGCTGCCTTTACATCAGTGGTTTTCACTAGGAAATTTTTGTCTCCCAAGGGACATTTGGCAATGTCCAGAGACATGTTTGGTTGATCCAATTGAGTGGTGATGCTACTGGCATCTGTATTCAGAGGCCACGGATGCTGCTCAACGCCCTACAATATACAGAAGGATGCCCGCTCCTCCTGCAGTCCCAGAATCATTCAGCTCAAAATGTCAATAGCGCAGAGGTGAAGATACCCTGCCTCACATCCCATGGCTGGGAAGAAGCCCGGTTCTCCTGCCCAGCTCCACTGAATGTCCTCCTGGGAAGGGGCTGTGTCACTCCCAGCTAGGCTCTGCCCATTCCCCTTGGGCCAATGGGGTTCCCTGGCTGGTCAGAGTTCCAGGGCCCGCTGCTGCATGGGCTTTTCCAAGATGAATCTTTGCTGGTAGGGCAAATGTGAAAACCTCTCAGAACCTCTTTGCCTTTCTCCCTCATGCTTTGGCATTTTTGAGGTCCTGAGGAAACCAGACCTCAAAAGGTGCCAAAACCTCAAAAGGTACCATTGGGTCCTTCCCTGGAGAGAGCTGATCCTGCTATTTTGCACATAGCTCTCAGTCTGGCCAAGTTACCTGTGGAGTCTGCAGGCACAGGGTGCACAGAGGTGAGCAGGCAGTCTGGGACCAGATGCTTGTAAGATCTGAGAGGTATTCGAAGTCCTTCTGGTCTAAAACATGTCCTCTTCTGATCTGTGTCTGTGCAAGGCATCTCCACCATTAGCATCACTTCTCTGGGGCTCTTGGGAAGGTAAGCAGCTGTGACAACTTGTCTGGAGATTGCATGTGCTGGGCACAGTGCAAAGCACTTCCCATGTATCATCAGGGTAGGTGTTGTTATTCCACCCATTTCACAGATAAGGAAACTGAGGTGCAGAGAGGTTGAGCAACTCTTCCAGGATTTCACACCCAGTCATTAGCAAAGCCAAGACTGAATCCAGAGCTGAGGATGGTTAACTTGCCAGTACCATCTTCCAACAGGGATGTTTTTTATTAGATCAATATTATGTTGCCTAAATAGGTCACTTCTTTGCTGTGTGAACTTGGGAGAATCGCTCTACCTCTCTGGGCACGACTCTGTGAAGTGGAGCTCATGTATCAGCAACCCTGACCCTACAATGGTTTGATTGGGGTATTGATCAGTTTATTTAAACTGATCATCATTCTCCTTTTCCCTGTCTCCTTTACTGGAAGAGTGGAGTGATTCGTTTAAGGCAGATTTGGATAGCCTAAATCTCAAGCCCTTCTTTCTGTCATTACTCCTACCTTAGAGGCGTCTGAAGCCCAGAGTTTGGAATTTGGCTACCTTGGTGTTTTACACATGATGGCAAAAATGGAGGGGACAGAAACCCAGGTATGCAAAGAGCAAGCCAGGGCTGTGAACATTATTCAGTCAATGACTTGTTTCTCCCTTCTTTCCATGATTTCCCCTGTCCACCTCATCACCTGAGGTCAGGAGATCGAGATCAGCCTGGCCAACATGAAGAAACTCTGTCCCTACTAAAAATACAAAAATTAGCTGGGTGTGGTGGCACACACTTGTAGTCCCAGCTACTCAGGAGGCTGAGGCAGGAGAATCGCTTGAATCCAGGAAGTGAAGGTTACAGTGAGCGGAGATTGCACCACTGCACTCACAAGCAGCCTGGGCAACAGAGCCATACTCCATCTCAAAAAAAAAAAAAAAAGAAAGAAAGAAAAGAATCAAACTGAATAAGCAGGTATTTATTGAGCCTCAAGACACTTGGTGAGGGGTGGGAAGCAGGAAGATGAATCAGACCCAGATCTTGCCCCAGGAGTTCATGGGGAAGATTAAATATGAAACCAGGAAGATAAAAAATGATCCAAAGAAGGAGTTTGCAGTTCCAGCCAGGCTCAGTGGTGCACATCAATAGAGAGACCGGTGATTGCACATGTTCCTTGGAGACCTGAGAAATGGGAGGAGAGGAGGAATTCTGGTTTGAAAAGGCACAGACCAGCTCCTTCCTAGCTGCGAGACCATGGGCCGTTCACTTGACTTCTCCACTCGGTGTGGCTTTTCTAACCTGCAACCTTCACTGTCCTCGGAGGCAAATTTGGAGAGAGTAGGTAGAAAGAACATCAGCCAGTGTTGGGGATAAGCCACACTCAACATTAGAAGGCCTGGTTCTGCCTTTGGGCTTACTGTGTGGCTTTGGGAAAGTTCCTAAACCTCTCTGTTTCACCCTTCAATCTGTGGATTAGGAGTTGCATGTCCTCAGCCCAACTTACATTGGCCAGAGCGTCCTAGAGAACTATGTTAGAGCCATCCAAAGTATAATGACTGATATTTGGCAGACAGAGTTCTATTTCCTTCTGAGGGCAAACTGATCATGAAGAGAAGGCGCTCAGAGACCAGCTCTTTTCCCGGAACAGGGAGCCAAGGTGGGAACCAAAGGGAGGGTTTGGTGGAGTTGGCCCATGGGAACTGAGGGTTGTTCTCTGTCACTCTCCTCACTTGGGGCTTGGAGCAAGGAGACATGGAAACCTCACCCATAAATAAATAGATGTTCCCTGAAGTGGGGCTTATCTATCTGGATCTGGAGACAGAACCCAGTAATGGGTCAACCAACAAACATCTCTTAGGAGGAAAATCCATGTCAGGCCTTGAGTGCAGCTTGCTGTGGATGCAAAGATCTTGGAGATTCTTGTCTTCAAGGATCTCATAGTTTAAGGAGACACCACCCACGACCTGGCTTCTGAATGTCAGCTCTGAACAGATTCCCGGGGTACCCGCAGACCCCTCAAACTTGGTGTGATCCATACCGAGTCATCACTTTCCTCTCCCTACACCTGCTGCCTCTGTGGCCACCATCATGCGCTCAGCTGCCTAAGCCAGAAACCCTGCTGGCTTCTTCTCTCTCACCACACCTCAGATCCATCCCAAATCCTGTTGATTCCTTCTTTTAATGTCTCTCACCTACCCATGGCCATGCCTCAGTTCAGGCCAAAGCCATCTCTTGCCAGACATTTTGTTCTCACCCTTTCTCTTCCAATGCATTATTTCTGTCCCAGCCAGAGTGATTTCTTGCAGAAAAAAAACTGACTTGGTCACTTGCATGCTTACAACTTGCTTCCTTGTTGCTGTCAGGATAAAATCCCAACCCCACAGTCAGTTTCCAAGCCTCTGTCCCCTTCCTTTATGTCATCTATTGCTTCTTTTCTCCCTGGGTATTTTTTTTTTTTTTGAGATGGAGTTTCTCTCTGTTGCCAGGCTGGAGTGCAATGGTGTAATCTCCGCTCACTGCAACCTCTGCCTCTCGGGTTCAAGCAATTCTCTTGCCTTACCCTCCTGAGTAGCTGGGACTACAGGTGTGCACCACTATGCCTGGCTAATTTTTGTATTTTTAGTAGAGACCAGGTTTCACCATGCTGGCCAGGATGGTCTCAAACCCCTGACCTTGTGATCTGCCTGCCTCGACCTCTCACAGTGCTGGGATTACAGGCGAGAGTCACTGTGTCCCGCCTTCTCTCCCAGTTTTCTATTCTTTGACTGCATTATCCAGTGTGTTCACTCCCTTCCTAACCTATTGTTCCTTTGATCTTAACTATTCTTCCTCCCACTTCCACCTGCCTATCTTGCCTCTTGAGTCTCCTCTGGGACATATTCCCTTCAAGAAAACTTTCATACCCCCATAGGTCAGCTGTTTATTTCCCAGCAGAGCACTGAGCTCATGAAGGGCTGGGGCTGTTCTCTACCCACACCTCTTGCCAGCATCTAGCCCAGTGTCTGGCTCTTAGCAGATGCTTCATAAATAACCAGGGTATGGGTGAATGCAAGGGTTTAATAAGCAGTGACCTAGGCATTTTTAGGAGATGGGGAGATCTGTGAAAATTTTGTGAGGATTTAGGGTTTCTTTGTGGTGGGGGTCCAGCTTGACTGAGGAACATTTAATGTAGAATGAACTACATATATTTAAAGTGTATAATTTGGTAAGTTTTGACCTATTTATCTGCCTGAGAAACCATCAAGGTACACACGTGACACCTCCCCAGAGTCACCTCCTGTTCCTTTATAATCCCTTCTTACTTCTCCTCCCTGTCCCCCACCTCTGGGCAACTACTGATCTGTCCCTTGTCACTATGGATTAGTTTGCATTTTCTAAACTTTTATAGCAATAGAATAATTCTGAATGTATTCTTTCGTGCCTGGCTTCTTTTTCTCAGCCTTTGGTCTGAAACAAGACAGGGCCACAGGTAGGTGAGAGATGTGAAAGAGGGAATCAACAGGATTTGGGATGGATCCAGGTGGAGTAGCAGGGAAGGGACCAGCAGGGTTCCTGGCTCAGAGTTGATTGGTTCTCAAGTGATGAAGGATGGGGTGTGACTTAGACAGGAAGTGGAGGGCATTCTTGTGAGAAGAGACAAATGTGATAAATCCAAAAGTAGAAAACTTTGAGGTAACTAGACCAGGCTTTCATTCATTCACTCAACAAGTATTTGTTGAGCTCCAGCTATGTGCTAGGTGCTCTGCTAGGGACAGAGCTGGAGTGGCGTGCTGGGGGTCTTCTTTCTCCTTCCCTACATCCACTCCTCAACCTTTCTCTGCCTGCCCTGGGAGGCTGACCCATGTGGATAGCATCCATAGGCTCTCCTTTCGCTGGCTTCCCATTGGGCTTGGCTAATGGATGTTCCTGATGAGTTGGAAGCTACTCCTCTGGCCACAGCTCCTGTCCAGTGGCTTTCTACTGCACGACATCACCCTTCCAGTTGCTTCTCTATATTGACCAAAGCTGGGGCTCACCTCTTGAAGGCTTGGTAGAAAGCACCAGAAAATCACTTGAGGTGGAGACAGGTTTTCTGGAGTCCTCTTTCTTCAGCATCCCATAGTGGCAATTGTGTGAGTAGCTGGGAGTCTCCTTGGATGACATGCAGGGACTCATGGCCTCTTTTGTGTCATCTCCAAACTGGACCCACCCCAAGGCCTTCCCACAGAGGAAATGCAGGTTCAGGGTTTCTGGGATGAAGGTCCAAGCCCTGCCTGCAGGAACAATTCCCAAATGGTCAGAAAGAGTTTAGAGTTTGCCTCCCTCCCTCCCTCCCTCCTTTCTTTCTTTCTTTCTTCCTTCCTTTCTTTCTTTTTTCTTTCCTTCCTTCCTTCCTTCTTCTCTCTCTGTCTCTCTTCACTGCAGCCTCATCCAGAGCTCAAGTGATCCTCACACCTCAGCCTCCTGAGTAACTGGGACCACAGGTGTGCACCACCATGCCCAGGTAACTTTTGTATTTTTTTTTGTAGAGGCAAGGTTTCACCATGTTGCCCAGGCTGGTCTTGAACTCTTGGGTTCATATCAATTTACCCATCTTGGCTTCCCAAAGTGCTGGGATTACAGGCATGTGCCACCATGCCCGGCTGATAGAAAAAGATCTCCAAACTTACCCTCAGTCCTCTTTTGATCCATCTACTTCTCCCAGCAACACAGCTAGGGGTTGGAGCCGAAAACCTTGAATGGAAAGTGACAACAACTCACTCTGTCTTTTGCAGAGTCATATGCTTGGATGCTTGGGCTGGTCTGACGTTTATCCTAAAGATGGTCCCACAGGGCCTGTGATCCTCCAGTTGGACCTAGCAAAGATGGATGTGAATTTGCTTTTCTTTTTTGCAAACAGACTGTAAGCATCCTGAAGAAAAGTCCTTTCATTTCCACTCTTGAACTCCTCAGTACTTAATATTTTTCTGTTTTTATTCTTTTGTCAGCCAGGATCACAGCTCACTGCAGCTCCCATCCTCTGGACTCAAGTGATCCTCCTGCCTCTGCCTCTTGAGTAGCTGGGACTACAAATGTGCACCTCCACACCTGGATAATTAAAAAAAAAATTATCCATAGTGATGGGGTCTTGCTATGTTGCCCACACTGGTCTCAAAGTCCCAGGTCCAAGAAATCCTCCTGCCTTGGCTTCCCAAAGTGCTGGGATTACAGGCATAAAGCAGCATGCCCAGCCTACTTAATATCTTTCTGGACCATGAATAAACTCGTTTTTATTTTTGGGGAATGGTGTGCCATGGAAGGTGGAAGCTCTCCCATAAGCAGCTCTTTCTTTGAATAGGGTTGTTTCTTAAATATTTTTCTGTCTGAATATGGAAGAAATCTAAGCTTATGGAGGAACATTTTGCAGATGAAGCCAATTGTCAAAGAATAATAAATGGGAGATGTCCAACCTGGAACAGGCTTCCTTCCATCAAGTCCTGGTCCTTCCTTGGTAGTGGTGAAACTTACAAATGGGAATTGTTGAAGGGCTTGGGGAGGCACCGTCTGAAGACTTGAAGGCTTTTGAGTCTCTGAGGGGCTGCTGTTGGATGGAGGAATTAAGTCTGTTTGGAGAGGCCTGGAAGGTTGAAAAAGGGCCTTTGGATGGAAGCTCTGGGGAGGCAGATTCAACAATTACAGAAAGTCAATCCTGCTAACGGTTAGGGCTGGTGATAAGGGATGAGCCTGTCCATCAGTGGGGACATACAACAAATGGTTGATGGGGTATAGAGGGCACTTCCAAGGGAGATTGGACCAGACCACCGGTTCTCAACTGCTCGCAGACTGGATGCATCTGAATCACTGAGGCTCTTGCTGAAAACCCAGACTCATTTGTTCATTGATATAGCTGATGTCTACTGAGCACTGCTATGTGTCAGTCGTGGGCTAGGCAGCGAGGCAACCATGCTGCTGAGACTGACAAGACCTTGGCTCTCACACAACTTATGTTCTAGCTGGGGAGACAGCAAATGGACTAGATACAAATAAGGTCACTGTGTATTGTGAGGACCCAACACAGATAATAGGATGGAGGTGACAGGGGCCGGGGACCTCATTTAGATTTAGGTCCCAGGAGGTGACTTTATGGTTTTTTTTTTTTTTTGGAGATAGGGTTTGATATGGTTTGGCTGTGTCCCCATTCAAATTTCAACTTGAATCACATGTCCCAGAATTTCCACGTGTTGTGGGAGGGAGGGAGCCAGGGGGAGGTAATTGAATCATGGGGCCAGTCTTTCCCATTCTATTCTCATGATAGTGAATAAGTCTCACAAAACCTGATGGGTTTATCAGGGTTTCCACTTTTGCTTCTTCATCATTTTTCTCTTGCCACCACCATGTAAGAAGTGCCTTTCACCTCCTGGAGGTGATTCAGAGGCCGCCACAGTCATGTGGAATAAGTCCAACTAAACCTCTTTTTCTTCCCAGTCTCAGGCATGTCTTCATCAGCAGCATGAAAATGGACTAATAGAGGAAATTGGTACCAGTAGAGTGGGGCGCTGCTGAAAAGATACCTGAAAATGTGGAAGTAACTTTAAAACTGGGTAACAGGCAGAGGTTGGAACCATTTGGAGGGCTCAGAAGAAGACAGGAAAATGTGGGGAAGTTTGGAACCTCCTAGAGGCTGGTTGAATGGCGTTGATAAAAATGCTGATAGTGAGATATCAGAACAATAAGGCCCAGGCTGAGGTAGTCTCAGAAGGAGATGAGGAACTTGTTGGAAATTGGAGCAAAGGGGACTTTTTCTGTTTTAGCAAAGAGATTGGTGGTATTTGCCCCGGTCCTAGAGATTTGTGGAACTTTGAACTTGAGAGAGATGATGTAGGGTAACTGATGGAAGAAATTTCTAATCAGCAAAGCATTCCAAATGTGACTTGGGTGCTGTTAAAAGCATTCTGTTTTAAAAGGGAAATGGAGCATAAAAGTTCAGAAAACTCACATCCTGATGATGTAGTAGAAAAGAAAAACCCCATTTTCTTGGGAGAAATTCAAGCCGGCTGCAGAAATGTACAAAGATAGCAAGGAGACTAATGTTAATCCTGAAGACCATGGGGAAAATGTCTACAGGCCATGTCAGAGACTTTCATGGCAGGCTCCCCCATCACAGGCCTGGAGGCCCAGGAGGAAAAAGTGGTTTCTTGGGCCAGGCCCAGGGTCCCCATGCTGTGTGCTGCCTATGGACATGATGCCCTGTGTCCCAGCCACTGCAGCCATGGCTGAAAGGGGCCAACACACAGCTCAGCCTGTAGCTTCAGAGGGTGGGAGCCCTAAGCCTTGGCAGCTTCCATGAGGTGTTGAGCCTGTGGGTGCACAGAATTCAAGAATTGAGGTTTGGAACCTCTGCCTAGATTTCAGAAGATGTATGGAAAAGCCTGGATGCCCAGGCAAAAGTTTGCTGCAGGTGCAGGGCCCTCATGGAGAACCTCTGCTCAGGCAGTGCAGAAGGGAAATGTGGGGTGGGAGCCCCCACACAGAGTCCCTACTGGGGCACTGCCTAGTGGAGCTGTGAGAAGAGGGCCACTGTCCTCCAGATCCAAGAATGGTAGATCCACTGACAGCTTGAACTGTGAGCCTGGAAAAGCCCCAGACGCTCACTGCCAGCCTGTGAAAGCAGCCAGGAGGGAGGCTGTATCCTGCAAAGCCACAGGGGCAGGGCTGCCCAAGACCATGGGAACCCACCTCTTGAATCATCATGACCTGGATGTGAGACATGGAGTCAAAGGAGATCATTCTGGAGCTTTAAAATTTGACTGCCCTGCTGGATTTTGGACTTGCATGGGCCGTGTAACCCCTTTGTTTTGGCCAGTTCTCCCACATGGACTGGCTGTATTTGCCCAATACCTGTATACCCACTGTATCTAGGAAGTAACTAGCTTGCTTCTAGTTTTACAGGCTCGTAGGGGGAAGAGACTTGTCTCAGATGAGACTTTGGACTGTGGACTTTTGGGTTAATGCTGAAATTAGTTAAGATTTTGGGTGGCTGTGGGAAGGCACAATTGGTTTTGAAATGTGAGGACATGAGATTTTGAGGGGCTAGAGGTGGAATGATACGGTTTGGCTGTGTCCCCATTCAAACCTCAACTTGAATTGTATCTCCCAGAATGCCCATGTTGTTGTGGGAAGGACCCACGGGGAGGTAATTGAATCACAAGGTCTGATCTTTCCTGTGCTATTCTCATGATAGTGAATAAGTCTCATGAGATCTGATGGGTTTATCAGGGGTTTCCATTTTGCTTCTTCCTCCTTTTTCTCTTGCAGCTGCCGTGTAAGAGGTGCCTTTTGCCTCCTACCATGATTCTGAGGCTTCCCCAGCCATGTGGAACTGTAAGTTCAATTAAACCTTTTTTCTTCCTAGTCTCGGGTATCTCTTTATCAGCAGTGAGAAAACAGACTAATACAGCGTTTCACTTCTGTTGCCCAGGCTGGAGTTCAGTGGCATGATCACAGATTACTGCAGCCTTGACTTCCTGGGTTCAGGTGATCCTCCAGCCTCAGCCTCCCAAGTAGCTGAGACTACAGGCATTGACCATCAGGACTGGATTTTTTTGTGTTTTTTTTTTTGTATTTTTAGTAGAGATGGTATTTTGCCATGTTGTTCAGGCTGGGTCTTGAATTCCTAGACTTAAGTGATCCACCTGCTTCAGTCTCCCAAAGTGCTATAATTACAGGTGTGAACCAGAATGACATCAACAAGCCAGCCTTGGGAAGATCCAGGGAGAGTGTTTCTGATAGAAGAAATGGTTGTGGCTGATAGAATGGGAATGTGCTGGAGGATTGAGGTAAGATCACTTGGGGTGTTGTGGGGAATCGTGGGGGGCCTGGATTCTATCTGTCTGCAGTAGAGTCATCAGAACCCCCAGGAGTTGGTGGAGCCAGAGAATCCACTTTTCAAATCAATTTTCCTGGAGATTCTGATATACAACCAGGTTTGAGACTCTCTAGACAAGTGGACTTTTGGGGCATTCTCTAACGCCAGCTGTCTGTCTCTTGCTCACTAGCCCTTGTCCCCAAGGCAGCCTGCCTTGCTGGCATGAGGAGAGGAGAAAGCGTGAGGTAATCTGGAATATATTCACTGTTGTCTTCTTGTCTCCCATCCCCTGCCTTTGCTAATTCTCCTAGGGAAGACTTTTAAAATAGGGGAAGGGCATGAAATTAGAGATGAAGAAGGCTGGTGCATCCCACTCCTGGCTGGAGGTTTGAGAAATACTTTCCTACAAAGCAGTAACAAATAACATGGTTCTCTTTGTGGGTGAGAATCTGGACAAGGAAGTGGCAGGACTGGCTGGTGCCAAATGCAAATATGGGGCCCCTTGCTCGACTCTGATTAAGAGTTTCAAGATGGTGGCCGCGGAGCATAAAAACCAGGTATGGGGGCCTTCCGAGCTGGGCCTTGTGCGACTGTGCAGGTTGTGCACCTACAAAGCCAGTCCTGGAGGGAGGAGATAGCAGGGGGATGACAGGGGAAGAGAAGAAGAGGTGAGGGAGCTGGGTACAGTGGCTCACGCCTGTAATCCCAGCCCTTTGGGAAGCCAAGGCAGGAGGATCATTTGAGGTCAGGAGTTCAAGACCAGCCTGGCCAACATGGTGAAACCCTGTCTCTACTGAAATACAAAAATTAGCAGGGTCTGGTGGTGCACGCCTGTAATCTTAGCTACTCAGGAGGCTAAGGCACAAGAATCACTTGAACCTGGGAGGTGAGGCGGAGGTTGCAGTCAGCTGAGATTGCGCCAGTGCTCTCCAGCCTGGGGATCAGAGTGAGACTCTGTCTCAAAAAACAAACAAACAAAAAACCCACAAAAAAGCAAAGCAAAGAGGCCTCACACAGTTGCCTTGGTGAATGATGGCTCCTGGAGGGCTTTCAGCTATGAGGCATGGAGACAGCCCTTGACTTATCTTATCCCAATTTATCCTCCCAACAACCCCTGGGGTAGGTGCCATTATGATCTCGACTCAACAGAGGAGGAAACTGAGGCCTAGAGAGCTGAGGTCACAATCCCAAGGTCCCAGAATTAGGAGTTGGGCAAATCTGCAATTTGAACCCAGATTCCCAGACCCAGAGTCCTCACTCCAAGCTACTATTTACTCTTCACGTCCCCAAAGCCAGATTGGCACAGGGGAGGTGTGGAGGCCAACGTCCTGAGCTGGAGCTCTTGTTCTCATGGTGTCACTGAGACACCTTGGCTACACTATGCTCTGTTAAGGTCATGAGCCCAGAATAAGGCAGTGGCTTCCTCCTGGCCTCCTGCTGCCATTCTTGTCCCTTCTGGGCTATTCTCTACCCAGCAGTGACTACTGCTATTATTATTTTTGAGACAGGGTCTCGCTCTGTCTCCAGGATAGAGTGCAGTGGTGTGATCATGGCTCACTGCAGCCTCAGCCTCCTGGGCTCAACTGATCCTCCCACCTCAGCCTCCCAAAATGTTGGTGCTACTGGAGTGAGCCACCGTGCCTGGCCAATTATTATTTTTTATTGTGACTGTGGTAAAATACATATAACATAAAATTTGCCATTTTAACCATTTTTTTAAGTTCAAGAAGAATATAATTTTTTTTTTTGAGATGGAGTTTCACTCGTTACCCAGGCTGGAGTGCAATGGTGCGATCATGGCTCACCGCAACCTCCGCCTCCTGGGTTCAGGCAATTCTCCTCCCTCAGCCTCCTGAGTAGCTGGGACTACAGGCACATGCCATCATGCCCAGCTAATTTTTTGTATTTTTAGTAGAGACAGAGTTTCACCATGTTGACCAGGATGGTCTCGATCTCTTGACCTCGTGATCCACCCGCCTCAGCCTCCCAAAGTGCTGGGATTACAGGCGTGAGCCACCACGCCCGGCCGAAGAATAGAATATTTTAACCATTTTTAAGAGTGCAGTTTGGGGGGATTAAGTACATTCACAATGTTGGGCAACCATTACCATCCAGTTCCCAAACTTTATCACCCCAAACAGAAACTCTGCTTCCCTGAAGCAGTAACTTCTCATTTCCTTTGTTCCCCACAACCTCTGATTTACATTCTGCCTCTGCATTTTCCTATTCCAGGCATTTCATGTATGTGGAATCACATAGTCGTTCCTTAGTGACTGGCTTATTTCACATGGCATAATACCTCTGAGGTTCGTTCTCGTTGTTGTGTGTGTCAGGACATTGTTCCTTTCTATGGCTGAATCATATTCTAGGGTATGGACAGGCCACATCTGTCATTATCTATTCATTTGATGACATTTAGGCTGTTTCTACCTTTTGGCCATTATGAGTAATGCTGCTGTGAATATCTACAAGCAGTGATCTGTGTGAGTCTCAGTTTCTAATTGTATGTATATATATTATATATTACATGTATATACTATATATTTTATATATATATATATATGTATATATATATATTATATATGGAGAGAGAGAGAGAGAGAGGCTCGCTCTGTCACCCACGCTGGAGTGCAGTGGTGCGATCTCTGCTCACTGCAACCTCTGTCTCCCAGGTTCAAGTGATTCTCCCATCTCAGCCTCCCAAATACCTGAGAGTGCAGGTACCTGGAACTACAGGCACACGCCACCATGCCTGGCTAATTTTTGTATTTTTAGTAGAGACAGGGTTTCACCATTTTGGCCAGGCTGGTCTTGAACTCCTGACCTCAGACGATCTGCCTGCCTTGGTCTCCCAAAGTGCTGGGATTACAAGCATGAGCCACTGTGCCTGGCCTTAGGTTTCTAATTCTTTCAGGCATACGATGAGAAAGCAGTGATGTTTGCAATGTTAAGTCAGATCCTATCACTTTCTCGTGGTGGATCCTGTCACGCTTGAATAAAATCCAAGATGCCCCCATGCCTGGGCTTCTCCTGCCTGACTGCCGTCTTTCCCCCGCCCTCTCCTCTTTTTCCTCTGCTCCAGCCACCTCACGGAAGCCTCCCTGCTTCCCTCACGGCCATGCATGTGCCCACCTCTGGGCCTTTGAACTGGCTGTTCCCTCTGCCTGTAAACTGGCTGGCCTCAAGTACCCAAGGGGCTGAGCTCCACTTTAACTCAGGCCTCTCTTTTAATGTCTTCTTCCCAGAGAGGTCCTCCCTGGCATCTTGTTCAAAACAGTAAGGCTTCCCCCAATGATGCCCCATTGCTTTGCCTTTTCCTTCCTTCCTTCCTTCCTTCCTTCCTTCCTTCCTTCCTTCCTTCCTTCCTTCCTTCCTTCCTTCCTTCCTTCCTCTCTCCCTCCCTCCCTCCCTCCCTCCCTTCCTCCCTTCCTTCCTTCCTCTCTCTTTTTAGTCGGGGTCTCACTCTGTTGCCCTGGCTGGACTGCAGTGGCACAATCACAGCTCGCTGCATCTTCCTCCACTTCCTGGGCTCAAACGATCCTTCCGCCTCAGCCTGCCACTAGTTGGAACTACAGACACACCGAAGCTCTTTTCTTCCTGGCACTCCCTTCCATCTGAAAGTGTCATTCATGTATTTGTTTTTCTGTGTGTTTTCTGTCTTGCCCCCTCGAATGTCAGCATCGGGTGAATCCCTGCATCTCCAGGCCTGGCCCAGTGCCTGGCATGAGGGACCCACTCATTAAATATTAGGATGAACCACTTTAATTTGTGGATATTTGCCTGGTTTTGATCTTTAAAAAACGGCAGTTTCAAGTGTTTTTACCTAATCATGAACAAATAAATGAATGAATGAGCAAATGCATTTTTCTTCTCTGTGCCTCTGCCCTCTTGCCTATAAGGTGGGGTCAGTGATCGCTGGATGAAAGCCCTGGGGAAATGGGAATGTCAGGCCCAGGGACAGGGACTGGAGGCCAACCTCCCAGCATGGAGGTGGCTGCCCCTCTGTGCCAGAGAAGGGGGTGGCTGGGCGTCTGGGAGGCCCTGCGGCTGGAGATACGGGCATGATGAATGGATGGTGGAATAGATCCTAGGAGGAGAGGGAATGGATGGGAATGACACTATTTAGCTGAGGAATGACCTCCTGACACTCTTCAAATAAATGCGGGCTTGTTATAGAGACAGGAGACAGCTGCCGCCGCTGCCCATGATTCTGATATACAAGAACAAAACGCACTGGCAATGCATGTGCATGCGTGCATGTGTGTGCATGCATGTATGTGTGTGTCAGGGTGTGTGTATGAATCTTTGTGTGTGAGGTTGTGTGTCTGTGTCAATATGTGTGTGAATGCATGTATCTATGTGTGTCTCTGTGTTTGTCTCCTTTGTATGTCTGTGTATGTGTGTCTGTGTGTTCCTTATGTAGATGTGGGAGAATGTGTGTCCATAATGGTGTCTCTGTGTGTGTGTATCTTTATGTGTGTGTGTGTGTGTGTGTGTGTCTGTGTATGATTGTCTGTCTGGCTTTCTGCATCTGTTTATCTGTTTGTTTGTGTGTATGTCTATATTCATGGGTCTGTCTCTGTGTGTGTCTGTCTTTGTGTGTGCATGTTTGTCTCTGTGTGTCTGTCTGTATTTGTGTGTGCCTGTGTGTCTGTCTTTGGCATGCCTGAACATAAGAGCCACCTGGATTCTTGAGGGAAGCTTCTCTGCACCCCCAGAGCTGTTCACTTTCCATTTAAGTTGCAATCATGAAACCTTCATTGGCTGAGCATCTACTATGCACCAGGCACTGCATTCGGAGAGTAAAACCAAAACCAGGGCACCTGGTGGTAAAGAACTCACTGTGCCCCTTGGATTCCGACCAACAGGTAAAGAGAACAACAGGCAGTAATTCACCACTACCTCGGTTTCTCAAGAACTTCCTGTGGCTATTCAAAAATCTCATTTCCGATTCTGTGAAGTGAGTACTCTTATTTCCACTTTGCACAGGGGGGAAGCTGAGGCACAGAGGAGGGAAGTCACTTGTCCAAGGACACACAGCAAGTTGGTGGTGAGATGGGGAATTGGTCAAACTCTAGGACTCACGTTCTTTTTTATTTACACTGAAGATCTTTATTGATTGACAGTAAAAGCAATGATTTGGGAGAATTATTTTTTTTTCTTAATTTCGAACATCTTCTGGTTTTGAAGGACAGTTAAAAAATACTCCAACCAGCTGGGCATTGTGGCTTATGCCTGTAATCCTAGCATTTTGGGAGGTTGAGGTGGGTGGATCATGTGGTCAAGAGACCAAGACCATCCTGGCCAACGTGGTGAAACCTCACCTCTACTGAAAATAAAAAAATTAGCTGGGCATGGTGGCACGTGCTTGTAGTTCCAGCTACTCGGGAGGCTGAGGCAGGAGAATCGCTTGAACCTGGGAGGCAGAAGTTGCAGTGAGCCGAGATTGAGCCACTGTACTCCAGTCTGGTGACAGAGAGAGACTCTGTCTTAAAAAACAAAACAAAACTCCAACCTACCCCTATGTTAGGCCATAAAGTCACACACAACCATCTCGAGGGCTGCCTGGGTGCCCGCTACTCACAGACAGGAGGGATGAGGTACCAGAGGGCTTGGGGGGCAGGGGAAGGGTCCTGGAGTACCACTGCCCTGGCAGCGTCTCTAACAGGTGATGCTGGGGAGGGGTGCCAGGTGGAACATGTCAAGAAGGCCCTTTGAGAAGGCCAGACCTGGCCAAGTGCTTAGGCCTGGGGGACTTAATCAGGTACAGGCAGGAGCTCAGGAGGGTGAGCAAAGGGCCTTGTCTCTCACAGGTCTGAGGACAATCTCCCTCAGTGTCGCCTGGGATACAGGTTAAAGATGCAGATTCCTGGGCCTGCTCTAGGCCTAAAGAAGCAAGTTCTACAGAATCAGGTTGTCTGGAGGTAAGGCCTATGAATCTGAATCCTTTAAAGGGCTTCAGATAAATGTTTGTTTTTTTTTTTTTTTTTTTGAGACAGAGTCAAATTCTGTCTCCCAGGCTGGAGTGCGGTGGCTCCATCTCGGCTCACTGCAACCTCTGCCTCCTGGGTTCAAGCAGTTCTCCTTCTTAAGCTTCCTAAGTAGCTGGGATTACAGGCATGTGGCACCATGCCCAGCTAATTTTTTATTTTTAATAGAGATGGGGTTCCACCATGTTGGCTGGTCTTGAATTCCCGGCCTCAAGCAATCTTCCCTCCTTGGCCTCCCAAAATGCTGGGATTACAGGCTTGAGCCACTACACCCAGACTTCAGATGATTCTCATACTCACTTGTATTTCAAAACCATAGACATTTGGGTTGCAAGGTGAACCAGGAGGAGAGTAGGTAGTGCCAGATCACAGATGGCCTTGAACATTGTGCTACACTTGAGTTTTGTTCTAATGGCCATAGGGAGCCATCCAAGGTGTTTGAGCAGGGGAGAAGAAACTGGTTTATTTCTCCAGTGGCACGGTGAAGGCTGATTGGAAGGAAATAAGATGACAGGCAGAGAGAACCGGGAAGTCTGGGGAAGGGGCAGAAAGTCACTAAGCAGCTCGTTGTGACATTGGCGAAGTTGTGAATTTCCTCCTTGCATGGAGGCCAGGGCCGATGGGGGGCAAATGTCTTGACATTCCAATGTAGAGCTGTCTTCTAGGTTTAGATTTATGCACTGAATTTCACCAAGCCAGAGAAGGCTTCCTGGAGGAGGTGATGTCATTCCCAGACCTCAGTGAGGGGTACACCCAGGGAGAAAGGAAAAGGGGTTTGAGGAGAAATGGTCCAGTGTTGAAAGCCACTCCATCCTAAGAGGCCTCCCACATCCAGGGCATTGCTGACTTCTCCACAGAGAGTTCCAGGGACCCCTCCTGGGTGTGTGTCCTCCATCAAGACGTGGAGAAAGTTGATTAGTGTGGGTGGCAGCCAGGACTGGCGTTTCTAATTAACACGCAGGCAGGGAGAATGCTTCTTCTTCCAGAATCTGTATTCAGCTGATTGAATATCAGGGCTGGGGCTAAACTATGAATCGTGTGTCAAAAAATAATGCCTTCGCTCTCTGCTCGTTAAAGGAACAGTGTCCCATTTTCAGTCCTCTGCTTCTCCAACAGCCTGCCTGGACAGGGAGGAGGACCCATGTGACAGAGACCCCTGGAGCTGGGTGTGGGAGCCTGGGGGGCTCCAGGAAGGGAGGAGAAGGGAGAGGCATTGGGGGATGGAGAGACCAGATTCGATGGAGAAATCCCAGAGGAGGATAGTGGAGAATCCCAGATGGGTTTTGGGAGCTACTAGGTTCAGGAGGAGAAGGAAAAGAAACAGGCCATAAAAAGAAAAAGGCAGCTTGTTATGGCAGGGGAGAGAGAGAGAGGGGCGAGCAAACACAGGTTCATTAATCTGTAGTTCGTCTGCCTTTTCTGTTAGGAGGATGAACTTGATGAGTTAATTAAGTCGCAGTCTGTAAAACCAGTTTATTTGCATAGCAAACTCCTGGGCCAGTGTGCTGTGAGTTGAGTGTGTACCAGCAGACAATTCGGGGGAAATTACAGCCTCATTAATATGCTAATCTGGTTGCAGGCCTGGAACGGAGTTTTGGGTTGGTGGTGCTCGGGGGTGGTGGGTGTTTGGTTGCTTAGCAACGCTTTTCTCCAGGTAACCCTTCTCTGGCTTGCCCTTGATATCCCCAAAGGATTGCAATGTGGAAGACGAGGTAAGCAGGGAAAGCATTCTGTTGTCACAGAACAGTGAGCAAAATAAAAGGCAAACACACACACACATTCACACCCACAGCCACATTATGCTGGTGTCTCTACAAACAGGCTCGGGGAGGGGGCAGGGGAGGCTGTGTGGGTGCAATAGACAGACACCAACATGCAAAAGCACAGTATGTGGAGTCTGTGGCAATAGACGCAGAGGTGGTCACACCCTTCTACACACACATGCACACACATACTTGTGTGTGCATGCAAACACAATTGGTGCACAGGTTTTGTTTAACAAATAAACCTGCACAATGGGATACTCAGCCTCTGCAATAATGTAGTGTTTGTACTATCCCCATCACACTCACTCACACACATACACACACACACACACACACACACATACTCAGACCCTGTGTGTGAAGTCTTTCCTATAACACAATAGATACAAATGCACTAAACATAGTCATATGCAGATTATGTAAATGGTTAATAATCAACTGTATAATGAACGGACAAACAGGGATACACACTGCACAGAGCTTGCAAATAGGCTCTGGAGAAAATGACAGGTGTGTGCATATGTGGACACACAGAAATATACATGCACCATATATGACATTGATGCAAATAGACATTGGGTGTAGTATGCATGGACATAGACACAATGCCTGACAAGGTCTAGCAAGAGTCACTGGGTTCGATTCAACACACACACACAGCAGCATGCAGCGGAGAGCACACAGTTTCAGAGTTCTATCCCTTTTCCCTCTCCCTTGTGTCATCTGGACTAAGCCTACTTTTTATATTGTACATTCCTGCTGCCTCCCCACATTCCTAGGCTCAGTGACTGCCCCATCCACACTTTGCCCATTTCCTTGTCCCTTCTTACCCACCTGGTTGCAGCACTGTCTTCTCGGGCTCATGAGTATTTGACAGGCAGCACCAAAGATAGCCAAGCTTCCCCAGAAAGACCAATGTATGGGACTCAAGTGCTAATGCCTTACCCTGCCATAAAAAAAAAGAACCACGCCCAGACAGTGTTACAGGTGAGTTGTATAAATGTTAAGAAATGGATAGTTCTTGTATTAGATTAATTGTTCCAGAAAAAAAGAAAACAAAAGGAAAGCTGTCCGACTCACAGTTGTGACAATAAGCCTAGGCAAGAGAATACAAGAAAAGAATCACCAGCAATTGGAGAAATATTTATGAAAACCTCAATGACTTGCTATTGTATTCCTATCTAACTGTTAAAAATCAGAACATTGGAGAATATAATACCGAGAGCTGGTGAGGACATGGGGAAATAAATGTCCTGATGTGTGCTGTGGGGTATTGCCTGGAGCAGCCAGTCTGAGGAGTGGTTAGCCTGTATTTGATGATGCTAAATATTTGCATGCAGCAGGCCCCAGAAATTCAATTCTTGGGTAGAAACCACAGAAAAACTCTCTCAGATATATAAGGAAACATGCATGAAACATGCATGTTCATTGTGGCAGTGTTCATACTGCCAAACAGGCAAACTGATGGTCCATCATTAGGTGAATGGGTAAAGAAAACAAGGTAAAGAGAGGTGTGCAGGATCATGCAGCAGCAGAAAGACCAAATGAGAGCTACACATAGCCCCATGGATGACCGCCAAAATATGATATGTGAAGAAGTATGGAACAGAATAAGATGTGTAAAATCACATAATTTCTGTAAATGCAAAACAATAATACTGTTTATTAACAGTTGACTGGATGGACAGATTGCATACAGTGGAGTACTACACAGCAATGAAAAGGAACAAGGTGTTGATTTGGGTAGCGACACCAACAAATCTTAAGAGCTTCATGCCAAGTGAAAGAAGCCAGACGTGAAAGAATCCCTGTGACAGGATTCCATTTATAGGAAGGTTGAGAGTAGGCAAAACTGATCTATGGGGACAGGAAACACATCAAAGGCTCCCTGGATTTGGGGGTTGGGGAGTTGACTCCAAAGAGATTGGAGGAAGCATTTTTTCTGGGGAGTTGGAAATGCTCTATATCTTGATTGTGGAGGTTACATGAATGTACACACTTATCAAAACATATCAAGCTGTACACTTATAGGACAGGTGCATCATTTGAATATAAATTAGTCTCAATAAAGTTTATTTAAAACAATTATTTTATTGTAAATAATGAATATAAAATACTTTAAAAATCTTAAATGATGATGTCTATCTCTCTCTATATCATCTATAATCTATTCTTTCTAATCTATCAATCATCTATAATATATAATCTATCAATCAATCACCTATAATCTATCATCTATCTATAGTGAAACCCCATCTCTATGAAAAATAAAACAATTGGCCAGGTGTGGTGGCACATGTAGCCTCAGTTACTTGGGAGGCTGAGGTGGGAGGAGCACTTGAGCCCAGGAGTTTGAGGCTGCATCACTGTACTACAGCTGGGGTGACAGAGTGAGACCCTGTAAAATAATAAAATAAAATAAAATAAATTTATCTATCATCTGTAATCTATCTATCACCTATCTATCTATCATCTATTTATTATCTATAATCTTTCTATCACCTGTCTATCTATCATCTATAATCTATCTTTCTATCACCCATCTATCATCTATTTATCATCTATAATCTATCTGTTTGGCACACATAAGTGCCAGTAGTGGGAAGGAAATGAAACTGTGAAAGGGCAATTGTGGTGGATTGGATCATTGATCATCATTCCCCCACTTTTCTCACTCCTTGTCATGGAATTATACTTCTCCACCTTTGCCAAGTCTTCAGTGTGTATGTGGGGTACTTCCCTGCCCTTTCCTTGACCTTGGACTTGCCCAACTGACTTTTGGCAAATGGAAGTTGAAGGATGTGACACAAGCAGAGGTTTTCAATGTGCTTGTGGGGTTTGCCTTGCTCTGTTACCTTTTATGATCCTCCATGATAAACTCATGCCCCAAGCAGCTGCTTTGCCTTTAGTCTGGGCCCAGTGGAGCAGACCTGGACCCTCCAGGAATCCCGGAGCTGAGCTGACCCGGCTGGGACCAGCCTGGATCAGCCAAACCACAGCCAACCCATAGACTCACAGGTGTGAAAAAACAAAAACGGAAACAAAACATGTTTATTGTTGTAAGCCTCTGGGGTTTTGAGGTTGTTTGTTATGCAGCATTATTGCAGTAAAAGCTGACAAATACAGGAATAAAGGGAAAAGTAATACTAAAATAAAAAGCAAAAGAGGAGCCTTGCCTGAATGAATGATGATAGCATGCCTAATGAGTTGAGAAGATGATTATCTTAATTCGAGCACCTAGGGTTATAAAGGAACCAACCCACCCACTTGCAAACCCCCTACACATCTGCGTTTGGTTGCTGGCTGAGCAACCAGGCCTAGATTCTGATTTTCCTTACCTGAAACTGGGGAAACTCCACCTTCTTTCCTTCATCCTGGAGTGCTCAATTTTAGAATCTCCCACGGTCAGGGAGGAATTTAATTTACCTTCATTGCTCTGGTCTCCCAACGTGACTCTGCAGTTTCTAAAAGCTGCTCCTTCACACTCTCAGGTTCTGTGCCAAGGTTGTTCCTCCTGCTCAAAACACCCTTCCCAACATATGAAGAAATGCTCATCATCACTGGTCATTAGAGAAATGCAAATCAAAACTACATTGAGATACCATCTCAAGCCAATTAGAATGGTGATCGTTAAAAAGTCTGGAGACAACAGATGCTGGAGAGGACGCGGAGAAATAGGAACACTTTTACACTGCGGGTGGGAGTGTAAATTAGTTCAACCATTGTGGAAGACAGTGTGGCGATTCCTCAAGGACCTAGAAATAGAAATTCCATTTGACCCAGCAATCCTATTACTGGGTATATATCCAAAGGACTATAAATCGTTCTACTATAAGGACACATGGACACGAATGTTCATTGCAGCACTGTTTACAATAGCAAAGACCTGGAATCAACCCAAATGCCCATCGATGATAGATTGGACAGGGAAAATGTGGCACATATACACAATGGAATATTATGTGGTAATCAAAAACGATGAGTTCGTGTTCTTTGTAGGGACATGGATGAACCTGGAGAACATCATTCTCAGCAAACTGACACAAGAACAGAAAATGAAATACCGCATGTTCTCACTCATAGGCGGGTGTTGAACAATGAGAACACACGGACACAGGGAGGGGAGCACTACACACTGGGGTCTGTTGGAGGGAATAGGGGAGGGACAGCGGGGGGTGAGGAGCTGGGGAGAGATAGCATGGGGAGAAATGCCAGATATAGTGAAGGGGAGGAAGGCAGCAAATCACACTGCCACGTGTGTACCTATGCAACTATCTTGCATGTTCTTCACATGTACCCCAAAACCTAAAATGCAATTAAAAAAAGCCACCCTTCCCATAACTGAACCCTATTTACTCTTCAAGACTCAGATCAAACGGGCACTCAGAAAATGTTCGTCATGGTACCTTTCTGCACATGCTGGGCTTGTACTCTGCTAAGTGCTTCCCATAAATCATCCACCTCATCTTCACGGGAACCTCGTAAGATAGGTACTATTGCTGTCTCCATTTTACAGATGAGAAACTGAGGCTCAGAGACGTTAAGCAACTTGCCCTTGGTCATACAGCTATCCAGTGATAAAAATCTATGAGTCTGATGCCAAAACCGTGGTCCAAAATGAAAGAACTTTGCCCCTAGATGTTTTTCAGGAGTTCCCCTCTGTTGGGTGTCTCTGCTCTGCCAGAAAGGCAGCCGGAGTCAGGGAGATTGTTCTGTGATGGAAGCCTTAATGTGCTTGAACCTGAAAACGTCACCTTGGGGAAGGGCTTCGTCCCTTAAGAAATTATACATATTTCATTTTCCCTCTTCTCTCCAGCCTTGTCAGCCCCGAGATGGAGTTATCGATGGGGTCTGGGTGATGGACAGATTGGCGGGGTTCTGTATTGATGAGTTAATAGATTGTTGGCTTTTTTTTTTTCCATTCTCTGAAAAAAAGTCTTGACAGCTGTTTTCGCTGTTGTGGGGGTGGGTGGAGGCTGCTGTGGAAGGTGGTAGAAAGTAAGGTCTGAGCTGGGGGTGGCCTCGTCACACAACCCTGTCAGCTTGACCTTGAACATTGATCCTGAATCCAACCACCTCCCACTCTCTCCGCTGCAGCCCCTGGTCCAAGACCCCCTCATCTCCTGCCTGGTCATGGTAGAAGGATCTTCCCTGGCCTCACCCCTCAACCCATCCTGCATCCAGTAGTCAGAGGCACCATTTCAAAATATAAGCCAGATCCTCCCACTGCTCAGCCCCAGACCCTCAGATTGCCCCATCGCATCCGAGGCCCAGAGCCCTTAGCTGCGGTGCCAGCACTCTCTGCCCTCATGCCCTCCTCCGTCCTTTCCTCTCTCTGTTCTAGCCATGGTCTGTGATGTCCTTCTGTTCCTCAAACTCTCCATGTGTGGCCCCATCTTTGGGTGTTTGCACCTGCCGTTCCCTTCTCTGGTTGCTCTTCCCACAGAAGTCCCCCCCATGTCCTCATTTCACGTCTCTGTCAGAATGGCCCCTGCACAGAAGCCTTCCCCGACTACCCTGCATAAATACCATAAATACCCCATTCCTTTCTAGTTCCTTCTCCAGGTTTTTTTTTTTTTTCTCCATGGCACTTACCACCTCCTGACATTACTCACAGTTACTTATTTGTATATTGACAATTTCTCTTCTTAGAACAGAAGCTCTAGGAAACCCATGAGGGCACGGGCTTTGGTTGACTTGTTCATGGTTGTATTCCATTTTTTTCTTTTGAGACTCTTCTGTTTCCCAGGCTGGAGTGCATGATGCTATCTCACCTTGTTGCAACCTCCATCTCCCTGGTTCAAGTGATTCTCCTGCCTCAGCCTCCCCAGTAGCTGTGATTACAAGCTTGTGCCACCATGCCGGGTTAATTTTTTTGTATTTTTATTAGAGATGGGGTTTCAGCATATTGGCCAGGCTGGTCCTTGAACTCCTGATCTCAGGTGATCCACTGTCTTCAGCCTCCCACAGTGTTGGGATTACCAGTGTGAGCCACTGTACCCAGCCCATGGCTGTATTCTTATTACCTTGAACAAGGCCAGCAAATTATAGGCTGTGGATAAAGCCTGCTCACAGCTTGGTTTTGTAAATAAAGTTTTATTGGCACACAGCCATACCTGTTCATTTCTGTTTGAGGTACAGCTGTGTTTGCTCTGCAATTGTAGAGCTGAGGAGTTGTGACTGAGGCAGCAGGGCTTGCAGAGCTGAAAATATCTACTGTCTGGCCCTTTACAGAAAAAGTTTACTCACACTGGCTTAAAACAATGTCTGACAGAAAGCAGGTGTTCAATATTTATTTACGGAATGAATGAATGAATATGAGATCTAGTATGCTTTAAAAAGTAGACTGAGTAGCAGGTTAAATGACCAGGCATTTAACTGCAGCCATATGCAATCCCTGAGCACTAAGAAAATGAACCCCCCATTCTCTTCCAGGAGGACTCCCCAGTCCAGGAGTCATTCCCAGTCCCTGAAATTATGTGGCATTCCTAGGAGGTGCCAGGATTGGGGTTGGCTTCCTAGGAGATTTGTCTGGGATCCACAGCTGACCTAGAGCTGCATGGGGTCTAAAAGTCATCTCCTGAGTCCCCAGAGAGTGAGCTCTCCTTCAACTGGGCATCTCCATCACCTCCCTCCCTACAACATTATCCCTGTTAATACCCTCCCCACGAAGCTATTTTTAAGCCAACCCCCTTTCTACTTCCTACTGATCTTCAACCTGTTACTCTCCAAAAGCGCTTTGTGGCAGGGTCCAATACATTCACCAGGTCTTCTGTCACCATCTCTCCTGTGTTCATTGAGGTCAGCAGCAGGATTCCAGGCTGGCCAAGGTATAATCTCTGGCTCTTCCAAGCAAAAGCTCACAGTGGTTCCATTTCCCGACGGTGGCATGTTCTCTTATTTCAGCGTGAAGTGCCATCTTTCTATCATTACAGCTGAAGGCTGGTCCCCAGAAACAGCTACGAAGTCCTGTGTTCTTGTGCTCATGGGATCTGGGGAGGCATTAGCTTCTTCCTCAGCAGGGGAGGAAGCTGCCTGCAGGGGCAGCCTGAATGGGATGCTGCTTACCTATAAGTGTATTTTATTTATTTCACACTCATGTATATGGCCCTTAGCTTGTACCAGGCATCATGTTTTAGGTGCTACTCACAGCACTTAATTTCATTCTCTTTATTTTTAAAATTGACAAATAAAAAATGTATATATCTATTGTGTACAACAGGATGTTTTGAAATATGGATACTTTGTGGAATAGCTTAATTGAGCTAATGAATAGCTTACTTAATTTTCATAGCAACTTGGTGGGGTCTGTGTGATTATTTTCTCCATTTTTCACTGGGGAAACAGATGCACAGAAAGGTTAAGTAGCTTGCCCAAGGTCACATAGCTAGTCAAGGTGGAGCTGGGGTTTGAACCCAGGCAGGCTGTGTGAGAGCCACTACCCTATGTGCCTCTCAATCTGTGGTAACAAGAGTTCTTCCTTCCCTCCCTCCTTCCCTCCCTCCCTCCCTCCCTCCCTCCCTCCCTCCCTCCCTCCCTCCCTCCTTCCTTCCTTCCTTCCTTCCTTCCTTCCTTCCTTCCTTCCTTCCTTCCTTCCCTCTTTCTTCTTTCCCTCCCTCCCTTTTCTTTCTTTCTCTTTCTCTTTCTTTCTTTCTTTCTTTCTTTCTTTCTTTCTTTCTTTCTTTCTTTCTTTCTTTCTTTCCTTCTCCTTCTTTCCCTTTCTTTCTTTCCTTCTTTCTTTTCTTTCTCTTTCTTTCTTTCTTTCTTTCTTTCTTTCTTTCTTTCTTTCTTTCTCTTTCTTTCTCCTTCTTTCCCTTTCTTCCTTTCCTTCCTTCTTTCTTTCTCTTCCCTCCCTCCCTCTCTCTCTCTCTCTCTCTCTCTCTCTCTCTCTCTCTCTCTCTCTCTCTCTCTCTCTCTCTCTCTCCCATGCTGCTGGAGTGCAGTGGCACAATCTCGGCTCACTGCAACCTCTGCCTCCTGGGTCCAAGTGATTCTCCTGCTTCAGCCTCTTGAACAGCTGAGACTAACAGGTGTGTGCCACCACACCTGGCTCATTTTTGTGATTTTAGTAGAGACATGGTTTCGCCATTTTTCCCAGGCTGGTCTTGAACTCCTGACTTCAAGTGATCCATCTGCCTTGGTCTCCCAAAGTGCTGGGATTACAGGCCTGAACCACTGTGCCTGGCCCCATTTCTATTTGTCTTCCTGCCTCATCTTTTTCTTCTCCTATATAGACCCCGCCTCCTCCATCCTGGGCTGGGCATGACTATAAGTCCTTAATCTGGAGCCAGCTGCCTGGGACTTGGATGGTGTTTCTCAACCGTGTCCCTAACACAGCCATTGTCATTTTACGACCTGCTGGTCTCTACAATGACTCCTGGAAGGAGGTGCTGTCATTGTCATCCTCACTCCCACAGGATAGGTTAAAGAACCTGAGATGAAATCCAGGCTCTGAGAGGAGAGGTCACTGCTAGCCGGAGGTCACTTCTAGCCAAAGGCCACTGAGTTAGGAATCTGCTGAGATCCCCATTCTGGCTCCAGGGTGGACCCGGGCTGTGGTGTCCCTGTAGTAGGGGATGGTCACATTTCCTGGGGCTGCTGTAACAAATGCCACACACTGGGTGTCTTAGGATAACAAACATGCATCGTCTCACAGTTCCAGAGGCTGGAAGTCAAGTCAAGGTGTGGGTAGGGCCATGCCGGCTGGGAAGACCCTAGGGCTTCCTTCCTTGTGTCCTCCAGTGGGATTCTGGGGCCGCCGGCCATTCTTGGCACTCCTCGTGGCTTCATCACTTCAAGTCTCCATCTTCACGTGATGCTGCCGCTGTCTCTCCTCACATCATCTTCCCTCTGTGCAAGTCTGCTCCTACATTTGCCGGTATGTCCAAATTTCCCTTTTTAAGGATAAGGAGCTGGGTGCGGTGGCTCATGCCTGTAATCCAAGCACTTTGGGAAACCGAGGTGGGAAGATCTCTTGAGAAGCTAAGAGTTCGAGACTGGCCTGGGCAACATAACAAGATTCCTTCTCCACCAAAAAAAAAAAGTGTATAAAGATAAGGACAGCAGCATATCAGATCAGAGCCCACACTAAGAACATTTTAACTTGACTATCTCATAAAAATCCAAATGTGGTCACATTCTGAGGATGCTTTTTTGGGTGACATGCTTCAATTTATAACAGTGATGTCATCACTTGGGGCAGGAAGGAAATTTCCAAGCACCCCTAGAACCCAGGATCTTTCCTTCCCAGGAAAGAGATCGATGGAATTCTAATCACTGGAATTTTGTATTCCTTCAACAGACAGCTTGTCTGTCACTGAGTTCCCCCATGAGACTGTAAGCTCTTTGAGAACAGGGATGAGTCTCCCCAGTGCCCAGGATTAAGCAGGCACTCAGTAAATACTTGAGCGAATGAAAGAATAAGTGAATGAAGCGTCACCTCCCAGTTCTTCTGTCCTTTCACGGCCAAAAGGCAAACGATTTGTCCAAAGCCTTGAACCTGTGGCTGAGCTGTAAGCATTTCAGCATCACAGAACCCCCCCTGCCCAGCTGCCAGCCCAGCAATGGTGAAATTATTAGATCGCATTATGAATTGGATTTTAATCTCCTGTAAATAGTTCTGCCATTATAGTGTCATAAGAAGCAATTAGGACCCCCTCCCTTCTTGCAGCTGCAGAGATGTTCTGATCTCCCCAGCCGAGTTAGGGGGGCTGCAAGCAGGGTGGGGACTGATGCTGAAGAAATTTACCAGTTTGGGTAGATCACAACCCCCTCCTTCCCCCAATCTAGTCACTTGGGGAGGAGCCTCAGGGCGGGATTTGTGAGGGTGGCAGGGGTGAGTGGACATCTAATGGAATGAGCCCTGGAGTTGCTCCTTGGTAAGAAATGAAGCTTCTAAGTCCGGGTTTCTTAGGGTTGCAACCTACATCAAGGCTTTGGAAGAATGTGATGATATCCCAGGTGTGTGTGCAATGTGTAGCTCTTCTGTCCACCATGCCTGATGACCCTATCAGCTACTACCTTCCAGCCAACCTCATCTTCCTCTCCATCCCTCCATTCTCTTTTCCACATGGTAGCCAGAGATAGCTCCTGCCCACAGAAGTCAAAGATTGGCAGAGGAGGAAACTGAGGCAGAGTGCCATTCTGTACCCTTGCACACAGTCCTGAACACTTGGGCAAGTCAGGAAAAGGGGCCCCATCCGCCTCCCCCAGTTCTCCTATGTTCAGGCTCCTCTCCCGGAAGCCTCCACCTCTCACGCCCTACCACCCTTCCCACGCAGATGGGGCCCTGCAGAGCTAGGGGTGGCATTTGAATAGTGGGGACTCTGCCTGGGAAGGAGGCAAGACCCTTGAATGCAGGAGGTTTGCTCTCACTTCCCACTCTGGCTGGTGACCAGGCTTTCCTCTCGCTGGGCCTCAGTTTCTCTATCTGCAAGTAGGGAGGCAGTTTAAATGCCTGTAAAGTGGAGAAGGAGGGAGTTACTGTGACTGAAGCCTCCCTGCAAAAATAAAGCAGAGCTACCTTTTATTTCCTGAAGTGTTAGGGGCCCAGGACCGGGATAGGGAGAGCCCCAGTCTCCCAGGGAGATGGCAGGGGCTTTCCCAAACCATGGAAAAGAGGAACATTACTCCTTCACTGTGGCCACCTGGATTAGCATCCCAAAGGCCAGCCCTCCCTGGATGGGGCCAGGCAGGGGTGAAGGGGTTAATAAACAGACTGGCCACCTCTCCCCAGAGGCTCCCACCTCCAGGTGGGGCTGCTCTGACTAACAGAATGAGCTTGGAAGGCTCCATCTGGTCTCCAGTGGGTCTTGCCTGCAGGACTTAGAGTGACTGACAGGTCACAGCAGGCCTGGCTCTGGCTGTAGGGTGGTGGCCAGGGGAAGGCAGCAGGGAGTTCTGAGTAGATCTAGGGCTGGCCAGGATGTCACATGGAAAAAGATTCTGGGTCCAAGCAGGGGACTCTGGAAGTGGACTTTTTGAACCAAATCTTAGACCACACTTCTTGAGGACTTTTGCTCATTCATTCATTCAACAAACATGCATTTAGCTCCTACTATGTGTCAGGTGCTGTGTGAGGCACTGGGAATACATCAGGGGACGAGAGAGATAAAAACCTGTCACTCTAGTGGTCTTTTCCTGTGTGCTCCGCATAGTGTGGCTTCTTTCCACCATCATTATAATGTGAGATTTGATCATTTTTCTCATTTCTAATATTCCATTAAATGAATAAACCATATTTGATGTATCTATTCTGTCATGAATAGCACTAAAAAATAATCCTGGGCTGGGTGCTTGGCTCACGCCTGTAATCCCAGCACTTTGGGAGGCCGATACAGTGGATCATCTGAGGTCAGGAGTTCAAGACCAGCCTGGTCAACGTGGTGAAACCCCATCTCTGCTAAATATACAAAAATTAGCTGGGCATGGTGGTGGGCACCTGTAATCTCAGCTACTTGGGAGGCCAAGGCAGGAGAATCCCTTAAACCCAGGAGGCAGAGGTTGTAGTGAGTCACGCCATTGCACTCCAGCCTGGGCGACAGAGTGAAACTCTGTCTCAAAAAGAAAAAGAAAAAGAAAAACCTTAGACAAATTAAAGTTAACAGAGTTTAAGTGACCAAAGAACGATTTGTGAATCAGGCAACCCCCCAGCCAGAATAGAATGGCAGAGACTCTGGTGCTGTCTCATGGTTGAACAAGATTTAGGGACAGAAAAACGAAAGCTACATACAGAAAATGGAAGTGAGGTCCAGGAATAGCCCGATTGATTATACAACTGGCGTTTGCCTTATTTGAACACGGTTTGAACAGTGGAGGCCTTTAATGGGCCCAAACTTGGTGACCGGCACAAGACTAGGTTACAGTCTGCTTATACACCAAGTTATGTTAGTTCACTATGCACCAAGTAAGAAGGCAGCTTGAACTTAATTTAACAAGGGGTTTTGGGTGGCTCCTATGCTGGAGTCTCTGTCCATCCTTGACTATCTTGTTTTTCTGCCCACGTCTCCCCCCTACCCATACCCCTGCTTTCCCTAAAGCTCCCTGAGGACAGAGATTGGCCAGTCAATGGTTAGCCACTGACCAGAGCAAAGGAACTGTCAGAGGCGTTTGAATGAGAGCAAACTCCATCTTGAATAGGGGTTGGGCACAATCAGGCTGAGACCTGCTGGGCTGCATTCCCAGGAGGTTAGGCGTTCTAAGTCACAAGATGAGATAGGAGGTCAGCACAAGGCACAGGTCACAAAGACCTTGCTGTTAAGACAGCACGTGGTAAAGAAGCCAGCCAAAACCCACCAAAATCAAGATGGCGACAAAAGTGATCTCTGGTCATCCTCATTGCTCATTATATGCTAAATATAATACACTAGCATGCTATAAGACACTCCCACTGGTGCCATAACAGCTTACAAATGCCACGGCAACATCAGAAAGGTATCCTATATGATCCCAAAACGGGAGGAGTCCTTAGTTCTGGGAATTGCTCACCCCTTTCCCAGAAAACTTATGACTAATCCACCCCTTGTTTAGCATATGATCAAGAAATAACAATAAAAATAGCCAACCAGTAGCCCTCGGGGCCATTCTGCCTTTGGAGAAGCCATTTTTGTATTTTTTAGTAGAGATGGGGTTTTGTCATGTTGGCCAGCTGGTCTCGAACTCCCGACCTCAAGTGATTCACCTGCCTTGGCCTCCCAAAGTACTGGGATTACAGGCGTGAACCAGTGCACTTGGCCAATTCTTTATTTCTTTACTTTCTTAAAGAACTTGCTTTTACTTTATAGATTTGCCTCGACTTATTTCTTGCACAAGATCCAAGATCTTGGGTCTGGATCGGGACCCCTTTCCAGTAACAGAATGGGGTTCCCTTTAGGCCGGGCTGTACTTTCCATTTGCCACAGTTGCCTCTACTCCCTATCGCCCCACACTCTCCAAAATCGTTCCTTTGCTTTTCCTGCCTGGCACCTGAGGTTACTGAGGTCTCTAACCCCTGGTGGGGCAGCCAATGGTGTGGGAGGTTTCCAGGCTGAATACTTCCCCATGCCCCCTGCATCCACCCACTGTGCCTGGCTCAGGGCCCAGCGCACAGAGGGCAGGCTCCCATGTGGTTCCCAGGCCCATCTCTCCCAACGTGGAGCAGAAAGAGAAGGGGGATCTAAACCACAGAAGGGGGGGCATAATTATAGAGGAAGAGGCAGCGATAAAACGATAATGGGCGCGTTTTGACCCGGGTTAACCAGTTCTGGAGCTGTGAAGTAACTCTAAAATGCGTGATGGAGGCCAAGGGGCCGCCGCCCGGGCTGCAGCTGAAACGGCGCTTTCACAAACAAGACGTAAATTGGATGCAAACATCTAATTAACCTTCTCCCTCGGTTCCCTCCGCAGAGGGGGAGGTGGCCCTCCTGGGGCTCCCAGCGCCTGGCTTCCCTCGGGGGATGGATTTGGGGGAAGGGAGGAGGAGGGGAGGCAGGCGCGAAGGGAAGAAGCCAGGCGTTTTCTTTCTTTTTTCTTTTCTTTCTTTCTTTAACTGGCTCCCCTCCGGGTAGGGGCTGAGCTGAACCTCCAGCAGGGTTGGTTTTCTCAGGCTTGATCCGAGATCTGCATTCTTGTTTAATAAGCCCCAACACGCTCGGCAAACTCACATTATTCGCCAGGGCCAGGTACGTGGCCCTAGAATCTGGGGGAAATGGAGAGTTGAGAGGGTCGTGGCTGGTTTTTTCCCCTTTGGTGGGGATGCGGTGCTGCAAAGCCTACTTCTTGTGAAAATTCTCCAGGCCTCTGAGTTCTCGGGACACAGAGCATCCCGGGCCATCGGACGCAGCAGGTGCGAGAGTGCGTTCACAGCGACCGCAGCGGGGGCTAGGGCCTGGCGCCACCCTTGAAATTTGCGTGACCTGGGGCGCCTTAATTAGCTTCTTGGCACTTCATTTATTCACTCAACAAATATTTATTGAGCACCTACTGTGTACTAGGCACCGTGCTTGCCCACTTAGAAGCTAAAAATAGGGGCTGAGAATACAGTAGTGAAGAAAACAGATTTTTCCCCAAACCCAAACAAACAACCACCTCTCCCCCCCAAAACCAAAGCCCTGTCCTCCCGGGTCTTTGGGAATGTGGGCAGTGGGCACCCACATTTTATTCTTTGTCTCTGTGGGAGACAGAATAAAGGAGAAGATAGCATGGTGTCTGAGAGTTTGAATGCTGAAGTTTGAATCCTGGTTCTTCTACTTAAAAGCTGCATGACCTAGTGCAAGTTCTACATTCTCTATGCTCCGCTTCCCTTCCCCTCCCTTGCCCTCCCCTTCCCTCCCCTTCCTCTTTCCTTCCTTCCTTCCTTCTTTCTTCTCTCTCCTTCCTTCTCTTTATTTTTCTTCCTGTCTTTCCCTTTCTCTTTCTCCCCTCCCTCTCTCCTTTCCTCCCTCCTTCCTTCCCTCCCTCCCTTCTTCCTTCCTTCCTGCCTTCCACTCTTTTTCTTTTCTTTCTCCCTCTCTTTCCCTTCCCTTTCCTTTCTTCTTTTTTTGAGAAGGAGCCTTTCTCTGTCACCCAGGCTGGAGTGCAGTGGCACGATCTCAGCTCACCGCAACCTCTGCTGCCCGAGTTCAAGGGATTGTCTTGCCTCAGCCTCCCAAGTAGTTGTGACTGCAGGCATGCACCACTATGCCTGGCTAATTTTTGTATTTTTAGGAGACACGGGTTTTGCCATGTTGGTCAGGCTGGTCTTGAGCTCCTGATCTCAGGTGATCCACCTACCTTGGTATCCCAAAGTGCTGGGATTACAGGTATGAGCCACCACACCTGACCTCTTCTTTTTCTTTTGAGACAGGGTCTTGCTCAGTCCCCCAGGATGGAGTGCAGTGATACAATCATGCTTACTGCAGCTTCCACCTCCTGGACTCGTGCAATCCTCCTGCTTCAGCCTCCCAAGTAGCTGAGACCACAGGCAGCAGCGACCACACTCAGTTAAGTTTTGTATTTTTTGTAGAGATGAGGTTTCACCATGTTGTCCGGGCTGTTCTCCATCTCATGGGCTCAAGCAATCCTCTGGCCTTGGCCTCTCAAAGTGATGGGGTTACAGGTGTGAGCCACTGTGCCTGGCTGGGTTTTTCTTCTTTTTCTTTAATTTTTAAATATTGATATATGGAAAACCTGAAAAAATAGTACAAAACCTTAAATGTTAACATTTGCACAGCTTTCTCTCTCTCTCTCTCTCTCTCTCTCTCTCTCTCTATATATATATATATATATATATATATATATATATATGTATGTATATTTCTTCCTTTTTTTTTTTTTTTTTTTGAGATGGAGTCTCACTCTGTCACCCAGGCTGGAGTGTAGTGGCATGATCTTGGCTCACTGCAACCTCTGCCTCCCAGGCTCAAGACACATACACACACACACACACACACACACACACACATGTGTGTGTGTGTGTATGTAAGTATGTACACACACATACATATATACATATATATAACTATATGTGTATATATATATAGAGAGACATACACATACACACACACACAAACACACACACACACAATTTTTTATTAAACCTTTGTAAGGGTAACTTGCAGACATGATGGCCCCTTACCCCTAAGAATTTCAGTGTCTGTTTTCTGAAAATGAAGACATTCCCTTATGTACTATGTAGTACAATGATCAAAACCAGGAGATTAACACTGATACAATACTAGGATCTAATCTACAGACCTTATTCAGATCTCTCCATATGTCCTGATAATGTCCTTCATAGCAAACTACCTTTTGCCTTCAGTCATCATGTCCCTGTAGACTCCTTTAATCTGGATACAGTTCCTCAGGCTTCAGGTTTTATGGCATTGATGTTTTTGAAGCATCTAGGCCAGTTGTTCTGTAAGATGTCCTTCAATCTGAGTGTGTCTGATATTTTTGTGTGATTTGATTCAGGTGGTACATTTTGGCAGGAATCCCATACGGGCGATGCTGTGTTCTTCTTGGTGTATCATATCAGGAGCCACATGGTGTCATCTGTCCCAGAGTGATGTGAACCTGGAGCACTTGCTCAAGGTGGTGCCTGCTGGGTTTTCCTACTGCACACTTATAGTTTTTCCTTCTACAATTTACAAGTGCATTGCTGGGGAGGGGCTTTGAGATGATGTAAATATCTGGTACTCCTCGGATGCTGACTCACTCATTTTAGCATAGTTTGATGATTCTTGCCCGAATCGATGATGATGATATTTCCTAAATGCAATTTTCTAACTTCAATCTTTTTTCTACATTTATTAGTTGGCTTTCTACTATAAAGGAGAAAATTCCTTACTTTTATATTTACATATGTCAGCATAGGCTCATGAACTCTTATTCAATAGATAATAATCCTTTACTATGACTATTTATTTCTCAACATTTCTTTTTTGAGACAGGGTCTTACTCTGTCTCTCAGAATACAGTAGCATGATCATAGCTCACTGCAATCTCAAACTCCTGGGCTCAAGCAATCCTCTTGCCTTAGCTTCCCAGATAGCTGGGACTATAGGTGCCAACTATCATGCCTGGTGAATTTTTTAATTAATTTGTTGAGATGGGTCTTGCTGTGTTGCCCAGGTTGGTCTTAAATTCCTGGCTTCAAGGGATCCTCCTGCCTTGGCCTCCTGCACTGCTGGGATTATTGACATGAGACACCATGCCTGGCAGATGACTTCATTTTGATCCTCCACTTGTCCTAGTTTGGCCAATGGGAACTGCTTCAGGTTGGCTCTTGTGCCTTTTTTGCTGCGTCCTCACCTCTTGACTGTCTTGCACAGGCAGGTGTTTCAGGCTCTCCTTGTGCCATCCCTGCTGCAGCCCTGTAATCAGCCATTTCTCTAAGGAGCTCTGGTTCCTTGCAGTGGGGAATGGTATGTAGATGCCATGATCTGGGTTCCAAGTGTGCTCACTGCTACTGGGGTGTCACTGCATGTGGGCCCTTTTAGAATACCTAGCTGGGTGCCTCAATTTCTTAATCTTTTAAATGGGAAACAATCATCCCTACCTCCTAGATTATTGCATGCAGATTAAATGGGCCAGTACCTGAAATGTGCTTAGAGCCGTGCCTGACATGTGGACAATCTTATACAAGTGTTTGTTAGGCAAATAAGAAATCCATATAGTGTATTAGATAGTGGTAAGTACTCCAGAGAAAAATAAACCATGAGGTGCTGCAATATTATGTAGGATGGCCAAGGAAGGCTTCACTTGGAAGATGACATTTGACGAGTGATCTGGGGAGGTGAAGGAGTGAGCCATGCCCATGTCTATGGGAAGAGGCAGAAGGGACCAGCCAGTGCAAAGAAGAACCTGAGGCAAGAACATACCCTGCCTGAAAGTAGATGCCAGCTTCCCAGACTCCAGAGAAACCACATTTTTTATTTTTAAAAATTATTTATTATTATTTTAGAGATAGAGTCTTGCTCTGTCTACCTAGGCTGGAGTGCAGTGGTGCCACCATAGCTCATTGCAGCCTCAAACCCCTGGTCTTAAGCAATCCTCCCAAAGAGCTGCGATCATAGGCATGAGCCATTGAGCCTGGCCTGGAAACCAAATTTTGAATTGGAGGCACCATATTACTTGGTGGGAGGGTGATGTGGGGGGAGGCTGGAAACCAAAAACCAGGCTCAAGAAACATCACTATCACAGATGAAGTGCCCACCCCATGGGTGGGAGTGTTCTAAGCACGCCCCTTAGATGATCTCACTTAGTCCCCATAACACCCTCGAGAGGCAGTCACTCTCATTAGTCCCATTTTGCAGACGACACACTGGAGGCAGAGGCTGAATGATTTCATTTGGCCAGAGTGCAGCTCATAACTGGGGGATGGGGCAGGACTGAACTTCAAAGTCCAGTTCTAAAAGTAGCAAATAGGTGCGTGATCCTTTCTCACCGCTCTGTTAGGGCCACACTGAACTGACCATCAACTATGCGGGCCTCAGTTTTCCTATTGCCAAAATAGCAGTACCTCCTTCTTCCCTGGGTGGTGAAGGCTGGACTCAAGCCAGACTCAGAGGCGAGGTGAGCAGGGCAGGGGCAGTGGGCTGCCCACATGGCTTCCCTGCTGCTGCCCCTCCCCCATGGCCCTTCCGACAGCGCCCCCCTTCTCTCTTTTCACCCCATCTTCCCCAGGGGCAGCCAGCCAGCAAAAAGAGTCCCTCGGCAGCAATGATGAAGATGGATGTGTGATTGATTCGGCCCCCCTTCCCTCTGCCCTTCTGGTAGAAAATTAAAAGACCATTTGTTAAGGGGCGAAAGTCCTCAGGTGCATCCCGAGGCTGGACAATTTGTCTCTGTGAAAAGGACGCTATTATGAGAGAGGCTGGATGCAGGCGGAGGGCGGGCCAGAGGGGCGGCTTGGGAGGGGGAGGCCCGCAGGAGCGAAGGGGCTCAGGCAGGGTGGGGGGCGGAGGCCTAGACAATGGGGGGAAAAATAATAAATACATGGGAGCGTGCCAGCCGCGGGGCTCCTGGCTGGAGAGGCGCGAGGGGCAGGGGGGCTGCTCGGGGCTGGGCGAGCTCATGTGCTCGGGCCTCGGAAGCCAATTCCTTTTTCATGACCCTTGTCCAGGACCAGAAGGGTGTCGCCGGGGAGCTCTGCCGCCCTCCATTAAGGAGGGTTTGTAAATGACCCTCTTTAAGAAGCGAGTTTCTCTTTATAGACCTCGGTGCAGAACGGGGAGGGAGGAGGGGGGCCCTGAGTGAGCCCCCTCCGCCCTCTTGGGGGTCATTAAGTGATTAGAAAGAAGGGGACAGTTCTCCAGCCGCCATTCAGATGAGGAGATGCATTTGTCACCGGGTGCTATTATTTATTGTTTTTTTTTTTTTAAAAAGGTTGCATTAGGCCCCTCCTGCCATCTCCTGGCTTCCTTTGTGTGTTCCGACTTCTTTCTGGGGCTGCCTCCTCTCACATCCCACAGGCAAGGTGCCCTGTTCCTCTCCACCCACCTTGACCCCTCTCACCATCTTCTCTCAGCCTCTCTGTCCACCCCAACAGCACACCCTCCCCATCCCCTCTCTCTGCCCCCTTCTGATGGCCTCTCACCCTCCCGGAGGCCGCTGGCTCTGGACACCTGACCTCCGTCAGGATAGCATGATGAGGACCCTGCCCTACCAGTGTGGACCCGGCCACCCTTTCTGGCCACAGAGCATCTGTCAAGGTCTTCGTCTTCTCCACTAGAGGACAGTGGCTGCAGTTTGCGCCTTGCTCGTTTCCAATGCCCAGCACGGTGCCTGGTGCAGAGCAGGTGCCCAGTGATGGTGTGTTTGCAAGCACCCTTTGCAAGGTTTTTGCTGCTTGTGGGAATCAAAAAACATCCCCATTGGAGGGATGGAAAAACTGAGGCTCACTGAACAAGGCTGAGTTGCATGGATTGTTGGGGGCAGAGTTGGGATTTGAAGCTGGGTCTTGACCCTCGTGATGGAGAAAAAGACATTTGAAGGAATGAAGGTCCATCCAGCCCTATGATTCTTGAAAGCTCTCTGCTGCTGCCCCTCCCCTCTTTGGGAAAGAGAAATCTGAAACTAACCAGGGACCATAGGAACTAATGTCACTATGTTCTCATCCAAGAGGATGAAACAAGGTGGCCTTTAAACCCAGCTACTCTGGAGGCCGAGGTGGGAGGATTGCTTGAGCCCAGGAGTTTGAGGCTGCAGTGACTCTGTCTCTAAAAATAAATAAACGATACTAACCTGAAAATGTCTCTTCCCTGCCATGGTGCACTGCATGGGCAGCTGGCCCTCCTGACTTCACCTCCTCTAGCTGTTCCACATTTTTCATTCCTTCCACCTGTAAACTTTTCCCAGCCCCTTACTCAGGCCAGTTCCCTTGCCTGGAAAGTCTTCTCCTTCTCTTTGCTCAGCCCTGTGTTTCTCAACTTTGCCTGCACATTAGAATCACCTGGGCACGTTTTTCAAGATCAGCCTTTAAACCCCACTTCAGACCAACTGAAGTTGATTTTTTGGGGGTAGGACCTGGGTGTGTGTATTTTTAAGAGCACCCCTGGTGACTTTGAAGCCCTGGAAGGGTTGAGAGGCTGTGGCCCAGCCAATTCCTATTCCTGTTTCAGACCGGATCCCAAAGGCCACTTCCTGACCCCCAAGCTGGGTCAGGTCACTCTGAATTGCCTCAAGGCCTGCTCAGCCTCCACCTCCTCATCTCTTTGTAATCACAAGCATATTTGATTTACACACCTCTCCGACATTTGCCTGCAAAAGGGCAGGGACCTCTCTGTTCAGTTCATAGCTGCATCCTCATTGCCCAGAACGTCACACAGGAGGTGCTCAGCATGGTTTTGTTGAATGAAGGAGAAAACCTTGAGAGAAACGAGTGGCATTGAACCAAGGCCTGGAAACAGAATCTAAAAGGGCTCTCATGTACTTCACCAGTGTGCCCTTTTCTGCTTGGAGGCTGGGGTGTGGGGGTTCTTGATGAGATGCTCAAATATGGCCTGGCCTTCAAAGTCCTTCCCAGGTGCCCCTCAGGATTTCGGCTCCCCTCTGCTCCCCTGCACCTCCCCTGCCTCCCCATCCCTTGCCTTGTCCCTGCCATGGTTCACCCCTCCAGGCCTTTGCCCCAGCTGCTCCTGATCTTCAGAGTGCAAGATGGGGACCGCCCCCCAGTAAAGAAGCTTCCTTGCAGTAGGTGTTCAATGGATTTCTGCTGAATGAATAAACAGGATTTGGAACAGGAATCTTGGAGGCATGTGCAGTTTGCAAACACATGTTCAATATTATAATGTCATTGTATATTTGGAAAGTGAAAGAGACCAACCTAAACAGAAAGTCAAAAACTGAACATCACTGGCCTGGGAATCCAACTGCCAGGTTTCAGTCCATGCCCTACCATCCATGTGCTGTGTTACCGTAGACAAGTTAATCTCTCTATGTGGCAGGTTTCTCATCATAAAACCGAGGTACTTGCTATATAGTGTAACTATAATTATATAATACTGTGGGTATGAGATACACTGAGCATAGTATATGTATGTTACATGTAATACATTGTAATTATCATATTGTCACGATTACATGAATAAAGCTCTTGGAACAATTCCTGCACATATGAGTGCTCAATAAATAGCATCTGTAATTTTTATCATTTGTAATATAAACTAGGCTCAGGGACATTGTCTGAGTCTCCAGGGAGGACTCCTGCCTTTTATGACTCAGTGATCCTCCAGCTTGGAGAGGGGTACCTTGGAATGGGGGGGAGGGGGAACCGGATCCTGAGTCCTCCCCAGGGAGAGTTGTAGATTTATCAAAAAGGCTATGGGTGAAAAAAGGCCTTCATCATAGCCCCTCTTTGAGGTTCAGGCCTGGGCTCCATCCCACCCGGGCTCCTCCGACCTGGCCACTGCTGGGGATGGGCAGGTAAACCAGGGCCTGTTGAGATGGCCACTAAAAATGCAAACATTAGCTGGATGTGGTGGTGCACACCTGTCAGCCCAGTTACTTGGGAGGCTGAGGCACGAGAATCTCTTGAACCTGGGAGGTGGATCTCAGTGAGCTGAGATGGCGCCACCGCACTCCAGCCTGGGCAACAGAGCAAGATTATCAACAAACAAACAAACAAACAAACAAACAAACAAACAAAACAGCAAAAAGTTAGTAGGGAGGCAGACGTTTCCATCAAAGCTAAATGTATTTAATACAAACCATCGTCCCTTATTCCGAGATTTTGTCCTTCCTACTGTTTTTTTGGTTCTGGTGCTAAAATGTCTATTCTGTTTTTAAATTGTAATGATAAAAGCCAGTAGGGGTTTTGTGTTTGTTTGCTTGTTTTTATTTTTAACATTTTCAATCGTGGTGAGATGAAGCATTCACAAACTTATAATGGTTCTTTATTTTGGGGCGGGGAAGAACTTGCTAAGCTTTAAAGTCCAAGTCACTGAATGATAGCGTGATTGATTTATTCAGCCTGGTCCCTGTCTCCATAGCAGAGGCCGGGTAATCTTAGAAACACAGGAATCAGATCTTGTTGCACTCCTACCCAAAGCCCTTCCATCTTTCTCAAACCAGAACTCAACGTGTGGTCCTACTCTATGAGACCCTCTGTCATCAATGGCCGCTGTTCTGCAAACATCCCTGGTGCACTCCTACCTCAGGGCCTTTGTGCCTGCCGCTCCCTCTGCCTGGCAGGCCCTTCCCCCAGAAAGCTGCAGAGCTCCTTCCTCTTTGTCCAGGTCTCAGATTCAACATGGCCTCAGAGAGGCTTTTGCTGACTCCTCTACAGAAGATAGCCCCTGCCCCATCTTCCTGATTGCTTTTGATCCAGCATCCTATTTTCCCTCCTAGCACTTAGTTATCCGGAACGATTGAATGCATTTGTTTACTTGCTCTCTGTTTGCCCCACACTAAAATGTCAGCTCCCCAAGGGCAGAGACCTCATCTGTTTTGTTTGCCACCTTTAAAAATTTTATTTATTTATTTATTTATTTTTAAAAATGGAGTCTTGCTCTATTGCCCAGGCTGGAATGCAGTGGCATGATCTTGGCTCACTGCAGCCTCTGCCTCCCTGGTTCAAGCAATTCTCTTGTCTCAGCCTCCCAAGTAGCTGGGACTACAGGTACTCACCATCACTCGGGGCTCATTTTTGTATTTTTAGTAGAGACGGGGTTTTGCCATACTGGCTGGGCTTATTTGCCACCTTCTGTTTGACTTCTGAACACATGAATCCCGAAGCCCGGGATTGGGTGGGGAACAGGTGCCCAGGACATTTCAGTCAGAGGACCTCACGGAAAGTCCCGAGGTTGCTTCTGAAAGTCCTCCTTTGAAACTCTTCCTGAATGGAGGGATAAGGGGTCGCGGTGGTGTGTGCAACCCACACATGCCCCCCTCATGCATTGTGAGACTAAGCCAGAGCCGCTCCTCAGTGCCAGCCTGTGGTAGGCACCAGGGGTGTGTGCTACCCTCAGTGAGACAGTCAGGTGTGGTGCACAGGCAGGTGGCCAGTGCAGGCCCAGTCTGCGAGTTCTGGGAGCAGGACGTGGGACGTGGTGGGCTGGTCTGAAGCTCCTTTGCCCTTGGACCCATTTCCTGTCTTCCCCCTGCCCAGGGCTATATCATGGGAGATGGAGGGAAGGGTGAGGCCTGCAGGCCATACCTCCAGGCTCCTGGGTCACCTTAGTTTGGCCAAGAGGAGGAGCTGTCAGCGGCTTGAGGGCAGAGGATGACAGAAGCCAGGGCATTTCTCCTTGTCTCCTCTACCATGGGTGACTTCTCCAGGCACTATTGTGTCTCCTCAGCAGCTCCCTCTCCTGCTGAAAAGCTGCCAGCTGTGGTTCTAGTTCCTTCTTCTCCTCTTCCTCCTCCTCCCCCCACTCCTCCTCCTTCTCCATTTCCTTCTTCCTCTTCCTTTTCTTCTCCCCCTTCCTCCTTTTCCTCCTCCTCTTCTTCTTCTTCCTCCTCCTCCTCCTCCTCTTCTTCTTCCTCCTCCTCCTCCTCCTTCTTCTTCCTCTTCTTCTTCTTCTTTTTGAGACAGTCTCACTCTGTCACCCAGACTGCAGTGCGGTGGCATGATCTTAGCTCACTGCAACCTCCATTCCCCAGGGACAAGTGATTCTCCTGTCTCAGCCTCCGGAGTAGCTGAAATTACAGGTGTGCCACCATGCCCAGCTAAGTTTTGTATTTTTAGTAAAGACAGGATTGCACCATGTTGTCCAGGCTGGTCTCGAACTCCTGACCTCAAGTGATCTGCCCACCTTTGCCTCCCAAAGTTCTGGGATTACGGGTGTGAGCCACCATGCTTGGGCTTGGTTCTAGTATTTTCTGAGGCTCTGATGATACCATCCCTGTTCCTTAGATTCAGGTGGGTGGAAGCAGCTTCCCACACTTGCCAATCTCTAGGTGTCTCCTCTCTATTTCCTGCCTTCGTTTCCTCTGGGGAAAATACCAGAAGATGTCCTCACTGGCCCCTGACTGACACAGATGGAGCTGCGGGGGCCCAGCACATCTGACGGAAACCTGGAGAGGCTCCCTGGGGGAACCTGTACCTGCACTGAGACTGCTGGACCTTTGCAGCAAAACTTCCTGTTTGGATCTTCCCTGAACTTTGCCACATCGCATCCCGCAGCAGTCCCTCCCATTGAGGGGTTAACACTATTGATTCTTTGTTGTGGGGGGCTGTCTCATGCAGAGTAGGACGTTTGGCAGCCTCCCTGTCCGCTAGAGAATGCCAGCAGCACACTCATCCCCTAGCTGTGGCAACCCAAATATTCAGCATTGCTAAGTGTCCCCTGTGGGCCAGAGCACCCCACTGAGAACCACTTCCTGATATCTATGTAGAACACGGAGTGGTTCTTGATCCTGGTGACACCCAAGAATTGGGTGGGCAGCTTTTAAACATACCAGTGACGCGGAGCTTCATCCTGGCTGATTCTGATAGCATCAGAATCTCTGGGGTGGGGAACCCCCTGGGCATTGGGGTGTTTTATGCACAGGCAGAGTTAGTTGAGAGGCACCGGGATAACCCAGTGAGATGTCACTTCTACCCTGACTATTTCCTGATCCATAGAGAAGGAAATTGAGGCTCAGACAGCCCAAGTGTGGCAATCAAAGTCTCTCACCAAGTGATGAAGCCACACAAAGAACCGGGTACTGCCAAGACGCCTTTGTTAAACCAAATAACAAATGTAAAGAAAAAAAATCCACTTCCCCCATTCAAACAAACACATGCATAACTCACACCAATACAAAAACAGCAACTGCTGCTTTGCAAGTTTCACCAGCCATTCTTTCTACAGAGGACAGGGACCCCAAGGGCTGCTTTCCCTCCCGGGGCTCTGCTTCCATTTTTCCAACCCATTTTATGCTCCAGAATAGCATCTGTGTCCTGCTTTCTCTCTTGGGACCCTCACAGAGTGCCAATGGTCTGGAGGCGTTGCCAGCCTGCACATCTGTGATGCTGATGGCTCTGGGATGGTCTTAGATCCCCCACCTCCTTAGGTCCTGTTCTCGGCCAGGCACCTCCAGGCTAGAGCTCCTTCTCAGCCCTTCCTCCCGGTGGATTGAAGTCGGGGCTTCTTCTTGAAGCAGGAAGTTTCCTAGCTTAAGTCAAATGCCCGAGTTAATTTTTTTTTTCTCTTTGCAGTGGGCATTTTTATATTCTCAGGGCACAGAAGTTCTGTCCCATTAACCTAAATCAGTTAATAAGGTTATTTTTGCTTCTTCAAATGATTCCTTGTCACTCGCTTCTTCGGAAAGTTTTCCTGGGTCATTTTAGATCAAGAATTGGCCCCTGGACCAGCCGCCTGTTCTTGTAAATAAAGTTTTAGTATCACATAGCTATAGCCATTTGCTTACATGTTGTGTGTGGCCGCTTTTGAGGCTCAGTGGCAGAACTGAAAAACTGCAGCAGGGACTGTACGGCCTGCAGAGCCTGAAATATTTGCTCTCTGTTCCTTTACAGAAAGCCTCTATGGACCCCTGTTGTAAGACAGCAACTTGGGATGCAGAGGTTTTCATCTGGGAATTCTGGGTATTGGTTCCAGTTCTGCCAACTCACAGGGAAACTTTGGGGCAAGTCACACTGCTTCTCTGTTTGCTTGTTTGTGAATGAAGAGGATTCTTTTTGCCGCAGTGCAATCACAGCTTACTGTGGCCTCAAACTGCTGGGCTCAGTTGATCCGCCTGACTTAGCCTCCTTACTGTGGCCTCAAACTCCTGGGCTCAGTTGATCCTCCTGACTTAGCCTCCTGAGTAGCTGGGAGTACAGGAGCATGCTACCACAGCCACTTAATTACTTTTTTTTTTCTTTCTGGTAGAGACAAGGTCTCACTGTGTTGCCCAGACTGATCTCAAACTCCTGGCCTCAAGCCATCCTCTGGACTCAGCCTCTCATGGCACCGGCATTACAGGTGTGAGCCACTGTGCTTGGCAGCATTTGTTCTAATTGGCTCTACCTCCACATTGTATCCCAAATGAAATAATTCTCTTTATCCTTACTGCCACTATTCTGGTCCAAGCTACCATCTTCTCTCACCTGTACTAAGGCATCAGCCTCCTTACTGGGCTCCTGGCCTTCCCCCGCCCTAGTCCTTCCTACCGCACTGCCAGAGGGATCTGTGTAAATTATCACTCCCAGCTCTAGCCCCTCACACCCTATTGTCTTCCCACAGCTTCCAAGGCCAGGCCCAGTCCACTTTCTGCTGCCTTCCGATCCTACCCTCATGCCACCCCACTGCTCCCTGTGTGCCAGCCACACTGGTCCTCTGGCTACCCCTCAAACCTGCCAGCCCCTTCTCACCTCAGGGCCTTTGCACATGCTGTTCCCTCTACCAAGAACCACTCACACTTCATACTTTGTCTAGGTCTCTGCTTCAATATTGACTCTTCCCCTTAAACCCCCTCCTCAACCACCTTCCAAAATATGTAAATTGTTTAGTTACTTGTTTATTGCCTGGCTCCTTTGACTAATTATAAACTCCAAGAGGGCCAGAGACTGTGTCTGTCTAGAAAGATCACCACCAAATCCCCAAGATGAAGAACAGTGCCTGAGTCTGCATGTGCTCAAGAAATTCTTATAGGAGGGCTGGGCACAGTGGCTCTTGACTGTAATCCCAGCACTTTGGGAGCCTGACAGGAAAATTACTGGAGCCCAGGAGTTTGAGACCAGCCTGGGTAATATAATAAGACCCAGTTTCCACAAAAATAAACAAGAAAAAAGATTTATCTGGGCATGGTGACATGTGCTGTAGTACTAGCTACTGGGGAGGCTGAGGTGGGAGGATCACTTAAGCCCAGGAGTTTGATGATACAAGGAGCTAGGATCGCACCACTGCACACCAGCCTGGGAGACAGAGTAAGACTCTGTCGCTAAAAAAAGAAAGAAAGGAAAACCTGCAGGAATGAATGAATGAATGCTTATTTTGCAAGGTTGCCAGGAAGATGTAACTAATGCATGCAAATCATTTATCCCCCTACTTCGTACCAAAGGTATTCAATGAAAGGCAATACCTGCGGGTTCTCAAGAAGACAGAGAGCTTGTCCAGCGCCAAGTTAGCCTTCTCAGTTAGCCTCCTTCCCTGCTCTCCTTAGGTCTGAAGGATTCCTAAGGCTACTTCTGTTTTCCTCTCTTCTTGCATCTCTGCTTCCTGGAGGTGTGACCGGTGGGTCTACAGCCCCTGCGCCTCTCCCTGTCTCTCTCTCTCTCTCTCCCCTGTCAAATGTTTTGCCCATCTTGGGTCCTAATTGAGATGGCAAATTCTAGGGATAGGGCTTGCAGCCAACTCTGCCAGCCTCCTCTGCCAGGAGCAGGAGGAAGAAAACGAAACCCCAGCACTGCAGCGTGCAAGCCTCTCTCTCTCCAGCAGAAAAGGCTCCTCGATCCCGGCCCATTCAGTCCACTCCATCGTGGGAGCCTGGGCTGGCCAAAGGCATGAGCCCCAGCTCCTCTCTGCTCCCAACCAAGAAGCACCTGATGTCCTTTTGCCGCCCCCTTGGACACCACACCAAGCTGAGGGGGCAGTTTCCTGCTAAATGGAGACCAGGTGGTTTTTAAGGCAATTAGAACCCCTGAACTGGCACTGTGCATTGGTGTGGGGGAGTGCCAGCTTCCCAGCTCTCTTTGCTGGCTTTATTTGTTTGCTTTGGATTAGAGATGATTGTGGAAAACCAAGCCTTGTTTCCATCCTATTACCATTCCCCCAAGGCTGGGAAATGGACTCTCGCAGCTCCCCTGTGAACTGGAAGCATCCCGAGTGCTGAGCAGCTAATTCGTAAAGTGGAAGACCCAGTCCTGCCTTTCATTGTTGCTGTGAATGCGTTTTGTGAAGTTACTTCCTGCACAAATGTGTCTGAGTCACTTACACAACAACAGAGGTCTGGAGACTGAACATTTTCGGTAGAGGGGACAGCAGATGCAAAGATCTTAAAGTGGGAAAGAGCTCAGTGTTTTGAGGTTTGAGGGAGGCAGCCCATGCCCATGTTTATGGAGGAAACTCTCAAATGTGCCTTGGGAAAGAAGCGAAGGTTTAAAGAGGATAAAAACTTTCTTTTCTTTTCTTTTTTTTGGAAATGGGGTCTCTTTCTGTTACCCAGCCTGGAGTGCAGTGGTGCAATCTTGGCTCACTGCAACCTCCGCCTCCTGGGTTCAAGCGATTCTCCTACCTTAGCCTCTTGAGTAGCTGGGATTATAGGCATGTGCCACCATTGTATTTATAGTAGAGATGGGTTTCGCCATGTTGATCAGACTGGCCTTGAGATCCTGAACTCATGATCCACCTGTCTCGGCCTCCCAAAATGCTGGAATTGCAGGCATGAGCCACCGCACCTGGCCTGGAAGTTTTCTTAAGATTCAAGAGCAACTTGCCTTGTTGGCTCACTTAGCAGGGGTACTGGCCAGGAAATTTGATGCCTATTTCCTGTCTCCGCAGTCCAGCTGGGAGAAGCTAACCAGAAACAGAAAGATTACATTGAACTCGCTACTCTGATAATCAGTCATGCACTTGCAAGAGGAACTCGCTACTCTGATAATCAGTCATGCACTTGCAAGAGCAACACTCAGACCTGGATTCCAGCCCTGCCACTTGGTAGCTGTGCAGCCTCAGGCAAGTTGCTTAGCCTCTCTGAGCTCACTGTTCTCATCTATAGACTGGGAACTAGAGGGTCACTGTGAGCATCAGTCACATGCAGCATTTAGAGGAGCTTAGTGCGGTGCCCCACATGTCGTGGGAACTCAGTTTTCTTTGGTGTTATTGTTTCCGCAGTAATGATAACATCCACTTCGTGTACCAGCCGTGGCCTGTCATTTTCAGATTGCAAAGCACTTTTCAAGTACACACTCCCATGTTGACCCCAAACTAGTTCATGTTAAATTTCCTGGGATCCTCTAGCCAGAACAAGGAGGGAGCTTGGTGTCCCCTGGTTGAGGTGGCCTTGGACCTGGCCAGAGGGATGGGTAGCATTTGGATTGAGAGAAAGGTAGGAGCCTATTCCAGGTGAGGGGAGATGCCTGAGCAAAGACATAGTGGTGGGGAAGTTGGACTGGGCAGGGTAGAGTGGAGAGATAGGTCCAGTGAAGGTGGGGGATTGTTCAGGCCAAGAGAGCCTGAAGAAAGCTGCCCCTAACTCTGTGCTAAATTCTCTCCTCCTCATGGGTCTTGCCGAGACAAGCCCTGAGCTCTCAGCATCTCCTTGAATATATTTGGAACTTCTGGCAGCTGCTTTACTACTCAGAACATTCAGTTCCCCTTTCCACTGCCCCCTCCCTCCCTCTCCCTTCTTTCCTCTGTCTTTTCCTTCCTCCCACGCTTCCTTCCATGTATCTATCCCTCTATTCATCCATCCTTTTTTACTCTTTTATTATTAATCAACCATGCACATTTTTATCCATTTTATTCAACAATTCATCCATCCATTTATCCTCTTCTCTTCCATTTTCCCTCTCTTCATTTCTTCCTCTTTTTTTGTTGAGACAGGGTCTCATCCTATTGCTCAGGCTGGAGTGCAGTGGCATGATCCTGGCTCACTGCTGCCTCTGCCTCCTTGGTTCAAGCAGTTCTCATGCCTCAGCCTCCCGAGTAGCTGAGACTATAGGTATGTGCCACCACGCCTAGCTAATTTTTGTGTTTTAGTAGAGATGGGGGTTTTGCCATGTTGGCCAGGCTGGTCTCAAACTCCTGACCTCTAGAGATCCACCTGCTTCAGCCTCCCAAAATGCTGGGATTACAGGTGTGAGCCACCAGGCCTGGTCCATTTCTTTCTTCTTTTCTTCCTTCCCCCTCCATTCATAAATCCTCTAGCAGCCTTTTGTAATCTCCCCCCATTTCCTTCCTTCTATATGTCATCGTTTCCATTCATCCATCTATCCCTCATTCATCTGTTTGTCCATCCATCCATTCATCCATCAATCCATCCATCCACTTGTCCATTTTTTCATCCCTCTGTTCATTCATTCATCCACCCATTCATCCACCCAGTTAACACACAAATTTATTTACATATTCATTTTATTTATGTACTTCTCATTTGGAGGAATGTTTATCAAGTGAATCTTGGTGGAAGACAGGGTCAAACCTTCCATGTGGAAGCCAACAGGGCCAGCCACCCTTCTCTTCTTACCTGGCACTCAAGACCTTTGTGTGTGTGGCCTGGACTCGGCCAATTGATTTCTTACACTCAGGACTTTGAATCTTGAGAGAGGGAGCCTAAGAAATGGTAATGGGCTAGAGTTTGCTTTCATGATTGAAGTGTCTGGTGTCTGGTGGCAGTGATGTCCAGTGAGGATGTTACCATAAGGGTCTGGTGGCAATGGTCTGGAGTGTTCCAAGGAAGGTGGACACATCAGCATCCTCACAGCTTCTTTCTGGAATGCCGTTCTTGTTGTTTCCTGGGGCCAGCCTCCCTTGCTTTAGCCCATTTCCTGAACCTGGTTCTCCTTCCTTCCTGGTGATTTCTGGAAGTTGCTCAATACTTGTCCAATAATTTACTTTCTGATTAAGCTAGGCATAGTGAGTTTCTGTTGTTTATGACAAAATCCCTGATATACCCATCAGTTATTTATTCTATTCTCCAGCTATGTAAATCATCCATCCATCTACCTAGCCACCTGCCCATTTATCCATCCATCCATCTATCCATCCATCTATCCATCCATCCATCCATCCATCCATCCACCCACTCATCTACCCATCCACCCACCCACCCATCCACCATCCATCCATCCATCCATCCAGCCAGCCAGACACCCACCCATCCATCCATCTGATCAATTCACTTCTGTCATTCATTCATTTATATATTTCTTCAACATTCATCCATCTACATGCCAGGCACAGAGGCAGAATTCAAAGGTGAGTCCCACAAGGCACACAGGAGGTACCCAATAAATGTTTGTCAATGGATTCTCGCCTAGGTTTCCTGAGGCCAACTGGTGGCTAACAGCAAGGTTTTCCTCTAAGATGGTTTCTTGGAGGAGTAGGGCTGTGTGTATAGGATGAGAGGAGAACATATGAGTCAGTGCTAGTTCCTCTTGTCATTCACCCTACTGGTTTATCACTTCCCTTTCTCCCACAAATCCTGGGGCCCTGACAAGCTACCAGCTCCTGTTTCCTCCTTATTATACTCTTGGAGCCTTGATCAGTCAGTGGCCCAAATAGCACCATCTTCTCTCAAGCCATGAGCTTGTTCAAGGCAGTGTGCAGGGCCCCTGATTTCAGTGGCCACAAGGTGGTCTGGCTTGATGTGTAGGAAAGGCTGCAAGAATAACCAGTCTGTGGCTTTTGTATCATTCTTGGGAAACCTAGATGGGATTGGGGTACTGCCTAACCTAAACCCTAACTATTGAATATTGAAATCCTACCAATCTGCTTGGAAAAACCATTGCTACTTCTCAACCTCAGCAGCAGGCTGAGCTCACTCGTCTCAAGACCCAAGGATATCAACAATCCTTAAATCAGGGCTGGAACATGCCCAGAATAGTGTAAGCCATGAGGTGGGATGTGAACCTCCGGCTCCATGAGAGGGTTTTCACTGTTGTATGCAGGATGTTACCTGACCCTGAATCTTATGGTAAGTCATTCCCTTTTTCAACCCTCTAAATTCCATCAAGGGGAAAATATTTGGTATTCCTTGGTCTTTAACACCATTCAAATACCAGCTACTCTCCCTTTCTTTCTCTCTTTTCCCTCCCTCCCTCCCTCCCTCCCTCCCTCCCTCCCTCCCTCCCTCCCTCCCTCCCTCCTTCCTTCCTTCCTTCCTTTCTTCCTTCCTTCCTCTCTTCCTTCCTTCCTCTCTTACCCAGGCTGGTGTACAGTGGTGCAATCATGGCTCACTGCAGCCTTGACCTACTGGGCTCCTCCCACCTCAATCTCCCAAGTAGCTGGGACTACAGGCACACACCACCACACCTAGCTAATTAAAAAAATTTTTTTTTTTTTTTTTTTTTTGGTGGAGATGGAGTCTCACTATGTTGCCCAAGCTGGTCTTTAACTCCTAGGCTTAAGTAATGCTCCTGCCTCAGCCTCCCAGTGATGAAATCATAGGCATGAGCCACTATGTCTGGACTACTCTCCCTTTCTAACAAGGATATTAGCCCCAGATGTGGCTCCTTTGGCAGATAATAGGGACTAACTAGATAATAATGTTTTCTTTTTGTGGTATTTATTTTTTTCTGGTTACCTTCTTATTATGACATTTAGGCAATTTTGCATTTAAGGTCAGGATGAAAAGTTGTCTTCTAAAATAAATTTAAGTAGAAAACAGAATCAATTTGTTTATTTATTTATTTTTGAGATGGAGTCTCACTCTGTCACCCAGGCCAGAGTACAGTGGCTCGATCTCAGCTCACTGCCACCTCTGCCTCATGGTGACATAGTTAGGCTGTATCCCTGCCCAAATCTCATCTTGAGTTCCCACACGTGGGAGGAACCTGGTGGGAAGTGTTTGAATCATGGGGGCATGTTTTTCCTGTGCTATTCTCATGAGAGTGAATAAGTGTCATGAGATCTGATGGTTTTGTAAGGGGAAATTTCCCTGCACAAGCTCTCTTTCTTTGCCTATTGCCATTCACGTAAGATGTGACCTGCTCCTCCTTGCCTTCTGCCATGATTGTGAGGCTTCCCCAGCCATGTGGAACTGTAAGTCCATTAAACCTCTTTCTTTTGTAAATTTCCCAGACTCAGGTATGTCTTTATTAACAGTGTGAAAACAAACTAATGCAGTAAATTGGTACCAGGAATGGGATGCTACTGAAAAGATACCTGAAAATGTGGACATGACTTTGGAACTGGGTAATAGGCAGAGGTTGTTGGAACAGTTTGGAGGGCTCAGAAGAAGAAAAGAAGATGTGGGAAAGTTTGGAGCTCCCTAGAGACCTGTTGAATGGCATTGACCAAGATGCTGATAATGATATGGACAATGAAATCCAGGCTGAGGTGGTCTCAGATGGAGATGATTAACTTGTTAAGAACTGGAGTAAAGGTGACTCTTGCTATATTTTAGCAAAGAGACTGGCAGCATTTTTCTTCTTTCCTAGAGATTTGTGAAACTTTGAACTTGAGAAAGACGATTCAGGGTATCTAGTGGAAGAAATTTCTAAGCAGCAAAGCATTCAAGAGGTCACTTGGATGCTTGTTAAAGACATTCAGTTTCAAAAGGAAACAGAGCATAAAAGTTTGGAAAATTTGCAGCCTGACAATGTGATAGAAAAGAAAATCTCATTTTCTAAAACAAAAACAAAAACAACAGAAAACAAAGAAGAAAATAAAATCTCATTTTCTGAGGAGAAATTCAAGCCGACTGCAGAAAATTTCATAAGTAACAAAGAGCCAAATGTTAATCCCCAAGACAATGGGGAAAATGTCTCCAGGGCATGTCAGAGGTCTTCATGGCAACCCCTCCCATCACAGGCCCAGAGGCCTAGGAGGAAAAAGTGGTTTTGTGGGCTGGGCCCAGGGTCCCCCTGCTGTGTGCAGCCTATGGACTTGGTGCCCCATGTTCCAGCTGCTCCAGCTGGGGCTGAAAGGGGACAACATAGAGCTTGGGCTGTGGCTTCAGAGGGTGCAAGCCCCAAGCCTTGGCAGCTTCCACATGGTGTTGAGCTTGCCAGTACACAGAAGTCAGGAATTGGGGTTTGGGAACCTCTGCCTAGATTTCAGAGGATGTATGGAAACACCTGGATGTCCAGGCAGAGGTTTGCTGCAGGGGTGGGGCTCTCAGGGAGAACCTCTGCTAGGGTGGTGCAGAAGGGAAATGTAGGGTTTGGAGCCCCCACACAGAGTCCCTACTGGGTAACTGCCTGGTGGAGCTGTGAGAAGAGGGCCACTGTCCTCCAGACCCCAGAATGGCAGATCCACCAACAGCTTGTGTGCCTGGAAAAGCTGCAGACACTCAACATCAGCCCATGAAAGCAGCTGGGAGGGAGGCTCTGCCCTGCAAAGCCACGAGAACAGAGTTGCCCAAGACCATGAGAACCCATCTTTTGTGTCAGTGTGGCCTGGACGTGACACATGGAGTCAAAGGAGATCATTTTGGAGTTTTAACGTTTGATTGCCCCATTGGATTTTGGACTTGCATGGGGCCTGTGGCCCCTTTGTTTTGGCCAGTGTCTCCCATTTGGAATGGCTGTATTTACCCAATGTCTGTACGTCCATTCTATCTAGGAAGTAAGTAACTTGCTTTTTTTACAGGCTTATAGGCAGAAGAGACTTGCCTTGTCTCAGATATGACTTTGGATAGTGGACTTTTGAGTTAATGCTGAAATGAGTTGAGATTTTGGGGGACTGTTGGGAGGGCATGATTGGTTTTGAAATGTGAGAACATGAGATTTGGGAGGGGTCGGGGGTGAAAGATGTGGTCCAGCTGTGTCCCTACCCAGATCTCATCTTGAATTTCCACATACTGTGGGAGGAACCTGGTGGGAGATGATTGAATGATGGGGGCATGTCTTTCTCAAGATGTCCTCACAATAGTGAATTAGTCTCATGAGATTTGATGGTTTCGTATGGGGAAGTTTCCCCACACAAGGGAATCTTTGCCTGCTGCCAAACATATATGACATGACTTGCTCCTCCTTGCCTTCCTCCATAATTGCGAGGCCTCCCCAGCCATGTGGAACCTCTTAACCCTCTTTCTTTTGTAAATTGCCCAGTCTTGGGTATGTCTTTATCAGCAGTGTGAAAATGGACTAATACACATGCGTCAATCAATTCTCCTGCCTCAACCTCCTGAAAAGCTGGGACTACAGGCACACACCACCAAGTCTGGCTATTTTTTCTTTGTATTTTCAGTAGAGAAGGGGTTTCACCATGTTGGTCTTGAACTCCTGACCTCAAGTGATCCACCCACCCTAGCCTCCCAAAGTGCTGAGATCACAGGTATGGGCCACTGCCCTGGCCCAGAATCAACTTAAATAAACATATTAAATGAATTGTATTAGAAGTGCTATTTGAATCTGGCAAGAATCATGCTTGGGGCATTTGAAAAGAACATGAGTTTGAGAGACCCTTCTTTTTACCCAACCTCAGGAATGTGAAGTGATTTCTCCCACTTACACAGCATCCACTGTGTGCTGGGCACATTTCTAAGGCTTTCAATACCTAAAGCTGAGGACATCCTAATCTACTATGTGGTAAGTGAAATTATGAGCCCCATTTAACAGATGAGGAAACTGAGGCTCAGAAAGGTTAAGCAATTTTCCCCGGATCTCACAGCTAGCAAGTGGCCAGCTCAAGACTTGAATGGGGCTATTCTGGGATTAAGGGAATGCAACTTTACGGCTGTGCAGGCAGGAACTTGGCTATAGCTCTAGAAGAGGAAGACATGAAACACCAAGATACATTCTGTGTACCTCCTGCCCCATGACCACACTTGGGCTATTTTCTAATTGGTTTGATCCAGGATCTTAGCAATTCAGGAAGTAGCATAGCCCATTGAGCTGTTAAAACCTGGCTTGTGTTCCAACCACCAAAAATTCTATGCTGTCCCCCAGTGGGATGATGTCATCCACGGATTCTCTGTCCTTCACCTTCCCGTCTGCCTTTGCTTTTCCCTTTTGCTAAATCCTAGGCTGGGGAAGCCCTCCCCAGAACCCCCTAACCCTGTAGCCCCCTGCTCCCTAGCTGGTGAGTCTGGGAAAATGGGTCAGGCCGGCAATGGTCCCACTGCCGTCTGCACTCCAGCCCTGCCTCTTTGTCTCTCTACCCTTGGGACCAATGTCTCATTCCCCAGGGTGTCAAGGGGAAAATTAATCACCCGGGGGAGATCAGTCAGCCTGCTGACTTGGCAGGGGAAAGACAAAGAGAAATAGGGTGTTTCGCGGATTGGTTGGGTCCCCCATTAAGGGATGGAAAAATGCTTGCTTTGCGATTACAAATGGCCAACATTCACGCAGGCAACTCCTGTCCCTGCTCACCTCGGGAAATCGCTGCTAATGCGGTTCTGAAGAAGGTGGCTGTCTCCTTCCCTCCAGGTCAGATCCCAGCTCCTCTGCAAGCCTTCAGGGGTGGTGCCTGCTTTCCCTCTCCAGCCAGGCCTCCAGCTCTCTTGGTTTGGCACCTCCTCTCAAAACAGAAGATGGGCTCCAGTCCCTTTGGCATCATACCTTCAGCATCTGCAAAAGTGACACTTATGCCATGGAGGAGAGGCACCCTGTGTGGTGGTTATGGGCATAGACTCATACGCTTTGGGTTAAGAGGAGCTTGTGTGACCTCAGCTGAATTTTTCTGTGTCACAATGTCCCTCTTTGGGTGGTGGGACAGATAATCGTGCCCCTTATGCCAGTCTTGGGGCTACTGCCTTCAGTTTTACTCCCTGCTCTGCTCAGTGTCACCAGGGGCTGGCCTATGGGCTGCACGGTCCTGGCTCCCCTGGTATCGGCTGTGCTCAGCCAGTGGGAGGTCTGTGGGGTGGAGGAAGGGAGAGGCCAGGGTATTTCTCTCTCTGTCCTGACTTGGGGCCACCTCTCCACGTGGAACCCCTTCTTCCATCCTCTGGCTGTGGTTCCGCCCTCCGTGGGCCCTGCCACTGGGCTCTGGGAATATTGCTCCCATCCCCTGTCCCTCCAGCCTAGGGGAGGAAGTGCTGGCTGGACACCACTTCCTTGCATTCACTTCCCTCTGTTTTCACACTTAGAGTGGTGTGTGTTTTCTGGGTTTGATCCTGATGGCCACGCTGTCTCACAGGGCTGTTCTGAGGTTGAATGAGCTGTGTACTTAGAATGAGTGGAGCACCTTGAAAAGTGCTTGGTGCAGAGTAGGTGCCATGTAAGTGCTTGGTAAGTAAAATGATAACGGCTTATGTTCACCAAGCGCTCTGCACCGTGGCGGGCAGCTGCCTGTGTTGCATCGGCTCATTTAATTACTGCAGGTTAGACACTGGGATCGCCCCCAACTTACAGGTAAGCAGTCTGTGGCCCAGAGAGGCTCAGGGGCCTGCCGGGTTCCACAGCTTGTACTCAGCAGAATCTGAACTTCAACCCAGGTCTGTGCACCTGACGCTGCTTCCCTAAACCCACCTCCAGGTTGTTTTAAAATTTGTAAAGCCTTTCCTGTCCACTTATTCCATATAACAGCATTGTAGAGTAGACATAACGTCAGTCCCAGATGACAGATGAGAAAATTGAGACTGAGAGAGCGGCTTAGGAGTTTGTTCAACACTGCACAGCCAGTCTATGTGGGAACCAAGATTTGAGTGTGGATTCTCTTGTCTGGGCTTACTCTGTTGAAGAGGACTGCCTAATGCTTCCAAGAGCTCATTGGAGCCTCTTCCTCCAGGAAGCCTTCCCTGGTTCACAATGGCCAGATGACTGTCTCCTTTCAGAGCCAGCTGACTGTGACATTGCTTTCAGTCTTCCTCATTTCCCAGGAGCTGTATATCTTTGGTTTCCACATGGGAGTGTGTTAGGGAGGTTGTAAATTCCTCTTGGACAGGGTCAATCCTTCCTTCCATCTTTCTACTGAATCTCTGACCCTCCAACCTCCAGTTTGTTTCCACTCAGAGCAAAACCCCAGCAAGTCCCTTCTAAGTCTGACCTGCCTCAAACCTTTCTAATCACCTGTTTTGTTTAAATTAAAAAAGAAAACCTGTTTTTGAGACCAAGTCTTGCTCTGTCACCCAGGTTGGAGTGCAGTGGCATGATCTCAGCTCACTGCAACCTCCATCTCTCGGGTTCAAGCAATTCTTGTGCCTCCCAAATAGCTAGGATTGCAGGCATTCACCACTACCCCTGGCTAATTTTTGTAGAGATGGGGTTTCGCCATTTGGCTAGGCTGGTCTCAAAGTCCTGACCTCAAGTGATCTGCCCACCTCAGCCTCCCAAAGTGCCGCAGTTACAGGTGTTTTCTGATCACCTCTTAACATCCTCCCCACAACATCTCATGGTGCATGAGCTTCTGAATCAGAGGGGTTGGCAACGGGGGGTTGGGGGGTCTCCAAGCTCATCACTGACACGCTGTGTGACCATGGGCAAGTAATGAACCTCTCTGTGCCACGGCCACTTCTTTGGCAATAACAGTACTTCCTTCCCAGGGCTGCTGAGAGGATCAACACATGTGACACACTCCATCTGCGTTAGCTGCTATTATGGGGCTGGTGTGGGACAGTAGATCCCTCTCTGTCCCCAGCCCTGTCTCTGTGCACCCAGAGCCCCCTTCTTGCTCTCTTAGGGTCGTTAGGGTTTGAACTTCCCCATGGCTTCCCCCAGGCCTGAGGGCAGAGCTGCGGGTTGGAGGCCTAAACCCTAGATGGCGCGACCTGACTGCAGGCTGTGTGACCTTGGGCAAGCTGAGTCCTGTCTGTGCGTCTCAGTAGTCTCAGCTTCAAGTTGAGTTATCTAATCTCTGTCCTGGAGCTGCCTTAGAGGGCTGTGGCGATATTGAGGTGAGACAACAAAATCTAGGCACTGTTATGGTTAACTACAATAACTCACAGCTGTTCTGTGGCATGTAGGTGGCCCCTATAAACCGTGGACACTGAGTTACAGCTGTAAGTGCAGTTGCCCATTTCACAGACTGGCAAACTGAGGCTCAGAATAGCTAAGCACATTTGCAAGGCTGAGCATCTCACCGTCACCATGTTCTTGTAGGGTTATGTCACTGCCTTGGTCAATCCTTCCTTTCCCACCTTTCTCTATGCCTTTTTCTCTTTTTCAGGTGTGAAAAGTGAAAAGTGGACAATTATCAGGGCTATGAGGTTTCTATTTTCAGCTTCTGTTTTCTGTTTTTTTTTCCTTCACTCCTCAATCCAGTTCCTGAAAACCATCTTTAAGAATAAAAAGGGTTGACCTAGCTCAAAATGGCCAAGAGCTACTCTGTCCTTTAGGGTCACATGTGGCTATTTACCTTTAAATGAATTAAAATGAAATAAAATGAAACGTTCAGACCTTTGGTTGCACTTGCCACATTTTGAGTGCTCACTTGAGGCCACATGTGGCTTGTGGCTACTGTGTCGGACAGCACAGATAGATAACATTTCTACTGTTCCAGAGAGTTCAGTGGCAATGTGGCTGGAGTAGGGTTTCTCAGTTCCAGCAGTATTGATTAGCATTTTGGGCTTGATAATTATCTGTCATGGGAGCAGCATCCCTGATCGCTACCCAGTCGATGCCAGCAGCACCTGCCTTTGGTTGTGACAACCAAAAATATCTCCAGACATTACTGGGCGTCCCTTGGAGGGACAAAATCACTCTTGGTTGAGAATCGATGGTCTAGGTGATGAAAAAAATACAATTTCCTTGCTCAGAACTAAAGGAAATAGGCATAGTAAAGTAACAAGAGGGACTGAGGTTTTAACGTCAGGAACTTCCTCACTGAGGTTGGGCGTGGTGGTTCATGTCAATAATCCCAGCACTTTGGGAGGCGGAGGCAGGAGGATTGCTTGAGGTCAGAAGTTCAAGATCAGCTTGGGCAACAAAACAAGACCCTATCTCTATTTATGTGTTTATATGTAACTCTATCTATCTATCTATCTATCTATCTATCTATCTATCTATTTGTCTGTCTGTCTGTGTCTATCTATCTATCTGGCTATCTGTCTATCTATCTATCTATCTGGGTCTATCTATCTATCTGTCTATCTATCTATCTGTGTCTATCTATCTATCTATCTATCTATGTCTATCTATCTGTCTGTCTGTGTCTATCTATCTATCATCTATCTATCTATGTCTATCTATCTGTCTGGGTCTATCTATCTATCTGTTTATCTATCTATCTATCTATCTATCTATCTATCTGTCTGTCTGTCTGTGTCTATCTATCTATCTATGTCTATCTATCTATCTATCTGGCTGTCTATCTAACTATCTGTCTGGGTCTATCTATCTGTCTATCTATATCTATCTATCTATCTATGTCTATCTGTCTATCTATCTATCTATCTATCTATCTATCTATCTCTGTCTGTCTATCTATCTATCTCTGTCTGTCTATCTATCATCTATCTATCTATCTATCTATCTATCTATCTATCTATCTATCATCTATCGAGAGAGTGAGCAAGCCAGGTGTGGTGGTGCCTGCTTGTGGTCCTAGCTACTCAGGAGGCAGAGGCAGGAGGATCACTTGAGCCTAGAAGTTTGAGGCTGCAGTGAGCTGGGCTATGATTGTGCCACTGCACTCAAGCCTGGGTGACAGAGTGAGACCCTGTCTCAGAAAAACACAAACAAAAACAAAACGAAAAACCAAAACCGAAACCAAAAGAACCTGTTGAGATGGTGGTGACAACCTGGGTTTGGGATTAGCTATACATTTATTCAAAGCCCCACTCTGCCACCTTCTTCCTGGGTTACTTTAGGTAAGTCAGTTGACTCCTCTGAGCCTCAGTTTTCTCGGCTATAATATGAAGGTTAATTGTAACAGTTCCTGCTTCCCAAGGATGTAGGGAAGAGAAAACCAGGCAATGCATTGAAAGTGTTGGGGTAGGCACCCAGAAAATGTGGCTTCCCCTTTTTTGGGGATGGGGGCAAGGGCTTTGCCTGCAGACAGGAAATCCCATGATGCTGCTCCCAGGAAGCAGCAGGTGGGAGAGATCACCACTTGGGATGCCCTAAGCCTGGAGCCTGGCAGACTCTATCCCCAAGCTCCAGGGGGATGCCCTGGGGACCCTGCCCTCAGGTTGTGTCCAGCTGGGGATGGGTGTGGCTGATGAGGCCAAGGCTGCAGGGATGCAGGGAAGGTGGGCAGCCAGGGACCCCTCTGTTCAGAAACATCCATCAGAACAGAGGAAGGGGCCAGGCAGCTCAGTCCAGGAGGGGAGGAAGCCAGGAGCGAGAAAAATTGATGCCTGCAGGAGACAAAAGAGAGCTGAGAGAGTGGCCCCCAGGTCCTGCTCCTTCCACAGGTGATAAGATTGATGGGCAGACGAAGGAGGCAGGCTGAATGATAGATAATTTCAAATCGCTGGTAAACACGGCTATGGGGACTTGTAGCTTTTCTAACAAGTGTGACACCGGTATGGAGGGGAGATGAGGTGACTGATTAGGAAAGAAGACAGCTTGGAGACCCCTCTGAGTGGCAGCTGGGTTTGGCGGAGCTGTCTTGAGTGGGAAGCACGTGGGAATGAAGCTCCAGATGGATGGAAATGTCCACAGCCCTGGCAGCTCCAGCGTCTCAGCCTTTGTTTGTGATTTTCATTCATTTGCTCAACAAATATTTACTGAGCATGTATTATGTGCCATGGGCTGGATGAGATTTGTGGATACAGCCGCTGTGAGTGAGACAGACACAGTCCCTTCCCCAAGGAGCTTCTGTTCTCATGGGAGAGACACTCAGTGAAGAGCTAAAGGAATTAATGAACACGTTAACACTTAGGTTGTTACGGATTTTGTGTGAGTCCATTTGGTTTGCTATAAGGAAACACCTGAGGCTGGGTAATTTACAAAGAAAAGAGGTTTATTTTGGCTCGTAGTTCAGCTGTACATCAAGCATGGTGCTGGCATCTGCTTCTGGTGAGGCCTCAGGAAGCTTCCAATCATGGCAGAAGGCAAAGAGAGAGCCAGTGTGTCTCATGGAGAGAGAGAGAGAGAGAGAGAGAGAGAGGAGAGAGAGAGAGAGAGAGAGAGAGAGAGAGAGAGAGAGAGAGAGAGTGCAAGAGAGTGAGGGGGAGGTCCCAGCCTCCTTTAAACATCCACATCTCATAGGAACGAACTGAGCAAGAACTTGCTCATCACCAAGGAGATGGTGCTAAGCCATTCACAAGGAATCCGCCCCCATGATTCAACGCCTCCACCTCCAACACTGGGGATCACAGTTCAGTATGCCATTTGGAGGAATGTATATCTAAACCATATCGGCTTCTCTGAAGAACATAGGACAAGCCAGGAGACAAGAGAGAGTGATGGAGGAGCTACTTAGGTGGGTGGGGGAGGGACTCGGCCTCCCTGAATGGGGCTGAGAATTCAGTATTGCACAGGAGCCAGTCATTCAAAGAGCTGGAGGTGGGGGGGTGGGTGGCCCGGTGCAGTGGCTCATGCCTGTAATCACGGCACTTTGATAGGCCGGGGCAGGCAAATCACTTGAGGTCAGGAGTTTGAGACCTGCCTAGCTAACATGACAAAACCCCATCTCTACAAGAAATACAAAAATTAGCTTGGTGTGGTGGTGTGTGCCTGTAATCCCAGCCACTTGGAAGGCTGAGGCAGGAGAATCACTTGAACCTTGGAGGCAGAAGTTGCAGTGAGCTGAGATTGTGCCATTGCACTCCAGCCTGGGCAACAGAGACTCTATCTTGTAAACAAACAAACAAATACCAAAGGGAGGTGGGGAGAGGAGTGTTCCAGATGGAGGGGCAGCTGGTGAAAAGGCCTTGAAGTGGAAATGAGCGTGGTATGTGTTGAGTTAAATTGTGTCCCTCAAAAATCTGTTGAAATCTTAACTGCTGGTACCTGTGAATGGCACCTGATTTGGAAATAGAGCTTTTGCAATGGAATCAAGTTAAAATGAGGTCACTGGGGTGGGCCCTAATCCAATGTGATTGCTGTCTTCATAAGAAGAGGAGAGAGACTGAAGAGAGAGATACTAAGGAGGCAGAGGGAGGATGATGTGAGGCTCCCCAAGAGAAGCCGTGTGGCGAGGCAGAGATGGGAATGATGTGTCTACGAGCTAAGGAACACGCAGGATCACAGGGAGCACCAGAAGCTAAGAGAAAGACCTGGAGCAGATTCCCCTTTAGAGCCTTGAGTGAGAGAAGGAAGCCCTGCTGACACCTTGATTTCAGGCTTCTAGTATCTGGAACTGTAGAAGAAGACATTTTTTTTTGTTTGTTTTTTTTGAGATGGAGTTTTGCTCTTCTTGCCCAGGCTGGAGTGCAGTGGCACAGTCTCGGCTCACTGCAACCTCTGCCTCCCAGGTTCAAGTCATTCTCCTGCCTCAGCCTCCCGAGTAGCTGGGATCACAGGTGCCTGCCAACACACCCAGCTAATTTTGTATTTTTAATAGAAATGGGATTTTTCCATGTTGAACAGGCTGGTCTTGAACTCCCGACCTCAGGTGATCCACCCATCTTGGCCTCCCAAAGTGCTGGGATTACAGGCATGAGCCACTGTGCCCAGCCGACATTTTTGTTAGCTTTGGTTCTTTGTTACAGCAGCCCTAGGAAACTAGCATAGCATATTTGAGGAGGAAAAAGAAGACTGGGTGGCTGGAGAAGAGGGGAAAACTGGTTTTAAAGCTGAGTGTTGTGGTGTGCATCTGTAGTCCCAGCTACTTGGGAGGCTGAGGTGGGAGAATTGCTTGAGTCCAGGAGTTCAAGTCTAGCCTGGACAACATAGTGAGACCCCCTATCTCTTACAAAAAACATTTGTTCCCTATGGGGCAGTGTGAGTGAGAATACTTTCCTCCATTTTTCAAATGAGGCAACTGAGGTCCAGAGAAGAGATGTGATTGCTTGTGGTCTCAGTGGCCCCCAGTGGTATTCAGCCCTTGGGTAGCTTTCTCCCATGCTGAGTCAGGGCTTCCCTGTGTGACTGGGAGAATACAGCAGAAGTGATATGTGACTTTCAAAGTTAGGTCAAAAAAGGCACTTCTGCAACCCAAAGCAAAGGCAGCCTTGGATTGCTCTCCCTGGAGGAAGCTGGCCGCCATGTTGTGAGGACACTCAAGCAGTCTGTGGGGAGGCCCTACCCTAGCCAATAGCCAGCACCAACTTGCCAGCCAGGAAAGTGTGCCATCTTGGAAGTGGATCCCCAGTCCCAGTGGAGTCTTCAGCTGACTTCAGCCTCAGCTGCCATCTGGCTGCAACATCTTGAAAGACCCTGAGCCTAATAACTTTGTTACTCTCAAATACCCACAGAAACTGAGAGAGAATAGATGGTTATTGTAAGCTGCTAAATTTTGGGATGATTTGTTATGCAGCAATAGGAAACAACTATAAAGTGCCAAAGCTAGTAAGTGGTAGGGCCAGGAGGAGAAGCTGGGTCTGCCAGTGGCAGGGTCTGTGTGCTTTCTCCTACTTTTTGCTCTGGATTCCTCTAGCAAAAGCCTCTCATTTCTCTCTTCCTACTTCCAATAGCCCTGGGATCAGGTAAGGGATGAGTAAGGATTAGAGAGCTATGGCACCTGGGCTGGGTTGATGAGCTTTCTGTGTCCAGGTCCTGTGAGGGTACCGTCCAGGATGTCAAAGGAAGACACGGGGAACCCCAGAACCGGGGTTCCAAGGCTCCTGTTAGACTGGGGTGACCCCAAGCATCAGCATTTTAGACTCTGTTCTTTTCTGAAAGCTCTGCTTCAACCCCTACCACCTCTGGTCATTTTCAGAAAGTGTAGAATAGTGACACCAGTAGCTTCAGCGGTTGCTTATGCCATTTTCCCTGCCAGGGATGAATTCCCCACTTCTTAAGCCCTGTCCAAGTCTCAGCCATAATTTAAGGCTCAGCGTATGGCCTTACGCCCTGTGAAAGAACTTCCCAAGTCACCCATAGGGCCCTCTTTGTCCTTTAAGCTTTCCTAGAGCCAGGAGGGCTGGCTGCAAATATAACCAGTCTCAAAGGGCTGGCCAGGCCACCATCTGATGGACACAGAGAAAGTTTCCTCAATAGCAAACTTATAAGGGAACTACTCTTGTTATTTCTGTTTGACAGATGGAAAAACAGAGATCATGTAACTTACTCAAGGTCACACAGCTGGGGGGTGCACCTGAGATTTGAACCCGAGCTTTACTGTTCTCTGAACTGCTACTCGGTTATTTCTAAGAGCAAAGCTTCCAGTCCATTCCTTGAAGACAGACGACTCCTTTGACCTTTGTTCAGCTCCCAGAGCTGTACCTCCCAGAGCTCCGAACACAGAACGAGGCACCTGGAAGCAGCTATTTGCCATCATCCAAGTTCATTTGATTGCGTTAGACCAGGAGTTCTCAAAGTGTGGTTCCTAGCTTAGCAGTAGCACTTGGGGATTTGTAAGAAATGAGAATTCTCATGTCAGACCCAAAATCTGCTGATTCAGAAGCTCTGAGGGAGGAACCCAGCACTCTGTGTTGTAATAAGCCCTCTAGGATCTTCTGATGCAGACCTAAGCTCAAGGGCCCCTGTTCTAGGGAACGACTCTCCTCACGTGCCCCGCACTCTGCCACGGAGGTGATCCGCTGCTTCAGTGGAACAGTGTCTGTCTTCAACCCATGCACGGACAAGTTTCAGGCACCGGGCAGCATTTGTTCCTCTTTAAGCTTTTCTCCCCCAGGTCCCTCTTTTGCAAACCTTGACGCTGGTCCCTGCTTGCCAGCCAGCCAGCTCTCACAACCACGAAACAAATGACAGAGTGGCGGCAGCTATTGACGGGGAACGCGGTTGCCCTCTATCATGCTTAGTTGGGAGTTTGTTGGAGAGGCTGTGGTTTGATTACCTGTGTGCCTGTGGCTGAAGTTTTATATTATAGGAATGTAATATCCTCCTGTTTCTTGTTAGGAAAACCACTCCTGGTTTGCATAGTGGGATTAAATGTCATAATGTTGGACGGAGTTCTGAGAAGCCATCATAACTTCTGCTGTGTGCATTTAAGACCTCTGAATTAGAATCTTTCCCTCCCTCCCTCCTTTCCTCCTTACTTCCTTTCCTCCCACCCTCCCTTTCCTCCTCCCTCCCTCTCTTCCCTTCCCTCCCTCCCTCCCTCCCTCCCTCCCTCCCTCCCTCCCTCCCTCCCTCCTTCCTTCCTTCTCACTTGCTTCCCACAATTCTTTATTGAACATGCTTTGGTTTTAGGCAAATTAAATTAAACCCTTACAAAAATGTTACAGGATTTATTTTATACTCCTCATTTTATATGGAGCAAAACTGAGGTTTAGAAGTGTTAAAATGGTTTGCTCGAGGACACACAGGAATGCTCAAGGATTAAAAGCAGGATGTCTGACTTCAGTGCCCAGGGAGCAGATAAACCAGCTCTCTGAAACCAGGGAATGTGGGGTGGGGTTATCTAAAGGGCTGCAGCTCTAAGGACTGTCTCTGCTCCCATGGAGAGGGGAAGAACTGACTTTCTATGAATAGGCAGACACTGTGCCCCACAGTCTATGTTGGTTACAGGGTCATCAAGAGGGCACTATGGGATCCAGTGGGTCTGATCACTCCCATTTTGCAGATGGAGAAGTTGAGGCCCTTAGAAGTTAAGGCCCTTGCCTGGATCACACAGCAGTAAGGTGGCAGAGCTGGGATTTGAACACAGATTTCTAACTTGACCCAATTCCCTTTCCATGGTGTCATAGATCTTAGCATGAGGTCAGCTTTCCTGAACCGATCTATAAATATATACAGAGAACAGAGAAGCAAAATCTCTCATTGTCCAGAGAGAAAAGCAAATGCCATCTTAGTCCTTCCCAATGACTCTGATGATGACAATGATCACCATGATTCATTGGTTAGATTGGGTGCCTGCTTAGATCCGGGGGCTTTCCTCTCCATGTGGTCCTCATGGAATCCTGTGAGGTAGGTGTCATCATCCCCACTTTACAGATGAGGACAGTGAGGCCCAGAGAGGTTTGGTAATTACCCAAGTTCTTGCAGTGAGTCTGTGGCAGGGCTTCAGTTGGATCTGCTGCTGGCTCCAGAACCCATGCTCTTTCTAGGGCCACTGTATCAGATGCAGATGCTTAAAACAACTATCCCTTATTACATTTCACTTCCCTGTGGGTTTGGCTCATCCCAGCTAAGCTTGCTCAAGCTTCTGAGGGTTGGCCTAGAGGCTCTATGCTACGTTGGGCTTGGTTGGGGCACCTTAGATGGGCCAGCCATGTCATCTCTCTCATCTTTTTCCTTGGACCAGAAGGCATGTCCTTTTCATGGTGATGACAGAAATACAAGAGAACGGGTAGAAACATGCAAAGCCCCTTAAGGCCTGTACTTAGAACTGGGACACTATTGCTTCTGCAGCATTCAATTCAATACAACCAGCCATGTGGCTGAACCCAGGTTCAAGGGACAAGGAAACAGACTCCTTCTTAGAAAGAAAAACCGCAGATGACAAACAGCATGCACATAAGGCAATATAAAGACTTGGGCTAATGAAATAGTTGGCTACAACCGCTCACTAGCTTACGTCTGCATGGAGAGGGAACACTGGTCTATAGCAAGTAAGAGTGCACCAGGGGAGACCCCAAGAGGTGAGCATTCTCCTGTTTGAGCACAAAAGGTGCAGGCATTTAGAGGAAGTGATCTCAGAGGAATTTTTCAAAGAGAACAGTTCTGAGTAGTTATTGAGGGATGGCGAGGGAGAAAGGAGGAAGGAAATGCATTCAGTGAGGCAGGAACTGAAAGTAGCTTGCAAGCTCTTGAAGCGCAGAGATCATTTTACTCATTAAATAGCTTGTGGATGGTGGGCTGTGTCTGGCACATAATAGGTGCTTAATAAGGAGACACATAACAGGTGCTTAATGAGGAGGAGTGAAGACATCGGGAGTGTGAAGGGTGAGTGAGGTTATGTTGGGGTGTGGGCTTCCTCCCCTGTGGGAATTTTTGGGAACTTAGCAGACTCTCTGGACTGGTTTGGGGACAGTCTGGCCCAGAGAAGGGAAAGGAACATGTGACATGGCAGGGTGAGTGTGCGCACACGTGTGTGCACATGTGTGTGCACGTGTGTATGTGTGTGCACCTGTGTGCATGTAGTGTGCACATGCGTGTAAGTGTGTGCACGTGTATGTATGTGTGTGCACACGTGTGCACGCGTGTACACGTGTGTATGTGTGTGCACATGTGTGTGCACGTGTGTATGTGTGTGCACGTGCGTGTATGTGTGCACGTGTGTGCACCTGTGTGTGCGCGTGCGTGTATGTGTGTGCACGTGTGTGCACCTGTGTGTGTGCACGTGTATGTATGTGTGTGCACGCTCCAGCACTGCCTTTAACAATGGCACCAACAAAAGTTCCCACTCGTATTGTCTATCTTCTTCTACTAGCTTGTAAGCTGCAGAAGGGCAGGGGTTTTTGAAATTTGTTTTATTGCTTTCCTCTCTGAACCTGTAACAGTGTGCATAGTAAATGCTTAGTGAATATCTGCCGAATGAATGAAGGAGTGTATACAAATCTCAGTCTCCTAAGTAGGGATTATTATTATTTCCATCTCGTAGATGAGGAAATGGCGGCTTAGAGTTTCAGTGACTGAGCTGGTAAAGGCAGGCTGGCTGACTGTCCAAGTCCGAGGCTTTCTCTCTACCCCAAACTGCCCCGAATTTCACAAGAGGCCTGTTAACTGGAACAGCAGACAAAAAGCAAGAAAAAAAATGATTCTTTTAATCCCATGCTGCAATTGCTTTCTGAGATTTCAGAGCAGACTTATCTATATGCAGATGTATTTTGCAGGCTTATTTTCTTGTTGGATATACAAGGTGAGGCCACCAACCCCTTATTCCAGGTAAACAGAAGTTTGGGGCTCAGATGTTGGGAGGTGGCCTGGATGAGACCCCCCAAGTTGTATCTACACAGGTCCCTCTGTGGAAGCATCAGGTAGGCAGTAGCTCAAGTTCTTTACACTGAGCCCTTTGTTGGACACTGTGGGGCTTGGCTAAAGAGGTGCCCAGGACACCAGAGCAGACAGAATCCACATGTGACTCATGTAGGCCCCCATCTTGGGGCACAGCTTTTGCATGTGAGTTGGTGCAAGCGGATGTCTGGGGGACAGAATCACCACATTTCATCCTTCACAATATTCCTTAGCTCATAATAACGTTAGCCACTCTGGGCCTCAGTTTCCCTCTCTGTATGATGGGAATAAGTCTCCACTTCAAGGTCATGGAGGGATTGCGTGGTTTAGTGCTCAGAGGGCACCAGAGCACAGCCTGCATGTACAAGACCCTGGATACGTCTGTGCTTCTTACTGTCACTCTGAACGGTGCATTTCTCGCTTAACCCACATGGTAGCTTCATGAGCCACGTGCTGTCATTTTGCACATGACCATGTTCAGAAATAGTCACAGGCATCCCATTCATCACAGCACACACTCACCCTCACTGGATGCTTAGCCTCTGCCACGTGTGCTGTGCTAAGTGCTGTACGTGGACTGACTCATTGAATCCGACAACTTACCATTCCCATTTTTACAAATGAGGAAACTGAGGCAAGGAGAGTTTTGATGACTTGTCTACTGTTGTACATCAGGCCTGTGGCTGGGCCCCGTGCACACGCCCCCTGCTTCTCTTCTCTGCTGTTGTCCTCATTGCTGGGATATAGCCCTCAGGGGGAACTGAGCGGGCCCTTTGCCCACTGCTGGGACCCAGAAAGGAGAGGGCCTAGCCCATGTGCTGGCCCAGGTCTCCTTCCCCAGGCCCCAGCCCTCTCTGCCCTTCCAGTGTCCTTGACCCTGTGTGGCGAGGGGTCACTGCCTCATCTGTATGGCTCCCACAGAAAGCCAGCGACGGCTCCCAATGCATCACAGAGTGGCAGTCACGCCAGAGCCGGGGTGTCATTTCCATCCATCTTTCTCCAACCGCTCCCTGTCATGAAGCAAGGGAGGTCGGGGTGGGGGGGAGGAAGAGGGGAAGATGGATGGAGTGGGGCTGAGAGGCAGGGATGGGAGCGGGAAGGGAGGAGGGAGCAGAGGAGGAGGAGAATGGAGGGGAAGGAGAAAAGAGGAAAAGAGGGAAGAAAGGCCCCAAGGGGAGAGATTGCTGAGCAAAGGAGGTGAGGAAAGCAATGAGAAGGGAGGAGAGGAGGATGTGAGCCAGAAGGAAGTGGCCGGCAAGAAAACTAGGAGAGAAGGCAGAGGGAGGAGGGTCAGGAGAAAGGAGCAGGGAAGGCTGGGGAAAGACGCTGGGGAAAGAGGAGTGTGGGAAGAGGATGCAGGAAGAGAAGGCAGGAAGGCAGCAGGAATGGGAGGCAGGAAGGCAGGGAGGAGAGGCGACTTGGACTGCTCCAGCCTCTGTATTTGTTTGTTTTCTCAGATCCAGCAGCGTCCTCCCACTCTGCAGCCCTGGGCAAAGTCTAAATGAAAGCAGGGGTGGGAGGGGAGCTTCCAGCAGATGGGCCTGCAGGGAGCCCTGAGCTGTCCCCAGACCCTGGAGAGGGCCCTGACAGATGGAGGGACCTCAGCTAGGGCTGCTCAATGTCACTGCTCCATGAGGTCTCTCATCCTCCAGCCTTGGGGGTTCTTTGCACGATGGTCTCGGGATTCCAAAAAGCAGCAAGTTAGGGAAAGCACGTTGTAAACCTCCACTCACGTCACATTTGCTAATGTCTCACTCGCCAAAGCAAGCCACGTGGCCAAGTCCAGATTCACGGGAAAGAGAAATGGGGGAGCAACCCCTCGACCCCCCACTGGTCTTTGGCAAAGCTGGCTTGGGCTCTCATGAGGGCATTGCCCCTTGAGAGGGAGTGTTGATGCCTTCATCTGGATCATCTGCCAGGCTCCTTCTCCCTTTTGAAAACCCTATCCATTCCTCAACCTCTTCTTGTGCCGGAGATCTCCTCTGATTCCTTCTGCCCAGGCAGGGGTCCCCTTTGACCTCAGGATTTAGTAGTTAACTTATAGTTGTGGGATGGTATCTCAAACCAAAATGAACACAAGGTTCAAGCTGAAATGAACCGGGCAGGTAACATACATGATGGTGGTTGATCAGATTCACCTTAGGGCAATAGGGAATGGTGGGGACTGGGGCAAACTGGAGAGTTCACATATCTCCCAACAGAGTTTCAGGAGGAAGCAGATGACATCCTCAAATTAGGATAATCCAAAAGAGTTTATATACAAAGGGACACATTACAAAGGTGTGGGAGCCTTGGAGGCAATATAAAGAAATAGATCCTCCTCTCTTGGGAGTGGTGGAGGAGTAGCCGAGGAGCCATTACCACCCCCAGGCCAAAGGGATGAGAAACCAGTGAGAAGGGAGGGAGCCAGGAGACTGAGCAAGGAAACACCCTAACCTCACACTCTTCCCACCCTCCAGTTTCCTGATGATGCCTCCCATTGGTTGAGTCCAACCATAAATCAGAGGGAAGGGATCCATTGGTGAATCCATGTGATTCCATCTCCCAGGACAAGAACAGGGTAGAAAAAAAGTGGAGAATGAATCTGGTAGGACAAATCAACTGTACCTGGGATAGTGTGTCCCACCTGAAGATGTTAACATTTATTATACTTTAAACGCTGTCTTCTAAGCACACTCTAAACTTCATCCCTTGGCCCACTAGTTTGAGATATTTTTCTATCCCCTGTCCAGTGCACACTCCATGAATTAGTCAAGGCTCCCCTGCTGTATTCTATCCTTCTTGAAGAGGATTCCGTGTTGCATGCTTTCTCAAATCTCCACACCTTACACATAGCAAGGTGTTTAACACAGTGGACTCCCAGAATGAGTGAATTTATCATTAGTAGCTTCAACTGAGTAATGAGTCTTTGCACAATGCAAGTAGTAACTTATTTTGTCAGGGCAGAAATTTAAATCTCACATGCATAGATGAGCATCATTCAGTTATGGGATAAGCCTAGCAACCACCCAGAATTCACATTTTTATTACCTCTGTTTCCTGCTCAGCAAATCTGGTTAATGGATCCAAACTTTCTTTGTGAAAAATCACTTCAAAAACTAAGCTCACCACAAGTCAGTGATGAGGCAAGTGTATCAGTTAGCTTTTGCTGTGTAACAAGCAGCTCCAAAATGTGGTGGTCTAAACCAACACCAATTTAATTTTGCTCTTGATTCTGTGGGTTGGCTAGAATGGCTTTTCTGGTCTGGGCTGGTTCAAATGGGCTGCATAGTCTAGGATGGCCTCACTCACACATCTGGCAGGTGGCAGGCCGTTTGATCCAGGGGACCTCAGCTAGGGCTGCTCACTCAGCGCTGATCCATATGATCTCTTATCCTCCAGCAGGCTTGCCTGGACTTCTTTGCAGGATTCCAAAAAGCAGCAAGATAGGGAAAGCCCTAATGTGCAAGCACCTTTTAAACCTCTGCTCATATCATATTTACTCACGTCTCATAAGCCACATGGCTGAGTCTAGACTCAAGGGAGAGTGGGGGAAATGGACCTCAGTTCCTGGTGGGAAGGGAGCAAAGATTTTGTGGCCATTGCTGTAAATGACCATAAGAAATGAGCACAAGAGAAGGGATCTAAACTTGCTGCTCCAAGCACACTGGCCTCTTGAGTCCCGAGCATACGAGCTCTTTCCTGCCTCAGGGTCTTCACTCTTGTCTTCCGTTGCCTCACAATCCTCTTCCTATAGCTCCAGAAAAAGCTGATTTTATCTCATATTTCAGCTGCAATGCCAGCTTCTCAGAGAATCCTTTCTGACCCCTCTCTCTAAATAAGCCCCTTTTAATATTATCAATCAAAGCATCCCTCTCCACCAGTTGCATGGAGTTAATAAGACTTTTTTGTTTGTCTTTGTTTTTTGTAGACAGAGTCTTACTCTGTCACCCAGGTTGGGGTGCAATGATGTGATCTCGGCTCACTGCAACCTCTATCTCCTGGGTTCAAGTGATCCTCATGCCTCAGCCTCCCAAGTAGCTGGGACTACAGGAGCATGCCACCATGCCTGGCTACTTTTTGTATTTTTGGTAGAGATGGGGTTTTACCACGTTGACCAGGCGATCTCAAACTCCTGACCTCAGTGATCTGCCCACCTTGACCTCCCAGAGTGCTGGACTTACAGGTGTGAGCCACTGCCCCCAGTCATTAAAGACTTATCTGCTGTTCGTGTCTCTATCCTTGCATCTTACCATCAGCTTCAGGGGGTTGGGGAGTTTGTGTAGTGCCGTCTCCACAGTGCCTTGCACACAGCAGGTGCTTGATAAATATTAGATGAGTGAAAGGAATGATTCAAAGAAAGAGAAATCACAGTAAGTGATGTTGCTCCTATAGTTATAGAATCATTGAGGATATAAAAGGGAATGTTAAATTTTTTTTTTTGTTACTCTTAAGTGCATTTTGTGGGAGAAACAGGCTATCGTGTGAGCTTGGGAGTTTGTGATCCCCCCCTTTCCACCAGAATGGGATATGATTCTTGGGGGTGTGTTTTTTGGGTCTTCCCTCCACACTTCTGAGGGTTGTTGGGGAGAAGTTAAAGCTTCAAAAGGGTATTGGTTAGCTTGCAATAGGTAACAAGTTTCCCCCAAATGTAAGGTTTCTAAACTACAACCAATTATTATTGCTCATTGTTTTATGGGTCAACCGAGTGCTTTCTTCTGGCAATAGCTGGGCTTCCTCATACATCTCTGGACAGCCGTGGTCCATTGCTGCTGACCTGGACTGGTTCCTTCACATCTGGGGCCTTGCTGGGGCCATGTTCTATGGCTGGTCCATGTTGTCTCGCATCCTCCAGCAGGTCTGCGCTGCTTCTTATGCTGATGGCAGGACTCTGAGAGGGAGAGAAGAAGCTATAAGGCCTCTCGAGACCTCAGCTTGGGTCTGGTTGAACACCACTCCCTCCACATTCTGCTGGCTAAAGAAGTCACACAGCAGCCCAGAGAGGGCCAACAGACTCGTGTTTGATAGGAAGAGCAATGTCATATTGAGAAGGGATTGGAGACATGGAGTGGGGAGAAATGAAGGCACTTTTGCCAACAATCTGCAGTAAGGAAGCGTTGGGTTGGCCTCTAGGGCAGGGCTGTTTCCTGGTTGAAGAGCTGGTGCTGTCCAAGCCCTCTCTTGGGTGGTACCTGGCCATTAGCTCCCCGCATGAATCTTTCTTAGAGTATGCGTTCCAGTCCACCATCATTACACATTTGTGTATTTCTCACATGGGCTGAGAGTTCTGCCAGACCCAGACAGAGACCCCAGCTTATCACCCTTGCACCATTGTCAATGTCCTTCAATGGCTCCATGTTGCACTAGAATTAAATCCAAACTCCTGGCCTCAGCCCACAAGGTCCTCCCTTGGCCTGGCCTCTGCCTGCCTCTCCTTCTCCCTTCCATGCCCATCCACTCTCTCACCACTCCTCTCTTTCTAATGCTGTGCTAGGTCAACCTTATTCACACCTCAGGACCTTTGCACTTGCTGTTCCCTTGGATGGGGCATATCCCCCTGGCTCCTGGCATGGAGAGGTCTATGTCCTCCTTCAGGGCTCAGCTCAAATGTCATCCCTTCAGACAGGCTCTCCCTGGCCACTCAGATACCCCTTGTTATTATTTTCTTTCTATCATAGCACCTGTTTCTTTCCATCACAGCATACTTTACATTTTATTGATCTATGTGCTGATTCGTTTCCTGTCTGCCTCTCCTTTCTAGACTGTCAGCTCCACGAGGCCAAGGACTTCATCTCTCTTAATCCCTGACAGTACCCGTGGTGCCAAGAAGAGCTAGGACAGAGCAGGTGCTCAGTAAACATGGCTTAAATGATAGATGGACAGATGACTTGTACACGTTTTCTACGTGTTTTCCTGATGCACCAGGTGTTTTTGTGGTTGAAACCTCTACCTCTGGAATCTAACAGACCAAGGTTTGAATCCTGCCTTTGCCACTTGCTTGCTGTGTGACTTTAGGCAAATTTCTTAACTGCTCTGGGTTCCATTTCTTTCAAATTGTTTTCAAATGAAAAGAAAAAGAGTTCCTCCTCACAGGGTGGTGGGGAGGAGTCAATGAGATACCCACAGGAGGCACTTAGCATAGGACCAAGCACTGCTGTATTAGCAATCACACTCTCAGTTCTCACACTCACCACCCTGTGAAGTAGGTATCACACTATTTCCATTTCACAGATGGGGAGACTGAGGCTTTGGGATTAAGGGGCCTTGCGGTTACAGGGTCAAGAGGGCAGTTTGGGGATTGACCATAGCATTTGCCACCGAGTTGGGGTGCACTGAGTAGTTGTTCTCTTCTTCTCTTCTCTCCCCCAGCCAATGCCTGGGTGGGTGATGGGGCCAGTAGAAAGCAGGCCAGGAGGGAGTGGAGAAGGAGACTGGAGACCTCAGAGGCTGCGAGTGCTGAGCTTGGGGCTAGAGCCCTAGTTCTGCTTCTTTGTAGCTGTGTGTCCTTGGGCAGTGACTTAACCTCTCTGAGCCTCATTTCTTCATCCACAAGGAAGATGTAATACAAACCTCCTAAGGCCAGGGTGAGGCTTGGACAGCATATGAGACACAGGCGGAGGGACCAGCTCAGAACTGTTAGAGGTCCTGTCTCCTGGTTTTGCAGCCAGGAGATGTAGCATCCGAAGGAGGAAGAGAAGCGCCTTCCCCATTGTGGCCTGAGCTTCTGCATCCTGAAGTTAAGGCCTGTGGGGCACTGCGGAGATCAACTTGAGCAATTTGCTGTGTTGTCTCTGCTCAGTGATGTCTTGGAGAGAACGGAGGGAACCAGGGACCCCGGCTTTTCTTCCCTTCTCCACCTTGCCTGGTGCTGGTAACCATTCGATAGGGGACCATTTCTCCAAAAGTGAGTTTCTCAGCCCTCCAAAGGCACGCGTGGCCTTGGTCTCCATGCAGCAGTTTCAGGCACCACCCACAGATCAAACTCTGGAATGGGAGTTAAATGAGTCTCTACCCTCCTCCCGGGTCTCAGAAAGCCCAGGGGCCTGGGGTGCAAGCGATGAAGCCTCTTTCTGGAGCAGGGATGTCCTGGGGGATGATATGGTAGAAAGAGCACTGGATTGGGAGACATTTTTTATTTCCCGTATAGATTTGGGGAATTATAAATAACACTGGATGAACACCTTTGTGCATCTTTGGTCTTTTAACTTCTGAGGTTTTGTTTTTTAGAGTTAATTTGCAAGAGAGCATTTCACGCATGGAATGGGGTGCTGTTATTCTCCCTCTTGACCCATTTATTCTCTTTTTTTTTTTTTTTTGAGTCAGGGTTTCACTCCTATCACCCAGATTGGAATGCAGTGGTGCAATCTCAGCTCACTACAATCTGTGTCTCCCGGGGTCAAGCGATCCTCCTGCCTCAGCCTCCTGAGTACCTGGAACTCCAGGCACATGCCACCAACACCCATCTAATTTTTGTATTTTTAGTAGAGATGGGGTTTCACCATGTTGACCATTCTGGTCTTGAACTCCTGACCTCAAATGATCTGCCCGCCTTGGTCTCTCTAAGTGCTGGGATTCAGGTGTGAGCCAGTATATCCAGCCTCTCCCATTTCTTCTGTCTTGCTCTGTGCTCTGGGAAGCTGACCCCCATATTTTATGGGCTCCCTTGCTGTCTGGCTCACATTGGGTTTGACCAGTGGGAGGGCACCATTGGAGGGAAGGAGGAGAGAGAGGTTGGGGTGTTTCTTCCTGCCTCCCTCCCTGATTCTGCAGCATGCCTTGGACCATGGTTGACCCTCCAGACTATAGCTCCTATGGCCCCTCCTCCAGCACATGGCTTTGTCAGGGCCATTTCATCCCCTGCCCCTCAGCACTGGGAAGCAGGTGATGGCAGGGGGTGGGGAAAATGGCTCCCCAGTGTTGCTACTCTCTGGGTCACTCCACCTTTCTTGTTGGTTCTCTTAACTCCTCACATCCCTGTAGATAGTCCTTTCATTAACATCTTTTTATTTGAACCATCTGGGGATGAATTTCATCTCTTTCTAAGACTGTCACTGAGCTGGCATGGTGGCTCATGCCTGTAACCCCAACACTTTGGGAACTGAGGCAGGAAGATTGCTTGAGCCCAAGAATTTGAGACCAACCCAGGCAACATAGTGAGCTCCCATCTCTCAAATAAAATAAAATAAAATAAAATAAAATAAAATAAAATAAAATAAAATAAAATAAAATAAAATAAAATAAATAAATAGCTGGAGGTGGTGGTGCATGTCTGTGGTCCCAGATACTCAGGAGCTGAGGTGAGAGTATTGCTTGCACCCGGAGGTCGAGGCTGCAACGAGCCATGATTGTGCCACTGCACTCCAGCCTGGGTGACAGAGTGAGATCCTGTCTCCAAAAATAAAATAAAATAAAATAAAATAAAATAAAATAAAATAAAATAAAATAAAATAAAATAAAATAAAATTAAATTAAATTAAATTAAAAAGACCCTGACTGATACATGGGTTTAAAGCATTGAAGGACACATCGTGATCATATTTACACGTGGATTTCCCACAAGTCTGAGCCAACCGACCCTGCTGTTAATGAAGTGTGCTTGCACCACTGATCAGCAACATCCTAAGCATTGGTTGTTACAAATTTTTAAAAACCCCATAAATGTGTACAAATAAAAACAAAATAAAATAAAACTCAGCTTTCACTGATACGAATGCTTTAACAAATAGCGTAGGAGTTAGAAGTGACACCGCCAAGTGTGAATTTGTTCACTAGTGTCCATTCTGGCCCCAAGGGGCAGGTAGCAATGCCTGGAGACATTTTTGGTTGTCTCGTGGGTAGAGGCCAGGGATGCTGCTAAACACGCTACAGTTCACGGGACAGCCCCACAACACATGATTTCTGGCCCCAATCTGCAGAGGCTGAGAAACCCTTGGCTATACTTTGCCCACATTTAGTACGTAGCAGGACGTATTTTCCCCACGAATAGACACATGCCTGTCATTCGTCTTTCCTTTGCTGAGATCATCCGGTTACATTCTTTGGCCAGGGGTCTGGGGTTTGGCAAATCCAGGCTCCAGGTCCAGCTTGGTCATTCACTTATTTTGTGATCTGGGCTGATGTTTCACATCAGCTCAGGAAAACCTTTTCTCCTTGTCCTGTACTCACATTGAGTTTTGGTGAAGACCAAATGGGGTATTTGACAGGAAACAATTTGGAAAAGTATGAGGTGCCCTACAAATGAAACCAGCCTATACTTTCTGAACTCCTACTATGTGCTGGGTGTTCAGATCAGGAATTCACTGTCCTAGAAATGAGGCCACTAGCCATATGGGGACGTATGGCCAGAGGGCTGCTGTTCCTGAGAAGCATCCTCAGAGTGGGCCGGGAAGGCCTCCCGAAGGAAGGAAGGGAAACTCATACTTGAACTTGAGTTGTATGGTAAGATTTTAGGAGTCAGTCTTCATGGGTCAAATCCCACCCCAGGCACCACCACCCAATGGCTATGCTACTTCAGCCAAGTGACCCAGTCTACTCATCTGTAAAGTAGAAAATAAAATAATAGCTCCTGTTTCAGTGATCTATTGCTACCTAAGAAAACACCCCAACCCTTAGTGACTGAAATCAACGATGATTTATTATTTCTAATTATGCTGTAGATTGATCAGGCTCAGCTGGGAGACTCTTCAGTGTGGTGTCTGCTGGCGTCACCTGTGTGGCTGCATTTGTGTGGTAGCTGGACTGCATGGGGAGGACCAAGTGTCTGGTGCCTGCCTCAGTGCCCCTCCTTGTGACCTCTTACTCTTCGTGGTTGGCTTGGGCTTCATCACAACATGGTGGTCTCAGGGAAGTTAGGTTTCTTATATGGAACCTGGCTTCAAAGAGGAGAAGGCAGACTCTACCAGTCCTCTTAAGACCTGGGCTTGAAAGATCTCAGAACATCTCTTCTGCTGCGTTCTACGAGTTAAAGCAAGTCACAGAGCAAGACTAGATTCAAAGGAAACTGTGTGTACAGGAAGGGAAGGAGTCCGTGCTGGCTCCCTCTGGGAATAATCTACCACAGTATCTGTCTCATTGATTGTTGTTGAGCAAGATTCTATATGGGGTGTACTTCATTAACTCTCTGGAAATGTAAGTTAATTTATTGTTGAAGGGTGTTTTGGAGATGTGGGACAGGTAGTAAGTTGATCCTCCATTCTCAAGGCTGCTGGTTTGGATGGGACATTAGTTTGATCATTTAGTTTCTTCCCTTGTCTCCATGTGTCATCTAAGTTACCTCAGACTTAAGTTTTCAGAGGTAACAATACTAGTAATGCTAACTCTTATAGAATGCTCTCTATATGCCAGATGTTTTACCCACATTATTATTATCAGTATTATTATTATTGAGACAGAGTCTCGCTCTGTTGACCAGATTGGAGTGCAAAGGTGTGATCTTGGCTAACTCCAACCTCTGCCTCTCAGGTTCAAGCAATTCTCATGCCTCAGCCTCCCGGGTGGCTGGGATTACAGTTACCCACCACCATGCCTGGCTAATTTTTGTATATTAGGTAGAGACAGGTTTTCACCATGTTGGCCAGGCTGATCTTGAAGTGATTTGCCCCCCTCGGCCTCCCAAAGTCCTGGGATTACAGGTGTGAGCCACCCCCCGCCCCTTTACCTATATTAGCATATTTGATTATCACAACAACCCTTTGAAGTCGGTCCTATTATTACCCCATGTTACAGAAAAGGAAATCAAGTCACCAAGAGATGAAGTGATTTGTCCAAAGTTATACAGCTAAGAAACATCAGAGCCCAGGATTTGAACTCAGGCCATGCTTGATCATTGTATTAGTTATCTATTTCTTTATAACAGATAACCACAAACTCAATTGTTGTAAATAATAAACATTTATCACCTCATGGTTTCTGCGGGGCAGGAATCAGGAGCAGCTTAGCTGGGGCCTCTGGGTCAGGGATTCTCACAGGCTACAATCAGGGTGTCAGCCAGGGCAACAATTATTTCAGGGGTCAACTAGGGGAGGCTCTGCTTCCAAGCTTGCTCCTGGGGCTGTTGGCAGGTTTCAGGTTCTCACCGGCTTCTGGCTAGAGACATTGTTCCTTGCCTCAGGGACGTTTTCTAGGGTTGCCCACAATATGTCAGCTTGCTTCTCTCAAAGCCAGGGATCTCAGAGAGGGAGCAAACAAGTCATAACCTTTTTCCAACTGAATTTTAGAGGTGACATCCTGTTTCTTTAGCCATAGTCTCTTCATTAGAAGTGAGTCACTAGGTCTAGCCCACTTTCAAAGGGTGAGAACTACACAAGGGAATGAATACTGGTAGGTGGGGAACCTTGGGGCCATCTTAAGGTGGCCATCTTAGAGGCTGCTTACCACAGCCACTGTCTGCAACTCCTGAAGCTCCACAGCTGCCCTCAGTAATGATCAACAGTTGTTTAAATGTTCTGGCTGCTTTAAATATTTATTACAGTAGCCTCAAAGGCCAGGGCAGAGGCTCACGGTTCCCCTGGCCTTGGTCTCTGTCCTCCAGGAAATAATAAGCAAATACAGAGAGTGTTGATTCAGGTGTGGATGGATTGGTTGCTAGTGAGAGACTCCCAGAGAGGGGTAGATGTCATTTGAAAAATTAGTAGCATTTGGAAAAAGAGCTGAGCCTATTGTTTTCCTCACACAAACTACAGAGTAGAAAGATGAGCAGAATCTCCTTGGTTTATGGGGACGTATAAATGGCAGGGCAGAAATTCTCAACCGTTTATGGGCGGGCATTCTTAGACTCTTGGGGAAAGGAGGGAGGAGGATTTTGTGTTATGAAAGGGCTGAAAAACACACCTCTAACCCTAATTCTTTAAAGTGCTGCCCTGGATTCCTCTTACATCCAAACAAGGTGATTTTTCCCAGCTCACAGAGCAGTGACCACGGGTCAATGCAGTTCTGGTCACTTCTTGAGTCCCTGAACACCTGCACCCTCACAGCTGAGGCCTCCTCTGTGGGGTGGGCTGGATAATGGTGGAGGGAAGGACCTGGTTGTCTGGGGAAATATACCAGGATGACTGGAGACAGTCATGCCTGGGAGGTAGGTCTCCGGACAGTGGGGATGCAGGTTCCTGTTTCTGCCTTGGCCTTCCTGTCTCAGCGTCTTCATACACTGCTCTAGTGCAGACAGAGATCCACAGTGGTTTATCTGCTTTGCAATCTTCCTCCCCACCCCTCAGCAAAACTTCAATATTTCACCAAAACAGAAGACTAAGACGCTGTGGATCCATCCTCTGTTGACGTCCTTACCACCTGGTTCACTTCTCTCCAGATCTAGTCTAAGAGCAGCCCAGCAGGCGCTGGGGATATGAGTATGAGATCTCTCCTTATAGCCCAACTGAGCCACCAGGAAAGACAAAAATCCTTCACCCTTTCCCCTTTCTCTTTCCATCACTAGCATCCGCACCACCCACCAGTGAGGGCTGTGAGGCAGGTAAGTAGTGGGGGTATGGAGAATGGAGGAGGGGCAACCTCACCCAGGATGGGGCTGGAAAGGAAGGAGTGAGGTGGTGTAGGGTGCAAGGGGCTTGGACCAAAACTAGGACCAGTGTTTGGAGCTTTTCTTACAAATGGGAGAGGGGTCTTGAAATGGTTTCTTTTTCCCACTGGCTAGGTTGCAGGATGAATGTTTGTGGATCGAGTTCTTTAAGGCAGCACTATTGAAAATTTCTCGACCAGGCGCTGTGGCTCATGCATGTAATCCCAGCACTTTGGGAGGCCAAGGTGGGTGGATCACCTGAGGTCAGGAGTTCGAGACCAGCCTGACCAACATGGAGAAACCCCATCTCTACTAAAAATATAAAATTAGTTGGGCGTTGTGGCTCATGCCTGTAATCCCAGCTACTCGGGAGACTGGGGCAGGAGAATCACTTAAACCCAGGAGGCAGAGGCGGCAGTGAGCCGAGATCAGGCCACTGCACTCCGGCCTGGGCAATAAGAGCAAAACTCCATCTCAAAAAAAAAAAAAAGAAAAGAAAAGAAAAGAAAATTTCTCTAGTCTCGGGAAAGGTGGGAGTAACAGTAGAGCCTGCAGGTGATAATAATAACAGCCACAGCTGCTAACTGTCTTGAGCGCATGCTTGTGCAGGGCATGCAATCCTCACGCCATGCCACAGGGAGTGATCATCCTGCTCAGTGTCCCCAGCTTTATCTGCAGAAACTCAGCAACAGAAAACAGAAATGACTTGCTCAAGGTCACATAACTTCAAAGTGTCAGAGGAAAAAGCCACACATAGTCCTGTTTGGTGCCAGTGTGAATGCTGCCAACCACTGAGTTATGACTCCTCCATCCTGTGTTTTGGTGGGATTGGTAAATTTGCTCACAAAGCTGTGTTCTTTTGCAAAAGTGTAAACTCAGCTCTTGTTTCTGCGGAAGGCCAGCACTCCTGAGTAATTCCCTACTTTCCCCACCACAGCCCTTGGCATGCTCTATTTTAGGTCTCAAGGCAACAGGTTCTCTTCTCGATGTCAGTATCCTAAGCACAATGGCCCAGGTAAAAATGCCATGGACGTGCCTCCCTGTTGTGCACAGAGATACACATAGTTGTTGGAAGAGAAATATTTCTTCAAGGAGTGAAGAGAAGGCATCTGCTTCTGTCTTGAGCTGGCGGCATTTTTGTCTCCACTTTTTTTTTTTTTTTTTTTTTTGACAGGGTCTCAGTCTGTTGCCCAGGCTAGAGCACAGTGGTGCAGTCATAGCCCACTGCAACCTTAAGCTTCTGGGCTGAAGTAATCCTCCTGCCTCAGCCTCCTGAGGTGCACACCACCATGCCTCGCTAATTTTAAATTTTTTTGTAGGGATATGATCTTGCTATGTTTCTCAGGCTGGACTTGAACTCCTGGGCTCAGGTGATCCTCCTGCCTCAGCCTCCTAGAGCACTGGGATTAGCGGGGTGAGTTAGTATGCCTGGCCTGTCTTTGCATTTGAACATAGGGTTGTTTGACATGATGGAGTCATCTTACATGGTGAGGTTGGACATTCCACATTCGTCCCAGTTTTGGTCCAAGCTCCTTGCGCACTGCACCTCACTCCCTCCTTCTCAGCCCCATCCGGGGTGAGGCTGCCCTTCTTTGCTTTCCTGGCCACGTACCTGGCTCACTGCTCTCAACTGGGCCATGGGGAGAGATCTCACACTCACATCCCCAGTGCCTGCTGGGCTATTCTGAGAATGGATCTGGAGAGAAGTGAACCAGGTGGGGAGTACATCAACAGAGGCCAGATCCACAGGGTCTGCGTCTTTCATTTTGGTGAAATATTGAAGGTTTGCTGAGAGAGAAAGAGGGAAGCAGATAAACCACTGTGGATCTCTGTCTGCACTAGAGCAGTGTATAAAGGCACTAAAACAACACACACATGCACACACACTTGCATACACATACGTGTGCATGTGCGCGTGCACACACAAATACACACATTTTTTACTACTGGATTGTAAACTCCAGATAGTCCATATAGATATCTGATCATATGTCTCTTATAGGGACAGCAACATAAAATACCTGAAATGAAAATGGCCCCAGAGGATGGGGGATGTGTGGTTGCTTTTCAGACCGATCACAAACATATTCTAGAGAAGTTTTCCCCAGTAGGTAATATTTTCTTACGTCCTCCCACCTGTGACTACCACCTCCTGCCTCTCCATCACCACCTGTACAAGGGTGAAGCCGTCAGTGTTCAGCTGGTTTACATGCTACTTCCCCCAAAGAAACACAGGCACACACACACATGGTATTTACATGCATGCACGCACACATGCACTCATACAAATGGAGCACGTGCAGACACAGACCATACGCAACTCACCTGGACACATAAACCCAAACACTGACTGGTAAACACAGGGTTGTTTACACAAAGACACAGGCTACCCATACACACCTATATATACACAAATGCTACACGCTGTGACCACACTCACACACACACACACACACACACATGCACACACACTTGCTACAAGTAATTCTCACGTGACTAATCACTCCTTCGTGTGTGTGTGTGTCCTAGCATCCCCCTGGCAGGCACACACCGGCCGGCCACCACTTGAATTAGCACCAAAGGATTATGGGACCCTGGGCCATTAATCTAGGTGACAAACAGGACTCAGAAGGCATATTTGCACCCCGAAATTGAAAAGATTAGGCCATATTTGTCAAGGATTGGTAGGGCTTTATCGCCTCCACGGCAGATGCTGTTAAATATTCATGAGCTGCATAAGTGGGAGAAACCCTAGCTAGACCTGACGACTTTCAGCTATAGAGGGAGAGGAGGGGGAGATTTATCTGAACTCGGCAAGGGATGAAAGGTATGGGATCATGTACCCTCAGTCGCTGGGCACAACACACCACTGTTGGGGGAGGGGCTTGGGCAGGGCATCCTGTGCTTCTTTGTGAGGAAGAGGAGGAGGCTGTGGGCTGGGCCAGACTGGGCAGGGGTGCTGGTGGGAGAGGCAGCAGGTTGCTCCTCCCTGGGCTCTTAGCTTGCTGTATTGTGGGTAATTGCTTACTTGCCTGCTGCCCCCAGTAGATGGGGAGCTCCCCAAGGGATGCACTTGTGACTTCCACACCTCCCTTCTTCCCCAGTGTCCAGCCTATGCTCCGTGCATACTCAGCAGGCATTTAATGGTGGAGAAAAATACCTCTTTATCTTGAACATGCCCCATGAAAGAAGGAGGTGTGGGGGTCTCACCTCTCATCCCAGCGCTGTTTCTGAGATTGTTCTGGAAGCCAGTCTTGGTATATGGGTGCGCTATAGGGATTAAGAAAGGGAATGTAGAGTCGGACACCCCCAGGCACAATCCCTGGATCCATCATCACTTCTTACTTTTCAGAGCTTGCACAGGCCACTTAATGCCCCCATGCCTCCACTTCATCTGGCACATGGATTTGATAACAATAGCCTGACCTCCTTAGGCTATTGGAGGATTAAATCAAGCTATTAGTGCCTGGCATACAGCAAGTGCTCAATAAATGGCAGCCAATATTGTGGGAACACTGTGGTTTACAGAGGGGTCATTCTGTGCCAGTCACCGTGCTCAGTTGGTGCAAGCTCAACAGGAACCTGGGTATCAGGCAAAAATTGGGTGGTGCAACTATGCTCTCCAATTACGTAGATACAAGCATTTAATTTAAAGTTAAATTAATTAAAATCAAAAAGTCAGTTCCTCAGTCATACTAGCCACATTTCAAGTGCTCAAGAGCCACGGTGGCTGCCATATTGAATAACACAGGTTCAGAACACTTCCATCATCGCAGAGAGTTTCATGGACAACATCGTATGTAATCTTCTCCAGCGCAGCAGAGTGAAGATTCTAGTGAACTACTTGACCCAATTTTGCTAGACTTGATTTGAACCTTGGAGGATAAGTCTGTCAAATATGTTTGGCAAATTCAGGGTTAAACAAAGAGAAATTGATCCATGGCTCCTGGTTGTTATGAACAGAGTATATAGAATTCCACCGGTGATTGGCCAGAGAGCATTCCCCCAGCTTAGAACATGTCCTGGGATGAGAGTGCCCTGAAATGCACTTTGGAAAACATAGTGATAATCCTGATTTCCCAGAAGATGTACTTGGCTGACTATAACTAAAAATAGGCAAAAGTTTCTAGGGGCATTTATACTTGCATATTTCATTATAATTAGTTGTGTGTGTGTGTGTGTGTGTGTGTGTGTGTGTGTGTGAGTCTTCTTTACTGTCATGAGCTCTTCCAGGGCTCTAAGTCATCTCTACGTTCTACTATCTCAGAAGAGTGTCAGACACACAGAGTATCATTCATTCATTTATTCCTTCATTCAATGCACATCTATTGAGCACTTATAGCAGACACTGTCAGGGCCTTTACTTCTACTCGGGGAAGGAGGTTTACTCTTTGCCCAAGGACTCTTTTTTGGTGATGGCAGCAGGCTGGCTGGGCAAACAGCTTCAACCAATGACAGACCAATGCTCAGCCTTTCTCATCCTGTGGACAGGGAATAATTGAGCTGTGTGTTCTCTGATTGTCTCTGTGATCTTTCTGGTGGTGGGGTTAAGCTTCTGATGTCCAAGGTGGAAACTGGTTCCTAATGTTCCTTTTATCGGTGTCTTCTCTTCTTCCGTACCTCTCCACTTGCATTTCAGTTGAGATCATCTCCCAAATAAACCACTAGCATCTGAACATTCCCAAGGAGGAGATGGCATCCAAGATAGGCATGTACCATGAATTTCCATCACCCTAAAACCAAGCCCTGATACATCTAGCAGCCCTTTCACATTTCCCTGTTGTCTATCAGATTAAGTCTGGGCACCTTAGCAAGGGTTTTCAAACACCTGTCTGGTGGCATCTCCTACATACCCATGTTCTGGCTGAAACAAATATTCACTGTCTCTGAAGCATGTCCTCCAGGCTAGCATGCCATCATCCAAATATCTATGCCTGCCAAACTGCTGTGCATTGTTAACACCAACCTCCAAGGTGGCTTGCGGTTCCTGCCACGTTCTTCCCTGGAGAGTAGATATTGATAAACACCAAAACACATGTTCACATCTGGCCCTCAAAGACAGAAACTCAGGTCTCCATCTTCTGCTAAGCTCAGTTCCCAGAACTCTTGTAGTTCTTTAAGGAATGTTGGTTAAATGTGGGATTTCTTCTGCCAAATGGGGGATCAGAGCTTCAGGAAAGGTGCAGGGCAGGGAATGTGGGGCCTCTGGGGTTTAATGGTTATGATTTTGCCAGAGAGAGACCTCTGCAGTTTAATGATGAGTCCATCACATGGTGGATGTGGTGGGGAGTGCAGAGCAAAGCTCTCTGCTGAGAATCCCAGGAAGTAGATCAAGACCAGAGCAGGAGAAGTAGAGGTGAGACCCAGGGAAGCTTTCCCAAAAGCAAAGGTTTTGAATGAGAGAGATGTCCAGTGACCACTTTGCTCAGACACTTTAAATGGCAGGATATGCTACATATAACCTTGACATTTTCGGGATCATCATTCCCATAGGCATGGGGACCCAATGGTGATCCCTGAGGACAAATCTGAACATGCCAGTCACATATAAATGACCAGAAATGATTGCGTCAATGAAACAGGACAGAGTACAGCCTCAGTCAAGCCTCCAGGGGTTGGTCAGTGCAAGGTCAAACCACTGGATCTCAGGAACATCTGGATTTAAGATGGGGGTTTAGCTAGATCCCTTGTGACTGCACCCCAGCTCTGCATCTTTTCTGCTGTGTGACCTGTGCAAAGTTACCTCACTTCTCTGGGCCTCTGTTTCCTCATCTATAAAAAGTGGATAATAGGCCAGGCATGGTGGCTCACAGCTATAATCCCAGCACTTTGGGAGGCTAGGGTGGGGGATTTCGAGATCAGCCTGACCAACATGGAGAAACCCTCATCTTTTCTACAAATAAAAAATTAGTCTGGTGTGGTGGTGCATGCCTGTAATCCCAGCCACTTGGGAGGCTGAGGCAGGAGAATCCCTCGAACCCGAGAGGTGGAGGTTGTGGTGAGCCAAGATCGCAGCATTGCACCCCAGCCTGGGCAATAAGCAAGCAAGAATGAAGCTCTGTCTCAAAAAAAAGTGGACAATAGTAGTGCCTCCCTCTTGCGGGTATTGTAAAGATTAACTGAATGAATCCACATAAAAACAGAGCAATACTTGGCACATTTCAGTAAGTGTTAATGATTATCATTATTTTCTGGATATTTAATAGACGTGATTATGATTATTCTCATTTAATCCTCTAATTTAACTCACTGGGGGGTAGGCGAGATTATCCTATTTTGCAGATGAAAAGAACTGAGGCTTGCAGAGGTTTAAAAAACTTGGCCAAGGTCACACCGTGGGACATTTGGGGTACCGGCACTCAGATGTGGTACAAAACCCCTGTTCTTTCCTAGCTTGAGGCTTGGGGGCAGGAGAGAGAGAAGGTGGTAAGAATGCCAACAGAGGCCAGGTACACATGGTCTCAGCCCAGCCTTTGGTGATATATGGAAGGCTTACTGAGAGAGATAGAGGCAAAGCAGACAATCCACTGTCGATCTGTGGTCACTAGAGCCGAGCCAGCGTATGAAAACCCCCAGCCCCATTTTATCTCCTCTGCTGGAATGTGAGTTCCAGATAGTCCACCTACGTTCAGTCATATGACTTTTATAGGGACAGCGGTAGAGAACATTAGAAACCAAAATGGTCCCAGATCTCGGATGTGTAGTTGCTTTTCAGACCTACCACAAGTCCAGAGGAATTTCTCCCTGTAGACAACATTTTTTGTCCTTCCCACCTGTGAAAACCATTTATTCCCTTTCCATCACCACCTATACAAGGGGGAAAAATCAAATGAAATATTAAACTGGTTTACACCCCTCCCCTGCCTTAGGTAACCCACAGGAAGGAGGGAAATGGGGGTCCAGAAGAAGAGAAAGAGGGGGCAAAGCTGATGACTGTCCCCAACACTCAAGCCATGGGCCCCCAACTGCTGACCCCTCAGAGTCCGGTCCTGTCCCCACCCCGAGGTGTGCAGGAGAGGAAAAGGAGCTTGCGGAAAGAAAGGCAATGCAGTGTGGCAGAGATGTGTATTCTTCCCGGTGACACAGTGAGCTCTCTCGCCAGCAAAATGTCCCTTGATCTATTTCCCCTGGTAGTGATTTCAACAACAACAATAACAGAAATCCATCATTTCCTTAGCAGGGAATGGAGGGCAGTGGGGGTTTGTTTTTCTTCTGGTGTGGACAGAAAGCTCTTTATTCTCTCCTTGTTTGGGAAGACTTTCCTGCCAGAGGAGTCCAGCTCCAGCTCCAGGAGCGGAAGCTGTGGGAAAGACTAGGGTGAAGAGATGGGCCAGGAGGATGGAGCCTGAGCTGGTCCTCTGACCTTGGGCCAGGAAATTCCTCAGTTTGCTCCTCTCCCAGACAGGGAGAACCGCCCAGCAAAGAGAGAAGGAGGCAGACAGCAACAGGCATGCTGGGGAGCTGAAGATGATGAGCCACCTGTTACCAGTGATGACAGTAATAATGAGCGGAAGCATGTGGCGTGCCCGGTGTTGCGCTTGGGCGTCGTAATGACAGATTTCACGATGTGGGCACTCGCCTTGTGCCAGGTGTTTTTACATTCATCATCTTTTGGATCTTCCAGTTAATCCTGCAGAGCAGGTTCCTGTCTCCACATCCATTTTCCAGATAATGAAATGGAGGTCCAGAGAGGGTAGGTAACTTGTCCAGGATCACCCAGCATGTACGTGGTATTCTCAGGATTTAAATGTAGGGGTCTTCAAGTCTAGGCCTTGTGCCTGTATTCCTCAAAGTGTGGTCCCTGGACCAGCAGTATCGGCATCACCTGGAAACCTATATTCTCAGGTCACACTCCAGACCTACTGAATTCTACACTCTGGGGCCGGGGCCCAGCACTCTGTGTTTTAGCAATCATCCCCCTTCAGTTGAGGAGTATACACTACCAAGCTTGGGAGCTCCTGAACCGAGCTAGCCTGGATGTGGCAAAACATCACGCCTCTCTGTGCCTGTTCTTATTTTTTGCACATGCTGATTCCATTTGGCTCCAGAAACTCACAGCCAACAAGTAAAGTGCAACCAGCCATCACTGCTTTCTGTGAGCTCACATTTCTGTTCTACCCAGATGAAAAGAAGATGTTCTTGCAGAGAGGGGGTGATGTGGTGGGTACAGCCCTGGAGCGGGAGGCAGGAAGGGCTCAGGGGCTGGTGCAGGCTTCACTGCTTGCTAGCTAGATATCTTAGGGCAGGTTCCCCCCCAGCAGACCCTGAGATAGAGACGTGTATGCAGGTGGTTTCCTGGGATGTGCTCTTGTAACAAATGACTGCAAGGAAGTAGGACGGCAGGATGGGGCTGAGAAAGAAGCTGGGCTGGGATGCAGGTGTGATGGGGAGCTCTGGAGGTGGGGTGATCTTTCAGACCAGATTGAGGTACCCCAAATTGAGGTGAAGGGGGCTGAGTCTTTGTACCCCTACATCAACTGTGCCCATGCCTGTCATTGGATATGTGTGACTCTGGGTAAGGTGCCTTCCTCCAGTCCAGGGTGGTTGCTGAAGAGAGCTGACAGCTTAGAACCATCAGAAGCCACCACTGCAGCATCTGGGGAATGAGGGCCTCAGCCTGGGGCCTGGGTGGCACACCACAGCATCCACTACACCAGGCATAGGCCTTCTCCTCAGTCTCTTCTTCTGTAAAATGGGAATAATGGTACATTGCTTCTCAGCCTACCATTTAGAGTATTTTGATCAAATGACACGACGATGACATGATTGTAGTGACTATTGCTTATTGAGTGTGCTACATGCCAGGCCATGCTAAAGACTTCCTAGGCAATTGCATCTCGGCTTCATTCCAACCCTGTGAGATGGGGGCTATGGTGATCCCCATCTTACCGAGGACAAACGCAGGCTCAGAGAGGGAAATTTACCTGAGGTCTCTCGGCTGCTAAAGGACTGCAGCTGGGCTTCAGAGTCCCCCTCCTTAACCACTGCACAATCCTTCCCCACCCCAGTGGAGGTGATTTGCATTCAGACAGTGGGGGTAGGCAGGTGTAAGACACAGGATTTCTTACCTCCCTTTGGGATTGAATGAATAATTTGAGAATGACATGTATACATGTATGTGCACGTCTGCTCCCGCTTTCTGATGAACCTAGTTCCCACTCTTGAGGATGACCAGAGACCCCCAGAGTTAACAATGGGGAAACTGAGGCACCCTTTTGAAGAGCCTTAGCCAGAAAAGAAGCCATACCCTGGATTCCCAGGCCAACGTCATTTCCAGGGGCCCTGGTATTGCAGGAATCTGCAAAGTGGCACTGGAAAAGGCCAGCATGGAGCTGAGTGACCAGCAGGTGATAGTCTGAATGAGGATCTAAAGCTAGGACCCACTTGCAGACTCAGGCTGGCCATCAAGACTAGCCCTCTCAGTCTAGTCTTTATCCTCTCCCGTCCAGTGGCCTGGCCTTCTAGTCAGCCTTTGCCCTTGGCCATCCCTTGGCTGGGGAATATCAAGGGGAACATTCTCTTTGTTCTCTAAATACAATCCTATGTAATTAAGCAAAAGGAAACTGTTGGGGCTGCTGGGTGGAAAAAAAATCTAAGAATTAAGAAACCTCTGGCAGGGCACGATGGCTCAGGCTGGTAATCCAAGCATTTTGAGAAGCCAATGCAGGAGGATCGCTTGAGGCCAGGAGTTTAAGACCAGCAAGACAGCATAGCAAGACCTAAAAAAATTAGTTGTGCCTGTAGTTCCAGCTACCTGGGAGGCTGAGGCAGGAAGATCCCTTGAGCTCAGGAGTTCAAGGCTACAGTGAGCTATGACTATGCCACTGTACTCCAGCCTGAGCCACAAAACAAGAGCTTGTCTCTACAAAGAAATCTCTAGACCAGGGGTTAGCAAATTAACCCCTGAGGGCCAAATTCAGCTCATGGCCTATTTTTACAAATAAAGCCTTATTGGAACACAGTGATGCCCATTTTAAAAAAACATACTGCATTTCACCTTATAACTGCAGTGTTGAATTGTTGCAATGGAGAGCATGAGGTCTGCAAAACCCAAAAGATTTTGCTGTCTGGCCCTTTGCCGGAAAACTTTGCCAGCCCCCAGTCTAGACAGGAAGCACCATGAGGGTAGGGACTGAGGTTGAGGCTTGAGTTTGGCTGAAGCAAGAGAACAGGGGGCTGGAACGGGCTGGGGGACCCTGGGCACCCAGGAAGCAAGCCTAGCCCTTGCTGGTGGGCAGGTCTTTGCCCAACTCAGACCATCAGGCTTCATGCCTTCTCCCCACCCTCCTTCCCCAGTGGTTGACTTGCTCACCACTTTGTTCCTAGGGTCTAGAGCAGTGCCTGCTGATGCCATACATATGAAATAAATAAATGTATGTTTGATTCCCCAACTCACTCTTGGACATCAGCTAAGTCTTGCCCTCCCCGGGCCTTAGTTTTCACACCTATGCAATGAGCAAGATCAAGGTCTCTTTTTCTTTTATTTTTGAGATAGATTCTTGCTTTGTCACCCAGGCTGGAGTGCAGTGGTGCAATATCAGCTCACTGCAACCTCCGCCTCCCGGGTTCAAGGAATTCTCTTGCCTTAGCTTCTGGAATAGCTGGGACTACAGGCATGTGCCACCACACCTGACTGATTTTTATATTTTCAGTAGAGACAGGACTTCACCGTGTTGGCTAGGCTGGTCTCAAACTCCTGACCTCAAGTGATCTGCCTGCCTTGGCCTCCCAAAGTGCTGAGATTACAGGCCTGAGCCACTGCCTCAAGGTCTCTTTTTCAAATTCTGTGTCTATGAATCCTCCAAGGGTTTCTCCTGGTTTAGGGGAGGTGGAGGAGGGTCTCGGGGCTCAGGATCTGATTAGGAGGCATGGTGCCCACTGCCAGGAGAGCCCTGGAGAGAAGAAAGCTGAGAAGGTACTGAGGACATGGAGTCAAGAGGGGCAGCTGGGGGCAATGGAGGGGAGAAGACAAAGGGGAAAATTCCAAGCAGGGAGGCAGATGGAAAGGAGTGGCCCCCGGTGGGACGGAGGAGGCCCGCTGGCCACAATCATGGGCCCAGCAGTCGAGCGCGAGGCCACAAGCTTTCCACAGAGAATGAGGCTGGGGAGCTAATGAGCTCGGGAGGTGCAAAGAATGCTGTCCTGCTAATTCCTGCTCCCTGGGAGCAGCCGGAGAAGGCAGAGAGGGCCAGTGCCCAGGCTGGGCAGCTGGGACCCCACTCAGGGGCTAGGCCAGCTGGTCAGCCGCCGGCTGGGGCTTCATGCCAGGCCCAAGGATGCCCCGGCCAGCCTGCTGGTCCACCTTGTGCCCTGCTGCCTCGGGCCTCGGGCAGGGGAAGGAGGGATCATCCTATGGCTTGGTCCCTAGAGCAAATGTTGTGACAGCCGTGTGCTCACCTGGATAGCGAATCAGACCATTGACTTCCATGAGCTCAAGCTCAGACAACTGACTGCATTTCCAGGTTTCAGAAATATTCAGCTCTTCAGAATTGCTGACAGTAACAAGCAGCATCACAATGATAGAATAGCAATGATGATAACAAGAGCTTCCAGTTACCCAGCACTCCTAGAATCTCACGGGAGCCCGGTGAGGTGCACAGGGGTTATTATTATAGCGAGGGTTTTCTGTCCTCAGCACTTTGACATTTGGGGCCATGTAATTCTCTGTTGTAGGGGGCTGTCTGGTACACTGTGGGATGTTTATCAGCGCCCTTGGCTTCTACTCACTAGATGTGAGGAGCACCCAATTGTAACAACCAAAATATCTGCAGAGATTGCAAAATGTCACCTCCGGGGTGGGGGTGGGGAATACTGATTATGTCTTATTTTACGGCCTCACCTTTCTGAGGCTTAGAAAGGTGGACACGGTACATCCCTTAGGACTGAGTCTCAAACCTCCATCTTCAGCCTTCTCCCCCATCTCCACCAGCAAATAGGTTTGTTACCTTTATTCTTTAGATATGGAGTTCTGGATCTTCGTCTTTTCATATATTTACAAAATTAGGATCATACCGAATATGCTTTTTTATAACTGGATTTTCTCCTTTAACAAGCTAGCACTTACATGGTAGGGTGAGAAAAGTTGCTTATCGGTACATATAGCACGACACCCTTTGTGTCAAATGCACACATGCACACACAAACATATATCTGTATATGCAGGAAACACACACACACATATACAAACATATTTGTATATGCAGAAAACACACACACACATACACACACATATTTGTATATGCATAAAACACACACACATATTTGTATATGCAGAAAACACACACACATACACACATATTTGTATATGCATAAAACACACACACACACATACCACACACACACACATATTTGTATATTCATAAAACACACACACATACACACACATATTTGTATATGCATAAAACACACACACATATCACACACACATACACATATTTGTATATGCATAAAACACACACACACCACACACATATTTGTATATTCATAAAACACACACACATATTTGTATATTCATAAAACACAAACACACATACACATATTTGTATATGCATAAAACACACACACACGCATACCACACACACACATATTTGTATATGCATAAAAACACACACACATACCAAACACACATACACCACCCCCACACACATATATATTTGTATATGCATAAAAACACACACATGCATACCACACACACACATATATGTTTGTATATGCATAAACACAGACACCACACACATATATATTTATATATGCATAAAACACACACACATACACATATTTGTATATGCATAAAACACACACACGCATACCACACACACATATTTGTATATGCATAAAAACACACACACATACCACACACACATACACCACCCCCACACATATATATATTTGTATATGCATAAAAACACACACATGCATACCACACACACACATATATGTTTGTATATGCATAAACACAGACACCACACACATATATATTTGTATATATATAACACACACACACACACATATTTGTATATGCATAACACACACACACACCACACACAGACACACACACATATATATTTGTATATGTATAACACACACACACACATATTTGTATATGCATAACACACACACACACCACACACAGACACACACACACATATATATTTGTATATGTATAACACACACACCACACACACACATATATTTGTATATGCATAACACACACACACCACACACAGACACACACACACATATATATTTGTATATGTATAACACACACACCACACACACACATATATTTGTATATGCATAACACACACACACACCACACACAGACACACACACACATATATATTTGTATATGTATAACACACACACCACACACAGACACACACACATATGTATTTGTATATGTATAACACACACACCACACACACACATATATTTGTATATGCATAACACACACACCACACACAGACACACACACATATATATTTGTATATGTATAACACACACACCACACACAGACACACACACACATATATATTTGTATATGTATAACACACACCACACACACACTTATATATTTATATATGCATAACACACACACACACCACACACAGACACACACACATATATATTTGTATATGTATAACACACACACCACACACAGACACACACACATATATATTTGTATATGTATAACACACACACACATATATTTGTATATGCATAACACACACACCACACAGACACACACACACATATATATTTGTATATGCATAACACACACACACACCACACACAGACACACACACACATATATATTTGTATATGTATAACACACACACCACACACAGACACACACACACATATATATTTGTATATGTATAACACACACACATATATTTGTATATGCATAACACACACACACCACACACAGACACACACACATATATTTGTATATGTATAACACACACACCACACACAGACACACACACACATATATATTTGTATATGCATAACACACACACACACCACACACAGACACACACACATATATATTTGTATATGCATAACACACACACACCCCACACACAGACACACACACACATATATATTTGTATATGTATAACACACACACCACACACACACACACACACATATATTTGTATATGTATAACACACACACACATATATTTGTATATGCATAACACACACACACCACACACAGACACACACACACATATATATTTGTATATGTATAACACACACACCACACACAGACACAAACACACATATATATGTGTATATGCATAACACACACACACACCACACACAGACACACACACACATGTATATTTGTATATGTATAACACACACACACACCACACACAGACACACACACACATATATTTGTATATATATAACACACACCACACACACACATACATATTTGTATATGCATAACACACACACACACCACACACAGACACACACACATATATATATTTGTATATGTATAACACACACACACCACACACAGACACACACACATATATATTTGTATATGTATAACACACACACCACACACAGACACACACACACATATATATTTGTATATGTATAACACACACACCACACACACACATATATTTGTATATGTATAACACACACACATATATTTGTATATGCATAACACACACACACCACACACAGACACACACACACATATATATTTGTATATGTATAACACACACACCACACACACACACATATATTTGTATATGTATAACACACACACATATATTTGTATATGCATAACACACACACACACCACACACAGACACACACACACATATATATTTGTATATGTATAAGACACACACCACACACAGACACACACACATATATATTTGTATATGTATAACACACACACCACACACAGACACACACATATATATTTGTATATGTATAACACACACCACACACACATATTTGTATATGTATAACACACACCACACACAGACACACACACATATATATTTGTATATGTATAACATACACACCACACACACATATTTGTATATGCATAACACACACACCACACACAGACACACACACACATATATTTGTATATATATAACACACACACACCACACACAGACACACACACATATATATTTGTATATGCATCACACACACACACCACACACAGACACACACACATATATATGTATATGTATAACACACACACACACCACACACAGACACACACACACTTATATATTTATATATGTATAACACACACACACACCACACACAGACACACACACATATATATTTGTATATGCATAAAAACTATATGGAAGATACACACAAAATTGTGGTCGGCAGTTTCCCTTGAGAAGCTGGACTGGGGCCAAGCGGGAGTAGGGAATAGAAAACCCTGTTTCCATCACACTTTTCTGAGCTGTTTGACTTTTTACATCAATCAGGTATTTCCTCTTAATTTTAAAACTAGTAAAACAGCGCAAACTTTCCTCTTTGACAGTTCACTGATAACTACAACATAATTCTTTTTCTTCAGCTTTTAAGTTCAGGGGTCCAGGTGCAGAACATGCAGGTTTTTACACAGGTAAACGTGCTGCCCAGATCATCGCATCACCTAGGTATTACTAGAATGTATTAGCTATTCTTCTCGATACTCTCCCTGCCCCCACCTGTTCCCTCTGACAGACCCTGATGTGTGTTGTCCCCTGCCGTGTGTCCCATGTGTTCTCATCATTTACCTTCCACTTATAAGTGAGAACATGCAATGTTTGGATTTCTGTTCCTGCACTAGTTTGCTGATGATAATGACTTCTAACTCCATCCATGTCCCTGCAAAACACATTATCGCATTCCTTTTCATGGCTGTATAGTATTTCGTGGTGTATATGTGCCACATTTTCTTTGGTCTATCATTGATGGGCATTTAGTTTGATTCCATGTCTTTGCTATTGTGAATTGCTGAACTGAACATACACGTGCATGTATCCTTATAATAAAATGATTTATACTCCTTTGAGTATATTTCCAGTAATGGGATTGTTGGGTCAAATGGTATTTTTGCCTCTAAGTCTTTGAGGAATCACCACACTGTCTTCCACAATGGTTGAACTAATTTACACTCCCACCAACAGTGTAAGAGTGTTCCTTTTTCTCTGCAACCTAGCCAGCATCTGTTGTTTCTTTTTTTTTTTTTTTGACTTCTTAGTAATAGCCATTCTGACTGACATGAGATGGTATCTCACTGTGGTTTTGATTTTCATTTCGCTAACGATCAGTGATGTTGAGCTTTTTTTCATATGTTTGTTGGCTGCATGTATATCTTCTTTCGAGAAGTGTTTGTTCATGTCCTTTGCCCACATTTTAATGGGGTTATTTGTTTTTTCTTGTATATTTGTTTAAATTTCTTGTGAACTCTGGATATTAAGCCTTTGTCAGATGGATAGATTGCAAAAATTTTCTCCCATTCTGTAGGTTGTCTGTTTACTCTGATGATAGCTTCTTTGGCTGTGCAGAAGCTCTTAAGTTTAATTAGATCCCATTTGTCAATTTTTGCTTTTTACAATGGGAATCTTTAAATATTGCAAGATACTTCATTGCACGATGTACTATTATGAATTTAGCCATTGCTATGCTGTTGTTTAACTATAAATAATGCTGCAATGAGCATCTTCCTCTTGTGTTTAAGAATGGAAGGTTGAGGGGCAGAGCTCTAGGTTTTTCCTTGGCTCAGCTCCTTCAGATGCATTTTGTAACATCATCTCATTTAATCTTTTCAGCAATACTGTGGTTGAATAAAACTGTGATCCTGTTGTACAAATTAGGAAAGTGGGACTCCAGGAAGCCCAGTAACTTGCCCAAGGTCACAGAAGGAATTAGCCAGCAGGAGAGAGGTGTTAATAAACAACTGATTCCCTGTTAAGACTTTCTCTCTCAAGCTACCCAAATGATCAAGAGAAAATGGAGGAGAGAAAAACTCAACATTTGATTCTCACTTAACATGCACACGATTCACCTGGAATTGGGCTAAAAAGCAAATTCCTCAGGACTGGGGAGGACGGGAGGTAGAAGGTGAGTGTGGTATAAGAGGGTAGCATAAGAAGTCCTATGATGAACGATTCTGTTTCTTGACAATTGTGGGGGTTGCATGAATCTACATGTGACAAACTTGCACAGAACCAAATTCACCCACAAATGAGTGTAAACTAAAAATCAAAAGAGTAAAACTGGTAAAATCTGAATAAGGTGGGTGAATTGGGTCAATGTCAGTTATGTCAATTTTCAAATTGGGACTTATACTAGAGTTTTGCAAGATGTTTGGGGGGAACTGCATGAAGAGTAAACCAGCTCTCTGTATTATTTATTACAACGGATTATGACTCTACAATGACCTCAGGATAAAAAGTAAGCCCTCAAACCAGATTCGGACTTAGGAGGTCTGGGGGTAGAGTCAGGGACTCTGCATTTCTGTATTGTCCCCTGGAGCCAATGTTGTGACAGCCGTGTACTCACTGGGATGGTGAATCCGCTCAGTGACTTCCATGAGCTCAGGCTCAGACAACTGACTGCATATCATGGTTTAAAAAGCACTTGCAAATGATGCTGATGGCCTGTCCCAGCCAGGGTCTGGAACTGCACCCTACAGCATTTGGAGGTTACTAGCCATGAATGGCTATCAGGCACTTGAAACGGGGCCAGTCTGAATTGAGGGGTGCCATCAGTGCAGAACATATATTAGGTTTTGAAGACTTAGCATGAAAGAGAGAATATAAAATATTTCATCAGTAATTTTAAATATTTATTATATGTCAAAATGATATTTTGGAAACATTAGGTTAAATAAAACAGATGCTTAAATTTCATTTCAGGCTGGGTGTGATGGCTTGTGCCTGTAATTTTAGCCCTTTGTGAGGCTGAGGCGGGAAGATTGCTTAAGCCCAGGAGTTTGAGACCAGGCTGGGTAGCATAGCAAGACCCCATCTCAAAAACAAAAATTTATTTCACCTGTCTCATTTATTTTTCAAAATGATGCTGTTAGAAAATTTAATGTTGTACTTGTGGCTTGCATTATATTTTTATCAGACAGCTCTGGGCTAAAGTGTTGGAAGAAGATACATCCAGGGAAAAAAGGTGGTGATCACAGGGGCAGGAGGGGATCGGTTCATTAGTCAGTCAACAAACAGTTCCTGAACATATGCTGTGTGTTCAAGGTGAGCCACGCAGCCATAGACTCTGATCTTGTGGAGCTTGCATTGTAGAGTGGGAAAACCCAGTTATCTGGGGACATCCTGAAAACAAGGAGGGGGGCTTTCAGGGAGGAAGCAAAGGGCAGTGACAGAGTCGGAGTCTGTGGCGATATTGTCACTGACTTTGAACCTGGCCGCAGGCTGATGTGTTCAAACGGTAGAGTTAATCATGTTATCTGGTCAAGGCACTGGGCTAAGTGTCGCCTGAATAATGGAATAATCAACTGGACAACCGCACTAGGTAGGTACTGACATTAGCCCCATCTTATAGCTGCAAAAGAGAGGCTCGGGGAGGTCAAGTGACCTGTCCCAGTGCGCACAGAGAGCAGCCAAAGAGGTTTTTGAACCCAGCTCTGCCTGACTCCAGATCTGTGTACTTAACTGCCACGGGATGCCACTTTTCTTTGCTCCTGGCTGGAGAAATGCAGTGTTGCACTGTTGCATGCATATTTATTGTTGCAGGGCTCTCTCCCATGCCAGCTCTCCGAAGGGGAGAAGAAGGCTGCCCAATTCCTGCCCTCTCTTCATGACCTTGCTGGCACCCTCTCCTGCTGATGCCATAGGAAAATTTGACTCATTCCCAAATTCAGCCTCTCCCAAGTTCAGCAGGCTCCCAGCCCCATGCCTGTGGCTACTGGCCAACTCTTGGGTTGGGGGTGAGGCTGCTGGCACTGGAGGACTTGCCCCTGTGGCCAGAGCAAAGTTGGAGTTGAAGTCACCTCCACCTCCTCCCCGCTTCCTCCCTGCCACCCTCCCTGCTCCCTGCCATGGTCCCCAAGCCACCCCCAGCTTCAGTGCAATTTAATGTCTCACTGAGCTGTCCTTATTTGACAAACAGGTGATTTTGCTAATGAGGAATAAATGAGATCTACAGGATGAGAGGGTATGCGGCAGCTGGCGTGAGGGCAACATGTGCCGGGTTTATTAAAATAATATCTGGCCACATGCTTGGAACTCAGGGCCCAGGGTGGGGGAGCACCTCTCTTTTCTCTCCGCCACCTTCTGCTCCGGCCCAGCCGCCGTCTTGTCCCTGTTCCCTTCCAGCTTCTGGAAGGGTCCTGTCCCCAATTTGGGCTGGACAGTTGGAAGCCTGGAAGACGGAGGTGGGAGAAAGTGGATGTGGGAGTGTGAGTACGTGTGTGTATGCGACTGTGTGTGTGTGATCGTGTGCGCATGCAGGCATACGTATGTGTGTATGCGGAGCTGGTCTGTGTGGGAGAGGCAAGTTTAGCAGAAAAGAGAGCAGGAGAGAGTGGGTGGGGATTTGGGGAGAATGGGCAGGAGACAGGGAGGAAGGGAGGCAAGCAGGAGGGGCCCAAGGAGAATTGTGGGAGCCTGGGAGCATGGAAGCCCCCAGTGGTGAGGGAGCTCTGGGTCCTAGGATGGCTCCAAGGTTACTGCTGTGTGACCTGGGGAAATATCCTCGCTCTCTGGGCCTCAGTTTCCCCACCTGCACAATGAGGGGTTGAAGTTTGCCTTGTGCTGGTCTCTTGCACTGCTGTTTGATGAGAAAGGAAGACAGCAGAGTTGGGAAGGAGAGAGTAAGAGCCACAGGACAGGGGAGACTTCTCCTAAGGCTGAGGTGCTAAGAGAAGGTGTGAACCCAACTCCCCAGGGGGAGCCTGGCCACATTTGCACCCAACTTGGATTGTGGATCTTCAGGCAGGAATAAGTGAGGGCAAGGTCCGGAACGAGGGAAACAGACAAGCAGTGGGAAGGTGGACTTAGAATGGAGCAGGCGGCGGTGGCTGGGAAGGCGGGAGGTGTGTCCTGTCCTTCCCATCTCCGGCTTTCTTTACGCTGTTCTCTCTTTGTCCCTTTCTGCCTGGACTCATCCTCAGACCCGACCCACTATACCTCCTCTCTGAGGCTGTCCACTGTCTCCCATTCCCCACAGCGGACATTACTCTTTTTGAACCCAGGGAGCAGCAAGAGGACCATAGGAGAAGTTGGCATCCTGCAAGGCCTCCTTGGGGAGGTGAGGCCTGAAAGTGAGTTTTGAAGGAGGCAATGGCTCCTGAGCTTCAGGCAGTCCATGCCCCTTGTTGGTCTGTGCCCACCTGCCCATGACTTTTACTTAACATTGATCCTGAAGTGCTGTTATGTAAAAGTCATGGACAGGTGGGCACAGACCCAAAATGCTTACTTTTGACATTGCTCTTGAAGTCAGCCGATGCTTTGTGCTTAAGTGGATTTGGAGAGGCACCATGTACATTAGAGTGATGTGGAAATCCAGCGTCACTCAGTGGGCTTGCTAATGTGTTTTCTACCAGAAATGTATTTTATGTGACTCATGGCATTAGGACCCATTGGTCCAGGCACAGGGGGAAAAGTGATAGGAGTCCCTGAGGTCCCAACTAGGGCCCTGAGCCAAGGCAAGACAGGGGGCGGGGTGGGGGCAGGGCAAGCAGGTCTGTGGGGCCTGGATGCCAGAGAAGAGGGGTGGGCTCCATTCTAGAGGCGATGGGGAGCCACAGAAGGTTGTTATGGGCATTTTGAAGTGGCTAACGTGTTCCCAGTCTTGGGGCCAGGGAGGCTCCTGAAGGTGTGGGGTGGGGTCTCCTAGGGACGGTGTCGCTGCTTCTGGCCTGTCCACTGTGCCTTATGGCTGCTGTCACTGTTCTCCCTTTCTCTGTTCCTGTCACACCCTGAGCCTCTTTCTCTTTGAAGTGCCAATCTCTCTGTCTGTCTGTCTGTGTGTCTGTCACTTTCCCTCTGGGTTCCTGCCATGTGCACACCTTCTCCTCCACCAGGCGGGCTGGGTATCTCCTCCTCCTCCTTCTCACTTCTCTCCCCCTGCTCCCCTGCCAGCCTTTCTTCCCAGTGTCTCTCTTCTGTATCTGCCTTCTCTGTGTCTCTCTGCTTCCCAGTCTCTTCCCATCTTCCTTTCTGCCTCTCTCTTCCTTTGTCTCTTTGCCCATGACCATCTCTGTGGCTCCCAGTCTCTCTGGATCTAACTCCACATCTCTCTGTCTTTATGCCTTTCTCTCTTCCCCATAAAACAAGGCTGTCCCCCCTCTAGGAATAGTGATTCTCCAGGATCCCACACACTGTCTTTAAATGCATACTCAAACCCTAAATGCCCATGACCTCAGCTCATGGGTCCCCACTGCAGCCATCTCTTCCAGGAGCCCACCCTGTCTTCTGTGGGCAGAACAAAGTTCACCCTTGACCATCTTAAGGGCACTCCCTCTGAGCCCAGGGCACAGCACCCAGTAGGTCTTTGGGAGTGGTTTGAGGAGAGTGACTGTGATGGGCGTGGCTGTTCAGGCTGGTCCTGCTGCTGTGTGGTTTCATCTCCAAGAAACTCACCCTCCCGGTGTGGAAAAAAGAGAAGCAAACACACACACCCCCGCCCACCCAGCTCCCCTCACCCTTCCTTGACAGTTTTCCTGTCTCCGGCTGTCTTCCTTCCCATCCATCATTTCCTCTTTTCTGCTCCCTCCCCCAGTCCTACACCCCATCACTCTTACTGACTCCTGGTGCCCTCCCCCAATCTTCATCTCCACTGGCCCCAATGCAAACAGTCTCTCCTCCTTGCAGGGATCATAAGTGAGCCAGGGTGATGGGGAGGGAGGTGTCTTGAGAATCAAGGGTAGAGATGATTCCGGGACATGCAGAGTGCTCTGTTGGTTAATAGCCGAGAAGCCTCCCTCTCCCTGCACCTCCAGTCACAGGGAAGGCAGGGAGCAGAATTTCCATCTGAGATTTCTCAGGGTTTCCCATCTTAAGTGAAGACCCAATACCAGACTTTAAGAATGATAGTCAAAGTTATACCGTGATACCGTAATGTAAGCTTTTATCCATGCTTAGATCTTTAAGAAGTGATTTATACAATTTAAGTGCAGAGTGATCCAGACCCCAACAAAAGCAATGCAAAACTCCCCAATACAGAAAACAAGCTGGAAAGAAATAAGCTATCATATTAATGTTGGTGTTCTTTGAGTGATGAGACTAAGCAAAACACGCATACTGTTAAATCTTTTTCTGTATTTTCCAAATGTTTCTTAGTGAGCCTTTTAAAATTAATTCACTGTTTTCAAGTGGCTCTGTTTATCCATGCAGCTGCATATATGCTTCGCATTTTGAACACTGGTTTAGCAGTGCTATTTTGAAAGTACTTTATTCTCATGTTTACAGTTTATTTATTTTTAGAGTAGGTAATACCTTTGCATGGTTTATAACTCAAAAGCTACCAAAAAAGTATAAGTGAAACTGCTACCTCTCTCCCTCCCTGGCCACCTGGCTCTCCTTTCTAGAGGGAAAGGGTAGCACCTGTTCCTTATGTGTGCTTCCAGCGACAACATCAAGTTAGGAATTCAGAAACATACATACTCCTTTAAGAATAGAGATGACTCAGGATTCTGTAATATCACTCAGTTTTCCCTTCTGCTTCAGGAGACTTAGTTCTGGTCCAAAGGTTGGAATTTCCCCAGCCCAGACAGGTGGTCTCTCTGGCCAATGTCCTGCTCCAGATCTCTTCCTTACAGCCCTCCTGGCCTCTCACACTGGCCAAGACACAAAGTATCCCTTTTTCTTTTTCAAACCCTCTAGTATTCCTGATGACAAAAGCAATGCTTAAATGAAAACATTTGGAAATAGGCAATATAGAACCTTCGCTGTAATCATACCCTCAGATGTCATCAACGGGAACATTTTTTTTGTTAATACTTTGCTGTGGTTTGAATGTGTCTCCCAAAATTCATGTGTTGGAAATTTAATTCTTAATGCAACAGAGTTGAGAGTTGGGACCTTTAAGAGATGATTAGGTCTTGAGGGTTCTGTCCTCATGAATAGATTAATGCTGTTAATGTGAGAGTGAGTTTGTTATCAAAGTGAGTTCAGCCCTCTCTTACTCTCTCTATCTCTCTCTGTGTGATGCCTTCTGCTATGCTATGATACAGCAAGAAGGTCCTCACAAGATGCCGGCCCTTGATCTTGGACTTCCCAGCCTCCAGAATCTTGAGCCAGATAAATTTCTGTTCATTATAAATTACCCAGCCTGGGGTACTCTGTTACAGTAGCAGGACACAGACTAAGACATATTTTCTCAGTGTTTTTTTTCTAGGTATATACTTTTAGATAGTGGAGGTGGATAGAGCAGAGTGTGTGGCATTTTCCAATTCTTCACTTAATATATCATCACTTAATTTATCTGTCATGTCAGTACAGAGAAATATACTTCATTAATAAGATCCATTTTTGAGACACAGTTTGGGGTAAAAGAAGGGAAACCTTTTGTGCTTTGTTTGATATTCCTTGTTTCTTGCTTTTTGTCTTCTTTTCTTTTTATTCTTTTTCAGGGACTGGGACTGATGAGGTCTAGATGGGTGATATTAGTAGCCAAGCTAGGGTACTCAAGGTACTTGATGCCTCAGCGGAATGAAAGAGACCCAGAGGTGCCCAGAGTGGTGGAGCAATGCTCTCCTGCCAAGTAGGAAACACTTATTTTGCTAGAAATTATGAAGCGCTGCCTTGGTCCAAGCTAGCAACTGTGGTCCAGGCTCATGCTGGCTCAGTATTAGCTGGAGAGACCTTAAAAAGAATATGCAGCTCACCTTCCTGAACTTTCCATAGACCTTTGACTGCCAGAGCTTGGTGGAACCTGGGAAATCTCCACATGAAGATCGCTTTGGATCCAGGAGACCTTATTGAGTTGCTTGATGAGACCCATGACACATCCTGCTCCTCCTTGGGCCCCAGTTTCCCATCTATAAGAAGAAGAGAGTGGAGTGGGTGTTAGCATTAAATGAGTGCTTAGTAGATGCCAGGTGCTGTGCCAAGTTCTTTACATTTGATGATCTCATTTTATCCCCAGCAACTCAGCAAGGTAGGTAGTTAGAAGAGGAGCCATGGTTCAAAGAGATCAGAGAGTTTCCCTGAATGCATCCAAATGATAAATACAGGGGCCAGGATTTGAACATAGAATTGCCTAACCCCAGAGCCCAACCTCTTGACCCAATGGCCTGAGAGTCCATGCTGTAAGCTGACTTTCCCATAAAGACAGCCACCAACAAGATGGGGGAAGTGCATGTGACTTTAGTGGGCTTGGGTTTGACTGTCTCTGCCATTGTGTTCCTTACAATCTTCTGATGCTCTTGACCTCTTGGAGACCAGGATTTGGATCCTGCTCATTCTAGTATCTCTAATGTCCTGTGCATTGCCCTGTGCACAGAAGCTCTCAATAAATACTTGTGAAGTCATTTCATCGAGCATCTTTTGAACTTCTCTTATGCATTGGGCACTGTCCTAGGTGCCAGGGATAAACGGTGAAAAATAATAGCATGAAATAAAAGTATTCTTTGTCGTGTGCTAGGTAGTTTGCTAAATGTACATAGAAATGCACATGCAATGTCAACTTGTTTAGTGCAAACCTCAAAACAACTCCACCATGTCCTCAATCTTTATATGAGAAAAAGCCTTAGAGAGGGCAAGAACTTTGTTAAGGGCACAGAACTGATAAACAGTAGTGCTGGGATTTGGAGCTGTCAAGCTCCAAAGTACTCTTTGCCCCTAAATTATATTCTTTCATCTCCCCAATCTCTGGCCTCAGGGTGCTCACAGCTTACTTCAGTAGATAAAATTAGGCACAAATAACTGTAATAAGAGGTAAGAGAGGGCAGGTACCTTCAGAGAACTGTAGAGAATGAATGAATGATGCAGGTTGTGTGAGCTTAGAAGATGGAGAACCTACTTGTGGTTGGGAAAACAGGAAAGGTTTCAGAAAAACACAGTGGCATTTGCACTGGGCATTGGGAAATAGGTAGGTGTTGCAACTGCAGAAATTGCAAGGAATAAAGTTTCAGAGGCAAGAAATTGCAGAACAGGAGCAAGAAATGTAGGATGCAAGTTTTGGTGGAGAGAAAGAAGAGACAGGGAAGGAAATGATAATGATTTGGACACAATGTGTCTTATTAACTTAGATAGTCTGTCAGTTGCTTCTTTTGCATTTTATATATAGATAGTCATATCACATAAACATAATGACAAATTTGCCTCTACCTTTCCAAACATCATAGTTTTGTGCTCTTTTTTTTCTTGTCTTATTGCATTGGTTAATGCCTGAAGTACAATGTTGATAGCAGTGGTGATCTTGGGTAACTTCATCCCCGTCTTGTATTTTAATTGAAATATTTTAAATATTTTACCAATCTGTATGTCACTTGATGAGATTTCATTAGAAACTGGAGTTGAAACCAATTGCATCTGACACATATACAAGCCTCATCAGATTCTCTTGTCTCACCTGCTTCCCAGTCCTTAGCTGTTTGCTCAGCCTTAGCCACCAACAGCAGCCAACTCACTCCACATAGTCTCATGCAATTCCATTGTCTAGGGCTGATCAGCTACTAACCCCGAATCTCTGGCTTTTCTTGTCACTTCTGGACTTAGAAGTAATATCACAACACAGTGTATGGCTTCCCAAGCAGCTGCCGGTAGGGCTGTCTGATGCAGCCCAGAAATGCTGGGGAGTTAATCCAGGGGAGAATTTTTGACCAACAGGATCAGAAGATAGGGAGGGAGCTGATCTGATAAACTCTCCTTCCTCCTCTGGTGCTCTTTTCAGAGGCATGTCCACATGGAGGTGCCCTGCAAGGCTGAGTAGCCCAATGGCCAAACAATCTGCTTTGCTTTTCGAGAAGCAGTGAGCAGCACAGCAATATGTCACCTTGCCTTGCTCCCATCTGCTCCTGCCTCAGTTCCCCCTTCCCTCACTCTCACTGCCTTGGGTTTGTACCTTCTAAACAAGTTACTGTTTTCTGAAACCTGGACAAGGACATTTTCCATATTCCTATTCAGCATTTATTGAGATAAATCATATCATTTTCCTTTAATCTGATAATGTTGTAAATTTCATTGACACTTTGTTCCACAACATGCTTGTATTCCTGGGATAAACCTGACTTGGTGAGCAGATCTTTTTGCAGATGTGGAAGGGTCTGTTTTCCATACTATTGTATACCTTGTGAGTGTGGCTACATGGGTACACCTGGGCATACAAAGTAAAACAGCCTCTCTCGCTTCCAGCCGTGTTTCTCCTCTGCAGATGGAGTCAGGCAGGCTGGCAGCTGGAGATGATGGAGGTGGTGGCAGCAGCTCTGAGGACAGCAGGAGGGGGAGAGAGTGCAGAAAGGGTGGTAATTAGGAACCAGGCGGTATCACAAATCTCCTAGCCTCACTGACACCCGGGGAGAGTGATCACACACTTGGAGTCAGCCCAGACAAGTGTGAAAGCTCTTCACTCCATCTCTAGGTAGTAGGAAGAAGGGGAAGATGAGGGCTTGGGTATCCACAGCCCTACCCCCTGCACTCAACCCAAGAGAGCCATGAGGTCATCCTTGCACTCCCCCTCCCTCAGCTGTGACCTGGGTCAGGGAGCTGTGACTCAGAGGTGTGGAGGAGCAGCCGAGAACCCTGCAAAGATAACAGAAAGGTCCTGGGATGATGTGGCCCGGAGAAGGAAAGGTGAGGAAAGACTTCATCATGGCATCCAATCAAGGCTAGGTAGACTTTAACAAGCAAACTCAAACTGGCCCTCATCAGAAGTGGCAAAGCATGCTTTTCAAGATTGAAAAATTAGTCCTGGAGGAAATTGAAAATTAGTATGGGTTGAAAGGCTCCTGTGTGTGTGTACCAGGGATGAGAGTTAGGTTATTTTTTAACAATCCTTCCATTAGCTGAACGAGGAAGTGTCAGCTCAGAGAGCCTGTGTCCTTGGCCCAAGAGCACACAGCTCTGCAGTGGTGGAGGGGAGATCTCCCTACTTTGGAAGCCATTCATCTCCCTTTTCCCTCAAGAATAAGTGGAAGCTCTCCCTCTGTGGGACGGGTGCTTGGAGGGTCAGGATGTTTTCAATGGCAGGGAGGTGGGCAGGTGGCCTTTTGATTCCAAAACAATAAATAAACAGGAATGTAATCCCCCACCCACTGGGGCTAGCTTCTTTTTGGGCCAGTGACTTGGGTTCCAAGGGAATTCTAGAACTAGGGATTCTTCCTCCTTCTCTGGTTGCAGCAATTCCCGACCTGGGAAGGTGGCCCGAGTGAGCAGCCTTCACTGGCCACAGTGTGAGGCTCTGTGGGTGATCCAGGTGTGCCCTTTCCTTCCCTTCTCAGGTCAGCCTCCTTCCTGGAATGGACACCTGGTAAGGAATAGGAAACTGGAAAGGTGGGGCCAGCCCATGGAAGGCTTCCAAAATCAGCCCAAGAATCCACACTGAGGATCTGGAGCGGGATGCCCCAGCCTCTCACCGACCTCCTCACCTGTCACTTGTCTCCTTGCTTACTCTGTTTCCAGAACATTCCAGAATGGCTTCCAGCATGGTGTTACAGGAAAGGAGTCCCAATCCAGACTCCAAGAGAGGGCTCTTGGATTTCACGCAAGTAATAATTCAGGCCAAGTCTGCAGAGTAAAGTGAAATCGAGTTTATTAGGAAAGTGAAGGAATGAAAGAATGCCTACTCTGTAGACAGAGCAGGCCCAAGGGCTGCTGATTGCTCAATTTTATGATTATTTCTTCACGATATGCTAAACAGGGGTTAGATTATTCGCGCCTCCTCCTTTTTGGCCTTTTGGGTAATTTCCTGACGTTGCCATGGTGTTTGTAAACTGCCATGATGCTGGTGAGAGGGTAGCAGTGAGGATGACCAGAGGTCACTCTCATCACCGTCTTGGTTTTGGTGGGTTTTGGCTGGCTTCTTTACTCAACCTGTCTTATGAGCAAGGTCTTTATGACATGTATTTTGTGCTAACCTCCTATCTTATCCTGCGTCTTAGGATGCCTAACCATCTGGGAATGCAGACCAGTAGGCCTCAGCCTCATTTTACCCAGCTCCAATTCAAGATGGAGTCACTCTGGTTTAAATGCCTCTGACAATGGGGCCTCTCTACGCCTGCTTTTCCCCTTTTCTTTTAACACTCTCAGTTTAGGTCTTTGCTTGGCTGTTTTTCTCCTTGACATCGAGGTCTCCACTCAAATGTCACCTCTGCAGAGAGGACTTCCCTGACCAAAGTAGCTCCTATTACTCTACCTTTTCTAACCCCATGGCACTTATTGCTGCCCTTAGGCAAATTAACAGACAAACACAATAATTTTTTGTTTCCTTCCCATCCTATGCCCTACTTTTAAGTGGTGGATTTTGTAAAGTCTAGGATCTTGGGTATCTTGATCGCTGCTGAGGCTGTGTATGTAGTAGGTATTCAATAAAATAGTTGTTGAATAAATAACTAATGGAATTAATGAATGCAAAGCATGTAGGCTCTGGCACTTACTAGCTGCATGATCTGGAGCACATACTTAACTTCTCTGTGCCTCAGTTTTCTTATTTTTTAGAGATGGGGTCTCACTCTGTTGCCCAGGCTGGAGTGGAATGCCATGATCCTAGCTCACTGCAGCCTCAACCTCCTGGGCTCAAACGATCCTCTCAGCTCACCCTCTCAAATAGCTGGAATGACAGGTGTGTGCCACCATGACCCTGTTTATTATTATCCTTATTATTTTTTGTCAAGACAGAGGTCTTGCTGTGTTGCCCAGGCTGGTCTCAAACTCCTGGTCTCAAGTGATCCTCCTGCCTTGGTCTCCCAAAACTCTAGGATTACAGGTGTGAGCCACCATGCCTGACCTAGTTTCCTCATTTATAAAATGGGAGTGACAGCAGGAGCCTCTTCTTGTGATTGATGCTGTGAGACAATTCAGAAATACTAGTATATCCTGGTCATCATTGGGTAATTATCTTACAAAGGAGGAAAGTAGGGCACAGAGAAGAGTGGCTGGTCCCAGGTCCCAAAGAGCATCAGCTGCAGGTGGAGATTGCTACTCGATTCAGTAGATCCTAGGATGCCATCTTAGGGGCCTGAGCAAGTACAGCTAAGACATAATTTGTAAAATGAAAGTAGAGTTTTAGAAGAAAAGCATCCAAGCAGGGCACGGTGGCTCACGCCTGTAATCCCAGCACTTTGGGAGGCTGAGGTGGATGGATCACAACGTCGGGAGTTCAAGACCATCTGGCTAACATGGTGAAAACCCATTTCTACTAAAAATGCAGAAATCAGCTGGACCTGGTGGTGCACACCTGTAGTCCCAGCTACTTGGGTGGCTGAAGCAGGAGAATCACTAGAACCTGGGAGGCAAAGTTTGCAGTGAGCTGAGATCGCTCCACTGTACTCCCAGCCTGGGAGACAAATTGAGATTCTGTCTCAAAAAATAAATAAATAAATAAAAATTAAAAATTAAAAATAAAGGAAAGAAAAGCAAAAAAGCATATAGCAGACAGATGAATGTGTCCCTAGAGAAAACTGGCCCCTGAGTTCCAGGTAGGGATGTTCATAGCAGCTCTGTTTGTACGAAGCAAAACCAAGAAGTGATCTAAATGCTCCAAAACAGGAGAGTGAAATTAATGGTGGTTTTCCCACTGGGCGGAAGACTCAGCTATTGTAAATTGTGGATGAACTAGGGCTCCAGACGGCAAACGAGATGGATTTCAAAAACTTGGCCTGAAATGAGAAGGGCAAGTATAGTGTAGACAGTGGTCGGTGCTTCCCAACCAGGGACAATTTTGTCCTATGCTGCTCGGGGACACCGGACAATGCCTAGAGACATTATTGGTTGTCACAACTGGGAGCTTGGGGGTGCTACCGGCATCTGGTGGGCAGAAGCCAGGGATGCTGCTAAGCACCCCACCAAGCACAGGACGGCTCCTCCGCAAAGAACCATCCAGCCCCAAATGCCAATCAAGCTGAAGTTTAGAAACCCTGCAGTAGATCATGCTATTTGGATAAAGCTCAAAAACATCCTAAACTGTATGTTTAGGGATATGTACATTCTTAGCAGAACTATAAGAAAATGCATTTTACTAGATTGTTCCATGAGAGCAGGAGTTTTGTTTTGTGGTTGTTCACAGTGTGAGATGCTTCACCATCACCTTTTAAATGAAACACAAATTTGGGATAGTGATTATTTCAGGGTGGGATGGTGGGATGGAAATGGAAAATGCTTTTTTTTTTTTTTTTTCTTGAGACGGAGTTTCGCTCTTGTTACCCAGGCTGGAGTGCAATGGCGCGATCTCGGCTCACTGAAACCTCCGCCTCCTGGGTTCAGGCAATTCTCCTGCCTCAGCCTCCTGAGTAGCTAGGATTACAGGCACGCGCCACCATGCCCAGCTAAGTTTTTGTATTTTTAGTAGAGACGGGGTCTCATGTTGACCAAGATGGTCTCGAGCTCTGGACGTCGTGATCCACCCGCCTCGGCCTCCCAAAGTGCTTGGATTACAGGCTTGAGCCACCGCGCCCGGCCGGAAAATGCTTTTTTGTATATCCTTTTTTTTTTGAGACTGGGTCTCGTTTCGCCACCCAGGCTGGAGTACTGTGGCACAAACACGGCTCACTGCAGCTTTGACTTAGGCTTAAGTGATCTTCCCACCTTAATCTGCCGTGTAGCTGGGACTACAGCATGTGCCACCATGCCTGGGTAATTATTTTATTTTTTGTAGAGATGGGATCTCGCCATGTTACCCAGGCTGGTCACAAACTCCTGGGCTCAAGCAATCCTCCCACTTTGGCCTCCCAAAATGTTGGATTACAGGCATGAATCACCATGCCTGGCCTTTTGCATGTCTTAAATATTTCATAACAATAAAAAATTCCCTGGGGGAGGGGCAAAAACTGTATTCTTGCTGCTTTCAAAGACAGACTCACCTCAGATATGGGATCCCCTACTAACTAGCTTTATGAGCTGGGCATGATGATCAGTCTGAGTCTCAGTTTTACTCATCTGTAAACTGGGTTTCTACCTCCTGTATCTGTCATTTAAAAATGTAATATAGTGCTGACGGGGCTCGATGACTTATGCCTGTAATCCTAACGCTTTGAGAGGCTGATCACTTGAGGCCAGGAGTTGGAGACCAGCCTTGCCAACATGGTAAAACCCTATCTCTATCAAAAATACAAAAATCCCAGGTGCACAGGAGGCTGAAGCAGGAGAATTGCTTGAACCGGGGAAGCAGAGGTTGTAGTGAGCTGAGATTGCACCACGGTACCACAGCCTGAGTGACAGAGCAAGTCTCCATCTCAAATAAACACACAAAAAAGTGAGACTGTTTCAAAAAATAAAAAAGATGTAGCACAGTGCCAGTGAAACGCTGGCTGGGAAAATACCTGGAAAGATCTGAGGAGGAGGTAGTATTAATGCCTTTGTCCCTATGGCTCCCCCGGCCCCTCCCCTTCACCAGCCCTGAATCCCATGGTTCTATGTCACTGAGGAGGGTCACCATTGAATCCTAAGTGGAGATGCAGCATGTGCACAGATGCTACATACATGTAATAGATTTGCAAAACTAAGGAAGAATTTTTAAAATTTTTGGACAAAAGCCAGCCAGCAGTCGGGGAGGGGGTTGGAGGCAAGTAGGGTTGTGTATATATATGTGAATATGAGGACGTGCATATGTGTACATGTGACTGTGAATGAGTATATGCATGTGACACTGTGCCTAGACATGTGTGTGACTGTGTGTGTATGTGCATGCTGTATGAGCACGTAAGTATCTATGTGGACATTTGATAATGTGTGTGTGTGGGAAGTGTATGGTATAGGCATCTTTGTGTATGTGATTGTGTATATGTATGTGGTTCTGTGCATGAAAATATAAGAGTGGATGAGAGAAGTGCACACAAGCACGTACATAAATAAATCTTCACACATACAAGCTTCTGAGTGTGTACCAGTGTATATGTATTTGTGATTATGTGGATGCAAGTGTCTATACTCTACTAAAGATATATGTCTGAGTCTCTCTCTCTCTCTCTCTCTTCCTCCTTCCCACTCCCACCACTCCTTTTCCTTCTCCTTTTGCCCAGGTTTGCTGGCCTAAGAATGGCCACCTCAGGTGAGCCTCCTGCATCTCTGGCTTTGGGCATTCCCAGCAGGTGGGAGGCAGCTCAAGACAGGCTCTTATCAGGTGAAAATCCAGCTCCAGCCCCCGCTGAGCCCCAGTGAGAAAGGAATTGCCTGCAGGCTCTTCCCTAATCCCCCAATGGAACCTCCCTCACTTACCTCTCTGTGTGGTAACAAAAGACCTTTCTGCTCTGGTGGTCACATTCCTGACAGCTTAGTTCAGAATGGGGGAAGGGACTGTAGGATTTTGGGGGGCAGCTGGGCAATTTCTATTGGCCTGAGTTTCCTCCTCTGCAAAACTGACACAGAGTGGGAAGAAGACACACAGCAGAAGGGTCAGTAGGCAAAACTGTATCGCTGATGTGGTTAAGTATGACCATCCTCTGCACTTCTCCATTTCAGACTTAGATGCGCTCAGCAAGTGTTTACTGATAACTCAGTACTAGGGGCTAAAAACCCAGAGATGAACAAAAGGCGTTTTTCTACTTTGGGGAGGTAGTGTTGATGGAAAAGGAACCTAGGGACGCAGATCCTCAGAGTCCTGGTCAAACATGTTTTACCCTGGGGCAGGTAGGGATTTAAAACCTTTCTGCAGCCCCATTTAACTGGCCTAATTACTGTCCATATTCTTTGCTGTAGCATTCAATGTCCTCTATTAGAAGGGGAAGGGATAACTGGGAAAGCTTTCTTGCAGGTGCAGTATGTGAAAGAGAACTGGACCCCACAGAACAGGTAGAGTTCTGGGAAGTGAAGATATGAGGGAGGGGCCTTTGGAAAAAAGGTTCTGACTTAAGAAAGGGCTCAGCAGCTGGACCTTGAGTCTGGTTGCTCGTCAACCCATGAAATTAGGGTGGTGACAAGGCTGAGCTAGATTCCATGTATTGATGTTGGGGCATGGGTGGAGAGTGTTTCAGTTGGCAAGGTGACTTCATTCCTGTTACTTTACCTTTTCCCCTCAACCCAGGGAGGCTGATGTTCATTTGACATTTGAAGAAATGGAAGAAAAGGAAATAGTGACTCACTCCAAGTCTGCATAGGGCTCAGGCCAGTGCTCTTTTCTCTACAACACAGCTGTCTGCTCTGCCAGACACGTGAAAAGAAAGTCCTTGAGATCCCAGGGCTGGGAGATCTCTTGGATGATGGCAGATTTCTGTTTCTTTTGTTTATACCTGCTTATGTTTTGACTTTGCCATCAAATATCTGTTCCTTAATGTCATCACTAGGAACATGCTTCTGTTCCCATAAGTTCCCCCGTTTATCCAGCCACCCATCTATCCACTTCTCTATTCACCTACATTTTGAGCACTCCCATACATCCACTCATCCATTTATTCATCTTCTTCTCTACCTACTCATCCATCCATCCATCCATCCACCCATCCTTCCATCCATCCATCCATCCATCGACTCCCCCAACCCATACATCCTTTCTCATTCATCTGCCTACTCACTATTCACCCATTCATTTCCCCATCAGTCCATGTATCCATACGCCCAATTATTCAACTATCCATCCGTACATTCATCTACCAATGCCCTATCTATTCACTCACTTATCCACCCACATGTCCACCAATCTATACTCCTATTCATTCATCCATCAAAATACCCACCCTTTCACCCATCTACCCACTATCCATTCTCTTACTTACCCAGTCATCCATTTATATACCCATTTATTCATCCACACATTGACCCATCTACATATCCACTCACCTATCCAGCCACCCATCTGCAAATTTAACAAACCTACACTCATCTATTCATCATTTATTCACTATTCACCTATATTAACCTCTCCTTCATTTACTCACCACATCCATCTACTCACCCATTTACCTACCCACTCATCCACACACCCACCCAATTCCCAATCAACCTTAGACTATCCACATACCCATCGCTTTGGTAGATCAACCATCCATCCAAATACTCAGCCATCCATCCAAATACTCAACTGACCACTAATCCATGCATCCAGTCACCTACCCACCCACCCCTTGTTCCTGGGCACGGACTCATCATTCCATGTAAGAGTCCAGGTTGGTCTACCCAAGCCAGTGCTGCCTGCTTACAGGGCTGCCACGACGCACCCCGCATGCAGAAGGCTGCAGGAAGGGGAGGTGAAGGGGCAGTAACTTACATGCAATCTCCCCTAGGATTTAAAGGTCACCTGAGGGCTCTTTCTTCCAGGCCCAGTGGTAGGAATTCTGGTAAATGAAAGAAAAAGAGAAACAAAGAGACAGAAACCCAGGGAAGGAGTAGAGAAGAGAGAGGAAATGATAAAGACCAGGGAGTGAACTAAAGAAGGGGAGACAGGCCAGGTGCCGTGGCTCATGCCTGTATTCTCAGAGCACTGGGAGGCTGAGGTAGAAGGATCCTTTAAGCCCAGGCGGTTGAGGCTGCAGTGAGCTGTGATACTGCACTGCACTCCAGCCGGGGCGACAGAGCAAGTCCCTGTTTCAAAAAAAAGTAGGGGGATGGGGAGAAAAATAAATGAAAATGTATGCAGAGAGAAATAGGAAGTGGAATACAGGAGTAATGGAGAGAGACAAATAGAAGATTACATATTATGCGGGTGGGGGTAGCGGGTGGGGGTAGCGGGTGGGGAGGAAGCGCAGGCTAGAGGGTCCCCAGCGTCACGCCCTGTCGCCCTCCCCTGAGCTCCCGGAAGCCCTTGCGGACGCGGCCAAGCTCCCCGCCTCCTCGGGAAGAGACCGGGAAACCTCGAGTCGCCGGGCGGGCGCGGCGCTCCTGGGCGCACCGGGGCGCATTGGCACTGGCGGCGGTTGCGCGGGCTCGGCAGGCCTCACCATCAATTAAGCGACCGCGGGGTCCGGCGAGCGGCAGCGACTGTGGAAATTACCTTTTGATTTCTTAATTACATTGTCCTCACCTGCAGCTCAACCTGCCTAGGAGAGGCGCACGCCGAGCTCGATTCTCCGGGTGCCATAAATTAGGACGCCAGTCGCCGGCGAGCTCTGGGGCTTCCAGGACCTCCGAGCGCAGCCCGCGGGCTATTTTTATCTCCCTCCGCATCTCGGAGGAGCTTCTACTAATTCACTGTCCCCCCACACCGTCTCATTTCCCCCGCAACCAGACCCAAGTCTGCTCCCAGATCGAGGTTCCAAACCCAGCCTCTGCCGAGCTGTGATGTGTGACTCTCGGCGAGTGCCCCCACCTTTCAGAGCCTCAGTTTCCCCATCTATAACAAGAGAATAAAACATAGCTCCCATTTGTGTGGAGGGTAAGGCTTTGTGAAGGCTTAGTCCCACTAAGCACTCTCATTCATTCGTTTCGTGAGTACACCTTCAGTGTCTACTGTAGATCTAGTGCTATTCTAGGCTTTGCAGATAAGGAGATGAGCTTTTTGAAACAGTGTCTGCCTTTTTAAAGTGAGCAATGGCTATGATTTATTATTATTATATTATCAACAGGTTCCAGGCTTTTTGAGACTCTTGGCGCATGCTGCAGATGGGTGCATGGAGACCTGAGGGTGGTGTTGTGGAGGGCAGGTGAGGATTTAGGGTGGAGGAATTGTCAGACTGGGGTGGAGCTGACCCACAACACACACTCAAAGACATTCTGGATATCAAGGCATTTGACAGATGGGGGAGTGACTTATCCACGCCCACTTAGGCACTGGTAGAGATTAGGTCTGACCTTTCAGGTTCTTCTCTCCCCATAGCTTGGTGATACCCAAAGTGTGGTTCTAGACCAGCAGGGTCAGCTTCATGAGAAATTTGTTAGAAATGCAAATTCTCAGGCAATACCCTGAGACCTCTGAAATTAGAATCTCTAGGAGTGCATCCAAGGAATGTGTGTTTTGACAAGCTCTCAAGGGGATCTTTATGCCCGATGTGGTATGATAAGCACAGTATGGCCAGGTGCAGTGGCTCATGCTTGTAATCCTAGCACTTTGGGAGGCCGAGGCGGGCCGACCACTTGAGGTGGGGAGCTGGAGACCAGCCTGGCCAACATGGTGAAACCCTGTCTCTACTAAAAAAATGCAAAAATTAGCTGGGTGTGGTGGTGCATGCCTGCAATTCCAGCGACTTGGGAGGTTGAGGCAGGAGAATTGCTTGAGCCTGGAGGCAGAGGTTGCAGTGAGCCAAGATCATGCTACTGCCTTCCAGCCTGGATGACAGGGAAAAAAAAAAAAGGAAAGAAAAGCACAGAATTGCCCTAACGAGTGCAGTGTTTCCTTTGTTCACTGCCTTGATCTCAGAAAATTGATTATTGTGCTTCCTTATAAGAATTCAAGTTGCACCCACACCGAGGCATCCCACATGCTGTAAACATGTACTTCAGGGCCCCCCAGACCTGCTGATGCCCAGGTTAGAGCCTGTGCCATAGCCCAAGCTCGCATTGAAATTACCTGGGGAGTCTGAGAAAGTTCAGATACCTAGGCCCCTCCTAAGACCAATTCAGTCTGCATTGCTGGGGATATCCTGAGTGTCAGCCTTCCAAAGCTGCAGGTGACTGATGTTCAGGGAGGGTTGATAGCAACTGACAATGTAGAAACTGACCAGAATGGGGAGTCAGGGGTCTCCATTTACAAGCCCAGTCCGGCCACGGAACTATTTGGGGCCAAAAGTCATATCCCCTTTGACAGCCATCTAGGCCATATTCCACCAGTTTATCGTAGGTCCGAAGTGATTGGAGAAACATGCAGAAAAGGCAGATTCTACATGGGGATCCCCCTCCTAGAATTTGAGCCCTATGTAGGTTTGAGGTAGGGCCTGAGAAAATGTTTTTTATTTTATTTATTCTTTTTTGAAACAAGGGCTTGTTCTGTTGCCCAGGCTGGAGTGCAGTAGCATGATCACAGCTCACTGTAGCCTCGACTTCCCAGTCTCAATGTGAACCTCCTGCCTCAGCCTCCTGTGTAGCTGGAACTACAGGTGCACCACCACACCTGGCTAAGTTTTTGTATTTTTTGTAGAGATGGGTTTGCTCAAGCTAGTCTTGAACTCCTGGACCCAAGTGATACTTCCTGCCTCGGCCTCCTGAATGCTGAAATGATAGGTGAAAGCTACCCTGCATGGTAAGAATATGCATTTTAAAAGAGCTGCCAGATAAACTTTGCTACAAATGTCCACTTTTTGAGCGATCCCCTGGGGGCAGCAGAACAGGCAAGTTAAGGACCTGTTTGAACCCTAACTTCATTTTACATTGCAATCCTGGTTGTCACCTTTCTTACCCCCTCTCTCACCTAATTTACTTTCTTCCTCTTTCGAGCATGTTTATTTAAATTCCTTTAAATTCATGTTTTCTTGACTGGGCATGGTGGCACATGCCTGTAATCCCAGCTACTCGGAGGCTGGGGGAGGAGAATCGCTTGAACCCAGGAGGCGGAGTTTTTGGTGAGCCGTATTATAGTGAACTCTCAGTTTCTCTTCAAAGAATCAGTATGTCCGTATGTTTAGCTCTCTTATTCTTTAATTCTCTGTTTTAAAGTTTAACTTCCTTGTAATTCCAGTAAACAACCTTCTCTGCTGGTTCTAATCAGTGGTTCACATCTGCTCCACCAGCCCCTGGCTCCATCCTGACGCATCCTGGTCACTTGATCCACTCACCTATTCTGGTCGCCTTCTTTGACCTAGGTCACCCCTGGCTATCTGCTCTGACCTGCCCATAACCGTCCTTCCCACCAAAACACCCACCCTGCCACTCCAGCTTGGACTCCGGCTCTCTTTAAAATAGCCAATCAGGATTAGTCTAGCTTGTGCAGTCTAACCCTAGCCAATAGGGGATGACACAGCAGTAGGGACAATCCCTGTCAGGCATAAGTACCCCTTCCTCCCTTGTCCAAGGATGCAACCACCATTGCTCCATCCATGAGCCACACCCTTCTATAGAAGTAAACTGCCTTGCTGAGAGGATTTATCTCCAAGTGCCATTTCTTTGGTGACATCAACATTTTATTTGTAACAGCTGAGATCATGCCATTGCACTCCAGCCTGGGCAACAAGAGTGAAACTTTGTCTCAAAAAAAAATATATGTTTTCTTTCTCTTCCTCTTTTGAGCATGCTTATTTAAACTTCTTTAAATTCATGTTTCTTGATATTTAAAAAATATTAGTTGATAGCTGTGTGCAGTGGTTCATGTATGAAACCCTAGCACTTTGGGAGGCTGAGTCAGGAGGATGGCTTGAGCTCAGGAGTTTGACACCAGCCTGGGCAGCACGGCAAACCCTGTCTCTACTAAAAATACAAATGTTAACTGCTTGCGGTGGCATGTGCCTGTAGTCCTAGCTACTTGGGAGGCTGAGACAGGAGAATTGCTTGAACTCACGTGGTCAAGGCTGCAGTGACCTGAGATGGTGCCATTGCAGTCCAGCCTGGCTGCGTGACAAAGTGAGACCCTGTCCCAAATATATTATATATATATGTTGAGGGAGACACTTTTTTGGGGGTTAAGGAGGAGAAGGTTTTCCCCCAAGTATATGTCTATCAAATATTGATCAAAATTCTCAAAAATGCTTCTACTAAGCTCTTAGTTCTAGAAAAGGTGGCATAACAAAGATCAGATTTATTATCCTGCCTTAAACAAGTAGAAAACCAGACCAAATATTTATTTATTTACTTTTACATATTTAACTTTTATTTCAAGGTCAGGGGTACATATACAGATTTGTCATCTAGGTAAACATGTGTCATGGAGGTTTGTTGTACAGATTATGATGTTGTCACCAGGTACTAAGCTTAGTACTCAATAGTTATTTCTTTCTGATCCTCTCCTTCCTTCCACTGTCCACCCTCAAGTAGGCAATGGTGTTTGTTGTCCCTCTTTTTGTGTCTATGTGTTCTCATCATCTAGCTCCCACTTATAAGTGAGAACATGTGGCATTTGGTTTTCTATTCCTGTGTTAGTTTGCTAAGGATAATGGCCTCCAGTTCCATCCATGTTCCTGAAGAATACATGATTTTTTTTTACGGCTGTGTAGTATTCCACGGTATATATGTACCATGTCTTCTTTATCCAGTCTGTCACTGATGGGCATTTAGGTTGATTCCATGTCTTTGCTGTAATGAATAGTGCATGAACATACACATGCATGTGTCTTTATGGTAAAACGATTTATATTCCTTTGAGTGTATTCCCAGTAATGGGATTGCTGGGTTGAATGGTAGTTCTGTTTTCAGCTCTTTGAGGAATTGCTACACTGTTTTCCATGATGGCTGAATTAATTTACACTCTCACCAACAGTGTATGAGCATTCCCTTTTCTCTGGCAACCTTGCCAGCTCTGTTATTTTTTGACTTTTTGACAATAGCCATTCTGTCTGGTGTGAGATAATATCTCACTGTGGTTTTGATTTGCATTTCTAGTGATTAGTGATATTGAGCTTTTTTCCATGTGCTTCTTGGCTTCATTTATGTTTTCTTTTGAAAAAGCGTCTGTTCAGGTCCTTTGACTATTTATTTTTTGAGACAGAATTTTGCTCTGTTGCCCAGGCTAGAGTACAGTGGCACAATCTCATCTCATTGCAACCTATGCCTCTCAGGTTCAAGCAATTCTCCTGTGTCAGTCTCCTGAGTAGCTGGGATTACAGGTGTGCACCACCATGCCCGGCTAATTTTTCTTTTTTTTTGTATTCTTAGTAGAGATGGGGTTTCACCATGTTGGCCAGGCTGGTCTCAAAACTTCTGACCTCAGATGATTCACCTGTCTTGGCCTCCCAAAGTGCTGGGATTACAGACATGAGCCATTGCACCTGGCCCTTTGACCACTTTTTAATGGGGTTGCTTGTAAATTTCAGACAAAATGTTTAAAAGCAACAGTTTTAGGCATCGAACAACAGGTAGTCTAGGTCTGTGTCCCTGAGAGAAGGAAAACGAGGAGCCCTCTGGGTTTCCAAGCAATAGCACAGGGAGGGGAAACCCAAAGAGCTTGAGAACTTTCTGAGTGAACTTAAGACAGAGGTTGGAGTTCAAGGAGTCCAAGTGGGTAAAATTTAAGGGACAGGTGTACTGGAGAGGGGAGATCTTCCTGGGAAGATAACTCCAGAAATCAAAAAAGGAGTTTTCTTTTGTCCTTGGTTCTGGGTTCTGTGCATGTGCCAGAGGCAACTTCTTGAAACCAAGGAGAGAACCACCAAAAGGAGTAGGCAGAACAATTCCTAGATCTCACATAGGGCTGGGAATAGCTCATGTGACCGTGGAAAGCCCTCGTAAGAGACAGGCCATGGGGTAGGATCCTCAGAAGAGTACAGCTGTAGCAGTGGGGATAAGTTATCCCTAGATGAAAGGCTGCTGCTTTGACACTGCTCTAAGAAAGTATAAAAACAAGATTTGAAAGCTACAATTGGCTAAGTAGCTTAACTGTTTGCTAGGACAAAACTCAGCACTTTAAGACGACGACAAAACTGAGCAACCAAAAGTAAAACTGTTTTTTTGTATAAGGTTAAATGTACATGTGTTATATCGGATCCAGCAGTCCCACACTGAGGCAGTTATTCAAGAAAAATGAAAATGATATTCACACAACGACTTATGCTGAAATTTTTACAGTGGTTTTATTCAATGTAGCTCCAAACCGAGAAGAATTCAAATGTCCACCAATTAGTAAATGGATATCAATTAGTGTTACTTCCATATACAAGGGAATGCTACTCAAGAGTAAAAACAAATTTACTACTGATGTAAACCATACCATAGACAAATTTCTTTTTTTGTTTTTTAATTTTTACTTTTTTGAGATGGAGTCTCACTCTGTTGCCCAGGCTGGAGTGCAGTGGCTACGATCTTGGCTCACTGCAACCTCCACCTTCCGGGTTCAGGCAGTTCTCTGCCTCAGCCTCCTGAATACCTCGGATTCCAGGCACGTGACACTACACCCGGCTAATTTTTTTGTATTTTTAGTAGAGATGGGGTTTCACTACCTTGGCCAGGTTGGCCTTGATCTCCTGACCTTGTGATCCACCTGCCTTGGTCTCCCAAAGTGCTGGGATTATAGGCATGAGCCACCATGCCCAGCCATAGATGAATTTTAAAACCACAATGCTGAGTGAAATTAGTCAAGAATGAAAGGTTACATACTGTATGATCCCACTGATATAAAATTCTAGGCCGGGCATGCTGGCTCATGCCTGTAATCCCAGCATTTTAGGAGGCCGAGCTGGGATCATGAGGTCAAGAGATTGAGACCATCCTGGCCAACATGGTGAAACCCCGTTTCTACTAAAAAATACAAAAGTTAGCTGGGCATGGTGGTGTGCACATGTAGTCCCAGCTACTCGGGAGGCTGAGGCAGGAGAATTGCTTGAACCCAGGAGGCAGAGATTGCAGTGAGCTGAGATGGCACCACCATACTCCAGCCTGGTGACTGGTGACAGAGCAAGACTGTCACACACACACACACAAACAAACTAAAAAAAAGGCAAAACTATAGTGATGGGAAGCAGAACTTGGTTGCAGGGGGGCTGGATGGGAGGTTGGGTGTGAGGTGGGAAAGGGAATGACACCCAAGAAGCACGTTTTCAAATGATGGAAATCTGCAATTTCATGATTACAGTAGTGGTATATAATTTGCCAAAACTCATTGACTTGCACACTTAGAATTGGTTAATTTTATTCTATGCAAATTATACTTCAGTGAAGCAGATTAATAACAACGCTCATGCCCTCTGGCTACAGAAGTTTACTGCTCAGAAGGTATCCCAAGGAAATATTCAGAATGTGGACAAGGATTTATGAACAAGGATGGCTTTCAAAGAATTGTTTATTATGGTGAAAAATTATGTACAAACAAAATATCCAATTGTAGAGGTGGGATGAAATAATGATGATATGTGCATAGGATGGGTTGCTGTACAAGTTATTAAAATAATTTAATGACCTGGGAAAAATACGCATGATGAAATGCCTGCTGAAAGACAAAATGTGAGCTATGGTCTCTGGAGTGCAGATACCTGTGTTGAAGCCTGGCTTTGCCACGCACAGCTGTGTGATGTCAGGAAAGCGCTTAGCTTCTCTAAGCCTTGATGTTCTCATTCTTACAATGGAGATGCCAGCAGCACCTACTGTACAGGTTGCGGTCAGCATTAAATACAATCACACTAGTAAAATCCTTAGCGCTTGGCATATGACAAACATGATAAGTGCTAGCAGAGGTTGTTTGCTGTGACCAAAGTCTGTAAATGGCAGGACAGTTTTGTCTAAAATTCTCTGTAAAGGATAACACAGAAATATACAAGCATATTTATCGTGGTCATCTTTGGGCTATGGAAATGTAGTTTATGTTATTTTTCCTCCTTATACTTGTCTTTGTTTTCCAGTTGTTCTATAATAAGGATGCATTACTTGTAGAATCAGAATCAAACCAGTAAGCATTGTAAAGAGTTTCCTTTGCATTTCTGAAATTCTACAAATGTATATAGGAGCATCATTCCAGATGCAGAGTAGTGATTAGAGGGTATGAGGTGGAGATGAGAGGAATACAAGGCTGGGGAAAATATGATTCTTGCTTTCAAAGTGTTAGGTGGGCATGGTGGATCATGCCTGTAATCCCAGCACTTTGGGAGGTTGAGGTGGGTAGATCACTTGAGGTCAGAAGTTGGAGACTAGGCTGGCCAACATGATGAAACACTGTCTCTACTAAAAATACAAAATTTAGCTGGACATGATGGTGTGCACCTGTAATCCCAGCTACTAGGGAGGCTGAGGCAGGAGAATCGCTTGCACCCGAGGTGGAAGTTGCAGTGAGCTGAGATCAAAGCACTGCATTCCAGCCTGGGTGACAGCAAGACTCTGTCTCAAAACAAAAAACAAACTAACAAACAAAACCCCCAAAGTGTTTGCAAAGTATCTGGGTACATACATTTGTAAAACATGGAAACAAAGAATCCTACCACAAAATGGAATGGACAAGAGGCAAGATTGGCAGAGGTACAAGTAGTTCAACAGAAGTGCTGTGGAAATGCCCTAGAAGGAAATGTTGGTGTTGCCTGGGAGCAGCGGGGTGGATTCCCAGAGGATGGGTGATCAAGCTTGGCTGGGATGTGAACAGACTCCTGGTGGAGGGCACTGTGTGAGCAAAGGTGTGGAGCTGAGAATGTGCAGACCATCTTCAGAGGACGATGACCTCACTGCTGAGGCTTGATGGCGGGTGTGCCTGATGGAGGGGAGTGGGGAAGATACAGCCTGGCAAGTTCATGAAGTTCTCGGTTCTAGTTTTGTGACCGAAGTGCTGAGAACAGTGACCAAGTGTCAGCACTATTCTCAGCACTTCCATGTGTTTACGCTTTTAAACTTACAGAACTCTGAGTCAGGTATTATTTCAAGCCCCATTTTACAGAGAGCAAACCGAGGCGGAGACACACAAATAGATTTGGTCTCACTCCCTGCAGCTAGCAGGTGATAGAACCAGGACTCAAATCCAGGCGGTGTGGCCCCCAGTCCCTGATGCCTCGACACAGCCCTGCACTGTGGAGGTCAGGCTTGGATATTTTCTTTTTGCAACAGAAAGCCATGGACGGTCTCATAAAAAAAACTGGAAAGTGCCTTTAGCCAAGACACAATCCTGTTCTCTACATCTGAGTAATTGCTTTCTCTTTCTTTCCTACACAAAAAGATGTTCTGGAAGAAACCAAAGGTGATCTGCTGGCCAGGGAACAGGAGACTTGGATTTAACCCTTCAACTCTGACCCTCCAGAAGAAGCAAGACATTTCTATTCTGTGCTATAGATTTCTTGTCTTAATACAGACGGAGCTGGTAGGAGGAGGAGAAGAAAAGGGAGTGCTTCTAAGTGGGGACAAAAAAATTCCCACAAAACCTTGAAATTTTATCTCAGCCTCAAGTGGAGATTAACCATGCCAAATATCTGTGTTATTGATAACAATAATGATGACAATTATTATATTTTATTTTTCAATCCTGGTAATTATTGTTCATTAAATTATTAGCATTCATTATTCCTACAATGTGTAATTAGGACAATGGTGGATAGATTGCTCTTGACTGTAATGAAGTTTTTATAATTGTAATTTATCGGCATCAAATTACCTTTCTTAAAACGAATCTGAACATCACATTCTTAATTCTGAGGAGGGGTGGCAATTATTTTTAATTAATGTTTCTTGTTTGTGCCACACAGGGGGAGCTGTCTCACCAAGCCAATTCTCTGTGTCTGCAAGGAAGTTAACCAAGAATAGCAAAGGGATTCTTGAATCAGTCATCTATCGTGAAACGTTTGTTTTTTCCTGTCCCCCACCCCAGTTTCATCTCCTTTTCTCTGAGGCAGTGGCCACAGGGAAAAACAACAACAACCACAATTTTCCAATATGATTAGTGGTGGAGACAGGAGATGATGATGCACATTGTTTACACCAATTTGTTGCTAGGTTTGAGAATAACATTTTTTTCTTCCTTCAGAAATGGCTCAATTGGGCCAGATGCAGTGGCTCACACCTGTAATCCCAGAATTTTGGGAGGCTGAGGTGGGTGGATCGCTTGAGCTCAGCAGTTCAAGACCAGCCTAGGCAACATGGCAAAACCCCATCTCTACAAAAAATACAAAAATTATCCAGGTGTGGTGGTGAGCACCGGTAGTGCCAGCTACTAGGGAAGCTGAGGTGGGAGGATGGCTTGAGCCTGGGAGAAGAAGGTTGCAGTGAGCCGAGATCACATCATTGCACTCTAGCCTGGGTGACAGAGCCAGTCCCTGTCTCAAAATAAAAAAAAGAAATAAAATAAAATAAAATAAAGAAATGGCTCAATTGCCAGCCTCTGTCTTGGGGAGTATGTCTGTATGTCTGTCCCAGGGTCTTGGAGGTGGTGGTTAGGAGATGGCTTTTGGTGTAAATTTAATTGTGATGATTCACATAAGGTGACAAGCTCTTCTCTCTCACCACCCCCATCCAACAATTGGCTAAGGTGACTTCTCCAAAGATATGAATCTACTTCTTGTTTTTAGAAAGGTCAAGTGAGAAGTCTTGGAGCATGTGTTTCTACTGTTGTAATATGAAGTTTCCTGTATTTGACTGGGTTTAACCTAGAAAAGGGGCAATTTAATGGTTCAAACAAATCTATCCACCAGGATGATAATCAATGAACTGACTCCTTTCCAAAGATGTTGTTTAGGAGGGACAGAAAGGCCATTTGTTTTTGGCAATTGAATGAGGAAGAAGATTGTTTGTCAAGAAGAAGCATAAGGAGAGAGGATGGGGCAGACTGAGGAATACACAGGGAAGTGACCTGGAGAGAGACTGACTTACTCATCACCCATCCTGCACCAAGCATAGGTCAGGCTCTTTCTGTGCACATGTTCAAGGTAATGAGTGGCACTACCCTGGGTCTCCCTGACTTCCAGACACCTGCACTGTCTACTGTTCCAGAAGTGAATAGCTATCAGTCATTCACATCTTAGACTAGACACAAGACCAGACTGACCTTTAGCCTCCTAAACTTGATCTTGGTTTCCTGGTAAAGGAGCATCAGACTTTGTTGAGCTGGAAGGGAAGTAGTTCTAGATCCTGAAGACTAAAGTTCTACTCCCCCTATAGTCAGACCAAAGGAGTAGATGTCTACTTCATCTGTGATGGTGATGTCTTCACCCTGGTTTGAACAGAGAGAATTTTGCCTTGTCCAGGAGGGATCTGGTGTCATGTCTGTGCTGAGGTTCCAGTAGAACACACAACCTTTGATACTCAGTATGTGTAAGGAGCTTGTGACATTTGCAGTTGCCTGGTGAATATTGCTAAGGAGGACTGAATTCAGGGTAGACACATCTTTGGTTGGTGGTGGCTGGGGTGGAGCTTGGGTCTGTGGTCAGGACTCAAGGGATCCTGGAAAGTTACTAAAACCAGCACTTTGGGTCCAAATTAGTTAGTTGACAGCACCCATGGATAAAGCCATGGGCTTCTAGGAGATGGTGAGGGCTCCCTGGCTCCATAGAAATGTAGTACTGAGGGTCTGAGATGGGCGAAATTTTCAGCACCAAGGACAGAGGCCAAATCAAACCAGACGGGGACCTTCTAAGATGAGCTACACATAATCCTATAGTTTTAAGAGATCTCCTGGTATCCTTTGTGCAAGCCTCTTCAGTTGGATTTGCTCTTTCTTGCCTCTCAGGGAAAGAATATTGATGCTTGGATTCTGTTATCTTATTCTAGCTCTTTCACTTATGAGCTGGTAAAGTTTGTAGAATGGGTTAATAATTGGTTGGTTTGAAGATTAGTGAAATCCTGCCTATAAAAAAGCATAGCATAGTATTTGACAAAGTAAGCAGTCAATAGGGGGCATTTGTGGCTATTATTCTGGAGGCAGAATGCGTAGGTATGATTAATAATAATGATCATAGCAACCTCCACTTATTGAGTCCTTACTATATGCTAGACTCTGTCTTAAATGCTGTAAATATATTATCTCCCTCATTATCTACAACAATCTTCTTACAGATGAGAAATTGAGGCACAGAAAGGCTAAGGAACTTGGCCAAGGTCACACAACTGGTAAGTGGTAGAAGTGAGATTTGAATGAACCCAGGTGGGTAGAGAGGGTATAACACTTATACTATTATGCCGATGGCCTCAATAGCTCTGCTATAAGCATTCAATAACTGGAACAATAATGTTAATTATTATCATTACCATCATCACCAGTGCCAACATCATTTGTCTATGACTATTAATTATTAATTGATTATCTCCCTTCTCCCACCTCTTTCAAGAAGTTTGATCAAGGGACATGATGGGCTGAGGAAGAAAGTGCCATGACAGAAGGAAAGATTTCCAAGGAAAAGCATGAGGCATGGTCCTGGACATCTTGGAGGATGTAAAAACAGGTCCCAAATTTGGGGGACCTCAAAGCCTAGTAGAGGGGGATTTTTCCCCCTTTTTTCTTTTCTTTTCTTTTCTTTCTTTCTTTTTTTTTTTTTTTTTTTTGAGACAGAGTTTTGCTCTTGTTGCCCAGGCTGGAGCATAATGGTACAATCTCAGCTCATTGTAACCTTTGCCTCCTGGATTTAAGCAATTCTCCTGACTCAGCCTCCTGAGTAGCTGGGATTACAGGCACCTGCCCCATACCTGTCTAATTTTTCATATTGTTAGTAGAGACAGGGTTTCACCATCTTGGCCAGGCTGGTTGTGAACTCCTGACCTCAGGCAATCAGTGCACCTTGGCCTCCCAAAGTGCTGGGATTATAGGCACGAGCCACCATGCCCAGCCCTTTCCCCTTTCTGTGTGGGTCATTTTCTAGTGAAAACTGAAAACCTGCTAGATAAATTCTTTAAAAAAGCTGTAACACTTAGAGGGGAAGGTAGATAGTTAGTTGCCCAAATAACCACAGCACCAAGGTATAAACTACCGTAGGTAAGATACCAAATGCTATGGGGAATCAGGAAGCGAGCTGTTTTCAGATAGGGATTAACTTTATGGAGGTCTTCCTGCAGGACAAAGACTCTGAACTAAGGATGCAAACATAGGCGAGATTGGGACATCGTGTCAATGAAGAGACGTTGGAAACCAAGCAGCCCGGACTGAACCACTTTACTTCCTCCTCTTCCTCATTTTCTTCATCCTCCTCTCCATCTTGTCTTCCTGTCTTTTTCTCCTTTCTGTTCTTATTCTTCTCTTCTTCCTCCTCCTTTTGTTTCCCTTCTTTCTTCCCTCTGTCCATCTTCCTTTTCTTCCTCTTCTTTTTCTTATTCCTGCTTTTCTTCCTTCTCTTCCTCTTCCTTCCACCTTCCCCTAATTATTTTATAATTATCAACTGACTCACCATACTAGAGAATCAGCCAAAGGCTGAGGATCTGAATGCTGGTAAACCTTTCTTCTAGCTGTTTGCTTCACACTGCAGCCTTGGAGTGGAAATGCAACTCTAAGTGAAAATTGGGGCAAATTCTATTGTGGGTGAGGCAGCATTTTTGTCAAGGAGGACAAAGCTTAATACCCACCCTCAGGAAAGGCATTTAGAAGAATAAATCTGGTCAACTAGACCTTGGCAGTGACCCAGCCCTGTCCTATACTCTCTGTGTAACCTTCAGCAAATAGCTACACATCTGTTTCCACCTCTGTAAGATGAGGGTAAACTGGGATTTTCTCTTCACAGGGTTGTCACGAGGGTTAAATGAAATAATCTATGCGAATGTATTTAGCATCGTGCCCAGAACATAGTAGATGCTAAAAAAAAAAAAAAAAAAAAAAAAAAAGCTCGCTTTTCATCTCCTTTAATTAACGAATCGCTATATTTAAAATGAGGTCTGTAGCTCCGGAGCGGGAGCAAGTCGTGATGGGGTTGTACCAGCAAAAGAGATGGAAGGCAGGAGAGAAGATCGGATTTCTTATGGGGTGAAGGTGGCCAGTGTAAATCTAATTTCTTGGCAAAAGCTGCAATTTGCCAGCCCTTTTAATTATTATTTTTTATTATGGATACAAATTAAAAATAAACTGTGTGTCTCAATCACAGCAGGGATTAAAATTATTCCCTAATTGTTATCTTTGAATCAATCTAGCTTCTATTAGCTCTGCTTCTCAAGGTATAATTGAGGGGTGTGTGTGTGTGTGTGTGTGTGTGCGCGCGCGCGCGCGCGCCTGTGTGTGTGTGAGCATGGATGTGTGTCTCCTTGGTTTGCGGGGAAGGCACCTTCCCCATTTGATGCACTCCGTTGTATTCCAAATTCTAGTTTTCTTTTTCCTTCCTCTTTCCTAAAGATCTTGAGTGGCAGTAGAGTTGGCAAGGTTTAAACAATAGATTCCTGTCCCTATCTTCTATCCCCAATATTTTTATTTCAAAAATCAACATACTTTGTTCTATCCTGGGGGGCATTTTTTGTTAGGGTTGAAGGTGGGAGAGGAATGATCTAAAATGGATACATTGGTGATCACTAAACTCAATTTCTTCCTGAATGCAGAGCTCTAGACCACAAATTCTCTAGGCAAGAAACAGGGCTTCTTGCTCACTTGTTCTTGACTACATTCCCAGCACCTAGAACAGTTTCTGATACATGGTGGGTTCTCATTAAATATTAACTGATTAAACTCAGTCAAGCACGTTGTACTGGAAGAAAATATGTGAAATGCATAGTGCACAAATACATGATCCCTGGTATATAGATAATGGTAGTGAGCAATATCACACAGCTCCTGTTCTTTTTATCAGATACTCAAGCTCAGACAGACCATCCTGAGACAATTTTTCTACTTAAATTTTATTTTAATATTTGCAGTCTTACTAGTTGCCATTTGCCAAGCCTTTGCTATATATACCTGATGCTTTATATGGATTATTGCGAATTCTCAGGCACTCTTACTATACCCATTTTACAGATAGGGAAACTGAGGTTCAGAGAGATGAAATCACTTGCACAAGCTCACGCAGCTGGTAAGTGATGAGGCTGAGATTCAAACTCCAATCTGTCAGGCTCCTAAACATCTATGATCTCTCTTGTCACTATTCTTCCCTACCTTATGATTTCTGTTTATATTTTATTTTATTATTTTATATTTTTGGACACAGTATCTCTGTTGCTCAGGCTGGAGTACAGTGGCACCATCATAGTTCACCACAGCATGAAATTTTCAAGCTCAAGTGATTCTCCTGCCTCAGCCTCCCTAGTAGCTGGGATTACAAGTATAAGTCATCATGCCTGGTTAATTTTTGTTTATTTATTTATTTTTTGTAGAGATGGGAAGTCTTGCTATATTGCCCAGGCTGGTCTCAAACTTCCAGCCCAAGCAATCACCCCACCTTGGACTCCCAAAGTGCTGAGGTTACAGGTGTGAGCCACTGTGCCCAGCCTCCAATTTATTTATCTCTTCCAAGTAAGCAAGCTACGTATTGCTGCCCTTATTCTTCACATAAAGAAAATAAGGCCCAAGAAAATCTTAAGACTTGCCTGGGGGTGGGAGGTGTCACATGCATAGAGACCTCATGCTACTGGCCAGTGTACTACCAACGTATCCTAACTAAGGCATCACCTGCCCTCCTGTGCTGGTCATCTAACCCAATAGAAATTTAAAAATGAGAACTTCAGGCCAGGCACAGAGGCTTATGCCTGTAATCCCAGCACTTTGGGAGGCCAAGGCAGGTGGACAGCTTGAGGTCAAGAGTTTGAGACCAGCCTGGTCAACATGGCAAAACCCCATCTCTACTAAAAATACAAAAGTTAACCAGGTGTAGTGGCGCATGCCTGTGATCCCAGCTACTCAGGAGGCTGAGGCAGAGAATTGCTTGAATCCGGGAGGTGGAGTTTGCAGTGAGTCGAGATCGCGACACTGCACTCCAGCCTGGGTGACAGAGACAGACTCTGTCTCAAAAATAAAATAAAATAAAAATGAGTACTTATAAAAAACTTTAAATCTAATAAATGAGTTCATATAGAGAGACCAGAGTGACTGCATTGTGTTTTCAGCAAGAAGCTGAGCTGAGGTCGTATCACTAAAAAGGGGGTGCTTTTCCAAGTACCACACTGGGAAAGAGTAAGCGTTTGTTCATTTATGCTTTGCATGAATACTCTTTGAGTACCTGCGATGTGTCAGGTCTGCAGGAAGATCTAAGAATACAGCAGGTAACGGAAGAGCCAGCCCTTGCCCTCAGAAGTTTATGAGCAAGGGGACGAGACAGATTCAACAAAATATCCCCATAATCATGTAGTTACAAACTGATCAAACATGGGAGGAAGAAGTACAGGGAATTACTAGAGATTGTATAATAACAAGGGGACACAATGTCCCAGTGAGGGTGGGGGTGTGTGTGTTCAAGAAGGCTGGGACACATTTGAGCATCGATTGAGGAGGAAGAGTTAACTAGGTGACTCCTCTTCTAGACAGAGGGCACTGCTTGCAAATGAGTCCAGGAAAAACGACTAAGGCATCTCCTAGGAACAGGAGAGCCACTGTGAATGGTGCTTACAGGATGGGGGACAAGTGTGACTAACCCTAGGAAGGTAAATAGGGGCCAGATCCACAGGGCCTTGAGGACAAGGTATGATGGCAACAGGGATCTACTGAAAATCATCTTGAGCCCAAGAAATGCTTTAATTGGATTTGTGTTTAAAAGACAAGATCAGTTGAGGCTGGGCGTAGTGGCTCACAGCTGTAATCCTAGCACTTTGGGAGGCCGAAGTGGGCTGATTACATGGGGTCAGGAATTCGAGACCAGCATGGCCAACATGGCAAAACCTCATCTCTACCAAAAATGCAAAAATTAGTTAGGCATGATAGCACACCCTTGTAATTCCAGCTACTCAGGAGACTGAGGCAGGAGAATCACTTGAACCTAGCGGGTGGGGGTTGCAGTGAGCCAAGACTGCACCACTGCACTCCGGCCTGGGCAACAGAGTGAGACTCCATGTCAAAAAAAAAAGATAACTTGAGGCCAGGAGTTCAAGACCAACCTGGGCAACATAAAAAATACCCTACTTTTATTTAAAAAGAAAAGAAAAGAAAAAACTGAGCCAGCCATGGTGATACACAAGTGTAGTCCCAACTACTCAGGGGACTGAGGTAGGAGGATAACTGGAGCCAAGGAGTTCGAGGCTGCACTGAGCCATGTTTATGCCCCTGCATGCCAGGCAGAGTGACAGAGTGAAACTCAATCTCAACAGAAAAGAAACTCATTGAAAGGACACTCAGAGCAGCTCTTTTGGTGTTTTGATATCTTGAGAATCTGTTTTGAAATGAGAAAGAAGGATCCATTCTGGCAGGCGTGCTAAAATAGACTGATGGTATGTGAGGAGGAGTGTCTGCCTAGAATATCTTCCGGAACATGAGTGGACTGGGGACAGCATTCATAAACATCGTTTTAATTCAGAAAGTTTTCAACATGCCATCATAGTTTTGTGGTGCCGTCATAGTCATCTGTGGTGTCATTAGGGTTGTTCCCGAATATTTTGTTTTCTGCCTTCCAGGCATGTGGCAGGAATGTGCTTCTGTGACCAACCAAAAAGACCACACTGTCATATCTAGGCTGAGTTTTTATGAGCACTTACCTTTGCAGTGATGGAAGGCTGGGTCCAGATGATGCCTCCAAACACCTGGATGTTCAAGCGACCCTCCTATAGTCAAAGACTCCTTGCTAACCCACGGTAAAATGAGACTGGGTGAGAAACAAACTGCTGGGGCTGTTTGTTACTGAAGCATAACCTCGCCTTCCCTGACACATACAAAAGCTCTCCCACACCCTGCTCTGCCTCCTCCTGCATCCATCTTCACCCCCTCTCTCAGGAGGCTGCAGCCCCACCGGTATGCCACATTCCTTTCAATCCCAAGGCCTTTATACACGCAGTTGCCTCCAACCTGCTCGACCTGCTTTCTCTCATCCCTTGGCAAACTTCTACACTCCTTCAGGTCTCAGTTTCAGCGTCTCATCTCCCTGTTGGAGGTTTCAGGGGACATGAGATCTTCAGAGCACTGACCCAGTTTGTGGTCACATCTTTATTTGTTTTTTGAGACGGGATTGCTCTGTTGTTACCCAGCCTGGAGTGCAGTGGTATAATCACAGTTCGCTAAAGCCTCAACCTCCTGAGCTCAAAGGCTCCTTCCTCCTTAGCCTCCCAAGTAGCTGGGACTACAGTTGCATGCCACCATGCCCAGCTAATTTTTAAATGTTTTGTAGAGATGGGGGGAGGGTCACTATGTTGCCTAGGCCTCAAGTGATCCTCCAGTCTCAGCCTCCCAAAGTGCTAGGAATACAGGTGTGAACCACTGTGCCCAGCATCTAATGCTTTTTGAATGAATAAACAGACGAATGAAAGAAACCCATGTGATCTTGAATTGCCCCTCCCAGTATGGAGGAAAGAGGGCCCTGGACTTCCATTCCCCTTATCTTCGGCCAATTCCACATTTCAACATTCATGAGCTCTTTTTTCCATAAAGAAATTAAAAATTTTATTTTATGACTGTGGTGGTATAAACATGAATATAATCCAGGCTAGATTCATCAATATATATACACATTATTATTATATCATGTTTTCTTTTGACTTTAAAAGAAATTAACATCAAAACATTCAATTAACATTAAAACATTTTTATGGACCCCTTGAAGTATTGTGAGTCCTAAGCATCACGCTTCCTGTGCCTAATGGAAAAATTGGTCCCCCCAACCCAGTTTCCTGTTCATTCATTCCTTCATTCATTCATTGAGCAAGAATGTATAGAGCATCGTCTCAATGCAAAGATCAGCACCAGTGCGGGTGGGCAGTGCTGGGATCCCAGACCCTGGTATTCCATCTAAGGCAGAAGTAGCCACTCTCTTTTTCCTTGTCTCTGTTATTCTAGTGGGGGAGATAAGCATGGAACAAGTGCAACAAGAAATAGATGTGTAAGTGATTCACACGTAATGTGTTTACGAATTTATTTATAAATGTATTTATACCTTATGAATTATAAATTATGATGATTCACACATTTACTCTAAGTTGCTGAGCTCTAGTGTCTTTGGAGAGCCAAGAACAAGGAAGTGTGAGGTGGTCTGTGGGAGAAGGAGGGTCATCGAGGAAGCCTTCCTCAGTTGGAGCTGCAAGTTACCTGTGCCAGGAGGGTGGGGCAGTGCATCTCAGGCAGAGGCCCGGCATGAACAAGGTCCTGAGGCAGAACATAGCAGCCAGCGTCTTCAGCATCATCAGAAAGCCACAACCATCCCGTAGGACTTCCGGATACTCACTTTCTTTCCAGGCCTATCCCAAACAGTTTGCAGCCTGGGCCACAAGCACTGAGCACCAGGGGAGTCCGGGAGGGCTGGTTTGATTAGATCACTGTCAGCCAGGGACGGAGGTTAATTGCTATTCTCTTTGTGATTCTGGCTTGGCCCAGCAGCTCTGCCCACGGCCGCAAGTGTGTGTGTGTGTGTGTTTGTGTGTGTGTGTGTTTGTGTGTCTGTGTGTCTGTAGGTCAGTTTGGCCTCGACCTGGCGGGGAGGCCAAGGGGGTAGGGGGTGGGTTGCCCAAGATTTCTCTGAGTTCTGAGCCTTGTCTTGTCTGGTGTGTAGCAAAGAGGAGTGCTTAACAAGCATTAAGGGACACAAATAATTCCCCTTTTCTCCTCTCCGCCTATTCTTCCCTCTCTCTTTTCTTGTAAATCCTGCTTCTTGCATGTGAATAGCGGAATGGCTTCATCTGGGACCTTTAATCAGATCCCTGGTAGGCTCTAGGAGGGCAAAGTGCCGGAGGGATTACCTTTTATTTTAGGTTTTTCTCCCCTAGTTTCGCCATTCCCCTCTTCCCCTCCCCTGGCTGTGTTTTCCTCCCTGGCGTTTGTTCTCAGCAGAAGTAAGTAAGGAAGGCTTAAAGCGCGGGGGAGGGGGGCTTACAAACTTAAGGGGATCGGGCCCTATTCAGCCGGGCTTGTCCACAGACTTTCCGCTTTTGTTCTCGGCCATTCTTCAGCTGATTTCTTCACTCCAGCAAAAGCACTCTAATTCCCTTTTAGATACGGAGAATCCGTCCTCTTCCCCTCGCTGCCCCCTCCCTCTCTCCACCCCACACACCCCATTTCACTTTTTCAGACCCTTTATGCTCCGTCCTCGTCCTTCTCAACAAAGACCCAACATCCTCGCAAAGTATTTCTTTCACCGACCGGGGAAGCGCTGGAGAATCAGGGGGAGGGAAAGGGAAAGAGGGAGAGAAGAGGGGGCTCCTCCGGGATCAGACCTCCAAGCTGGGCCAGGGGAGACCCGTGGCTTTAGACTGCAATCGCTTGGTCTCAGCTTTGCCTTGGTTGGAGAAGAACGACGCTGATGCCAGCACGAGCTTGTGGAAGGAAAAAATGTCTGACGATGGTGACAGGAGGCAGGAGGCTTCGGAGACCTGGTGTGGGCATTGTCCGTATTCCTGGAAGGACCAGGGGTGGTCCCGGAGAAAAGTCGGTGCGAGGAGGGGGTACCTGGGCCTTCAATCTCCGTCAAAATCCCCCAGACCTCCTGGGCGCAGCCAAGTGAAGCAACCCTGGGGAGGCGCATCCCAGTGAAACATCCCTGGGGTATCAGAGACGCTGGGTCTGGGGCCCTCGCTGGGGCTTTTCAGCAACCAGGAAAAAAGGTTTGAGACCTGGAGGAAAAGGGTTGGCTGCAAAATAGGGAAAGAAAATCCCCAACTCAGAATTAGTAAGTGCCGGATTGCGGGTCTACACAACATATTTTATGTCCAGTGCACTAATTGTTCAATTTGACATTCATAAAAATTTCATTGCATATAAAAACAATTCGTGGGGCAGGTTTTCTTTCTCATTCCATTCATGACCTGCCTCCCTCTCCTTCCCTCTCTCCTTGCTTCCCTCCTTCCCAATAATCTGATGAATACCTGTGAACCAGCCACCCATCCCTGTAACATCAGAACGTGCTAGTAACTTCCAGTGACTCTGCCCACTCCGATTCTAAGGCCCTCCCTCCTTGCAAGAAGTAACTACCTTCCTAAATTCTGTCTTTCTATTTTAAAAATAGTCATTATCATTCATTTATATTTCTAAGCAAAGTTCCCCTTTAGTTCAGTTCAGATTTTCTCATTCTACCGGCATCTGTGGGATGGCTGAGCCGTTCGACCAAACCATCGATTCAGTGAGTTCCTTTCAACCAAATTACAAAAGGAAACTGTGTAAAGTTCTTTCAAACAATTTTTACAGCAAAACCAGCTCTAGGAAATGGGCGTGTTGTGCTTTTAGTGAGTTAGTTAATGACGCAGGGAGGAGCCCTCAAAGTAAGAGTGTCTAAGTGCCTGCCAATCGCTGAAGATGGTGCTGCCTCCAGTCCTACTTTCATTAGGGTTGTAACTCTGTAGTCAATTACCAGCCTTGGCTTCCCCATCTATGAAATGGGAACAACAAATTAGCTCAGCTTTTTATTGAAAACATAAAAAGTGAGAGCGCATGAGAGAAGCAGTCTCACTGCCTCACATCCTAGAAAGATAAAACGAGCTTTCCCATCTTCTCATCTTTCTGGTCTGAGGCTGAGAAAGATGAGTTTCTCTTCTTCGAAATGTCGACAAATCGACGCAGGGCCATTTAAGAGAAAGTGGGCCGGGGCCGTAATAGCCCAATTGGGAGTTTGAACACCAGAAGGGCTGGCTCCCTCTCCATGCCACTGGATGGGCAATTACTGCGAGGCATTTTTCGGGCAAAATAGAAGGCAGAGAAATAGCAAGTAGGAGCCCCAATTATCGGGAGTCATTCTCGGGACGAAAAACGCTGTCTCATTCTCCTGCAGCAAACTGTCGGTCAGACCTGGGGTGGTTAAAGCGGTTAGGAGAAGACGCTGGAGATTCAGCAGGGATAATGTCTGGCTTTTCTTAGTAGGGGAGGAGGACGATGGATGGATGGATGGATGGATGGATGGATGGATGGATGCTTTGGAAGCCAGCGTGGCTTGCATCTTTCTCCTGGATGCTGTGGGGCACAAGTACAGCGTTTTATTCTCTGCATGGTTTCTGTCTCCCCCACCTTGCCCCACCACAAATAAATCAAGGGTTCTTTCCCTCTCTGTGTTTCTAGCTATGCAAACAAGAAAGACAGTGTGTCTCCAACCACCGCCAGGGCTTTAGGCAGTGGTGTGTTGGTAAAATATTTAACAACCGGCTCCCAAAGAAATGCCTGATTTGTAGAGTTTGTCAGTTTCTTCGGTGTAAATATTCCCACCTGACATCCCTGGGTAGCGTTTGAAAGAGATAGGCAGTAGCATACCATTATAGAGTGGTTCTACCACCCACAAACCACAGATAGAAATAACCTCAGAGATCCAGTGTTCGAGACCAACCTGACCAACATGGAGAAATCTCCTTTCTACTAAAAATACAAAATTATCTGGGTGTGGTGGCACATGCCTGTAATCCCAGCTACTTGGGACGCTGAGGCAGGTGAATCACTTGAACCTGGGAGGCAGAGATTTCGGTGAGCTGAGATCGTGCTTTTGCACTCTAGCCTGGGCAACAAGAGCAAGACTCCATCTCAAAGAAAGAAAGAAAGAAAGAAAGAAAGAAAGAAAGAAAGAAAGAAAGAAGGAAAGAAAGAAAGAACCTCAGAAGCATAGATAATAATAAAATGTAGACAAATAATCAGGACGTAGTGAATTTGGAGTGTTTATTATCTTTGCTTTAATATGACTGATTTAATTGTAAGCTTATTTTAAGTTAATTTTTAGTGGGTGGTTGAACACCCAGCTTGCCAAATTCCTGTACATGTGCTGGTCCACTCTTGGGAACCAGCTCGAGCCTGCTGCAGCTCACTGCCTGCTTGCAGAATATTTTCTGTTTGCTCAGGGCCCACACACTCCTGTGTGCTTGTCATTGCTACATGATGTCAATCAGCAAATTTATCACTTCGTGATAAAGGAAAATCAATAGGCACTTTCCACTCTTCTCCCTGAAAAACAGCCTTCCAGGGGACCCTGAGAGATTGCGTTTTCAGATCAGAAAAGTGGAGTTTGCTGCATTCCCTGCCTGGAGCTTCTATTTTAGATTGCAAGATTGTGGCCTTGCTCTATGCCTGTGTGTGCTCATTCAATAGCAAACCATGAGTGCCTACTGTGTGCCAACCTCTGGGAGAGGGAGACGGCAGACATTCTTCCCTCCACAGAGAACTGTCAACTGGGGAGCAAATGGCAGGCAAGAAGGCAGCTTTAGCCTCCATGGGTCCTTGTACTTCTCTACGAATTGGGGTTCCCCAGAAAGCCTCCCTTTGAGGACCTGCACTTCCCTCTTGCATCTCCCATCTTTTTTTTTTTGAGATGGAGTCTCGCTGGAGTAGCCCAGGCTGGAGTGCAGTGGCTCGATCTTGGCTCACTGCAACCTCTGCCTCCTGGGCCCCAGTTCAAGTAATTCTCCTGCCTCAGCCTCCCAAGTAGCTGGGATTACAGGCACAGCCACCATGCCCAGCTAATTTTTGTATTTTTTAGTAGAGATGTGGTTTCACCATGTTGGTCTGGTCTTGAACTCCTGACCTCGTGATCTACCCACTTTGGCCTCTCACAGTGCTGGGATTACAGGCGTGAGCCACTGCACCCGGCCACATCTCCCATTTTCTAATAATATTTTTTTCCTTTGATCTCTAGACTGTTCCTAAGTTAGCTGTAGACTTAAATATAAAAAGTCTCCTGTAACTTAATTGCAGAGCTACTGTTTGTCACCTATAAGATTGGCACAGATTAGAAAGCTGAGGAATACAAAGTGTTGATGAGGACATGGGGACACAGGAACCCAATTACATAGCACATTCTGGCATGACTTGGTCAGATTAAGTCTACAAATACTCCATGCCCCAGTAATTTTACTGCTGGGCATAAGGGCCAGGTACTTCTCTACTCAGGACCCTTCTTCCTGCTTCCTGGGATCACTGAACCAATAAGGGTCTAGGATGGGCAGAGAGCAACATCGATGGCTTCCTTTGATTTCATCCCACCTCCTGAATTTGTGTTCCCTGTATAAAACCCATTGAATGAGAGAAAATATAAATATTTTAATTTTAATTTTTTATTTTTTTAGAGGTAGAGTCTCTCTGCTACCCATGCTGGAGTACAGTGGTGTGATCGCAGTTCACTGCAGCCTTAACCTCCTGGGCTCAAGCAGCCCTCCCAGCCCAGCCTCCCAAGGACTGAAACTAAAGTTGTGCACCATCACACCTGGCTAATTAATCCCCCCTTGCCCTTTTATTTTGGTAGAGATGGGGTCTGGCTATGTTGCCCAGGCTGGTCTTCAACTCCTGTCCTCAAATGATCCTCCCAAAATGCTGAGATTTCAGGTGTGACCACTGTGTCCAGCCCAGAAATAATTGCTTTAGTTCCCTTTTAGCAATCATAATAAAACTTATTGAGTGTTTACTATGCTACACTTGTTATCTTATGGAATCCTCCCAACCATTCTAAGAAGAGGCACATATGATTCCTCCCAATTGAAAGTCAAGGAAACTGAGGCTCCAAGAGCCATTATTTCTTGCTGAAGATAATACAACCAGTAGATGCTATAGCCCGTTGGGGCAACAGGTCTGTCTGAACCTAGAGTCCATGAGACCTTTCCCCTCACTTGTGAAACTGAGTTACAATTCTCTGTTTGTGGGTCCTTGACAGCATGGTGTGGGTACATTCACTGCCTAGCCATAGTGTTGGCATGGTGTAGGTGCTCAATAAATGTTTTTTGTTTGTTTGTTTTTGAGACAGGGTCCTGCTCAGTCACTCAGGCTGGAGTGCAGTGGTGCAATTATAGCTCACTGCAGCCTCAACCTCTTGAGCTCAAGCAGTCCTCCCACCTCAGCCTTTGGGGTAGCTAAGACTCACACCCAGTTCACTTTTTTTTATTTTTTGTAGAGATGAGGACTCTGTTGCTCAGGCTGGTCTTGAACTCCTGACCTCAAGTGATTTCCCAAAATGCAGGGATTACAGGCAAGGGCCACTGTGCCCAGCTTTGATAAATGTATATGAAGTTAGCAAGGGGTTGAAAGAGAACATTTTTCCTCATCTTGATATTAGGAGGATTAAAGGAGATAATGCAAGCAAAATACTTAACATGTGCTCAATATTTTTTAAAATTATAAAATGGTGGTCTTGATCTTCCTGCAGACTTATAAATAATCAGGTTTTTGGGAAAAGTCCCAAGCGTAGGAAGTTAGGAGGGGATTTGGGGAGCAGAAGATTTTCAACACTGTATTGTTGAGCTCAGGAGCAAATGCACAAATCATGGACCCATCGAAAATCAGGCCTGGAAACAAACATATGAAAAAATGCTCAACATCACTAATGATCAGGGAAATGCAAATCAAAAATCACAATCTTACTCCCACAAGAATGGCCATAATCAAAAAATTAAAAAAAAAGATGTTGGCATAGATGTGGTGAAAAGGGAGCACTTCTGCACTGCTGGCAGGAATGTAAACTAGTACAACCACTGTGGAAAACAGCGTGGAGATTCCTTATACAACTTAAAGTAGAACTAGCATTTGATCCAGCAATCCCACTACTAGGTGTCTCCCCGGGGGAAAAGAAGTCATTACATGAAGAAGACACTGCACACACATTTATAGCAGCACAATCAGTAATTGCAAAAATATGGAATCAGCCGAAATGCCCATCAATCAATGAGTGGATAAAGAAACGGTGGTATTTATACATGTACGATGAAATACTACTCAACCATAAAAAGGAATTAATTAGCGGCACTTTGCAGTAACCCAAATGTGATTGGAGACTATTATTCTATGTGAAGCAACTCAAGAATGAAAACTAAACATTGGATGTTCTCACTCATAAGTGCGAGCTAAACTATGGGGATGCAAAGGCATAATAATGACACAGTGGACTTTGGGGACTTGGGAGAAAGCATGGGAGGAGGGTGAGGGATAAAAGGCTACAAATTGGGTTCATTGTATACTGCTCAGGTTATGGGTGCACCAAAATCTCACAAATCACCACTAAAGAATTGACTCATGTCACCTAATTCCCCAAAAACATATGGAAAGAAGAAAAAAAGAAAATCAGACCTGGAGTGATCCAGTCTCTGCTCCACGGCGACAGAGGAGAAACTGCTCAGAGAGCAGCACTAATACCTGATGTCTGGCTCCTGGGCCACTTCTTACTGCCACCTGGATGTCCTATGAGTGTCGTTCCTCTCCAGAGTTGGAGAATAACTTGCCTACCCCAGGAGATTTTTCTCTGATTTCCTTCTTTCTTTCTCTTTCAAGGGCTGGGGAAGAACCAGACTCCTGAAATTTGATTTGAGCATCCACTGGGGAAGCTGCTTTTCTAGGGAAGAACTGGGTCTGGAGCCTACTGAAAACTTGAGGTCTCTGTGTGAAGGGGGAACAGGGGCCATCTCTCTGTGGGGAGTGAGGCTGTCTTCTGCACATCACTTAGAGGTCTTAGGGTTTCTTTGAGGTCACTTCTGGGTGGATGGAGCTCTAGGAAGAGCCAGAAGGCTGATGGTGATGAAAAAATACAAACTATGGCAGCAACTTGTCAAAGACACCCAAGTCCTGCATGGCTGCTGGAGGCAGCCTCTGAGTGAGGGAGGCTGAGCATGAGTTAGTCCCCTAAACAGATGGGCACGAGGGAAGCGAGGGGATGGACGAGGGGGAATGACGGGAATGCAGGAAGCCAGCCTGGCTGCTGAGAGCATCTCTGTCCTCCCTGTTCCTCTTTTGCAGAAGGAAGGCCCCCTCGCCAGCCTTCCTCCTGGTCCTTGCCTGCCCCAAGCTTCCTCCTGCTGTGGGTTCTTTGCCCTATGATTCTTTCTACCTAGAACACTGTCCACCCAGATCATGGCTGGCTCCTTCACATTGGGTGAGTCTCTGCTCAAATGTCATCGTCTCTGATCAGTGAATCCAAAGTCATCTCCTGGCCAGTCACTTCCTAGAACACGCCCTTTCCGTTTAGTTCTCAGCACTATCTGCAAGGACCTCCCTCATTTTCTGTGTGACTTTGACAGTTTCTTAACCTGTTTGTGTCAAATTTTTCTTATCTGTCAAATGGGTACACTGGCACCCATCTCATGAGAGTGTCATGCTGATTAAGTGAGGTGATATGTGAAGTGCTCAGAATGCTGCCTGGGTGGAGTAAGCCATAGAGCAGTATTTCTTCTTATTCTCATCATTGTGTTTGATCCATTGTCCTCCGCCCCCAACTAGAGCATCATCTTAACAAGGACACATACTTTGCCTTGTATTCTAATGCCTGGTACAGGGTTTGGTTCATAGTAGGTGCCCAAGAAGTATTTTTTTTTGAGTGAATGAATGAGTTAATTAATAAAAGTTCTAAAAGAAACTAAAGCACAGTTTTAATGAAACCAGGCAATGGGTATTAAAAACACTGGGGTTTGGATAGGCTCTTGGATACATATGGGGAGATAGGCATGGTGAAGGCAGGAAGCTGGGGCAACTCCAGATGCCTGCCCTTGGGGCTGGGTCCTTCTTTCAGGTAAGGGGGCAGGAGGAGGAAGGGGTTTTCAGGAACATGGCGGGAGGTGCAATGCAGATTTAGAGGGGGGTTCTGCTGGGGCTTCAGAGGTCCCCCCTGTTCTAGGAGCATTTGCTCTCTCAGGCACTCAGTGGATCTATGAGCTGGAAGGGACTCCAGAAGGAGATGGAGTGAACTCAGAGACCCCAGTTTATCCTCTGCTCACCTACCATCTTGCAGAAGAGGAGGCTGAAGTACAGCCACAGGATCAATCAGGCATCCTGGCAGAAGGGTTGGGTCAGCCATTTCCTGGCCCCACATCCCTGGTGCATGCCTGGTCTTCATGTGGCATTGGTACCTTCCCAGAATTGACCCCTCCCTTTTCTCCCAGGGGTGGGTAATCTAGGGATCTATTTGGAGGATGTTGCGACCTGAGGCTTTATACAGGAAGAACCATGGTCCCTGAAAGGCCAAACCTTGGTCTCCTGGAAGACCTTCTCCTGGTGCTGGAATCCATCTGCTGCCCTCTGCTCTCTGGGCCTTTACTGTGACCAGACCTGAGGAGACAGCAATGGGCCAGGGCCTGGAGAGGGAGGGGCCTGTGGGCAGCCCAGATCAAAGGTGGCAATGGCGACGACCCCTCTGTTCCAAGTGACAACAGTAACAACATAACAGCACTGATTTAAAAATTCATAATACTGGGTAAGGCATAGTGGCTCACATCCATCATCCCAACACTTCGGGAGGCTGAGGCAGGAGGATCACTTGAGCCTAGGAGTTCGAGGCCAGCCTGGGCAACATAGTGAGAGCCCTTCTCTACGAAAAAATTTAAAAATTAGCCAGGTGTAGTGGTGCACACCTGTTGTCTCAGCTACTCAAGAGACTGGGGTGAGAGGATTGCTGGAGCCCAGGAGGTCAAGGCTATAGTGAACGATGTTTGTGCCACTGCATTCCAGCCTGGGCAACAGTAAAAGACCCTGTCTCAAAAAACAGTTGATATTTTCTGAGCACTTACTATGTGCCTGGCACTGCCCTAAGGGCTTTAAAATATTGCTCCTTTATTTCTCACAAAACATATGACATGTATGTTAGATAAGAGAACTGTGGTAATGTCCAAGTTCCTGAATTTGATAATTACATGGTGGCGGTGTCGTGATTAGGACTCGCACCCTGAAGAACTTCATGGGAAGTGGTACAGGGCTACAGCTTCCTTGCAAATGGCTCCACAAAATGAAGTAGGTAGGTACGCAGACAGATGAAGTCGTGTAGAGAGCAAGCGTGTCCAAATATTAGCAATTGGGGCATACAGATAAGAGTATGCAAGTGTTCATGGATCTTGCAACTTTTTGATAGGTTTTAAAAATTTTTCAATGAAAAGGAAAACCAAAAATATAAGGGCAGCACTATTATTGTCCCCATTTTACAGATGGGAAAACTGAGGCACAGAGAAGTTAGCACCTGTCATAGATGCTCCAGAAATATCAGCTGTTTTTTTATTCACACGTGATGAGGCCAAGGCTCAGAGACAGTTCGTAACCTGTCTGCCATCGCACAGCAAGAAAGTGGGTGTTTGCCTTTGAAGGGTCCTATCGTTCTGACCTGCTAAGGTTATGTGGACCTCAGGTTGGCTTGGCTGGGGCAGGGGCGAGTGAGTGGACTCTCCCCATGCTTTCAGATCAGGCCCCCAGTGTCCTCTCAGCTTTGTTGGGCCCCTTAAGATAAGGCGAATCTTTGTAGAGCCCCCTTTCCTCCCTCCCGCCTTTCCCCTTCAGGAACCTCTCCCGGGAACCCTTGCAGCACTCCCTGAGCTCCCCCCTCCTCTGTGCACCAGCAGCCCCATCGGAGGGGCCTGCAGGGTGGGGATATTTGCCAGCAAATACGAGCTATGTGTTAAACACTCTGCCAGCATCTTCTCCACACCCGGCAATGTTTGCTCAGCAAACATCACTAATTTTCTGGTTTCTTGGGCTGTGCTGGAGCCCCCAGAGCAAAGCTTGTTGTTCATCAGCTCTGCTGACAGTTTCCTGTCCATATGGCCACCAACCAGGCCCGGGTGCAGAGTTGGGACCTCCTCCCAACACCAAGTCCCAAGAAGATCTGTGGGGAGAGAGAAAGCTTCTCTGGTTTTCTGGGACACATCTTTAACTGGAATTCCTCTAGTGCTGGGATTCTGGAATGTAGGGGAGAGGCTTCAATTATTTCTTGGCCTTGAGTGTGTCTGGGGAATTCTTTTCCTCTCTTCTGGTCTCTGTCCCATCTATCCTCCAAGATTCAGGAAGCCAGTTTATTCCAGTTCATATCCATCCATCCATCCATCCATCCATCCATCCATCCATCCATCCATCCAGGTATTTTCTGAGCATCTATTTGTGTCAGGGAGGGCTGGGTGCTGGGGAAACAGCAGTGCATATAACCAACCTGACCAGCATGATTTCTTGCCCTCCTGAAACTGACATAATAAAGCAGTTAGAGGCTGGACACAGTGGCTCACACCTATAATCACAGCACTTTGGGAGGCCGAGGTAGTAGGATCACCTAAGGTCAGGAGTTCAAGACTAGCCTGAGCAACATGACAGAGGGAAACCTTGTCTCTACTAAAAATACAAAAATTAGATGGGCGTGGTGGCGCATGCCTGTAGCCTCAGCTACTTGGGAGGCTGAGGCAGGAGAATCACTTGAATCCAGGGGGCAAAGGTTGCAGTGAGCCGAGAACGTACCACTGAATTCCAGACTGTGTGACAGAGCCAGACTCTGTCAAAAAAAAAAAAAAAAAAAAAAAAGCAGTTAGCAAATAAATCAACAAGGCCCTCTGAGAGGTGAGGAAAATAGTAGGCAGGGTGCAATGGCTCATGCCTGTAATCTTAGCACTTTGGGAGGCCAAGGCAGGCAGATCACTTGAGGTCAGGAGTTCGAAACCAATATGGTAAAACCCTGTCTCTACTAAAAATACAAAAATTAGCTGGGTGTGGTGGCGTGTGCCTGTAATCCCAGCTACTACGGAGGCTGAGGCAGGAGAATTGCTTGAACCCGGGAGAATTGCAGTGAGCCGAGATAGTGCCACTGTGCTCCAGCCTGGGCAACAATAGCAAGACTCTGTCTCAAAACAAACAAACAAACAACAACAACAAAAAAAAAAGGTGATGAAGGGGGTGCTGCTGGCAAGAACTGCGAAGAAAGGGCTCCTGGAATTTGGGTTATGTGAGGTCAGCCAGTTCGGCTGATTTTTCCCTTCCAGGCTCTGTATGGCTCAGCATGGCACTGTTACATGCCCTGTCTTTACTTAAAATGTTGATATCTTGTTTATCATAGATTTTCAAAGTGCAAATACAATTTACGTGACATAAAATCCATTCTGACCATTTCAAAGCGAACAATTCAGTGGCATTTAGGGCACTCACAATGTTGTGCGACTGTCATGGCTATCTCAGTGCACACCATGTTCATCACCCAAAAAGGAACCCCTCATCCACTCAGCAGTCACTCCCTAGTCCTCCTTCCCTCTCCCCTGAGAACTGCCAACCTGCCTCTGTCTCTACGGACTTTTCTATTCTGCAGTCACATAAATGCAATATGTGGTCTTTTTGTGTCTTGCTTCCAAGCATAATGTCTTCAAGTTTCATCCATGTTGTAGCACGTGTCTGTGCTGCATTCCTTTTCATGGTTGAGTCATTTTTCTTTTGCATGGATAGAACACATTTTGTTTATCTGTTGATGGACACATGGGTCATCATAATTCTTTTGTGTTCTTTTTGATTTTTTAAAAAATATCACATCAAAATTGCATCGGTCTATGGAAGAGGGTTTCAGAGAGAAGGAAACCTGTGTAAGGGCCTTGAGGGGGGATTATGAGCTTGAAATAAGACATTCTGGGGAGGGAGCTCCAGGCAGAGGGAACGGCCAGGGAAAACCCTGAGGCAGGAATATGCACTGGGCAGTGGAAGAACTGCAAGAAGCCCAGATTAGCTGGAGAGGAGTGAGCCGAGCGAGAGAGCATAAGACTTAGGCAGAGGTGCCTTTGAAGGGTCCTATCTCTCTGAGCTGCCTCAAAAAACAAACAAACAAACAAACAAAAACCCACCAAAAAACAAGGAGGGATACAGGTGAGGATGACAGGCAGCTGGACCAGGTAAAGCTCTACAGGGCAGGGCAGGGAGCATAGATTCCATTCTGAATGTGATGGAAGCCACTGGTTGGTTTTGAGATGGTGAAATTATGCACTGCAGTTTCAGTTTGCAAAGCTCACTGGCTGCTCTGCATAGGTGTGGACAGACAGGAGGCAGGCGGGCTTGTTGAGGAGCTGTCCCAGGCATGGAGGTGAGACCACATGGGTGGGGGGCCTGCACCACTGTGGTGGTGATGGCAATGGACTTGGAGGGAACTGTCAGCTGCCATATAGATTTTGAATGCATAGAGAGATGATCCATTCATCTATTCAGTTGGCAAGCAATGACTGGGCACCAACTATATGCCAGGCAGTGCCAGATCCTAGGAGTATAGGCAGACAAAACCAGACAAGGACTCCGTCTTCATGGAGCTCACGGTTATTAAACAAGTAATTATGGATAAGCCCAGCGGCAAAGGCCAAGGTGCAGGTATTCATCTGTGGCTGTTTCCAGAAATGGAATCCATCGCTCAGAGGAAGGCCCTCTGTGTCATCGGGAGATGTGCCAAAGAAAATTCTGCTTCTCTCTGGTGGTGCTATCAACCAAGGAGTCATTCCCAGTGTCCTGCAATGTGGCACATCCTTGGGACAAACACTTTGAAGTGGGAAACAACCGCTTTGGATGGTTGAGTTCTGAGCTGTGTCAACAAAGAACCAGGGGCTGGGTGCTGTGGCACATGCCTGTATTCCTAGCACTTTGGGAGGCCAAAGTGGGTGGATCACTTGAGCTCAGGAGTTTGAGAACAGCCTGGTCAACATGGTGAAACCCTGTCTCTACAAAAATTACAAAAATTAGCTGGGTGTGGTGGCCTGCACCTGTAGTTCCAGTTGCTAGGGAGGCTGAGGTGGGAGGATAGCTTGAACCTGAGAGGTTGAGACTGCAGTGAGTCGTGACTGTGCCACGGCACTTGAGCCTGGGTGACAGAGTGTGTCTCAAAAACAAAAACAAAAACAAAAACAAAACAACCCACAAACAAAAAAACCCTACCAAAAACAAAACACACACACAAAAACAAAAACATGGACTCTCAGCCCATCAGCTCCTCTCCTTCTCTGGTCTGTAGAGGAAATCTGGAGGCCTGCGGGGAAGCTGGAAGAGGCCCATTAGTTCCCACCAAGCCCCCTTCTCTCAGCTCTCTTAGGCCGAGGCCAGCTCCTCTGCAACTGATGATGAGTCATGGCAGGGGGCTGATTTGGAAGAAACGAGGCCAGGAGACCCCTCAGCTCTCACACAGGAGACACCCCATTAATCTTTAACAAACATGAAGTTCCAGGAGGCCTGGCCTTCAACTAATGAGGCCTGGTTTCCCAGGGACTCCCCCTGGGAAAGAGGAATTAACCACCAGAGGAATCCGAGAGCAGGGAGTAGATCTTCTGAATGAGGGTGGGTTTTTCCCTAGACTCACTCATCTGGCCGCCCCCCCTCACCAGTTCCCCCATAGACTCAGGCCATACAGGCCACGATTCCCCAAATATGCCTCTTTATAGACATTCATGTTTAAAAACAGCCTTATGGAGGTGTCATTGACAAGAATAAATCATGCTTATTTAACGTGTACAGCTGAATAAGTTTTGACACATTACACAACCGTGAAGTTGTCGTCACAATCAAGATAACAAACATATCCATCACCTGCAAAAGTGTATTCTTTGTCGTTCCTCACTCTCACTCCTCTCTTCCATTCCCAGGCAGCCACTGGTCTGCTTTTCGTCACTACAGATGAGTGTGTGCATTTTCTAAGGTTTTATATAAAAGGAATCATACTCCTTTTTTTTTTTTTTGTCTGTCTTTTTTACTTAGTGTAATGCTTTGGAGAATCATCAATGTTTATCATTCTTCGTCCCATCAATAGTTCATTTCTTTTTAATTTATTTTAAATTTTTATTATTATTGCTTAGAGATGGTCTTACTCCATTGCCCAAGCTGAAGTACAGTGGTGCGACCATAGCCCACTGTAGCCTCCAATTCCTGGGCTCAAGCAATCCTTCTGCCTCAGCCTCTTGAATAGCTGGGACTGCAGGTGCATGCCATCATGCCCAGTGTAGAGATAGGACCTCACTATGTTGCCCATGCTGGTCTCAAATTCCTGGCCTCAAGTGATCCTGCTGCCTCAGCTTTCCAAAGTGCTGGGATTACAGACATGAGTCACCACACCTGGCCCATGCCTTTGTAGGGAGGAGTCGTATTCTCTTGTATGGATATACCACCAGTTTGTTTATTGATTTTTCTGTATCCATCTGGACATTTGTACATACATTCTCTTTTTCTAAAAATAAACTTTTGGGGCCCGGTGCGGTGGCTCTCGCCTGTAATCCCAGCACTTTGAGAGGCTGAGGTGGGTGGATCACGAGGTCAGGAGATCAAGACCACCCTGGCCAACACAGTGAAACCCCATCTCTACTAAAATACAAAAAATTAGCCAGGGGCATGGTGGTGCATGCCTATAATCGCAGCTACTCAGGAGGCTGAGGCAGGGGAGTCGCTTGAATCCAGAGGCGGAGGTGGCAGTGAGCCGAGATCACGCCACTGCGCTCCAGACTGGAGACAGAGCAAGACTCCATCTCAAAAAAAAAAAAAAAAAAAAAATCAACTTTTAATTTTAGAATAGTTTTAGACTTAGAAAGATTGTGAAGACAATGCAGAGACTTCCTATACGACCCCACTCAGTTTCCCTTGTTATTAACATCTTAGATGGTTCATTTGTCATAATTAATGAAACAATGTTGAAACATCATCATTAACTAAAGTCTGTACTTGACTGAGATTGCCCCAGTTTTTACCCAATGTTCTTTTTCTTTTTTATTTTTGAGACGGAGTTTCGCTCTTGTTACCCAGGCTGGAGTGCAATGGCGCTATCTCGGCTCACCTCAACCTCCGCATCCTGGGTTCAAGCAATTCTCCTGCCTCAGCCTCCCGAGTAGCTGGGATTACAGGCACGAGCCACCATGCCCAGCTAGTTTTTGCATTTTTAGTAGAGACAGGGTTTCACTTTGTTGACGAGGATGGTCTTGATCTCTTGACCTCATGATCCACCCGCCTCAGCCTCCCAAAGTGCTGGGATTACAGGTGTGAGCCACCGCGCCCAGCCTCCAATGTTCTTTTTCTGTCCCAGGATCCATCCAGGATCCCACATTACATTTAGTTCTCATGCCTCCTGAGGTACCTCTTGGCTATGACAGTTTCTCAGAGTTTCCTTATTTTTGATGGCCTTGACAGCTGTGAAAACTACTGCCGCAGGGATCTGGTAGAATGTCCCTCAGTTAGGGTTTGTTTGATGTTTTTCTCATGACTAGACCAAGGCTATGGGCTTTAAGGAGGAAGACCACAGAGCTGGCTTGCCATTCTCATTACATCATGTCAAGGGTACGTCCACCATTGTCATGACGTACCATTGTTGGCACTAACTTTGATCACCTGCCTGAGGCTGTGTTTGTCAGGTTTCCCCACTGTAAAGTTACTCTTTCCCTGTTCTTTCCATACAGTATTCTTTGAAAGGAAGTTACTATACACAGCCTACTCTTAAGAAACAGGAAGTGGGCTGGGTGTAGTGGCTAGAATCTGTGATCCCAGCACTTTGGGAGGCTGAGGCAGGAGAATCTTTTGAGCTCAGAAGTTTAAGAGCAGCTGGACAATACAGTGAGACCTCATATCTAAAAATTAAAAAAAAAATCAACTGGTGGTGTGTGCTCGTAGTCCCAGTTCTTCTGGAGGCTGAGGCAGGAAGATCGCTTGAGCCTGGGAGACTGAGGCTGCCGTAGGTTATGATCATACCACTGCACTCTAGCCTGAGCAACAGATGGAGACCCTGTGTCAAAAAAAAAAAGAAGTAATGAGTTATACTTCACTTCCCTGAGAGCTGAGTATCTACATAGATTATTTGGAATTTTTCTACATGGAGATTTGCCTATTCTTACCCATTTATTTATTATTCAATCAGTTATTTGCTTATATCAATATGAACTCATGGATATTTATTTTATATTTTGGTTTATAATCCAATTCTACTCTATTAATTTTGTTGCTCAAATTGTGTCAGGTTTGGCCATTGGAAGCTCTTTCAGTTGGATACAGTGTTCCTTTGACACGTTCTCATTATTTTGTGTGTGTGTGTGTGTTTGAGCACTTTATTACTTTCTGGCATTACAAGATGTTCCAAGCTCATTTTGTATATTTCCTTCCCCTACTGCAGAATGAGCCATTTCTCCATGGAATCCTGGTTCCTTTTATCAGAATAGTATGAAACCAAGATTTGGGCACTTAAGTGTGCTCATTGCTACTGCTTTCTCCACTTCCCCTGGAGATGTGCTAGACTGCACTAGGAGCCAGGAGCTGTGAACTCCAGCCAGATGAAATCGGGAAAGTCTCTCTCATCTGAGAGCCTGTTTCAATGCCTACAAAATCAGAAGTAATCTCACTCGTTATGACTCCAAAAGCAATCCCAGCATAGCCCTATTGCCAAGGCCCTGTTGGCTGACAGAGCAAGGAAATGTAGGCATGCATACATCTCTGTCTCTTTTTTTTTGACACAGGGTCTTGCTCTGTTGCCCAGGCTAGAGTGCAGTGGGTATCACTAGAGTGCAATGGGTCTAGACACAGGGTCCTACTCTGTGGCTGAGGCTACAGTGTTGCGGTGTGATCACAGCTCATTGCAACTTCAACCTTCTGGGCTTAGGTGATCCTCCTGCCTCTGACTCCTGAGTAACTACAGGCATGCACCACCACACCTCGCTAATTTTTAAATTTTTTTAGACATAGGGTCTTACCATATTTCACAGACTGGTCTTAAGCTCCTAGGCTCAAGTGATCCTCCTACTTTGGCCTCCCAAAGTGCTGGGATTACAGGTGTGAGCCACTACGCCCAGCCTATTTTTATATGTATCGGTATCTATAATAAGCTGATCATGTGTTCACACTGATGTCACCAATGCTAATGCATAATATTTGTATGGTTTAGCCTCCTCCTCTTGCTTATCTGAAACCTGTCACTCCAACAATGAGAACTCTGGCTCCCACCATCTGGCTTTCATTTACTTAACTGTTCAATTCCAGTATACATCTATGGTGTTTTCAGAACTGTTAACCCATATGGTTGTGGGAAGCAAACTTATCAACTAGAGTACTGTGCTTGCATGCAGCAACTTTTGCCTTTAGTCTTTTTTTTTTTTTTTCCAGATAGGGTCTCACTCTGTCACCCAGGCTTAGGCATGATCATGGCTCACTGTAGTCTTGACCTTCCCAGGCTCAAGTGATCCTCCTACCTCAATCTCCTGAGTACAGCCTCCTGAAAACGGCCTCCTGAGACTATAGGTGAGTGTCACCATGCCTGGCTAATATTTCTATTTTCGTAGAGACAGGAGGCTTCTCACTATGCTGCCCAGGCTGGTCTCAAACTTCTGGACTCAAGTAATCCTTGTATCTCAGCTTCCCAAAGTGCTGGGATTACAGGCCTGAGCCACTGTGCCATGTCTCATTTTGAGTTAATTTTTGTGAGTCATATAAGGTCTGTGTCTTGCTTCTTCTTCTTATTTATTCATATATTTATTTTTTAGCATTTGGATGTTCAGTTGTTCTAGAATTATTTGTTGAAACAAATTTCTTCATAGAATTGCCTGTACCATTGTAAAAAAATAAAACCAGTTGACTATGTTTGTGTACAATCCACTTTCTTTAAAATTTGAATTTACTTTCAGAAGAAACTTTATAGTTTTACCAGCATCTCTTGCCATAAATAGAAGGGGATTTTGAAAATCAAACAGAAACGGATATTATAGTTAAATACTCTGCTGTCTGCCATGAGTCGAGGGCAGCATCATTGCTGAGGGGAGGTGAGTGTGTGTGTTAGAGAGGTGTTCATGTGCGTCTGCTCTCTGGTCCAAGAATTCAACTCCTGGGTAGATATCCAAGAGAAATAAATGCTTACTTGCTTAAAACATGTACAAAACTATGTATAGTAGCCCAAATTCCAATAACAGGAGAATAAAACAACAAATTTTTGATGGAATGCTATATAGTTATAATATTACAATAAGTATATATTATATATTATGGTATTATTGTATAATATAGTTATTACTGCATAATATATGACATGGTTTGACTGTGTCCCCACCCAAATCTCATCTTGAATTGTAACTCCCTTACTTCCCGTATGTTGTGGGAGGGACCCGATAAGAGGTAATTGAATCATGGGGGCAGTTCTCACATACTGGTCTTGTGGAGATGAATAAGTCTCACAAGATCTGATGGTTTTATAAGGGGACACCCTTTTGCCTGGTTCTCATCCTCTTGTCTGCCACCACGTGAGATGTGACTTTCACTTCCTGCCATGATTGAGAGGCCTCCCCAGCTACGTGAACTCTGAATTGATTAAACCTCTTTCTTTTGTAAATTGCCCAGTCTTGGGTATGTCTTTATCAGCAGTATGAAAACAGACAAATACAATATATGTTAAATGTATATATTATACTATTACATATTATATCATATAGTATAACTTACAACATGCAGTGTGATACCTATTATACTACGGTAAATATATAATGTATAATAGTAACATAATAATTATACATAGTAATAAAAATGAATAAACTACCGATACATATTGTATTAGGCTGTTCTTGCATTGATACAAAGAAATACCTGAGACTGGAAACTTTATAAAGAAAAGGTTTAATTAGCCCATGGTTCTGCAGGCTGTACAGGAAGCACAGTACTGGCATCTGCTTGGCTTCTGGGGAGGCCTCAGGAAGCTTACAGGCCTGGCAGAAGGTGAGCAGTGAGCAGACATGTCATGTGGTGAAAAGAGGAGCAAGTGAGGGTGGGTAACTTGGAAATGACCAGATGTTGTGATACCTCACTATCAGGAAGAAAGCACCAAGCCGTGAGGAACCCACTCCCATGATCCAAACACATCCCACCTGGCCCCAGCTCCAGCATGGGGGATTGCAATTCATACTGAGATTTGGGGGGGGGCGGGGACAAGTATCCAAACCATGTCACATACAAAATGGATTAATCTCGAAAACACTATGCCAAGCTAAAGAAGCCAGAAGCAGGAGTTCACACTGTATAATTCAATTTCAATGAAGGTTTAGAACTGAGAAACCAAGCCAACATTGATTGTCACTGGGACTGCACCTGGCGAGGCAAAACTGGAGACAGGAATGTGGCAGGCTGCTGGACGGAGGTGGGTTAGAGGGTGATGTAATAGTAACGAGGAGAAACATTTACAGAGGGGGAGCTACGTGCCAGCCACAGTTATTCAAGACTTGGTATGCAATAATTCATTTAATCTTCCCATTCACTTCATGAGCAAGTGCTGTTACTATCCCCATTTTACAATGGAGGAAGCTGAAGCACTACGAGGTCAGGCCACTTTCCCAAGGTCACACAGTGAAGTCAAGGGGAAGTAGGATTCACACATGGCCCACCAAGTTCCTGTATTTTTCTACTCATTGTGCTGCTTCTTGAAGAAGCAAAAGGAAGACTGTTGGGGTTTAGTGGCAGAAGAAGATGGAGTTTTGGAGTCAACAAGCTCAGTGGAGTCCTGACTGCGCAACTTGCTACCTGTGTGATCTTAGGCAAGCTTCTTAACTCAATTCCTCATGTGTACAATGGTGCTACCAGTCACTCCTACCATGCTGGATTTGGGGATGACACCCCATGGAGCCACAGCCCAGTGAATGGTAGTGAGAAAATAAATCATCTACATTTCTATAACTATTCTGGGATTGCTTTTGGAGTCATAACTAGTGAGATTACTTCTCATTTTGTAGATATGGAAACAGAGGCTCTGAGATGAGAGGGACTTTCCCAATTTCAGCTGGCTGGAATTCATAGCTCATGGCTCCTAGTGCAGTCTATCACATCTTCAAGGGAAGTGGAGAAAGCAGCGAGCCAGGAGGGGGCTGCAGAGAATTCTCGCACGTCGCTAATGTACCCTCCAAGATTTTCTAATGAGACAGCACATCAGAAAGAGTAGCCATAGAATGAGTTAGGAGAGATGACATCAGATGAACAGGAGGGGAAATGGAGAGACTTTGTTCCCTTGTTTATACCTTCCTATTTATTGGGTGCCACTGCATACCAGGAATCGAGCCATAGGCTGAGGAGATAATAATCCCCGCCATCATGGAGCCTCTGGTTTCAAGGGGGAAGTTACACAAGCAATTACACAAGTAAATGTGAAATCCTAGCTGTGGCAAGTGACACAGAGGTGAGAAACATGACGCCAGGAGCACCAACAACAGGAGGGTCTGACTTGGTTGAGGAGGTCAGGAACAGCTTCTTGGGAAGGCAACACTTGAGCTAAAATCTGAAGGAAGAGTAAACATGTGGAGTAGTCATCAGGATTGTTCATAAATATTTGATTTGTTCTCTTCATCCAGGGACATGCATGGTAAGGTTGCACTTTCCTGTCCTGTTCAACCCAAGAATGGTTATTACTTCAACCAATGAAATGTGAACAGAAGCAATGGCTCACTTCCAGGCAGAAGACCTCAGAGACAGTACACATTTTGCAAGTTTCTTTTTCCCCTATCATAGTTGCTAGCAATATTTCAGATAGTGCTTGCCCAGGGGCCTGGATTCCAGAGTGCAAATGTGAGTAAAAATGTGGGGCGGAATGCCCTGCTAAACCAGGATAAGCATGTGATGTGAGTGAGAAGTAATCCCTTATTGTGTTAAACCACGGAGATATATTTGTTAAAGCAGCATCACTTAGCTTGTGCTGACAGATACAGCTCGTGGAGGAGGAAGAAGCAATATTTCAGGTGGAGGGAGTAGCTTGAGCCTAGGCCCAGTGGGGATCAGACGCATGATGGGTTTGACGCAAATATGACAAGAGATGAGGATGAGAGAGAGATGAGGATGGAAAGCTGGGTAGGAACCAGATCACACAAGGTCCTGTAGAAAGGGTTTCATTTTGTCCTAAGAGCATGGTAGTCCATGAGAGTGTTTAAGCAAGATGATGACAAGATTAGAGTTGCCATTTTGCCAAGAACCCTTTAGTCGCTGTGTGGAGAACAGATAGTTCGAGCAAAAGTAGAAGCTGGGAGACCAGTCAGAAGACATTGCAGTTCTTGAGGGGAGAGATTCTGATATTTTAGTCCAAGGTGTGAGGTCAGTGGAGACATGAAAACGTTGGTGAATTTGAGGAGTTTAAAATCTACAGGATGCAGTGATCAGTTTGCCATTAATTCAGCAAGTATTTGGAATGCCTACTGTGTCCCAGATACCAACTCTAGCAGATTCATCCTAGATGGGGTGACCAAGGGGAGAGTGGTATCTGAGCTAGGCTTTGAACAAGACATAGGATACCGACTGCTTTAGAAGAAAGGAGCTGGGGGAGGCATGTCAGGCAGGATAAATACCATTGGCAGAAGTGTGGGTATACAAAAACTATCAGCTTGTTGGAGAGCCAGCGGGGAGCCCATGTAGCTGAAATGAGGGAGGAATACAAACTGAAGACAGAAATGCAAATGGGGCAATGCCTTGAATGCCAAACTAAAGAAATGGGGTCCTTTCATCTGAGAGCCATAGGAACTCACTGAAAAGGTTTGTGCTGAGGACAGTCATCATAGAAGCTGTTCTTGAGGAACTGGCTAGGAAGCAATGCCCTGTGGTGGCAAGGGTCAGAGAGTGCATATGGAAGCATTTCAGCTTGGGGAACTGTTTAGAAACAGATTCTTATAAATTGCTGGGGAGGAGAGAAGAGTCCTAGAGGGCTGTGATCATTGACTTAAAATGTTCAAAAAGCTCCAAGGGAGTGGGTGCGTGAGTGAGTGGGAATCATGAGTCACCTAAGAGAGCAAAAGTGAGTTCAAAGATAGTGATGGATGGGAGGCAGATACATTCCAGCACGCAGAACTTCCTAACAATAATAGCAACTACATTCACTTTCTATTGCTGCCTTAACAAGTTACCATAAGTGGCATAAAATGACACAAATAGATTTTTCTCATAGTTCTGTAGGTCATAGTTCAGATGGCCTTGACTCGTCTCCTGCTTAGGGTTTCACAAGCCCAGAATCAAGGTATCATCACAGTTGCATTCCTTCCCGGAGGATCTAGGGAGGACTCCATTAATGTAGTGGGACACATTCAGTTCCTTGCCATTGTAGAAGTGAGGTCCTCATTTCCTTGGTGGCTGTCCTCTGAGGGATTGTCTTTGCTCCTAGAGGTTGACCACATTCCTTCCCATGTTTTCCATGTGCTCCCCCAATCCCCTCCACCACAAAAGCAGGTAGCTTTTTTCTCATGCTTCACTGTGCTCAGGCAGGTGGAGACAAATTTGACTTTTTTTTTTTTGCCACATCTCCCTGACTCCAGCTAGAGAAAATTTTCTGCTTTTAATTTGTCATATAATTAGATTATCTACCATCTGCATAATCCAGAATAATCTCCCTTTCTTAAGGGTGAAACGTTAATTACATCTGCAAAATTCCTTTTGCCATGTATTTACAGGCTCTGGAGAATACGATAGGGGCATTATAGAGTTTATTACAACAACACAACAGACTGCCACAAGTTGGTAGTGAGCTCCCATTTTTGGATGGCAATAAGCATTCATTCATTCACCACACATCCACTGGATACTTACTCTTTTTAATGTCATTCTCCTTAAGTTCCATTGTGTATGTTATTAATATGGCTATTCCAGTTTTGTTTTTGTTAGTATTTGCCTTGTACCTCATTTTTACCCCTTTAGTTGTACACTTGCTGTCATTTTTTAAAACAACATATAGCTAATTTTGTATTTTATCTGACTTAAGAATCTCAATCTTTTAATGGATAAATTTAGACCATTTACATCTATTGTAAGTTATGTGGTTGTAATTATTTGTCATTTTATTTCTTATTTTCTGATTACTATATTATACTGTGGTGTATGTGTGTTTGTTTCTGATTATTATGCTTTTTCTCTTCATCTTTTCCTTTCTCTGCTTTCTGTTGAATTGATGAGATCACAGATTTCCTTTTACTGTTTTGGAAATTAGGAACTGTGTTTTTTCCTTTCAGCGATTTTACATTTAAAAAATTCCTATTTGCTTGTACTTATTGAACATCTATTCAGTGCGACCCTAGTTGTAGTTCTGCCTTAAGTTGGCAATTCCCTTTTGGGATTGCTGAAGAAGTAACTGCTACCTTTGGAAGAAAGTTAGATAGAATGAGCTCTAGAGTCCTCCTGACTTTAACATTTTAGGGTTTTAAAAGTCTGTAATTCACGTTGGGAGGCCGAGGCGGGTGGATCACGAGGTCAGGAGATCGAGACCATCCTGGTCAACATGGTGAAACCCCGTCTCTACTAAAAATACAAAAAACTAGCTGGGCATGGTGGCGCGTGCCTGTAATCCCGGCGGGAGGCTGAGGCAGGAGAATTGCCTGAACCCAGGAGGCGGAGGTTGCGGTGAGCTGAGATCGCGCCATTGCACTCCAGCCTGGGTGAAAAGAGCGAAACTCCGTCTCCAAAAAAAAAAAAAAAAAAAAAAAAAAAATACAAAAAATTAGCTGGGCATGGTGGCATGTGCCTGTAATCCCAGCTACTCAGGAGGCTGAGGCAGGAGAATTGCCTGAACCCAGGAGGCGGAGGTTGCAGTGAGCCGAGATTGCGCCATTGCACTCCAGCCTGGGTAACAAGAGCAAAACTCTGTCTCAAAAAAACAAAAAAAGTCTGTAATTGTAAGATTTTAAAATTCAATAATTCTCACACTCTCTACATTTTATTCTAATAGTCTACTAGTTTAATATTCTAAAATTCTGCAGTTCCTTGTTCTTAATATAATTCTGAAATTTCTAGGACATGAGTTACCCTGTATCTAATACAGATAAAATTAATTAGCTTACTATTCTAGAATTTTTTAATTCTAATGATTTACTTGGCTTTTAATTAAATTAGTAGTTTAAAATTACTTAGTTAAAACTAAGGTTTTAAAATTTTCTCCCTAAAACTGAAGGTTAAAAGGGGTTTCATTTTTAAAGCTCTCTCCAGTTCTAAAATTCTATGGTTCTAAGTTTTCTATAAAGCTAGAATTTTAGAATTTATTGGTCTAATATTATAGAATTCTATAATTTTAAGATGTTATTGTTGAGTTTGCTAAAATAGTATAGTTCTAAATGTCTTTTGAGCTAGTATTTTAAAATTCTCTTGCTCCAAGAGTCTAAGAAGATTCAATCTTAGGTCTCTTGCAGAATCTGCATCTGGTCTCAGCCTAGGTCTCTTGCAGAATCTCTGAGGAGGCCGAAGCCAATTAGTCTACCTTCCTCACACTTGATCCCAGTGCAACCAGCTCTGTCCCAGGTTCTCCTGCGACTGACTAGTCCAGTTCTGGATTCAAGCCAGGCTCTGGCACCTGGCCCTGGAATAGTACTTGAAGATCAGCAGCTTCAAGTGGCTCCATCACAGGCCAGTAAGGCCTGGTACCCCTGTACCCATGAGCCCTCACTAGCATAGACGTACTGAGCAATTTAATGACGTTACCAACAACTGGTGGATGACAGGACACAGGACCGATATGTTGTGCTGAAAGTTGCTTAGGTGGCGGGCTCTTACACCTGGTGTAGATGGAGATATGACATGTTTCTTCTATAGCCTTTCTACCTTTCCCGTTTTGAAATATTGCCTGGGACCAGTCCTTGCTAAAGGCCAATTTTCTTCTCCATCTACCTACAATTTATGATCCTTCCAGATTGTTATCTTTGCTGGGTAATAGAGATGAGTGAACAAGGTAGATGATCATCTTGGAGCAAATAGAGAAGTCAAAGCAATTTCTCCCCCTCCTACCAGTTTCTTCCCTCACATTCCTTACATATCTTGGAGAAGACATATCAGACAGGAGCTTTTCAGTTGCAAAAACAGGAACCCTACTCTGTCAGTTAGAATTGTGCTTCCCTGAAGTGCAGATAGAGTAGCTTAATAAGCAAAGTGTTTATTTTTCATAGGTATTAAGAAATCCAAAGATAGGCATTGCATTTGTAATTCAGGCAGGAAAAAGACAAAAGGGCAAATAGCTCTCTTTTAGGGTCTTTTCTTTTTATTTGGGAATGACATTTCTCCCAAGGAGTCATTGCCCAGAACTGGGTCACAAGGCCACTTAGCGCTTCAAAGAAGTACAAACAAGTATTTCAAAGAGCTGCATTGCTATCTGAAGCACCGATAGCGTTGGAAAGGGAAAATAAATGCTGATAGGTGACCAGCAGCATCTGCCATACCAGTTAAAACTTATGTAACTGGAAAAAAAATTCTAGGTGTATGCAGGTTTCAGGCATAGCTGGATCCAGGGGCTCAGTGTTGCTAGATATAGTGGTTACTCTGTGTGGCTCCATTCTTGGTGGCAAAATGGCTCACAGGCTGGGTGTGGTAGTCACGCCTATAATCCCAGCGCTTTGGGAGGCCAAGGCTGGAGGATCACTTAAGCCTAGAAGTTCAAGACCAGCCTGGGCAACATAGGGAGACCTCATCTCTATTTTAAAATAAAATAAAATGAAATAAAATAAAACAACAAGTGGCCCCCAAAAGCTGCAAACTGACATTACATTAGTTTAGCAATCCCCGGAATCGAGAACACTCAATTTTTTTTTTTTTTTTTTTTTTTCTGATAGTTCCAGCAAAAAGCCTATAGACTCAAGTCTCATTGTCCTGGCTTGATCACATATCCATCCCTGGATAATCCATTATGCTTGGGGACAGAGCTTGCGGTAGAAAATATACTCTGATTGGCCAAGGTGGGGCAATGCCTCTTCTTTGGAACTTCAGGGTAGGGTCAGCCCCACTGAAAACATGGACTGAGACCAGGTGAGGACCAGGCACCACAAGGGGGAAGGGATATCAGGCAGGTAAAAGTCACTAGTTCCCACTTGGGGATGTGAGTGTGCTTTCTTCACTACACCAAGTCAGTATCAACAGAGGATCAGCCAAGTTATTGGACCTTGAGTCACAAGTCACAAGGTTTGGGTTCTATCCATCCATCCACCCATCCATCCATCCATCCATCCATCCATCCATCCATCCATTCCTGCATCAAACAGTCCTTACATTTCCTGTGTGATTCAAGCTGGCCACACTCCTTTTCAATGGCTTCAGTGTTCCTTCTGACACAGGAGTAGATACTCTCATAAAATCTCATAATTGTTAAGAGGGTGAACCCTGGGCTCAGACAGCTTTGTTTCATTCCAGATTCTGCCACCTCTGTGACCTTGGCAAGTCATTCCCCCATTTGGATCTGAGTTTTCCCAGTGTCCATAATCCCACCTACTCATTGGTTGTTGTGAAGAGGGTGAATGAGATTATGAATATGAAGCATGTTACGTGGGTCCTGGGCTGTAGTTTGCATTTCCTGTCTAGTTGCAATCCTCCTCCTCCTCCTCCTCCTCCTCCTCCTCCTCCTCCTCCTCCTCCTCCTCCCCCCCTCCTCCTCCTCCCCCCCTCCTCCTCCTCCCCCCCTCCTCCTCCTCCCCCCCTCCTCCTCTTCCTCCTCCTCCTCCTCCCCCTCCTCCTCCCCCTCCTCCTCCTCCCCCTCCTCCTCCTCCCCCTCCTCCTCCTCTTCCTCCTCCTCCTCCTCCATCGTTACCTGTCTCAAGACCCTGGGCTGTAGTTTGCATTTCCTGTCTAGTTGCAATCCTCTTCCTCCTCCTCCTCCTCCTCCTCCTCCTCCTCCTCCTCCTCCTCCTCCTCCTCCTCCATCGTTACCTGTCTCAGGACCCTGGCCAGGGATACTTCCATAGAATTGCACAGCATCTCAATCAAAAACAAACCGCCAAACACCAAAGCTCAGTACCCCTGTCTACCACCCCTGCCCTTTTCCAGTTTTTCCTGGACCAAGTGGAGTCTCCCTGTCCCAGGAGCTTTGAGGATGGCATGCTGCTCCCTTCTTTAAATTCATCTCCCTCAGTGTTTCAGGCCCATCCCTGTTGGAAAAATGCCTCTCACAAAAGATCCCTCAGCAGCAATTATCTAAATGGGAGGCTGCGAGGGGGAGAACCATTTAGAATCCACTTCATTGCAGGATTAGCTAATTAATTAACGGTTTCACTGACAACTCGTTGGAGAAGTGTATGTTAAACAGGAGCACAGTGGGGTGTGATTTATAGACTCTGACACCCCTCCCATCCCTGGCCTCTCCACCCAGGCTCCCTCCTTTCCACTCACCCCACAGCCCCCACCCTTCTGCTCATCCCCAGAGCAGGGAAACCTGTGGGGACCCTCTCGCAAGCTCCCTCTGGAGTTCCAGGGCTGGGCTGCTGGCCGAGGGGGACTCTATGGAGATGACAGAAGGGCGGCTGGGGAGGGGACAGGGGACAATGAAGAGATAACAAGAGGGCTGAGGCCCCAGGGGTGGCTGCATCTGCCCCTTGCCCCCAGCCCAGAGCCCCTCCATCTGTGACAGTCCCAGCACACGGGGCCCTGTAGGCACCTGCTGGCCACGGCTGTTCCCTTGCTCCTAGAGTATAGGGCTTTCCAGAGCCCCACCCACTCTATGCTTGGAAGAGACAGCACTGTTCAGGGAGCTCAAAGACTTGGCTTTGCCTTTCTTTTGGGAAGGGGGCTTTCAGAGGATGTAAAGTAAACTAGGAACAAAGGGCAGGATGTCAAAACAGGGCGAGGAAAAGAAGAAGCCAGAAGTGAGGATGATGGACAAGAAGCCAGAGGGAACATCCTGGAAAAGGGTTTCTGAAAACATGCCCCATGGGCCACCTGCATCAACCTCATTGCAGTGGCACATGAAACACACAAATGTCTGATCCAGACAGAGCTCATAGCAACCAGTATCAGACCCTGGTGTGGGGGCTGAGCATCTGACTTTTAACACCCTGATTCTGAATGCTGCGGATGTTTAGGAGCCTGATTTAGGGCTGGGAGCGGTGGCTCATGCCTGTAATCCCAGCACTCTGGGAGGCTGAGGCGGGCAGATCACTTGAGGCCAGGAGTTCGAGACCAGCCTAGCTAACATGGTGAAACCTGTCTCTACTAAAAAGAAAAAAAGACACACACACACACACACACACACACACACACACACACACACACACACAAATTAGCCGGTGTGGTGATCCATGCCTGCAATCCCAGCTACTTGGGAGGCTGAAGCAGGAGAATCACTTGAACCCGGGAGGCAGAGGTTGCAGTGAGCCAAGATCAATCACAACACTACTCTTTAGCCTGGGCAACAGAGTGAGACACCATCTCAAAAAAAAAAAAAAAAAAAAAAAAAAGAGCCTGACTTAGAAGCTTGCTAAAGGAGAGGGACAAATTTGCTCTATACTGAGCAAAAGCGAGCCTGCATTCCAGTTTTGGATTCTTTCTCCTACCAATGAGGTTCTAATCTGGGCTTCAGGGGTGCTGGGGTGAATGTGGGAGCCCCCCAAGGCTGAAAACAAAATTTTCTGAGTATAGACAATTATTTTTCTGGGGACAGGATCTGGAGCTTCCATAAGATCTTAAAGGGGCACACAAACCCAGAAGAGGTTAAGCATCTTCAAATTAGCTTCTCTGAGCTTCAATTTCTTTGGCTGCAATTCTAGAACAATCACCTCTGTCTTGCACGCCATGGGGGGATGTGACTGAAAACACTAGCAGAGATGTATATGGTCTCCAATGCAAGGCATGAGGCGCCCCAAAAGGGATCCTTTCGCCCGGTCCTCGGAGGGCGCCACTTCTCAGTTATTAGGGGTTTGCTCAGCAGGATCTGAGAGAGGAGAAAGAGGAGGGAAGCTGGGCTGGGTCATGTTACCCCGGGGAAATCTTTCTCCAAGGAGGAATGCATCACAGGGAGCTGGATGGGAACCACCTTGCCAGGGACTCCCAGGGATGAGGGCGGATAGGAGAAGAGAAAAGGGGCCATACCTGCCAGAGCCCAGCATCAAGCGTCTGGAAGGGAAGGAAAGGAATTCACGGTGCCCTGTGTGCCTCCACTTTATAGATGTGCAAACAGAGGCATTATGAGATGAAGTGATAAAGCCAGCAAATAATGCATTTCCATAAATGTTTGATATATTATACACATTCAGTGGATGCTTAATATCATAAAATACGTATCAGAAGATTAGAAGAGTGCCCGGTGCATGGTAAGAGCTCAGTAAATATTATTATGCATTATGTTTACCTGTATGCACAGACCCCACTAGGAGGCTGAACATTTAGTGTTCACAATGGCCTCCTGAGAGACAGTGTAATGTTCTCCACTGTAGGGGAGGAAACCGAGAGGGCAGGGGACTGACTCTTCTCAGGGCGCACAGCCTAACCTTGGTGGGGCCTGTCTGAGGGTTTCTCTGTATGTGAAAGGACAGGTTGGGGATCCCAGCCTGGCCTCACTGGGCACTCCAGAACCCAGAGACGGGCACTGTGTGACCTCGAGGCCTGCCTCTCTCCGAGTCACCTGTGAGACCCCTTCCAGTTCTCTGGTTTTTTTTTTTTTTTTTTGAGATGGAGTCTTGCTCTGTTGCTCAGGCTGGGGTGCAATGGCCCCATCTCGGCCCACTGCAACCTCTGCCTCTAGGGTTCAGGCGATTCTCTTGCTTCAGTCTCCCGAGTAGCTGGAATTACAGGCATGTGCCACCATGCCTGGCTAAGTTTTGTATTTTTAGTAGAGAGGGGGTTTCACCATGTTGGTCAGGCTGGTCTCAACCTCCTGACCTCAAGTGATCCACCCGCCTCGGCCTCCCAAAGTGCTGGGATTAGAGGTCTGAGCTGCCATAGCCGGTGAGCATTTTATATATATATATATATATATATATATATATATATATATATATATATATATATATATATATACATATACACACACACATACATACATACATACGTGCATGTACATATATATTTGTTTTTCTTTTTTAATATACGAGAAGGGGTCTCACTATGTTTCCCAGGCTGGCCTTCAACGCCTGTGCTGTGACCCTTCCATCTCAGCCTCCTGAGTAGGGGCTACAGGTGCTTGCCACCATGCCCAGCTGTTTGGCTGTTGCTCCTCACTTGATCTTAGCCAAAAGCCCGAGAAGCCTTTTTGCTGTTGTTCTTGTTATTGTAGAGATGGGGTCTCACTATGTTGCCCAGGCTGGCCTCTAACTCCTGGGCTAAAGCCATCCTCTCACCTTGGCCTCCCAAAGTGCTGGGATGACAGGCGTGAGACACAGGCTTGAGCGCCCGGCGCCCGGCCCACCCTCTGGTTGTCAGTTGGGAAAGTGGGGCTCAGAGAAGTCCAGGCACTTGGCCCAGGTCACACAGCACGTCGTGGCGAGCAGAGGAGAACCTTGACCTCCTCCTGCCCTCCCCTCTTCCCCTGCTCCCGCCGCCCCACCCCCACCCGTTCCCCAGCTCGAGTTCAAGGACGCAGGGAGGACGGGAGGGGGTTAAAGCCCATTCAGACGCGCAGGCCCCCGCCCCCGGCTCGCCCCCCACTCCCCGCCGACCGCCCGCATCTGGGCGCGCAGAGGAACAGATTTCGCGTTTCACACAGCGCACAATGGCCGCCCTCAAAGGCGCGCCGCCCGCATTGTTCGGCCCGGCGCCCGCGCGTCCTACCTCCGCGCGCGAATTAACCCCGGTCACCCCGCCATTGTCGCCGCGCACTTCGGGGCCGGCCACAAAGGCGCCAGAAAACCCTGCCGTGTTCGGAAGGGAGGGGGCAGGGGAGGGAAGCAACAGGGACTGGAGGGAGGGGGGCGCTGAGGGGTGGGGAGGGCTTTGGGGGAGAGGCCACCGGGAGAGGGGCGGGCGCAGACTGGATGGGGGGCCTGCGCAGGGCGTGGGGCGCGGACAGGAGAGGGGGCGCTGGGAGTCCGCGCGTGGGCGGGAAGAAGGGGCTGCGCAGGCCGGGAGGGGTGGGGCTCTTGCGGGCTAGAAGGGCTGCTGGGGGGCGGAGGGCTGGGGGCCGCCCGTCCTCCCCTCTGCCTTCGAGTCTCTGATTAGCCTCCTTCATCCGTTTTGTCTCTGGCTGCCTGTGTCTCCCGCTGATCGTCTCGCTCCGCTTTCCCTTGCTGTCTGTCTCTGTGTCTATTTCTCCTCGCCTCTAGTTCTCCCTCTATCTATCTCCGCCTCTGATTATTTGTCTCTCTGTCTCTGCCCCTCTCTCCATCTCTGATCTGTTTTTCCTTTCCTTCCTTCTTTTCTTTTCTTTTTTTGAGGCCAGGGGGTTGCTCTGTTGCCCCGGCTGGAATGCAGGCATGGGATACTGGCTCGCTGCAGCCTGGACCTCGCTGGCTCAAGTGATCCTCCTGCCTCAGCCTCCTGAGTAACCCGGCCGTCACACCGCGCTGTTTTTTTATTATTTTATTATTTTTTGCAGAGACAGAGTCTCACTATTTTGCCCTGGCTGGCCTTGAACTCCTGGGCTCAAGTGATCCTCCCACCTCGGCCTCCCGAAGTGCTGGGATTACAGGCGCGAGCTGTGGATTTCTTAGTGTCTCTCTCGGCCTCTCTGATGATCTTTGTCTCCCTGTTTCTCTAGTTCCCTCCCCGACTCCTCAGTTTGCCTCTCTCTCTCTCCCTGCTTCTGACAGTGTCTCCCTCTGTTTCTCTTTGCCTCTTGACTTCTCTGTCTCTGAACATGTGTGTCTTTCTTTCTCCAGGACACACACCGCTGCCGTTGGTGGGCACCCACAGCCCCTGAACTTGGACTAACCCTGCTTCCAGCTCCCATTCACGGTTTGGCTGATACCCTAAGGACTGAAGAAGTTCACGATGGGTCCCCAGTCCCAGTGGGGTTCCCAGTCCCAGTGGGGGTCCTCATCTCCCATCATGGCCCCTCAGGACTAGGACTGGTATTCTCTCAGGGACTGGGTTTTGATTGTCCCTAATCTGGTCCCATGTTAGAACACTTGCATGTGCGCATTTGCGTGTACACACACACACAAACACACACGGAAACACACAAACACATGCACAAAAACACAAACATACATGCACAAACACAAACACACGCACAAACACACAAAAACACACATATAAACACACACAGACACATGCACAAACACACACGCAAACACACACTTGCTCCTCCATGCTGGCAGAAATTGGGTCCATTGTACAGATGGGGAAGCTGAGGTTCAAAAGATACTGCCATCCACCAGGGCCACGCTGTAATCAGAGGCCCTGTGACTCCCAGGCCTTTGCACTCATCTGTAGGAGGATGGCCGGATCTGGTTGGTGAAATTGAAGTCCCCCACTCCCACTCAAGACCAGGTCCTCCAAGCGTGGGGTCCCTGTCTGAGGAGAAACCTGGTAGGACTCCACAGCCTCCCAGAGGAGACGGCCTGCTCAGGTGACCTTAGCCAGGGTCCCACCTCCAAACCAGTCCACACCCAAGGGACTTTCAGAGGTGCCCCCATCATCTTCCCCAAAGATGAGGCCACAGTAGCATTTGAATCCTCTACCAGTGCTGGCAAATTACCTTTTGCATTTGCCCTGAGTTGTTCATACAGCAAAGTGCTCTCAGGCCCCAGACGCTGGGCCTGGCTGGAAAAACCAAACTGCCCATGCCAGGATAGTACTTACCATGTGGCCGGCAGCATTCTAGGGAATCTTTAACGCATTTTCATATCGACTTAAGAGGTTACCGATGTTATCCCCATTTTGCAGATGGGAAAACTGAGGGTAAGTAACTTGCCAAATTTACGCAAAGCTAGTGGTGTATACTGATGGCATAAACAAGGTAGATTTGGTTCTAATATGTATGTGTATATATTTATATGGATGGATACAGATATATATGTATATGTGTGTGATACATATGTAAATATCTATATAGATGGATATAGATATATATGCATGTGCATATATTTATATGGATGGATATATATGTATATGTGTGGGATATATATGTAAATATATAGTAGATGGATATAGATATATATGTATGCATATATATTTATATGGATGGATATGGATATATATGTATATGTGTGGGATATATATGTAATATCTATATAGATGGATATAGATATATATGCATGTGCATATATTTATATGGATGGATATATATGTATATGTGTGGGATATATATGTAAATATATAGATGGATATAGATATGTATGCATATATATTTATATAAATGGATATGGATATATATGTATATGTGTGGGATATATATGTAAATATATAGATGGATATAGATATATATGTATGCAAATATATTTATATGGATGGATATGGATATATATGTATATGTGTGGGATATATATGTAATATCTATATAGATGGATATAGATATACATGCATGTGCATATAGTTATATGGACGGATGCAGATATCTATGTATGTGTGTGATATATAAGTAAATATCTAGATGGATATAGACATGCGTGTGTGTGTGTGTGTTGCTGTTGCTGCTGCAGTTACAGTTTTTAGACCTAATCTGTTTGAATAATGGACTGACTCTTCAGTGCCTTTCTGTTCCTCTAAGGCTTTGTGATCTTTTCCCCTACAGGGGCTTTGGGAATCTGGGGAACGGACCTGTAGGCCCCGTAGGAATTTGAATTTTTCCACCTCTTGATCTGATGAGCAGCTAAGTGAAGCCTCTCTTCTCTATTTCCCCAACCATGGCAGCTCCAGTGGCCCCTAAGCCAGGCCCTTGAAGGAAAAATCAAACCTTAAATTTGAAGATCATTGAAGCTGCCCCTCCATCCCCTGGGAATTCACTAAGAGAGGGTTGGAGGAAAAGTAACCCCTTCACAACAATATCCAGACACGTGAGAGTGGCCCTTGGTCATGAACCAACATGGTTCTATTATTTCATGTAATCCTTCTCTCAAGAGAAGACAGGCATGGTTAGGATTTCAAACCCAGGTCCTCTCCAAGCCCCTGGCTGATAAGGAGCTCTAGGTGGCTCCTCTGTTCTCTGCCCTCTGCTCATGCCAATATCAGTGAAGCATCGTGGGAAGTTACCTACTGCGTCCTAATGAGTTGATTTACCAGTCTGTAAAATGGGTGTAATGTTGCTGCTTCTCTCTATGGCCTTGTGAGGATGAAATGCGGGGAGGCAGGTGCTCCCAGAAGGTGTAGTTTAGACTGTGTCCTCTCCTCCTCCCATCATCTTCCTCTGTCCTAACTCTCATCTGCTTGTTCCCTCCCAATATCCCCCATCCCTCCCTTCCTCCAACTCCCCCGCTAGCTCCCCGAGTCAATATTCATAAAAATAACCAGGTTGTCCAAGTGTGACCTGCAGCGTCCTGGGACATTCTTCCTTTCTGGCTGGTGCCTCAGGTTTCCTGGACCGGCGGGTCCCTACTTCCTCCAGGTCCCCCCTCATTTGGGGGACAGCTTGGTGGTACCTCAACTCACTGCCCCCTGCTCAGCTGTGAATGCCCTTCTGACTGCCCTCACCCCTTGCTGGGCTCTGGTTCCCCAGTGCACCCAGCTGGGATGTTTCCCTGCTGGAGCCTTCTGCTAGGCTGGAGGGGGTGAAGTGGAGGGGGGACAGCCGGCCAGGCCAACGTGGCTGCACAGCGTCCTCCCCCTGGAGAGAGAAAGCCCCCAGCCAGGCCTGCTGCGGGTTAGATAAGGAGCGCAAGCCACGCGGCTCGTCCTCTTTTTTGTAATCTCCTCCTCCACCTCCACCCTTCCCTCCACCGACTCCCTGACTTTTTTTTATATCATCTTTATGGCTTTGGAATTATCTGGGCTGACACTGCATTCACTTAGCTAAGGGCAGGCGGGGTCGCAGGAGACAACTTGCTCCTACGTGTGTATATTCATGGGGCCGATAGGGAGCAGCCCTACCCCCCTCCCCTAGCTGGGAAGAGGGAATAAGGAGGCTAGCTGGAGGAGAGTTTGGGGACACGGTGACAACCAGTTCAGGGCAGCAAACAGAATGTGAGTGCCAGAAACCCTGCAGTGGCAGAGGCCAGCTCTCAGGCAGCTGTGGCCAAACCTCCGATGGGGACAATCATTTAAGGTCGACAGAGGCACTGATTGGCAAAGAAACTGAGTTTTTCAACTTATTTATTTTTCTTTTCTTCTTCTCCCTTTTTTGAGAGAGAGAGAGAGAGAGAGAGAGAGAGAGAGAGAGAGAGAGAGAGAGAGAGAGAGAGAGAGAGACTGACTCTCTGTTGCCCAGCTGACCTCAGACTCCTGGGCTCAAGTGATCCTCCTGACTTAGTAGCTCTGTCCAACTCGATGAACTGGATTTTCTCTCTAAATACTTATTCCTTCCTTCCTCCTTTGTTCCTTTCTTTCCTTCTTTCTTCCTTTCTTCCTTCCTCCCTCTCCTTTCTTTGCTCTCTCCTTCCTTCCCTCTCCTTCCTTCTTTCCTTCCTTCCTTCCTCCTTCCCTTCCCTCCTTCACTCCCTCCCTTCCTCCCTTCCCTCCTTCCCTCCCTCCTTCCCTCTTTCCTTCCTTCCTCCCTCCCTCCCTCCCGTTCCTCCCTCCTTCTTTCTCTACCTTCTTCCTTCCTTCCTTCCTCAAGCAATAGACCTTGAGTTTCAGAACATGGTTTTAGTTGTTACCTGGTTCAAGTCCTCGCTTTTGCAGGCTGTGTGACACTGGGTAAGTGGCTTCACCTCTCTAAGCCTCAGTTTCCCCGTGTATAAAATGGAGACAATGCTAGAGCCCACTTCATTCTGTATTATGAGAGTTAGATGAAATTAATGAAAGTGCTTGGCACATAGTAAGGGTGGATTCATTTCTGCCTACTATTTTTCTAAATTATTATTTATTGCATGCGTCTCATGTACCAGTGGGGCACAGGGACGAATCACACAGCCTGTGCCCCCAAAGGTGCTCACCGATATGACAGCTCTCATAAGCAACCCCAAGTTATGTTTTTAAAATCGTATTTTATTTCTGGGCAGGAATACAGATATGTTCACAGCGCTCAAAAGAAAAGTGATACTGAACTTATGAAGCAGATAAATTAGGGGTGATTATTCTCATCACAAAAGGATACACTACAGGGATTCCTTAAGTGGTAAGTCCTCTAATACTGGAAGCGTGGAAGCCTTAGCTGGAGCTCTCTCTGCCCTGGCTCCCCCACAGAGCAGTTAATGGTGGTGAAATGAGAGAGCCTGGCCTGAGACAGGAACTCTGAATTTGCACCTCATCACTGGCTGGCCGGGCAGCCTGCAGCAGGCGGTGTCCTCTCTCGGACTCTCAGTTTCCCCGATGACAGGATAACTGGATGGGATCGCATCTCTGCAGTGTCCCTGTCCCCATCCGAGGCCAGACGACAGCTTTCCTGCTGGCCTGTCTGCTCCACTCCTCCCTGGGTCCCTTCTCCATATCACAGCTGCAGGGATCTTCTGAAAGCCCAAATCAGTTTCCCCTACATAAAGCTTTCCAGTGGCTTCCCCTCGCCCTCAGAACCTTACCCGTACTTCCAGCCCAGCTCTTCTTATCTGCTCCCCTCTCCACCTTGCTCCTGTGCCTCCAGCCACTCCTGGGCATTCCTACCCCAGGCCCTTTGCACCTGCCGGTCCTTCCTGGAACTTTGCCCCAGTTCTGCCCACCCCGCTCCCAGGCTCTTTTGTTACTAAGTTCCTAGTTGAAATGTCGCCATCTCAGCATCCCCCATGTAATAAACATCTAACACTCACTGATCATCTGTTTTATTATCTTAATTGTTCTTGGCACGATATGATCGCGTGTCTTTGATTGTTTAATGCTTTCCCTCTCCCAAGATTATCAGCCAAGACAGAGACTGGGTCTGTCTTCACCTTTGGCTTCTCAGCACCTTGCACAGGGCCTGGCACAGAGGAGGGGCTCAGCAGATATGTGCTGAAGTCATCACTGGACTCCGATGTTTCAACATACTCATTTTAGGTGTGTTTAAGTTGTGTGCAAAGGAGTGAATGATTGATTGGTTTTCTAACTTTTGGAAAGTAAAGGTGGTGTGAATCCAGTCATATAGGACAGTCTCCTTGATGTGCCTATGGGTGGGTTGGTGCTGTTTTAGATAGAAAGCAAAGGAGTGGACCCAGAACTGGCCCCGAGGGGACACGTCATCCTTTGGTACAAATAGAGTCGGGATCTGGGGCTGCTCGCCACAAAACCCTGACAGAGAAAATGGTCACCAGTAACTGTCTGGGCCACATGGTTCTTTAATTATTTTTATTTTCATTTATTTATTTTGAGACAGGCTCTCTCTCTGTCACCCAGGCTGGAGTGCAGTGGCTCAATCATAGCTCATTGCAGCCTCAAACTCCTAGCCTCAAATGATCCTCCCACCTCAGCCTCCCAGGTAGATGGAGTTACAGGTATGTGCCATCACCCTTAGCTAAGTTTTTTATTTTAAAAAATATTATTATCATTGTAGTTTTTGTAGAGATGGGGTTTCAACATGTTGCCAGGCTGGTCTCGAACTCCTGGTCTCAAGGGATCCACCTGCCTCAGCCTCCCAAAGTGCTGAGATTACAGGCGCGAACCGCCACTCCCAGCCTTTATTTTTATTTTTTGTAGAGACGATATCTCATGATGTTGCCCAGGCTGGTTTTGAACTCCTGGCCTCAAATAATCCTCCTGCCTCAGCCTCCTGAGTTGCTGGGATTAGAGGCGTGAGCCAATGCACCCAGCCTGGCTACATGGTTCTGTGGGTGACTTTAGTCAACCAAGACAGCTGCAATGCAAAACAAAATGAAGGTGCTCAGAGAGGCACATGGGACATGCTGAGAAGCCCTGGATGAAGGGGAGAATTATTCTGATGAGCGAGACATGGAAGATGAGGCTGGAGTGAGATGGAATGGTGGAACAGCAGGCAGGGGATTGGGCTTGCTGGTATCCAGCTCGGGAATTTTCTTTCAGATTCCTCTTGTTTAGAATTGATCCTGATGCTTTTAAAAGATGGTTCATGGCCAGGCACGGTGGCTCACATCTGTAATCCCAGCACTATGAGAGGCTGACGCAGGTGGATCACGAGGTCAGGGGTTCGAGACCAGCCTGGCCAATGTGGTGAAACCCCATCTCTACTAAAAATACAAAAAATTAGCCAGGCATGGTGGTGTGCATCTGTAATCCCAGCTACTCGGGAGGTTGATACAGGAGAATTGCTTGAATCTAGGAGGCGGAGGATACAGTAAGCTGAGATCTCACCATTGCACTCCAGCCTGGGTGGCAGAGCAAGACTTTCTCAAGAAAAAAAAAAGATGGTTCCCCTGATCCCCTTGAACTGATCATACTGAATTAGGAACCAGAAGGGACCAATAGTTACCAAGAACCTACCATGTGCTGGACCCATATAAAATGTTTCACTTGTGCTGTTTGACCCAATCTTCACATTGACTGATGCCAGCCTAGTGATGATATCCTCGTTTCAGGGATTCAGAAACAGGCTCAGAGAGGTTGTGACTTTTCTAAGCACACACAGCAAATAAATGCTGAGGCTGGGATTTGAACCCAAGTCTGCCTGGTTTTGGAGCCAGTGTTTTTGGGAAACATCAAGATGTCTCCTGAATTCAGGAAGGGAGGAAGGGTGACGCTGGGTGCTGTGAGAGCAGGGATAAGATTTAGGAGCAGAAGGTACAATGAAGAGCGGGCATCAGTGTAGGTTCAGTGGTGGAAGGGAAGAACATTCTGGCCCCAGAGAAGACTCCTTCCTCCAAGCTCCCGACCCCACTCCACCCAGCCCTCTCTGCCCCTGGCCTGGAGCAGCCCCGGGTGGGGGACGTGGGGAGGAGAACTAAACATCATGTAATTGCCCGGGCTCTTCTGTGAAATTTGTTTCGGGACACATTAGTTCCAGTGAATTTAGCTGAACAGCGGGGAGCCCTGAGAAATGATTTGCAATTAGCCGCAGCCCCACGGCCCCCCGTTGGGATGCGAGGCTTGGGCACTGAGTGGGAAATGGCCAGGGGGGTGGAGCCGCCACCCAGTGCCCGTGGAAACGCCAGCAAGCAGGCAGGAGTGGCTGAACTGGTGCCTTTCAGACCTGATGTCTCTCTGAGCCTGGCAGAGGTGGACAGGGCTGAAGTAGAAGCACTTGACCCCCAGATTGTAGAAGCCAAGACTTAGCCAGGCCAGAGGGGCATTAGGGATGATCAAATCCAAATCTTCTGCTTTGCAGAGGTGTTGTGGAGGTGAGCATTGCACACGTTCGCCTCTGTGGGGATGGCTCCTGGAGTGTCCCCTTGCAATGACTGGGCCCCTCTGTGTCCCCAGCAATGTGCCAGGTACTTCTCTAAGCATAAATCCTCCCCAGCACTTGGGGAATCAGGGAGGTGATGCCCATTTTTCAGGGAAGGCAATGGGTGCCCAGAGAGAAGAAGGGCTCTTGCCAGGTTAACTGGAATGTGGCAGGAGGAGGACTTGAACCCAGGCCTCTTGGACTCTCCACGTTGTTACAGCTGCTTCCTGTGATGGCTTCTAATGGAGGCAGAATGGCCGTCATCAGGGCCCTGAAGCCAGGTAGACCTGGCACAAGTCCCAGCTCTGTTACTTTCTGGTCTTGTCACCTGGCACAGGTCACTTCTGCTCTCCAAGACTCAGTTTCCTCATCTGAAAAATAAGATGCTACCCATGTCATGGTGCATCTTCTTTTTTTCTTTTTCTTTCTTTTTTTTTTTTTTTTTTTGTTTTGAGACAGAATCTGGCTCTGTTGCCCAGACTGGAGTACAATGGTACAATCTCAGCCCACTACAACCTCCGACTCCTGGGTTCGAGTGATTCTCTTGCCTCAGCCTCCCTAGTATCTGAGATTACAGACACCCACCACCATATCCAGCCAATTTTTGTATTTTTAGTAGAGACGGGGTTTTGCCAGATTGGCCAGGCTGGTCGTAAACTCCTGACCTCAGGTGAGCCACCTGCCTCAGCCTCCCCAAGTGCTGGGATTAAAGAGCCAGTCACCACGCATCTTTTAGGATTAAATGAGAATATGAAGTGTTAACGGCAGTGGGAAGGGCTCAATCAATGACAGCCATTATTAGTGCTATCATTGATGGATGGATGGATGGATGGATGGATGGATGGATGGATGGATGGATTGATTAGAGACAGGATCTTACCCTGTCATCTAATCTAGAGAGCAGTGGTACAGTCAGCTCGTGGCAACATCACACTCCTGGGCCCAGAGGATCCTCTTGCCTCAGCCTCCTGAGTAGCCAGGACCACAGATGAACCCCACCATGTCTGGCTAATCTTTAAAACATTATTTTGTAGAGATGGAGTCTCACTACGTTTCCCAGGCTGGTCTCTCACTCCTGGCTTCTAGTGGTCTGCCTGCTTCTGCCTCCTTAAGTGCTGGGATTGAAGGCATGAGCCACCATTCTCAGCCACTATTGCTGTTGTTATGATTGCACGCTAATCAAACTTAACTTGAGGGGAGAAGTGAGTGGAGAAAGATCCCGTGGTCCCAATAGGTGGCTGCTTGTGCGCATACATAGCCTTCTCAGCTCAGCCAATCTCCTGTGTCCTCGACCAGTCATTGGGTGAGCATGGAGATGATGAAGACATAATCCTGGCCCCACACAGATGCTTCTGGAGTGAGCTGAGCAGCTGGAACTATGCTCCTGCATGCACGCAGAGGGCACGTAGACTGGATGGTCTGGGGTGGGGGGCACCTGAGGGGAGATGGCTTTCTCCCAGTATTGTCCCTGTTATTTTGGTGGACCCCCAGGGTACAACCCCAGGGGGTGCCCTTCACATTGTGTTTGATGTCAGGCAATGCAGTGGCTGGGATTTTGATAAAAATGGCAGACACTTGCTACATGGCAGACACCATTCTAAGCACCTTACACATTTTATTACCTAATTTACTTCTCACAGTAATCTTACCAGGTAGGCCCTATTATAATCCTGCTTTTCAGTGAGGAAGAAAATAAAGCCAAGAAGGCTTTCGTGCATTCCTTCTCCCTGATCACATAGCAAAAGGCATCGCTGAGGATCTACCCAGGCTAGCTGGTTCTGGAACCACCCAAAGCACTAGGCTACCTTGCCTGCTTCCCCAGGGCCCTTTTCCCTCCTGCTGGGCACTTGCCATACTTTGTCCTCCCCGTGAATAAAGGAGGCAGGACAAGAATGTCAATCTGGGCCAGGCGTGGTGGCTCTCGCCTATAATCCCAGCACTTTGGGAGGTCAAGGTGGGTGGATCACTTGAAGTCAGGAGTTTGAGACCAGTCGACCAATGTGGTGAAACCCCTTCTATACTAAAAATATAAAAATCAGTCAGGCATAGTGGTGGGCAATTGAAATCTCAGCTACTTGGGAGGCTGAGGCAGGAGAATCACTTGAACCCAGGAGGTGGGGGTTGCAGTGAGCCAAGACCGTGCCACTGCACTCCAGCTTGGGCGACAGAGCAAGACTCTGTTTAAAAAAGAAAAAAAAAAAAGAGTGTCAATCTGGCTTCTCAGGTGAGACCCTCAGGGGCTTTGCCCAAGGTCCCACACATGCCCTGAGAATCCCAGGTAGTGACTCAAGAGTGGCGGTGGCCCCGTCCTGGGCTCTGATCTGAAAGCTAGCATGTTTCCTGTATGGCATGAGGATGTGACCAGGCATTCAGCTAAGGGATCTAGAGTCCCACAGCTGCTCAGGGATTCTCCAGAGAAGAGGAAGAGGAGAAGGCAGAGGAAGACGTGGCTACTGCATGTCAGCGGTCACCCTGCTGGTTGCTGGTGCAGTGCCTGGCACATAATAGGCCTTCAGTAAAGTGAACTTGGGAATTCTGGAGAAAACTCATTTCCTCCCTAGCCTGGCATCTCAGAGATTTGTCCAGCCTCAGATGGTAGCAGGGATAGGAAACTCCTGATTTCAAAGTAGGAGTGAAAGAAGGAAGCTAGTATGTCTTAAATTCGGTCAAGTATGTGTGTCAGGCACGGTGGCTCATGCCTGTAATTCTAGCTCTTTGGGAGGCCGAGGCAGGTGGATCACTTGAGGCTAGGCGTTCGAGACCAGCCTGACCAACATGGTGAAATCCTATCTCTACTAAAAATACAAAAATTAGCTGGGCATGGTGATGTGCACCTGTAGTCCCAGCCACTCAGGAGGCTGAGGCAAAAGAATTGCTTGAATCCAGGAGGTGGAGGTTGCAGTGAGCTGAGATTGTGCCACTGCACTCCAGCCTGGTGACAGAGCAAGACTGTCTCAAAAAAAAAAAAAAAAAGAGTTTACATTTCACTCAGTTGTAGAAGAAAGAGCCAGGCAGTTGGGCCTTCATAGCATGCAGAGGTCTCTGTGGGCTGGGGTGGTCAGGGAGGGTTTCTAGGAGGAGGGAGCCTTGATCTGGAATTGTCCCTGTTGTGGTGGGGGCTTCACATTGCCCAACTCCATGGGGCGAGGCCAGTGAGGTGAGTCTCATTTTTCTCAGGTCTATAGATGAGGAAACTGAGGACCAGTTGCCCAATGTCATGCAGCTAAAATGTAGGGTGACCAGCCCTCCTGACTCTCCTGGGGCTGTCTGGGTTTATCAATGAAGTTCCCACATCCTAGGAAACCCTTCAGTCCCTGGCAAACTGGGGTGGTTGTTCACCCTAGTTTTAGGGACAGGGCTGGGATTAGAACCCACATCCCCTTGTCCCTGTGCACCATCCTGTTCTTTTTGAATTTGCTCCTTCTTCCTCTTCTGAATTTATCAGCTCTGGTTCTCTTGGTCCCCGGAGAACTGCCCTGTCCCACGCCTTCTGCGGATCTCCCCAAAGCCCGGGGCTGCGCTTTCTCTCCCTCCAGCGCCTTATCTTCCCTTGTCTTCTTGTGGAAGAAGAGATAAAAGTAATTCTTATGGCCGCTTCTCCACTGGCGACGGCCAGCCCCGTCCCCCTCCTGCTGCATTTCCCTGGTCCGGCCAGATAAAGGGTTAGGCCTAAGCACATGTCATTTTCTTTGTGTGAAATCAATATTCAGCAAAGTTTATCTGCCCGACATAGCAGGAAGTGCTAATTTCATCCGCGTCAATTATTTTGATGAATGTTCATAATGCCCGGGGTGTGAGCAGAAGATAAAAGAATTACTGGAATAACGCACACGTACACCTTGCACACACACACACACACACACACATGCTTGCCCATGAGTTCACACTAGGGCACACACAAGCCTGGCCAGGGGAAGGTGCTGACTGACAGCTGCCCTGTCTTCCCCAGCTGCTGATGGTTCAAAGCATCTCCGAAAGAGGAATCAGGAAAGGGAATTTGTGCGAGAGTGTTATCAGTCCTTGATTTTTAGGGTAGAACAGAGGTTCTCAACTAGGGGGCGATTTTGACCCCCAGGGGACTTTTGGCAGTGTCTGGAGCCATTTTTCGTTGGGGAGGGGAGGTGCTCCTGGCATCTGGTGGGTTGTGCTAAACGTCCCATAATGCCCAGTATAGCCTGAAAACAAAGACTTCTCCAGCACACACTTCAGTGGTGTTGAGGTTAAGCTATATTAGAATGGAGTTTAAAAATGTTTACTTTTAAAGCATGTCTCTGTAGAGACGTGTTTCTAATTTCTAGCAATACTGGCAAGAAAACATTTGTGGGTTTGCACACACATTTCTAAGATAGAATGAAGAAACAAGAAATCAGATGCTAAATGCAAGTAGAGAAATGTTTTTACTTAGCTAATTCCACCTCCTGGTGATTCCCTGTGACATTTAAAAAGACATAGTAGCAGGCAGGGCTCAGTGGTTCACGCCTGTGATCCCAGCACTTTGGGAGGCAGAGGTGGGAGGATCACCTGAGGTCGAGAGTTCAAGACCTGCGTGACCAACATGGAGAAACCTTATCTCTACTAAAAATACGAAAATTAGTCAGGGGTGGTGGCACATGCCTGTAATCCTAGCTACTCGGGAGGCTGAGGCAGGAGAACTGCTTGAACTCAGGAGGCTGAGGTTGCAGTGAGCCAAGACCACGCCATTGCACTCCAACAAGAGCGAGACTCCAACTCAAAAAAAAAAAAAAAAAAAAAGAAAAAGAAAAAAAAGACATAGTAGAATAAAAATTAAAAACTGGCCTGGTAGAAATCCTCATAGGATATAAGCCATGGGCCAAGCCATAGTCAGCAGAGTAGGAATGCTAGGGATGAATTCTGGGGGCCCGAGGGTCTCTCTTGGATGTGTGTGCGAGGCTATGCTGGTGAGAGGGTGCTCGGTCTGCTCCTGGGATCCTGCCACATATGAGTGGAATCAAGCATCATCCCACACATTTGTCATTGCAGGACAGGCACACAGACCGGAGGACCCCCACTTTCTACTTAGAAACAGTTAAATTTGAGCGTTTTATCGGATAGCAAGTCTGAAACTAACGTGCTCACAGATCACCTGGAAATCTTACCAAAATGCAAAGTCTGATTCAGTGGGTCTGGTGTGGGGTCCGAGATGCTGCATTTTTGACCAATTTAGTGCAGAAGCCAAATGCCTTTTCTATGAGTCTGGCCTAAACTACGTGTCATCAATGAGGTGCTACGGGCTATGTTGTGCTGGGATTTTTCTACCTTCCTTCATAGAAGCCTCCAGAACCTGTAAAAAATTCCTGATCTTCTAACAAAAGTCAGCAGCACATATAAATACATATATATTTTAAACAAATACATATGAAGATGCCCCTTCTAGGATGAAATGCTGCGTGTTGATTACATAATATATGATGTTGTGAGCAGATGTCATGATATTATATGATAAAATATTATGAGCAGATGATATGCTATTTATTATGAGCAGGTGATATATGACGCCATATTACGATTATGGATGATGATGTATTGTGTGTCCTGGCATATGCAGGAGATTATGTATTCACACGCACTGGCACGAAGAGTCTGATTTAAGAACTTCCTTCAACTCACCTACCTCTGGCTCTGCCAATCAAAGTCTCTCTGCTGAGTGGGACAGAGGAGCAAAACTCTTCAATCCTTAGGACTAAGCCATGTGTGGATTTGAGATTTCTGGGGATATTAGGCCCACGGGCCATGAATTCTGAGTATTCTGCAACCTGCTCAGGGCTTTGGGTCTGCAAGAGCTGGTTCTCAGATCCATTTGTAGCATGAATAATTTTGAGAAAAAAATTTCTGCAAGCCAATGGCCGGTCCAAGACATGTAAAGAAAAAGCTGGATATACCCCTGATCTTGAAACTAAATTATAACGAGCAAAAATGGAATCAAGAGGGAATATCTGCGAGTAATAACAGGAACCCTTCAGAGTTCATTTCATCAGAGCAACCATCAGGTGAATACCAATGCAAATACTCTGTAGATAAACACTGCTTGCCGATTTGGAGGGACGGAGAGAGCAAAGAGGAGTTTGAATGAATAGCAGGTCTGAAAACTAAATATCCTCCAATCAATACAAATCCATTCCCCACATATCAAATTCTAAGGTCTTGCGTTTTTCAATGTGGAGATAAAATTCACTGGTAATTAGCAATTGCAGAGGCAATAAGGGGCAGCGCCTTGGGGTGCACACTCTGGAGGCAGCCGGCCTAGGTTCAAATCCAGGTTCTACCACTTCCTGGCTGGGTGACTTCAGGCAGGTTGCAGAACTCTCTGTGCCTCTATTTGCATGCCTGTAAAATGGGCATTATGGCAACTCTTGTCTCACAAGGTGGTTATGGGGATTTAAGAGACACAAAGAGCTTGGAGCAGTGCCTGGCATGCAGGAAGCCTTCACCAAGTGCCCAATTGTGATGTGATTACCAAGAAACCTATTTACCCAGGAATTCAAATTCTGCACTCCTTAGATAGTTCCTCTTCTGAAGAAGCTGAAATGCGCTCCCTGAAATCTGGCTTCCACATCTAAGTGTGCCCGGCGCACTGCTGCTGTCGGTGGAGCGGAGGCGGACCTTCCCCCAGTAAAAGCGGCATTATTGTCAGCGGTTGACTAAGTGGAGGCTTTGGTGACTTCAGGGTCAATGAAACACTGAAAATTTATGTTGACAATTACTTGACATTAGTCACACTCCTCATTCATGAAGTCTCCATTAAAATGAAAATAACCCAAGACCTAGATTCATAAGCTTAGGAGAAAGGGCTTTATTACTGATTTTTACTAAAGTGGATATGGCTACCTTTGGCGACCCAAAAGAGTGGTTTCTTTTCTTTTCTTTGAGATGGAATTTCACTCTTGTTGCCCATACTGGAGTACAATGGTGCAATCTCGGTTCACTGCAACCTCCGCATCCCAGGTTCAAGAGATTCTCCTGCCTCAGCCTCCTAAGTAGCTAGGATTAGCCACCACGCCTGGCTAATTTTTTTTTTTTTTCAGTAGAGATGGGGTTTCTCCATGTTGGTCTAGTTGGTCTTGAACTCCCGACCGCAGGAGATCTGCCAACCTCAGCCTCCCAAAGTGCTGGTATTACAGGCATGAGCCACCGCACCTGGCTAAGAGTGGTCTCTCTTCATTCCCAAGCTCTCTTTGCACCTGGTTCTGCTCCCCATGAGGCTCCATCCCATAGGTAGCTTGTTTTTTGTCTAAAGCAGGAGTATTCAACCTTGGCACCATTGGTGTTTTGGGTCGAGTGATTCTTTGTCATAGAAGTGCTGTCCTATGCACATTAGGATGCTTAGCAGCATCTCTGAACTCTACCCATCAGATGCCAGGAGTGTCATCTCCTTAGTCACAGCGTATTGGAATGACCACAGCCACTCTTCTCAAGTATTCAGTACTAAGATGTCATCACCACTCACATGGCACCTCAGCTAGGATGGTTCTCACGGCAGGGTTGGCCGCAACTGTTTGACTGGGGTCACTTGTCTGGGGGCTCAGTTCTTGCTCCTGGCTAAATTTCTTGGTCTTCCTCTATGACATCTCGGGTTCTCTTTCTCCCCACATAACCTCTCCATGTAATCTTTCTATCAATGTGGCCAGACTTCTTACAAAACAGCTCCGAGAGGGAACATTGCAAGTGGTAAAGAAGGAATCAGGAGATCTCTGGAGGCCCAACCTTGGATGACTATGGAGCATCACTTCTGGCACATTTTATTGGTCAAAGTGAGTCATGGGGCCAGCTCAGATTCCTCAGTAGGAGGAAACTGCATAAATGCATGACTCCCAGGAGACCTGGCTCACGGGGGACTGTGTAGCAAGAGTTAATATGGCAGGTCTGATTATAGGGCTGGTTCTTGGCTGGCATCTGGGAGCCTGTCTATTGGAATGTTCTCTATGCTATAAGGTTGTTTTGCCAAGCCACAGGCACCAACGCCAGCTTTCTTTCTGAGAATCTGGAATTGTGAGTATTGTGGCTGTCTACATGATGAGCCCCAGTAAAAACACGGGCACGGAGTCTCAGATGGGCTTCTCTAGGCAGAAACATTGCACATGTGTTGCCTCATCTTGCTACTGGGGAAAGGAGCACTCTCAATGTCCTCTCTTGGGCAGGGAGGGAAAGAGCATCAGAAGCCTGAGTGTGGAGCCCTCCGGATGTTACTTGAGGTGTCTTTCTCTCTTGCTGATCCTGCCATTGTAACAAACTACAAATGTGAATATAACAACTTCCCTGAGTTCTAGCAAGTCATGGAATGTGTGGATAATCTCAGAGACCCTTGAAGCAGGGAACTGTCTCTCAGAAACAAGCTACCACAAATGGGTGCTAACAAGGCCCATAATGGGAATCCAGATTCCCTTTGGAGGTCAGATGCCAATACCAGGTACTGCCTTATGTCTCTAACCTGCCCCACCCAGCTTCCTGGAAAATGAGAGTCTCGAACTCCCAACCTCAGGTGAGCCACCTGCCTCAGCCTCCCAAAGTGCTGGGATTACAGCCATGAGCTACCTTGCCGCACCAAAATGGAAGTCTAAGAGCGTTGATGAAAAGGAAGAATATGAGCACTTCTTGATACTCCCCCACTGAGGGCAGCGTCTTTACAAAGGTGGCACCAAAATTTGAGTCACCTCCAATCCCTGCAGTCTAATCACATGACAGTATTATTGACATGAACAAAAAACAGAAAACAGCCTAATGTCCAATGGTAGAAGACTGGTTAAGAAAATTATGACACATTTATCAGACGCAGTTACCGAAGTGAGGTTTGTGGAGAGTTAATGGCAGGGATGTGCTTATGATACGTTATAAGTTAAAAAAAAAAGATTAAATAATTGCTTAAGTGTAATATTATCAACGTGGATCTCTGTTGATGTCATTCTAATTAATTAATTAATTGATTAATTATAATTGCCTCTCTTTCCTGCCAGGTTGTGAGCTCTTTCAGGAGGAGATTTTGATTTGCATTTGTGTTAATGGCAAACATTCATTGGGCACTCACTATGTGGGTTGCAGGTACTCTGTTAAGTATTGTACATGGTTTAATCCTCATAACAGTTGTGGTAGAGCGACTGCATCAATGGCCCCATTTCCTGTATCCCCCTACTTTGCAATGTGACTTTGTAATTCCTCCCCTCAAGAGTTGGAGTCTATTTTCCTCCCCCTGAGGCTGAGCTGGCCTTATGACTTGTTTTGACCAATAGAATGCAACAGAAACGATGACCATGCTAGTTCTGAGCCTAGATCTCACAAGAGACCATCTGCACTGCTGCTCTCTCTTGGCTCTCTTCAGAGCCCTGTCTTTGAAATGAGAACAAGCCTGGGCTAGCCTCCTGGAAAATAAGAGACCATGTGGAGCAGAACAGCCGTTCCAGCTGAGTCAGCCCCCAGCCAAGCCACCACCTGATTTTAAGCTGCTCAACTGACCATAGACTTAAGGACCATGATAAATAGTCATTGTTGTGAGCAATTGAGTGTTTTTTCTGTGGGGTTGTGGTTTGTCACACAGCAATAGCTAACTGATACAGTAGCCCTAGGAGGTAGGTTCTACTGTCCACATACCAATCTTATGGATGAGGGAAGTGTCAGAGGCATGAACTAATTTGCCTAAGGTTATGAAGCTAATTAATGCTGGAGTGAGAATTTAAGCTCCTGCAGGCCAACTCCAACGTCCTAGCTTTTACCTTCTACACATACTGCCTCTGTATTTCCATGACAGCATAGGACTTGGCATGTAGTAGGTGCCCAGGTATTGTTACTTGAATGAATGATTTACTACTCCTTCTAAATTGTAAGCAGATCTTTACCAAAGCGTTAACAATGGAGGACACTAAGTGGAGGAATCATGGATTAAAAAGAAAATCATTCCTTTTAAAGCAAATACATAAACATGTTTGTATTTGCTTTAAAAGGAAAACCCACAAAAGTATTAGTTACAAAAACAAAAACAAAACAAAACACACACACACACACACACACACACACACACACACACACACACACACAGATTAGAAGAGTAGAGGACACAGCTGGTCTTGGGTAGGTCCAGAACCGATCATCTCTTCTACAATGTTGTCAAAGGCAGGTGGCAAGTCTTAACTTTCTGGAGTCTTCCCAGTGCTCTGGTGGTCTCACTCAAAGGCCAGATTCCCACCCCAGCCTCTCAAATTCTCTGTTTGAGGGAGCAGAAACCAGCACTCTATTTCCTCACAGATCCAAGAGCATCCTGGGAAATCCAAACACTGGGGCGTTTCCCTATTGGTTTTTGTTGCTCTATTTTTTCAAATAAGGGAATAACAAATGTCATATAAATTACACAATCTAGTACAAAATGTAATTTAGCCTCAAACAACAGCTGACAAAAAGAAAAAGAAACTCAGCAGTCTACTGAAGAACAATTTCATTTAGCAGATAATTTAGAATCACTAAGTATTAGTTTTCTTAAAATCAAGAAATGCTAACAGTATTTCAAGGATCTTATTGCTGTTACTAACTGGGAAAGTCTTTGCATAATTAGCAATGTGGCTCTTTGCAAGAACAATGCATCCCTTTTATATGGAAAGATGGGAATGAATTATCTGTGGGGTCTTGTACATGTTTATGTGGGTTTTATAAGTGTCACCACTGATATATTCCTGGACTTGAGCCAGACCATGTAATGTTTGGCAGGCATTTGGTGCAGGCAGGAAGGAGGAAGTTTGGTGAATGGCTAGAATTATTTCTGCAATTCCTGGTATTGGCAAGAGAAGTCTGAGTCCTTAGTTTCCCAACTGAGACTTGTGTCTGGACAATGCACTGAATCATGATCTGGGTAGGAGTTGAAGTTTTAGGGGCAGAGGAAGGTTAATGGCCTTAGTGGGTCCAGAGCTGACTATTCAGCAGTAGTGTGAGGTGCAGGCATCAATTTAGGTGAGAGTCTAAATTATTCTTCTTGTATGCAGCCTTTGGTAAAGAACTTACTGGATTGTATTAGTTAGTAGAGGCTAGGTCATGCTGCGTAACAAAGAGTCCAAGAATCTCATGGTTTAAAAAAAAGAAGTTTAACTTCTTGCTCATCTCACTTGTCCAATGCAAATCAGTAGGTGTACCACTGCTCATTGAAGTCACCCAGAAACCCAGCTAGAGGAGCAGTCACTGTTTTTAGGACACTGCTATCTCAACATATGTTTCCACAATCCATGCAGCAGAGGAAGAGAGTGCTGGAGAGTCAAGTACAAGCAATTAAATGTTTGACCAAGAAGCAACACAATTACTCTTGTTCAGATTTAATTTGGACAAACAGTCATATCACTACATCTAATTTCAAGGGAAAGAGGACTTGTCACCCCCTTATACCTGGAAGTAGAGACCTAGCTGTTAATGAACATTAATGATGTCTACCACATGAACTAGAGATTTTTGGGGTCTGGGAAATTGGGTGCCCAGGAGTGGCCACTTCTAGATATGAACGTTATTAGTTATTAACAGCAGCTTCCCACCACTTCTTTTCTTTGTACCTCTTTATATTCTACGAAGGGTATCCACAAACAGCTTACTTGATCCTTTCAATAATAATAAAAACTGACATATATTATAAAACCAGAAACAGGGTAGGTACCAGGCAGTTTGCATATGTGGTCTCACCTAATTCTATGAGCACTGTATTACTAAAAAGCCCCATTTTACAGACAGAGCAACTGAGGCTCAGAGAGGTTAAGTGACTCGCCCAGAATTACACAACAGTAAGCAGCCATGCTTCCAATTCTAGCTCTGCTTTTCTCTTAAGGAAGGAAAAAAAGGGTTGGCAAGTGACCGAGATGGTTGATTATGTGAAACTAGTCACTTAAGTTAGCCAGAAAACCTCTTCTTTGAATGACCAAGTAGACTCAGTGATCATTTTAGGCAAAATCTACAATTTCCAAGTTATCTGTTTCTCCCCTTCCACCAGATGTATCTTGATCTGTCTTGAAAACAGGCATCCATGAACAGAGCAGGGGTGAGTTGGTTTTCAGGATGCAGTGTGGTGGGGAGGGGAAAAGAGGCTTTGAAAAGGTGCTGAGCAGTGCCCATCTTGGACACAATCAGCAAGTGTCCAGAGGTGGGAGGGGCTTCTTAGCAAGTTGAGCGTGATTGGAGGTGATGCTCCATCTGTCTCACTAGAGCCTTAGCCCATCTGTTTTCCTGCTGTCTCCAGGGGCCGCTGACCTGACCCCTTTCACCAGCACTTATAGGAAAATGTTTTCAAACATGCTGTGTCAATAAGCCCCCCAAAACAGCGAATCAGAAGGAAACGTTTCATTTTAGAGCAGCGTTGTTCAATGGAACTTTCTGCCACTGTGGAAATGTGCTTCTTCACTGTCCCAGTACGGAAGCCACTTGCCACATGTCTTGAAACGTGGTTAGTGGAAATGAAGAACTGGATTTGTCATGTTATTAAATTTACATTAATTTAAACATAAACAGGCACGTGTGTCTGTGGCTACCCTATTGGAAAATGTAGGCTTAGGAAGCACTTCCTCAAGAATAAGACGTACCTTTAAGTAATTCACAGACAACAGTTTTATTTTGTGTTGTTGAGACGGAGTCTCACTCTGTCGCCCAGGCTGGAGCGCAGCGGCGCGATTTCGGCTCACCGCAACCTCTGCCTCCCGGGTTCAAGTGATTCTCCTGCCTCAACCACCTGAGTAGCTTGGATTACAGGTGTGCACCACATGCCCAGCTAATTTTTTGTATTTTTAATAAAAACAGTTTTCACCATGTTGGCCAGGCTGGTCTCCAACTCCTGACCTCAGGTGATCCATCCGCCTCAACCTCCCAAAGCGCTGGGATTACAGGCATGGGCCACTGCACCTGGCCAGAGGACAATTTTAAATAACCTGAAATCACATGGTAAGAAGTTGTCTTTCTCTAATATTGAGATTCCAGCCAGGGGAAGTCTTCTTTGTGGCTGATGGGTCTTTAATGCTTTTCTAACAATCACCTCCCTTTCCAACAGAGGGCAAAAGCCGGCCGGGGTTTTCCACAGGTAAATGCATTTGGCTTACATTTAATAGCATCGTTCTGTTATTATTTACTTGTATTTATTTGTATCGTTACCACCAATTTGTGGCAAGAGAAACCGATTTTCCATTTATGATAGTGATACAGAATTTCATTGTAAAGTAAAATTTTTAAAGTAGAAAAAATGAATTCACTTAAAAAAATATTGAATTGTCGGACAGTGAGCATATGGAAGGTAGATATGAAATGGATTATGGTGGTGGTATACTGACGGCCAGATTTCTTCCCAAGCCAATGTAATTTTTTTCAAAATAAACGTTATACTTTGGAATAACTTTAGATTTGCAGAAAAGTTGCAAAGCTAGTACAGAGACTTCTCATATACCCTTCGTCCAGATCTCTGCTAAAGTGACCATCTTACATAAGCCTGGCATATTTGTTGAAACTGAGAAATTAACACTGATGCAACACCATTAACCCAACTCCAGACTTTATTTGGATTTCACCAATCTTTCCACTCACTTTCTTTCTTTTTTTTTTTTTTTGAGACAGAGTCTTGCTCTGTCACCCAGGCTAGACTGGAGTGCAGTGGTGCGATCTCAACTCACTGCCATTTTCACCTCCTGGGTTCAAATGATTCTCCTGCCTCAGCCTCCAGAGTAGCTGGGATTACAGGTGCTCATCATCATGCCTGGCTAATTTTTGTATTCTTAGTAGAGACGGGATTTCACCATGTTGGCCAGGCTGGTCTTGACCTCCTGATCTCATGATCCACCCGCCTCAGCCTCCCAAAGTGCTGGGATTACAGGTGTGAGCCACTGTGCCTGGTTCATGTCCTTTTTCTATAACAGGGTCCATTCCAGGGTACCACATTGCATGATCTAAGCCCATCTCTTCCCACCTTTCACCTGCCAGGATGCTAGGCCTGTCTGGGGGAAGATGCTGGAACCAGCCCAGAATCTTCCCAGAATAGTCCTGCAGCCCCAGCCTGATCATTCTCACGAGGATTTCATAACACAACACAGGTTGATGACCCGAGCCAGGCAAATGAAAACATTTGCCTTTGTTTTTCGCCCCTAGGTTGCAACTTGGCATCTTATCCATCCCATTTTACTTGGGGTTGTTAGCTTGGTTTACTCTTCTTCTCCCCCGCCCCTTTGGGAGCCATTGGTTTCATGGGTTCCAAGTACAAAACTTTATAATTATCCTTCTTGTATTTCACTTCAGTAGTTTCAGAAAGACTTGAAGAAGTCTTTTGGTTCCAGTGAGGGGAGAGTTCTGTGGGAAGCAGTGAGGAAGCTTTTCAGGGAGGAATTAGAAGAGAGAAGCTAAGAGAGCTTTCCCTGGAAGTGAGGGAGATTCTTACGATGGAAATCTTCATTGTATACAGCATTCCATCCCCACCTGATGGGTATCATAAAATCTCTGCTTGCATGCCACCAGCAATGGGGAGGTCACTCCCTCCCAAGGCAACTGTTCTCATCTTTGAACAGCTCTGATTTGGATTCACAGATTTTCCCTTTTTCTCTGTGTCATTCACTTGTTGATTCTCTTCCAAGTGGCAACCTTTTCTCTCTTTCAAGGCCAATATACATTTTCCAAGAGCCTTTTCATTTCTAAGTAAGGCTGCTCTTCCCAGAACAGTCTCAAATTACAATCCAGAATAAAACAAGATATAAGGCCGGGCATAGTGGCTCATGCCTGTAATTGCAGCACTTTAGGAGGCCAAGGCAGGCGGATAACCTAAGGTCGGGAGTTCAAGACCAGCCTGACCATCGTGGAGAAACCCCGTCTCTACTGAAAATACAAAATTAGCTGGGCATGGTGGCTCATGCCTGTAATCCCAACTACCTGGGAGGCTAAGGCAGGAGAATCTCTTGAACCTGGGACGGGGAGGTTGCAGTGCGCTGAGATTGCACCATTGCACTCCCGCCTAGGCAACAAGAGCAAAACTCTGTCTCAAAAAAAAAAAAAAGATATTTTGAGTGTGGGGCTGCCCAGTTCAGAGTAGAGCAGTAGTTTTAAAATTGAGGGAGATTTTGCCCCCAGGCAACATTTGGCAATATCTGGAGACATTTTTGATCATCACTGTGTGCGTGTGTGTGTGTGTGCGCGCGCGCGCACACGTGCATGTGTGTTGCTGGCATCTGGTGGGTAGAGGCCAGGGATGCTGCTCAACATCCCATAATGCTTAGCTGCCTCCTACAACAAAGAACCATCATGGCTGAAATGTCCCTGGTGCCAAGGTTGGGAATCCGAGAGTAGAGAATTCCAGTCTCTCTCTTTCTCTCTCTGTCTCTTTTTTGGAGACAGGGTCTTGCTCTGTTGCTCAGGCTGGAGTGCAGTGGTGTAAACCGTGGCTTATGGCAACCTCTACCTTTTGATCTCAATGATCCTCCTGTCTCAGCCTCCTGAGTAGCTGGGACTACAGGCAGGCACCACAACACTTGGCTAATTTTTGTATTTTTTGGTAGGCATGGAGTTTTATTATGTTGTCCAAGCTGATCTCGAACTCCTGGGCTCAAGCAATGTGCCTGTCTTGGCCTCTTAAAGTGCTGGTAATACAGGTGTGAGCCACTACACCCAGCCTCCGGTCTCATCTTTTATGCCTCCGTTAATGCAGCCAAGGATGGGGTTAGCTTGCAGTCAGGCATATCACTCTGTTGATTTGGACTAAGTATACTCCAAAAGTCTTTTGGCCTTTGTCTGCCATAGGCTAGCAGTATGAAACATCTCCACACCAAACCTGAGTAGTCTAAGGAAGAAGAGAGTCTGGCTCAAGGTCCGAAATATTCTCCAAATGTGTCTGTGCATTCTGCTCCCTCTCTTCTGTCACCCCCAAGTCGAGCCACCATCTCTGCCCTGAGTCACTAGACCATTGCCCGCACAAATGACTACACAGCACTGACTAATACCACATGCGCCCATGTGCCCTAGTTGTTTACATATATGGACGATTTTAAACTTCATAATGACCCTAGGAGGCGGATATGATTGTCATTATGTCCATCTTTTAGACAAGGAAACTGAGGTCCTGGGGGCCAGGTAACTTGCCTGAGGTCACACAATGGGAGCTGGCGAAATGGGGTCTTCCAGGCCAGGCCATCTGGCCCCGCAGGTCTGTGCTCATGACGCACTGTTAAGCTCGTGGCCTCTTCTTTCCTCTGCAGTGGGAACTGTGGTGAGGAGCTTTGTCAAACTGGAAGTGCAGAAGTCACCACTGGAGGGGTTTACGCAGGGGAATGATGTAAACAGGACCCTATTTGCATTTTTACAAGGGCAGGCAGATGCTGCGTAGAGAATGAGTTACTTAAGTTAGCTGGAACACCTCCGATTTGGAAGATCGATCGACCCAGTGATTGCTTTGGGCACAATCTATGATTTCCAAGTTCTATTTTCCCACTTGGCTCTGCAACCTGACCTCTGGAGGCCTCCCCTTGGCACCCACACCCTATCATGCTTCTCACACTCACCCAGTACCCCTCCTCCTTCAAGTTTTTGCTCTGGCTGGTCCCTCCTCCTGGAGAGCCTTAGGGTTCCAGCTCAGGGACACCTCCTCAGGGATGCCCGCCCTGATTACTCTTTCCTCACAGGCAGACCTCCCTCCCCAATCCTCACCCCTTGTTAGCCTCAGCCAGCACACCCTGTTTATGTCCATTATCACGATGTCACAGTCTGCCACCATTTTTACCCTGCTGTGGTCTGTCTCCCTGACTCTGTCAGCTCTGAGAGGAAAGTGAGGGAGCCTACTCACCGCTGCTGCTGTATCTAATCCTGAGCACCCAGCACAATGCTCTCGTGCATGCAGTGATAATAGTAATAATAAATAGCATAGCCATTGCTATTTCTTGTTCCCATTTTACAGATTAGAAAGTCAGGTGGCTCACGCCTGTAATCCCGGCACTTTGCGAGGCCGAGGCAGGCGGATCATGAGGTCAGGAGATCGAGACCATCCTGGCTAACACAGTGAAACCCCGTCTCTACTAAAAATACAAAAAAAAAAAAAAATTGACCAGGCATGATGGCACATGCCTATAGTCCCAGCTACTTAGGAGGCTGAGGCAGGAGAACGACTTGAACCTGGGAGGTGGAGGTTGCAGTGAGCCAGGATCGTTATTGCACTCCAGCCTGGGCAACAGAGCGACACTCCGTCTTGAAAAAAAAAAGAATGAAAGTCAAGAGTTAGAGAGATTAAGTAACTACCCTCATTAACATATCGTGTGTGTGTGTGTGTGTGTGTGTGTGTGTCTCGCAGGGGACAAGTTGTCAACCCAGGCAGTCTGAAATGGGCAACCAGACTCCACCCTTACACCATCTCACCTCGCCCTGGGCCTCCTGGCTGCACCTCGCCTCTCTAATGCATTAGAAAAGTCGTGGCCAGGCAAAGACCAGGGGCAGAGCAGAACGAGAGAGAGTTAAGGAAAGACCCGAGAAAAAGAGTTGGGAGCATGGAGAGGAGATTGTGGGAGGGGATATGTAGGGGAGAGATTTTTCCCATCAATTAACACAGGCTTCATAGAAACAGAGAGTGTTCCTGGCAGTCTTGCCCTCTTAATACATCATATCTCTAATCCCCGGAGCCCTCTGACCTTACCCATAATCCCTCCTCTTTTGTTCTGCTGCGTAAAACCTCCCTACCCTGAACCGAGTATTACATCCCTGGTGAGGTCTGAGCAGAAGAAAGAAGGTGGCAGGGAGCAGGCCTGGGGGTTGGGGGAAGTGGAAGAATACATCCTCCTAAGTGTTTGACCAACAAAATCGAGCTAAATTCCCCAGCCCGAGCAGTCAACTGTTCTTCTGAAAGGCCCGGGAGCCTCACCCTGTCTCTTTGGAGCCTCCTCGGCCCCTCCCCTTCCCTCCTGGCTCCCCTGCCGTAGCTGAGACACAAAGCTGGGCCCTGGATTATCTTAATTTCCATATGGAGAGCTGTGTAAGCCAGTTCAATGCATGGCCAGTCATTTTGTTCACAACTTTGCAGCAAGCAGGAGCAAAAGCCGCTGGGAAATTAGCCATTCATCCTATCTCACCTTGTGTGTGCATGCATAGATCAGTAAATACAGAGGCACGGGGAAACCTAGTCTCCTTTGTTAATTACCGCGTTGGGCCCTGCCGCTTCCCTGAAATTCGCTAGAACTCTTCATTCTTGAGGAAAAAGCACACACACGCACACACGCACCCAAACACACACACATATGTACATGTGTGTATTTTGTATTCACTTTTAATCAGCACTGGGTCACTGAGGCTTATGTGTTTGTGTTTCTTAGAATTGGGCAGCCAGGGTGGTATCGGGACTTCCCATATCCGTCTGCTGCACACACAGACACAGTACACCCCACCCCCTATACACACACAGGGCCCACCCCAGCCCCTGTACATAAACAGGGTTTACCCCATCCCTATACACACACAGGGTCCATCCATCCCTATACACAGGGTCCACCCCATCTTACTTTCTTACGCATTCATAGAATATACCCTGTCCTACTACACACACACACACACCCCATCTCCATCCAATACACACACACATACCCCATCTCCATCCTATCCACACACACACACCCCATCTCCATCCTATCCACAAACACACACACAGCTCCATCCTCACCCCATCCCCCCACCACCATCTCATCCTACACACACACACACACATCACACAACACACCACACACACACACACACCATCTCCATCCTATCCACACACACACACACCGACCATCTCCATCCTATCCACACACACACACACACACCTCCATCCTAATCCACACACCCACACCACACCCCCACATCATCTCACACACACCACACATCCATACACCATCCATACACACCACACACCCCATATCCATCCTATCCACACACACACTCATCCCCCATCCACACACACACACCCCATCTCCATCCTATTCACACACACACACATCCATCCTATTCACACACAACATCTCCATCCTAACACACCACATCAATTAACACACACACAGATCTCCATCCTATTCACACACACACACACAACCATCTCCATCCTATACACACACAACACACATTCTAATATACACACACATCTCCACCCTATACACACACACACACACACCATCTCCATCCTATATGCACACACACATCTCCATCCTATCTATATACACACATCTCCATCCTATACACACACACACAATCTCCATCCTATACAGACACACACATCTCCATCCTATTCACACACACACACACACACACACAAACCATCTCCATCCTATACACACACACACACCATCTCCATCCTATACACACACACATCTCCATCCTATCTATACACACACGTCTCCATCCTACACACACACACACACATTATCTTCATCCTATACACACACACACACCATCTCCATCCTATCTATACACACACATCTCCATCCCATACACACACACACATCTCCATCCTATACACACACAAACAAACCATCTCCATCCTATACACACACACACACCATCTCCATCCTATACACACACACACATCTCCATCCTATCTATACACACACATCTCCATCCCATACACACACACACACATCTCCATCCTACACACACACACACACCATCTTCATCCTATACACACACACACACCATCTCCATCCTATACACACACACACACATCTCCATCCCACACACACACACACACACACATCTCCATCCTATCCACACACACAGTGCACACCATCCTCCCTTGAACTCACACAGTCTGCCCCTCCCTCTGCCTCTTCCCCAGTCTAGGACGGTTGTGTGTGTCCACAGCCTGCCTTCCCAGGGATCTCTGCGCAGGGTTGCATATCACCTGCTCCCACACCAAACTCAGGACTGGGGAGGAGCGGGTACCCATGCAGGGGGAGAGAAGAAAGAGCAATGGGGTCTTTGGGAGCATCAGGAGAGAAAAGGAAAGATGGCTAAAGAAATAAGTAGCCCAGACAAAACACCCTGCAAAAAGCTTGCAGAAAGGCCTGGATGCAGAGGGAGGGGGAAGCTGGAACTAGAGAAGGTGGCAGAGCTCAGGATGGCTTCCTAGGTATTTGGGGTTGGCCCATCACCATCACCGTCACCACAGATGAAACTCCTACATCACTGTCCTCCATCTGTTTCCTCACAGTCAATGCAGTTCAGGGAGCTCTTGGGGAGCACTTGTGGAGCTCTTGGGAGCACTTGGGGAGCACTTCAGGAGTTTGGATGCAGAGGCTGCTCTGCCTCTTCCCAGGGCAAAACCCTGCACATGTCTGAGCACCACTTGCCCGATCTGAGAAATGGGCCAAGGCTGGAACCCACCCCAAGGAGTTCCCATCAGGATCTAGGGGTGATGAACCAGGGCAAGTGGCAGTAGTGCAGTGGGCACACTCGCTGGGCAGGGGAAGCCGGGGTGGTGGTTGCTGCTGTCACCTGGGAATCTGGGATAGAGTGAGGGTTCAGTGAACAGTAACAAGCAGAGTCTTTGCCATGACAATACCTCACATCCAACGGGTGCTTCAGGATCATCGGCCGCAATTGCTCTTGTGGCTGTGTCATAGCTGCTATCCTCACACTTCTGCTACTAGTACCACTTCCGCTATGTTACAAAGCCTGAAATCCAATAGGTACTTAATAAAGGGTAGCTGACACCATACCACGAATCAAGAAACCCAGGGAAATGGCCCGTGCACAGGATGTCCTAATACAGGGAGAAATGACTCCAGGTAGGGGGCCAGTTTGGCCAGAAAAGCTCCTGGGGCAGGCACTTTTCACCTGCACTCTGGAGACTGAGTAGGAGCTGGTGGGCAAAGCAAGGCAGGGAGCCTTGCTGATGTGTACAGCTGAGAGGGTGGGACAGGGTGAGGCCACCTGAAGGTCTGGGGAGCTTCCACCTTGTCTGGGGAGGGAAGACTCACCAGGTCCTTGGGAAAGCTCTTAAGGCAGGGAGGACCTCTGTTTCTTGCAATGGCTGAGAGCTTGGGCACTGGAGTCAGATGCTTGGCACATGACTTCACCTCTCTGAACCTCAGCTTCCTCATCTGTGGAGTGAGGATGATAATAAGGCCTCTCAGAAGGTTGCTGGGAAGTGATTGATAAGAGATGGGGAGCATGAAGGTGTCTGGCCCAGCAAGTGCTCAAAGAATGGTGGGTATCATCATCTTGCTCTTGGCCAAACTGCCCTCCCTAGCCCCCAACCCGCAAATATCCCATTTGAGCATTTCTATGCTGCCTTGATCATGAAGAGCTGGAACTTTTCTCTCCAGGCACAAGGCTGCCATCAAGCCGATTTGCAAACCCTAACCGCAGCAGAGACCCCATCTCCTTCCCCTCCCCAGCTTCCTGGTATCCTCAGCTCCAGCATCTCCCCTCTCCCAGCCTTTGCACTCACTGATGCCTCTGTCTAGAATGCCATTCCCCCTCTTCTCTCTCTGGGTTGCTGCATCTCATCCTCTGGGTCTTGGCTGCCATGCTGGGTCCTTCTGGAAGCCCTTCTCGGCTCTGCAAGCTGGGAATGGCATTCTAGACAGAGGCGCCAGTGAGTGCAAAGGCTGGGAGAGGGGAGAGGCTGGAGCTGAGGATACCTCTGAGGGAGCCCCTGCAGTTCTCTGTGCTTTTCCATCAAGTGTGTGTCGTTCTATGTGACTGTGAGCAATGTAAGCGCAAGGTGCACATAGTAGGGGGCTGGCACACAGTAGGTGTTCAACTGAAAAATGTCCACAAAAACAAAAACACACACAAGAAAAATGTTCACATGGCCCACTGATCCCTAGGGAGCATTTCAAGATTTCTGAACCACCTCCTACAAAGCCCCTGTTGTGAGCTCAGATTAATGGCCACGATGTCTTGGGTCTCTCTTTCCCAAGTTGCATCCAGCCAAATGAGGTGCTGTAGAGTTTCCTGCCTGGCTTAGACGTCGTCTCTGGATGAGTCCCCTCCTTCACCTCCTCCTCCAGGAAGCCTTCCCTGATACTCTCGGCAGCATGGGCTTGAGTTCTTCTCTGATCTGCCAGAGCCCGTTGGGGTGGTCTTTCTATTTGGATGGTGCTAATTCTTCCCCATACTCTACTTAGGGGTCTCCACAGCTCACCTCCCCCTGCCAGATGGCGAATTCAGGGTGAACAAGAGTATTATCAGGCAAGGCAATTTGTGTCTCTCTGTTTCTGGAGTCAGACTGCCAAGGTACAGTCCTGGAGACCACATGTGTGAACTCTGTGACTTTTGGTTAATTGCTTAACGTCTTGGTGTCATGGAGTTCTCAGCTGTAAAATGGGAATAAGGACACCAACTTCCAAGAATCACTGGGGGATTTTTATCTTCAGCCATGCATTTAAATGCTTAGCAGAGAGAAGTGCTCCTAAAAAGCTGGTTGCTAGCTGGGTGACGCTGGGCAAGGTTCTGAGCCTTAATTTCTGCCTCTGTAAAATAGAAATAATAATTGTACCTACCTCACCTGGGTGTGTTGCGGAGGGTAAATGGTATAATGTGAATAATGCAAATAAAACATTATTTACATTTCCCTGTGCAGGATCGGAATGAATAAAACTATCTAATATTGAACTGATGTTTCCTAAATGCCAGGCCCTTGTGTTATGCATTGAATCCTACTAACCATCCCACAAGGGAGGACCTATTATTGTCACAGATGAGGAAACTGAGGCACAAAGAGGTGAAGCCACTTGGCCAAAGTCACGCAGCTGGAATGGCAGAACCATGAGGAAGCTGAGCATTGGCTGCAGAGCGCCTCCCCTTATCCACTGTGCTCCCTTGTCTACCCTCCTCACACTTCCCATTAGACCGCCCACTCTAAGAGGTAGAACAGAGGGGAATGGCTGCTGCACATCTCATAAAATCTCTCCCTGGCCGGGCACAGTGGCTCACACCTATGATCCCAGCACTTTGGGAGGCCAAGGCAGGCGGATCACCTGAGGTCAGGAGTTCGAGATCAGCCTGACCAACATAGTGAAACCCTGTCTCTACCAAAGATACAGAAATTAGCTGGGCGTGGTGGCGGGTGCCTATATCTGCTACTTGGGAGGCGGAGGCAGAAGAATAGCTTGAATCCGGGAGGCGGAGGTTGCAGTGAGCCGAGACTGCACCACTGCACTCCAGCCAGGGTAACGGAGAGAGATTCCGACTCAAAATGAAATAAAATTTAAAAATAACACTCCCTGCGCAGTATCTAGAACACAGTTCTGCAAATATTGGACTACCAGCCTGTGTCTGAAACATGTAAAGCACTCCAGTCCCCTGCAAAAGCAGGTTCTGAGGAACAGTATCACATAGTGTTTTAAGACCACAGGCTTTAGGGCAGACAAACCTTTGCTCGAGTCCCAGTTCTGCCTCCACAATGTTGTGTGACCTTGGGCAAGTGACTCTGCCTCTCTGAGCCTCAGTTTTGCAACTGCACAATGGAGTGTAGAATAAGCTAGTCTCCCCGACAGGGTTGTGAACCAGGAGACCCTAAGCATACGGGAAGAGCCAGAATGAGCCTGGGCCGCATTCGGGGATTCCCCCCATCCCTGGTCCCTGTCCTGCACGTGGAGGGGCAGAGTGGAGATTCCGAGAGTGGTCGGGCCGGCTTTCCGGCTGCCGCCCGCGCGGTGTCAGGCGGCGGGTGATGGATCGGCTCGGACACACTCCACAATAGCTCGCAGACACTCTATTACCCGGTGATTGTCTGCCCAGCGGCCCCGCTCGGGCCGCGCTGCTAACAGATAATGGCCCAGAACAAAGATGGCAGCTGCTTTGTAGGGGAACAGATTTGTGGCAAGTTGAGATAAAATAAAGAGGAAGGAGAAAGGGGAGAGGAGACGGCAGGGGGGCAGGGAACATAAAAGAAAGTGAGAGGGAGTGAGGGCGAGAGAATGGAGGGACCGGAGCCAAGTTGTTGCGGGAGAGAAGGGTGGTGGGGCTCGGGCTGGGGACATTCGGAGGCTGGCTTTGTCCATAATGACGGTGATAATGATGATGGTGATAAGAATGATGGTAATAGGCTGCAAGCTCTTGGTGCTGTCAGTGGAAAACGCCCCAATAGCTTAAGCCGGGCTGATACTTTTGATTCTTGCCCGAACTCAGGAATAGCAGTGCCTCTGGCCTCCAGCCTGGGGCCTCTGGAAGTGGGTAGGGGTCTGGGCCGGGGGTTCCACACCAGCTGAGAGATCCAGCTTCCAACTCCCATCCTCATTCAAAGCCCAAAGAAGGTGGAAGTTTGGGAAAGGCAGGGTAGGGGAAAGGACCCTCCTTCTGCTGGGGTAGTTCCTTTTAAAGTTCTCCTAACCCCTCACTCAGTGGCTGATACCTTATTGACCATCCTAGCTGCAAAAGGAGGTGGGAAATGTGTTCTTTCAGCTGAGCCCAAAGCTGCCCAGGATAAAATCCAGGTTCTTTGGTAAGGAAGGCAGGGGAACGGATATTGGGAAGGCTGTTAGCTGTCTCCACCTCAGGTACTTAATAATGAACATTTATTGAGCATCTATTATGCTCCTTGGCCAGTGGTATTCTGCATAATGCCTTACCTAGGAAAGAGGCAGTGTGGTCATCTATTTTGCAGATGGCACAACTGAGGCTCAGAGAGGTAGACTGAGTGCTGAAGGTCACACAGCACTCAAGCCCAGCTCTGTGGTCCGGTTTTCTGCTAGATTCTCTTCCTTCACCCAAAGAGTCTCTCAGTGAGGTCAGCATCCTGATATTCAGGGGCTGGAGTGTGGCAGCACAAGAAAGTGGATTTGATAATTTCAGGAGGGAGAAGGGTGGGAGCAACCTTGGAGGAGGGGCAGACTGAGGGCAGAGACAGGTCAGTGAGGTCAGCATCCTGATATTCAGGGGCTGGAGTGTGGCAGCACAAGAAAGTGGATTTGATAATTTCAGGAGGGAGAAGGGTGGGAGCAACCTTGGAGGAGGGGCAGACTGAGGGCAGAGACAGGTGCGGATAAGGACAGCAGTGACAATATTTGCCAGTCATTGAGGGCAGAGACAGGTGCGGATAAGGACAGCAGTGACAATATTTGCCAGTCATTTTCACTTTTCACACTACTTCCTGGCCACCATCTCTGTCCACATCCTGAAGGGGAAAGGACAAGCCAAGCCGGGACCTGCATCTGGCTTTCCCTGTGCATTTTCTCCTTATTCTTCAAGGCCTGTTGGGATGCCACTTCCTCCAGGAAACTCTTCTGGTTTCCTCCAGAAAAAGGACTGTGCATGCCTAGATGAAGAGGAGTAGGTCTCATTTCCCTCTGTGTCCCCATGCCCAGCACAGCCTGCACAGCACTGGGTTTAAGGGGTGGAGCAGAGCACCTACTCTGTCATGACTTAGGGACATGCGGCTTTCCTTCCTAACTGCTGCCAGAACCAGACTCCCCAGGCTCAAATCCCACTAACAGAGTAACCTTGGGCAAGTCTCTTCACTTAGTCAAGCCTCACGTTCCTCGTTGTCAGCTGGGGACATAACTGTAGCTGCCTCAAGGATGTGGCTGTTGTGAGGACATGAGAGGACACCCGTGTTGAATGTTAAGTGTGGCACAAAGCTAGCACATAGTAAGTGCTCAATAAACACCACCTCTTCAGTCCTTCCTGATCTCCACTGCTACGGGGGAAAAGACTGACTGACCCCATCTCTCAGCACATTGTGTGGGTAAACAAGGCCACCTGAGTGAAGCATTCAGAGCAGAGTCTGGCATGCAGTAGGCACTCTGAGCCCTGGGTGGCACAAGCCTATGGGTCTACACTGAAGAGGTCCAGGCCTCACCGTATAGGCATTTTGCTAACCCCTGGGCCAAGCTGGCACTTAAAAGCTGGAACAAATTCCACTAATTTGCTCCACTCCTAACCCATTGGATTCCATGGCTCTCCAAGCGCCAGCTGTGTACAAGACCCAGTATCTAAAGCTGGGACACTCAATAGAAATATAAAGGAAGCCACACATATCATTTAAAATCTGCTCGTATCCATGTGTTTAAAAGGTAAAAATAAAGTATGACATTAATGTTAATAATACACCTGATTTCAGCTAGCATATCCAAAATCTTTTCATTCCCATCATCAATGTAGAAATATTAGCTGGGCATGGTAGCTCACGTCTTGTAATGCCAGCACTTTGGGAGACCAAGGTGGGGGGATCGCTTGAGCCCAGGAGTTTGAGACCAGCCTGGGCAACATGGTGAGACCCCCATCTTTACAAATAATTAAAAAAAATGAGCCAGGCATGGTGGCTCTCGACTGTAGTCCTAGCTATTGGGGAGCCTGAGGTGGGAGAATTGCTTGAACCCTGGAGGCAGAGGTTGCAGTAAGCTGAGATCGAATCACTGCACTTCAGCCTGGGCAATAGAGTGAGACTCTATCTCAAAAAAAAAGGAAAGAAAAAGAGAGAAGAAAAAAAAGGAATATCTTTAATGTGATATTTTATGTTTTTTTCCAACTCAATCTTCCAAGTCGAGTGTTTTTTGTTTTTGTTTCTGTTATTTTGCATCCACACACATCTCCATTCAGACCTGCACCAATTCAAGCACTCAGTGGCTGCGTGTGAGGAGCTACCATTTTGCAGTGTAGTCCTAGATGAAAAAGGTCTTTTCACTGGACTATAAACCAAGTCCTTCTTTAAAAAATTAAAATTAAGGCTGGGTGCAGTGGTTCATGCCTGTAATCCCAGCACTTTGGGAGGCCAAGATGGGAAGATCATGAGGTGAGGAGTTAGAGACCAGCCCAGCCAACATGGTGAAACCCCGTCTCTACTAAAAATACAAAAATTAGCCAGGCATGGTGTCACATGCCTGTTATCCCATCTACTCAGGAGGCTAAGGCAGGAGGACTGCTTGAACCTGGGAGGCGGAGGTTGCAGTGAACCAAGATCACGCACTGCACTCTCGCCTGGGTGGCAGAGAAAGACTCCATCTTGGAAAAAAATTAAAATTAAAATTGTATATATTTTAAGACTTTCTTCTATAGCTAACCTATCTATGTATACGTTTTAAGCCGTGAATCCAGCATGTTCTTTGAACTCACCCTGAATGGTTGGGTGATTTTATTTATTTGTTTATTTTTGTCCATAGGACTGAGCTGCAGAGCCACATTTAAGAGAAACTGGGGCGTCCTTGTCACCCCAGAGCCTGAGTGCAGCACCCGCCTCCTCTCTGGAGAAAAAGATATATAATGCTGAACGCTGTGAAATTTGCCGCTGTGAGAACAGCTAATTTTTCACACCCAGACGAACTGGCTGGGTTTGTTAAAGCCCAAGATAATCAAATAATCATTATAACTCATCTTCGCCCCTCCTGTCTTTCGCTCTTTGTACCATTAATGTCCCAGTGGGGAGCAGCTCTGGGTTAGTTCAGACCTAGCCTATTTAGATAACCTTCTGGTTGGTCTTCTGAGAGCAAAATCTCCCTCCTGGAGTATCTTACAACAAATGAACCAATCCTCTCTAATCTTCTTATCATTGTAGCCTCTGCTCCAGGCCTGGTTATCTCTCGGGCTTGCAAAAGAGAGAAAGAAAGAGATTTATACATATATATTTATGGTGCATAGAAATTTATATAAATATATGTATATGCATGAGATAACAAAAAGGGAGATTCCAAGTCAGAGCCTAAGCTCTTTGCTGTCTCCCCGGCGAGGCGGCCGGGCTGCAGCTGGCTGGCCGCTCTGCCTGGCTAGGGAAGCTCCTCACCAGGGTGGCCCTGCCTCCCTACACCTGCGGCAGTGGCTGGCTGGGCAGGAGAGAGCAAGAGGCTCTGTGATAAAACCCAGGGTGGGGGCCTGGCCTGATCAGTGAGTGGCGGGGAGCAGCACCCAAGTGGCCAGTCCCCCTGGGGACCCACCTCACCTGTCACTGAGGTTGCCTACCTTGAGGTCTCTTCTCTGCCTTCCTTCTTTACTCTTTTCTGTTTTGTAAAAATTTACTTTGTTTTACTTTCTTGTTTTTTATAGAGATGGGGGGGTCTCACTACATTGCCCAGGTGGGGCTCGAACTCTTGGGCTCAAGCAAGCCTCCCTCCTCAACCTCCCGGAGTGCTGGAATTTACAGTCTTGAGCCACTGCACCTGGCCCTCTGTTTCTTTTAACCCTCTTTTATTCTTTCTCTCTGCTTCTCTGGCTTTGTCTCTCTCCTCTCTCTATTTCACTGTCTCAGCGCCCCCCGTCTCTCCTCTCTGTCTCTCTTCTCTGTCTCTCCTCTCTCTCTCTGTCTCTCCTCTGTCTCTCCTCTCTGTCTCTGTCTCTCCTCTCTGTCTCTGTCTCTGTCTCTCCTCTCTGTCTCTGTCTCTGTCTCTCTGTCTCTCTGTCTCCCTCTCCCCTGGTTTTCTTTTCTGGCCTCTCCCGCCTCTCTTTCTGCATGTCTCTCTTGTTCTCTCTTCTCTCTCCTAGTTTTTTCCCTCTCTCTGCCTCCATCTCAGCTTCTCTCTCCCCTTTTCCTGTTGCTCCTTCCTTCTCTCTGCCTTGACCCTAGTCTCTCTCTTATTCATTCTCTTCTCTTTCCATTCATTGCTTTCTTTCCCCCTCCCCATTTTCCCTCCTTTTCTTTCCACCCCCTCTGACCAGCTCCCCTGACCCCAGCATTCTCCTCTCTCTCCAGACCCTCCTCTGGTGTCCTCTGAGTCCCCCTTTGCCCGGCCCCCAATTGCCATCATCTCTTCCAGAGCACCGGCCCCTCCAGCCTCCCTCTGTCACACCTGCCGCCACTCACACCCACGTTCTCTCCCTCAACTCCCTCCACACCCCGTTCTCTCACTGTTCCCATCACTATCACCTCTGTTCCTCCATCAGCCTTAATTTCTGAATAATATATTCTTGGTCAAGGAATGAGAGAGAGAGGGAGAGAAAGAGAGAGAGAAGGGCGGTGTTGGGAAATCTTCTAAATAAATCATTTCGTCATGTGAAGAGCTAATCTGCAAATGACGGTCGGTCGCTGTTTATCGAGTTTTTAGCAGTGCATGTTAAATAGTGATATGAAAGCTACATTTAAAAAACCCATCGGAGTGCTGGGAAGGGATTTTTAACTTCATTGCCCAGAAAGAAAAATGGTAAAGACAAAGATAAGACTGCTTGGAAGCGCTGGCCCTGAACCGTTCGTGGGAGCAATTAGCAGGCTGTGGCGGAGGGCTCCAGGCTGCGGGTCTGGCTGGTTGGCGAGGACCCAGGCCCCCAACCCTCCCCTCCTCCAGCCCCAGACGCAGTCCCCTCAGCTGCCTCCACTGGAATCATCCCTTTCTCTCCACTCCTGTTTCGTCGCCAAGAGATTAAAACACAGGTCTTGAGTAGACTGGTGGGTTCAAACACAGCCCCCACCACCAAGTGCGTCTCGTTGGGCCAAGCACTTTGCCTCCCCTGGCCTCATTTTCCCCGTCTGGCTTCCTTGAACAGGAGGGCTAGAGATCTGAAGGGGGAAAAGACTAGCTCTATTATACAAAAAGGAGCTTCGGGAATCAAAATGCAGCGTAATGTTCGAAGCAAAATTACAAAATTCCTTCCAAATGATTTTCGTAGAAAATTGTCTTTAATGCAGGATATGGGTGCATGTTAGGGTATTGGACACTCTGGGACAGAGGATTTCCAAATATGAGCATGCTTAGAGCCCCGGAGTTCTTAAAACCGCCCCAATACTGCTTCTGGTAATAATAATAATAGAATAATCATGGTAATAATATCTGCTTCTCCTTCTTTGAGTGTGTGTCGATGCTAGGGAGGATGGTCTGTACTTTGCATATGCTATTTTGTGTGATTTTAGTTTATTTTCTCATCTTTCCACCTGTCCTCAGGAAGATTAGGTTGAGTTTTTATTGCCTCAGAGACCAGATCAAGACTGGGGTGTAAATTTACAAGGGGAGAGACTGACTTTGGCTCCAAATGATCCCATCTGTGAAGGGTGGACCCGATGCTGGGCTCGGAGGATGCTAAGCTGAGCAGGACCAGACCAGAGCTTGGAACACTCAACAGAGCTGCCCAGCAGTGGACTGACAAGCTTTGCAAGGTAGGGAGTCTCCCATGAACTAGGGGCAATCAAGCTCAGATGCCCTAAAAGGAATTCCTGCCTTGCGGGTGAACAAGGAGATTGACGATTCTGGAGTCTGACTGACCTGGATTTCTGCTACTTGTGTGGAGAAGAAACTTAAGCCTGTTTACCTCAGTCTTCTTGGCTGTAAAATGGGAGTAGTTAAACCTCACAGGAAGAGTGAGTTCAAGAGAGTTTCGGCAAAAGGCAAATCATCTACAACTAGCACTGCTCAGTACACGCAGTGATCCTAATTGCCTGCTTTTTCTTCTTACCGACCTCCAAAGAGCTAATGGAGGAGAAGGTGACCGAGGCTGGCCCCAGCAAGGCAGCCGATGTGGGTCTCTAACGCAGCTCCAGGCTCCCATTTGCCCAGTGATCACGCGCCCTCTGGGCCTCAGTTTCCTTATCTGTAAAATGGGGATGATTGGGTAGCTATAAAGACCGTACTCACACAAAGGGAGAATAATCAGCAGGAATAATATAAACAGCTACCACTAATAGTACAGGGGGCAGGGATTTGCAGATGCACTTAGGTTAAGGGTGCAAGCCCTGGGTTCAAGTTCCGGCACTGCCACTTACTAGCTGTGCGACCTTAGATAAATCACTTCACCTCTCTGTGCCTCCGAATCTCATCTTTGAAATGTACCTGCATCACTGGGCTGTACTGAATGTTTCAGTCTGGACTCCTTAGCTAGAGGTTTTGCTTAAAGAGGGCAGGGCTGAGGTCTTGGGCTTCTCTATATCCCTTGAAGCTCAGGGCTAGAGACACAGGATTAGTTAACAACGTGTTTGTTGACTGGCTGATTAATAAGAATGCAAATAGTAACTGCACCAAGAAGCCATAATTAAAGCTGCTGGTTGCCACACCTATCGTTTGGCACACCCCGGACAGTTCAGATGACAGTTCCCAAAGACGTTGATGGCATCCCACCTCCAAACCTGCCTCTCTACCCGAGGGCTTCCGACAGTCATGGGCATGTGCTTGGTCCCCACACAGAGTAGATGAGAAGTACCTGGAAGTTAATTCCCCAGGAGCAACATTCAATCAGTGACCATGGGTGTTGGTGGACAAATGTCCCAACTTCCATGTCCTCAGAGCCGTGATCTTAGCGGCCTCCCAGGCACCCACTGGGGACTGAACCCAGCCGCCCACAGCAGTCCCCTGCTCCTAAATATATCTGCCTGGGTTTCTTCTTCTTTCTTGTCTCACTTTGGGAAGAACCCAGCCTTCCCAGGGTGGCTTACATTTGCATCCCACAGAGGCTCCTAAATTCACCCATTGACAAATATGTGTTCTCACATTTTTGCATTGTCAACTCCTATCAGCACTCTGAAGGGATACAAGGTGTGCTGAGATCTTCTGAAAGGGTAGATCTGCCCCAGTCTTAGCATGGAGGTGGCTTCTGCAAGGAGGTGACATTGAAGCAGGTCTGAAGAATAAGAGTTGACAAAGGGTGGGGTGAAGGGCATCCCAGGCTGGGGGAATAGCCTGGGCAAAGGCCTTGCAGCGGAAGACCATTCTGAGTTTTTGGCAGCGAGTGAGGGCGGCATGTGCTCCCTAACTTACTGTGTGATCCAGGAAGTCACTTCACACCTCCGAACCTCAATTTCTCCATCTGTCAAATGGCCCAGAGCTACCTACTCATGGCCATAGCTTTTGCAGAACAGGATGTGGAACTTGGAAGCTAAAAGTGGTGAAAGTGACCTAGAGATGGACCCAGTAATAACAATTAATGTCCTTCCAATGGCCAGTGGTTGAGGACCTGCCATCAACACAGCAAGCAAGGCCGTGTTTCATTCATGTTTTTCTCCACAGTTTTTGTTCTGATAGAGTGACTGTTCAGTGGGGGAGAGTGTCAAAGAAACAAGTACACAAACAGCTGCAAAATATAATACATGTTCTAATGCATTCTGTAAAGAAAAACGAAAAGACAGTGTGGGAGACGAGACGGGTTTTAGATAAAGCTTCCGAGAGCAGACTTGAAGCAAGTGGAGACTACTGGAAAATACCAGGGTCAGAACAAGCCAGGCAGAGCAGGTGCAAAGGTCCTGAGGCAGGAGTGACTCATTGGAGACATAGCAAGGAGGCTGATAGGGCTGAGAGATAGTGGGCAAGATGGAGTAGGGGTGGTAGGAGCAGAGGTCAGGTTATGGGGATTCAGATCCCGCAGGACTTTGTGAGACCAAGGGGGGGTGTTTGGCTTTTAAACTGAGTGAGCAGGGATCCGGGGGAGGAGTCAAAGTTGGCATGGAGGACATCATGTGATTTATATTTAAGGGGCATCCTGGCACTGCATGGAGAATGGCCCAGGAGAGGGCAAGGTTGGAGGCAGGGAGGCAGTTGATGAGCGCCCTCCCTAGCCCACTTCCCAACCCAATGCATCGGATCTGCTCCCTACAGGGACATCCCTCCAATGTCCAATCCCTAGGCTGTGCCGGCCAGGGAGTGATGGGCTGCAAATGAGTGGGCAGGCAAGTGCCTCTAATTTCCACAAGCACCGTGGGTAAAGGCTGTGGCAATGTGCAATTAAGCTCCGAGCTTTAAAAACATGGTAATAAAGGAATACGGGCCGAGGAGGCAGCCTGGTAATTTAAATGATATCCAGCTCGAATATGGAGTGTCTAAATGTTCTCTTCCAGAGATTTATATCAGCATAGACCTGCCTCATTCATTTATTTAGTTAACTAGCTACTTATTGGCACGTCCTCCCAGCCGCTCTCCGGTGGAAGAGACAGAGGCCTGGGTGGCTGCTGGGGGTGACTCAGTAGAGGGCTGGCCAGAGGGGGAAAAATGACTGCAGTTATCACTGGCCTGTGCTGAAGGCCTACTGTGTGCATGCTGAGGAGCTAATGTGAGAATCAGAAGTGATGCTTCCTCATTATGGACATGAGGAAACTGAGGCACAAGGAGGAGAAATGACTTGTTCAAGTTCACACTGCTAGTGAATGGCGTGCCTGGGATTCAGCCCAGGTCTTCTATACCAAAGCTGCCGCTTTACCCATTATCTAACATTGAATAACAAGGAATATTCGGTTCCTTGATTCTTGGTCAGTTTCTTGATACTGGTCCTGGCATGCCTGGCTGTTTCCCATCTAATGGTTGTGCAGTCATCAGAACTTATCCTGACCAGATGTGGTGGCTCACGTCTATAATCCCAGCACTTTGGGAGGTGGAGGCAGGAGGATCACTTGAGTCCAGGAGTTTGGGACCAGCCTGGGCCACAAAACAACAACAACAACAACAACAAAATTAGCTGGGTGTGGTGGTGTGTGCCTGTAGTCCCAGCTGCTTGACGGGCCAAGGTGGGAAGGCTGCTTGAGCCCAGGAGTTTGAGGCTGTTATGAGCCATGATTGTGCCACTGCACTCCAGATTGGGTGATGGAGTGAGACCTTGTCTCTAAGAAAAAAAGTTATCTTGAGTGAATCCTGTATATAAACCCATCACCAAATTCAGACTCTTCAATCTGGGTGGGACTCTATAAATCACATAGCCAGGGCTTTCAATTTCAGGTGCCTCCATGGGTGGTAAGGTAATGAAGGGAACCTAAAGGATTGTGTGCAAAAAATAAATAAATAGTAGTTTCTCAGTTTTGTTAGAGACATGAATATAAAAAACATGGCACTTTCATCTTTACGAAAACAGTGGTGAAAGCGCAATGGTAAATGGAGCTAACACTCCTCTTCAGTGCTGGAGATGTGATGGGGAGTGGTGGGACTGTGGCATTCATGGGAGCAGCTGCAACTTCCCTGGCCAACTGTTGCCCCCTGAAATATGGATCCAGAACTTTAAGTAATTAAAATATGCTGGAAGTCTAAAGCGGCATCATAAAATTTCCTTTTAGTTGTGAGATCAACTTGTTTAAAGACACTCCAAATAAAAATATATTCACAGGCTGGAGTCTGCTCGGAGACCCTGTTTGAAGCTTCTTGTCCAGTCCAATGCCTGCATCGTGGAGATGAGATGGCTGAGGGCTAGAGAGGGTATGAGGTTCTGGAGCTGCACAGAACCTGAGAGGTAGAGCCTGAAACTAGAGGCCAGGTAGCCTCCCCCGCATCCAGACTGTCCATTTTCCTTACCACTGCAGCCAGGGAGCGAGTGCTCCTCTCTCCTCCTGTATCGCTGGTTCTCACCCATCCTTCAGGTCCAGCTATGCCCCTCTTCTGCCAGGAGGTCTGCCTGACCACCCCAACTTATTCTTCCCGTCCAAACCCTAAATCGGTGCTTCCCAAACTTCATTCACTGGGGTGTCTCCTTCATGACTTTCACTTTGCCCAAGACTTGAGGTCAGTACTGTAGACAGAATATCCCTTTGCCACAAAGAGAAAGTGATAGATACACTAAATAGAGTGAAAACGAGTCAGTCGGTGTTATTACATTCCAACAAGGAATGATTCGGGGAAAAGCTCAAAACCTGAGGCTTGCTTTCTCTTTGTTCAAAACGGAGCTGAGCCAACATATATCCAATGACCCAATGACCAGAAATTCCACACTTGGATACACCTAGCCAAAACAAGGTCATCAAAAGACACGCGCAAGAATATTTATGGCAGCCTTATTCATAACAGCATCAAAATGGAAACTACCCAGATGTCCAGCAACAGGACAATGGGTAATGTCCAGCAACAGGACAATGGGCAAAAAACAGGGATAAGTTCATTTGATGGAATATTATGCAGCAATGAAAAAGAATAAACTGTGAGCACACTATGGTGTGCACAAATCTCACAGATATAATATTGAGTGAAAAAAGCAGACCCAAAAGGTATGTACACGTCTATCCACTGATGAATGGGTAAATTAAATGTGGCTTATTCACGCAATGGAATACTAGTCAGCCACATGAAGGAATGAGCTATTGACGCCTGCTGTCCCCTGGACGGGCCTTGTAAACATCATGCTATGTGAAAGAAGCCAGATGCAAAAGGTCACATATGTATAATTTTACTTATATGAAACATTTAGAATAGGTAAAGTCAGAGAGAGAGAAAGCAGATTGGTGGACTGCATGGGAGAATGGAGGAGACCGAGGAGTGTTGGCTGAAAGATGTTTTTGAGGTGATAAAATATTCTAAACTGGATTGTGGTGGTGGCTTTACAATTTTGTGAATATACCAAAAGCCACTGAGTTGTACATTGAAATGGGTGGATTGTGCAGTGTGTAAATTATATCTCAATAAACTGTTTAAGGGAAGGGTCCATACTATGTGATTCCATTTGACTGAAGTTCAAAAATAGGCAAAACTTGTGGGTGCAGTGACTCACACCTGTAATCCCAGCACTTTGGGAGGCTGAGGTGGGAGGATTGCTTGAGCCCAGCTGAGATTGAACCACTGCTCTCCAGCCTGGGCAAATAGTAATAATAATAATAGGTACAATTAGTCTTAGGTGAATAGAAGTCAGACTAGTGGGTATGCTTGACGAGGGTATTGACTGGGAGGGCATTGAGGGCCCCCTGGGGGCCAGTGAGATTCTATATCTTGAGCTGAAAGATCACTTTGGTGGTAGAAATGTAAAGTTATTGAGTTATACACGTAAGGTTTGTGTGCACTTTCATGCATTTAAGTTATACCTCATTTTGTTACAATGGAGAAAACTAGAAGGTGTTAGCGATGGGGCAGCACCATACTGAGCCTTTCTCGGTGATGACACTGGAAGGATCAAGGAGAATGGAAAAGGAGTGACTTTCCCTCTGTTGCTCACCCTTAGCCAATGTCCTTTCTCTGTCCCACCTAAAACTACCTTGAGGGCCACAGGGGAGAGTTCCTGCCTTCCATTCTTAGAATTAGTCCCACAGGAATAATCCTGGACCAAGGGTTCTCCACATCTCCTCTTGTTAGAAACACACACCCCTGATGATCCCCTTTGTACAGATAAAGAAACCGAGACTCAGAGAATTTGGAGAACTTGCCCGAGGTCTCCCAGTTACTAAGTGGAGGAGCTGGGATTTGAACTGCCTGGAGCCCTGAGTGCCTTTGTCACTCCTTTTCCTGCTCTGAAGCTTGGACATCTCACAAGAGCCCTTCTTGTTAGGCTGTCACCCCAGCGATTTGAATACCCCCAGGCAAGGAGGGTGACTGCCATTCCAGGTGATTTGTCTGATAACTTGGCACTGAGCGTCCACCCAGCCCTGTTGAGCCTTGGCTCTGGTGTCTTCTGTGGCCACTCTTGATGATGTGACCAGCCTGGTGGCCCCTGAGGTCACCAATCCTAACAGCTGGGTGGAAGGAAATCCCACCCCTCTCCAAACAGACTTCACTGGCCATGCTCATTCACTCCTCCTGTCCCAAAGACTCTGCTGCCTTGAGGGTCTGGGGTCCTTGGCCTAAGCAGGGCCTTATGCTGCTGTGTTGAAAATAACCACCCTGTGGCATCTTCGATCATGGGGACACACAGACAAGGAAGAGCCTTGTCCTCTACATGAAAACCCTGTCTGGGATTGCTGGTTAATCTGACCTTTCATTGTTGGGTATATAGTCAAAGGATTATAAATCTTTCTATTATAAAGACACATGCACATGTATGTTCATTGTGGCACTGTTTGTAATAGCAAAGACTTGGAAGCAACCCAAATGCCCATCAATGATAGACTGGATAAAGAAACTGTGGCACATATACACCACAGAATACTATGCAGTCATAAAAAAGGATGAGTTAATGTTCTTTGCAGGGACATGGATGAAGCTAGAAACCATCATTCTCAGAAAATTGACACAAGAAGAGAAAACCAAACACTGCATGTTCTCACTTATAAGTGGATGTTGAACAATGAGAACACACAGACACGGGGAGGGGAGTATCACACATTGGGGCCTGTTCGGGGGTGGGGAGCTAGGGGACGGACAGCATTAGGAGAAATACCCAATGTAGATGACAGGGGGATGGAGGCAGCAAACCACCATGGCATATACAAACCTATTTACAAACCTGCACGATCTGCACATGGACCCCAGAACTTACAGGAAAGGAAAGGAAGGAACGAAGGATGGAAGAAAGAGAGAGAGAAAGAAAGAAAGAAAAGAAAAAGAAAGAAAGAAAGAAAACAAGAAAGAGAGAGAGAGAAAGAAAGAAAGCCCTTTCCGTGTCGGACAAGCCCTTTGCTGTGTAGAGAATCACTTCCCCTTTCTGAGCCTCAGTTTCTTGATCTGGAAAAATGAGGATTATAGTGAAAGTTCTCAGTGGCTGAAGATGAAAGTCGAATGAGATCTTGGTGTGACCATGATGCGGTTTTAGTTGTACCAAGAGAAAGTGAATGCGATGTTAAGACCCTGAGATTTGGTGTAAGACAGACCTGGCTTGGTACCCAGCACTGTATCTGGTGTGTGGCTGCTGATGGGAGGACTTGCTGGAGAAAGGTGTGAATCAGGCATCTGCCTCTTGTGTCTTCTTGCCATTGTCTTGGCCAAGTTCTGCACCTGGCCGATCCTGGGTACTCCTGTCAAGTGGAGATTGTGGTACCTTCCCCATCACTTTGTGTGAGACTTCAATGTGAACATGTCTTAAAGTTACACTTCTCAAACTTCAACCTGTGCACAAAACACCTTTTATTAAAAGAAATGCTGCTTCTATTCAGTAGATATGGGGTGAGCCCCCGATTCTGCACTTCTAATCAGCTTCCAGGTGATGCTGAGGCTGCAGGTCTGCAGACCACATTTCGAGTAGCGAGTCATTGAAGCACTTAGGACACTGCAAATGCTCAATAAATGCAAGTGATTTTTCCAGCAAAGACTGGGTCCCTCTACAGCCTTGAATTTCTGTCTTTCCAGAGTCTCCCGTCTTCCAGCTTCCTTCCCCCACCCCCTGGTCCCCAATTCTCTTCCTGTTCCTGGGAGGCAAGGACATCAGGGCCCCCTCCCCTCCCAAGAGTCCCTCAGCCTCAGACCTGTCCCCACAGGCTGCAGGGCACATTGCACCCCTCTAGCCACAGGGGCAGGTTCCTTGTGCCCATGGCTGCCTTGGGTAGGTTTTCAGGAACAGCTGCCAGCAGCTGAGATATAATGACTGCCTGGAGAGTCGTTAGGAGATAATTAATATTTGCAGCACAGAGCTGTGACTGCTAAGCCGCTCCCGCCCACAGAACTGGGGCCTCCAGCTCTTCCCGGCTGAGGGCCCCAGACCCTAAGGGCAGCACATCCTGAAGGCAAGAGGGGGACCCTGGAGGCAGCGGCTGCGGCATGGCCATTGGGTTCTGTCTCGGGAGGTTCCGTTTCCACCCAGCTGCTAGGGTTGGTGACCTCTGGAGGCTACCAGGCTGGACACAGCACCAAGAGTGGTCAACGAGGGCACCAGAGCCAGGGCTTAAGGTGGCCACAGCCCCTCCTTGCACCTGAGGCCAGCTGGTCTTTGGCGGTTGCCATGGTGATGGTCGTCCCCAGCAGCTGGGCAAGGACGTTGTAGCAGAAGCAGCAGCAGCAGCTGTGTGTGAGTGCACGAGAGAAACACGGTCCATGTCAGCTCCCGGCTCCCCTCCGGCTCTCCATCTGTGAGGGGCGAACATCTCAGCCACCCAGAGTCACCCCTGTTGGTGCTTATGTTAGAGACAGCTCCAGTCGGAGGGCTGGACTTTCGTCTGCCACTGGTCATTTAATTTGGTGTGGTTCGCACTGTGACTCAGCCAGAGCCTGGTCACTCTTCCAGGTTACATGCTTAGCAGCTGTGGGACCCTGCTAGACCATCACACTTTCCAGGCCTCAGTGGTGAGGTCTATAAAATGGGGCTAATCACACCCAGAGGGTTATGGTTAGGGTGGAATGAGACATGGTTTATAAACATGTAGTTCTGTTTGAGAATCGAAGGTTGTTGCTGCCAGATGGTGGATCTCAGAGGTTTAAGAGGGAAGGGACTTCTCCTTCTGTGGCATGGATTCACTTCATTTATTAAGTGTCTTCTGTATACCAGCCTGTGTTCCACTTGTGACATATATTCCTTCATCTGTTGATTCCTTCCAAGACACCAGCTGCCTCATCTCAATTAATTCTCACAGTGTGTAGGAAGGCCCTGTCATCCCCACTCTGCAGATAAGGACACCAAGGCTCAGAAGGTGACAAAAGGCTCAGGAGATCACAGCCCCATGGTTACACAATGAGAACATCACAGAGCCGGAGCTCTGCTCCCAAGCCTACCCTTTTCTCTCCACATCACAGTTCTAACTTGCCTGCGGTTTGCTAGGCAGACCTGCATCCAAATCCCAGCTCAACCGTGCCCTTGCTGTGTGACCTTGGCCAAATGAACTCTCTGAGATTCAGTTGCTTCTCTGTAGAATGAGGATAATAGCAAAATCTGCTTTATAGGCTACTGCATGGATTAAATCAGATGCGTGTTAGGTGTTTAGTATACAGTAAATGTCCACTAATGGCAACTATGATTTTGATTGTTATCATTATTGTTTTTCTCCCTGTGAGGGTTGGACCCCACGACCTCCAAGTTCCCAGCTTGGGCTCACATCCATGTGTGGAATGGAGTGCCTCTGATCTTTAATATTTTGGGGTTTGGGCTGGCTCCTGTAGCCAGGAGATGAGCCTTTTGGGAAGGATGATGGCAAGAGGGTCTGCCATTTCCAGATTCCCTCAGCCTGCTTTCTGATCATCTGCCTGTTCCTGCCACGCAGCATTAGGCCGCGTGTATGAGCATAGAGGGGGGCCGGGAGGGAAGGGGGGTGCCTTTCCCTGGGAGGCTGCCTTCTGTCGCTAGACAAACAAACACGCAGCACCCATGCTCGCTTGGAAATGGAGCGAGGCGTTAAATACAAGCGAACAGCGGAGGCCGAGGCGGAAGGCCAGCTTCGTTGGGCTTCCTCGGACTTAGCTGGCCGCAGCCGCCGGCAGCAGCTACTTAAGAAGCAGCTCACGTTCCCTGGTGCCTGCTGCCCGCAGCCCAGGCTGACCCAGCACAGCTTCGGAGAGAACTGGAGGTTTGCACGGGCTGCAGTGTTTGCCTGGCATCTGCCACAGTCTAACTGAAGGACAGTTAGGGACCTCTGGAGGTCATCAAGTTATCCCCCACTTCCAAGGGGTGTTTTCAGGCTGAGCAGTAGCCGCGGTCTGCCTCATGCTCACATGACCCCTCCAGCATGACTACTGCCCGCCACGACTCGGTACACACCATGGTACGGCCTTGGGAGGGACCTTGGCTGGAGAGGCAGGCCTGTGCCCACAGCCACTCTGCTACTTGCATGCTGTGTGACCCTGCACAAGTCACGTCACTTCTCTGAGCCTCCCAAACGAACCTCCCTCTGTGTAAAATGGCAAGTGTAATAGTATCTCCTTGTTGGCCAGTTACGAGGATTTAAAGACAAACACACATCCAGCCTGGCCAACATGGTGAGACCCCATGTCGGTGGGTGAGACCCACTAAAAATACAAAAATTAGCCAGACATGGTGGCATGCCTATAATCCAGCTACTCGGGAGGCTGAGGTGGGAGAATTGCTTGAACCCGGGAGGCAGAGGTTGCAGTGAGCAGAGATCGCACCACTGGACTCCAGCCTGGATGAGAGAGAGAGATCCTGTCTCACACACACACACACATGCACACACACATGCACACACACATGCATGCACACACGCACACACACGCACACGACAAACACACAGCATTCCTGGCACACAGATTGGTTGAACAGTGATGTCAAGATGGCCATGCTTTTTACTATGTGATCTTGCACGAGTGACCCAAACCTCACTTTCCAAACCTGACCAGTGAGGGTAATCACACCCCTGTCTTGAAGAGAGCAGGAAGATGGTGAGAGCAGCCAGTGTTGCTGAATCCATATTCATTTTACTCCTTTCCTCTCCTTGACAAGTAACATGGTAGCAATCATAATAACAGTAAATTCATAATCAGCCTGGGACACACAGTGAGACCCCCATCCCTACAAACGTTAGCCAGATGGGATGGCGCACTGCTGTAGTCCCAGCTACTCAGGAGGCTGAGGTGGGAGGATAGCTTGAACCCAGGAATTTGAGGCTGCAGTGAGCTATGACTGTAGCATTGCACTCCATCCTGGGCAACAGGGTGAGACCCTATCTCTAGTTAAAAAAAAATTCAAAAAATAACAATAATAGCTAACATTTTGGAATACTTATATGAATTTAAGCTGGTGTTATCCACTAGGTAGGCATTGTGTTGTGGCTCTTTATGTTAAAATGAAAACTGGCTGGGTGTGGTGGCTCACGCCTGTAATCCCGGCACTTTGGGAGGCTGAGGAGGGTGGATCACCTGAGGCCAGGAGCTTGAGACCCGCCTGGCCAACACGGTGAAACCTTGAAAAATTAGCTGGGCATGGTGATGGGTGCCTGTAGTCCCAGCTACTTGGGAGGCTGAGGCAGGAGAATCGTTTGAATCTGGGAGGTGGAGGTTGCTGTGAGCTGAGGTTGCACCATTACACTCCAGCCTGGATGACAGAGTGAGACTCCATCTCAAAATAAATAAATAAATAATAATTAAAATTAAACGTACAATTTCTCTATCACACGAAGCAGATTTCAAGTGCTCAAAAGCCACATGTGGCCAGTGCTGGTGAAACCAGCATGTCTCAAACTTCATGTACATAGGAGTCACCTGGGAATCCGGTTAAATGCAGATTCAGGTTTGGGAGATCTGAAGTGAAGCCCAAGACTGAATTCCTGAGGATCTTCCAAGGTCTGCGGACCACACTTTGAGTAGCACCCGTCTGGAACTGTGCTGCTCAGGATGGTGGTCAGTACTGAGCACTTGAAATGAAGTGAGTCCAAATTGAAATGTATGGGAAGAATAAAATGCACACTGGATTTCTAAGGCTTGGTATAAAAAAAGTAAAATATCTCATTAATACCTTTTAAAAATTGACTACACATTAAAACAACATTTTTAGACAGAATGGGTTGAAGAATTTTTATTAAAAATGTAATTTTACCTGTTTCTTTATACTTTTTAATATAGCAGTAGAAAGTTTCAAATTAACTATGTGTGACTCGCATATTTCTATTGGGCAGCATGAATCTAGGCCTAGTCTGCATGCTATTTATATATTCATGTCAGAGTCAGATGTAGACAGCCTTTTTTTTTTTTTAGATGAGTCACTCTTTGTTTTCCAGGCTGGAGGGTGGTGGCGAGATCTCGGCTCACTGCTACCTCCACCTCCTGGGTTCAAGCCACTCTTGTGCCTCAGTCTCCCAAGTAGCTGAGGTTACAGGCCTGTGCCACCACACCTGGCTAAAAAGATTTTTTGTATTTGTGTTTTCAGTAGAGACAGGGTTTCACCATGTTGGCCAGGCTGGTCTTGAACTCCTAACTTCAATTGATCCACCCACTTTGTCCTTCCAAAGTGCTGGGTTTATAGGCAGGAGCCACAGGGCCGGGACGGATGTATATAGTTTTAAGGAATGCATTTTCACCTTTGCCCTTCCTGGTTTTTAATTTTTTCTCCCCCTGCCTCTGAATTGTTTCTTGGGCATTTTTCACTCCAACCAGAGGGTACATTTTTTGGCAGGAGGGGCTGTGCCAGCCTGCCCCTTTGACTCACCATAGCACAGAATGTCGTCACCTCCACTTATTTCAATTGATGCTCCTGAAGAAACAGTATCTTTTTATTCCCTCCTGGAGCTCCCCTTTTCCCTATGCTTGGGCCCTGTGTCTTGAAGGGGGCTCACCTTCCTGAGCTCTGTGATTGATTATGTGATCCAGGTCTGGACAATCAGAGCATTCCATTCCATTCTCAGATTATTGATTGGTTAGGAGACAACCACATGACCTGAGCTTAGCCAATGAGAGGCAGTCCCTGAACTTTAGGGGAATTAACAGGAGATTTGGGCTGGACCTGAAAGATATAAAAGACATAAACCAAGGAGGTACTAGGCCACCCTGTGGAGGGAGTCTGAGGATGAAGCCTACTTCTACTGAGGACAAGAGAGCTGCCATGAGGTGGAAAGAGATGTGTGCCTGACAATAGCTGAGCTCTGGATCCAGCCTTCCGGATCACCTGCTGTCATCTGGCTTTTTCAGGGTGTGGAAGACAGATCAAGTCTAAAGTCTTAGGTGAAACTGCTAAGAAGAAGAGACCGTCTGTCAATCTTTTCATTTAATGGGAAAACACCAGGCAGTGTGGGAAGTGTCTCTATCTCTGGGTATTTGTGGTCTATGTGGTACTTGCCACTTTCCAAAAATGGCAACAGCCATATTTCCAATCCCACATGTTCTCCCCTAACCTCACCACTTCCCAAGCAAGAGATGGAGTCTATTTCCCCTCCCTTTAAGCCTGTGTAACTTTGTGATGACCTCAATGAATAGAATGAGGCAGAAATGACACTGCACTATTTTCAAGGTTAGGTCATAATAGCTAATAGGGCTTCCACCTGCTCTCTCCCTCTCTGTCTCACTCTTTTTCTCTCTCTCTTTCTCAGGACACTTGCTCTTGGAATGGAGCCGCCTTGTTGTGAGGAAGCCCAGTCCATGGGGAATGGCATATGTAGGTGTGCTGGCTGACAATCCAGTTGAGGTCCCAGGCAACAGCCGGCGTTGGCCACCAGACAGGTGAGTGACATGAGTGAACTGCCCTTCAGGTGACTCTAGCCCAGCCTTTGAGTCTTGTAGCTGATGCCAGTGAAACAGAGACAGGCTGTCCTCACCAAACTCTGTCCAAATTGCATATTCATGAGCAAAATAAGTGTTGCCATTGTTTCAAGCCACTTCATTCGACCAATAGATGTTCGCTATGCAGCAATAGATGAACCAAACAGGCATCTCCTATGCTGATTGCAACTAGATTTTTGCTATTTCATTGTGTCTTTTCTGAATGAGGAAGGGCGGAGGCTTCCCTGGCATAGCTTTTGTTTTCACCACTTGCTATACACAGTATTTCTTGTGTTTTAGTTTATTCCATCAGGGTGAGTTGATGAAGGGTAGGACTGATTGTCTCCATTTCACAGATGAGAAAACAGAGGCTCGGAAAGCTACAGAGCCTTACCCAGGGTGACTCAGTGGTGAAGGTAAGAGGGGATCTGGAAGCCACATCATTTCAGCCTTCTGTGGGTGCTCTGCCAAGTGAACCTCATGATTGGGTCTGGAGGGGACAATAAGGATCAGGGAATTCTTTTTTTTTAAAATTGAGGTGAAATTACCTAACAAAAGGAACAATTTTGAAGTGAACAATTCAGTGGTATCTAGTCATTCTCGGTTCCTCCTTTCCCCCAAGCCCTGGCAGCCACGGATCTGCTTTCTGACCCCTATGGATTTGCCTATTCTGGATATTTTATAGAAATGGAATCATATAATATGTGACCTTTATGTCTGGCTTCTTTCATTTACAATGTTTTCAAGGTTCATCCACTTGTCTCATGTATCAGAACTTCATTCCTTTTCATGGCTGAATAATATTCCATAGTGTGGCTAGACCACATTTTGTTTAATCCATTCATCTGTGAATGGATACCTAGGCTGTTTCCATCTTTTGGCCAGTGTGAGCAGTGCTGCTAAGAACATGCACACACACGTACTTGAGCACCTGTTTTAAATTCTTTTGTGTACATAGCAAGGAGTGGAACTGCTGGGTCATATGGTGACTTTATGTTTAACTTTTTGGGGAGCTGCCAAACTGTTTTCTCTAAGGCAGCGGATTCTCCCTTAGCTTCACGACCACAGTGAGTGAGCCAGTCTGAGCAATAAATGTATTGGGTCAAAGGGGAAAGAGAAGAAAGAGAGACAGTGTGAAAACCATATTGCATTCATTTGTTCAACAATTACTTGTTGAAGTTGATTCAACAGCAGGTGCGAAGGAAGTACAAGAAAGAAAAATGTTCTGCCGCCATGGAGATGTGAGATGATGCTCCGGCTGTAGTTGGAGAGAGACAATTTCAGTCACAGGTGCCATGAGGAGAATAAAGGGAGATTCCATGATAAACAGGGATCGGAGATGCTGTTTGGGGGGTTGTCAGCGAAGAACTGTCTTGGAGGCGACATTTAGACTAAGACTTGAAGGGTGAGACGGAGCCAGCTGTGAAGGCAGAGAGGATGGGACAAGAACAAAGGTCCGAGGCTGAGTGTCCTTAGCTTTCTTTGGTAGGCTCAAGTTCCAGCTCCATTACTAATTCCCCAAGGGATAGCCTCAGTTTCCTCGCCTTGAAAATGGACAGATGAAATATGAAATCAACCTAAGTACCCATCAATAGATGAATGGATAAAGAAAATGTGGTGGATATATACACGATAGAACATTAGCCTTCAAAAGGACAAAATCCTGCTCTTTGTAGCAGCGTGGACGGAACTGGAGGTCACTATGTTTCAGTGAAACAGGCCACGCTCACGAAGACAAATATTGCCTGCTGTCACTCATGTGGGCTAAAAATAGTGGATCTCATGAAGATAATAGATTGGAGGTTACAAGAGGCTGGGGAGGGTGGGGAGGAAGGAGGATGAAAACAGCTTGATTAATGGGTACAAATACATACTTAGATGGCAGAAATAAGACCCAGTGGTCAATAGAGCTGTAGGGTGGCTAGCGTTTAGATTAATTGATTGTACATTTCAAAATAGCTAGAAGAGAAGAATTCAAATGTTCCTGGAGTAAAGAAAAGAGAAATACTTATGGTGGTGGATACGCCAACGACCCTGATTTGATTATACAAATGGTCCACATGGACTGTAAAAATACATACAGCTATTATGTATCAATAAAAGTAGAAAATAATGATTACAAAATGGGCATCGTATCCAAAATCGACCCTACCTTCCTGGGCGGGGTAGAGACGATAATGCAGGGGAGATGACTGAGGCTCACAAAAGTGAAGATGCTTTCTCAAAATCGCAATTCAGTGAGAGGAGGGGCCAGGATTTGAACCCTGAGCTTTTGGAAATGTTCAGGATTAACCTGGTCTTACCAGTTGGGCGCGTGTTGGGGTTGGGGTCAGGGGCTGGTACAGCTGCGAGTTTGGGGAAACGGCCTCTGGGATGCTCCATGCTGTGAAGGAACACCACCTTCCTTCCTCTGAGGATACGGCGTGAGGGCATTTGTCTTCTTGCTTTCCAAGTGGGGGAGATGGGAATTGTGAGGTTTGCCAAACAGTGAGCCCAAGGTGGAGCCGAGCTCTCCTGGCTTCACTCATCATGCCAGCTTCCAGCTACCGCGGTCTTAGGGGGTGCTTGGTGCTGTGCTGAGCACTCTGGCATGCTGTGTTACTTCTAACACTCTCTGGGAGAGGTACTGTGATTATCCCCATCTTCCAGAGGAGATGACTGAGGCCCAGAGAAGTGAAGACACTTTCTCCAAGTCACAACAGTGAGGGGAGGGGCCAAGATTTGAACCCAGGCCCGCCTGCCTTTATATCCTGTGTTCTGAGTCTTGGGTTAAGTGTTGTGCTGCCTCGCATGGCCTCAACCGCAGGCTGGGCTCCGGGGATGCCATGGTCAGAGGAGGGGCTGCAGTCCCCAGAAAAGAGGGTGGCTCAGGAGCCCATAGGTACCCCAGCATGCAAACCCATGGGCACACACACACTCTGACACATGCATCCTCCAACTCAAATGGGTGGACATGCTTGGGAAAACCATGGAGAAAGTGAGGCCCACAGAGAGGGACCATGAAATCCTTGTCACTGCCGGGGCCACCAGCATGATCCAGACATGGAATTCTTCTCTCTCCCTCACTCTGTGTGTCTCACTCTCTGCAAAAAAGAGTCTTCACCAAGAGATGCGTTGGAAAAGGAAAGAAATGTGGTCAAGTATGTAGTCACGGCAGTGGGGCGAAGGAGATCCACGATGGGCACGTGTGTGAATGTGTTCAAGTGTGGGCATGAGTGCGAGTGTGTGAGAAAAGGCATCGGGGTGTGCAAGTGTCTTAGTGGTTGTGTGTGAACGAGTGTGAGTGGAGAGCGTGTCCTGGTGTATGTATGGTGTGTGCACGTGGATGTCGGCGGGTGCACAAGTGTGTATGTGAGTGTGTATGCGTTCTAGCATGAATGCTGTGAACATGTATGAGTGGTGTGTGTGTGCTGGACAAGGTTGGGGAGACTGAGACCTGCCTCGGGGGCAGGGGACAGAGGCTCCACAGGCTTCCTCCCCGACATGACTGGGGGACTCTGATTCCCAGGGAGACCTCTACTCTTGCTTTGGATGGGCATGAGGAGGTGAACGAAACTGCAGCCTCTCTTTCCAGAGCCCGAAATCTCATGACCTCTTTTTTCCCGGCCCTTCACTCCCTGCCTGGGTCCCGTCTCTCTGAGAGGAGTTCTCCAGCTGATCTGATGGACTGAGTGGCCCTTGGAAATAATAATGGTGGTAGCAATGGACACTCAGGAGCCTAAGTGCCAGGCACTGTTTTAAGTGCTGTATTCTGCTCCCAGCAACCCTAACAGGTAGTCACTAGTATCGTGCCCATTTTACAGACAAGGAAGCTGAGTCTATTTCAGGGCAGGGTCCTTGGGCTTCTTAACATAGGGGCAGGCGAACTTTTTTCTGAGGGGACGGATAGTAAATGCTTTAGGCTTTGTGGCCATAGCATGGGTCTTTGTCACAGCCGCTGCACTCTTCAGTGGTAACCACAACGCAGCCACGGAGATAAATGAACAGTGCTTGCTGGAGGGTTGTCGTGTACTGACCTCCAAGAGTGGTGAATGGTGGGATTTTAGGCACCACAGTAGATATGTTAGTGGGAGCTATTCATTCATTTGATCGCTAAGTCATTTATTGCATGCTGTGTGTCTGGCTCTGTGCTGTGGACAAGACAGACTCTGTTTCTCCCCAGTACACCCCATCTATTTGCTGGCAAGCCCCAGGCCTGTACTGGGGAGCCATAATCTCAGGGTACAAGCACTTAATCATGTGTTGTAAGCAGGGAAAGCTTCCTGGGGGGGGGGTGACATCAAAACTGGTACCCAAAGGATAATTGGTTGAGGAAGACAGTGGGGTGGGGGTGGGGTTACAGCAAGCCTCCCCCACAGTAAGAATGGGGGAAAGGCAAGAGGTCAGACAGGGCTGGTGCGAAGTGCATTTGACCACATATCTGAGATGTGGGTGGGGGCTTGTAGTCTCTGGTGTGGGAATGGGGAGCCATGGAGGGATTAAGCGGGTAAGCAGCCGTTTCCCTGGCTTCTGAAGGGGCCTTCTCTGGCTTCCATCCCCAGGCCCTGTTCTCACCTGGCACATAGAACTTGACTGTGTAGCCGCTGGTTGAGAGCAGGGACCCTTCGTGTTTTCTGCCCTGCCGCCCCCTGTATCTAACATTTCCTGCCACAAGCTAAGCCTTCCTACACAGCAGCAGCTATTAATCTTCACGTTATGTGTGTGTGCATATGACATTTGTCCCTCTCCTGCATGAGACTGGCGGCTACAGGAGGGCAAACGTGCTGTCTGTTTTATTCACGTCTGTATCCCCAGTGCCCAGCACAGCTCTGGGTACAGACCGGGTGCTCAGTCAATATTTATTGAACCTGAGATTTTATATCCTTGGCTGAGTCCTGGCTGATCATGGGGTGAGAGCCTTTTACCTGGCCCCTTAGGAAACTTCCCTTCCCTTCCCCTCCTCTTGTCCCAGAAGTTAATTAAGTGCTCTGCCTCTGGAGAGTTAATCCCATCATCAGCTGCACCCCCACCCCCAATATCAGCTGTGTGCTTACTTGTTTATGGTCCGTCAATTTCCACCCCCAATTAAGCTCTGGGACCTATCATCGTATGCACTGCCCACAGCCAACACATAATAGGTGCTCAATTAGCTTATGTTGAATGAATGACTTGACATCTCTGTTAATATCAACCTTGGCAAGGAAGAGAAGAAAGACTGAGAAAGTGTGATGGGAAGGGGTGATTTGGCAAGTTCACAAAGCAAGCTGGGGCTGGGCTATTCGCCGGGCAGCAGGGTGGCGTGGGAGAATGGAAGCACGCAGTGTCCCTCCTGCAGGGGTCATGGACACAGGCCTGTCGAGAGGCAGGGGCAGGGACACCATGGCGTTTGGCGTTTCTTCTCCAGGTGCAGCGAATCATGTTTGAGAGATGAAGCCACGCAGGGAGCCTTGCTTTCTGGCTGAGACCTTCCAAGCCAGCAGCCTCTGAGATCATCCAGGGTGGGTGTTTCAGTGTTTCTGACATCCTTGGCTCAGCCAGGCCATCTTGGTGACAGCTGCCTGGAGCTGGAGGAGAACAGGCCTCAATGTCCCCTATTATTGCTGGAACACTGAGTACCCCTGAAGTGGAGGGCAAGGCTGGCTCTGTCTGCGAGCGACAGGGCGCGGTAACTCAGCCACCTGGGACCCCAGCTGCTCAGGCCTGAGAGTGAGGTGCTGACGTCCTCCACCTCCCTTCCTGACGGGCACAGCCGCCTGCGCTGGTTCACCCTGCTGTCTTTACTGCCCCACCCGGCCATCTTAACTTCCTGCTTACCTGATGCCCTCATTATCCCAAAGGGTGGCTTGTGTGCCCTCACTGGCAAAGGTCTTTGTGACCCAGGCCCCCTCCAGCCCCTAGACCTCCCAAGTATCCTCTTCTTGGCTGCAATGAGCTTCCTTAGAGGCCAGCCAAGCCCAGCATTTTCTGAGACAGACCTGGGTCAAACCTGTGCCATGTGACTAGGCAAGTGACCTTCCCTCTCATCTGTTATAGAGGCTTGTCTCAGTGCCAATGTTCTGGGGTCGTTTTGCAGATTGTTTTAGGTCGGGATCTGGAGAAGAAAAGCCTGGGAGAGGGATGGGGTGTATAGGATTTATTTGGGGTGTGGGCTTGGAAGGAAATCCTCAAAGGGAGGAGAGACACAGGATAGGACCTGGGGAGGGGCTGAGCGAGGGGGTGGTTCCCTTCAAGAAATTGAAGCTCAGAGAGGCAGAGTGACTTACCCCACATCACGCAGCTAGTGAACAGAGAAGGATGTGTTGGAAACTGGGTTTCTTTGATGCCAAGTCTGTGCTTGGAGTCACCTCACTGCAGCTCAGTGACAGTCATCAATAATCATGTGATTGCCTGGGATTGAGTCAGGAGGAAATGTCAGGTGCAGGAGGGACCCAGTACCTTGCTGTGGGGTCTCTTTCACAGTTCAGTGTGCCTGCCCGTCAGCTGGTGCTGTAACGAAGCCTTCACTCCTGCGCTTTGCTTGGAGAATTGCCTTTAGATGCCTGGAGCTCCTTCCTGGAAGTGGCTTGGACTTGCATCTTCCTCCCCCAAATGCCTTGGGAGTGACCTGTAGCCATGTGGGGGTACAGAAGTTCTGTTCCCTTGCCTTGAAGTGGGACAGACTCTGAAGAGCAATTTAAACTCCAGAGCTTTCTGGGGATAAGCCTGGGTCAAGACCGCACCTGCAACCCCATCCTCGAGTAGCTTTTCTGCCTGCCCTGGTCCCCATCCCTTGGTCCCTTCTAGGTGTCACCTGAGAGCCTTCTCTCAATAAATCACTTGCATAAGAATTCTCTTCACAGGCTCTGCTTCTAGAGAAACTACCAAAACTTCCCAAAGACAGACAAACGTTTGGAAATGAACTGACCATGAGATAAACCCTTGGAAATGAACTGACCATGTAACCATAAATTGGGACTAAACACCCTGTTTTGATCAAGCATTTCCACGGTCTTCTCAACAGGCCAAGAAAATGTCTTGGAGATTCAGAAACAGCGGTCAGATGTTACTGACAATTGTTAGTAGGTCTAGGACAGGGCCTGGCATGGAGTAAGGTGTTTAATAAATATTTGCTGAGTGAAAAGCCTGAATGAGTAAACATTGCTGGTGCTGGGGAGGTGGGGGTTTCTGGAAAGAGAGAATGTAGAACAGCCTTCCTGGGGCGGATCCCCAGGAAACACGCAGGCTCAGGAACCAGGCTGGGCACATTGAAATGCGGGGTCAGGTGCTCAGATATTCATAGCTCCATCAGAGGCTTAGCCTAAGAGGCTGCAAGCCCCAGAGGAGTGCACAGACCCAGGAGGTAGTCGTGATCACAGCAAAGAATACAAGATCTTGTTAAACAGAAATCCCTCCTGGCAGATGGTCAGCTGGCTCCCGGGACCCAGACATGGGAAGGAAAGCCGTTTCCTACTGGGAATTCCAGAAGCCTTGAAACCAGGGGAGGACATTATGCCTTCATGACTTAAAACAACCATCATGATGATGATAAAAATGGCAAAGCAATTATCCAATGGTGGCTATAGCCAGGACTCGGCATGTAGGATGGTATAGAAGCCTCCCAATAACCCCTGCAAGATACACACTGCCATTCCCATTTCACAGATGAAGAAACCAAGGCTCAGTTAAGGAAAATGATGTGTCCAAGGTCACACTGCCAACAGGCGGTAGTTGAACCCAGGTAGCGTGACAGTAAAGCCTCAGCATTGTGGCAGGTGCTGATTTAAGAGGATAGTAGGGAAAGGGCTGGGTCCAACTGAGGCATAAAAATTATACAAATGGATGGTGAGTGGAGCTGGGAGGGGTACTGGGGGGCCGGGGGAGGTGGGGATGGTTACCGGATATGAAGAGAAAAATAGAAAGAACGAATAAGACCTAGTATTTGATATCATAACAAGGTGACCATAGTCAATACGACTTTAATTGTACGTTCGTTTGTGTTTGTTTTTGAGATGGAGTCTCTCCCGGTAGCCCAGGCTGAGGTGCACTGGTGCAATCTCTGCTCACTGCACCCTTCGTCTCCTGGGTTCAAGCAATTCTTCTGCCTCAGCTTCCCGAGCAGCTGGGACTACAGGCGCGTGCCACCACACCCAGGTAATTTTTTGTATTTTTAGTAGAGATGGGCTTTCACCATATTGTCCAGGCTGGTCTTGAACTGACCTCAAGTTACCCACCTGCCTGAACCTCTCAAAGTGCTGGGAGTACAAGTGTGAGCCACCATGCCCGACCTAACTGTACATTTTAAAATACTTAAAATAGTATAACTGGATTGTTTGTAACACAAAGAACAAATTGCCTGAGGGGACAGATGCCCCGTTCTCCATGATGTGCTTACTACGCATTGCAGGCCTGTATCAAAATATCTTGTATGCACCATAAATACAGCAACCTACTATGTACCTGCAACAATTAAAAATAGAAAAGTAAACAAAATTACAAAAATGTTGTAAACTCATAGAATATCTCTGGGTGGGTACAGAAGAGACTCATAGCGGTAGTTGCCATGAGTTGGACATGGAGGGAAGATTTTTATTCTAAAATTTTCCTAAATATTGAATAGTGAAGGGTTTATATTCCTAGTTGAAGTGTGGTGGGCTAGATCACAAAACTGGCCCCCATGAGGCATCCCTGTCCACATTCACACCCACCCTTTGCTGCCGATTTTGTGGTCCTTACCTGTTCTGACTCTGGGCACAGGGATGCAACTGGCTTTGACCAATGGGATGTTAATAAAAGTGACATGGGCAGAAGCCTGCAAATGACTTGTGCAATTAGGCTCGCTCTGACGCTGCCCTTCCGCAGGGCCATGAGGACACACTCAGGCTTACCTGCTGGGAGATGGAGGCTTGTGCAGCACAGCCAAACTGCCCTCGTCATCCCAGTGGAGGCCATCCCAGAGCAGCCATCAGCCAGCTGACCCAGACACATAAACAAGCCCAGTCATGACCAGCAGAGCTGCCTGGCCTGCTGTTCTGGTTTGGCTGTGTCCCCACCCAAATCTCATCTTGAATTATAGCTCCCGTAATCCCTACATGTCATGGGAGGGACCAGGTGGGAGGTAATTGAGTCATGGGGGCTGGTTTTCCTCGCTGTTCTCATGATAGTGAATAAGTGTCACAAGAACTGGTGGTTTTATAAAAGGGGCCATTCCCCTGCACTCCCTCTCTTGCCTACCACCCTGTAAAACGTGCCTTTGCACCTCTCTTGCCTTCCACCATGATTTCGAGGCCTCCCCAGCCATGTGGAACTGTGAGTCCATGGAACCTCTTTTTCTTTATAAATTACCCAGTCTTGGGTATGTCTTTATTATCAGCAGGAGAACAGACTAATACACCTGCTGACCACCACAACAGCAGTTTGGTTTTGTTTTAGAGGCAGGGTTTCATCTTGTCTCCCGGGCTGGAGTGCAGTGGTGCAATCAGCTCACTGCAGCCTTGACCTCCTAGGCTCCAGTGATTCTTCCACCTCAGCCTCTCCAGTAGCTGGAGCTACAGGACCATACCACCATGCACAGATATTTTAGCTTTTTAATTTTTTTGTAGAGGCAGGGTCTCAGTATGTTGTCAGCGTGGTCTCAAATGCCTGGCCCCAAGTGATCCTCCTGCTGTGGCCTCACAAAGTGCTGGGATTACAGGCATGAGTCACTGCACCTGGAAGATTTTGTGATTGTTTGTTACAGAGCATTACTGAGGCTATAGATAGCTAATATATGTAGGGGGGCATTGCACCTTCCAAGATAGCACGCACGCGCACACACACACACACATGCACACGCGCACACACACACACACACACACAGGAGTTTATAAGACAGTTTCTGTCCTGTAGAAGATACTGAAATCTGGAGGCTCTCCCACTCCCTGCAAAAGTCTTTTCCATTCTGACTTTGGTGCTTTCAGTGAAGCCATTTCTTCAAAATCAAATCACTCATTCATTTCTTCAGATCCCACCTTCTTCAGCAAGCCCTCCGAACCTCCGCAGTCCTCAGCCCGGCTGCCAGGGTGATTTCACTAACGTGCAGCATTATTACAAAGAGCAGCTCCAGTGCAGTCAGTGCTGACCACCGGCCAGGCACTGTGCAAGCCCCGTCTCACAGAGTCATCACTACACCCTGTGAGAGAGGCGTGCCTAGCATATTCCTCCAGATGCAAATTAGAGACGGAGACCCAGAGAGAATAAGTCTGCTGCTCAAGGTCTCACAGCAAGCGAATTCCAGAAGCAGGATTCAACCCTGCAGCTGCCCAGCTGTGCTCCTTGCACCCACCCTCATGACTTTCTCCCCTCCATGTTGAACTGTGGGCTGAAGGGAGCGGTCCTTTGATTAGATCTGAGTCAAGGGCAGGGAGGATAACACTGTCATTGGGTCACCCTGGCTTTGAAAAGTGCAATTTCCCCTCTAGTCCTCAGAACAGCCCTGTGAGGCAGGGAAATGGGGAAACAAAGACCACCTTTGAGGAATACACTGACTTGCCTAAGGTCACATGACAAGTCAGAGTGGGGACTAGAATCTGGGAGTCTCTTCTCTCCCTCTCTGTCCAACACTCATCAATCATGTATATACTGCACAACGTGGAGGTCTTTGTATTTGCTCACCCTTCCTGCCTCTGTGCCTGTGCTCAGCGTCTCCCCTCTCAGTGTGCCCTTCACTGCAGAGCAGACAAGCAGAGATGTGAGGGCAAGCATGCTGCGGACATTGGGCTATATGTTCCTCCTTCCTCCTTTCTATTTCCTACCCTCACCCTCCTTTCCTTCTTTCCTTCCTTCCTTCCTCCATACCTCCTCTCTTCTTTCCTTCTTTTCTTCCTTCCTTATTCCCTTTCTCCTTCTTTTCTCCCTCCCTTCCTTTTGTCCCTTCTCCTTTCCTTCCTTCCTTCCTCCCTTTCTTCCACTCTCTCTCCTTCCTTTCCTTCTTTTCCCTCCCTTCCCTTCTCCCTCCCTCCCTCCTTCCCTCCTTCCCTCCTTCCCTCCTTCCCTCCTTCCCTCTCTCCTTCCTTCTTTTTCCCTCTCTCCCTCCTTCCTTTCTTCCTTTCAAAGTTTATTCTGCAAATATTCACTGTGCACTCACTCTCTGCTAGGCACGCTGCCTGACTCTGGAGATGCAATGGGAATGAAACAGACGTGGACCTTGGCCTTGATCTTGTGAAGCAGCAGGGAAGATGGGACTTAAGCAATAATATAAATTAATTCATTCCAGTCGGAGGACAGGTAGTGAATAGCAAGAACTGTTGGACTTGAGTTGGAATCTGAGCTCTGCATTTTACCTAGCTGGGTTGCCCCCAGTCGGTTACCTAATCTCTCTGTGTCTTGCTTTCCTCATCTGGGGATTAATGTCTATCTTTCAGGGTGGCTGTGAGAGTTAAAGCAAGCTGTGCATCTACAGAATGGGGCACTGAGCCGGGCACAGGGGATGCGCTGTGACAGCAGCTGTCTTCATCGTTGCTGCTGTTGTTTCTGCTGCTGGATCCCGGCTGCCCTTGACCCGGAAGGTCCCACCTGCATGACCATCTTATCTGTGAGAGGAGGTGGCTTCATTCACCCTTCTCTAACTCTCTGAATTATAATCCATCTTTAATGCCTCTAGAGGAAGGAGCTTTGAACAGAAACCAGCTCCAGCCACTCACTGCTGTCCACCCAGCGAATGCTTGCCTTTCAAAGGCGTGACGGGGCCGCCAAATCCGCCCCAGGGACCTAACGTGATTGTCTCGCTTCTGTAACTCTGCTGGGAAGCTGGGCTTGGCATTTCTGGCTGGGTTTCCAGAGGCTCTCAGGGCTGGTGGGGAGCCACAAAAGAGGCTTATGGGAGACCATCAGGTGGAGGAACCTAGCCTGGGAGGGACAGAGTCAGGGCGGAGGAGCCCATGTCCAGCTGAGCACCATGATGTGCTTGTCAAGATTCCCTCTTCTGCTTGGCCCATGAAAAGACCCTTCCCCAGTGTTTATGGGGGTCAGGTAGACATAGTCACCTGTGATGACAAGAACATGGTGTGGGGAGCCCCAATACCCAAGGTAAAGTCTCCACTGAGTAAGTGCCCTTAGGACTAACACAATCTGTGTCTCAGCTTTTCACATCTATAAAATGTGTGTCTCTTTTATGAAGCAGCATAGCTCTTTGGTGTTTAAGAGCTACAGCTCTGGATCCAACTGTGTGACCTTGGGTCAGTTGCTTACCCTCTCTGTGCCTCAGGCTCTGAGATGATAAAACCTGGAGAGTAATAGTATCTGATTCTGTTGCCTACTACCTGGATGACCTCAGGCAAGTTGCTCCACCTCTCTGAACCTCAGTTTCCTCCTTGTGAACTGGGAGCAATGAGAATGCTTACTTCATAGGGCTGTTGTGAGTGTTGAATGGGATGACCCATGCCGAGTGCTCCAAACCACACTTGGCGTGGAATAATCACGTTAGCATTGATCGAACACCTGCTGTTTTCTTCTCCTTCATTCTTCCTTTTCTCCATCTTTTCTTGTTTCTCTCCCTCCTGCCGCTTTCCCTCACTCCACAACTGCATGCTGGACACCTGCCATGAGTCAGGAACTTTTCTAGCCACTGCCCATCTTCAGGATGACTTTCAGAACCAAATGTGCCTAATGGGGAAGTGCTTTGGCACTATCGAGGCTAATCTGTCATGGAAGAGAAGAGGTGATAAATTCACACTGTGGCTTGTGGCGACTTCTTTTTATGCTCACTCTCATCTAGGGTCATTAATTTAGAGCCTTGACTAGGATTTCTATCCTATGCAGCTGCCGTGACATTAATTTGATATTCACTAACCTCAGTTACTTGTGTGTCACCGTCATAATGATTATTTGCCACAGCTGCATACCACATACAACCATGCCTTAATATTTTAAGTCACTCTTTTTAAGAAACTCAAACTGAATTTTAACCTCAGCCATACTATCCACAAAAGCAAAAGTCCTGGTGAGCTGGCACACACGAAGCACTAACTATTAAAGAGAAATTTAAAAGTTCATAGATGACCCCGAAGCATCTCCATTTGTGCCATATTATATCAGTAAGTGGCTATACGAGACACTATCCTCTCAGCATTCAGTTAACTAGAAAATCCTCTGATTCATTGCTTCGTATTTATCAAGTGCTATCTCCTTTTTCCAAGCCTGGGGGTTTCTGTCATTTGCGACTATCATGACATTAATGTGAAGTCATCGCCCTTGGTCACTTAGCTATTGCCGGCATAACAAACATCTGCATTGTTCTGCCATAGCCACATGCCAAACACGACGGTGCTTTTGCTTGATTTTTTGTTTTGGATCTTTTTTTTTTTTTTAACTTAAATTTAGCCTCGACCAAAGCAATCGTATCTATGAAATCATGGGTTGAAGGAGCTGGTTATATATCTCTTTCTAGCATGCATTAAAGTAAATACGTAGCTATTATGTAAAACCAAATGTTACCCAAACACCTCTCTCTATGTGCCTCTTTCTTACAGTGGGCTGCTGTTCCAAGCATAACCTTGTTACCATTCAGCTGGTTAGGAAATTCTTGGATTCATTGCTTCATAGTCACCAAGTGTTACCCCTTCTGTCCAAGTCTTGAGACTCCATGAAGGCATAGACAGATCAAAGCCAAGGCCCTATGTGACAAAGTGAATCCCAGAACCCAGGAGTCCTGCTCCTTGATTCTGCCTTGAGGCCATGCAGGTGCCAAGCCCCATCCCAGCCTATCTCCTGGCTCATTAAAGGCCTTGGAGCTTGGATCAGCTCTTCCATTTTTCCAACCTTCTCTTTTTCCTCTCTAGCACTCGAAGACTCTAAAAGGGTTAACATCCATCTCCCACTCTTCTTGACACCTCCCACCCAGGGTTGCTGTGGGCAATCGCCAGCTTCCCTTGAGGAATGACCTTGCCCCCCACCATGGGGGCTATCGAGAGACAGATATAAACACCTCAAAGTTCCCAGCTAGCTCTCTTAATTGGCACCTTTCTGTTCTGCTTTAAATTAATCAAAGCCAGTCCGATATTAATACTGTAGGGGGAATTAAAATCATGCAACGCATTAAAGATGTAATTTAAAATTAATAACTCATAATTATTTATCATGGCGTATCAGCGGAGCTATGAATTTTCCCTTCTAACTCCGCGCACAGTCTCCTGCCTTTGCTTTTAATAGCATTTGGACCATTACTGCGCCCAACCTTGGTTCCCGCAGACACCCAACCTGAGAGACGTAATTCACTTAATTTAATTTTGGGGGGCTTAATTGTGGTAAATCACTACTTAAGAAAAGACATCTATTTGAAAGGACAAATTGGGATAATTTAATAAAAGCTGGAGTGAGGAAACCCAAAGACTTAATGATGTGCTGTGGGTTTTGACCAGAGAAGCCCCTACTCTTCAACTCATTTACTGAGAGGTGCTAAGCTTGGTACCCAAGTCTTTAAGAACAAGGCAGCATTCAAAAGGTTTGACAAACTGTCCATCAATATGGGACTAAGCAAAAATACTATGATGGATCCACCCAGTGGAAAACTATGCAGGCATATAAAAGAATGACCGGTCATATGTGTGGATATAGAAGAATCAGTAGGATATATTAAATTTAAAAAATTCTAGAAGAATCTATAGCATGCACTTATGACAAAAGGAAAATATATATACACATATAATTGCATATATAGTATAAAATATCCCTGGAAAGAAACAGGAAAACTGTGGGGACTAGGTAACCGGGGGACAGAGGAGGGAGGGAGAGTGGTCATGCTTTGTACACATTTGTATCTTTGAAATTCCGTACCACATGCAGGTATTAGCAACTCTAAAAGTTTAGACAATTAAAATAGTAATAGTAGGAAAGATTTGCCGACTGGGGTCTCGCCATATCTTGCATACCCTCTCTCCTACTTCCACATAGCCCTACTGATGATCGTAATTATGGCTGCCATGTGTCAAGTGTCCTCTCTGGAATGGTCACTGGGCTGGCTTCATCCCACGAGCACCTCACTTCAGCCTGGTGAGGCAGGTCCCCAACATTTCATGATGAAGTTTCAAACACAAAGGTGAAAGAGTTTTCAGTTAATACCCATATATTTGCCACCTAGATTCCACCATTAATGCTTTTCAACACTTTCCTTATCCCAGACTGATTCATTTACCCATCCTGCTATCCATCTATCAGCCCATCTATTTTTTATGCAATTGAAGGAAAGCTATAGACATCTGTACAGTTCTTCCTAACTACTCGAGCACCTCTCCCTTTAATTGAAATGCAATATTTGGTTAGGGTTCCTTTTGTAAGGTAAAATTCACAAACGGCAAAAACCACAGACCTTAAGTGTACCATTCGATGAGTTTTGACAGACACCTGCACTTGAGCAATGCACATCTATATGATGATATAGAATTAATTTCCATCTCCCTAGAAAATATGCTAATTCCCTTCCCAATCAATCCCCAACATCCAGAGGCAACACTGTTTCTACTTTTTTTTTTAACCATCACAGATTAGTTTGGTTATTGTAAAACTTCATATAAGTGGAATTGCACAAATGGACCCTTTGTGTAAGGATTTCACTCAGCATAAAACTTGGAGAGTCATCCATGTGTTATGTTTATCACTAGTTTGTTGTAAAGGGAACGACTCAACAGTAAAAAAAAAAAAAAAAAAAAAATCCCATTAACACCTGGGCAAAGGACATGAATAGACATTTTTCAAAAGAAGACACACAAATGGCTAACAGGTATATGAAAAATACTCGGCATCACTAATCAGAGAACCACAAAGCAAAGTCACAGTAAGATATTGTCTTACTCCAGTTAGAAAGGCAATTGTTAAAAAGACAAACAACAACAGGTGCTGGTGAGGAAACAGAGAAAAGGATACAGAAAATGCCCTGTTGGTTGGGATGTAAATTAGTACAGCTGCTATGAAAAACAGTATAGAGATTTCTCAGAAAACTAAAAGTAGAACTATCATATGATCCAGCAATCCCACTACTGGACGTTTATCCAAAGAAAAAGAAATCCATTTATCAACAGGATACCTGCCGTCCCATGTTTACTGCAGCACCATTTGCAATGGTAAAGATGTGGAATCAACCTAAGTGTCTCTCTATCAGGGGATGAATGAAGAAAACGTGGTATAAATACACAATTGAATATTATTTAGCCATAAACGAGAATGAAATTGGCCAGGTGCAGTGGCTCATGCCTATAATCCTAGCACTTTGGGAGGCCAAGGTGGGCAGATCACTTGAGGTCAGGAGTTCAAAAGCATCCTGGCCAAGATAGCAAAACCCCAACTTTACTAAAAATACAAAAAAAAAAATTAGCTGGGCATGGTGGTGGGTGCCTGTAATCCCAGCTACTTGGGAGGCTGAGGCAGGAGAATTGCTTGAACCCAGGAAGTGGAGATTGCAGTGAGCCAAGATCATGCCACTATATTCCAGCCTGAGGGACAGAACAAGATTCTCTCTTAAAAAAAAAAAAAAAAAAAAGAATTAAATCATGTCGTTTGCAGCAACATGGATGAACCTGGAGGTCATTATGTTAAGTGACATAAGCCTGTTATATGTTCTTGATTATAAGTGGAACTAAAACACTTGATCTATTGAAGGGAGAGAGTCGTATGACAGATAACAGAGGCTGGGAAAGGTGTGTGGGTGGAAGATATAGAGAGGTTGGTTAATGGGTACCAATATACAGTTAGACAGAAGGAATAACTTCTAATGTTTGATAGCAGAGTAGGGTGAGTGTAGTTAAGAACAATGTATTGTGTATTTCACAGTAGCCAGAAGAGAGAACTCGAAATATTCTCAGCATGTAGAAATGGTAAGTAGTCAAGGTGATGGACACCCCAAGTGCCCGGACTTGATCATTACACATTCTATGCAAAATATCATCTGTACCCCATAAATAGGTACAAAGATTTGTATTTGTAAAAGAAAATAAATAGATAAATAAATGGAAGAGTTTGTTTCTTTTTATTGCTGGGTAGTGTCTGTTGTATGGACATGTCACCATTTGTTTATTTATTGACCTATTGGGAGACATTTGGGTTGTTTCAAATTTGGGGCTATCAAGAATAAAGTTGCTATGAATATTTTTTTGTTTGAGACAGTCTTACTCCGTTGCCCAGGGTGGCAACAGATCTTGGTTCACTGCAAGCTCCACCTCTGGGGTTCAAGTGATTCTCCTGCCTCAGCCTCCTCAGTAGCTGGGATTACAGGCATGTGCCACCACGACAAACCAAATTTTATATTTTTCTTAGAAATGGGGTTTTAACATGCTGACCAGGCTGGTCTCAATCTCCTGGCCTCAAGTGATCCACCTGTCTCAGCCTCCCAAAGTGTTGGGATTACAGGTGTGAGCCACTGTGCCTGGCCTGCTGTATTTTTTTTTTTTTTTTTTTTTTTTTGAGACGGAGTTTCGCTCTTGCTACCCAGGCTGGAGTGCAATGGCGCGATCTCAGCTCACTGCAATCTCCGCCTCCTGGGTTCAGGCAATTCTCCTGCCTCAGCCTCCCGAGCAGCTGGGATTACAGGCGCGCACCACCGTGCCCAGCTAATTTTTTGTAATTTTAGTAGAGACGGGGTTTCACCATGTTGACCAAGATGGTCTCGATCTGTTGACCTCGTGATCCACCCACCTTGGCCTCCCAAAGTGCTGGGATTACAGGCTTGAGCCACCGCGCCCGGCCTGGGCTGCTGTATTTTATACAAATCTTTTTGCAGACCGTGTTTTTATTTATCTTGGGTAAATACTTAAGAGTGGAATTGTTGAGTTATAGGGTAGGTGTTGGATTGGTTTTTACTAAAGAAAATTGTCACAGAAATTTCCAAAGTGATCATATCATTTTACATTCCCACCAGCCTTAACAGGTGACAGAAGAATTAGAAACCAGTGTGTATCAAGTGCACTCTTCACTAAATGATGAATTGTTCAAGTTGCTCCACATCCTTGTCAATATTTGGTGTGGTCAGTCCTTGATTTCAGTGGGCTCATTACAGTCTCTCACTGAAGTTTTAATTTGCATTTCCCCTGATGGCTAACAACATCGAGTAGCTTCCTTGTAAGGGTCAGAGAATGGAGGCTCTGAGAGGTTTAGGAACATACTCAAGGCTCCACAGACTGAAGAGCCAGTGCTCTGACACACTGCTGTGGATTAAATGTTTGCATCCCCCAGAAATTCGTACCTTCAAACTTAACCACCAACATGATAGTAGTATTAGAAAGTCAGCCCTTTATGGGGTGAGTAGGTCATGGGGATGGAGCCCTCATGAATGTAATTAGTGCCCTTACAAAAAAGTCCCCAGAGAGATCCTTGGCATTTTCCACAGCTAGAAAGGGCCATCAGTGAACCAGAAAGTGGGCCCTCACCAGATACCAAATCTGATAGCACCTTGATCTTGGACTCCCGCCGCCAGAACTGTGAGAAATAAATTGTGGCTGTTTATAAGCTATCCAGTGTATAGCAACCCAAACAATGGACACACCTACTTCTCTTGACTTTAAAACTGTAGCTTAAAACTACAAAGATGTGCTGTATTAGTGTTTCCATTAATTCCTTCAATCCCTCATTACAGGACACATTTTCTGGGCTCTCCTGAGGCTCAGAGCTGCCTGGCGCCCAGAACATCAACCACCTAAAGAAATGCGTTACTGAGAAAGAGGAAGGAATCCCGCAAGGGCAGAAATCTTGCGTTTGAGAAACTGCTGTTGCTTACTCTCTATGGCATTTTTACCACAAATGTAAACGTGGGTTTCACTGTTAAAATCCCAGTTTGCTGAAGACAAGTCTACCTGATGTTTCTGAGTCAGATCCCCCCCAAGCTGGATCCATATGGCTTGATATTTGTTTTGCAGCCCTCCTTGGAGGCAGAGGGATGAGTCTCATGACCTCTTAAGCTCCTCTTGGCAGGGCAGGTGTGGTTTCTTTGTGAGACATCACTGGCTTTGCAGCTTGTGGGACTCAGAGCATCCTCCCCTGCTATGCAACCCCTTGCTGTTGCTTTTATGTTGTTTCCAGTGGGTTCAGACTTGGCAGTGTCCAGATGGCCTTGGGGTTGATGGCTGAGCACAGACTTTGGAAAGCTTTATGTTTATGGTCCAGACTTCGTTTGCAAATAACTGTAACTGTGCTGTTCAAATGTACTTGCCCTTGACCAAGTTTTGTGAGCTTCTGGGTTGTGATTCAGGAAAACTAGTAATTGCAAAGCTACACAGGAGTAATTCAGGCTCTCCTGCTCCCTCTCCATTGGTTGAGGCGGTCTGAGATCAACCATACCTTCCTCTACCATGGTTCCCTGTCATTTTCCCTGGAGGAATCTCCTTCCTCCTTTCTCACCCCCATGACTGGGGCGGGGCTGCCCCTCTGCCCTCAGCTCCAGGGACATGAGACCAGCCCCAGGTAATCAGAACACTCCACACCTCTGCCTGTGATGATTGGTTAAAGAATGTGCACATGACTCAGCTAGGCCAGTGAGATTCCATGCTGGTATTTTTGCTGGTAAAGAAGTGTTTCTGTTTTTTGTTTTTTTTCTCTTGGTTTGCTTCTTGCCACCATGCAAAGAGAGCCTTCAAGACTAACAGTGAAGAAAGCAGAGCCACATGGTGGAGAGAAACAGATTCCAAATGATGTCAGTGGGGCTCCTTGGTCCAGCTGCACCTGAAGCCTGGCCTTTTTGATTTTGTGATCCAGTCAACTTCCCTATGTGCTCAAACCAATCTGATGTGAGTTCTTGTCACTTGGGCAACTAAAGAAGATTCTGACCTATGTCAGAATCTAGGTGGCAGTGGGGGTGGGAGAGTTGCGGGGAGGAAGGATAAGAAATTCAGAAAACCTAAGCTCTCTCTCTTTAAACTCTCAGGATACAGAGGAAGTCTAGGGGTCATGTTAGGCTTCTCTGGTTTCTCCACTTGGCCACACACAGAATGTCCTCTGCTTCATCCCTGACAGGGCATCAGGCTCTGCTTGTGTGCCTCCCATGGCAAGGAACTCAGTTTCTCTCCAGGTAGCCCATTTCATCACGGGACAACACTGCTGTCTACAAATTAGGCAGAATGTCTGCCAGTAAGGGAGTGGAGCGAGCAAAAGGTAGCCTTGCCTCTTCCCTTCCCTTCCTTCAGTCTATTCTCTTCACAGCAGCCAGATGGTCCCATTATAACTTGTCAAAGAGTGTTGCTTCCTGCTCAGAAACCTCTAATATCTCCCATCCCGTTGCACAGGGAAAGCCAAAGTCCCCACCAGGGCATAGGAGGCCCTTCAGGATTTTACCTCTTACCTCTCTGGCTTTGTCACCCACTTTCTCTGCTTTGCCACTTACTCCAGCCCGGGAACACAGATCCCTTTGCTTTTCCTAGAACTTTGCAGCTGCCGTTTCCTGGCATGGACTGTCTTCTGCCAGATCACCAATGGCTGACTCCCTCACCTTCTTTGAACAACTTCCACCCTCTCTCACCTCCCCCAAGTCTTTGTTCAAATGTTACCTTTGCTTCAAATGTTACCCTGACACTCCCTTAAAACTGTAGCTTTCCTACCTCAATACTCACTACCCCTCCACTCTGTATTTTTTTTGTTTTTGTCGTCTACCCCATGTGAACCATTGCTATACGCAGTTTGCTAATTTTTCTCCTTGTCTCCCATTTATAAAGGTAGAGAATTTTCATCTGTTGCTTACAGCTGTATCCTACTTAGAACAGTACCTATCACATAGTAGGTGCTCATTAAATATTAGTTGAATGAACCATCCAGTAATTCAACTTGAGAATGGGATCTGGCAAATACTAGGCACCCATACAATGCTGAAGGCATGAATGACTGACCCACCCAGTCCCCCAGGGAGTGTCAGAGGAGGAGGGGGATTGGTTTGGTTCTCTCTGGAGCCCCATGGATGCAGGCATCCAGGTCCCTGCAGCCTGATGTGACAGCTGGTGGCTGCCTGAGATGGGGGCTGGGGACTCTTAAGCAAAACTGACACGCTCAGTCTCTCCCAACGCCCACTGACTACAGCTGGAGGTGGAGGTGGAGAAATCAATACAAAGATTGGTTTTAGAGGAAAGGAAAAGAAGAAAAGGCCTCTCTACTTCATTGAGGAGGCAGCTGCAGAAAGGACAGGTGGGGACTGAGTGGCGGCATCACACGGTGCACACTGACCTTCCTCGCCCTGCTCCGTGTTCTGCTCCCTGAGCTGTAGGTGTGCATTCCCACTCCCAGGCCTCATTCATAGAGATGCTTTGCTCCTGAAGCCTTGAGAGTTGCTCCCAGACCACACTTTCCCTGCTCAGATTTAGGCATTTATCCTACGTTGGAAGATGCCAAATGACTTATTAGGCCCACTAGTGTCTGGCTCCAGTGTGCAGGTGCTGGGGACATAGGGGTGAACACGACAAGACAGACACAAATTCCAGCCTCGTGGCACTGATGTCCCAGGGAGAGAGACAGTGAGCAAGATAAATAAGTGAAATGTGTAGTGTGTGTGATGGTTGTAAACACCAGGAAGAGAAACAAATCAGGAAAAAGAAAAGAGATGTTGGGTGTGGAATTGCAATATTATATAGTGACACTTGGGGAAGGAGCAAGCCACATGGTTATCTGGAGGAATGTGCCAGGAAGACAGAGTAGCCAGTGCAAAGGCCCTGAGGTAGAAACATACTTGAAGAATTCAAAGACTAGCAAAAGAGCCAGCATTGTTGGCCTGAATAAACAGCGCCATTCGTGTCAATGTTAGAGAGGTAATGGGGCTGGAGGAACTCTTATAAGCATGGATATTGAGGCTGGTGTATTAGTCTGTTTTCACACTGCTGATAAAGACACTGGGTAATTTATAAAGAAAGGTTTAATGGACCCACAGTTCCACGTGGCTGGGAGGCCTCCTGATCATGGCAGAAGGCAAAAGGAAAATGACAGCCAAGTGAAAAAGGAAACCCTGTAAAAAATAGTCAGATCTCATGAGATATATTCACTACCATGAGAACACTATGGGGGAAACCACCCCTGTGATTCAATTATCTCCCACTGGGTCCCTCCCATAACATGTGGGAATTATCGGAGCTACAGTTTAAGATGAGATTTGGGTGGGGACACAGCCAAGCCATGTCAAGTGGGAAGCCTTTGGAAGATCTTGAGTGGAGGAATTATAAAAATTCCAGCTTCCATGCTGTTGGGTGAAGAGACCAAGTTTGCTAAGAACAGAAGCTGGGAGGCAAGTTAGGAGGCGGTCACGATGGTGGCTTTGACCAGGGAGGTAGCAGAGGATAGTGTGGATGCTCATTAATTCATCCAAAAACCATTCAGAAATCACTTATTGGACACCTACAGTTTGCCAGCACCGTTCTGGGTATTGAGGATGGTGATAATCACTTATTGGACACCTACAGTTTGCCAGCACCGTTCTGGGTATTGAGGATGGTGATAGGCAAAGTTCACCCTGTTCAGATGGAGCTTACTATCTAGTGGGTGCAGGGCAAGAGCCATTTAATAGGGCGACCAACTGTTCTTGGTTTTTCTGGGACTGTCCTGATTTTAGCACTGAAAGTCCCATGTCCCAGGAAACTACTCGGTCCCGGGCAAACCAGAAGAGTTGGCCACCCTAATTGTGGAGATGTGTGTTTTGGAGAGTGAAGGGCTGGCTCAGTGAGAGAGAACCACGCTCCAACACCACAGCCATCCACTCTTGATGACCTGGTTGACCACCTACTGTTGTTCACAGAGGGAGAAAAGGCTCAGGGAGGAAGGCGTGGGCCCAACGTGATGTGGCAAATTAGTGGCCAAGCTGGGCATCAAACTCAGGCCTCACATTTTAGAATTGGAAAAAATAAGAGCTTGGGAAAATGAGGCAGCATCACTAACCACTAATGAGAGGCAAAGGAAGTTTCCAGTGAGAGACTGGGACACAAGAGAGAGAGAGTCTAAAAACAGGCATGGTCTTGAAGTTGACAGAGGAGACATTCAGAATCATGGGATGTCTGTTCACCAACTGAACTTCAATTCAACCAAATGGGCTATTCACTGAATGGTGTTTCTTTCTTTTTTTTTTTTTTTTTTGGCAAGGGGTGAGGGTAGACATAGGGTCTCCCTATGCTGCTCAGGCTGATCTCAAACTCTTGGGCTCAAGTGATCCTCCCACATTGGCTTCTCAAAGTGCTGGGATTACAGGTGTGAACAACCACCCCTGGCATGAATTGTTTATATACAGGAAACAAAATGTGAATCCCTACCTCACACCACACACACACACACACACACACACACACACACACACACACACAATATACACACAACTCCAGAAGGTTAAAGAACTTAAATATAAAAAAGCAAAACTTTCTTACAATTAAACAAATTAATTTTCTGATCTCAGGAGGTAGAGATGGGTTTTCTAAACTATTCCCAATAAGCAAAAACAAGAAAGGAAAAGTGATACATTAATAATTAAAATGTTTATGCAATCAAACCACCATAGTCAAAGTGAAAAACAAGCTATAGACTGGAAAAGATACTTAGCAGATAAACAACTGTTTCTGAGTTAGTATTCAGTGTACACACAAGTAAGGTAAAAAAGCCAAACAACTTGATAGAGAAATAGACAGCAGATAGGAACAGGCAGTTCTGAGAACCCCACACTGTTAATAGCATCAAAAAGAGGCTCAATCACATTGGAAGGCAGACTCAAATAATGAGACACAATTTCTCTCCCATCAGATTGGCAAAAATAGAAATGTCATCAATATCCAGTGTTGGGAGAGGTGATGCCAAGGAAATATTTATACTCCACAGGTGGGAATATGAATGGGTAGAACTACTTTGGAGAATAATTTAGGACTATTTAGGAAGACTGAAGATGCATGCACCCCTGTAACCCACCAATTGTTTCTCTAGATTCTGAGAAATGTCACACATGAAAAACATTCAAGGTTGTTGATTGCAGTATTGATTATTAAAGTGTAGAAACTAGAAACACCCTAAATGTGCATCAGTAGAAGAGTGGACTAATGAATTACATCATACACAGGCAATAGAATGATGTGCAGCAGTTAGCAAGTAAGCTCTAGGAGTCAGTTTTATCATGAATAAATCTTAAAAAGCATAATGCAGAAGAAAAAAGGAAGTTGCAGAAAAAATACCCTCAATATGATATCACTTCACATAAAATTTAAAAGCACGCAAAACCTGGGCATATAGACAAATGTAATAAAATATTAAAAACTGCTCAAATCAGTTTTAAATACCACATTGAAGTGTTCCCTTTCCTATAGGAAACAAAGGGAAAGTAATGCTTTTAACATATCTGTAATGGTTAAAAAAATTAAGTGAAACATGGCAAAATAACGTTTGATAAAGCTGGGTGGAAGTGTGCAAGAATTTCATTTTGTTTGCTCTTTGATTTTTTTGTTTAAAACATCTTGTAAAACGAGAAATAATAGGTTAGATGTGGTAGCTCACACCTGTAATCCCAGCATTTTGGGAGGCCTAGGTGGGAGGATCACTTGAGGTCAGCAGTTCAAGACCCACCTGGCTGACTTGGTGAAACCCAGTCTCTACTAAAAGTACAAATAAATGAACTGGGCATGGTGCACACCTGTAATCCCAGCTACTTGGGAGGCTGAGGCAGGAGAATTGCTTGAACCTGGGAGGCAGGGGCTGCAATGAGCTGAGATCACATCACTGCACTCCAGCCTGGGTGACAGAGCATGACTCTGTCTCAAAAAAATATATGCTTATTTCTGGGAAACTCCAAGAGGTCCAACATTCTTACCGTGGCATTCACACATCCAAGAAACAATCGTCAAGTGCTCAGTGTGTGCATGCTTCGTCTACTGGGTTAGATGTTATAAGCACAGGAATGATCGTCATTTTATTTATCATTTGTTGAGTGATCATATATACAGCAGTAGGGCCAGGGGCTGTACATGCATTTTTTCACTTTCCTTTTATGAGACTCCAGTGATATAGGTAGTATCATTAGCTTTTTGTCTTACAAATGAAGAAATAGAGGGCAAGTAAGTGATGGTAGCAAGATATCACCCTAGGTCAGTCTGACTGTATTTCAAAGATGGCCACCATCCTTATAATGTGACCTTGATCTTCTCCCATGGAGTGGTAGGATCTACCCCCCCCACCTTTGAACTTGGCATTTTTGACTGCCTTGACTGATACAGTATGCTAAACCGAAAATGACATTATGTGACACCAAAAGCTAGGCCCTAGGAAAGTGATCCACTTCTGCTTTGTTTTCTTAGGCTGCTCACTCTTAGAATCCAGCCACCATACTGTGAGGAAGCCCAATTTAGCCTATGCAGAGGAACTAGTGAGAGGCCACGTGGAGGTGCTTCAGTTGACAGCCCCAGGTGAGGTCCCAGCAGAGAGCCTAACTCAGCCACCAGACATGTGAGTGAGGGAGCCTTTGATGTGACTCCAGTTCCAGCCCCCATCTGCCTGTGGCTGCATGAAAGACCATGAACAAAACCATCCCGTTAAGCCCAGTCAACTCCTGGGACCAAGAGAGATAATAAAATGATTGTGGTTTTAGGCACTAGGTTTTGGGATGATTTGTTATGTAGCAAGAGCTAACCAGAGACTGTCTCCAAAAGCTGTTCTCGAAGCTGCTATGCTCCACGCATCTCCTACCAAAGTGGCCGGCCTGGAGGGAGAGGTGGACAAGCGACAGGCGGTCCCATCACAGGTGGATGGCTACGAGTGAGCACAGGCAGCCCCACCTGGATCTGTACCAGGAAGATTCTGGAGAGCTCCAGAAGTCTTCCCAAAGGTGGTGACACCTGCTCAGTTTCCTAGGCATTTCTAGGGCATCTCAGACACAGGGAAGAGCACATAAAAGGGGCTAGGCTTCAGAGAGCTTGGCATCTTTGCAGAACGGCCCCGAGGCCCATCCAGGTGAACGGCAGCACCTGCTGGGGAGGAAGGTAGGAAGCAAGTGGTAAGGCTGGTGCATGCCTGGCTGTCAAGGGCCTAGACCATCCCTCTGGAGAGGCAGAGGCTGTGACCGAAGGAGCACGAGCTCTATGCTCATGTTCAGGTTCAAATCCCAGCTCAGGTGACCTTGTGCAAGTCACCGTATCTCTTCAAGTGCCATGAATGCTAAGCTAGAAACCAATGCTAATACCGTAGTTACCGTATCTGTTCCTTTGCTGGGGCACAGGATGTGGGTTCCAGCTCTGGGTTATCTTCACTGCCCATGGACTCTCCAACACGTCCCGTCCCCTCTCGGAACTCATTTCCTCCCTCATCTCAAGGGAAAAAGATTCCGGTTTTCTTCCCCTACGACGCAGTGTGGCTCCGAGATGAGAATGTTTGAGGGGGCTGCACACACTGTGAGAAGGAGGCAGGCTGCAGAGGGGCCTGTGTCCTTATGCACAATTAAGTAAATACTGCCACAGGAGTGGGGGGGAGGGGTGGGGAGGGTGCAAATGCGGGTTCAGCACTGTGGCCAATAGGTGGGGACAGAGGGACTTGACACTATGGAGAGGAAGGAAGACTCCACTCTGACCCCGAGGCTCATCATGATTACTTCTCCATCAGATTCCACCAAATTAAAAGGAAGTGTGTATGGGGCAGGGGGAGGAGAGAGGGGATCGGGGAGAGAGAAAGAGAGAGAGCTAGAGAGACGGTTGCCCAGGTGGTGCAATCTTGGCTCACTGCAGCCTCCACCTCCCAGGCTCAGGTGATCTCTGAGCTCAGTCTCCCAAGTAACTGAGACTACAGGCATGCACCACCATGCCCAGCTAATTTTTTTGTGTGTGTTTTTTGAAGAGAGAGTGAGAAAGATATATATATATATATAAAATAGAGAGAGAGAGAGAGAGAGAGACTGCTTTGCAAGCTGTTGCTGGAGAACCATGACAGTGATTTTCTGTGATGCGGATGGAACTGCTGAGAGAACAAGACAGTTCCGCAGGTTCCGACACTCCTACGTCCTCCCAGCTTTCCCTCTCCCTCCTCCTCTCCACTGGACCCACCTGTCCTCTTCCCTTTCCTAGGGCTGGGCTGCAGCTCCCTGGGGCTGCTCCTCCCTGGGAGAAATGCTGACCTCCCTGCACGGAGAACACATCCTCCTCCAGGGCCCAGCTCCTATCCTGGGAGGAATTCTCGGATTCCCCAAATCTGAGGACAAACAGATGTCCCTGCAATGGTCCCTCTGCTACTATTACCTTGGCTGAGCTTGGCCCATCCCAAGACTGTGAGTTCCTAGAAGGTAGACGCAGCACAGCTAGAGCCCAGAGCTCACCTCCAGAGAGCCCCATCTCTCCTGTCCGGGGCAAGAGGACACTGCTGGGGAAGGACTGGGCATGGGGGTATTGGGTCACCCCCCAGAGCAGTGAGCTTTCACCTGCCCTGGAGTTGATGTCTACCTTGCCCATCCCCACCGTGGCCCGCTGCACAGATGAGGACAGACGCTCCCCAATGTTGTGCCAGGTCCGAGCCTCAGCACTTTACCACAACTCTCTCATTCCACAGGGAGCACAGTGCTTGTCCAGACCCACCCAGCTGGGAGGGGACAGAGGAAGAATTTGAGCCCAGGTAACTTGGTTCCAAGCCTGTGGTCTCCAATTCTATGGGTCCCGAAGCTCAATCCTTTATTCTGGCATACTGGTGGAAAGAGATTCATTTATTTTTCAACAAATGGCCAGGGACACACAGGTGAACAGGATGGAGGTCACCCTGTGCAGGCGGGGTTAGGGTCTGGTGGGGGAAAACAAAGTGACCCAATCATGGCGCTAAGGATGGAGGATTGAGGGCCTTGTGGTACAGGGAGCTTGAAGGAGTTTCACTGCAAGAGCTGCCCTGGGGGAGGAAAGGGACAGGGGTGGTAAAATTGTCAGGGAAGATCTTAAAGAAAGGGCTTGTCACAGCCTGGGAGGAATGTTCTAACAGATTGGCAAGGAGTGGGGCCCAGGCAGAGGGAATAGCAGGTACAGGTGCCAGGAGGCTGGCAGGGGCATTCAAGAAACAGCCGGGAGGGAAGAGGCGGGGGAACCCAGGACAGTATGTGCAGAGTCTTGGAAGTTTCTGGAAAGACTTTGAGCATTTAGGATTTCCTAAGCATTTCACATGATTTGAATCTTGACACCACCCAAGGAGGTAGCTTTTATTTGATGCCCATTTTGCAGCTGGTATATCCAAGACTCAGAGAGGTGCACTCACTTGCCTGAGGTCACACAGCAGCCAGTGCCAGACCCAGGATGCTCATATGACTCCTGATTCTTTACTCTTTTTTTTTTTTTTGAAATAGGGTCTTACTCTGCTTGTCCAGGTGGTGCAATCTTGGTTCACTGCAGCCTCCACCTCCCAGGCTCAGGTGATCCTCTGAGCTCAGTCTCTTGAGTAGCTGTGACTACAGGTGTGTGCCACTATGCCTGGCTAATTTTTTCTTGTATTTTGTGTAGAGATAGGGTCTTGCTATGTTGCCCAGGCTGGTCTCAAACTCCTGGATTTAGGCGATCCTCCTGCCTCAGCCTCCCAAAATGCTGGGATCACAGGCATTAGCCACCACATCTGGCCTGAATCTTTGCTCTTAACGTCCTCTGTGGCCTCTTCTCCGGCTCTTTGTGTGAGAGGTTAGAACCAGGGCAGAAGTGACGCCTGTGCTCCTTTGCAGCCTCCTCGGCCCTGGCTCCAGCATCCTTAGAAGGAGGAGGAGGAGAGCTCTGGACACTGAACTCCACAGCTTAAAGAAAGGGAGGAGGCAAGAGAGGAGAGGAATGAGGCTGCGGCTGCTGGTTCTGCCTTCTCCGGGTTGGAGTGGATTAAGGGCTTGCTAGAAATGATTTCCAGGATAACACCTGGCTCTCGGAGGACCAAAGTCCAGTGGCCTCTCCCGGCCCGCGGGACAGCGCAGGCACCGCAGTCAGGGGAAATGGCAGGCTTGTTGTGTGGGACAAAAATGAAGTCAGAGTTCAGGGGAGGAGGAAGGGGAGGATGCACAGGAAGAAGAATAGGAGGAAAGGGAGGAGAGGGAGGAAGGAGAGGAGGCGAAGGGCAAGCTTTTCAGTGGCAAATACTTGATTTCCAGAGTTGACCCATCTCCAGCAAGGACAGAAAGACGATGGGCATCATGCACAGCTCTCTGAAAGAACAGAGATCCTGTTAACAGCAAGCCATGTGTCTCTCAGGTCCCCCCAGCCACCTGCAGCCCAGCCATGCTGCGTTAGAAACCACAGATGCAACCCACGACCTCGTTCTACTGACTGAGAGCAGAGCCACGGAAAAGGTAAGGCCCATCATGGTTCAATGGCAATTCTAGCTATGGTTCATTGAGCACTCACTCTTTGCCAGGCCTCAAGCTCAGCTCTTTCTATTCAACAAATAATTCAGTTTCATTAACTGTCTTCCATTTATTTACATATGGCCCTATCCATTTATTTATTTCCTTATTTATATGCCTTTGTGTTTCTCATATAAATTCCTGAGGGAGGTGAAACTGTCCCCATGTCATCCTGGCATGCTCAGCACCTGGTGAATATCATCTCACTCAATCCCAATAACAATCCTACAGTAATGATGATTGCTTATTTTTTACTTTTCATTTTTTGAGACAGGGTTTCGCTCTGTTGTCTAGGCTGGAGCACACTGGTGTAATCATAACCCACTGCAGCCTCGAACTCAGCTCAAGCATTCCTCCTGCCTCAGCCTCTGGAATAGCGGGACCACAGGCATAAGCCACTGCCCCAGCCCCATATTCATAGTTATCTCTGGCGTCAATTTCAATCTTGCTGCCTGCCCAGCATCCTGCTAGGTGTTTTTCCATGACTGGCTTTCTTTAACACTTACAATAGTTCTGTGTTGTGTTAGACAGCTTTGCCATTTCCATTTTGCAAATGAGAAGACTGAGGCTCTAGGGAAACCAATTTGCCAAAGGCCGCTCACGAGTGGCAGAGCCAGGGCCCCTGCCTGACTCCAGTGCCCTACGTATGATTCTGAACATTAAGTGCGGTCTTGGATGTGCTTGTCCAGGGGTGTGAGGACTGTGGCATAGGCCCCTGCTGGGAACAAGGAGACGTGGCTGCAACTGCAGCATGTGGATTTAGGTTAGCTTCGAGAAGGACTTCCTGGCAATCTCATGGGCCCAGAGGAGTTTCAGAGGTGTCCCTGGAGCAGGGTCAGGCTGTTCTTTCTGGCTCTGCCAAAGGCAGGGAGGTGGTCCTCATGGCCTCTGGAGGCGGCTTCCAGCCCGGGCTGGGCTTTGGTCTCCTGCTTCTCCCTTTCCCCACAACAGGTGCACTGGGCTCTGCCTGGCTTTCTGTCTGGCTGTGGGCTTTCCTCCCAGGCCCAGGCTCCAGGGGCCTCTCACCACCCCTTACCCACCACCAAGGTCACCCTTCTCTCTGCGCTCACCCAACCCAGCAAGGTTGAGTTCCTTCCCTTTGCCCCTCCCTCCTCCCTCTCTCAAGACACTGCCCACCTAGCCCCACCTCTCAGAACATTCCTGATGCCCAGGGCGTGACCTGGCTCAAAGAAGGTGTTAACCCCCCCGCCACTCCCCCCACAAAGGCTGGAGTACATGGTGCATCTCAGCTCACTGCAACCTCCGCCTCCCAGGATCAAGCGATTCTCCTGCCTCAGCCTCCTGAGTAGCTGGGACTACAGGAATATATCACCATGCCTAGCTAATTTTTATGGTTTTAGTAGAGACAGGGTTCTGCCATGTTAGCCAGGCTAGTCTCGAACCCCTGAACTCAGGTGATCCACCCAAGATAGCCTCCCAAAGTGCTGGGATTATAGGCATGAGCCACCACACCCAGCCTGGTGAATATTATTATATGGATCCGGGGTGGTGGCTCATGCCTGTGGTCCCAGCTCTTTCAGAAGCTGAGGCAGGAGGTTTGCTTAAGCCCAGGAATTTGAGGCTGCAGTGAGCTATGATTACACCAGTGCACTCCAGCACACCTAGTGTCCCAGCTGTTTGTGAAGCTGAGGCAGGAGGATCACTTGAGCTCAGGAGTTTAAGGCTGCAGTGAGCTATGACTGCATCACTGGGCTCCAGCCTGGGTGACAGTGCAAGACCCTAAATAATAATATAATAATACTCAGCATCTACTTGAGGCATGCGCCACTATGTCAGGCTAATTTTAAAAATGTTTTTGTACAGATGGGTCTCCCTATGTTGTCCAGTCTGATCTCGAACTCCTGGGCTCAAATGATCCTCCCGCTTTGAGCTCCCAAAGCTTTGGGACTACAGGCATGAGCCACTGCCCCAGCCAGTTTTTGTTTTTTTTTTAATTAAATGAAGGCCAGGCACAGTGGCTCATGCTTATAATCCCAGAGCTTTTAGAGGCTGAGGCATGAGGATCACTTGAGCCCAGGAGGTAGAGGCTGCAGTGAGCTATGATTGCACCATTGCACTCCAGCCTGGGTGACAGAGCGAGACCCCGTCTCTAAGAAAAACAAAAAAGAAAAATGAAATCAGCCTCAGAAGGCTCCTTAGATATTCATTTGTTCATGTACTGCCAGAGCATCTCCTGTGGGCCAGCCAATGTTCTAGGTCCTGGGGACCCTGCAATGAACAAACCGGACAAACACTGCCTGCGAAGCTCACCTTCTCATTGGTGGAAGGCCGAGAGCAAACAAACAATAAGTAGATGCTATAGTATGTCATAAGGTGGTGGGCAGGGCATGGTAGCAGCAGGGCAGGGGGTCAGGGAGTGCCAGGGGAAGGTTGGGAGCATTTTTAGGCAAGGTGGCCAGGGCAACCTCATAGAGAACATGTTTTTGGCAACAACTTGAAAAGGGTGAAGGAGTTTGTTATGGGATATAAAAGGGAAATAGTCGCAGGCAGAAGGAAACAGCCAGTGCAAAGGCCCTGTGGTGGGCAGCCAGTGACTGCAGGGAGGGAGGGGGGATGGGCAGTGGGGCTTGGGGCAGCCAGAGGGGCTGGTAGCAGATCATGCAGGCCTTGCCTGACACAAAGAGGACTTGGGCTGTTTCTCTGAGGGATACAGGAGCCACGGGAGGATGCTGAACGTGGGAGGGTGCTGAACACGGGAGGGTGCTGAACACGGGAGGTGATGATGTATTAGTCTAACAAGATTCCTCTGTGGGTTGTGGGGAGGTGGCCTGTAGGGGCCAGGGTGGTGACAGAGGCCAGAGAGGAGCTACTGCAATAGTCCAAGAGGGAGGTGATCATGGCTTGCATCACGTGGTGGCATGGTGGCGTGAATGGATCTGTTCTGAATTTTTCATTCACTCATTCACTCACTCATTCATTCCATTCTCCATCCAGCCTATCCTTTTTTTTTTTTTTATTTGAGACACGGTAACTCTGCCACACAGGCTGGAGTGCAGAGGCAACATCTCAGCTCACTGCAACCTCTGCCTCCCAGGCTCAAGCCACCCTCCCTGCTCACCCTCCCGTGTAGCTGGGATTACAGGCATGCACCACCACACCTGGCTATTTTATTTTTATTTTTATTGTTAGTAGAGATGGGGTTTTGCCACATTGCCCAGGCAGGTCCTAAACTCCTGGGCTCAAGCAATCCACCCACCTCAGCCTCCCAAAGTTTTGGGATTACAGGTGTGAGCCACAGCACCTGGCCCAACCCATAACTCTCTATTGGGACCCTCCTATGTGGCAGACACCAGAGGCACTACACAGTAAGCAAAATAGACCTAGAGCCTGCCCAGATGGAGCTGAGGTTTAGTGGAGAGACAGATATTCATCCAATAGGCATAAAATAAACATACTGTTACACACTGCCGTGTCAGGAAGGAGAGGACGGGGGCTACCAGAAGACTGTCACAGCCACAGCCCTCAGCCCAGGAACCTTCTGCCACAAGCCAGGCATGGGGAGAAACTGAGGCACACAGAGGGAGCATGACTGGCTCAAGGTCACACAGCGCGTCCCTGGCAGAGCTAGGAAAAGAAGCCCGTGCCTCCCAGCAGGTGGCTGTCAGCTCCCCTATCACTGCTTCCAGAGCCCAGGCCTCCCCCGCCCCCCCGCTGCAGCCACCCGTGGTTTATGGCCCCTGGAAGCCCCTCTGAAGTGTCTCGTCAGCGAGGCCCCGGGCCATGGAGATGGGCTCGTCCCGGCTCGGGCCAGGCAGCCGCCGATCGATTGCGCGTGTGCCGCCCTGATACTCCATCTCATTAGGCCTTCGTTTTCATCTCCCGGCTTCCTGGCAGCCTTCAAATTATCCCATAAAATTTATTTACTATTTCATGAATACATAAGCAGCAGGCAGGCACAAGCTTTTTATATATTTACACTGTATATATTTCACGGGAGACTTATAGCTGTCTCTAAGGCAGAGGGGGGAGACGGAGAGAGACTGAGCAGACGGAGCCGGCAGCTGGTGGCAGAGGGAGGAGGCGGGAGGGAGGCGCGTGGAGGGCAGGCGGGGACGAGGGGCCCACGGCGCCCACGGCAGCACTGGGACACACTGGGCCGACCTGAGGCTGCTGGGCAAGTAATGGGGGAAGGCTCCACTTTGGGACAGGCATCCTGGGGCACTGGAGGCAGGGCTCCTGGGCTCTGCGGTGTGGGGTTGAAGTTGATGCTGCAGGTCAGTGGTGCTGGGTGTGAGGCTCTGGCCTCGGAACATTTTGGTATGGGGGTACTGATGGGTCATAGGGGATCTTCATGCTGGTGGAGGGCTGGACCCTCATACTGGCTCCAGAGTAAGCCCTGACTCCTGCTGGAGCCTGAGCCCTGATATCAGTTACAGACTGTCCTGATCCCAGGCACAGACTGTCCTGATCCCAGGCACAGACTAAACCCTGATCCCAGGCACAGACCGAACCCTGATCCCAGGCACAGACTGAACACTGATCCCAGGCAGAACCCTGATCCCAGGCAGAACCCTGATCCCAGGCACAGATCGAGCCCTGATCCCAGTCACAGACCGAACCCTGATCCCAGGCACAGACCGATCCCTGATCCCAGGCACAGACCGAACCCTGATCCCAGGCACAGACCGAACCCTGATCCCAGGCACAGACCGAGCCCTGATCCCAGTCACAGACCGAGCCCTGATCCCAGTCACAGACCGAACCCTGATCCCAGGCACAGACCGAGCCCTGATCCCAGTCACAGACCGAACCCTGATCCCAGGCACAGACCGAACCCTGATCCCAGGCACAGACCGAACCCTGATCCCAGGCACAGACCGAGCCCTGATCCCAATCACAGACCGAACCCTGATCCCAGTCACAGACCGAGCCCTGATCCCAGGCACAGACCGAACCCTGATCCCAGGCACAGACCGAACCCTGATCCCAGGCACAGACTGATCCCTGATCCCAGTCACAGACCAAACCCTGATCCCAGGCACAGACTGAACCCTGACCCTTGTTACAGCCTGAGCCTTGAGCACAATCACAGAGTATCCCAGCTACAATGTAAGCCCTAATCTTAGTCCCAGCCTGACTCTTGACCCTACTCCCAGACTAAGCCCCAACTCTGGTCAAAGACTGAGTCCTGACCCCAGTCACATACTGAAGCCTGATCCTTGTTCCAGACTGAGTTGTAACCCTGGTACAGACTGAGACTGGACCCTAATCCCAATACTAAACTAAAGCCCAATACTGGTCATAGACGGAGCCCCGATCCTAGTCCTAGGCTGAGCCCTAACCCCATTCCCTGTACCCATGACTCCTCACCCCAGCCCGCCATCTCTCAAGGTTCTACTCATGTACACAGGCAGCCTCTCCTCCTCCCTGTGGGTCTGTATGGGGACTGTGTGTGGTGACCACGTGGTGACATTGCCCTCCCTACCCCCTCCACATGAGGCATGGCTGTGTGACTTTCTTTGACCAATGGAACAGGAGCAGAGTGAAGCATGGTCCTGTAGGCTGAAGTCCAAACATGGTAACATGTGCTTCCACCTCCCTGTCCCCCATCCCATCACCTACCAGCCGCATTCCACCATGGGGAGCCCCCATCAGCCTGGCACCTGGTTGGGGAGTATGATGTGGAGTATATTCCTCACCAACCCACGGGGTGAGATGTCAGCCTATGATGAATTGTTTTCAGGGGCTGAGATTTGGGGGCTGCTGTCATAATCGGACTGATACAGTCAGAAACCCCTCTTCCTCTGAAGTCAGCTGTGCAGGGTTCTGCCCATTCCTAATCCCTAAGGTTTTGCCCTACAGAAGGCAGAGAGTAGGTGCAGAGAAATCACTCAATGTGTCAGAAAACCCCTAGCACAAGACCAGGCACACTATAAGTGCTCAATAAATGCTTGCTGAATGGGAAAACACTACTTCTGTCTCAGCCCTTTAGAAAATCTGCTTGTCCCAATACAGTGAAGTGCCAGTCCACGCACCCTGAAGGACAGTGGCTGTGCCCAGAAAGTTGTCCTGGAATGGAATCCTGTCTCCAATACCAGCCGTGTGTCCTTGGGAGAGTCTCTCTCCATTCGTGGTGCCTCCGAGTGCCCCATCTGTGGAATGAGGGAGAGAAAAGTCCAACCCTCTGTGTGTCTCTCATCCTGGCTTCTCCAGAGATCTGGCTGGCCAAACCCTCCTAATGTCAAGCTGCTGGTCCCATCCTCTGTCATTCCTGTATTTCTCCACTCAGCTGTTCCATCTTCATTATCTTCACTGTCTGACTTTCATCACTGCTAATGTTCACTGAGCACTTACTATGTACCGTGCCCAGAGCCTTTACTCACTTTAAACTTGTAATGACTCTCAGGGTCAGTTCTCACTCTTTCTTCTATCCATTAGTTCATTTATGAACTCTTGGTTTGCCTAATGATCTCTTTTATATCTCCCTCTCTCCTTCTTCCCTCCTTCCCTCCCTCCCTTTTTTCCTTCCTTCTTTCCTTTCTCTTCCCCGCCCTCCCTTCTTTCCTTCCTTCTCTTCCATCCCTTCCTCCCTCTCTCCCTCCCTTCCTCCTTTCCTTCCTCCTCCCTTCCTTCCTTTCTTCTTCCCTCCCTCCCTCTTTCTGTCTCTCTCTCCTTCCCTCCTTCATTCAAAAGCAGCCTATTACAAGGTTAGGAACGTGGGCTCTGGACTCACACTGTCTGGGTTCAAATTCTGATGCCATCTTTTACTAACTATATGACACGGGCAAATTAATTCCTCCCTCTGCTCTGGTTTCTGTACCTGTAAAATGGATATAGTAACCTTTTTTTTCCTCCAGGAATTGGTGCAAAGATGAATTGAGTTAATAGATGAAAATGCTTCAAATAGTACTTGGCAGAGTTAGCAGCAAGTAAATGCTGGTCATGATTATTCACGGAGCCACGGATAAAGTCACATGTACCAAGCCCCTTCTCTGTGCTGCCGTCAGGGTTCCAGTGAGGGACAAGACGCAGGAAGGTAAACAACAACAGTGAACACTGGAACACTCAGGTTGTACGAGGCCCTTCGTGCCATTGTTTCAGTCGTCACAGAAGCCCCGTGGGATGGGCGCTGTTGTTATAACCATTAAGGGAATGAGTGAACAGAGGCCCAGAGAGGCTAAGCGACGTGTCTGAGGACACACGGTTCAGGGGTAATGAAGCCTGGATTGGAGCCCTGGTGGTCTGGTTGGTAAACTCGTGTGCGTCACCATTAGGCAGCGTGGACACTGGACAGTGCATGCATTCAAGGGCAGCAGTGCTCCCCAAGAGCCCTCTGCATCAAGAACTGAGCAGTGGGCTCTTCCCCAGGCCAGGGGGGCAGTGGGGTCCTCTGAGCTGGCCCATCCAAGAGAATCTTCGGGAGTCACCTCATACACCACCAGCACCCTGACTTCCATCCGACTCTGGAAAGACTTCTCTCCCTGGGGGTCCCCTCCCCACTCCCACTCTCCCAGGGAGGCTGTGAATACACATGCCGCAGAAGCGGGGGCTGGCAGAACCCCGCCTTCCCTCCCCGCTCTCCTCCATGAAGAGACCAGCTCCACCGCTGCTCAGGCTTCGTGTGAAAGGCTCCGAGGCAGGTGCCCATCTCACATCGCCGCTTCTTTTGTCCGGACCAGGTAGCATTTATTATTAATGGTAATAATAATTATAATTGCTTATCGATCTCCCTCGATGCGCCCAGCACTCCAGCCAGCACTGAGTTCGGGTCACTGCCCTGCAGACACACAAATCTATGCCCCGTGCAATGCATCGCACAGTGTTAGCGGTCAACAGACATCCAGTAACGTGACCAGGTCCACGCGGACGGTCCTGGCCGGCCGTGTCCCGGCGCACAGCCTTGTGAGCTTCGTGGCTAACCAGAGAGCCCAGTGGAATCAGTCTTTGACCCACAGGCATTTATTACTTGCCTTTTTTTTTTTTTTTTAACATTTGCATTGGACCAAGAAAATGATGTCCTGGAATATGAGAAGTAAAAGGAAGATGCTGTCCTCTTCCTCAAAGATGGTCTAGGACAGAGCTTCTCAACTTTCCACACGCACACACATGCCCCGGGGACCTCATTAAAATGCAGATTCGGATTCAGCAGCTCTGGGAACGCGGACTCTATTCCTAACAAGCTG